>NC_143584.1:118802853-120231795 GCF_048544385.1 Mastigoproctus giganteus | reverse complement strand
TGGTCAGGGAATCGTTGCATTTCAATCGCTGACAAATCGCCACAAAGGCAAACCGATCGAAAGACCAGTCCGCCACCCGATCCCCCTGATCGAACCGCCAATGCAGAGGATTTGAATAGCGGTTGTCCTTATATTCAAACCGCAAAGAAAGTGCATCACCTCTTAAAATTGTAATTGTCGTTCGAATAAAGTACGTATATGGCATTATTTCTTACAGATTGCATCAGATAAGATTGACACGCGTAGGTGATTACGTAATATTGCATCAGCTGTTACTTTCAGCTATATAAGCACACTCTGCAAGAGTCGCAGTCATTCCTTTCTTATGTCAGGATGGCGAGTTACGTGCGGTTGACGCCACGAAGAAAGAGTGCTATTGTTGCTTTACGTGAGGAAGGATGTTCTTCCCGTCATATTGCTTGTAGAATGTCTTGTAATCAGTCGACAGTGAGTAGATTTCTTTGCAAACTCAAGGATACTGTTTGTGCTGGTAGCAAAAAAGGAACCGAACGCAAACAAGTCTCTACGCCAAAACAGGACTGCGTTTTGAAGCGATTATGCCTTAAAAACCGTAAAGCCTTTACGTCTGAGCTGAAAAGAGAATGCGAAGAACATACAGGAGTGGTAGCAAGTGCAGTAAAATTCAGAAGACGCCTCTTCAAAAATGGACTTGTAGCCCGTCTTCCTAAGAAGCCTCTCTTCACACAAAAAATGAAAAACGCCCGATTACTTTGGTGTAAGGAGCATGTCAAATGGACCCCCGAACAGTGTGGAAGTCAGTTATTTTCTCGTATGTGAAAAAATTCAACCTGTCTGGCTCTGATGGGAGACAAACGATATGCCGTATAAAGTGTAAAGTGTATCTAGGGTCAAACGGCACCAGGGGTTTTCCCCCATCTCCGCGTAGTTTACTTTGTGTGGTGATACAGTTCGCTGTAAAGGCCAGAGATTTAAAAGTGTATCGATCTTGAAATGTGTGGTGTCATGTACCGTTGTTCTTTAGGCCATTTAGCCGCCAGGCCCCTGCTGAGGCCCGACGTTGCCCCACTTTCGCCCCGTGGATGCAGACCAGGTACTTAGTAATTTGCATTTACTCTGGCAGGTCCTGCCACCTATTTTCCTGAGATTTCAATGGCAAGGACCTAAAAAAAAAAAAAAAATTTGCATGTTTTATGTTGATCACGTACATGTTTCCCGGTTTGAAGGGGTTGCGTTTGAAAATTTAATGGCCGAGGAGAGGGCGAAATAATTTAAAGAAGCTAGAATTTTGGTGTGGGTCTTGCGCTGGCATAGAGATAGAGAGGGGAGGAGACTGAAGGCTAGGGGGGGGAATAGCTAGGAAAGACTGGGGTCAATAGAGTAGACGACTCCAGCATGTGCCAGTGGGGCATGCCCATGCCTCACCAGAGAGAAAGATGTGGGATGGCAGGGGGAGGCAACAAGAAGGCTGTCGCCTCCCCCTCTGCCAGGGGAGGAAGGAAAGTGTGCCCGGCAAGGCAGCCGGCACAGGTCGCCGTATGGCCTGGCGGCTGCATGTCTGCTTGAGTCAAGTCCTTGGTTGGATCCTAGTTGTCCAATCCGTGTGACAGGTGCCTTAGTCAGGTCCGTAGTTGTGGGTATTTAGTCCAGTCTGTGGTTACTTATGTCTCTGTCTGGAGTCATGGTCATTAGTTATTGGATCCTGGGTCCGTTTGTCGAGTCCGGGTGTAGGATCCTGTCCGTAGTTGTCACTTAGCACCAGGAAAGGTCCATTAGTCAGGTCTGTGGTTGTGGGTGTTTGGTCCAGTATGTGATTTCTTCAGTTTATGCTGTTTCTTCCTGGGATGCAATCCCTTTGTGGATTGTCTTGATGGTGACTGTCCGTGCACCTTATATGGTTGTTTTCAAAGTCATATATTGTGGGCCTGAGACTCGCTATTGTGGCTTTGGGGGCGGAAGAGTATGCCTTCTGTCAAAAAGATCTTGTGCAAAGTTTGCCAGTGCTTTGTAGCTGTGCTCCTCCTCCAGTAAGCGTTCCTCTTGATTCTCTGGTACATAATGTAATTCTGTAATTAGTCGGCATCCGAGGTCTTCACAAAGCTTGCAGTGGTACATTAAATGCTCCCACGTTTCCACTAAGCCACAATGACAGAGGGCAGTGTTGCTCAGTCCAAAGGTCATCAGTTTGAATCTGATGGCGCCGTGGCCATTTAGGAGGTACGTGGACAGCAATCCTGGGGAGAGCCAGCTTGGGTATTTTGGATATACGGCTGAGACAGTTGGGAGGAATTTTCGCGTTATTTGCCCTTTTGTTGAGTTTTACCACCGTGTTTGCCAGGTTTGCTGGAGATGTACAGTTAGTTTTCTTTTCTCTATTTTCGGTTCGCTGGCAACATTTAATGTGAAATTAAGGCAGGTATCCGGTATGCCTCTGGAAAGGCTGTAGAGGAGTCCACTGCGTATCACTTCCAGGTCCAAGGGGAGGGCACCCGTGAACACCTGAAGCGCGTGTGTACTCACTGTGTTGCAAGCTCGTGAGATAGTCAGCAAGATGTACCTCTGTATGGTTTCTAGTTTTCTTAGCCGTATACGTGGTGAAGAATACCATTCAGACTGTATGGTGTCTACAGTGAAATTCCCTATCAGCCAAATGATATAGGGGTGCATTTCGTATCGCGGAGTAGGTCAGTCACTTGCAGTTTATAAAAGGTTCCGTAAATGCCAATGGATACCTGGCTGTATTGAGACCATTAGAGATCATTTCAACCTACCAAGTAACTGCATCTTTCAGGACGGCTGTGCTCCTTGTCATCGGGTGAAAAGTGTAAGCAGGCACTTCCGTAGTTACTTTAGCTTCATTTCTGCATTAGAGGTTCGACAGTAATGTGTTTACATTTGTTACAGGTGAAAAAATGGTTGGACAAACGGTTCATTACAACTGTTAGCTGGCCAGGAAACAGCCCGGACATGAATCCTATAGAAAACTGTTGGCATTGTGTGGAATCTGCAGTTGCCAGAAAGAAACCAAAGACCCTTCGTGAACTTCAGGAAGCCATAATTGGTGTTTGGAACCACAAACTATCAGTTGATTATTTTCAGAAATTGATCTTGTCACTGCCTCGACGGTGTGCTGCTGTCATCAGGGCCAGAGGCGGTTCAACTAAATATTAGCTTGCATCTGGTGAACTTTTGATTTTGTTTTCCATTTAAAATGATAAACTGAAGCAAATTGAGGGCTTATGATAACATTTCAGCCATAATCGTCGTGTTTACCAAAACTGTTGTGCAAAGGTTGCAAATGTTCATTTCGGAATATTTTGAGAGCACCTGCCAAATATTTCTTAGCTTTGCCTTAACTATTAATAAATATCTTTTGTTTATATTTCTATTTGTGATGCTAGTCATTAATGTAACATACAATTGCGGAAAAGGGTTAGAAGTGTGAAATTTCTAGGTGCTGCACTTTTTTGAACACCAGTGTGTGTGTGTGTGTGTGTGTGTGTATATATATATACAGGGTGTTTCAGTTAAACGTTTCAGAACTTCTAAGAGGGGTAGGGTACATCCTGACAACTCGAAATCATATAGCAATGTGGGGTCGGAAATGCTTTCCTGATGCAGTGTTGTACACAGAAGCACCATAAAGAAAAGAGACCGTAAGTGAGAAATCGTTTTAATAATGCATGAAAAGAAGCATAAGGTACATGGATTAAAGTAAGTGTTCGAAGTTTCTTCCACGGGCTACAATGCACGCCTCACATCTCCGACGCATGGACATCCGAACATTCTGGAATGCTCCAGGCAGCGTGTCCAGACACAGCAACCGGAGGATTATGCACCTCGTATTGCTTTCGCACAGTGGTACCTTGGAAAATGTGCTACAAATCCCCTTTTTCCTGCTGAAGTGTTGTTTTCCGATGAGGCATCCTTCACAAGGGAAGGAATTTTCAACACGCATAACGACCATATCTGGGCGGTCGAGAACCCGCATGCAATACGACGTCGTGCAGCATAGATTCGATTTTCGGTCAATGTATGGGCCGGTATTATGGGAGATCACCTCATCGGACCTTACCTGTTACCGTGTCGTCTAACCGGACCTATCTACTTGATCTTTCTGCAGCAAGTATTGCCACAACTTTTGAGAGATGAACAGATTTCTGCATCGACGCAACACACAATGTGGTTCCAACACGATGGAGCCCCTGCCCATTATAGCGGAGATGTTCGTAACTACCTGGATGTCACATTTGGTCAACAGTGGATCGGACGTGGTGGTCCCGTGCGTTGGCCTGCTCGGTCACCCGACCTAGCATGTCTTGATTTTTATTTCTGGAGTCATATGAAATCGTTAGTTTATGACACCCCTGTTGACAATGCTGAGGAGCTGGTTGCAAAAATCGCAGTAGCTGCCGAAGAAATTCGCCTGGAGTATTCCAGAATGTTCGGATGTCCATGCGTCGGAGATGTGAGGCGTGCATTGTAGCCCGTGGAAGAAACTTCGAACACTTACTTTAATCCATATACCTTTTGCTTCTTTTCATGTATTATTAAAACGATTTCTCACTTACGGTCTCTTTTCTTTATGGTGCTTCTGTGTACAACACCGCTTCAGGAAAGCATTTCCGACTCCACATTGCTATATGATTTCGAGTTATCAGGATGTACCCTACCTCTCTTAGAAGTTCTGAAACGTTTAACTGAAACACCCTGTATAGAGAGGGAGAGAGAAAGAAAAAAAGAAAGAAAGAAAGAATCGGATCTAACAGGTAGAAAATTACTTGGGGTTCCTTTATTAAAAAAAGGTCGAAACCACTGATTTAATGCGTGGGTACGACGGTGGTGAAAGTGCGTCAAGTACAAGGTAGAGCATTTCGAGAAGGAGAAATCCACTAAAGATTCGGATGATGATAATTAAGATAAGCGAATTAAATGATCACCCCTTGTACATTTGCAGATAATTGAGACTTTATTGAATTTTATTGTAATTGTAGTTCCCTTAAGAATATTGAGAAACCTAATTTAGTGAGTCAAGTTTGGTGCTCTAAGGTTCCCTTAATTTCATAAATACAGTATACAGATGGTTATGTAAATAATGCAGTTGTAATCGTTGATGGAATAATCTGCTTAATACGATTTGATTTTTTTCTGCCTTTTCCCTTTTTCTGAAGCCAAAATCACATATCGACTTAAACCAAGATCAAAATAACAGTGATCAGAATTAGAATTTGTTTACCTTTCTCTTATGAAAAAATAGTAATAATGGTAAGTCCATATTTTTGCTGTGATATTGTCATATAGCTGAATAAATTTTGGTAAATCTCAATTACATTATTATGCATTTATGGAATGCACATGGAATCTGCTCGATGTCCAATTATTTATTACTATTACAAGGAGCATATTTGTAAATTACGTATGAAGAGTTAAGTATGGCACGTAATACATTTTTAGGACGTTATATCGTATTACGGATACATTTTTGAAAAATTGTAATAGTTGGTAACATGCTTGATTTTTTGGTTCTGTTACTAGCTAAGTTGATCTACTGATAATGGTCGAATTTCATATGCAGTTATGTCCATTCCACAGATTCATTGCTGGCTGGATGTTGCATAAGAAATATGTTTGGTGAAGAACCATGTAGGCTTTCCTTTATTTATATGATTGTAATGAATCCTGTTTGGAGGCATAAGGGACCATCTTGACACCTGATTCTTAATCAAAAGCCCTTGCCGCCTTTTTTTTTTTTTTTTTTTTTTTTTTTTTTTTTTTTCACATCATAACTGATCTTTGAGTTTTTCAGTCTGCGATGCTGACTGAAAAATCAGTGACCGGGGGTCATCCGGCTGTAAATTAAATTGCATATCAATCAGAGAAGTGTATATGAGAAAAAAAAAAAAAAAAAAAAAAACTACAGAAGCTGAGGGAGGGTAAAGCTCCAGGAGTGGACAGTGCACATTCTGTTATAATAAAGAAGGCTGTGTATGGGTTCATCATCCCGTAAGGGATATTAGCGAGATCATTTGTTAGATTCCGAGACTGGAATTATTTTCTGTGTCCTGGAGAAGCACAAATAATCCATAGCATCTTCCAGTCTATGAAGTAGGTGCGAAAGAGGTTAAGAGCAACTAAAGGCCAATGAGTTAGACTTCTGTGATGAGCAAGGTCACGGATTCCGCTGATACAATACAATACTAGTCCATCGCGGTAAGAGTAATATTGTACTTAATGGATCACAGCTTGGGTTTGCGAGGGGGAAGTCACGCCTGTTCAATCTAGTGGTTTATTATGACGAAGTCATAAAGAATTGGATGCAGACATTATTGACGTTTATTTCAGTCAAGCTTCTGATACAGCTCTCCGTGAAATGGTATTATATCAATTGGAGAAAATTGAGATTATCGGTAAGCTCCTTCGTTGGATTAAGGGCTGGCTAGAAGAAAACACAACTTCATGAATGGGCATTGCTTACTGTGTGCAGTAAGCAGAGTCCTTTTGGAGTGAATATTGGGACCACTTCTGTTTCTTACCTTCCTTAATGACATTTATGAGAGAATATAGCAGAAGTTGTCAAAGTTTGTTGATAATCTAAATTGTTTAGGTGGTTGACCACCATAACCAGGCCGCTTTACTTCAAAATGATATAGATCAGTTGCACAAATGATGATCTTAAAAATGACAACTGAAGTTTAATGCTTCTAAATGGAAGTTTTTGGAATACCTAGGGAACAGAAATCCAGGAGATACAAGATAGGAGGAAGTGGAGTTAATAGTAATTCAGGACGAAAAAGTCTCATGGTTTAAGATTCAGTTACATACGAATTTTTCCATGCAGCGTAAACTGGCGGCGAGGAAGGCTCGTGATATCCTGTCTATGATATATAGGACCTTTCGCAATTAAGAAAAAGATGTCATTGTTCATTCGAATAAGGCGATAGTGAGACTACATTTAGAATATAATGTTCAGGTTTAGAGGCCACACTTGAAAAAAGATATACAGCTTCTAGAAAGGGTTCGAAGGATATCCTCCTTTGAACCCTTTCTTCATTAGATTCTGATTTTTTGTTTAATAGATTCTGAGGGGTGCTAATCGCTGGTCCATGAACGGTTTAGAAAGTGGGACTTGCATGGCTTGGTAACTAGACTTCTTTGTGGTGGAACCTGACAGAGGTGTATAAGGCTTTAGAAGAAATCAGTAAAACGTACGAGTGAGGTATATTTTTCACTGTTAGAAGAGAGAATCATTAGAATAAATTGCCTCTCACGGTCGTCGAGGAGGAGAATTTGGTAGAGTTCGAAGTGGAATTGGATAGTTGCTTTTCGGTGACGAGGTATGAAATGTTTTTCTCTTTTTGGAAAATTCAGGAAAAGTCCGCTTCCTTACATCATTTAGCCTTTATAATACTAATATTAATACTAAAATATGATTAAGTAAAGCTTTTGCCTCGATTTATTTTATTTTAATACTGTTTAAATACCTCAAATATAGTAACTTTATTTCACGATATACGTGAAACCATAATTTTCTTTTATAAATATTTGTTTTAATTTTTGAGCACATGTTTACCACCTGGCGAAGTTCTCATTATCGCATTGTTAGGTGCTTTAGCATATATCCATAATGCGCCTATTGTCTTTACAATGTCCGTTAGTATGTCTGATGTCTGTGTGTACGGCCATACGCATTTAACAACTCGACTTCCAATGAACGGATTATCATAAAATTTTATATTTGAACCGTTTTAAGATTTGTCAAGCCATTTAAAATTTCATTAAAATCGAACCAATTGAAATTCGGCAATTATTTCCTTCTTTTTTTTCTTTCTTTTTTTTTTTTTACCTCCTTTTGTAATAACTTTACTCCCAGTAGATGAATTTTCATGATGAAATTTTGTATTTTTGCCCTTTAAATAGTTTTGTTGAGCCAGTCCAAATTTCATTAAAATTAGTGCAATAGATATTCGGCAGTTATTATTACTTTGTGTTTCTTCTTATTATTATTCTTATTTTGTTAGCTTTGTTATTATCTATTATTGTATAGAGATAATTTTATTTTCTTTCTGTCCTCGTGTAATATATTCGACTCCCAGCTGATAGATTTTTTATAAAACTTTATATTTAGATCATTCAGCAAGATTTGTCAAGCCATCCTAAATATCATTAAAATCAGACCAATACAAATCCAGCAATTATTATTCTTTTATTTTATTTTTTATACATATCACATTGGTATCTATATATCGTATATTGTAGCTGAAGCACTCGATATGGTGTGCTGTAATAGGCTGGTTGGAGGAATGAATGGACATTGGAGGTACAGAAACAACATTTTCTCGGTTCGCACATAATTTATTTCTTTTTGCTCTTTTTATTTTTTTATAAATCATGAATTATTATCATTTAAATAAAGAAATATTTTCTATTTATATTTCGGGCTGACCATAGGGTTCAAGGTGTTCTTATGATCGAGAGAATACAAGAACACAAGGTCAAGGTATGTTTGTTATAATTGCGGTCTCCAGAGTTTTCCCTATATACCGCTTTAGCATCTGAAAAGGCAAAAAACCAAGGCCGCCGGCAAGTGTGTGTATGTAGGTGTGTAAGCTTGTGTGGTGTTATGTTTAATGTTGAGTGCCTGTGAAGTCGCCAGGTGTCCCCTGCCCACCGACTCCCAACCTTGGCCACGAGGAGGCGCGCCAGGGACAACTTTATTATCAGAGACACTTACTGGGGCTATCAGGCTATACAAGAACACAACCGCATTTAGTAGTAATGCGGACTTGAATCACGGTCACTCAAGCTTGTGTCCGTATGCACATTTGCGCCTGACACCGCTAACGCGCCTGAAATGTTACGCACTACATAGATTAATTTTTTCCCCCTAATTCTTCTGGCTTTGAACTCAATTTGTAACGGTTGTGCCTTTCGTCATGGCGTGTACAAACAACAATCATGATATGATATTGTTTTTCGAAGTGAGAATGTGATATATAATTTGGAAATTGAGAGCAGTAATTTTTATAAGATAGTTTCTTCTAATGTATATAAATTCGACTTATTATTTGCAGGTTTAGTGAAATAGTTCTCGTTGATATGATGTTATTAGAAAACCTTTTAACTGAAATTTCAGTGGGATAAACTAAACAAATTTTTCGTGTTGACACAATGAGACTCTGGAAAAGAAAAACTGATTTCAAAGTCACGTTCTCTCCTCAAACTTAATAGTTTACCCTTGATCAGTGGTTTGAATTCTTGTATGTACGGTCTGTCGGGTGGGATGTCGTTCCTAAATCTTTATTATTTCTGGTGGAGCAGCTTTCCTTTTACTAGATGACTGCGCAGGACTTATCATACCATTTTCCTCGTTTTGCATTCAGCACGTACTGGCAGTTTCTCTAGATTTCGAAACGCTTGCCACTGGGCACATTCTGAGGCGCTGTAAAATTGCTTTCTTACCTTCTTTATGTGGAGACGTGCTTTCAGGCACCCTTCCTCTGATAAGTTATGTTTCAGGCGCCTCTATCAGTCTTATTTCACTTGAAGGGATAAGTGTTTGTACCAGAAATCTAGTCTTTTTCAGTTAAGCTGTTGTAATATCACATCCATCGAAAACTAAGAAGTCTCTACCCGTATAAAGCAGAAATAAATGAAATACAATGTATTTTCTTTTGAAGTGCTTATGCAGTTTTCCCCTCCTTAAATATTACAGGTGACCGATGTATATTCAAAACTTTATTTTGATTTTGAATAATCTTCATGGAACTTTCGAATTAAATTTTATTGTAAATTTTTTTCTTTCATATTTTCCCTAAACAAGGACTTTTTTTTCAATAAAGTACTGCTCATCTTTACTATTACCGGAATTCGTTCGAGCAAAACAATAAAACTTCCGAAAACCTTTGTTTTTTTTACAGTGTAATTTCGGAATAGTACATTTCAAATTCATCTCTCTCTCTCTCTCTCTCTCTCTCTCTCTCTCTCTCTCTCAAGGCCCTTTCATTAAATAAAATCAACTATTCGTGCTCTGCTTAGTCGCGGTTGAAAGTCTGTGTTGACTGGAAACACTAATCCATTCGTTATCCACTCACAACTAGTTGAAGTTACTTGTTTGTGCCTTTTCCCACAACCCTGTTATTCCTTGCAACAACTTCCCGTAGATGTTAACATCCAAACAAGGTTTGTTAATTGCCTTGGAAGTTTAAAATCCTTGGCCTTGAAACATTTCAAAGTGACCGTTTTTTTGCGAAACGAAAACGAACCTCTTCTTATATACCTTACGTTTTAACTGAAATACTCCTAATTGCTTTTACTTCTTTAGGATGGAGCGCTGTTTTTTAGAAATGAATTTTTTAGTACAAATCCGCATTTCAAGAATAGCAAAAGCAAATAAGGTATACGATAAATAAATTGTTTTGTTATAATTGAGATACTATGAAAATGTGATAAAATTTAGAAAATATCAAGTGCCAATGATATGCGTTGGCAGATATTTTTTTCTGCGGTCTTTTTATCCAAATTGACAAGATAGCATGCATGTATTATCTTACTTTTGTGGAGAATTGAAGAACTGGGTCATTTTTTTAAATTTTATTTTCTGTTAGTATTCGTATTAGCCGTATATTGAAGGAAGTCCAAGACTTTTTCTGCACCAGCCAAAAAATAAAATAATAATAAAATAAAAACCACCTATTTTACTCCCTACTCACGTAAGTACCGATTCAATTGACTTTTTAATTTCCCCAAACTTCAGCCTCAAGCTGACAAACGTCAGCCTAAGGCTGAAGTTTGGAAAGATTCAAAGACACCCATGGTGGCAACTTATTCCAGTAATCAACTCGCTGTATACAACAACTACTCGTTGTAATCAATAACTCGCTCACTGGAAAACTTCCCGCAATCTGTTCTAAACCTCTTCCCTAGTAACTTGAATTTATGGCCCTTAGTACTGGAATTATTTATAATAACGAAAATTTCACCCTCATTCATTTTACTTTCTGCCCTCAGAATCTTCTACATTTCAATCAGATCTCCCCTGAAATGCTTAGTTATCAAACACTGTTGCCATCATATTCGAATTCTCTACTCCTGATATAAACGCGCTTTTTTTTTTTTTTTTTTTTTTTTTAGATTGGGTCGTCTTACTTGGACACAGTATTCCATATGAGGAATTATCATATATGTTGGGGTTATGGAATCCCTTTCTGTAGAAGCAAATGTACGATAAGTCATCAATATGACACTATGGACCTTCTTGCCGTCTGTCTACGCTGCTCGGAGAACGTCATGTTCGACGGTACCGTAACCCCCAAACCTTTCCTTCGTCTACTGTTGTTAATAATTCAACCCCGCAAAGTGTATAAATTATTTTGGAATTACTGTTATTCAAGTACATTTTTCCGCTTTAAAACTTAGCAGTCACTTTTCTGACAATTCCTGAAGTATATAGTGTGTTCGTGTCTAATGGCACCAGGGGTTTCCCCCATCTCCGCGTTGCTTTCATTGTGGGTGTAACAGTTCACTGTAAAGACCAGTGATTTAAAAGTTTAAATGGATATTGTAATTGGTGTTGTGTATCGTTGTTCTTTTGGCCATTAAGCCGCTAGACCCCTGCTGGGGCCCAACGTTATCCACACTATGCTTCGTGGAGGCAGACCAGGTACACTAGTATTTAGATGTTTACTCTGGCAGGTCCTGCCACCTAATTTCCTGAGATTTCAGTGGCTAGGACCTATATAAAAAAAAAAAAAAAAAAAAAATATATATATATATATATATAAAATAAATAAAAATTCTCGCTCGGTGGGTGTTACGAAAATTGAGTAGCATGGCCAAATGAGTTAAGTGTGAAGACAATTAAATTTAGTCATTAAATTTTTCAAATTATGTGAGGTATACGCTAGCGTATTAGTTAGAGTGGGGGATAGACAGAAGGCTGGGGGAAAAGACAGAAATATGGGGACGATAGAGAAGGCGACCCCAGATAATCAGTGGGGCAGCCCCATGCCCCACCAGGCGAAGAGAGGAGTGGCAAGGGGGTAAGGGGACGGAAAATACCGTCTCTACCCCCTGCCGGGGGAGTGGCGAAAAGATAGGACCATGCAAGGGAGCATGGTTTGAAAGCCAAGATAGCCAACAGCAAGCTTCAGTTGGTCTTCAGTGGTAGTAGTATTCCCATTTGAGATATCACTCATGGGATCAGGTCCCGTCCAGTTTAGTCAAGTCAGTTCTTTTCATTTATTAAGTAGGTTCAGTTGTTATTCCTGGTTGTCATGTGTTGGGTTTAGTTGTACTCCATTGCAGCGAGCACTAGTCTTCTTGCGAACAGCTCTTGGGCATAACAGGAGAAAGCCGGATACTCTTGTTTTGTATCTAGTATGTTGTGCACCCGTCCTCTAGGACAATATAGGATCTTTGTTATTAGGATGTTGCGGAGGTCGTCATAAAGCTGGCAATCATACATTAGATGTTGCCAGCTCTCCAGACTGCCACAAACACAGGTATGGTCCTTTTCAATTCCCAAAAGGAAAAGTTTGGCATTGATGGCGCCATGTCTGATGAGAAGGTATGCCGCATGGAGTCCAGGTGAGAACCATGTTGGGAACTTAGGGTAGACCCTGCCGACGTCAGGTATAAACTTTCTGGTTATCTCCCCTGTATGGGAGTTTGTCCATCTCTCTTGCCACACCTGCAGCAGGTGAGCGTAGAGCCTCTTCTTTTCAGCGATGCGGTTATTTGCTGGGTCAGTTGAATGTCTGAGACAAGTCCTTGAGGTGCCCTTTGCCAGGTGGTAAAGTAATCCTTTGCACACAATCCCCCACTTGCCTGTAAAGCGTTGGTGCTCACCGTGCTGCAGGCGCGAGAAGTAAATAGTATAATCGATCTTTGGGTTGAGTCGATGATACGCCGGTTGACTGCGGTAGGACTCTTGTGAAACCATACGCCAGAGGCATATGTAATGATAGGTTGAATATGGCTTTGTAGAAGATATGTAGCGTACGCCGGCCCAGACCCTAGTCCATTCGAGCCACCCTAGCAACGAGGGCAGCGTATTTCCTAATCTTTGTTCGGATATATTATTGTTGTAGGTGGTCTTTGAAGGATAGGTTGTGGTCTAGGATGACCCCTAGATACTTGAGTTGTTTGGATAATTTTATTGTCGTCTGGTTCATCTTAATTTGAGGAGGCTGTCGTAGGTCAAGTTTCCCTTTCAGCAAGGCTGAGTTGGTTTTTTCTGGTGATATTCTCAGGTGATTCTGTTTTGCCCAATTCTGCACTAGCTCCAAGGCCAGGTTCGCAGATTCTTCCAGTTTTGCCCTTGAGTTCGCCGAGACGGAGAGAATGAGGTCGTCGGGAAATGCTTGAGCATCCACTTCTCCGAGGTCCGAGACGAGAAAGCTGTCCAAGACAACGTACCATAGGAATTGTCCCAGGACCGAATGGATGCTTCTGGAGAGGGTCTGATAGGGCGCATTCACTACTATGAATCTGTTGGATAGGTAGTTCTGTAGGGTCTGATAGACGTTGCTGGGAAACTTTGCCTCTCTAAGGTGACCAGGACGCTCGGCCACAAAGTGTGTCGAACGCCCCAGCGATTCCAAAGAGATCACCAAGGAGTATTTTCTGTTGCAGTTCTCCACCTTCCCCAGGAGGTGCTGGTGGGCATCTATGGCAGAATGAGCGTGTCGAAAGTGGAACTGGTTGGGCATTGTTAGTCCTACAGTATTGTAGTGATGTTGGAGATGAGCATGTAACGGGAGAGCTTGCTGACCACGGAGAGCAAGGCTATAGGCCTGTAAGAGTCTTGGAGGATAGGCGACTTGGAAGGATTCTTTAGGATAAGTTCGACATTCGCAACCTTCCATGATGTTGGAAAAGCTCCTGCCTGGAGGTATTTGTAAAGATTTAGCATCAGGTCAAGAGCATGTTCCACTGTCTTTTTAACAATTTCTGGTTCTAGAAGATCTGGTCCTCGGCATTTATTTCCTCTGATAGTTGATGCTGCGGCAATTAGCTCCTCCCTGGTGAAAGGAAGTTCCATTGTTTGGTTATTGTAGGTCGCATTATTCTGGCACATTTTCATCTGATCGTCAGTCTGCAGTTCAGCCAATGGTCAAAAGACCACGTCAAGAATATTGTTTATGGTGCTTTCCAGTTTGTAGTCATGGCACCTTGTGGAGTTCTAGTAGTAGCGACAACCTTCCACCTGAGGGGACGGTTGTCGCTACTACTAGAACTCCACAGCTTGTTTGTGGTGATCTTGTAGACCCCCCAGGGGGTCGTTATTGCCAGTAGTTGTGACCAATCGTTGCCAAGTCTCCTGTTTGCAGTGACGTATCTGCGCGGTGTAGGCATTTCTCGCTTCTCTGTACCGCTGCCGTAAGGCCTCCACTTCTGCAGCTGGCCAAGATCTTCTGGCCCTTTGAAATGCCTTGCGTCGGATCTGAGTCTCCTTTCTAAAGTGCTGCAGGTCCCGGTTCCACCATGGCACTGCACCCGGGGCTGGGTGTTTCCTAGGTATTGCAGCTTCACAAGCCTCAGTGATGAGGGCTGTTGTCTTCTGCTGAAGGAGTTCTGGGTTGCAAGTGGTCTGGAGTTCGGCATTATGTTCCTGTAAGGCAGGTGAGATTTCAGTCTAGAAGGTGTCCCAGTTTTCTTTCTGAATAGCGTACCTGTGCTGTATTTGTCTTGGTACTGGGTTCCCTAGTTAGTGAGCGAGTAAACTGGAAGGTTATGGCACGGTGGTCGGAGGTGGTCCAGGCATCTTGGACCAACCACCCAGTAATATTGCTGGGTTTGTTTCTATGTTTCTGAAGAACCTCACGAAGCGATGGATCGTGCTTGACTTGTTAAGAGGACCGAAGTATTTGGAGGTGGTGTCAATGTATGAGGAATGTTTTTTTGGCACGTACTAGGTCCATTGATACCGTTGAAAGTCGCATATCATCCAGGGAGCACCTGTATTTTGATTTACTGTACCCAGAAATGTTACACTTTTGTCCCGAAGTGATGGCCACTTTATGGATGACAATGAACAGCGCATCGTGCCAAAATAGTTTGGAGAACATAACACGGATTTCCACCATCTTCCCTGGCCTCTCACATTCACTTGATATCACTCGTATTGAGAATGTGTGGGATATGCTGGAGAGCTATTCGGCAACGGAAATCTGCTGGAAGAATGATTACAATTAGACCAAAACGCACTAAAACACCTTATGGAATCTATGTCGCGCGGCACACTTGCTTATTATTTGAAACGAAGGCGGCCCGATTCGATAGTGAATAGAGGTTCGTATTTTTTTTGCTTAGTGTGTGAAACTTACCAGGTTGGTTAAACATAATTTTCCTCTTTACAAAGCATGCCTTTCTTTTTTATTTATTTAATATTATTTTTATTTTTTCTCTCTGCCTATAGGAGTAGGAAGCTTTGATTCCTGAATACCTGTGCGGGGAGGAGAGATTTATTAGTTTATTTTATTAATATATATATATATATATATATTTTTTTTTAGTAGTATTTTTTTTTTTTTTTTTGCTCCCAGGCTTGGGCTGCTTGGGGGTAGGATTGCTGGCGCCCTCTGGTCTAGCACTTACACCAGAGGGTGCGGGAATTTTGTGCGGCCAGCACAGACAGTACAGTAGACCTAGGCCCAGCTCCTTGTTCATAAGGACGAGCATCAGGTAGCAGTTATCCTAGGTGATGACTGCTCTCTGGTGGCTAGGTATCCTGTATAAGGATAATAAAATCAAGTATATTAGGTGGATTTGGACAAATGTCTAGGGGCCACCAAAGACAATAATAATAATAATAATAATAATAAAATTACAAAGCATGCCTAAAGACCAATTGCGCTGCTTGCTAATCTAGGGAAGATCTTGGAGCGGCTTATGGCTCTTCGACTAACAGCTCTCTTTCAACAACAAAATCTCTTTTCTCCCTGTCAATATGGCTTCACCCCAGGTCATTCTTGCAAGGAGGCCTTGTCTGACTTTGTCTGGCACATTATAAATTCTAAATCCAAGTTTGAACTAGCTATTATGGTCGACTTCGAGGGCGCCTTCCACACTGTCTGGTGGGACAGCCCTTAAACGTCTCCGGTCTGCCAGATGCTAAATTCATATGTACAAATTATTTCAAAACTATTTCTCTGACGGCTCAATAATTGTCAAGTCAAAATTCCTCCAAGTCTCTAGGAAGGTTTATCGAGGGTGCACCCAAGGTTCAGTCCTGGGGGCCCCTTCTCTGGAACATTGTGCTTCAAGACTGGCTGGGACGCTCTCTCCAGAATTGCAAAATTTTTGCTTTCGCCGATGACCTGACAATTGCGGTCTCAGGCAGTTCTCGTGCAGTGTTGGAGGTGAATGCAAACCGGATTTTAGCTGACCTTTCCACCTAGTCATTGGCTAACAAACTTAAAATTAATCCAGCGAAAACAAAAATGATGCTTTTTAAATCTAAATTAGATCTCAGGCGGCCTCCCCAAGTCAAACTTTTTGGCAAGCGGCTTCCTATTGTCCTGAGGCAAAACTCCTTGGGGTCATTATTGACCATAAACTTTCCTTCTATCCTCATCTGATTCACATAAGTACTAAAATCAAAAAGTTCACAGGGTCAATTATTCGAATTTTCAGAGGGGGAGAGGAGTCTCTCTAGGAAGTCACTCTCTAGGAAGTCACTCTTTCTCTACTATAATGCTGTTTTCCTGCCCATAGTCACCTATGCAGCAGGAGCTTGGTTTCATCGGGCCACCAATTCCAAAATGAGGTTAAAACTCAATTCCAATCAGCGGAGCATGTTCCTCTCTATTCTCAGAGTCTGTAGAACAGTTTCCACCGCTGCAGTGCAAGTTATTGCGGGGTCCCTCCCATTGGATCTATTTGTCATCTATCGTGGCATCTGCTTTCGGCACAAAAAACAAATACCTTCAGAATTACTTGGTATCCAGCTAAATTTAAATGAAGATCCTAAAAAAAGAGAAATCCAGATACTTTAACGAGCTAATTAGCATCTGGCAGACCAGATGGGACACCACCGCACTTGGAGCGACGACAAGAAAATTCCTGCCTGATGTGACCTTCTTACTCTCTAAATCGGTTAAAACCTGGTGCACTTTAACTATGGAAACTTCCTTTCTGGTAACTGGACATGGCTCTCTCAATCAAAAACTCTTTCAGTTTCGCTTGCATCACACCGATCTCTGCAGCTGCGGGTATACAGAAGATTGGAGTCACCTGCTCTTTAACTGTGCAATCTACGACGATCTTAGGGTGAAGCTCCGGATTGACGTTCCAGATCTCTCTCTCCGGGGAAAGAGGAAATGCTTCTGCATAATAAGAATCATCTCTCAGCTCTTCAGAACTTTGCCTCCGAGGTGTTTGCTCGCAGGAAAAGAATCAACGCCAGAGTAGCGCACCAAAATAATTCACCAAATACAACTGTGTAAGCGGGACAATAGTTTGCTCCTCTGATTTATTTTCTTATATGGTTCATGTCTGCATGAATTGTCACTGCACTGATCCTAAAGGTCAACTGTTCCACATCTGAATTATTCTGGATACAAGAGTACTAATTGAAGACTACCCTCGTTTTTTTTTTTTTTACTATTTGTTTATTATTATTTTTATTTTATTCTTTTATTTATTTCTTATTATTATTTTATTTTTTATCCCAACGTGTCTTTTTTTTCTCGCTAATGATTTTTTTTTATTTTTTTTTTAACCAGCACCACGGGTTGTGTTTTTATTTTATTATTATTTTTATCATTATTATTATTATTATTATTATTATTATTATTATTATCGTAATTGGCTTGTTTCTCTGCGATAATTGCATATTGTAATTGGCTTGTTTCTAATCCTTCACGATGGTGGGACTGTTAGTAATCCTGGGTATAACCTTCATGCACAAGTACATGGTGGGTGACCACCCAGGTGTGAACCAACGTAAGCACGGGTCGAGGTGTGGCGCCCACACCACATGGAGGAACGCCGCCCCTCTATGTTACCAGGCAGTACTAGGTGGTAGATGACTCTCATCAACCGATGAAATACCACCACTTTGCTTATTGGAGGCTTGAAGTGGTGGAACCCATGTTTAGTCTCTAGAGCTAAGTTCCGGCCAACACTTCCCTATCTCTTCCATCATGCAGTATGATTGATTATTTTTGAGGTTATGATGAATGTCGTGGCGAGATCCAATATTCCTTACATTTCGAGGGTACAGCTCTAAAACGGTGTTCGCAGGCCGGCCGCTAGATAGTACACCGGACCAAACCTAATGGTAAGTCTCTAGGAGGCTTCCGGATCAGCTAGTGTATAATCTTGCTACCTCTACTCTGCCAGATAGTGACTGGAGGGAGTCCGAGTAGTGTGTATGCGGGGAGCATTGTCGAGGCCACGTTATGTCAAGGATCTGGGTATATTCTTACCACATGTACGCCATGTCCAAAAATTTCATTACTTCATACAGCATGTCCCACCCACTTTTTCTTACTATTGAATACACTATGAATTGTCAAAATAATAGAGCAAGCTTATCTGCGAAAAGATCTAAACCTCCCAAGGACTTCCTAATTCATTTCACAAATATACGAAGTCTCAATTCCAATCTCAACGATGTCCATTTCCACTTGCAGTCTTCCAAACCCCATGTACTTTTTCTGACTGAATCTCAGTTATCAGTTGATTCAACTACAGCTCATCTCAGATGTCCAAATTATTTGCTGTATGATTCCTTTCGCCTCAAAGGTGGTACTTCTGCATATGTCCGTTCTGATATTCCCTGACAGAGACTTGGCAATTTGGAATCTCCTCTCTTTGATCTTCTCTGGCTTAAAATCTCTCTACCTCATTGTGGAAAATTCATCTGTTGTCTCTACCGTTCTCCCAACTCCACTAATCACTTGGAGCTCTTTGACTTCCTCTCTTTGCAACTTGACTTTCTCCAGTCCAACTGTCCTAACAGTGAGGTAATTTTCCTTGGTGATTTTAACGTTCACAACTCCAGCTGGCTTTCGTTTTCTAGTCACACCGACCCAGCAGGTCGAGATGCTGAGGCTTTTGCAATTACCAATGACCTAGCACAGATTGTTCATTTACCTACAAGAATACCAGACAATCCTAATCATACAGCCAATACGCTTGATCTTTTTCTCACAAACAACCCTTCTAAGTACAAGGTTGAAGTGAGAGGTCCTTTAGGCACTTCAGATCACAACTTGGTGATTGTCTCTTCTCCAATGGAACCTTTATCTCATGGCTATTCCCAACCTCGTATTGTTTGGCATTACAAGAATGCAAAATGGGATGACCTGCGAGACTTCTTTTCTTCTTTTCCTTGGTCTGATTACTGTTTCAAAACTTCTGATGTCAACGTTTGCTCAGATCGTGTCAGTGAAATTATTCTTGCAGGAATGGACTCCTTTATCCCACACTCCACTTTAAAATCTCGTCCTTTATCTAAACCTTGGTTTTCCAATAAATGTGCTAAGGCTGTCCAAGAGAAGAACGTTGCATATCGTAATTGGCTTGTTTCTAATTCTTCAGTTTCATTTTCTCCCTACACCAAAGCTCGCAACAATTGTAAAGCAGCTATTAATCAGTCCAAACTATAGTTTGAACAGGCTAAGAGTAGAAAACTTGCTTCTTGCCCTAATGGTAGCCGAACATTCTGGTCTCTTGCCAAAGCTATTGGCCGCAACGTTTGCCCATCTCTGCTCCCACCTCTGTCCAAACCAGATAGTTCTGTTGTCACTTCAGCCAAGGATAAAGCTGACCTGCTAGCATCCCATTTTTCTTCCAGCTCATGTATTAATGACTTTGGAAAAACACCTCCCACCATTCCTAACACGCTCCATTCAATGCCTCCTGTGGTCTTCCGTCAAAAGCATATCAGAAGGATTTTGATGAATCTTGATGCTACAAAAGCTCCAGGTCGTGATGGTATTTCTCCACTTCTTCTCAAAACCTGTGCTCCTGAACTTACTCCTATTCTTTGCCGCCTTTTTTCACTTTCTTATTCCAAAGGTGTTTTTTCCTTCTGCTTGGAAATTTGCTCATATCCAGCCAGTTCCTAAAATGGGTAACAAATCCCTCCCATTCAATTACCGTCCCATTGCAATTACTTCTACTCTTTCTAAAGTAATGGAGAAATCAATTAACCGCCAACTTTTAAACTACCTATCAACGATCGCCAGTATTGATTCCGTGAGTGTCGATCCACTGGTGATATTCTGGCTTATGTTACCCATTTATGGACTAATTCAATGGAAAAGTTCGGTGAAACACAAGTAGTTGCTCTTGACATCTCAAAGGCTTTTTATCTTGTTTGGCATAAAGGTCTTCTAAACAAGCTTCCATCTTATGGTTTGCCAACTGTTTTTAGTAATTGGTTATCCAGTTTTCTCTCTGATCGCTCACTGAGGGTGATGGTAGATGGCTCTCTGTCTTCTAACTTCTCCACTAATGCCGATGTCCCCCAAGGTTCAGTTCTTTCCCTCACTCTTTTCCTCTTGTATATCAATGACCTTCTTCCATTGACTGGAAATCCTATCCATAGTTTTGCCGATGATATCACATTGCATTCAACTTTCCATTTTGAGAAACCTTGTCCAGCTCAATCAGTTTCAGGTTCTCGAAAATCTGCTGCCAATTCCTTAAATGCCGATCTTCAGGTGATTCTCCAGTGGGGCAAAGACAACTTAGTTGATTTCAACCCTTCTAAAACTCAGTCTTGTCTTATATCTCGCAAAAAGGATTCTTCTGCTCCTATGCTTATCTTTAGTGACACTCCGATTTCTAGGCAAAATGATATATCTCTTTTGGGGATTACCCTACTTTTAATCTCTCTTGGCACAAGCACATTACAAATATTGCTTCCTCTGCATCTAAAAAACTTGGTTTTCTCTTTCGCTCTCGCCGTTACTTTTCTTCCAAACAGCTGCTCACTCTGTATAAATCGCAAATCCGCCCTTCCATGGAATATTGTTCCCAAATCTGTGGTGGTGCCCCCAAAACCTCTCTCATGCTTCTTGATTCCATTCACAAGAGGACAGGTAGGTTAATTAATGATTCATCTCTAACAGAGTCTCTCCACTCGCTTTCTCATAGACACACTGTTTCTGCTGCATGCCTCTTCTACAGATACTTCCATGGGCACTCTTCTTCTGAATTGGCTTCTATAATTCCCGCTCTCTCTTTCAAAACAGTCCGAACACGTGCTGCCACCAGCCAACATCCATTTACTGTCCAACTTCAAACCCACAGAACCAACTTTTCATCTTCCTCATTTATTCATTCAACTGCCGTTTTCTGGAACAACCTTCCTTCATACGTATTTCCTGAAAACTACAATCTACAGAAGTTCAAGTCCAATATCAACAAATATCTTCTTTCGTCTTCTCAACCTCCAACCCAAGCACGGTACTAAGTACTATAGGTTCTAATACCTCTCGTGTTTGGGGTTCTCATTAAAAAAATTATTATTTTCTTTTTCTTTTCTTTTTTTTTATTATTTTTTTTTCTTCTCGTTCGCTCCTTTCTTTTCCTCTGGAATGGGCCCCCGGAGGAATCTGGCCCACCTTTTGGCAACATCAGGTGGGTCAGAGTCTCTTTTGAGGCATTACGTGCTCTACTGGAACTGGCCCACCTTCCCGTGGTGTGGACGAGTACCCAGAATCATCTGTCCAGGTGATTGATGCTTCTGGGTAGCCAAGTGGCCAGAATGGCGCCTCCGTAGCCAGGTGGGAAGGAGCACACGCTTCTTGATTAGACCGGGGTTCGAGCCCGTCACCACCAAATACGAGGATGCGGAAAGGTCAGGGAATGACCACCGCATATCCCGGAGCAATATGGCCTTAGTTGCTAATGTTCCTAAAAACCAAATAACAAACAAACAAACAAGTGTCCAGAACATAACAACAGAACACACACACAAACCTACGTCACACACATATCTGGCCCATTTGTAGTGACACTATTCTTCACAGAGACACGAGGCGGAGTTGAACAGACGTTCTAGGTACCGCCCATTACATATACACACATGTCCACATCTACAAAGCATGCTGTAGTTACTTCAGAATTCCATTTCTCTCTAAATGATCCTCTCTTGATCACCGATTCTATTATTATTTTCCTGCCACTGAAATCAGACTTTACCGGTCAATAGTTTAACAATTCATTCATTCTTAAAACTTCCTTTATGTATTAACTATACATTGGCACCTCTCCAATCAAATGGAATTTCTTCTGTCTAGAGATGCTCTCATAATTAACCTTAATGGTTCATTTCACTCTTGCTGCTACCTGTGTATATGCCATCAACTCCAATCCAAATTATTATATTAGGCCACCCGAATATTTAAATTCATATGCCGTGCTGTGTGTCTTATGTCTGTTAATTGCGTGTGTTCTATGGTCGATTTGTCTGTTTTGCTGGACGAAAAACCCGTGTTTCCGGGGGGGATGGGGAGAAACCTTGCTATCTACGCCCGAGACCGACTACCTCAGCCACTGAATGAAAAAAAGCCCATTAAAGTTCCTCGCGTCATCGACGGGATTCTAACCCAGGCCTTTTCCACCCGGTGTGGGGAGGACGGTGACAATACAACTGTGCTACACGCGCAGACGCCATAAACTCCAGCATCGTTGCCCTCGTGTGTAGCATAATTGGTAGAATCGATGTACTCCTCACACCGGGTGGTAAAGACCTGAGTTTGAGTCCCGCCAATGACGTGAGAAATTTTTGTGGACGTCTTTCTCAACGTGGCTGAGTTAGTCGGTCTCATCGAGTTTAGCAGCATGGTTTTTTCCTCCCGGAAACTCGGGTTTTTCGTCGAGCAAACAGAAAATCGGCCTCCGAACACACGCAATGTACAGAGATCATACACGGAGCAATATGGCCTTAGTCGCTGATGTTCCTAAAATCCTACTACAATAGCAACCAGGATCCTTATTCTCCTTTAGGCTCGAAAGTTTTTCTGATAACTTATTAACTTTGAGGAAAAGGTTTTTTTTTTTTTTTTTTTTTTGTTCTGTGTATTCTGACTTCACTAACGTAGCAATATTTATCTGCCAATTCGTTCGTAGTTCAGAGTTTGGTGAGTTCAGAGAATAATTAGAAAAGAGGAACTATAAGTGATTGGTTTTCTGTTGTTTTCGGAAAATGCAAAAATTTTCGCTTCCATGCATAATTAGCTGTTCTAATACTAGCTCTTCCGCCGCCGCTATGATGCTAATGCTTGCGATTTATAGTGTCCTTAATTTAATCTATTTTATGAGATTAAATTAAAAACTTGTATATTTTTGCACTGAAGAGTGCAAAAATATGCAAGATGCTTAGCTTATTTATAAAGTCTATTTTTGGTCACTAATATCCAGCGAAGTATATTATATCCACCTCCCGTGTGTCTTGGATTTCTTACCGGAAGATTCAGATCAATATTTTCATTTCAGTTCACTTTATATTGGATGCAACCGAACCATTCGAAAAGATTGATATTGGTGGCTTAAAATGTTCGCTTTGTTTTTCCTGTGACGATTTTTAAACTTTTTTTTTTAGCCTGAAGTAACCTAGATTTCAGTATGTACGGTTGATTTTTCTCTTCTAAATTCCCAATTTTCATCACTAGACTGTCACATTCTGCTTCCTTGGCTATCGGGGATGCCCAGGTGCAATTTCCGTCGTATGCGAATTTTCTTTGAAATATAAAGAATAAAAAGCCTGCCCAACAGACATATTAGAATTTGAGCGACTTCCGATTTCCAGTCCTTTCTTATCCCTACGGTTTCTATTCAGACATGACGAAGTTGAAATTACCTGTGTGATAGATTCTGTTTTCTGACTGAATTTTATTTTCCGTTCTTGAACATTTGCGAAATGAGGAAGCAGTCTTGTGCTTTTAAAGTGTATGTATTCCTATGTTTGGATAATTGGAAAATGTTGCTCTTCATAGAGTGTCATATTCCTTGTAGCTTTATAGATTGCCAAATATTATTTCATTTTAATATATCTCTCTCGATTAGATATAACATTAACTGATAGAGGTAGTGGAAACGAACTAATTCTGGTAAACGTTTCTTTCTTAAACCTTGTTTTGATTTATTAGAATTTATTTAATTTTTAATAGAAGTTTTATCCAGTTTACATGTAGTTCTAGTTTGTGGTCATTCTATTTTTGATTAGGCCGTAATAGGGGGTTCAGAGTAACCTCGAAACGTCGCCAAAACTGTCTTAAGTATATATTGAAGTGGTAACATTTCAGTAAATACCTTAAATGAATTTAACGTGGTATAACAGTGTACTTTTGTATTATCTTCCATCAAAAATTATCATTTTACATTTTTGAGTAAACTAACTTTCGTACACTAAATATAAAAATATAACAATAAATAAATATAAACATTCATACAGTAAATAGAAACATGTAATCCCCAAAGCCATTAAAAAGTGCTGTAGAAGAAGAAAAAGAAGAAATCTTATACGGACCATACGAAGCAGGAAGAGGTAATCCCTAGCGAATGCACTTTTCGCGAGTGTTCATCGAATAGCCTGGTGTGCAGGACTGGATTGGTTGATGCTGCTTTGTTCTACAAATCAGGCAGATGTAGTGACAAAAATGCTGTCGGGCTATGTCTTGGCTGTGCTAAGCCGACTTGCATTTTTCACCTATCTAGTGCATGCCTCTGTTATATAGGTGTGGTATAGCCTTCTTAGAGAAAAGGTTGTGGTGAGCGAATATACTACTGTGAAATAAATAACATTAAACTTTGTTATACTGCATTTCTATGCACTTATTGTTTAGAGCAGAGCAGCATAATTTTGCTCTGTCATGTAGTGGCAGTGGAAACTGACTTGACTTATTCAGAGTCCGAAAAGCTCTCGTGTATTATCTCTCTATAGGTTCAGATGACTCTACTGATTGTGACACGCTTGGCAGGCTGATGGAAGTTTTGTCAGTAACATTCTGGCTCCCTGACACCCTGCTTTATTGTGCAAATACTTTAACTATTGTAAATACCGTCCAACTATGGCAGTTACGTCACTTGATCTCGTATGCAAGAAAGACTGGTTCAGTGGATATTAAAAAAATAATAAATCTGTAGCCATTGTCAATCCACTGCAGGATGGAGCCTTCTCAACAAGTCAAGTTGAGGGAAATGGACCTTACCAGCTGGTCCAGTTCGAGTTGGCAGATCGACCGTATTTAGCAGCCAAAGGCTATGAGAAAATATTTACATTGTTTAGATTTTTACACTCTTTACAATGAAATATTTATACTGTTTAAAAAGAACATAAAAACAAAAGTGTTTTACCCAGATGATTTTTACAAATGACGCAATCAAACAATAATATTGGCTGAAGCTGCACAGCAACAGCTAAGCAATATAAAACATAACGATAGCTTGTGGTTCGAAGTTATTTCGGCGATGTTCTGCCTTGCAGAAATTTGTGAGCAACCTGAAAGCTTTCCTTGAAGCTTGCTGTCAGATGCACCTTAAATTCACCGCAACGGAATTTGCTTGTATAAGAAAGTTGTGCTGATGTATGAAAATTAAGTTACCTTGTAATAATTGCTGTTCTTTCGTTCTCTGTTGATTGAAAACCAAGGCCTGGGAAAGGCCTTGGTTTTCAATACTGTTGTGGTAGCTGATATTGTTATGGGCTTTTTTACAGCGTAGGCAACCGTTTATTCCGATTTAGTTCGTGATTTTGTAGATGATTTAGTTCGTCTTGTGCCACTGTTTTTCTGTTAGAAATTTGGCTATTTCATGCATCAAAATAGGCAAACAGGCTATCAAATATATCCAATTATTTACAAACAGAATAAATGGTCGCCTTATATCCTCAGTTCCTTTGATTTAAAAAAAACAACAAAAATATTAACGTTTTTAAGATTAATAACGACTCGTATACCACTTGAAATTAATGATATAGTTTATGAAGTTAATCACCCAAACCACTATACATTTAAGGTGACGTTTCAAGCCTCTTACCGATACCCATTATCAGATCATGCTATTAGGGGTAGAAAAATGGAAAGGGTTACAAATTTGAATTAATTGTAATAATTATTAATTGTGAATTTAAATCTAAAATTATTAAGGTTGAATTACCATTGCAACAGAAAACAGACATTAAAGTAAGTAAATTAAAAAATATACATAAAGATCAAATTCTTACCTGCTGACAGCCCCCTACTTGCCGATGCTGCCAGAAACATGATGTGCATACAGGAAAGAGGTGCTGCCAACAGTTGATTTATAGATGAGGGTTTAAGTCTATTAGCCAAATAGAATGATGCCAAGTTTTTTTCTATCCTCGATCCAGTGGTACTTGTGTATTGGAAGCCTAGAGTGACCTTTGCTCTCTTACTCCGGTAATCTTGTGGTTGGGTGCAGGCTGGTTCTTGGGGACTGGAGGGGGTTATATGTGGGCCGCTCTTTCGGATATCTGGACTATTTTATTTTCCTGGTTTTTCATGTCTTTTATTTTCTTTTTGACAAGGTGTAAATATTGTAGATTGAATTCGACTCCTTGTTTTCTGATAATTTCTGAGGCTCAGAAATTTTTTATGAAAAAGGCTTCTTTAAATTTTCTTCTGTTGTATCGGTTGCCTGTAGGATTCTAGCGTTGCTGAAATCTCATGTGTCACTACATTGGAATGCATGTAGATCTGTGTCGAACTTTAGGCTTCTTCCGTATTGTACAACTATTTTTTATGTTCTTTGATTCTGCAGTTGAGTCTTTTGTATGATTCTCCTATGTTATACCCCCACACGTACAGTCTCTTTTATAGATAGGACCTTTAGGATTGTAGAATATATGTAGAAGAAAGCACTGACTAAGAGAGAGAGAAAATAATTGGGACAATGAATTTTTCATGTGTGTGAATAAAAGAAGAAAACGAATCAAATCGGAGCCTTGTGTACTGGGTGTAGGAAAGTCTTAGATAATCCATCTGATGTTTCCAATGAATTGAAATGCATCGGTCTTTACAGAGGAAAAAACCCTACATGCTAAAGAGAGGCTGTGCAAGTGAGGCTGAGCCATATGAAATTAGTGATTTCGAAATTATGATGCTCTTTATTAGAAAACTTTTGAGCGTAAAGGCAAGTAAGGCTCCTGGAGTTGATAACATATACCCAGTAATTTTAAGGAGACAACCAGAGAGTGTATTGAACCAGTGAGGTTAAGTATGAAGGCATCATTGGAGGCGGGAGAGATTCCTTTGGATTTGAGAAGTGCCAATGCATCGCCAATACATGAATGTTCTAAGAGTGAAGTCGGTAATTACCGACAGTTAATCTGACTTAAATGGTAGGGAAATTCTTGGAGGCAATGATTAAGAGTGAAGTCCAGAAACATTTAGAAAGATATGGCATTGTGAAGGACACACAACACGGTTTTGGTAAAGGTCAATCCTAATTAACTAACCTAGTAAACTATCGTGACAAAATTACTCATGAACCGGATGTACCGGAACAGTTTCGACATAGTTTATTTAGATTTTGGCAAAGAATTTGGCTCAGTCCCTCATGAGAGGTTACTCTATAAGCCGGAACACGTTGGGATTGCTGGAAGGATTCTAAGATGGATTGCAGGGTGGCTGAAGAGCGGAGGCCATAGTATTGTGACAAAGGATATTCTTCACATTGGTGTAACGTCGGAAGTGGAGTCCCCCAAGGATTGGTTCTTGGACCACTGTTGTTTCTGATTTTCATAAACAACATCGACGAAGGGCGTGATGCAAAATTTGCAGAGGGTCGTTAATGATAAGTTTCAAGAAACACTCCTTCAGGATGACTTTAACAGGCTTCACGAATGGTCAAAAAAGTGGCAGCTATATTTTAATGCAGCAAAATGCAAGGTCTTAAACTTGGAAAATAGCAACCTGAAAGTAAATTATACACTTGGTGGGAATGAAATAAAAACAGTAGAGGAAGAAAAGGACCTGGGAATTATGATACGGGCAGATATGAAGTTCTCTAAGTAGTGTAAACAGGCGGCCAGAATACCCCATGGTGTTCTATCGATGATTTATCAAACATTATCAAGCCTCGTGGTCAGGCGCGCGGGTGCATAAGTACACGTGCCTTGAGTGACCGGGGTTCAAGCCCGTGACTACTGAATACGGTGCTGTTTCTTGTATTCTATCTATCTTGTGAACTCCTCTGACCGTTTGGTCGTCCCGGAGTATAAACAGAAAATTTATTTATTTTATTATCCTGTAGAGATAGGGAAGTCATAATTTCACTATATAAAGCAATTGTAAGATCGCATTTGGAATACTGTGTCCAAGTAGGGAGACTTCATCAAAAAAAAAAGAAAAGATGTTGCGCTTCTTGAAGGATTCCCAGAGGCGGACAACTCGCATGGTGAGATCGGCAAAACGGCGATCACAGCTTGGCAACCATGCACTTTAAAGGGAACCTGATTGAGGTATATAAGGCTCTAAGAAGGGTTAGTAAAATGAATGAAGGCGGAATTTTCACTATTATTAAGAATTCCAGAACTACCGGCCATAAATTCAAATGACAGGGGAAGAGTACTCAATGGTAGGAAGTTTTCTTTTAGCCCCTGAGTCGTTGATTACTGGACAAGTTGCCTCTGCAGATAGATGAGGCTGACAGTTTGAAGAAATTCAAAGGTCAACTGAATACATACCTGCATGAGGAGGAGGGAAGTGCATAATCTATATTTTCTTATCTACTTTTTTTTCCCTTTTTTTTTTTTTTGCAGTGCAGCAAAAGCCTGTGCCTTCCTCGCACTATATGGTTACTACTGAAGTCGAGATTTTCGTCCAAGAAAACAGATGATATAGCTTGTGCGCTTAACACACACATCACATCACATTATATTGGATTACATAAAACCTAATCCGGAGAAATGGATATCATGTTTTAAGACAAACAGGAGGGAAGAAGTTATTCTAGTCAGAATACGTATTAGACGTGCCCATCACACTCATTTTCGTTTGTTAACCATAGACGGTTCTCCATAGTCCAAATTGCCGATGCCAACTGACAGTTAAACAAATACTCATTGATTATCCATTATACAATAATATACACTGGAAATGATAAATGCATCTCTTGACTTGTGAGAGGTGCAATATAGTTCTAGTTGCTTTTGCGCTAATAACCTCAACGACGTGTAATGTAATGAGTGAAAAATCGGTTGTTCAGCATACCTGTACCAGCAATTTTTCTACGAATTGGAATATGGACATCTATCCATTGCATTCATACTGGCCTGCAGGTATAGACTTTTCAGGTTTATGACAACATTATGGTACTTAGATAATAAAATAAGAAATCCAGTTTTAATTTAGATTAAAAGATGTTTTCAAAAAGGCTTAGACACTTATGAAATAAAATTAGTTTGCTGCTTAATTTTATTGTTATTAATGAAAATTTTAATAATATTCTAGTAAAGCTAAATTCTTGAAATTTTGCTGTACATACTTTCCTTGCTGACTAGTTTCTGCCACGTTCTGATAAGTAAATTTTCTATCCACTACTCTGTGTAATTGATTTAAGAATGACTCTTAAATAATATTTAAATATAGTTACATATTTGCTTGCAATCAGTACCTAAACAAAATTAGCACATGATTGACTTAAATTATGCAATTTTGCAGGATTTAAGTTCAACCATCTGTTTTAATTTAAAGCACTTATAGACCTCTTCGATAGTTTTTTAGAAGTTGCCAGAAGCATGAATATTCAACAGATTTTTCCTTCTCAGTGAAAAGAATGGACTGTTTACAATGCAGTGAGCACTTAAAATAAATATTAAACAACATGGTACATTTGATAGTTTTTTTGACGCAGAGAATAAAAGAAAACTAATAATAAACAAGATATTATGGCCCAACAATAAGCTTTCGAGTTGGGTAAATTATCTCACTACGGTCTTGTTTACCAGAACACCCAGATTTAGACTGTATTAGGTACAGAAATGTTGTTTCAAAGCAAATTGCAGAAACTGAACTAAAGTGAAATCTTCTTCCAAGACTGCAAAATTGCTGACGTCATGGAAAAGAAAACTACATTCTCTAGAGTATCATACCACTTGGTTGCGTTCCTAGCGAGACGTGATGGGTTATACATGTACTAAAGAGAAAACGGGACTGCTTTAAAACCACTAGGAATAACGCTTAGAGATTATTTGCTTTGAGCAGTATTCCTTTGTTTTCTCCCGTTTCAACTTCTTGATGCTTAGATACACGAATTACTTGGATAGTATTCTGACACCAAGTGTCGATAAGGGATAACAAAAAATTAGAATCGTTTTTCGTGGAAGTCACTTTTTCAAGAGAGTACATTAAACTAATGGACTGTTTTCTCTTGAGGGAACTCAGCTTAACATCAGCTCAGCATTTGACGTGAAGCAGTGCACTGTCAGAAACATTATTTTATAATATAACAAATATATATATATATATATATATATATATATATATATATATATATATATATATATATATATATAAACTATTACTTCATATATTACTATATTTTCAGGACACTGTTCTTTAAAGTACTGGCTCTGCTGCAATGGATCCATTCTAAGAACTAAATTTTGCTACGCATTTCATTTTCTTCTTTTCCAAGTCAGTTAATTTTTTCTTAGTCTAATAATTATCGACCATGTCATAGATAGCATTTATCTTTTGCGAAATACGCGGTTGTCAGCTCCAAATATCTTCCATAACAGGAAACATTCATCATTTATGTGCTACGTGCCATTGCCTGTGGACGCTACTGCTGCTCCTCTGAAAATTGCATTTGTTTTATTTTCTTCTATTTCCTGCTTTTATGTTATCAGATTTTATTTTCTAGTGATGCGAAGTGGAAAATTTTGGACGCTGTTGTATCAGTTTGTGCCAAAATCTGTTAGTTTTGTTTTGGCTATAAATATGTTTCAAGACTCAGCTGTTTTTTTTTTTCTGTTCGACTTTTGACGAGCTTTTCTTGTTCTATCAATAATGTAGGGGAATATTGCTTTTTACTTTTTTAATGACGGCCAATTTTCTTTTGTATTTATATATATACTTTAAGTTTAGTACTGTTCTATCTCGGTACTATCTTTTTTGCATTGAAATAACAGTAAATAATACTCGTGCGATCAACACTAGTTTCCAAGGTTAAAATGGCGATTCATTATCACTTCTGATGAGACTTCTGTGTTCCATCAATAATGATAATGTATGATCGAACTTGTTCTATATATGAGCTTTGCAGTTTCGATCACTAATAGACTCCTAGAAATTACTAATGAAATTACTGTCGATCGATTATTATTACCCTTTCGTATTGTACTTTTATTATACCATTATAGTGATCAATATAATCTATTAATAGAACACAAAGATTATAAACCGATGTTTAATTACTTATATTGATCACTTACTGAAATAACCTATTTTTGTGTACACCTCCGAAGATCAGCGTTACCTTTACAATTAGAAACAACTCTGCGTCAAACATCTGTATTATCTGTTCATATAGATAATTAAAAAGATAACACTAAAATATAATCCTTATTTAATACGATTAGCTTGTCATATTCTGAAATTTGAATAGTGGCATTTCATAATCCTGCGTAATAAACGTTAATGATTCATCAAACATCGAAGGAACTTATGTCATAAATGATCACCAGTTCGCTTGTTTGAATTTGAATTGTTAAATTAAGCATTGAAATTTTAACTCTTTCTATTTTTCTGTTCCCCAACAGCTTTGTTTGATGATGGATATCGGTAAGAAACCCGAAACGTCATATTAATGTATAGTAATGTAGGCGAACAGCCTAATAATCTATAGTATTAATTTTCACGCGGTATAAGAGTGGTTTTAATATAATAATAACCTTAAATAAATAATCTTTATTGTGATTGATACAAAAAAATACACACAAATCCCTTCACATGGCCAGGAGTTTACAATCTAAGTGATGCAATAAAAGACAATAAAAATTAAGTTAATAAGCCAGCAACACGTGTGGGGATAATTGCAATGGATTCTAACTTACATAGAAATAAACCATGAGTGGGCATTGAACAACTAATTAGAGTACCTTGCAGGGAAGTTCATTACAGGATGATACGAGGGCGCACACGGGATAGAAAAATACAAACAGAAATAGCTTTTTAGCAAAAGTGTAGTTAGTAACGGATGTGTATATACTATCCTGACAAATTATGTATTTAATCAAATAACATGCATTTGATTAAATACAAGTTGCAAATTGGTGTAAAATTTATCTTGATTAAATCATATTGGGGAAACATCATTACAGAAATTGTTTTCAGGAAGAAAACTCAGACTACTAATTTCATTCTGCGGGGCACTGCATATATGCGATAATCTGACAAAATCCCATGAAAGCTTTCCGAGAGCTTATTTTGGATGGGAAAGGCATCCAGCCATAAGGAAGAAGACACCTTAAGCACGTAACGTTAAGCTTCTTAATTATAGCTACTATAGTTTTCTGTACCTGTTGGTCAGAATATTTTCTGCTTTATTCACATAAGCAAACATTATTTTCGTAAAGTTCGTTTTCTACTTATAGTCAAGTCATTAACCCCCTCTCCTCCTAGAGAATTTCCTGTGACACTACTTCTGAAAACTACACTTAAAATCAGAATTTAATATTTTGTGAAGAAATCTCTACCTTTACAAAGAGTTTATTTTTCAAAAAGATCAAATTGTTTGACTTGACAATTCCCTCATCGATGTGAGATACCATATTTTAAATACGCTGCTAATAATTATTCTTTACATTTATCTGCTTGAAATTGGGGTTTATTCTGGTTTGTAATTAATAGACAAAGGTTTAAGGTATTAAAATCGGGAAGGTGAAGCTTGTAATGATTTATCTTTTACTAACGATTTAATTTAACCACATTTGGTTTTGATATATGAAAATCCGCTAACAGTTTTCTTGCTACTCGTATCTTACCTTAAATCATTTTCCTATTAATTTTTATCCCGCAAAATGCATAGCAAAGTCTAGTTCTTGCAGAAACTTTGTGTGGTCTACTTTTTTTCTGGGATATTGGATTCTTTTTTTAATGGTTTATTCGTAGACGTCCTACTTATCAGCTAGCAGCAGACGAGATAGGACACTGTGCTTCTATATATAAGTCGATATTCATGGATTCGATGCTGTGTGGAATTGTTTCTTCCGCGATTGCTTTCTTACCTGCTTTTCCGAAGTTAGCTGGCTTTTGAAGAAAAAAAAAAAAAACAAGTATATGATGTGGAAGGATGAAATTTAACTACTTTCTTGAATGTGGTGTCGTCTATAATAATCACTGTTCCCAATACTGTTATAAGAAAAATAATTCCATGACTATAGAAGCATCATCTCTTACAGCGTTTCCTTAAGCGGAAACAGTGAATTAACCTGCGTTGTATTTGTCTTTGGATGCATTTGTTTACTGTTCTTTTTTCACAAAAAAAGTAATCTTTAATATTTTGTCATTTTTGGTGAATTTTCATAACTTAGGCCGAAGATAATGAGATATCTGTTTTCAGCATAGTTGGTGTAATAGATGTAATTCAACTTAATAATTATGCATTAGGTTCAACTTCAATTATTATTTTAATGGTACTGGAGCTTATCGCTCACACCGTATATGTGTATTTTGTCTGTGGAAGTATCTGTTTTCAAGGCCTGGTTTGCATGCTATGCGGATGGAAAACCGGAATACATTTTCACTTTTCCTCGGAATAATTCACGTAGAGACCCTGTTCCCTTCGCCTGAGATAAGCCAACTACAACCTTGATGAAGAGGACTTTAGAAATTTCTCCAGTCGTCAACAGAATCGGACCCAGACTTCTTCAAATGAGTGGAAGACGGTCTCTTCCTACAGCCATTTATATCACAGCTTTTCTCAGTCATTTCTTCCATCTATTTTGTGTTTAGAATATTTTATTGAAACATTTCCTAAAGATACAGTTGACTTTTTACTTGTCTTTCAAGTTTTCGCCGATGATCGAGGCATATACTTCTGTCATTGGTCTTGGTATTAACCATATGGTGGAAAGACGTACCAAGCTTTGGGGCTCCAACCAAAAAATAAAATAAATAATAATAGCGATTCCCTCCTCATTTAGGTAAACATCCAGCTGGTTTTTGTATCTTCCAAAGCTGTTAGCCTTAACCGTCCAAGGAGCAACTGGTTCCAATAATTAAAAACTCTCTTACTAAAAGGAGACTTCCTACAATCTACTCTAAACCTGTTTCCTCGTGATTTTAATTTATGGACCCTGGTTCTGGAATCATAACAGTGAAAATTTTGTCGTCATTCATTTTACTTTCTCCTTTCAGAGCTTTGTATCAGTTAGGTTCCCCCCAATTAAGTTCCGCCCCTTCTTCTAGTTGCCAAACTCTGTAGCTTATATATTCGAAATCTTTCCTCATAGATGTCTCTTTTTCCGATTTCGCCAGGCCCGTTACCCGTTTATGGACCCTTTCAAGAAGCTCGATCTCTTTTTAGACGGGGTTGCCTTACTTAGACACAGTTTCATATGGAGTTTTATAATTGCCTTGTATAGTGAGATTACGGTATTTCTATCTATTGGATAGAAACTGAGGTTTGTTTTGATGGACGTTATCCCTACCCGTGTGAGTGGGAATGAATACTTTCTCATCCGCAGACTTTTTGGTCAGTATTGAAGTACCAGTGTAACATTCTGTTCATTCTTTGTTTATTTGTGTAAAAATATGAAAGTTATGAGAATTTTCTCCCTCTTTTACTGCTACACTTATCCACAGTTTTCTTGGTGTTTCTTAAACCAAAATCCATTTATCGCAAAATGTTTTCGCGGTGCAGTTGATAGCGTTGCTATTTTTTCAACACATTATTAAAAATGCCTTTGTTTATTTTCCATCACCAATCTTACTTAAAAATACTTCCTGTAGGTCTTAGTAGGTATTTTTCTTCCGGAAACTGCTTTTATTTATTTATTATTATTATTTTTTTTTTCATCGAGCGAAATAACTGAAGTAGCATATGCTCAATTTACAATTACGAGGTACTGACGTTTCGTGTTCCTAGTTACCTCTTTGGAAAATCTAACGCAGATCATCTCAACTCTCACAAAATGATTTTTTCCCCCAATTTTCTTATTTTTGTTAATGTTCAAAATCTCTGGGCAATTCTTCTTGTCAAAGCCTTGCGAGCCTTCTGGGAGATGAAAATAGATTTATGCCGAACTCACAATAAACAAATTATCAGGAAATACCTCGAAACGTACTTCAGTAACGTGATCTCCTATGCCGTGGAAGTTTGGTCGGCCGCACCACCCACCAGCCTCAAGAAACAATGGGGGTCTAGAATTCTGGGTGCTGAAGTGGGCCAGCGGGTGGTCTCGCCAGATCTACACGACATCCAAATCTGTACTATTCTCCAACCTGCAATGCACGCCCGCAATCCATAGAGCCCACGTGCGGAAAATAAAAGCGTTCCTTCATCTGTATTCAGCATGATGATATGAACATCTGGAACACGGTTGGTTGGCGTTTGCCAGGAAGACACCTTCGCAGTACCCCCTCTTTGTGATCAAGGCTCCAGAGGCTACAGAGTTTCAATAGACACTTCCCAAATGTGATTTTGGATACTCTCAACTCGCTCAACGTCGACTTGGACCTATAGTCGAGTGCCGGACCTATGGGCCACCTGGACTTATGGGCAAGTGCCGGTCCTAGTATGCTGATGTCATTTTATATTATGTTTAATTTGTAGTTTTGTTTTTATTAAGATTAATTCCCTGTTTAGACATTTTGTCTTGAATGGTTAATTTGTAGCTAAACTTTGTGTTTTTGGGATTGGTCACTTGAATAGTGAATGTTTTGTAAGATTCCTCTGGTTATCTGTGCAGGGAATAAAAAAATGTATACCAGTTAATTTATTAAAGAATTTTATTATTTTTTTTTTAATCTTTATTCTTTCTCAGCAGAAAAATATTGAAACTTTTGTTAACTTGAGGGAATCCAAAAATGTTAGACTTTCTGCTTAACTTCTGTTCCGAATGGCTCTAAATAAACCGAATATAATTGCCAAATCTCCCCTACTACCAAATAATACTATTAAGATATCTGAAAGGAGGAGAGAGAGTGTGCCGAGACTTCTCTTTGAAATCCTGAACTTCGTTCACCTGGGAGGGAGGGACGTTATCGTTCAGTTCTCTTCCAAAAACTTACTCAAATCAGGATAAGGCTTTCAGTTTTGCCCATCTTTTCTTTAACATATATACATATTTCCTCGTGGACTGTGCTCGAACTCATATCTCGGTAAACTGGCCAGTCATGCCACCTTCTGGTCGCTGCTGAAATTTAAACTCGCGCAATCAACTTTAGTTCCTCTCTATTCTTCCCTTTACTTCCATTTTTTTTAATGTAGTTATTGAACAGGTAACAGCCCGCAATTGACTTTCAGTATTCTATTAATTTATTTATATTCATGGTCGATGTCTGTAAGTTGTTGTTTATTATGTATGTATTTAATATAAGTTGTATCACCTGTCGTTACTATGGAGTTAGTTTGGTTATTTTCTCTTCTTCCTTTTCAATTGTAATTCCCACCTGGCTGCACTGAATGGAGGATATTGCTCTGTATCATATCATCTTTTATTGCTTGAACTGTGTTAGACAACAAACTGATATTTAATTGTTATTAGGTGCGTTTCGCAACACTGTGTAGCCCCTGTTAGCTTCGATATGTCCGTCTAGAACACACGCGTTCTGGTTGAACCGATTTTTTAAAAAAGTTATTTGCCATTTATCAAATACATGACACACTTAATAAAATTCGACTAAATTCAATTTTAGTCTAAGGCGATAATATACACTAATATTATTAGCGTATATTATGTTATTAATTATTGTTATTAGTGTATATAAATATAAGCTTAGAGTTTTATTAAACGTCAGTACGCTGACGCAACATTGTAAATGACCGAGATTGGCTTGCGCGTATGATCAAGGTTTATGTTAATGTTTGAGACAGTTTATATATATATATAATCTTTATTGTATACAAACATGGTATATACAATAGACCCTTCACAGCAGCAATGCCAGGGGTTTTACATTGGATGGTGGACAATAATAGCCTTGGGGAGACGGGGCCCACATCGAAGTTCGGGCTCATTCCCCAGAGCCAACAATAAAATAGAATCAGTGTCAGATTATTTACAGGACATTTTATGGTTTTGACAGTATTTACAATGAAATAAAGATATTCATATTTACATTATGTTATATTAATATTTATATTCATAACGATATTCTTCACTTTATTTACAACACATTCATAAAGACATCGTGCTTTCAACATTATTTACAATATATTGGACATTATTATGCTGCTCTTATTAATGTGCACTTTGCCTGGCCAAGGTCAGGCTCTTAAGGATCTGTCTTCGGTACCCCCGATCCTTCACAAACCTACAGAGGTCGCCGTCAATTGAAACGATTGTGGGGAGCATCTCCTTGGGGAGAAAGCGGTCACTGAGCGATAGTCTGTTATAGTGAGCTGTGAGCATGGGAGCTGACCTCAGTCCGGGTAGAGGGATCCTCCAGCCACACAGTTCCCAGATGCTTGGCTCCGAGACCATTCCGGTTGTCATCTTGACAGTGAGAACAAGGCGTTTTTCAAATACAAGATCTGGAAGTCGGGCAAAGTGAAGTGACGTCGCCATCGCAGTTGTCCTTTGCTGGGGTGGACGACGATGTTTTTGCGTGATCCAACGAAGGAGCCAGTATTCGGCGGAGTACACGCGCTTGATGTTGGTAGGGGCTGCGGACCCCCAAATTTCCGAGGCATACAGTACGACGGAGTATACTGAGGTGTATACGTATCGACGAGTCACATCCAGATCCCTAACGTGGAGCAGTTGTTGTTTTGTGGTCCAGCGCATTTGACAGAATTTTGCTGTGAGCTTGTCAATGTGGGGGTTGAAGCTCAGTTTATAGTGGAACACGACGCCCAAGTCTGTATGCATCTTGACCATTGGGAAGGGAATGCCGTCTAGAGAAGCTTGGATTTCAGTGGGTTGGCGCTTCAGAGAAAAGACCATTTGGGCTGATTTGGCGGGGTTAATGAGGAGGCCAAATTGATGGAGATAGGATCCTAGGTTATGTAACTTTTCACAGATCTTTTTATTGATGTTTGAGAGATGTTCGCCGGGGTTAATCTGAGTATATATTTTAATATCATCGGCATAGCAGAGTATGTCTTCTCTCTGTTGCACAAACGGAATAATAATTGCGGTGAATAATGCTCCGGAGAGAACTCCGCCTTGGGGAACTCCCGCAGTGATCTTTCTCCAGATTGTGTGTTGATCCACTTTGAGAAGAATGGTTCTGTCAGAGAGCAGGGCTGTGATAAACCACAACATGTCACCTTTTATGTAGAAGTAGTTTTCTAGGAGGTGAACAAGTGAGGGGATACTGATGGAGTCGAAGGCAGCTTCCAGGTCGATGTAGGTGACAGAAAGCTCTGCTTTCGCTTCTAGTGCACTGAGAATGGTGTTGGTTAACGATGTTAAATTGGTGACTGTGGATCTACCTGGAATGCCATAGTGAATCTGTGGGGGTTTGTGAGGCATGATTTGATTGATGATGGTGGAAAGTAATGTCTTCTCCATGAGCTTCAAGAGGCTGGAAGAATGAGAGATTGGCCTGAACTGTTTAATGAGGGTTGCAGATTGGCATTTAGGGTGTGGCTTCACAGTATATCTGTTCCAGAGAGGGGGAAAGTATTGCTGCGTTAATACACGGTTAAAAATTGATAGTAGAGGACCGATTATAAACGAGCTAAGACATTTAATCATGAATTGTGGCACAAGATCGGGGCCTGCAGTTGCAGTGGGTGGCAATCCATTTATAGCAGTTATAAGCTGCTTCCTGCTGATGCGAACGGTGGCGAGCATATCAGTAGGGACGTCGTTGATGGGTAAGTTGCCTAGGTGCATCGGGGCCACATTGTTTGAGAACCGTGCAATGTGGTCCATCCACAGTTCAAGGTCCAGTGCTTTAGGGATTCCTGTGTGCTGAGAGTCATAAAACGATTTGCCTTTTCGTAGGGTTGAATTTAAATGCTTTTTAATTGCAAATATTTTCTGACGGTTGAAAACTGCCCGGGCTCTGGAGAAGGCAATACGATCTTGTATAGCGCCTGATTTTTTCCATCTCTTATGGAGATTTTGTTTTTGTTGAAAGCTGTTGTTCAGTGCTGGTGTCCACCAAGCTCTCGAACGGGGAGTGATGCAGACAGTCTTTGTAGCACCATAACTTGCAATGGTTCGAATCCATCTGGTCATGAGGTCCACAGCTAGCTCGAGATCACAATTATTGAGAGCCTCCCAAGGTATCGAGGATGCAGCTTCGAGACATCGTGATGGATCAATGAATTTGGGTGCTGTGATGTCTTTTTTCTTTTTTGGGCCTTGGATATCAAAGTTAGGTGCGGCTAAGTGCAGGAGTATGGCAATGGGTTCGTGATCGGATTGAAATAGGTTTTGAGGACTGTCTTCGAGGTCGCATGGTGCTGAAGAGAACATTAGATCCAAGAGATTAGATCCTCTCGTGGGGTGGCAATTGAGTAGGCCGATACCCAATGAATCCATACTTCTAATGAGTTTCCTACTAAGATGTGTGAGAGTAGGTGGAAGATTGAAATCTCCACAAATAATGTGCTTAGCAGAGGCATGGAGGTGATTTACCAGCCAGTGGATCACATCTTCAATGATGTCACTGTTTGGGCCTGGTGGAATGTATACTGTTGCTATGTCTATCAGGTTGGCATTGAGCTTGAGGGATACCATAGCAGCTTCAAATGCAAGGGATTGGGTTACTACAGAATGTGCCAATGAGAAGATAGTGGTATTATAGAATATTGCGACTCCCCCACCTCTACGATCCTCTCTGGAGGAACTGAGCATCTGGTACCCAGCCTGAGGAGCACAGGCAAGGGAGTCCCGCCCGTTCCCAAGCCATGTTTCGGCAATGCAGAGAATATCAAAGGTTTTAGAGAGGAGAAGCTGTTCGACAGTGTCTAGCTTGTTACAAATACTCCTTGCATTTTGATAGACAATTCGAATGGTGGTAGCCATAGTAACTGGAGTTAGTACAGGTGGCAGGTCTCTTTTTAAGGTTCGCACTGGTCTACTGTGCATTGCCATGTGTACAGGGATATTCTTTACAGGTCTGAAGCTCTGGGGATTATCATTATAATCTGCTGAGAGTTGGATTGAATGATATGTGGACAGTTTGTTTCCTATGGTAAGTTTGTTCTCAGTGAAGTTATTTGATTTCTCATGCGTTTTTTTGGCTTGGGAGCTTGGTAGCTTTAATTGCTATTGCGTTTGATGTTGATGGTTTCTTGCGGTTCTTGGCTTCTGATCTAGGAAGGGTTTGATGAGGGTTCCAGGGGGCCATAGCCTTGGATCCAGTACGAAGCTCATCTTCTCTGGGTGGCAGGTAAGGATGAAAGAGGCATAAGTTGGATACCTGGTTCTTCTCTGTCTCACATCAATATTCATCCCATGTACTTCTGTAAACATGGCCTTAATGCTGTCTGGTTTAGTAGTCGGTTCCAGTCGAGATATAAAGATTCGACCACGAGTCTGAACTGCTGTGATATTGTACGAATTAGCACGAGTACCCTTAGAGGAAAGTTCTGTGGCATCTCTGTTGCCTTGTCGTCTTCCATGTTCCATGTTCTGATAAGTTGAATATGTCATCCGGGTTTCTTTTGAGTGAACATGTTGGTCGGTGAGAGATGCCAGGGAATAGAGGCTGCCTATGTGGCCTGCTGGTGGGATCTTTTGGTTATTCTCAGCATCTTTTTTGCCGGTGACTACTTCTGCAAATGTGGGTCTTGTTGTACCCTTTCCAGTATGGATTGTCTCCTTTAACCTTTTAGATTTAGTAGTATTTTGGGTCGGTATTGTGGAGAGGGCCACCTGAGAGGTCTTTGCGTGGCTACCCCCAGTGTTGTTAGATGCAGGTTTGGGTGAGTTACAGTCATTCGGCCCTGTGTCTCTGCTACTAAGCTGATTATTATCTCCTTGTGTTATAGCTACCATTGTGCTAAGGGTGACAGGCATATGAGGCATTGCATTATACATAAATTGGGGAGTATAATTCCTTTTAGCGTTGGAATCATGTATCAATTCTACTTCTTGTGGCTTGTTTTCCGAGGTTCCCAGAGCCACGTTGTTGGATATACTATTTTCATTGGGAAAAAATAAGGTTGTTAGTTCACGCACTTGATTGGTTAGGAGACCTATTTCTTGTTTCATGTCATTGTTCTGTACACGAAGCTGCTGGTTCTCTTCAGATAAATTCTGCAGACTGTCAGAGATTGATGTGAATTTCCACATTATGTTTTCCAGAAATTCTGCAGTTTGCATGTGGAACAATTTCATGTGTTCTGTACAGATGCCATCAATGTATTTCAGGAACCTGTTTTGCTCATCATTAAGGAGGGCACTTTCCCCTTGGCTTTCTTTCCTGCATTCCACAGGATTTTCATGTGTCGCGATGATTGGTTGTTGAATGCAAACATCTGAGTCCATTTCACACTCCGGGTTAACCGTTACTGAGTCAGTTTGACTTGCAGCGTGAGTCTGACTAAATCTTGATGTTTGGACGTTTGTTTGGTTATTTTCGATCTCCGTATCATTCTGGATATCCACATATTCCGTTGCATTTGTCATTTGTCCTTTACTTTCTTTGCAGAATGGGCAAATGTACTTTTGACGTCGCTGCTTGTTGAACCGCTTTATATCGCATTTGGTACATGTCGCGCAGTAAAATTGCCGACATGACGTACATTGGATTACTGCTTCCGGATGATCCACTTTACAACGGAAGCACGTGGGGGGGCTTGTCGAAATTTCTGATTCTGCCATTCTTTGCCTTTAGGTTGAAATTTGTCCGACTAATTACTTTTCTGCGAAGAATTAAAACCGTTTGTATTTTAGGTGTTCTCTTGACGATGGTTTGCCTGTGGGGGTCGGAATAAGGATTAGTATTCTTACAACCACTGTATTTCTGCTGAGAGGGGAGGTTTTAAAGCTGAAAGGATAGGAGAGTTTAACGTACCCTGCGGGTTCAGCAGCGCAGGGCTTTGTGACTTCTCAAGGTTGACCACGATGTCGTCATATGCCTTTAGGGCACTATTGTTTGCTGGCTGTATACGGGTTAGAACTAATATAATGGAAGCAATAGCATAAAAAAGTATAAAACATGAAGTACCTGTTTGTTTGATGATGGTGATGATGGCTCATCCGTGTTGGGCGGAAGAAGAGGAATCTATTGGTATTTGAATCATGCTGTACGGTCAAGGATAAGTAACTAAAACTTGCTATCTATGAAGAGCATAACCGAACACGACATACATCAACTCACGCAAGCGCACATACTGTTATCTTATTATTTCATCTTATGTTCATCTTATTAATACTCACTATGGCATTGAAATTGCAGCACTCAGGAGTGATCGGAAGTGCATGCAAATCAAAGGTGGATGAGTTGCACTGAGATCTACAAATGATTAAAATAAGGAACCAGTCGGCAGGAAGCTTCTGCTAATATAAAAAAGAAACGTAAAGATCGTGGAATTCAAAGCAACGCGTGTGTGATACAGGAATACGCTGCAATTTCAATATCACAGAGTGGAGTCTATCATTAACATGATGTGGACCATCTATTCTTCAAAGGGTCACCATTTTCTTATTTATGTATGTATTCTTTGTATCTCCCACACAATTCATCACCTATAATAGTCACATACTCACATATAATCAGAAAGCATGTCAACAGGGAAAGAGTTTATAATAGCAGAAGTAAATGAAATTATATAATTCAATCGGAAGTATGACTGTTATTTGCGCTAAATTGATGAAAGTTTCGCGAGTCTGCGTTTTCAGTGTTGTGTCGTAGCATGATGTATAGTATTATACTACGCTGAATATTTATATTTTTCCTTGGATGAGAATGAAGTTTTTTTTTATTATTTTCGTTCTTTCATATCTTGAGGAATACTTTAGTTATGAGGACTAGAATAAGCTAAAGAAAATAACAGTGCAGTGCCAGTTTTAAGAATATTTATGTAACTAAATAAGAAAGAACGTTGTAAATGCTGTATTTTTTTTCTTATTAAAATCAATATTGGAAATATTGTATGTACAGTAATCTGTATCTGTGTCCCTTATCTACTTCATTAGTGCCATAGAGGTTTGGGCTGTATGCGTCGATCTAAGCAAAGTATTTAAATCGAAAAGGTCACATGGTGTTTGACCTGTTTAGGTAAGTGCTCTAAACTGTGCGACCCGACTAGCTTCCCAAATCAGTTTTCTACTAGTGTGATATAAACAGTATTTCACTCACTTCCAGGAATACTATAAAGAGTGCACTATAGGAATAAGAAAAGGAATTAAAGATAATAACAGGAATAAGATTAGGAATAAAGCAATAACTATAGGAATAAAAGGAGGTGATGGATTGTTTCCGGGAGCCACCATGGACATAGTCACATATGTCACACACACACACACACATAGTCACACTCTAGGAATAAGAGATTCTCAAGGACGCCGCTGATCTCGGACACCAACCGGAAAATAGGGTTACGTGCTAGGAACGGAAAGGTTGACGCCGGAGGACCGAAGGCAAGTCTTTTGATCCAGTGAGTCCCGATACCCGCTTTTCATCACACAGATGAAAGATTGCGCATACAGAAGAATCTAAGCACTGAACCATCAGTTTGTTTATGAATAGTACAGAATGCTATAGGAGGCATAATTCTGCGAGGAATGTTTTCAGAGCCATACCCTTGGTCCATTAATCCCACAGAAGGGCAACGTGAGTTCCCGAGAATATCTGAACAGCGTTGTGGACTGGGCACACCCAGTAATTGCTCGTTAACCCCTGTGGACAGGGATACTTTCAAAATGGCGACACAACTATCCACCACACCACATGTGTAAAAAAAAGCGAGGTGAACACGAAGACTTCAAACATCTACCCTGGCCAGGCCAATCTCCGATTCTCACTCACATTGAGCATCCGTGGTATGGATTAGAAAGGCGCGTTCATCAGCACAATCCTCTGCTCACGCCGCTTCATAAACTGAGGAGAGTTTTGTTACATGAATAATCCTGCATTCCTCGTGTCGCTTTTCATCACCCTTTGGATTCCATGCTATGTCATGTCAGAGCAATGGTTCGGACCATCGCGCCCAACACGCCATTTTCTCTTCTCCATAATAAAATGAACAAAGAGAGTAAATCTCCTTTTTCTTCCTACCCTCAGATTGGTTCTCGTAATTTTTGCAGATGTCTTTTTAGATGCATTTTGGAACGACGAGCATCATTTAGCCTCGCTGCATTCTTTTAATCTTTTTGTATGAGAAAAGTAACCAATTGGCTGAATGGAATTTTGTTTACAATCGTTATTTTATGCACCCTTCATAAAATTCATCGGTTGCATTCAATTATTTGCAGCATTATCACTTTCATATGTACATTATTGTTTATTTAAGTGCATCGTAACCTAAGTCAATCAAGGGAAGCAACTCCCATTGAGTTATTCCGGGTTTTTCAGCCAACAAAAGATGCAGATCATCTCGTAAACACATACCTCTATCTTAATAAATAAATAAATATTCATTTATTGCAAATACAGCAAGCCCATCACAGCACATGGCTAGGGGCAGGTAAAAATACAACGGGAATGACATAAAATAATCGAGTATATGTACATAGAAGATTTTATATAAATATTAACAATGCCTAGGAATTTTAGTTATGAATTTAAAAATTGCAGAACAGTTATGAATTTAAAAAAATTGCAAAACAGAACATTTGGGTTTCAGTTGCAATACTGGGTTGGATTATTTTTCTTCATTTTATCGGAGATCTGACTCCTGTAGGCTTCAGAGTTGATTAACCTGTTACAATCGATGTTGTGATGATTTATGAGGTGAAGAGATGTATTGGGGAACATTCTGTCCATTTGTTTGAGCCTGAAGAGGTTGGATTTGAATTGCTGGTTTCTTGAATTTTCCCTGTTGGGGATAGCTATTATATTGGCTAAGTTTGGTGAATCGCATGCAGAGGTGATTAACTTTGCAAGAAGCATGACTCCAGACTCGTTGATCATCTGTTGCAGAGGCTTTGTTTTTAGGTTTTTATAAAGCTGTTGCCTGGATATTGTATGGGGAAAACGAAGCTTACTATTGAGCCATCTAAGAACCCAATATTCTAGGGCAAGGAATTTCTTGACGGTTACTTGAGGAGCACCAGACCAGATTTCGGAAGCATAGGACAGAATGGGAAAGATGCATCTTTGAACATGCTTAATGACTGTTTTTCTGTCTTGAATCGCTGCTGTTTCTTGTTTGATTAACCATTTGCTTTTTGAATTTTTTGAGCAACATATAAATAGTGGGCATTAAAGGAGAGATTTTTATCAAAACCAACTCCAAGGTATTTGTGAGCGTAAACATTTGGGATTGGGACATCTGCAATTTTTATTTCTATGTGGTTGGGTTGTTTCTGAAGGGAATAAGTAATTCGAGCAGATTTGCTTGCATTTATATTCAGATTGAGATCTTTCAGGTACTCGATGATTTCACAAATCTGTGAATTCGCATCATTGAAAACTTTGCGAATTTCATCACTGGCTTTCTTAATACGTTATAAGGAACATACCAACTAATATACCATATGAGCTAGTCCATTATTCGCTAAACAACCAGTCAGCTGTTACCAACAATAAAAACTTGGTTTACTACGCAATTCATTCCTCTTCGCTTATGTGATGATGTCATTTCTTGTGCACGGATATTATTACTGATTGTTATCGACATTTAAGAGACAAGTATGTACGCGGTTTTAGCACTGAATCAAGAAATTTTGTTTACTTTTATGAAATTGGGTTCAGCAAAATAATCATAATGTAGACTTGCGCACTAGAAAATATTGAATGGAATATGTCTGTCGTTATTTGATTTTGCTTCTTGATGAATCGAAGAAGGATTCATATCACATACAGAAAATGGGGGAAAAAATAGTAGGCGGAAAAAAATCAAATGAACGAATAAATGAAAATGTTCGTTCGATTGAAACCAACTGCCAGAGAAGCAGAATGGAAAAATACACTCAGCAGGTAATTAAACTAGAATTGGTGTTGGAAAACTGAGGAAACATTGGAACTTTTCAAAGAGCAGTTTTGAACTGCATATTACGAACTCTGCGGATAAGCAGTATCAGCGATTCGGAATCACTTTTATTTTTCCTGTATAAACTTTATCTAAAAACAAAAGCTCGTTTCAGGAACTATTTTCGTATCTGAGGAGCCTATTAAAGGTTAGTTTCATACCAAAACAATTAAAGACTGTTTTACTAATTCAGGGACTACTTGTTATAAATTTCATGGAGAGAGAGAGAGAGAGAGAGAGAGAGAGAGAGAGAGAGAGAGAGAGAGAGAGAGTATTTTATGAAGCAAAACTATAAAAATGTAATTGTATATTATATTGGAATCTTAAAAAAAAAAAATATATATATATATATATATATATATAGGGTGTCTCAAAAATATTGGTACAAGTGTTTAGGGGAGGTAGGTAACATCTAAAGGAATGTGAATCGCATAGGAACCCATAACCGGAAACGTCACCGTAAGTCGGTACACGGCGCTGTTCATCAGTTCCCGAGAGGGAAAATTTCTGGTTTGCTTATTGAAGCAGTAGTCGCCGCACGAAGAGCATGCATCGATATACAAACTGTCTCGCCCCGAGATCCATTTCCAATCGCCTGTGGAGATGGAAATGGATCTCGGGGCGAGACTCGTCTGCGCTGCTGCTGCTGCTACTGTCAAAGAAACTCCAGGTGTATTCGACCGTGTCCGCCAATTCATGCTGCGTCGGTGTCACGCATGCATCGCGTCTCATGGTGGAACCTTCGAGCATCTGTTGTAACATCATGAAATGCATCCATCTCGTACTCCATTGTTATTATTATGTCAAATAAATGTTTGCCACTAATTACTGTCTTGTGTCATTTCTGCTTCTTGTGCCTCTGCTACTACTTTCCTGTGACGTTTCCGGTTATGGGTTCCTATGCGATTCACATTCCTTTAGATGTTACCTACCTCCCCTAAACATTTGTACCAATATTTTTGAGATACCCTGTATATATAGCTTATATATTTTTTCACATGTATTTGTTTTATTTCACAGAAATACCTTTATTTTATAGGTATTTCTGTGAAATAATAAAAATTTATAATAATACACAATTCTTTTAACAATAAAAATTAAATAATATAATTAAATATATTTTTCCGCGGAGTGAATTTTTCTTAATAATTCTTCACAAGAATTAGCAAAATTGTAGTATTGCTTTCAGCGTTTCTACAATTATAATTATCATGCGAAAACTGCAGCCAATATGCAATTAATCTATTAATCTAACCTTCTAATCACAAATACAGATGTAAGATGACTGTTTATGTGGTCAGCCAGCACCGTCTGTGAGACAAAAGATGTCGAAAGGATGCAGAATAAAATAAAAAATGCAAAATCGTGATTCATGATATAAGTATGGCGGCCACATGTCCAATCCGGGACAGTTTGCGATGCGGGACAAACGACTTAAATCGGGAGTGTTCCGATCCTGGACGCCTAGTCACTTTAGCTAGAGGTAACTTTGACGTAATTTTAATTACGCCTACTGTTCTAACTTATGTGGCATGTGGTATAATTATACTTGTACTTTATAAACTTCTTCAATTAATGCAGGTTAAGTCCTCATCCTTTGTATTTCGTTTACTACTCCTTCATGTTAGTCAACGTGTGATATTTATACATATTGTTATACCTATTAAATACAGTATAAACATTAGAAGGAAAACAGAAAACATTGCTTCTCAAGTTCATGTTCTAGGGTTAATTAACCAGTACCGTATAAATAGTTGTCGCTCACACGCAGTGCCTCCCGAAGGACATTCCCTCATTCCATTGAAATCATACCAGCTTTTAATAAGTAGTTTCTAATCAAATAACTGTTATTTTTTTATGTGTGTAATTCTAAAGGGATGTGTTCTGTTTTATGGATGGCAAATACTGATGAATTAGTGGCCTTCCATACTGATGAAAGAACAGATGTTGAAAGTTCTTTTTGTTTGTACTGGGTGTTAAATTATAATTTAAATACATATAACTTTTTTTCATTCAAACAAAATGTTCATGCAGTGCAACTAAACCTGTTAGTTTACCTAAAATTTCTATTATAGTAATATTCTCAGTTTTAAACACTCCTTAAAGAACAGCCGTATAAACTTCTTACAGTAGCTCTCAAACATAAAATAAATTACTTGCTTCAGTCATAATTACGTGCACTGAAAACATAAAAATTAGGAGTGAACCTGTGTAGGAATTCTATAGAAACTCGAGGGATTTCTATGAAGTGTTTTGCCAGTTATTTGGTTGGCGCAGTCATGATTCAATTATTTTTTTCTATTCGTATTTATTATGGTCTTACACTTCACATTATTAGTAGTCTCTGGGAAGACAACTCTTTGGCAAAGATTAATTTCTTGCATAATTGGACTTGAGGGTCCTTTCAGAGTATATGGAAGATTAGTGTATTGTGATCACGTCCGTACCGTACCCGATAAGTTCTGTAAGTTTATTACGTGAAATATGAACCACATGTGCGTCATGCATTATGAAATTATATATAGTTTTTTTTGGAATACGATATGATAATTATACATTGTTTACTCTTTACTATTTTTATTGAAAAAAAAAAAAAAACCGATAGAAAATAAACTGAGAAAATTATTCTGAAAAGAATTCAGGTCGGTTGTAGTCGTGATCCATGTAGTATCAGCATTTGCACTGGACCCATAGGATGAGAGAATTCCGCTCAAAATTAACCCCCCCCCCCCATTTTTATTTTGCGTCTGTATTTTCATTCTGGACAGTCTTTCCCAAAAACTATCAAACGAACTCATCCTGACAAAAACATTTAGATTATCCCAGTATAAGTAACTTTTAAAAATTATTGCATATACTAGATGCAGCCTTAAAGATGAAATAATAGTTGATAATAATTGAAAATAACAAAAAAAAAAAAAAAAAAAAAAAAAAAACGAATGTCGTCAAAACTTGCGATTATCCATGTTTTTCCATATTTATGCTACGATGATGGAGTAGTAGTTTCTCATTTTTTTTTCGAAGAAACTGCCACACGCTTTTTGTCCGAATTAATCTCACTTCAATTAAACTGTCTTTTAGTCTTGTTTTTTTTCCCCCATTTATGCGTTCTACTCTTCTTTCTGTTTGAAATTGCTAGTTCATCAAACAAGCGCTCTGTATAGAGAGAAGTTTTGGTATATCAAATATCTTTACCTTTGCCCAAATTTTCTCTCTAATCATTTCGAATGCGGGGAAGTTAAGAACAATATCTTTATGTTCTCTCAACAACTCGAAGGAAGTTGAAAGATGGAGACAGCGAAAGAGCAAAGAACATTGGTTAGAACTGTTTTTTTTTTTTTTCCTGTCCGTGCAATATTTCTTTTTCTTTTCAAAATGAAGATGCAATTTTGGCTACGAACCATTCACATTAATCTTCCGTTATCATTCTGCTGTCACAGTTTGGGATGATAAAAGAACCGTCGAAAGGCGTTTTTCTTAAACAACGGACTCTGCGCTGTTCAGAAAAAAAATTACACCTTGTCTTAATATGTCTGTTGCCATGCGTTCGTTCATTGCAGTGTTATTTCTAATATGTTCTAGGACATATCAGGCAGTTCCGTAGAAGAACAAAGTGGAAATGAGACAGAAAATTAGATTGTAGAAAAGGGCATATAGTTCTATGTACAGGAGTTGTGAAGTGAGAAATTACTGAAAGGGATGAAAATGCTGGTACTCTTCAAAAGAATAAATAATATATGTCCTTCAAATGTTGACTACGAAGAAGGATACTAAATATTATATGCGTCTCTTGTGGAGTATTTTGATTTCATAAGATAAATTTTGGATTCCTTTTTTGTCTTGTAGGTAAAAATAATATGGCAGGTAGATAAAAAAAAAAAATCAGAAAATATTATTGAACAAATTTAATGATATTGTAATATTCATATGGATAAGAATTTCATGACTTTTATAGAGATCGGCTACTAAAATAAGAAAGAGGCTTTCTTACGAGCGTCCTGTTTCTTGAGATTTCTTGTATTATGAAAGCTGGTTTCTGTTCTTAATTTTTTTTCAGTAACTTACCATCGGTACCTCTGACTGAATCCACATATTCTTGTGGTAGGTTAGTCGGCAAAATATATCGCCTCCTTCCACCTGTTTAGAGAGGTCTCAATTCGATACTCATAGATAATGTGAAATTTCGCAAGTCGAGGCTGCAGTTAGTCGATATCGGGTGGAGGAAGTAATTATTTATTTATTGAATTAATTGCTAGATACAATCGCACCTTGTACAGCATGCAAGCTATAGGGAATTTTAAAAAATAAAATTTACATCTTGGAGAATAAATTTACAAAAAAATTGACAGTTAAAAAAAAAAACGGTCCTTCGTGTTGGGTGTCTCAAAGAGAAGTATCAACAACATTTAAAGCTTAACACACTTCCCACACGAACTGCATGATGGCAGCATAACACTGAAAAACAAAAAGATTGTCTCGCTATGCGGTCAGCCTCCAAAACGACATCCGAAACCGCGACAGCAGAGATTTTGAGAGAACTGCCCATTGGGACCGCCTTCAACAGGGGACAGGCTTCCCAGCTCAATTTTTAAATGCACTGCATGCAAGAGACTATAGGTTCTGCTTAGTACTGTTGTGATTCAGTTGTTTGTTGGAAGATAGTAGTTCTGTAGGTCTTACTGGAGCATAATTTTTCACAGTTAATTTGAAACTGGTTTAGGATTTCCATTGTATTAAGTGGGAACATCCGAATAAAGCTTTTCAAGGAGATTAGGTTGGAGCGAGGTGGTTTTATTTGCAGACTGCATGATTTCCTCAGACTTCGTGGATGCGAGATTATGTCTGATAGGACTGGCGCATCATATCTACTGTCAATAACTTGGCCAGGATATGAATATTTGTCCTGATAACAATAAACTTCTAAGGTTCACTCCATATTTGCATACAGAATGCCTCTTGATACAGTGAAGGGAATTTGGAAGATCCACTTAAGAAGCCAATATTCAATGCTTAGGAAGATTTTGACGTACGTTTCTGGATGACCAAATTACCGAAGCATATAAGGCAACCGGGTCAACGCATCTAACAATGTATTCTTTCACCAGTTGAGCATTATAGACCACAGTTAATTCCTGTTTTGAGCGCCAGATGGCAGCTCAAGACAGGAATTAACTTAATCTTATTCTTTGTGGTAGTGAAATGCTCCTTGAAGCATAACTTTTGCTCCAGGTGATTTCCAGATATTTGTGATATTCAACTTTCTGTATGGGTTGACCATTTAAGAGTATGGTGATGTTATGCTTTTGGGAGAAGGACATCTGGGCTGCTTTGAGAGGGTTTATTTCAAGGCCAGTCGAAGCCAGGAAGTTGGCTAGGCTAGTTAACTGTTGTGTGGCTTGTAGAGCAACGTTATGTTCACCAACACTATATTGCTGGATGGAAAGAACATTTTCATGTAGTCGGCGTAGGTAAGGATGCTATTGCAGGTTGAGAGGAACGAATCAAGAGCTGCAGCGAAAAGTGTCGCAGAGAGAGAGAACCCCTCGATGGGGACCCATCTATTTACTGTGTAATCGATGCTAAAACTTCATACTTAAAAATAATGTGCCCCTCTGTTAGCAATTTCTTTAAGAGTGTGAGAAAGTTTCCTATAATGCGACAGTGAGATTCCAGGGAGTGGAGGAGGGGTTGAATTTCTATCCTGTCATAAGCGGCTTTAATGCCCATGGAGAGGATATCCATCTGGCTTTTATTGTTCAGGACAATTTGGATGCTGCAATTTGTCTCTTAAAGTTTGTTATAATTGATCTGTTTTCGATAATGGAGTGAAGATAGGATGGACGGTGGCCAAAAGGTTGATTATATAATTGTTTTGTTATGGATTTCTCAATTTTTAATAAGTTGCATCCAATGTTTTTTCTCTGTGAAGTATTCCGAGTTTTTCAGCCCGCATGACATTTAATTCGCCCCACGAACACATATTTTCAGAAAAATACACACAAAAACTGAAATTAATAATAATTTGATTTTAAAGTTGGTAAAAAAAATCTAGAAAAGAAACCTGAGGTGATCGACAGGAATCGAACTCAAAAATTCACCACTGGGAAAGCATGTGTGGTTATCATTTCAATCATGGACTCCAAAATGTGAAGCAACAAAAGGAGTTTATGATAAAATGGGAAGAATTTTCTATCATGGAGAAGCTCCCCCCCCCCCCGAAACTCTGGTTTTGGTTCAACAAAACCGAACAGAGAAAGAACACACAATTTATGGACAAAATATTCATGTAACCATGTAATCTCATAGATGAGATTACTCTCGGGTTAGCCCTAATATGGTATTTGATTATTATTAAAATTTTTATTATTATTAAAAGTTAGAAATGACGTGATAAGAAATACAATGAATGTCCAAAAAATCTTCATTAATAAAATATAGGAGAACAGATTGTAGTGATTTTTTTTTTTTTTTTTTTTTTTTTTTTGATTTGGTAGTTGTTGGCGCATCGGCTTCTGTGGCCATATTGCACCTCCCAAGGTTTTTGCAGTACTTTGATCCAAGCCCGAGGCGGGAATCGAACCCGCGACCTTTGGGTTGCCGGGCAGGTACTTTACCCACTCGGCTAGCCCGGTCGGCTCAGATTGTAGTGGTTTGACCATGTGAAGAGAATGGAGGACGACAGTTGCCCAGAGGAGCCATGGAGAAGGAAAACGAGAGGAAGACCAAGAAGGACGTGGGTAGAGGGTGTGAGAGCAGCCATGAATAGAAGAGGACTGGTGGACGAAGATTGGGAAAATAGAAGAAAGTGGAAGTAACGAATAAAGGAACGACTTTTCAATGTTAGGGTGAGGAGAACCGCTGTAATAACGGAATAAATCCTAACAAGAAGAAGATTATTATTATGGAGAAGCGAATGATAATGAGATATGCAAAGATTTTTGGACAGTTTTCCCCAAATTCGTCGTTGTACTATAGACATAAACCGAACTTATATGTGACAATTCGACGCATTGTAGTTCGATGTACGAGATCATTTTGATGCATGACGTTTTGCTGCATGTACATGACACTTTCGTGAGGACGACGATTCGATTAATTCCATGCGAGAATTCGGTGTATGACAAAGCACGATGAAAAATTCAAATGTGTAACATTCTGTGCTGCAAATTGTTATTTTATTATTTTAGTGAAGTTCCTGATATTTTTGATATAGCGCACTATCAACATTCGTTTTTTAATACGCATTCTACTTTTTAGGGAGATCCAATAAAAAAGTACCACGGACAGATTAAAGACTGCGAAATAAGATGAAAGTTTTTCATACTTTACTTTTGCATCTGTATATATATATATATATATTTTTTTTTTTTTCTTTTTAAGGAAATACATAAGGTTCCAGAAACCAAAAGTAGAGATCATTAATAAATACTGAGTAGTTAATGCGCGTCTTCTGACACTGGTTTCTTAATTTATTGTCTCTATGTGATGCACTGAAATCATAAACCAAATTTTCACGTACAGAGAAATGTCATGCACAAAATTGTCCCCTATACCGGTTTGTCATATACCAAATTACTTCGTGCACCTTACTGTTGTACAGCGAATTGTGTTACACCCGATACGAAGGCTGTTCAGAAAGTCAAGACTCCGAACAGAACTAATTATTTTTAGGTGAGAAATGTGTGCTGTCTCGTCATACACTGTCACCTCTTGGAGGTATCGTCACTTGTGAGAAAATTAATGTGAAATTTATTAAACAATTTATAACAATAATTCACAGAGAACTGAAAATTTGAGTGAGCTTCACATTAAATATACAGTTTATTTCTGAGGTCAAAAATTTCTTAAAAATTACATTGTTTTACGAGTCTGTTCCATACGAGCAAGAATGAATTGACTGAATTGATTATCTAGTCGTGTTTAAATCAGTATTTGCTTGGCTTGATTAAGAAAAATCCCAATTAATTAGTTGCATGTTTGACTGGCTGTATTCGGAGTAACTCACAAAGACAACTGAAGAAATCTTCTCTGCATTGTAGAACCAAAGATACCACCCCTCTCTGGTGATGGCAGCAGCACACAGGTAGTTAATCAAGTGGAGGAAACGCTTGAGGCAGAAGTTAAGAGGAAATGCTAGATGGATCATGAATATGTATTTACTTAACAGAAGGTAAATTAACCTTGCTAACTAGATATCACACGCCAATTTTGCCGAATCTTGGATCAAGCAACTTTCATGCCAATTGTCATTTTCACCATACACGCACATCATCCAGTGTGAGATGATCTTGTAAGATTACTTGGTATTTTAACTATTAAAAATTAATGTTTTTATTGGTTCACCCCACTATAAAGCAGTAATAGGTAATAAATATTAATAAATTGTATGGTTTTTGTGTAATTGCCCTACAGCAAAAACTCAATAACAGTATCAGTTTTCAAAATTATTATTACTTATTTCTCTGGTATTGCAGCACTTTTTATGAAGTATTATGATACGGCACAGTTCGTGATGACAGCACTAAAATTTGAGATATTAAAACCTGATATGATGATTTAATGTTCTATTGTCCTTGTTTAGCAATTTTTTCCCACCGAATTTTCAAATTGGGAAAAAACAAGATTTTAAAATTCAGTTGATTTTTTTTCTCTATAAAAAATTAAAGTTGAAATGTAATTTTTAGTAATAATTTTTATAAAACATCAACTCATTGTGATTTATGACTTTTGTACTGAATTTATTATATTTAGTAATAGTTGAAATAATTAACAAATTACATAATTTAATAATTATTTTAACCATTAATAAATAATTCAAACGCCGTCCTGTTCTGCAAGTATGATTTAATAAATGATGTGAGTAAGTAGTAGATAACATTGTAGTATGATAGCTGGTGTGAATGATATCATTTGAGGCTGTGTCGGTCATTATAGCGAGATTCGAGTATTGTGTGCCATGCAGCGAAACTATATTCGTAAGCCAGTTAAATGAATTCAGTACAACCCAAACTTCAAATTCACGGCAACGTTGAAATGAAGTTGGCTTACAGTTTTAATAGAACATCTATGCAAATAACAATCCTGGTTGGGAGTGAGTGGAAGGGATTTATTTTTCGTTTTTCCCCCTCTGTTGTTGCGTGCTTTCCTTATATATTACTCATTTCTTAATTTTTTTTCCAAATGGGAAATTTTAGAATTAAATCTTTTTTTTTTTTTCATCATTATTTCAGTCTGCTAACTTTTGTTAGTCAGTTAACCTTCAGTTATGTATTTTTCAGTCAATTAACGTTTAGAAATAACTTTTATCCATACAGAGCAATCAGCTACATTTTTCTGGTATTCGCCAGCCGGTTTAATTAGGACAGTAGAGCCGTTAAACTTCACATTCACTTCAAAGTTGAGATGAAGTTTGCTTTAAGGTTTAATAGAACATTTATGCAAATACCAGTCCTGGTTAGGAGTGGAAGATAATTTTTATATGGCATTAATTGAGTTTTTACATCTTTAGCAGAAAATACTGATTAACCATACATCTATTGTCATCAGCAAATGATCGTATGCTAACAGCTTGAATTCGCATAACACATTTGCTGTCTTCTTTAACAATAATTTTCTGCACAAGAGTTTTTTTCCTTAATTCGAGTTATCAAATAAGCAGTTGTTAAAAATCATTCTTCAAGAACTTTTCCTTCTTGAACTATAGCGTATACACCTTTATACTATAGCCAAATGTTCTTGAAATAACAAACAAAAGATCCTTCATGTTTGTTAATTCAGTAACCAACTGTTTATACTAATTGGAAACTCTTTAAATATACATCTAGTTTCATCAATTTCTTTCATATTCTATCTAATAAAATGGAAACCGGATTAGCGAAGAGAATTTGGTTCTTTACCGATAGCATGACTAACGTGTTTATGTTGCGACGTAATATATGTGCTTGAAACAAGAAATCGAAGCCGAATGTGCCATTCATAACGTAACCTGCTTCTATGCGCAGGAATCATTCACTCAATAATTTTCCAACTGTTCTCTTCTGTAAGTTTCAAGTATCCAATACGGTCCGCATTTAAGTAGTTTACTCCCGTAGAACGTGCTTCTCTGCATGCCTGGATTGCTATCAAAAGAAGTTTGTATACAGTTATAATACTGTACACCGAAATGAGTGTCGGTCACTTTTAAACATATTCATAAAAATCACATTGAACTCTATTTTAGGAATAATATATTATTGAACAGCGCATAAAATTTATAGAAATTAAAGAAAGCATAGAGTTTTTCTTAAATTATTGATTTTTTTTTTCTTTTTCTGTGATTAATAGAAATAAAAATTAAATACTGTATAGTATTATGATTGTAGATTAAAAAAGAAATACAGTATTAAAATTACAGAACACTAAATGAAAGTTTATATAGTCTTTGCGTTCTCTGAACGTAACTGTTCACTTTAATTACAACTGTGTAATATTTATTACTTATATTGGACATGCTTTTTTAAAGTCTCTTCTCTCTGTCCCCCCCCCCCCCCCAATAATTGCCAGATTTCTATTTGCCCAATTTTATTGAACTTTAGGATTGCTCGACAAATCTCTTTGTTGAGCAATCCTAAAGAACGTAGTATAAAATTTCATGAAAATCAGTCCAATGGAAGTCAAGTTGTTACATACGGGCGGACAGTAGGCGCTTATGGATATAAATCTGCAAATGCGCCAAAAAATGGTTTATTGATCTGTCCACGAATATTAAGGTTAGAAAGGCGGTAATGAATATGTAAAAATAATTTTTACTATATTTTTCGTATCAGCCACTGAAATTTTGTCGTAATTGAGTGTGTTGTATCCTATGTATTTTAAACAAAAAATATCTTGAGCTGCTTTTCCTCCTTCCACTTACATAATATTTTGTTGACAATTAATAGAGAATCCTATGCTCCATTAATTGCTAACAAGACAAAAATGCGAAATGATATGTTAATACGAGGTACATTCAAAAAGTCCCCGGAATTTTACTATAAACGTTTACTGAGTTAAAAGTTGGGCTTACTAACTTAATCACCTTCAAAGTACCTTCCTTCGGCATACGCGCACAACTTGCTCCATCTGTCTTCCCAAGCTTTGAAATATTCTTTAAAATCGTGTTTTTTTTATTCACATGGGATTCCTTCGGCGTTTTCTTTGATATCATCCACCATAGTGAAGCGAAGACCCCGAATCCCCATTTTCAGTTTAGGGAACAGCCAGAAGTCTGACGTTGCAAGGTCGGAAAAGCAGGGAAACTGTCGCATGACTGACTTTTTTTGCAACCAGGAACTGCTGATCTTCCATTGCCGTGTGACTGGGTGCCTTGTCATGGTGCAGAATCCAGCCATCCTTTCGCATTTGAGGTTGTCTACTTCTGATATTCTCAGGCAAAAATGTCAAAACCTCAACGTAGTAAGCAGCAGCAATGCTTCTCCCCTTGTCACAAATTCATGGTGCGCTATACCCTCATCGTTGAAAAAAAAAAGCTAAGTAGGACTTTGACGTTTTATTTTGTTGCACTAGACTCCTTGGGGCGTGGGGACATTTTTGTGAGCCATTGGGATGATTCCACCATGGTCTCAGGGTCGTAGGCGAACACTCAACTCTCATAAGCAGTGACCACTTTTCTTAGGAAACTCGGAAGAACAAATCACCTGTGATGGCTTTCCTGATTTTATTTTGATAATCCCACAGCAAAGGTGGAACGAACTTTGTACACACACGCGACGCATCCCTAAACCTTGAGTCAGGATTGTGCATAATAGCCTACAGGCAGTCCATCTTCATGAGCAATCTCAACAACAGTCATTTCTCACGATTTCCTTCACTTTCGTGACTTTTTCGTCGTTTCGTGGCATCGAACGGCTTAAACAGCAATGTTCATCTTCCACTGTTTCCTGTCCGTTTTTAACCCAATTAAACTACTTGTAAATTGTTTTCTTCAAAGCATCATCTCCAAAAAAGGTTTTTTTAATGCTTGCAGCGTCTCTGTAGCATTTTTCCCAAGTATAAAGAACTTTATCTTAGCATGCTGTTCAAATTGTGACATTCCCGAATTAATCAGCTGTGACAAATGAGTGAAGTGTTGCAGCCATTTCCCATTTGGCATGCATGCACATCAAGGTCAACGTCAACGCCCCACGAAACTTTGCGGCTGTAGCACAAACCATTTAAATCCCAGCGTACGATTCCGGAAACTTTTTGAATGTACTACATATTAAATGTTTTTAATTCGGGCAAATTTGCTGGCAATACCATTGTTATCATGCAGTGCGCGTTACAATAGTACCTTATATTATTGAATTTTAATATATAATTTCTTTCTTTGCGGCATTTTAAAAAGAAACAAAAGACAATTAGGCTCTTTTAGTAGTGAAAAATTGTCAAATTTTCACTAATTTTATTACTAATCATATAACTGTAATTATATTACTGACTGTATCTGTAAGTTTTCAGCAAGACTTCAGGCAGAAATGTATGATTTTTTCCTCGAAGTACAGGAATATCTCATGAATTTAATGAATTATTAAAAGAGGCTAGCTAGAAATATAACAGGATGGTTTAACTTGTTTCTGTGGTGGAATTATAACCTTCCTTATAGGAAGGAAGACAAAAATGCAGGTGCTTGTGCCTTCAGAATACCTTTTTTTCAATTCACATCCGCTTCCTTTCGGATACTGGTGTGTAGTGAAGAATTGTAGCATAATAAGAGTATATTGAATTACAGTAGTTTAATACAAACTAGTTCAGCTGAAGCAGAACATATTTAAAACTTGAAAAACACTGAAAATATAGTGAGATACTAATGTATGATTTTAAAAAACGGAATACCATTTATTTTGAAGTTATTATTATAAAATTTGAAATAACAAACGTCAAGTGAATTTGATCATATAATTTACTTTACCGTTTTATCCTTTCTTGCTTATTGGTAGCCAAGTGGTCAGGAGCGAGAATGCATAGCACGCGTTCCTTGAGTGGTCCGGGGTTCGATTCCGTGACTACTAAATACGATAAATATTTGTATTGACGATTTATTGTAAACTCTACTGACTTGGTTGTCGTGCCGGAGTATAAACAGAAAAATTAAACTAAGTGTGTAGTTGTAGATGAATGAAATGGTGGTTCATTTGAATTTAGGTTATGAAGAAAGTACGGTGAGCAGATATTGAAAGATTAATGGTTCAGTTTATTGTATTCGTTTCTCTGCATCTTAACACAACACTTTTTGCAAATTCTTGCTTGAGTGTTGGATTTAACTGCTCGTTAGCGTCATTACATATAAGATAGATGGCGTTTTTTTTTAATGAAAGTGAGTTGAGTTGAAGACAGGAATTTAGCGTTATACTCGTACAGTCATAAGAAGAAACTGAAAAAGGGTTGTGTAGAGAGGTTACAAATGTGTATTTCATAAAAAAATAATTTGTATCAGATGAATTAAGGTGTCTGTTTGGATAAATTAAGAAGCGATATTTGTTCTTATTCATGAGGATTATTTTATGTTTATAACTGAATATCCAAGAAACTAGACATCTTTTCCTTGATGTTTGAATGTTTTATTTTTAGGTATGGGACATTCATAGCGAGATATAAAGCTATCCTTCGGAGAATATCTAATATATGTAGATAAGCAGCTTTCATAGAATTCTCGCTCTTGGCTTATGGTAATGTGAGTGTTAAGAGCCAAAGCGTATAAGGCTATGAGGTGTAAGCATACTTTGTTTATAATAGCCTGCATTCTTCCGTTGGTTTGCCTGTTTTTGGGATGGAGAACCTCAAGTTTCGAGGATAAAAATCATGCATACCTCGCCTTGGATTGAATAATTTGGTTACGGTGTGGAAAAAACGATAAAATTCGCTTCTGTCGACATAAGTTCTATCCCAGGTCTTTTCAGCATAGAGTGGAAGGACTGCTATCTCTTTCCACACTCTGTGCTACTAACCCAGAGGAGAGGCTGAAATTAATATTTTTTTTCTCATTAAATACATTAATAAAAATAATGAAATGCATTTCATGTTTATCATTATTCTTTATATTTAATATATCAGAAAACCGTCTTCTATTACCTTTAACTGAAAGGTACTCCTTTAAGTTACTTTGAGGTTCTAATAAAAATTGAGTGAATTTGAGAGAAAAGAATAATTACAATTAATAAAAGTGAAAAAAAATCGTGCGTTAAACGTGTTTGGTTGCCATTTTGGAATGCTATCCATTCTGATTGTGCTCTGAAATCCTCACTAGAACGCTTTGCTTGCACTTCATACTCTTTAACACAATAGCTGAATTATTGAGTCTCGGGTGAGAAGGTTGCTTAATCTGTTTTCTCCCGAGAACGATTTTTTATTACCCAAATACGCCGACTCGACCATAGTGCATTTATTCTTCATGGCACATATCTGTTTGGGCACTTATTAGAAACGACCAACCGGCAGTAATGATTAAAAATTACTAATATTAGAGGGCACAATTAAGGTTTTCGGTACTCTTTCTTATATCAATTAAAAAGAGTATAGCAGTACTGATAGGAGTACAGCAGAACAAAACTTACCAAAATATAGCAGTACTCCTAGTGATGACCTCGTGCGTTATGGAATAGGTTATAAAATTTCATCACCTGTGTTCTTAGTATTACCTTTTCCGTTTTTGCCTTCATATTTACTCTTCGAGAAAACGTTTCCTATAGAACATTATTTCCGGGATCATATGGAAAAGCAAAAGAGAATATAAGCAAGCAAATAATTAGCATATTTAGGCGCCTTCGCATATTATAACCATGTCCGTTTGACTGTCTCAGGTAAGAACTCGACTCTCAGCGGACAGATTTTCATGAAAGTTTATATACGAGCCCTTTAAAAATATTTGTTGAGCCCTTCCGGGCAGTTTTTATTTTTTCCATACAATTTGAATATAAAAAGAAATTCATAGATGCTAAGAAAAACAGCAAGGATTTCTTTACTTATATAAACTCTAAAAGGAAGGGGATGAATCTGATTGGTCCACTTGACATCGATGGTTCGACTGTTGATGGTCCTGCTCAGATAGCAAACAAACTGAATGAGTATTTTGCATCTACATTCACACGTGAGGAATTATTAAGGTTTGAAAATGGCAGAAGGTTATCAAATTGTAGCAGGATACTTAATGATTTTGTAATAACTGAGAGCAAAGTGGAAGAGAAACTGTTGAAGATAAACGTAAGAAAAGCACCTGGGGTGGATGGGATCTATCCAGTTATATTAAGGAGGCAGCAAAGCAACTAAGCAATTATGAGAGCATCCTTGGACTCAGGGGAGGTTCCCACGGACTGGAGATGTGCAACTGTATCCCCAATTCACAAAGAGGGATCGAAGGGTGATACGAGTAATTACAGACCAGTTAGTTTAACTTCTGTTCCCGGTAAAATAATGGAGTCGCTGGTTAAAGATGCATTGCAGAATCATCTAGACAAGACTGCAGCAATAATTCAGACACAGCATGGGTTTGTTAAGGGAAAGTCTTGTCTGACAAATTTGATAGGATATTATGATGTGCTTACAAAGGAACTGGATGCAAAAAATAATTTTGATGTCATATATTTGGATTTCAGGAAAGCTTTTAACACTGTTGCGCATGGAAGACTATTGTACAAATTGGAGCAGAATGGTATTAAGGGTAAGTTGCTACAATGGATAAAAGGATGGTTAAGTGGGAGAAGACAGAGGGTGGTAATCAATGGGTGCTGCTCTTCTTGGACTAATGTTATTAGTGGAGTCCCACAGGGTTCGGTTTTGGGTCCACTGTTGTTTTGTATATTTATCAATGATATTGATGAAGGTATATCAGGCTTAGTGTCGAAGTTTGCAGATGATACAAATGTTGGCAGGGTTGTTAATGACAGTAATGGCAGTGTGCTACTGCAACAGGATCTAGATAATTTGGGCAGATAGACTAAGAAGTGGCAACTGAAGTTTAACCTTGATAAATGTCAAGTACTGCATATGGGTAGAAGTAACCCCAGAGAAACGTACCAACTGTGTGGTACTACACTTAAGGTGGTAGAAAATGAAAAAGACCTGGGAGTAATTGTGCAGGCAGATATGAAGTTTTCTGAGCAATGCAGACAGGCTGCCAGGGCAGGTCATGGGGTTTTGTCAATGATATATAGGAATTTTGCTAGCAGGGAAAAGGAGGTGATTATCCCTCTGTATAAGGCAATGGTCAGGCCACGCCTCGAGTACTGCGTTCAGGTGTGGAGGCATCATTTTAGGGAGGATGTAGCTTTTCTTGAGTGTGTACAGAGAAGGGCAACAAGATTGGTGAGGGGAATGAAGGGATCTTCTTTCAAAGAGAGGCTTAAGTCTGCAAATTGCAGTGGCTGGAGACTAGGCACCTGCGCGGTGATCTGATTGAGGTGTATAAGGCCTTGAATGGGTTCAGCACGCTGAATTCTGATGGGATCCTTCCACTTCTTCAGATTACGAACCTAAGGGGGCATAAATTCAAATTAAGAAAAGACAGATGTAGATTAGATGTGCGGAAATTTGCCTTTAGCCAGCGGGTGGTTAATTGCTAGAACAAACTTCCCTCTGTCGTTGTGGAAGTTGATAGGTTGAATAAATTTAAGGAGGAACTGGACAAGAATTTGGAGGGAATGGTGTGATTTTTTTTTTTTTTTTTTTTTTTTTTTTTGGCTGATGCTGCATAAGCTCATACATTTGCTTTCTTGCATCACATGCCACTACTACTACTATTAAACGTAGTATTGTTAGCTTTAAATGGTTCGTGCACGCTTTGCCTGTAATTGTTATGCAATACTGGTGAATGTGTTGTTGTTATTCGGTTTTTAGGAGCATTAGCAACTAAGGCCATATTTCTCCGGAGATATGCGGTGGTCATTCCTGACCATTTCACATCCTCCGTATTTGGTGGTGACGGGCTCGAACCCCGGTCTAATCAAGAAGCGTGTGCTCGCACTGCTGCTGCTCCTGGCTACGTAGGCGCCATGGTGAATGTGTCGTGGGAAGAGACATGTGAGTGGGTCCGAAGTATAGTGAACCAAGCCACTTTCAAATAATATTGAAAACAATCAACTTTTGCGTATCAGCCAATAAAAAATTCATTGCTAGATAAATTTAAATAAATTATGTCAATATTTGTTTGAAAATAATTATAATTATGTTGTGACTTTCGTAGGAATTTGGAATTTAAATTTTGTTTATTATTTCGGATTGAATGAATGAGTAATATCACTTTTTCTTTTACCACTGCTATTTCATTTAAACAAATAATGTATTATACTGAAATTAAAATCACAATTTTTTTTTGCTCAAAAAAAAAAAAAGTAAAAGTTTGTACTTTTATTAGTCATACGTATATTGATGCATAATTTGAGACTCATCTTCAAGCTCTTCATCCAGTGTTCCTTACCACCGACAAATCTTTGTAGAAACTATAGTAACAAGGAGGAATATAAGGCAATAACGAATCACGTCTGCTTTATTTGCGCGTGTTATGGGCCGACCGGGCTAGCCAGTTGGGTAAAGTGCCTGCCTAGCAATCCAAAGGTCGCGGGTTCGAATCCCGCCTCGGGCTTGGAACAGAGTAAAATGCAAAAACTTTGGGAGGCGCATTATGGCCACAGAAGCCGATGCGCCAACAACTAACAAAAAAAAAAAAAAAAACTTGGTATGGGCCGTCGGTCTTTGTATAGTTGATTTTGTTTAATTAATTAATCTTTATTGTACGTAAAGATACCATACAATATAACCATCACGGCATGCTACCAGGCGTCTCACATGGATATAAATTTACAAAATAAATATCTTATTGCAGGCAGTGATTGGTTACATGATTGCCTGATGCAATAATACCCACAACAGCAACAATGCTAGGGGTTTTATTAGTGATATTGAGTTACGCAATGTATATTGCTAATAGCAATAAAAAATCAATAAAATAAAAATCATGATCAGATACCATGTGAGCCAGTTCTCCATACAACTAAATAAGAGGATATGTGGTTCGCAGGTAGAGTGCCACTAACAAAGTTTTCCACTGTACACTACTGGGCAGGGAGAAGATCACGTGCATGCATTAGGATCCTTCTCCTGTACTGCTTGTCACAGGCGAACTTGTTCAGTCCACGTCAAGTGACTGTATCCTTGTTAACATTTCTGTGGGCAGTCTCCCATGGGTCCAGCACAGCTGAGGGATGGCTCTTAACGTGAGCCAATGAAAACAGCGGTTTACCAATTTTCTCCTTCTTCTGTACGTCAAGTTCTTCGAATGCCATTAAATCGCTTGATGAGTTTTTGTAAAATATTGAGAAGGGACACCCTCTTTTAAACTGCAGCTGTTGAAAGTTAAGCCAATTGACAGATTCCTTGCTAGTGCTTTTTTGTTTTCTGTTGATTATGGCCTTTTCTAGAGGCTCTAATGATAAAAAATGATTGTCTTTTTTCTTTGAGTTTTTTATTATATTAATCCAGTCGTTAGGGCCGTATATCAATTAATGTTTCTTACTAAATTTTTCTATAACTCCAAAATTGGCGTAATTTGGTAGGTAGGAGTGAACAGAAACCATGAATACTACGTCAATTGTATTGACGGCCATAGAAGGTTCGTTGCACAACTTCAGTAAATTAAGTGCAACCTTTATATTGCAGTTTTTCCCCCGCAAGCATCACAATAGAGGGTAATATTGGTGCATTAGCTGGCGTTATCTTTTAACTTCTTTTAATAATAGTCGAGATTTCTTGAGACCTTCTGTCTCATTCCGCATACATTACAGAGGGTTCAGATTTATTTGGGCGGATACCACAATTGTATATGTACAAAATTCTCTTGTAATAAGTGACAGATGTGGTTATGAAATGCAAAAGCTTTTTGAAAATCAAAAGTGCAAGCATTATAATTGTCAGAAACCTTGTCAGCCTCTTTCTGTAAGTCAGTTCTGATGATGTCAGCCTCAGAAAGATGAAGCTTTTTTTCAGTTTGTATTTATGCCTTAATTCCAGGATCTGCTAAGAATCAAACATTATGGAGAGGTAACTGTATGGTCATAAACAAGGGAGACTTGGATCACTTTCCTGCTGAATTCTCTTAGTATTTAGAATTCTGCATAGTATTTAGGAGTAGGCGTCACCTGTGGTTTCCCACATCTGCACCGTATGTACTCTGTGATGGAATGCAGAACTACTGCATAAGCCAGAAAAAAGTGTAGTGTCCGGTGTATGCAATATTTTGTTATGTTCTGTTGTTGTCTCTGGCTACTTGGCCGGAATAATTCCGGCCAAGTGTTACAATATTCGCAATATTCCCTGATTCTCAGTGATAACGTTTCTGTGTACTTCGGTGTCAGGTTCAGGATTGTCTTGGTAGATTATTCCATCTAGAATTTTGTTCATTGTCTTTTCCCAGGAAAGCGTCTCCGAGGAGCCCTCAGAACGAATAGAATTTATGATATCCGTGGACCCTACTTTGTTCCTTATGAGCTTGTGAACCAAACCCCAAGGGTTTTTATTGCCTTCCGTCTCTACCAAAGCACGCCAGTAACTGCTGAATAGTGTATATAGTGTATAGTGTGTTCGTGTCTAACGGCACCAGGGGTTTCCCCCATCTCCGCGTTGCTTTCATTGTAGGTGTAACAGTTCACTGTAAAGGCCAGAGATTTAAAAGTGTATGGATATTGTATGAGTGTAGTGTTGTGTATCGTTGTTCCTCTGGCCATTTAGCCGCTAGACCCCTGCTGGGGCCCAACGTTGTCCACACTATGCCTCGGGGAGGCAGACCAGGTACACTAGTATTGAAATATTTACTCTGGCAGGTCCTGCCACCTAATTTCCTGAGATTTCAGTGGCTAGGACCTTCAAAAAAAAAAAAATAAATATATATATATATATATATAATAAAATGAAATTTTTGCTCAGTGGGGGTTAAGAAAATTGTGTAGAAAGGCCAAATGAGTTTAGTGTGATCACAATTAAATTTAGTCATTATTAAATTTTAAGTTATGTGGGGTATACACTTGCGTATTAGGTAGAGGTTGGGGGAGACAGAAGGCTGCGGGGAAAAGACAGAAATATGGGGACGATAGAGAAGGCGACCCCAGATAATCGGTGGAGCATGCCCAAGCCCCACCAGGCGAAGAGGGGAGTGGCAAGGAAGTGAGGGGATGGAAGATACCGTCCCCTCCCCCTGCCGGGGGAGAGAGGAAAAGATAGGACCATGCAAGCGAGCATGGTTTGAGAGCCAAGATGGCGAGCAGCAAGCTGCAGTTGGTCTTCAGTGGCATTGGTGTTCCCATTTGGGATATCACTCATGGGACAAGGTCCCGTCCAGTTTAGTCAAGTCAGTTCTTGTCCTTTATTAAGTAGGTTCAGTTGTTATTCCTGGTTGTATGTATAGGGTTCAGTTCTGCTCCATTGCAGCGAGCACTCGTCTTCTTGCAAAGAGCTCTTGGGCGTAGCAAGAGAAAGCCAGGTACTCTTGTTTTGTTTCCAGTATGTTGTGTTCCCGTCCTCTAGGATAATATAGGATCTTTGTTATTAAGATGTTGCGGAGGTCGTCATAAAGCTGGCAATCATACATTAGATGTTGCCAGCTCTCCAGACCACCACAAACACAGGTAAGGTCCTCTTCAATTCCCAAAAGGCAAAGTTTCGCATTGATGGCGCCATGTCCGGTGAGAAGGTATGCTGCATGGAGTCCAGGTGAGAAACACGTTGGGAACTTAGGGAAGACCCTGCCGACGTCAGGTATAAACTTTCTAGTTATCTCCCCTGTATGGGAGTTTGCCCATCTCTCTTGCCACACCTGCAGCAGGTGAGCGTAGAGCCTCTTCTTTTCAGCGGTGCGGTTATTTGCTGGGTCAGTTGTATGTCCGAGACAGGTCCTTTAGGTGCCCTTTGCCAGATGGTAAAGTAAACCTTTGCCCACAATCTCCAGATCAAGGGGGAGGACTCCGGTCAAGACCTGTAAATCGTGGGTGCTCACCGTGCTGCAGGCATGAGAAGTAAATAGTTGAATCGATCTTTGGGTTGAGTTGATGATACGTCGGTTGACTGCGGTAGTAGCCTTGTGATACCATACGCCAGAGGCATATGTGATGATAGGTATGAATATGGTTTTGTAGAAGATATGTTTCGTACGCTGGTCAAGGCCCCAGTCCCAGTCCCTTCGAGCCACCCTAGCAACGAGGGCAGCATATTTCCTAATCTTTGTTCGGATGTTTTGCAGGTGATCTTTGAAGGATAGGTTGTGGTCAAGGATGACCCCTAGATACTTGAGTTGTTTGGAGAATTTTATTGTCGTCTGGTTTATCTTAATTTGAGGAGGCCGTCGTAGGTCCAAGTTCCCTTTCAGCAAGGCTGAGTTGGTTTTTTCTGGTGATATTCTGAGGTGATTCTGTTTTGCCCAGTTCTGCAGTAGCTCCAAGGCCAGGTTCGCAGATTCTTCCAGTTTTGCCCTTGAGTTCGCCGAGACGGAGAGAATGAGGTCGTCGGCAAATGCTTGAGCATCCACTTCTCCGAGGTCCGAGACGAGGAAGCTGTCCAAGACGATGTTCCATAGGAATGGTCCCAGGACCGAACCCTGCGGGCAGCCCCAGTGGATGCTTCTAGAGAGGGTCTGATAGGGCACATTCACTACTATGAATCTGTTGGATAGGTAGTTCTGTAAGGTCTGATAGAGGTTACTGGGAAGATTTGCAGATCTGAGTCTGGCCAGGACGCCCGGCCACCAAAGTGTGTCGAATGCCCCAGCGAAGTCCAGAGATCACCAAGAAGTATTTTCTGTTGCAGTTATCCACTTTCCCCAGGAGGTGCTGGTGGGCATCTATGGCAGAATGACCCTGTCGAAAGCCGAACTGGTTGGGCGTTGCTGGTCCTGCAGTATTGTAGTGATGTTGGAGACGAGCATGTAATAGGCGCTCAAAGAGCTTGCTGACCACGGAGAGCAAGGCTATAGGCCTGTAAGAGTCTGGGAGGATAGGCGACTTGGAAGGAATTTTTAGGATAAGTTTAACATTGGCAATCTTCCAAGATGTTGGAAAGGCTAGTGTCTAGAGGCATTTGTTGTAAAGATTTAGCATCAGGTCAAGGGCATGTTCTACTGTCTTTTTAACAATTTCTGGTTCTAGCAGGTCTGGCCCTGGGCATTTATTTTCTCTGATAGTTGATGCTGCTGCAGTTAGCTCCTCCCTGGTGAAAGGCATTTCCATTGCTTGGTTATTGTAGGTCGCATTATCTTGGCATATTTTCTTCTGATCGGCAGTCTGTGATTCAGCCGGTGGTTGAAAGACCACGTCAAGAATATTGTTTATGGTGCTTTCCCAGTTTGTAGTCATGGCACCTTGTGAAGTTCTAGTAGTAGCGACAACCTCCCCCGAGGGAACTTGTTTGTGGTGACCTTGTAGATCACCCCCCAGGGATCGTTATTGCCAGTAGTTGTGACCAATCGCTGCCAAGTCTCCTATTTGCAGTTACGTATCTGCGCGGTGTAGGCATTTCTCGCTTCTCTGTAACGCTGCCGTAAGGCCTCCACTTCTGCAGCTGGCCAAAATCTTTGGGCCCTTTGAAAAGCCTTGCGTCGGATATGAGTTTCCTTTCTAAGGTGCTGCAAGTCCCGGTTGCACCATGGCACTGCACCCGGAGCTGAGTGTTTCCTAGGTATTGCAGCTTCACAGGCCTAAGTGATGAGGGCTGTTGTCTTTCGCTGAAGGAGTTCCGGGTTGCTAGTGGTCTGGAGTTCGGCATTATGTTCCTGTAAGGCAACTGAGATTTCAGTCTGAAAGGTGTCCCAATTTGCTTTCTGAACAGCGTACCTGTGCTGTATTTGTGTTGGTACTGGGTTCCTAGTTAGTGAGCGGTTAAGCTGTGGAAGGTTATGGAACGGTGGTCAGAGGTGGTCCAGGCAACTTGGACTGTCCACCCAGTAATATTGCTGGCTATGTATCTGGAGGCCATGGTGACATCTATAGTTGACTCCCACAACGTATTGCAGAAGGTCGGCAGGTTGTGTGGGAGGTTTAATACCGTTACTGGTGCGTTTGCCAGGAACTCCTCTAGTTTTTGTCCGTTCCTAGTGCCCGGTCGATCAGATGTGTGACTGTGCCGCACCGGGGATCTACAGTTGGTATCTGCGCCAATTATTATTCTCGAGTTTGGAAAGGTGTTGATTACTGTGTAAAGGTAATTTATAGCGAAGGTGATGTCCTCACCTGGACGGCAGTACAGGGCCACAACATAAAGGGCTCCCATGGCGGTAACAATGTGCGGCCCAAGCAGTGCAGAGGTGGGTAATTCTGGTAGCTGTGATGTCTGGATTCCGGATGACAATGGCTGCCCAGGGAGTCTCATCCTCCGTCTGGATGATCTTGTATTTTAGGGGATATCTCCGGACCATTTTCATTTGGGCATATGGTTCTTGCAAAATTAAGACATCAATGTTCTCCTCTTCAGCTTTGAGTCGTAACTGATCGGCCACTGCCCTGGCCCTTTGTGCGTTTATTTGTATGAACTTAATCTCAGTGGTGTTGTACTCCTTAAGGCTTGTCCCCATAATCGAGTCTTTCCTGGTATAAACTCTTAGCGTTAAGGTACACTGGGCATTTGCTGTCTCTTATGGAGTGCGCAGAGTTAATTTTTAGGCTTTTACAATTTGTACAAACTGGTTGTGTGCTTTTATTTGGGCAGTTGTTATAATAATGGCCTTTTTCAGAACAGTGACCACAGGTTGGTGCCGTTTGTTTGCAAGTATGTGTAGTGTGGCCATATTTGCAACAACGGAAGCATTTGAGCACACCCACGTGCTCGCGGAAGCGGTGGCTGCTCCAGTTTACAAAGATCCTTGTCTGTCCTTTCAGGGCCTGCCAGGCGACAGGGGTAAATTCCACAATCCATTTGGTGGATCTAGCGTCTTTAGATTTGTAGGAGTACTTTGGGGTGAGCAGGTTTTGGGCGTCAGAGTTACGTAGGGAGTTGGAGAAATTTCTCTGGTAGATCTCGTCTGCCAACTGGTTTGGTGTCAGGTCATTTTCTAAGTCATATATTGTTATGGACGGTCCTTTTCGCTTGGGCAAGGTCGCGGTAAGGCCTAGTTCTGGGATTTTTGGGTTATTGATGATCTTTTCTGCTTCTTCTTTTGTTTCCGTCTCTATTAGTATGCCGGTGTTTCTGGTCTTCCTAACTGCTTTTATCCTCGTCGTCTTGAGGTCATTTCTTAGATTGGTGATTACTTGTGTCTTGAGCTCTTCGCTGGATTGCGTTTCGTCCAGTGTCGCAGGGCGTAGAACGACCAGATTTGGTTGCTTTAGGAGTGTTTTCCGTTTGGCAGGTTGTGCACTAGAGTCTGCACTCGGCGTCTGGTAAGGTGTGGTCCTCAGCGCTTGTGCGTAGGAAGGGGCACGCTGTGGCATTTGATTTGCCCTTCCCTCCAAGTAGGCCTCCAACTTGGCAGTTGCTTTGTCATATTCCGATTGTGTAGAGAGGAGGATAGTCCCCAATTTGCTCCCTAAGGAGACCATTTCGGCGCGGAGATTTGTTGTAATCCTGTTCGCTTGCTCTTTGAACAAGCTCTCTAATGCCGTCCTAAGGGTGAGCACCTGTTGCAGGACGGGGCCCACTCGCAGTGCGGGGTCCAGAGCATGCTCCTCCTCCACGCAGTCGCACTGCTGGCTCCTTTGTTCAGTTTGTTCCTTGGATTCAGATTGAGATCTAGTTTCTCTCTCAGGTTTTGGGATTTCTACCTTCTTTTTGTGCTTTTTTGGGACTGGAGCGGGCTTTTGGCTTCCACATCGCCTGTTATGTCTACAGTCTGAACAGTTTCAGAGTGAGTGAGTGGTTTGAGTCTTGTGAAGGCATTTTCATAAAGTTCGGAAGAACGAGGTTACGGATTGCCTGCATGTCAACATGGCTTTCTTTACCAGGCTGGCCGAGATATACCTGTTCATAAAACTGGGTGGAATACACCTCGCTGTCACTGACGTGCCGCCTTCTATTCCGCTGCAGTGGGCAAGGTGGCGTTAAGTGGGAGTCGAACAGCACTTTAGGGGAAGAGGTCAAGACTGAGTGGGAAGGGCTCCCTTGTTCATTCGCTGGCTTTTCCCGGCAGCAGTATGCGACAAATTTCGCGCGGGCTGCGTTTGATAGCTTTTTCAGGCTTAATGCTATCGAGGCAGTGTTAGGTGGGTCGGAAAACTGCTAGCTTGGGGGGAGACAAAGACTAATGGATTAACAGTAGCCACTGGCAGAGGTGAAAGAGATTCTTGCACTGCTTCTATTGGAATGAGCAGAAGCCTGAAAAACAAGATGCAGGATATTTCAGAGACTGCTGGAAGTCATTGTGATACAAGTAAACACATGGGTTGTGTTAGGGTAGCTAAGAATAGAAACAAGTGCAGGTATACTTGCGTGTACACCAATGCTAGGAGTTTAGTAAATAAATTTGATGAATTTGAGGTATTGCTCAAAACATCAAAGGCAGATATTGTTGGGATATCAGAGACGTGGTGTCACACAGATATAAGGAATGCAGAACTGGAATTTGGGGAGTACAATGTGTATAGAAAGGATAGACAGGACAGGAGGGGAGGAGGGGTTATGCTATTAGTTAAAAAACACATAAAATCCAAGGAAGTGAAGCCAGTCGACATTGATGGACAGGGCAGTGTCGAGTCAGTTTGGTGTGACATAAACATAGGTAAATCAAAATTGAGAGTAGGAGTGTGCTATAGGCCTAATGACTCTGATGAGTATAATAAGATACTGTACAGGGAAATAGAATGGGCCAGTAAATCAGAGAGTCTTATAATGGGGGATTTTAATTTCCCAGATATTGACTGGAATTTGTGGGTTGGTCACTCACACACTAGCAGGGCTTTTGTGGATTTATTGGATGATTGTTTTCTACACCAGCATGTTCGGGAGGCAACTAGAGGGAGTAATACTCTTGATCTGATTATCAGTAGTGATTCTTCATGCATTAGGAATCTGCAGATAAAGGAACCACTGGGTGGCAGTGATCACAGTGTGCTGAAGTGGGATTTACTCAAGGAGGTAACTACCATCAGAGGCAAAGGGAGGGGTTTTTGCTTTCGTAAAGGCGACTATGATGGTCTGAGACAGTATTTAAATTCTATACAGCGGGACCAACTGATGATGTTACCAACAGCAAATTCAAAATGGGAAGCATTCAAGGAACTAATCTTGGAAGCTACCAGGCTTTACATACCAACCAAGAAATATTGTTCAAGGTTCAGGCCTAAATGGTTGTCAGATGAACTAATGAGACATATGGCAGAGAAGAAAAATGCATGGGATACATACAAATTAATGGGTGACATGGAAGCCTATGATAGATATAAGTTGGTCTGTAACCAAGTCACAAAGGAGATTAGGCAGGCAAAGGCAGACTACGAAAAATCCTTGGCAAAGGATGCAAAGAAAAACAGAAAAGAGTTCTTTACCTATTTAAACTCAAGAAGGAAAGGGATGAATCAGATTGGTCCACTGGATGTTGATGGTTCAACAGTTGAGGATCCTGCTCAGGTGGCTAACAATCTAAATGAGTATTTTGCATCTACATTCACACATGAGGAGTTATTCAGGAAGGGGAATGTCGTAGGTGAAGTAAACATTGGCAGTGAGCTGGATTATTTTCTAATAACTGAGAGGAAAGTGGAGGAGAAATTGCTGAGGATAAACATAAAAAAGGCACCAGGGGTGGATGGGATCTATCCAGTTATATTAAAGGAGGCAGCAAAGGAAGTAAGCAAACCCCTAGCCATAATTATGAGAGCTTCTTTGGACTCAGGGGAGGTACCCATGGACTGGAGATGTGCAAATGTAACCCCAATTCACAAAGGAGGATCAAAGGCTGACACAAGTAATTATAGACCTGTTAGTTTAACTTCGGTTCCAGGAAAATTAATGGAGGCACTGGTTAAAGAAGCACTGCAGGATCATCTGGACAAGAATTCAGTTATAGCTCAGACACAGCATGGTTTTGTTAAGGGCAGGTCTTGTCTGACCAATTTGATTGGATACTATGATGTAGTCACAAAAGAACTGGATGCAGGGAATAACTTTGATATTATATATTTGGATCTTAGAAAGGCTTTTGATACTGTTGCGCATGGAAGACTGCTGCACAAATTGGAGAAGTGTGGCATTGGAGGCAAATTGCTGCTATGGATAAAGGGATGGTTGAGTGGCAGAAGACAGAGAGTGGTAATCAATGGACACTGCTCAACGTGGACTAATGTTATTAGTGGAGTTCCTCAGGGTTCAGTGTTGGGTCCATTGTTGTTTTCAGTATTTATAAATGATATTGATGATGGTGTATCAGGCTTAATGTCCAAGTTTGCAGACGATACCAAGGTTGGCAGGGTTGTTAAGGACAATACTGATACTATGCTACTGCAACAGGATCTGGAAAGGTTGAGCAGATGGGCTGAGAGGTGGCAAATGAAGTTTAACATTGACAAATGTAAAGTACTACATATGGGAAACAGTAACCCCAGATCAACGTATCAACTCTGTGGTACTACGCTGACAGTGGTAGAGAATGAAAAGGACCTGGGGGTAATTGTGCAGGCAGATATGAAGTTCTCTGATCAGTGCAGACGAGCTGCAAGAGTAGCTCATGGTGTCTTGTCAATGATATACAGGAATTTTTCTAGCAGGGATAAGGATGTGATTATTCCCTTGTATAAGGCATTGGTCAGGCCACACCTTGAGTACTGTATACAGGTCTGGAGGCCTCATTTCAAGAAGGATGTAGAGCTGCTCGAACGAGTACAGAGAAGAGCAACAAGATTAGTGAATGGAACAAAGGGTTGCTCTTACGAAGAAAGGCTTAAGTTTTGCAAATTACAGAGCCTGGAGACTAGGCATCGGCGAGGTGATCTGATAGAGGTGTATAAGGCTTTGAATGGCTTGAGCATGCTCAATGCCGATGGGATTCTTCCTCTTGCTCAGAATAATCACCTGAGAGGGCATAAATTCAAATTGAGGAAGGATGGATGTCGGATAGATGTGCGGAAATTTGCCTTTAGCCAGCGGGCAGTTGGTTTGTGGAATAGACTCCCATCGCTTGTTGTTGAAGTTGATAGCCTAAATAAATTTAAGGCTCAGCTGGACAGGTATTTCGAACGAACGGAGGGGTGAAATGGGAGTAGTGGTTGTTTTTTTTTTTTTTTTTTTTTTTTTTGGCTGATGCTGAATAAGCTTGCTTTCTTGCATCATATGCCTCTACTAATGCTAATGCTAATTAATTGGGAAAGGCCTGAGCAGCTCTGGCAGATTTGGAATTTGCATTTCGAGCATTTAATATTTACACTTTTGTTTAATTTACTGATTTTCTTTTTGCATAATTTGCAGATATCTGCATTTTTAGTACGAGGCTCTCCTTCCATAATTAAGTAAATAAATGAAAACTACATATTCGGCGCTCACACACAATTTAAGCTGCAAACAAAAGCTTTCTCCAAATGCTTATGGGACCTCCTGCTGTAGACAGATTGCCGCAGGCAGGGAGGTGACACGAAACGGAGCAAGAGGGAGGGAAACGTTACTGGTCAGCGAAGCACTTAGCTAGAGTACACTAACTGCCATTATGCTGTATAAGAAATAACTACCGTACAATATGGCGTCCATCTTGGAGAAGTGCATTGTCGCAAAGCCAAAAAGAGAAATTAGTAAAATACTTATCTTTTGCTGGAGCAACGCTGCAGAAACTTCATGTACAAGTAGATAGGCAGTCACTGATTGTCACTTGATCACTTGAAAGTTCAGGCAATTAATATAATTCATCTAAATTACTTAAGATTAGGAGCACAAAGGTACATAAGGTATATTACTAAGCGCCACCTAGCGGTCCTCAGTAACTGCTGAATATCATGCAAGATGGACTTGGCTCACTGTAACAACGAACACTATCAGATGTTCTTCAGCGTTAAAGGTACCACTGCTCTCTATCCGCCGGCTAAAGAACTAAGAACTTGTTCCACATTTTCACAAAATAATTATTGGCTTGATAGGACTTAGTACACCTGTAATTAAACTGAACAGTTCAGTTTAGATAACGAAACTAAAGTTTTATTGAATGTTGGATACAGTTACAATCATATTAATTAATTGATAAGGAGATAACTATATTTACTTTTCACTTCTATTAATTCCAAAAAAAGAAGAAAATTCATTTAATTTAAGAAAAAAAATCGAATGCGCCTGAAATGTAACGCACTGCGTATAGTAATCAACTTGTTTATTCTTTAAAAAAAAAAAAAAAAACGCATAAACTACATCGCCGTTTAGTGTTTGTAGTTGGCTTCATTTATTTGAAATTGTTTACAATTTTAAATAAGTTTCATCACTTTTAACCATTTATTGCTTTTGATTGTAGAATTATTATGTTAATTAAATTCCATTGTCTTGTCTGTTTTGCATCTCCGTCCGTTTGAATATCTCCAAAATATAATTTCCTCAAATAAATGGTATGTGTATATCCAGACCGCACACATAAAGTCAAATTCATAAATCGTAAGAAATTCATGGTGTTTCTTTTGATAAATAGAAATCGACGTTGGCACTCTCCCAAGAACTTGTATCTCATAAACTTCAATCGTATTTCTGCTGTTCTTTCAATTCTGTCTCGTTATGTTAACTCTTTTCAACTGCATAGAACTTGCAATTGAACCGAATTTGGTTTTCTATTATTTTTTAACACTTTACTTTGTTTCTCAAAGGTTGACCATAAATAGAGGCACACTATATCAAATGCACAGACGCAAACTTATAAGCGACATTCGGATCTCCCTTCCAGGCATCACATATTAAGAACGTTTCTTTCACATTTATAATGTGGGACGAAACGGTTCCAAAAAAAAAAAAACGGTTGCTGTTGCTTGCCCTGTTAATATAATATTGATTCAACTGCCATTGAACATTTTTTTTCTTTTCAAGATTGTATAAAGTATCTTTTGAGAATTTGTTTTCTGAGTAAAGAGCACGGAGACAGTTTCGACGTGCAAATAGTTGAACTGCAAGAAACGTTTATTTTTCTGTTACTGAATTGTTTGGCCACTTCATAGATAACAAATAGTAACTCAGTGTTAAATATAACGGTAACGATAAAAGGAATTTGTTTAGATTTTGATCAGTTAACCGCCGTCTCAATAGTTGTATCTCCTACCATTAATAGATTAATAATAAAATTCACATAGCTTGTTAATTATGTTTTCAAATATATTTTTAACTTAAGGCTTTCTATTATTCCATACGCTTGAATCATTGCATTACATTACATGTGCAAGGAAGTAGAGCTCTTAATTTTCTTCAAAGCTCTTAGAAAATATGAATTCCATATTCAAATATTACATTATTCAAATATTACAATGATTCTGGCGTAGAGTTTCTACATAAATACTTTAATCTTATAAAAATATGCACCACTCATTTTACGAAGGGTATTTCTTAGATAGAAGAATCCATTTGATCTACCTACACAAATGTAAAATCAAAATAAAGCTCGCGCTCTTTAACCTGCTCAACTGCATTTTTTTTAAATCTTAAGTCATGATATTTGCCACAAAGTATAAATTTAAGGGTTATGCTGTTTTAAAACTTACGGTTATTGCTTCGCCTTTGTTTCCAAAAAACAACGTAATCTTTTGTTGTACTTTCCCACTGATCTGTGCTCATTATTCAAAATGTGCCTTTTGATAGGATCAGCTGCTGTTTTTTTCCAGATCAGTGTAGGTCATATTCAAATCAAGTGATATAAAAAGTATTGACTCACGAAATACCGTACAGACAATAAAACGAACAAAATATTCAAATCCAATATTCTACTGGATTCACCAAAGGTAACAATCTTCATCGCAAACTGTGTTCAAGTCTTTCTTATTGGATTCAGATTCATCCTGACATCAAGAGAGATTTGATCTATGAGTCATATAAACATGCAATACCCTTAAGGGACTTCAACCTAATAGTGCCATATAGACAATTATTACAGACCTATACAGACTATAGTCCAATCCAAACAGTTTTAAACATGCTAATCAACGTAGCTGGCGCAGGTAGGAGAGGAATAACTTATGTCAGATTAAGCCTAGATAAAAGCATAGCAATCTTCGTAGTTTATGCCTAGTACGAAGGGGAAAATATTTTCTGAGTAGGCACTCTCCTGATTAGCACGGCAATTATTGCTGTCCTTCCACAGCACGTGGAAAATGCCTGCGTTCGAATCTTAACAAAATGGGTGGAGATAGTCCGTCTCAAACGAGAGTTGTGCGTTCTTCCTCCAAGAAACTCAGATTTTAAAAACACGCATATCGATCGTAGAACACGCGCTGTTTAATGACAAAATACACTGACGCCTCATCGCCTTAGCGTTCAACATTTCTACATGGTTAAACATTCTGTGAAGTAAATAAACCCATACTGTGCAAGGTATCACTAAAAACAGTAATAGATCGAAGCAGAAAGTTCATCCATTAACCAGTTTAGTACCTGCAACACAGCAGGCACTGTGTAAGTATGCCCATTTTGAAATACTGTACTGTTCAGAATCATACGTATGGTCGGATTACTTTCCATTAGAAACTGAGTGAAGATAGCACGAAACATCTGGCAGACTGCCAAAGCAATTGAGCTGCTGTTCTGAGAAAATGAAAAACTTATCCTTTCATATCCAGTAAACAGATACTTAATAAAGTTAGTTTTTTATTTTCATAATTCTTTATTTTCATTCAGCTTCTGTGAATAAGACATACTGTTTCTTTGCACTATTGCTTCTTTTAAGTGTACTCTGTGTCCTTTAAGATCGTTTGCTTTTCTTCTTTCAGCTCTGAGTAATTTGTTTCGTGTTCGTCGTCATTATAGTTCTGTTTCATCTTTTGTTCTACTTACACAAACATGGTTGGTAATTCTGCCATCAAGAACATCCCAGAGGAGTGACGTTTCACCTGCATAACCCATCTTGACATTTGTGAATAAAGCGAAACAGCCAAGTAGACAACGTCAGCTCATATCTCTTTTGGGAGTTGTACTTATCAACGTTTTGTTATTGGAAGTCCACAGTGCAAGCTCCTCTGCCTCACGTCCTCCAAAAAAAGAGCTCTTTCAAAGGCCGGTGAGATGCAATTGTGACCCCGCAGCTCGTGATCATCTTTCTCTATCTAACCCCTCGTTCCACTAGAGATTCCTTCTATCGATTACTTAAGACGGAAGCTTATTTTTTTCCTATTCACTGTCACCTCACTACAGCTTCGGCAAGAAATTGCTGCTGCTGTCGCTTCCAGCGAAAATTACAGCTTCTCAAATTTCTCACTAGTTATTGCGCGAAATGCCTTACTAATTAATTCATCCTAACAACTATTTAGTCACTGTTCTCATTCTCAAAATTGTTTAAGTTGTGGGATCGTAAAGTGCCCCCATGATTTCTAGCTTCCTCTAGAGTAAGAAAATTTACATTTGACTTTAATTTTTAATTAATTGTTTCATAATATAATAAAGAAAGAAATGTGTATGATGAAGAAACTGTCAGCTAATTCGAACTTTTGTTATAATAAGTGTTATGAACGACTTACTACTGCCATGCAGTTATGAATCATTTTTGGAGCATACTCAGTAAGGCATTCGTTTATAGTCATTCCCCAGGCCCATTTATTTTCCAAGCTCATTTCAGAATTAATGTGTAGCTTCTGTAAAAAAGCACAGTAATTAGCTAGATTTAACTACAGGCATACCTCGGTTAACGTTACCTCTGATAACGTAGCTTCGATATAACGAAGTCCGCAATTTCAAGCCCCATTTAACATAAAAAAAATATTCCAGTTTAATCACCTGAAATCTAAACAAACTGAAGAAATTACGGAAACCTTTGGGGCTTCTCGTGGTTGGTTCGAGAAATTTAAAAAACGGGCCAGGATTCATAGTGTAAAATTAACAGGAGAAGCTGCAAATAAGTTTCCAGAAAAACTAAAGGAAATAATTGAAAGTGAAAATTTTCAAAATTTAGTGTTCAATGTTGACGAAAGCGGTTTGTTCTGGAAACGGCTACTAACAAAAAGCTTCATTTCTATTGAAGAAAAATCAGCTGCTGGGTTCAAAGCAGCCAAAGACCGTTTAACGTTACTCTTTGGATCAAATGCCTCTGGCGATTATAAATTAAAATTGTTATTAGTTTACCATTCAGAAAATCCGAGGGCGTTAAAAGGTAACATAAAAATGAATTTACCCGTAATATGGAAAGCAAACAGAAAAGCGTGGGTTACCAAGGAGTTATTTACTGATTGGTTTGTTAACCACTTTTGTCATGAAGTAAAACTGTATTGTCAAAAAAAACCAACTTTGAAGAAAAAGCTCTTTTGTTGTTAGACAATGCTCCGGGACATCCTACTGATCTTAACACGTTGGACACATGCATTCCTGTCAAAGTTGTGTTTCTTCCAGCAAACACAACTTCCCTGATTCAACCATTGGATCAGGGAGTAATAGCATCATTTAAAGCTTATAATCTGCGTCGAACATTAAGCAGTTTAACTGAACTAGAGGATAAAGAGGAAATGACAGTTAAAACTTTTTGGAAAAACTAAACCATTAAAAACGCAATTGAAAGCATTGATAGTTCTTGGAAAGAAGTCACTAAGAAATGCTTAAATGGAGTTTGGCGCAAAATATGGCCAGAAGTTGTACTAGAAGAAGAAAATAACATCCAAGAAATTAGAAATGAAGTTATCCAGATGGCTCAATCAATAGGTTTCGAAAATGTCGATGAAGAGGATGTTAGAAATTTATTGAATGCAGAAGATGATGTTTTTTCAGTGGAAGATTTAGAAAACCTTGTTTGCAACGAAGACAAAGATAATGAAGACGAAGTTAAAGTTCCTGCCGAAAAAGTGTTAACAACCAAAGATTTAAAAAGGTGCTTAAATGACATTGAAAACGTTTTAAATTTTTTTAGTTAAAATGATCCTGATTTAGGAAGAAGTGTTATTGTTAAGCGATCAGTGTTAAATGCAATAACTCCGTATAGGCAATTGTTAAATGAAAGAGAAAAAAAGCATAAGCAATCAATTTTAAAATGTGATTTCACTTTGTATGTAAGTTGACTGTTTATTTAATAAAACTTTTCTTTGTTCGAAAAAAAAAGCTTTTCATTACGTAGGAACATATCCCTATTCTGGCCATAGTATTTTTACCTCTGAAAACGAAGTTTCGCTTAACGAAGTAATTTCGTGGAACGCATCCTATTCGTTATTCGAGGTATGCCTGTATTAAGCTCTCCAGCCTAACAGTTATTTAGTTTGCACATATTAAATTGGTTGCATTGTTTCGGAAATATAATAACTGCCCATATCATGGGAAATTCATATGCGGTACCGGTACTTTTATTATCATTTTGTAGAGAGTTTTGATAAATCTTTTTGACGATTGATTTGAATACTTACAAAATTATTTTGGAGTACCTCGAGAGGTAAAAACAGTTTGGGTTCAAACATAGTCTCGATCTTCCCATCTCAGAAAGCAGAAGCGTTTGCTCATATGGAATCCTAGCAGATAAAGAGAAGACAGAGAAACTTTCATTTTATATTGTATATGGGAGTAGCTTATATATCCAACTTATCCTCAAGGAAATTCGATATGTAACATATACTTCTTAGCATAGAAATATAATCACTTTGTAAAATATTCTGACAGCTTTGATGACATTTTATAGCAATTTCTAAGTTAATTTGAAGTTAACGTCTTGGTAAGATGCATTTATTTCTTTGTAGTATTTTTCTTGTGATTAATTGATATAGCAAATGCTGTGGAGAAAAGTATTTAGACATAAAATTGAAAGTATTAGTATTAGCAATGGCCACATGGTGCAAGGAAGCCTCTGGCTTATGCTGCACCAACCAAAAAAAAAAAAAAATAAATAAATAAAATAAAAATAAATAAATAAATAAACAACAATAATAATAAAATAGTAAAGTGATGATGTTTGCTCATGATTTGTCAATTTATGAGGATGGGGAAGAGGAGGTACAGGAGCAAGTGGAAAGCTGGGTGGTAGAGGTAAAGAAATATAATTGAAAGTTTAGTAATACTAAGAGTAACGTAATGAGGACAAAGAAGGAGGGCGAGGAAGGGATTAACATCTTTATTGAGGGAAAGAAGATAGGAGTAGAAGAGCAGATTAAGGAAGAGTGTTTTATAACTGTGTAAAAAGATCCGGTTTTGAGAAAGGAAGTACGGGATAAGTATAAGATTGTACTCTTTGCAGTTTATTATGTACCAGTAATAACTTATGGATAGCAATCATGGGTAATGGGGGATAGGGATATCACCAGAATGCAAGCGACGTAAATGAAGTTTCTGAGAGGTGTGTGTGTGTGTGTGTGTAGAAAGACCAGGAGAGAGAGAGAGAGAGAGAGAGAGAGAGAGAGAGAGAGAGAGAGAGAGAGAGAGAGAGAGAGAGAGAGAGAGTAACAAATGCGGCCATTCGGGAGAAAATTAAAGAAGAACGATTACAAAAAAAGATTGAGAGGAACCGACTGAGATGGTTTGGTCATGTAAAGAGAATGGAGGATAACAGACTACCAAAGGGAAAGAAGTTAGAAATGAATTTGGAGTATAAGACACCAAGAGGAATGCCGAGAGAAGGCAAGAAGAGGTGAAGAGCGATGTGGAGAAACGAGGCTATAGCTGGGAGGAGAGAGAGAGCTAAGTGGAGAAAACCGGTCTCCTTATTGACCTGGCAAGAAGTTGGAACGATAACGGATAAGTAAAAAAAAAAAGCAACATTTTTAATGAAAACTTGATCGAGAGAAATGCTGAATTGCTACCTATTGACTGCTTCAATACTGTGGAGATGGGGTTAATTTTAAATTCTCCCTACCCCCATTAGAGTAGTGAAGCGGATCTAGAAAAGTGTTATGAGCAGTTGGAAACAGCAAGGAAACAATGCAAATCTCAGGAAATTATAATCATAATGGGAGACTTAAATGCAAAAGTAGGAAGTGAGCCAGATGGAGACGTGATAGAAAGATATGGATTGGGAAATCAAAATGGTGCAAGATAAACCAACAAGTGATTACCAACACTTGCTTTAAAGAACATCCAAGGCGCATCTGGACATGGAAAAGTCCAGGAAACAATGTAAGAAATCAAATAGACTATATCACTATAAATAAACGCTTTAGGAAAGCCATCCTTCAGGCAAAGACATACCCAGGAGCGGATTGCGGAAGCGACCATGTACCAGTAGTAGCCAAACTCCTGGTCAAGCTGAAAAAACTCAAACAAAGCACAAGAACGGAATGTTTTCAATTTGATCTATTGCAGAAAGATGATGGTATCAGGAATGCATATGCTGAGGTGGTCAAAGGCAGGTATGAGATACTTTCAAATGAAGGAAACAGCAAATGGCACGCACTGAAGGAAGCCTTGACCAACACAGCATGTGAAATCATTCCAAAAAAAGAAAGAAAAAGTAAAAATCAGTGGATGACGAGCAACATCCTGAGCTTGATGAGGAAAAGGCAACAGATTTTTCCAAGACGCAGCGAAGAATATCGGAAGATGGACAAGGAAATTAAGAGGGAATGCAAAGAGGCAAAAGAAGCATGATTAAATGAGCAGTGCCAAGAGATTGAAAAATATGAACGGTCAGAGCCAGCTACAATGTACAGGAAGATCAAGTAGTTGGTGGGATATAAGATCTATCCAGCGTTGGGCTGTATAAAAGCGAAGGACGGAACAGTAATCATGGAAAAAGGCAAAGTTATGGACAGAATACGTCGAAGAACTCTTTCAGGACGAACGCGGGGAAAAACCAACAAGCCATAGGACCATGAAAGGTCCCGTAATACTGAAATCAGAAGTCAGGGCAGCTGTATCCCGATTGAAAAGTAATAAGGCGGCCGGACCAGACGCCATCGTGACAGAAATGATAAAGGCTTTGGATGATTTTGGGATTGCGATAATAGCTGAGGTGTTAAATGAGATATATGAGAGTGGAGTGATACCAGAGGATCTTAGTAAACACATATTCATAGCTCTGCCAAAGAAACCAGGGCTCTTGATTGTTAACTACATCGCGCCATTAGCTTAATGAGTAATATTACTAAAATTCTTATAAGAATAATATTGATGTGGATAAGGAATAAAATAAGGCCAGAGATAGGAGAAGAACAATGTGGATTTATGCAAAATACTGGAACAAGAAATGCTATCTTCATGATAAGGATAATGTCGGAGAGGGCTATTGAAATGCAAAGAGACTTGTTTATGTGTTTCGTTGTCTTACGAAGGCATCCGACAGGGTGAAACATGAAGAACTCATCAACATTCTAGATTGTTTAGACATAGACGGGAAAGACATAAGGATACTCAGGAACTTATACTGGGAACAAACAGCCAGCCTGAGAATTGGAAAAGACAGGGGTGAGAACATAAGAATTCTGAGGGTAGTAAGACATGGCTGTGTTTGCTCTCCGGACCTATTCAACCTCTACAGCGAAGAAATTATGAGAGGAACACGTGGAATTGGAGGATTCGCATTTGGCGGACAGAATTTAAACAAAATCAGATATGCAGACGATATCGCTCTCATTGCCGAGACAGAAGAAGAACTACAGGAACTTCTAGACAAAGTAGTGGAACAAGGTAGAAGGAAAGGCTTAACAATAAACATTAAAAAAAACAGAGTGCATAGTTTTCAGAAAAAGAAAATTGTGTCCATACTAAAAATAGGGAACAACATCATTACAAGTAGAGAAATACAATTATCTAAGGAGTTGGGTTACACAAGATGCACGATCAGTTAATGAAACCAAAGGACTGATTGGTATGCCCAAGGCCAGGTTTCAGAAACTGGGCAATATACTAAAAGATAGGAAATTGTCATTGAAAACGAAAAACAGAATTTTGAACTGTTATTGTTATACTTGTCCTTACGTACGGTGTGAATGATGGACAATCTCCCGAGAAATGGCAAATCGTTTGGAGGCGACAGAAATATGGTTTATAGACGGATGCTCAGAATCCTGGACTGAACATACCACGAATGTAGAGGTACTACAAAGAGCAGAAACGCAAAGATCATTATTGAGGAACATAAGAGAAAAGCAGCTGAAATTTTTTGAGCACATTATGATTAAGGAAGGTTTGGAGATCATCATGACAAGCAAGGTGAATGGAAAGCGAAGCAGAGGAAGACAAAGAATAAACTATATTAGTAGTCTGACCAATTGGATGAATGTACGGAGTCTAGACTTGCTGAGAACAGCAAAAGATCGAGAGCTGTGGAAGACCATGATCACCAACGTCCTTAACGGACACGGTACATATATATATATATATATATATATATATAGAGAGAGAGAGAGAAACCCCCATTACCCATGACTCTTGACTTTCGCTCGCATGAAAGAGGAGGCCATGCAAAACTTTGTTTCTCTGGCTTCAGTGGTGTATATTCTTTGGTATATAACCTTTATGTGTCCATTTATCGCGAAGCGTGTGGGTCCATTTTCGAATGTGCAAGTAGGTCTGAGAGGTTTTATATCAGAGCTTTTTTTTTTTTTGTACTGATGAGTTTTTATTTATATTAGCAATTGCTGAGATGGAAGATTAAAGTTTTATGGGAGTTTACAGTTTTGTAAAGAAGGGAGAAAAAAAGAAGAAAAGGGGGAAGGAAGAAGGGAATGGAAATAGAAAAAAGGGGAAAAATTATGAAAGAATTATAAAATTAGAAAATACAAAAATAGTTGAGTTTGCTAACAAGAATCATAATCGTTTGCAGATAAATGCTTTTATGTTTGCCATTAAACAAGAGTTTATTGATAGCTAGTAGAAATCAGCCTCCCCGAGAAAGGGGGGCTGACTTGTCTCTGGAAGTTGACTTGTCAGGGGGGCACGGCAAAGGATCAATTAAGGTTAAAATTATAAAGATTTTAAGCGCGAATGAGCTGTTGCTCAGGTAGCGCATTATATAAGTAGTGTAGGTTAGTAATGATGATAGTTCCTGAGAGGTTGTCGGTTACCATCCTACTTTATGGTTTAGCGTTTTAATTTTCATAATAGTAAATCGAAGATTAGTCATGTCTGAAAGCATTCGACCAGTAGGGCCTATTACACTGGTGTTCGTGAATCAAGTTAGGCGAACAGCTCTTATTTAAGTATTGGCCATATATGAATTCAGAAGCCTCTTATGGAAGATGCAATCAGCTAGGTAACTTTACATATTTATTTGACGAGATTTAAATTTTTAGCTGCTGCTGTATCACCATGCGTAAATGTTTTATTATTACTTATTAACAAACATTGAGTCATAAACCTATAAAGTTCCCGGAAACATGCAATCACTTTGATATGATCCAGTTCGTTACTTCAAACGCAGTAATTCTCTAAAGAATTACGGTTATTACAGAAGTCCCAATAAGCGAGACTTCTGTAATAACTGTCATTTTAGTATACAGCTTCCCTTTGTCATACTTACTGTATAAATAATAATTAGTAATTAAAATATTTCAGTTCATTGAAGTCTACATTTGATATTCGTGAACTGTAAAACGAACTTTAGTAAGATACCACTGCTTCAATACGATAACCTGCAACGTTGCACCACTTCACTTCAGTGAGTGCTGTAATGAAAGTAATTGGCCAACTCAGCAGTACTAAGCTCACTCGATACACAGCCAAGAAGTTTTTCTCTGCATTAAAGTAAAATTGTCAGCAGTTCAAGGGATAACTACTTGCTTGGCTGTATCCGTGGACATTGTTCCCCTTTGATGCGTTATTTTTCTGAAAGTATACATTATGTGGCATGCAATACTGTGTAATAAACTGTGTCTAACGGAGATTTCTGCTGCTTCCAACTTAACGGAAAGCAATTGTAAGAGCGAGGGATGTTACATTTAACTGCAATCCAGATAAAAAATAACCTGCCTTACAGAATAGGATTTCTGTTTAAAAACGTACTTCGTTCAAGTTTTCACTTCGAAGGCGACAAAAGATGAACGCTTCATGATTCATTACGTGAAAATTGCCATTCATGAGGAAAGGTGGTACTGTATTTAAATTTATGAGGATGATTTTTATTTTGCATGTGATTAATTTGTTAATGGACATTCTCTGCTACTGGATTTGTTTTTTTTTTTTTTTCTTTTTTCTTTTTATTTTTATTCAAGAAGTTAATTTCTTGTTTATTTTCCATTCTTTCATAACATTCATTTTAGAAAAAGAAAATCCTCCATGAAATCCCTCCAGCCTTTCCTAAAACGTTTTTGCATTCATTATAACTAAACAGTAATGAACGAATAAGAAAATTGTGCACTTGGCGGCGTTATGAAAAAGAACTGCAGGCGCGTGTTGTCGTCATGGCAACAAAGTATATATAAGGAGGCTTCCTCATACTGCATGGGGGAAAAAATCGTTTGAGAGCTCCTGCTGAATTGCTCTGCGATTAATGTAGGAAATCAGCGCCGATGAGATTTTCTCTTTATTGTTGTTTTTATTGTGATTCGACGTTCGTGTTAGCAGTTGCTATGGTTCCCAAAAGTGAAACTCTGAAAGTTCCTTTAATTTGGGGAGGAGAACAGTTATAGGACTGCTGTGTACTGAAAATACTCGAATAAACGAAAAATTTCCAAAAAGGAGTGAAACTCAAAGGAAAGTCAGAATGTGATAGTTAATGAAATTGTCTAAATTCTCTTTTCTGCGGCTGGGGGATATTTGAACGAACGTGCCCAGAGAGCAAGTTACATTGCTGCTTATTTCGTTCCTCCTTTCAAACCTCATAGAATGGGCTATGGAGAAAATAGAAAACTAACGAAAATTGTCTGAGAGATATTTGAGAGACAGGCAGTTTTACTTCAGTTTCTTAATTAAAATACTAGCGAGCGAACTTTACTGTTCATGTTCGTTTATAGCAATTGATGCTTTAATGGTCTGTAAAGATTTTGTGTTGTTGTTCCTTTCTAGTGTCTGTTGTGATAGATATAGGGCGTCTGAGACGAAATTTGATTTTGGTTCGTGTTGTTCAATTTTTCCCGAGGAAAATAAGACTGCGTAGAAACCGTAGTTTTCACCCTCAAAAACGACTCATTAATCGGTTACGACTAACAAAATTTATTAATTTCACTGCCTAACCTTCACTAGAATCCCATATTGATAGAGATTCGACCCTAGGCCGCCCTTCTACAAAGTTTGTTTGGAATGATAGCGAGTAAATATTAGCCTTGGAAATTAGCGAGAGCATAGCCTTGGAAATCAGTATTTATTTACACATATAACAAAGGCGATTGCAGATTTTAATTGTTTTGATTTTATAACAGCATACCTCAAGGAGTTCATGCGCAATCTGCAGTATTTCTCTCTACGCTGAATGCATATTCTGCCGATATATGCATTCAACGCTAAATGTATCATCCAATCTTACTGAAGCCAAAAAATACATGAATGCAGTCTTTAACTGAATTGCAGGGAACGTGGTCCGGTTTCCGTGGTTCCTTGGAAATGAAAATCTACCCCTTTTACTGTTGTCTTCCTCCTCGAACCCTGCTCCTCTACTGCCCCTCGGCAGGTTTCAGGCCGGAGGAGATGCGAATATGGTGTTGCCTGGGTAGCCCTGGCGTTCCACTCCCAAGCGTAAATTTGCTCGCCGGGTGGTGGGCTTTCCCTTGGACTCCGTGGTGGATGGGGAGTCCAAGTACTGAAACAGAAATAAAAACATTATGAATCCAGATAGTCTGAACTCTTCTTCTTGGACCCCTAACGTGGTCCCTTCCGGTAAACTTAGTCGTGTTGCTGAAGATGACGCAGGTAACGTCACCTCAGCAAAGAGAGAATTTGAGGAATACCAGGCTCAACACCTCGATAACTGAAAATTCTCTCGTGAGAAGCCCATAGCACCCTTCGTTATCTAGAAGGATTTGGAAGGGTTAGCTCTTTTAAATCAGTCAAACGGTTTCGCTCTGGCGATATCCCAGTAGAGATCAGAAGTGATAAACATTCAGAATAGCCCGTCCCCACTGATCCACATCTATTAGGGGAAATTATCATAGTTACCCTCCACAAGAGAGTGAATTCATTCTGAGGTGTCATCTCAGAATGGGATCTCCTTGAAGTGTCTGAAGAGGAACTCTATCGTGAACTAAAAACTCGGCGTATGACTACTGCAAGACGAATATCCGTCCGTAAAGATGGGAGTCTTATTCCCGCTAGAAACCTCTTATGTTTAATTTAATAGTGTCCTAATTCGACCAAAGCTGATTATCTTAACTGCGCAGTACGTCCATATGTACTTAAAGATTAAATGCTCAAGGCATAATTATATATGGGTTTTAAATAATTGACTATATAATATTGGTGTAGATGACATGTTGCATTACCAGGGTACCTGCCTACCTACCGATGATAGGCCAACATCTTTGAAACGGTGCCGTCTGGGTGACGGTAAATAACACTGAGAATAAATAACAGTAGTCTTCTCTAATAGAGAAGCGTTACTTATTCAAAGTAGTGCAATACCTGGTATCTCGTTGTGAAGACAGCCACAATATGAGATACAATTAAAACGATGCCTTTTACACTACATATGTAGTTTAAATTTATGGGTGAACTATGATGTATCTACACCAATATTATATAGTCCATATGTACTGTAAAATGCTTTAAATCTCAAGAATATGGACACTCGCAAATGGCCTGTTATGCGTGCGCTCGATATGGTGCATAGGGCCACGAAATAACATAACGTTCAGCTACAAAACCCACCTGTATTAACTGCCAGTAAGTGTAAGTGTGTTTAGGGTCAAGCAGCACCAGGAGTTTCCCCCATTAACTGCCAGTTAGCGCGCCCTGCATACTCTCGAGCATACCAGAGGTGAAAGGAAGGAGAAAAAAAAATACAAAGACAATTATTCTATGCGCGGGTCTTGTGACACGATTTTAATTATAAAGCATATTTTAGCTGATTGATAATTATAGCATGCACGAAATATGATTTTAGCTGACTGGGCCTTTATACACGCAGTCAGATTTTATCAATAACCACGTTTCAAGTATTTTTAAATATTTGCAAATTATTAACTTTTAAAAATATATATATATATATATAATATATATAATTTCGAGCATTTATTTTTAGTCCATGTACTGCCTTTTACTATATTTTATATTTGTATATTTTTGGCGTGGTAATCTCTCTAAAAGATTGCTAAAAACCTTAATTCTCTTATACTCGTACTTTTTTGTGGTGTAGTCTTGGCGCACTACTGCTCTAGTCGCTTTTGCGCCAGTAACACAAAAACTAACCAGCCGACAATTCAGTTTTTAATACTTTAATACGGTAAATGTCTTAATTTGTGAGAGTTTTCATCTTTAATTCTGAATTCCATACAGGAGTACGAGAGCAGCACCTCAGTGATGACTTTAACAGCTGTCTCAGAAACTATTAATAGGTATGACCAACCCTTCCCATGCAGTTTTAGTATGGTTTGAGATCTTGACACATACAAAAGTGCAAGTGCATCTCTCTCTCTCTCTCTCTCTCTCTCTCTCTCTCTCTCTCTCTCTCTCTCTCTCTCTCGGTGAGTCTTTATGTATAGATATTATATGGGGTTTCCTCGGCATCTCACTTTAATGACCATTAAGTTTTTCAGTATTTGAATTTAGTCAACTTATCTTTCCTTCGTATATATTTTTATTAGTTTTTTTTGTTTAGATTCTTATACCGTACAGATTTCTTCATTTGACATGCTAGGGTTATTTCAGATGAAGAAAGAAGTGATCTATAGACTAATATGAGTATATTAATTCAGCAACTCAGAACGAGAAAAACATATCAGACGTAAACAATGAGGAGTAACGTGATAATAACGTGATCAGGATTAACTGCTTCATATCAGTTCCAGGAGAATCCTATAAGACTGCAGAGAGATAATCAGAGGCCACCCGCTAGTTGGTGAGAAACTAGAAAACTTCGAAACAGCTGACGCGTTGTCTCAGAATTTTAAATGTTAGTGTATTGACATTTTCAGACAATGCTGTAATATTTTAAAAGATATTAGTAACTTAGGCAGAATTGTAGATAACGGCATTTGTTTCTTTGAACATATTGTCCGAGACACTTAATACCAGGTACTCGGCTTCGGTCTTCAGTGGAAGCAGAATGATTCCAGCGATCAAAAATCGAATGTAATAAAACATAGGACTTTCATTTGACCTCGGTCGCATTACTGACTTGTATTCTTTCAACAACTTTGCCTCTGCAGTACATATTCTATGAATGAACCAGAGATCCTACCATTTTTATTGAGGTATTTCTCGAGGTACTTTTGGTTGCAAAACTTTGATATCGTTCTCTCCAAAAAAAAAAAAAAAAAAAAAAAAAGGAAAAAGCACTCTTAATTTCTACTACATTGTGGAAAAGCTATCAGTAAAAAAAAAAAAAAGGAAAAAGTATTTTTTAAAAAATTTATTATGCAATAAAAGGAAGAGTAAACACATTCAACTAGTGGTGCTCAATACTTTATGTCGAAGGGCTGCATTGGGAATTCTCTGACTCCGTGGACCGAGCAGAGAACGGATTGGTTTAAAATTACTTCGTAAGAACTAATGAAGACGCACGAGGGCTTCCTTGAAAAATAACTTAACTAAACTGCAACGTTTAAGCTTAATAAGGAAAAATTGTATATTTTTTAATTAATATTTAATTATGAGTATCAGTAAATTAAAATAGAACTTTTGCTAAGTAAACTTCTAGAAATCATCTCGAAGTACTTGTAGCTGTTTCACTTGCGTATGTCAAAACGTTGTTTTGAATGCTTATATCTGAATAGACTTGAAACTAATTAACCTGGTGAGAAACTATAATTCCATATTTTCTCTATACGAGGTATAATTTGACTAGCGATCATTTTCAACAGTTTTTCGTGGACAAGCCGTATTTGAACACCTCTGGTTTTTACCAGAGTTGTTGCAAAAATTCTACATAGCCTATTGACTTTTTGTTTCATAATGCTGTTATTACCAGTATATTTCAGCTTCAGTCATAAACAGATTAAAGATTTTACAAGTGAAATAAGTGTTCTTTATTTAATAAAATCCTCACTCATGCAGTAATAACGATTAAATGGACTTATGCAATTGAGGATTAAAACATGGTAAGGTTGGCATAGTCTTAACTGTAATAAAGAAGATATTTAACCTGTCAGCGTTAATCGTTGATGCCATCATTTGGATTCTCATCTGCTTCTTAATTTTCGTACTTAAAAAAATTGGCAGGACATGTTACTTTCAATTCATTATAAATTCCCATATGTATCGAGAAAAATATTTTTAGATCTTTCAGTGTGTGTTGGTGTCAACGGAGTTGACTGCTAGGTGTAGGAATATTTGTGCCAGTTTCATTTGATTTATTGTATGCTTCGCGTATCGCAATAGCTACTAAATTACGTACGGAAAAAGAAGAAATAATACTTATACTTGAATGATCTAATTAGATATATTATTCCTTCCCGGTTATTAATTTGTTTTGTAACAGTCATTTTTTCAACAGGCAGCTGTCGCCGGGTGTACTATTTAAATAAGAGTGGCTCGCAAAAATTTCATTATTTTGAAATATTTAATATTCAGAGTTTTTCTTATACACTAATTACTGTTTTCCGAACAGCCAAAAGGAAATTAAAGATTTCCCCTCCTCTGCTCTCTCTCTCTCTCTCTCTCTCTCTCTCTCTCTCTCTCTCTCATCAGTGCCTACAAAAATCTAGTTAGTTCTTACTGTTGTTTCGCTTGGCAGCATATTTATATTGGATGCTGACTGTCGACATTTCGTAAACTCATTATCCGGAATATTGATTTCTGGTGTTTTCAGTAACTATGGCATAATCACTGTTCCTGAAATGTTTGAAATTTTGAATTAACAAACTGCTGCTTTTAGTTTTCATATATTTTTTTAAAATGTACAGGTTCCCTATCATTATTTTGAAACTAAACAAAATCGAAACCGGCATCGCTTTGACATAATTATAATCATGGATGCTTCGTTATTGGCATCGTAGATGTTTCGCGCCTAATATTTAGCATATTTATGACGAAGTGAATTTCCATTGTAATCCTTAAGAAGTCTTTTATAGATTTATTTGTATTAATATCCTTTTAATAGTAGTCTTTTTTTTTCCCTTTTTTTTTGTTTTTTTTTCCCAGTTGTGAAAAGAAATGAATCAGATTTCCTGTGGAGGGTTTCCATCGACTGAAAAATATTGTGTTAGATATCCCAACAAACTTGAATTTCACTTGTCATTACTTTCCACTACAGATTGCATATAATATTAATAGGAGTAAATAATTAAAGTGGCTTCACTAATTGTTGAGTTAACGGGTGGCTACTAATCTGCATTAATTAAGAAAATATTAAAGTTTGTTTAGCTTAACTAAACAATTTGCAGTTTACTGATAATGAAGTATGGATCTTATTTAATAAGACGTAAGCTTACAAAATCCTCAATAAGAGACTCTTCCTTCAGTATTCTTGCATCTTTTTCAGTACTGTGTACATGACTGCCACATACTTCCATGATTATACTTTGTCGTTCTTATTATTCTGCCCGTTAACCCCGACTTTCAGCTTTTAAGTAGTTGAAAGCTGATGTATGTACTTGCAAACAAAATATTTGTTTCTATAGTTTGTTGGAATTGTTTTGAATTCCGTTCGCGCTCTTTTCCCTTCTGATTTGTGGATCTACTAAAATGACAATATGCTACACAACACAGGCTCATCTATCTCTTCGAACGCATTATGATCAGTATGACATATGTAAATGAACCTCAACAGAAGAATTTCTATGAGCGAAGACCAACCTAACAGCCGTCCTCAACCCTTATCGAATAAAGATGTGATGAGAAAGGTAGAGTTCACCATGGACCATGTCAGTTAACACTGTTCTTCCAATACCGACTCATTTATTCACTCCGCTAAGCAGTTTCTCTGACATCTTCCGTTTTTTTCTCCCTATCCGTTGTCTCTTTCAGATACAGGAAGACAAATGGAAACAGCTTTTCTGGGCTACGTTGTTTTCTTCTTTAGGTCTCGCTTCTTTATCGATCTCTCAGCTACAGCCCATGTTTCCACGATTCTTCGCTTACATGGCCGCTTTTTTATGTTCTGCTGTTCTGGTGATCCTGCTGTTGGCACGTGAACAATTTGCTGAATTTTTTAATAAGGAAGGAACAAGGATTTTGCTAATTATTGAACTTTTTTTCCCACCACTTTAACACTGCCAATTACACAAAGGACTAAAGTATTTACATATGGAAACCAAGTAATGCTCTTTTTGTCGCTCATCTTTTGCTCATTTTTCATTCTTTCCTTGAGAACGTGTGAAAACAAACGCGACTTTGCGTATTCAGTAATTTTAATCCTTCGTCGATAAGAACATACTGTGATGAAGTTATTCCGTGATTTGTATAAGTAAATGGCAAGTTGTAATACATAGTCTCATTCTTGAAGATTTAGTTTATTGTTGGCACAATACCAAAACAATCAAAAATTAAATTAAAATCAAGTTCTTTATCAAAGATTTGTGGCAAATATCATCAACTGATGAACGAAACTGGATTAAATTGGTAGTTACTGTTCTAAATAGAAGTAAGACAGTTCACACAGTGAGTAAAATGACACAAAATGGTAATGACCCGTCAAAAAATAAACTATCCATCAAGAAAATCGATACTTTTAAACTTTTAGTGAAGTAAATACTTTGCTGTTTGGAAAATATTTTTCGAAAACTTAATCAGATGAATTGCCTACTACCACAGTAGTCTTGGTGATTGTTCTTCTGGGGTTGACGAAAAGCTGATCAGAATAATTGATAGCTAACTATCACAAAGATTCAAAATAACTCAATTGCTAAAAATTTTAGGTTCCGATATGGTCCTGATCTCCTGAATTCGGTGAGCGCAGCGTGTAAAGTGTTCAGACAATTAACACTTTACACGCTGCGCTCACCGAATTGAAATTCTGCGTCGCTGTGTCTGAATAGCATCATGTTTCTGATATCCCTGTAATGTTCGCATTTGATGTCTTAACTAATACTGCACATTCATCAGATTTATTTACTATACTCCTAGCATTAGCGTACAAGAAGGTATATACGCGCTACAGTTTTTTTTGCTCTTAGTAACCGTAACTTAGTCCATATATTTGCTTGTCATCAGGATCTCTAGTAAGCGTTGTAATCCATCAAACCTTGCTTTTCAGGCTGCTGCGTATACCAATAAAAGCAAACCAAGAACCAGTTTCACCTCTGCCTGTTATTATTGTTGTGGGGTTTTAAGCGCATCAGTGACTTAAACCGTATTGCGCAATAAACTATAGACAGTATATATTATATATGTAAATTGCATGTGTTCTATGGTTGATTTGCCTGTTTATTGGACGAAAAATCCGAGTTTTCTGGGAAGAAACAAAAGAAAACCCTGCAACCCTCGCCTGACACCAAAAAACTCATCCACGGTGTGAGAAAAGCACATAAAAATTCCTCGTATCATTGACAGGTTTCGGACCCTGGCATTTTCCAGCTGGTGTGGGGTGAATGGTGCTTGTATGCATTGTGCTACCCGCGTGGGCCCCCCTCTTCTTGTGGCTGCCGTTAAACTATTCGTCATGTATCCATCCAAGCTAGCAGTTTTCCGACCCTCCTGATGGTGCTCCACTAGTATCAACAAATGTTCTTGCACCCATTCCATTTAAGTGTTTTCCCATCCCAGAAAAATCAGTCTTTCCTGTTAATAAGCACATTCCATGCCGATTAAAACTCTACCCTCTGTACCTTTCACAGTCTCTCCAGGGAGAAATGATGGACAAAAGTCTCATGCAGTTATTTGATTTGACGGTGTAGAGGATATTAAAAATAATGTGACAAATGAATTGGTGCCGGTCAATTTAAGTGCCTTAAAATGTTTCTAACAGCTCTCTGAGCAGCCTCACAAGTGTGTAGCTAATTAACGAGATTATTTTAAAATATTAAAAGCTTTTTTTTTTTTTTTTTATTATTATTCTCAATTCTGGTTTTCCTTAAATTCACTTACTGTTGAAATTTAGTTGTCAAACCTTGTACATTGTTCTTTTGCCTGTGCATAATAAAAACATATACGAAAATCAATTAATAAATTAGGTGAATATTTCATCATAGCATTGAATATTCACTATATTGCCAAAATATCCGAACATTTCTAGATTTTTTTTAAAAAATGAACCATACTACGTATCAGGAATAAGTATAAAATCAACTGTGCAACCTAGAATAAGCAGATCAACGAAATAGAATAGATAAGTCGAGGTATTGAGCTTACTGACTTTCAATATTGAAGAATACCATGTTAGTAATCAATCTGTTCTCGCCATCCTAGATAAGGAATGGCGAACCAGTGCCGTGCACAGAAAAATATTCGGGCACGAAGCCAACCAAAAATCGTTTTTATTATAAAAAAAGTTTTTTTTAAAATTTTTATTTAAAGACAAATTTGTTTTACAGTCCATCAGCCACCTTGGGCTTGAAAACTGTATGTACAATTGTGTGTAGATTTATACAGAAACAACGTGCTCATTAGAAACTTTCAAGTATTGTTACCTTTTCTTCTAATAATAGTGTAGTAAGTCTACTCTGTTAACACGGTTAATCATTATCCTCCCCACGCCGGTTGGAAAAGGCGCCGGTTCGAATCCCGTCAATGGCTCTAACTTTTATGGCTTTTTTTTTTTTTTTCAATCCGTGGCCGAGTTAGTCGGTCTCAGGCGTAGATAGCAAGCCCCCCCCCCCCCCAGAAATTCGAATGTGTAGTCGAGCAGAACAAGCTAGAATTGACCAGAGAAGGCACTCAATTTATGGGCGTAATACATATGGGCATATAAGTAAGTCTTTGGGTGGTCCTAATGCGACAGTCATTTTTTTTATTATTGGTTTTTTTTTTAATAATAAAAATACGTCCGTGCGGGTAGCACAGTAGTTATAACCATCGTCTAACCAACATCATGGAAAAAGCCCAAATTCAAATCCCGTCAATGACACGACAAACTTTATGGGCTTTTTTCACCCCGTAGCTGTGTTAGTCGGTCACATGGGTGTAGCTCTTGGGTAACCCTAATATTATTATTAAAATCTTTTATTGCACGTTTATATCTTTACAAAGACACTGTGGAGAAGAAAACATAGCAATAGTACACATCCACAGCCCGAATAGTCGTGGCCAGGGGGTTAACACAAGTAATTAAATATCATATAACAAACACATAATATAAAGTTGAATAACAGTAAGATGATACTTAATCATTGCATTTCAATTTACGCAGACTATTTACATGTTATATTACATAATTAAGATATGTATTATATACAGAGCATGTAAGATCCACAGAAGTCCTGCAGTTTCTTCGCCAGTGAGGTGGCAAGTTACCGTCATCAGAATCGCATCGGTGCAGTGGTGTCTTAAGGATTTGAGTTCCTGGTTGAGTTCATCGAGGATCCTTTTTCGATACCTTGGCTCTTTGGAGAATCTTGCGAAATCAAGTTCAATTGTTGGACCAGGCTAAGCAACTAAGTTGAGGTAAACTTGTCCGTGATGTGCAGTCGGAGTTGATCACAGTGGTTCAGGGTAGGCGGGGTAGCCCGTAGGCCACACCTGGGGTTCCTCCAGTGGCAGAAGTCCCCACTTGGGGAACGTCAGTTGTACCAGTAAGTAATTTAACAGTAGCTGTTAGCTTAATGTCTCTTATTCTCATTGGCAATCTGGAAATGCTTATTGCGGTTGCGAGATCGGTGTTGCTACGACTAGCTCGGACACGGTGCTTGTATGCAGTCCATTTCAGCAGCCAGAATTCTTGTGCAAAGAGTCGCTTAAGAGTAGTGGGGGTAGCAGATCCCCCGCAGCTCCGCCTCATAAAGAATGGAAGAGTAAATGATAATGTTTACGTAGCGCTTTGTTATGCGAAGGGCATCAGCATTTAACAGATGCTGCTTTGCACTGCATTTCAAGTGCTGCATTACATTGCATTTCAAGTGCTGCATTCTTGCTGTAATGAGATCAAGGTGATTATTGAATGTGAGCTTCCTGTAAAAAAACAACTGCTAAATCAGTGTGATGTTTAGCTAGCGTGCTTAATTTTCCGTAGAGAAGCTGGGCGAAGATCACGAGGTTCCTGGAGATTATATGATACTTCCAAGGTAGCATATTTATATTTATATAGAGAACATGACAGATTTTGAGATTGTAGGTGGTAGGCATGCGACGTTATTTAGCCATTTTAAAATCCAGTATTCCAGGGATGGGAACATGGTTTGGTAAGATGGAGGTGCCGAGGATCATATCGTTGAGGAATACAATGGAATTGGGGTTATGCAACGGAGAATATACTTAGTGATAAGATGTGGGTTATGGAAGTTGGAGATCTGTTTCACTGCTCATATAGCAGCATATGTTTTTTTTTTTTCCTTCTGAGTGGCATTAAAACGAGGCAAGGACGTAAGGCCTTTCTCCCAGGTGAGGCCCAAATCTTTATGTTGGGTGACTTTTTTAATGTTGCTAATCATGATGTTCACATCGTTTATATTTCTCTTTTTGGTTATAGTAAGTTTAGCAGTTTTTTCCATGTTAATGGAGAGCCCAATCGCGTTAAGGTAATTTTCAAATTGTAACTGTTGGTTAGAGATCACAGTGGTAGACTGGAGAGACTGGTGGCATTTTGTAACAACAAAGAAGTTAATATCATCGGCATACGTGGTAAAGTTAGCATGATTTACAAGGAATGGTTCTAACGATACGGCAGAGCGGACACCCCCCTTGGGGGAGCCCTCTGCAGCAGATAATTTGATGATGATGATTATGATCTCTTATCCATAGGGTCCTCGTCTGTAAGAGCTTCTTAAGGAGATCTAATGACTAGAGATTTTGAAGTAATCGCCCGGTATGGCGCATAGTGCATGGATGGATAGATTCCCAGAACCTCAACTTGAACCACATTGAACATCTTAGGGATGAACTATAACTTCGGCTTCAGCCCAGGCCACCAAGTTTGCACTCAATAGTTGAATTTGCTTCTGTGTCGAAGGGGTAATGGATAAAAATACCTCTTTATCAAAAATTGATTGGGAGTCTACCCACGAGATATAGTGTGTAATTAAGTCTAAAATCGGCTGACATTAAATATCGTATCAGTAAAAGGTTCTTTGAAAAGTATTTCCTTGCTGCTTTTTTCAGGAATATATAGAAATGTACTGTTTTTATTGTAACCACTTCTACACATTTATTTCAGTGATTGATGCCCTTTTTTGATTCCATTCGGAATAAAGTTTTCGTTAAATTGTGTGTCCACTTACGCACTGAATTTTCAGCTTCTTCATCATTCTTGAGCTTTCTTCCTCAGGATTTGCATTTTTAATCGCTTCAACTTCGTAAAATCAAAAACGTAAGATCGGGACGCATGGTGGATAATGATAGTGTGTCAAATTTAACTTCTGGAATGCAGCCGGTGTTCGTTTCGCAGTATGGGAGAAAGTATTTTCCTGATACGGAATGATATCTGTTTTTATGAATGTACCTTTTTTTTTTTTGACTGAATTGGTGACTAACAATAAGTTTATATCAAATTTCATTCAGCCTGTAGCGTTGGTCCTTGTGAAGAGGTTCCTGAGCACGTTGAACTCATGAACTCTATGAAGTGTTTATAAATTGCGGCCATTATCAACTCACTGCAGGATGGAAGCCTCTTCAACGATTCATGTTGAGGGAAATGGACCATAATCTGCCACGCTGGTCCATTGCGGGTTGGCAGATCGACCGTATTTAGCATTCAGGGGCTTGAACCTCGATCTACTCAAAAAGCGTGTGCTACTGCACTCCCACCCCTGACAATTCGGTTGTCTGCGCGGTAGTACAGTGATATCGTCACCGTTCTCCCCACACCGGGCCCATGTTCGAATCCCGTCGATGATGCGAGGAACTTTTATGGGCTTTTTCACTCCGTGCGTGAGTTAGTCGGTCTCAGGAATAGATGACAAGGTCCCCCCAGAATCCCTGTTTCCCCCCCAGAAACAGGGATTCTTCGTCCAGCAAAGCAGGCAAATCGACCAAAGAACACACGAAATTTACAGACTGCAGTACACATGGGTAGTTGAATTAACATTCTGGATGACTCTAATAAATAGGGCGCCTCCGTAGCCAGGTGGGCAGGAGCAGCAGTGCCTAGCACACGCTTCTTGATTAGCCCGGAGTTCGAGCCCGTGACCACCAAATACGGAGGATGCGGAAAGGTCAGGGATGACCACCGCATATTCCCGGAGCAATATGGCCTTAGTTGCTAATGCTCCTAAAAAACCAATTAACAATCTAATAAATAGGTTTTTTTTGCCATTCGGACGTAATTCAAAAAAAATAGAAAGAAAGTGAATTTTCTTTATTGACTAACCAATTGTAGAAAATATAATATTCTTTTGATGTGCTGATTGGTGTTGTACCAAACATTTTATTTTCCTGCTCCCTTCATTAGTATTATTATTCATTTTAATCCGCTTTGTCATTATTCATGGATATTTCGGAAACCTTCAAGGGAAAGAAATGCAAGACGATTTTTAACAGCATGCTAATTAATTTTACAAACTCGTATATCAAGCGGTCGGTTGATATACGACTTTGAAGTTTCGTGTTTTTATTTAGCCATCTCGATTACTTTCATGAGAATATTACTGTAGTTACTGAAAAGCAGAATGAAAGGTTTCATCTAAACATCAAGGCAGAAAAATGGAAGGAATGGGATGATAATGGCTGACTACTTGTGTTTAAAGAAGGATTTGTTTGCTTATTGCAAAAACTTCATCCATGGAACGAAATAAAGTCATACTACTAAATATATGCTTAAGGTACAGTACCATACGCTCTGACATACATACTTGTCCACCCCGGAATCTTTCGATCCATCTTTATGGAAAAAGTTGTATTAACCTAGTGCAACTGTGGTAGTAGGAACGTAACTTCAACTTTTGGATGTTCTGGTCAATAGTAATAAAACTTTTTTGAAATTAGATATTTCCACAAGTTCAATAGCACGTAACACGGGGATTTCCCAACAAAGTAACACGGGGATTTCCCAACAAAGTAAAACACAGGGATTTCTTATTTTTTTTTATTTTATTTATTTTATTTTTTTGACTAGCAAGTCAACAGTGGAGATTCAAAAAGAGTGGAAATGTTGAAAATTTACATCCAACGTCATAGCAGGGTTTTCCCCGCACAAAAGCTGAAAAATACAGTTATGCGAGGTTTACCGAAATTCTCTAACGGTGTTAGAGCGAAACCGTGAAGAACAAAAATATGAATGAAAACAAAAATTTTTCTTTCCAAAAAAATTTTTGCGAATGGAATAACAATCATATGGAGGTTATTAGGTTTCATACCATGAATGATCAGACCCAGAAAAATCATTCGTTTAAGAAGCAGGGAGAACGTGTATTGGAGACAGGATTTGCACGAGGCGCGTGCCACGGAATTTAGTTGTTGTTGTTATTTGGTTTTTAGGAGCATTAGCAACTAAGGCCATATTGCTCCGGGGATGTGCGGTGGTAATTCCCTAACCTTTCCGCATCCTCCGTATTTGGTGGTCACTGTCTCGAACCTCGGTCTAATCAAGCAGCGTGTGCTACGCACTGCTGCTCCTGTCCACCTGGCTACGGAGGCGCCCGGAATTGAGTTAGTAGGGCAAAAGAATCAATAAAATTATGAACTGAAATTACACTGGTCAGCAAAAAAAAAAAAAAAAAAAAAAATTGCCTTCTGTTAATATTCAAAATGATTCTTATAGGTTTTACGTTGCTGAATTCAAATATGGCAGCAATATTGGTGTAACACCCACCAATTTTAAGAGAAGGATTAAAGTCAAAAACTAAGCTTCTAGTAAAAACGATTCCATATATTTTAAGAAAATGTTACATTCAGTACTAAATATTGAAAAATGGTCTGTTAGCCTTATTCTATTTTTTTTTTTTTTTATGTTTATCTGATATCAAAACATTTATTTTGTCATTTTTTGCCTCTTATAATTGTCCATTAGTGTTTCCCGTGCGAGATTCCGACAGTAGTCCGCCAACATATTGGCAGACTCCACTTTCCGTGGTATCTTTTTTCCAGTTGAGAATTATCTTGGTGAAACCTTTCACCATGTTCATCTCAGACCACTCCCAAGTTTTCAGGGGAGAAAAGTATAAATGGCAATCTAGGAAATGAAGAATTAACGGCATATTGCATTCCAACTGTCTATACGCTAAAATTAGCTCGTCCACAATTTCACTGTAATTTTGTGATTTCTCATTGTCCCAAAATTCCTACACATGTTTTCGAATGCACTTCAGGCTTTTATTTCTGTCGCATTTAATATTTTAGTGAATTCCTCGTCTTGGAATTGCAGTTTAATTGGAGGACCCACAAAAATTCCCTCTTTTATGACCTCACTGATTCGAGGAACCTTTTGCCTCAAACGGGAAGAAGATCCTTCTCCTTTTTTTGTCCATTGCTTCCACAAATATTTTTTTTATCAAACCTAGCTTGATGTGCAATGGAGGTAAATAGATTTTTGACTTATTCACCGAAGGAGGCTGTGCTACATTTTTCTGGCTTGGTGTAGTTTATTAACGGTCTTGGCTTTCTTTCTTTCTTTTTTTTTTTTTTTTTTACCTTGTAGTGGCAATCCTTTGCTCGGCTGCCCCACTCGCATAAAAAGCAGCAGTATTTAGTGTATTTACCCTGCAATCCAGTCAGTAAAGCAACCACTTTTAGGTCGGCACAGTAATTCCATTTGTATTCTTGATAGCATATTTTTTGCAAAAGAACCTGTATGTTCTCGTGTTCTCTTCATACTTATTTCCATTATGAAGTAAAACTGCTTTCAGACTAACCTTGGATGAATCAATGAAAAGCCCCCTCTGCTCGGGGACTTGTTCCTGATGTAACTCTTTCGTTAATTCTTGGATATTGTTACAATAAACCAAAAGCACCATCGATGGAGTAATAGGTCGTTACGTTATATTACCTGTTCCTATAAAAATACAACTTGACACTCTTTTCAAGAAGGTTCCATTGCTGAAACCGTGATCTTAGTAATGGAGCATTGGTTTTGGACAGGTCCAAATTTCTGACCAAATCTTTCAGTTCTGCCTGAGTGATTAGATGCGGTTTGCGATTAGACAAGATGGAAAGAATTTTTGAATGCGTCGCTGATCTCTTCACTGAAAACCAGTTTCTGCGGGCTCAAAACTTAGAAATCCTGCAGGAAGTATCTCATCTGAAGAGCCAACTTGAAGAACTTAAGAGCATGACTATGAATAGTTTCACTTCGAAGCCTGGCCAAGGTGCAGGATTCCCATTCACCTCTTCTATACTCACTAATGGGATGACACATAACGAGAATGATGTAACAGCATACAATCAGACTTCCGCACTGAAAAAGAACCCAATGCGGAATCAAAAAGAAACCTATGAGGTATCAACTTATGAAAGTAACGCTGCATGTGTAGATCCCCTAGCTCTCTTTATAGCAGGCCGAACGTGCACACCTCACCAGCTTGACGCACCGAATCAAATTTTGGATAGATCCATGATTACAAATACCATTCATCCCAATTCTGTTAGTAGACACTGTCAGGAAACTCCTACAGAAACTCACCTTGCCCCCACTCGTGGGGTGAGGTTGTCGCCGGGCCGTCCCCTCATGTATCCAAAGGAAACACAACGAAGGAAAAGCGCCAAACGGCAAGGATGGTACCTGAGACACGAAGAAACAAGAGATCGAGAAGATCATATATAACTGGGACAGCCCCAATTACTTGGCTCAAGACTAGTGGCAACGTAGCACACATCGACCAACAACCCACTCGCAAAAGCCTATTCATCTCACGATTGGCTCCACACACAACCTCTGAACAAGTTAAAAATGGCATAAGTGATAATTTGAATATATCCGTTGATGTATACCAACTACCCACAAAATGGCCTTCTTATTCATCTTTCAGATTAGACTGCAACAGTACCCAATATAAAATCCTGTGTCAGCCATCCACTTGGCCTCAAGGGCTCCTCATCAGGCCCTACTTTCAATCTTCGCCCCCCACCAGACTTCAGAGGCACAGCCAATCAAGACACGATCACATTCAGGGTCCAGTAAACCCCACTAGCTGACTCACTACCGAAATCATGAATGGAAGCCAATTCACAATAATTCCTGTTAGGATATCTGAAAGAAACACCTTAAAAAAAGAGAGAAAAAGACCGCAGAGGGTACTAAGGAATATCCCCAGACATAATAGCATCTCTATATTCTATCAGAATGCCCGTAGCATCCGTAACAAGCTTGAAACTGTAGAAGAACTTCTACTTTCGCGCAAGTTTGATGTGCTTTGCTTAACAGAAACCTGGCTTGGCCGAAATGAGGAGCATTTTCCATATGCAGTGTCGGCTGGATATAATGTGATTGTCTGCTCCCGACAAGACAAAAGGGGAGGTGGAGTGGGACTCTTCTACAAAACACCGCACATACTTGTTACTAAGAATTATAAAAGTCAGTCCACTAAGTTCGAAGGGCTAATTGCGTCATGCGAATTTAAATCTGCTCGCATTGATTTTGCAGTTATATACACCCCTCCAGGACCCGATGCTGAAACCGTCGACGAGATAACTAATTGGCTCATTCATGGGTTCCATCACTCAGCAAGGCATGTTATCTGTGGAGACTTTAACTTTTCCCCTCAACTTGTTCATCTTCAGTCCAGATTGCTAAATAACCTTCACCCATTAGGAATCCATCTGATTAATAATCTCCCGACCAGAGGTGATCACCATCTTGATCTTGTGCTATCATCGAGCAATTGTGAACTTGATTCTACAACAGAAATAGCTTTTCAATCTGATCACATGCCAATTTTAATTAACTTATATTTTCCGACTCCAAATTACAACGTCTCGACTCAGGTCCACACCAAGATAATAACGAGCCCAAAATTACTCAACATTACTAAATGTCTAGAAGCAGCCACTGCAATTCCTTGGAATGCACTTGAGCAATGTGATAATCAACTTGCCTTAGACCTTTTAACTCGCTGGCTCATCACAATTTCTAATTATGCAGCCTCAAAGAAAATAAGGATCTCTGAACGTACGAGAGGATGGTGGACTCCTGAGCTGAGTAACAGTTTTAATCTTAAACAGGAACTGTACAAACAGTGGAAAATGACAGGACTAGCTCCGGATCGAATTGCGTACTCCAAAGGACGAGCAAGCTTCAACCGCCTCAAGTCTCAAGCCATAAAACATCACATTGAAACCACACTTCATAAGGGCTGTCCATCATACCGACAGAAATACTGTGAACTCCCTCCACAGTTTGATCCTGAAAGGTGGATGGACTTTATTGCACGAGTTCAGCAAAACCAACTTGAGCCCAGTGATATTCCCATGTTTGATGATGATGTGCCCAGAGATGCACTTGAAACCATTCAATTAACAAGACAAGACCTTTTATCTGCGATTAATAAGTTGCCTGCAACTGGTACAGCGGGAATCGACAAAGTACCACAATTTATCATTAAATGTTTGAGCCCATTTCTAAGTGATCCGCTCCTAATAATTTTCAATAGCATATTAAAAGGAGAATTTTTCCCTCCAATATGGAATTTATATTCTGTTAGGCCACTCCCAAAAGTTTCCCAGCCAACTGAAGCCAGGCACTTTAGACCCATCTCTCGTTCCTCGTGTCTATTGAAATTACTTGAAAAAACAGTACTGAAAACACTTACCACGCACATTCTCCCGCACAGGCCCCAGCAAATTCATTATTCGTTGCAAAACAGATCAACAGTTAGTAACCTGATTATGACTACTAATGCAATCCTTGGATCATTTGAGGAGAAAGAAGAAATGGCAATCACATATCTTGATTTACAAGCTGCGTTCGATAGTGTTCACATCCCAGCCTTGCTCAAACTCCTTCGAAATTACTATCACATCACAGGCCCAGTATTGAAGTTTCTGACATCCTTTCTTCAGAATAGAATCATCCAAATGTACATAGGAAAACAAAGGTATACTAGACAAATACATGCAGGCGTTCCACAAGGAGGAGTCCTGTCCGGAATTCTTTTCACTGCTATCATCTACCCACTAATACACAATAGAACAGATATGATATCATATGCAGATGATTTAAAGATCTTCACAAAAATAAATTTGACCGATGAAGCCAAAAACGCCACAGTAACCATCAACAAGACCTTATCAGAAGTACAGCAGTACCTCAAGAATTTTGACCTGCAAGTGAACCCTGAGAAATCTGCCATCATGGTATTCTCTCTTAAACCCATACCAACCATAATTCAGCCTGCGATTGACGGAGTCCCGATCCCCTGCGTTGAAAAGCAAAGAGATCTGGGTGTAATCTTCGACAGAAAATTACGATTCCATCACCATATAGAAGAACTCTGTGCTAAATTCAACAAGAAACGGTGGGTTGCCAAGCAGCACTTGCTACACATTCACAACAGCAACCTGATAAAAATGTACATCAGGATGATGATTTTTGGAAGTGTACTGTATGGAGTAGAGTTGTGGGGCTCAGCTGCAGACACCACAATTAAACCATTAAAAGCCGCTGAATACTGTCTCCTGAAGTGGGCAACCTGGAAGTGTCATCTCCCACCACAGCAGCGCACAACACCGATGGCCAACGCGCTGAATTTAACCAGGTTTTCAGCATTAATGCACGAGAGAAGACTCATCTTCACCGTAAAAATGATTGCCGGGAGAGTCTCAGCACCCAACGTTTGGGACACCGTGTGCTGGCGGATTCCCCAACCAGGTCTCCGCTCCACTCCCAAGCTTCTTGCTCTTCCTTCGAGACTACATTTGAAAGATCGGTTCCTCCCTTACCAGAAGCTCCACCTGGTTCAATCCCTGGATGCTGACTTATTTAAAATCATAGATGATAAAAAGTATAGACGGATCATCCTAGATCTGCACGTGGTCTCCAGAACTACCAACTGATCTCAGATCGTTCTGGCGGGGCAAGAGACTCTCAGAAAACTGGACTTGAGGAAAAGCTTTTGTTATCACAATTTGTTATTTTTGTTATTTTGTATTAGTTTTCCTTTCAAGTCAATGTTATCTGCTATGAGTACTTTTTTTTTTTTTATTATATAATTTGCTTATAATTAATCTTTACAATTTCTTTATTATCTCTGCCGTTTGTTAACCTCTGGCATGGTGCCGTGAAGGGTATTGTATGTTCGTGGTACCTGCGTGTACCGGTGAACTGTACAATAAAGATCTTATTTATTTTGCAGTATAAAGAGTAAAGTCTGGGTTCTGCATCTTCTGGGGACTCCTTTTCTGATACTGAATCAGAGTCGAGTCCATAAGTTTCTGGTGGCTTTGGAACTGGCATTTTATCATCTTGAGGAATCGGCTTTAGAGCAGAAGATATATAAGAATACTATGTTTTATGCTTGGATTTCTCAGAAAAACAAGAAATGTTGGTCATGCAAAAGTAACAGTGTGGTCTCGAGGTTCCCGCCATATTTCCAGAACAGCAAAAGGCATCGATTTATGATTACCTATAAGCCAGTCTGTTAATGTCCTTGAACACGAACTACAGGAAATATTAGGAGCCCATACTTTATCTTGACCTCCGATCTTACATCCAAATAGAGTTCATAGGCTTTTCTCACAAGTTGTGGCCATTGGCTTCCGCCGTGATTTTAATACAGCTTCTCCGCAAATGTAGCAAAAGATATCAGGCTTATTTCGGCAAGAACGCAACATATTTCATGTACGGTTGAAGTATGCGCACATAAGAACACAATTAAGAAATTGCACATTTTTATTTCTAATTTAAACATAGTTCACAATTTACACTAATGCACACAACACTTCTTTACAAACACTTCACTAAAATACTTGATCACTTTGTTCACCACTCGCTCTCTGAAACAGATACACCTTTTGAAATACGGAAATGCCTGCTTGGTGCGGAACCCAGTAACATGTATACGGGGAGAGAAGTTTCTAGAAGGCTTACAATGTTTCTAGAGAATTCCGTCGAAAGTTCTAGAACCTTCCAGAAACATCCCGATCTTTCTTCCCCACTTTCTAAAGCAATACTCTAGAACGTTCCGGTCCGGAATATTCTCGAATATTGTAAAAAGGCTCCGAATGTTCTAGAAAAAAAAAAAATAGATAAAATAAATGGAAAAGATGATTAAACCAACTAGAAGTCTTGTTTTTCGGTCATTAACCTACGATATTTGAAAATTGAGGGGTTAATGAAAACGTTTTAAGCATATATCTGAGTTTGTGAACATATTTCCTACGAGAATCTATCCAAATCATTTCACGGAGGAAATTGATGCCGACCAGTGTTGGCGCCTCCGTAGCCAGGTGGGCAGGAGCAGCAGTTCATAGTACACGCTTCTTGATTAGACCGGGGTTCGAGCCCGTGACCACCAAATACGGAGGATGCGGAAAGGTCAGGGAATGACCACCGCATATCCCCGGAGCAATATGGCCTTAATTGCTAATGCTCCTAAAAACCAAATAACAACAACCGACCAGTGTTATAAGTAAAACAGCAATACTGAAGATTACGTTATAGACTAAGAGAAATTAAACGAATCCTATTACGCATTGTTATAATCTCTGCGATGGAACTCAGTGTTTTCTGAAAACAAAGGAAACGAATAAATTTAATTTGAATTCGAGTGGATCTGAAAGATGTTATTAAGAAAGAAACTAAATAATGGAACACTAAAAAAGAACAAGTGAAATAGTGGCTTACAAGGATCACAATAATAGCTTCTCTGTTGAAAGCCGCGCAGTGCATTTAACGAGACCAAGGAGCCGAATAGCTTTAGGAACAGTGTTATTTATATGAGCCGATGGATGAAGATCACGTCTCATAGTAACACCAAGGTCTCTGAAGTGATCAACGACTCCAATCTCTTCGTGAACCATCTAATAATTCAAAAGTACTAATGGTTTAAGTGCACATATCGGATAAATCTGACTTAACTTGCACTAGTGTTTAATGATTGCTTTCGCTGAGTGGATGTAAGATGAATTCGAGAGTGTAAAATATGATAATCGTATATCGACTGTGGGATCTTGTAGATTTTAAGGTATTAAATGAAATTTTATTCATGCACATATAATATTTTATCATTAGAAGAAATATTAAACGACAAAATTATTTTATTTTAATAGTCTGATTTTATATTTTTAATATTTTTTTTTTGTTGGTAAAATTGTCAAACATTTATTTATAGCAAATTATGTGACTTTTCACCGAAGTCGGTTTTATTTGTTGATACACAACTGAAGTTACCTGTTAAGTCACCTATAGAATAAAAAAAAAAATTTTCATTTTTCTGCCATCTTCATTTTTAGTGCAAGTTTGCTTTCATATATTAATAACAAAACCTAAACTGTTTTTACAACTGTATTAATACAATGGTTTTGTGAAATCTGTGCACTTAATCTTATAATTATTTAGTTGTACACATATTCAGTATTTGTGGTAGCTACATTTTTTTGGAAATTCTGCCTTCTTCATAATATTTCATTCTACAGTAGTATATCACTAACAATATACAGAGCGCCATTTATTTAATAGCAGCTAATTTGTAGTTACCATGCCAACACACCAAACGGTAGCGTTTTTGTAATTATCAGCTATTGGCTATATCTTTTCGACTGCCTGTTATTTGTTAACTTTCGAATGAAATTTTTATTCAAAGATTTGTTTCTTGGAAATACAGTTGTTTTGCGATCAGCGAGTTCGTTATTCCACGAAAATCTGTATTGTCACTTTTAATATTACTTATTGATGGTGAGTGACTTATACAGGGTGTCTCAAAAATATTGGTACAAACCTTTAGGGAAGGTAGTAAGTAACATCTAAAGGAATGTGAATCGCATAGGAACCCAAAACCGGAAACGTCACCGCTGTTCATCAGTTCGCGAGAGGGAAAATTTCTGGTTTACTCATTCAAGCAGTAGTCGCCGCACGAAGAGCATGCATCGATATACGAACTGTGAGCTGGCAGACATGCACCTAGTGTATCGATTAGCAGAAGGTAATGGACGAGCCGCTCAACGAATTTATGGAGAAGGCTTCCCAGACGGACATGTACCGGACCACCGTTTGTTTGCGCGTGTGCATCAAAATTTGTGCGATTATGGGTCATTTAGAGGTAACAGGAGTAGTGCGGGCAGACCACGTTCGACGCGAACTCCCGCCATGGAAGAAAATGTGTTGAATGCCGTCCGTAATAATCCTACTACCAGCACACGTGCCTTTGCCTCTGCCTTAGGAGTGTCTCATTGCAGTGTACAGCGTGTCTGGCACGACGATTCCTTACACCCCTTTCATCTCCAAAGGATTCAGTTACTGCTCCCCCAAGATCATCCTGCACGTGTGGCTTTTGCGCAGTGGTTTCTCCAAGAAAGTGTTCAAGACTTGAATTTTCCAGTCTATGTTTTGTTCACGGATGAGGCTTATTTCACTCGGGAAGGCTTATTCAATCAGCACAATGCTCATGTGTGGGCTCACGACAACCCACACGGTGTGCGCCCCCATGTGGCACAACATCGCTTCGAAATAAATGTGTAGGCAGGTATGGTCGGTGACTGCTTTATCGGCCTATACCTGTTACCATCCCGCATGAACTCCGCTAAATATAGGATCTTTCTTGAACAAGTTCTACCAGGGTTACTTGACGATGTTCCAGCAAATGTGAGACGCAACATTTGGTTTCAACATGACGGGGCGCCTGCCCATTATGGAAGGTTTGTTCGTGCCCATTTGAACAGGCGTTTTGGGCGTCGATGGATTGGCCATGGTGGACCCGTTGCCTGGCTCCCACGCTCACCTGATTTATCGAGCCTTGATTTCTTTCTGTGGGGGCCCCCACATATATCGTGTATGAATCGCCTGTAGAGACGGAAATGGATCTTGTGGCGAGACTCGTCTGCGCTGCTGCTACTGTCAAAGAAACTCCAGGTGTGTTCGACCGTGTCCGCCAATCCATGCTGCGTCGGTGTCACGCATGCATCGCGTCTCGTGGTGGAACCTTCGAGCATCTGTTGTAACATTATGAAATGCATCCATCTCGTACTCCATTGTTAATATTATGTCAAATAAATATTTGCCACTAATTAATGTCTTGTGTCATTTCTGTCCCTTGTGCCTCTGCTACTACTTTCCCGTGACGTTTCCGGTTATGGGTTCCTATGCGATTCACATTCTTTTAGATGTTACCTACCTCCCCTAAACGTTTGTACCAATATTTTTGAGACACCCTTATATTTACTGTGGGATTTTCGTATTTATGACTAATATATATTTACTTTGAGATTTTTGTATTTATGACTAATATATATTTACATCGGAATTTTTGTATTTATGACTAATATATATTTACGTTGGGATTTATGTATCAGCTTTGAAATGCAATGCAAACCATACATAATAAGAAATCTTTATTGCAATACTAATAATAATTATTATAATTAATATAGTTATTAAGTATAACAATAATGTAGGAATCGATACTTTGCAATATTGCTCTTCACGGCCGCCAAGCCATGGGTTAACAGTCATAATACAGTAAGTAAGGGAAATGGATGAATAATAATAAACTGAGAACATTGATGAATCAAACATAAGGAAATACACATGAAAGCATAAAATGAAGTACAGTTCAAAGCACAGTACAATTATATACACCACAATATACAAAGAATGTATATAGGTGGAAAAAATAATTTTATATTGTAATAAAAAAAAAACAGGTAACGTTCTTTGCATTGAACTGAAGTAATAAGTTCCTCATTACTGTATATAATATACTGAAAATTTGTAAGCCATCTTCATATCAGATGGTATTGTTGGCTTGTGGCATTAAGATGACTTTTCAGGAGAGTGATCATGGACAGGAAAATACAACCGAAGGATGCAGCGTCGGTATTCCCTGTCACAAGCAAACTTATTAAGGTCAGCAACCAATGATTGGGCACGTGAGAGTAGCTGAAAAGACCGAAACCGATCGGATAGGCGAAGACAGCTGAGATGCGTGCACAGAGTTGGAGTAGCTCTGAGAGAAGGCTGAGGGACTCTCAAAGAGCACAAGTCCCAGAATTATGGTGCCGAAATCTTCCCAACGATCATTTTAATAGTCGTGGTAAGGAATTTCGCCCTAATTAACATGGGGAACCTGTGAATTTGTAGCAAAATGGCCATTTCATGATAATAAAAATTAAAAAGATGTTTGTCCCTTAACCGTTGAAGAAGTTTGTTTGTTTGTGGCCCATTTTAAGAGCCAAAACTCAGCAGCAATAAATGGCCTAATTGTGCTAGGGGCAGCAGATGCCCACACCTCTGCAGCATATAAAACTGGAGAGTATACAGCGTTTTTTATATTTTTTCTGGTAGTTGTAACTTCATTAATATAATGTAAATGCTGTTTGACATTCCATCAGAGTTGAGCCCCTGGGTGAGCAGCTTGTCCATGTGGTTACTGAAGCAGAGTTTAAGATCAAAAACAACCTCGAGAGCAGTATGCTTCTTGCCGATGAGGACAGAAGAATTACACAATGTTGGCTAAATATAAGAAGGCGTTTTCTTCTGCAATAAGCCAGGTCTCTGTTACTGTTATGATGTATACGTTGAAGTGGCTCCTACGATTTTCGCTGCCGACCCCAAGGCTTTAGCTACTTGCATTAATTATGCTTATATTAATTGCATTTTATTTCAGGTAATTTGTTTTTTGGCATACAGGTGCTCTCAATTCTTCCATAGTAATTACACCTGACTGTTCAGCTCCCCTACCTAATACACTGATAATAACATTTTTGTCTATGTTTCGTTATGGTTGCCGGCTTTTTCTACGATTTTTGTAGTATCCCTGATCCATAATCCAGGTTAATATTTTTAATTTTTCCTTTTTATTACCTTTCTCGATTGCTAAGACTTTCAGTATTTCATTACATCTCATATATATATATATAAAATTTTATGTATAAAATATTGTAAGTAGAAGGAGATTTTATTGAATTAAATCTAATGAATATACGGTATACACTAGGAGCGATATATGGTATGAAAAAGAGGAAGAAATGGACCGGAAATTAAAATAATGATAAGAATTGAAAAAGCGACCAAGATGAAATAACATTGCGGTGTCTTTCACAATTTCAGTGTCATCAGAGGTCATCCAACGAAATTATGAAAAAGACAGCAATGTTCTTGCTTCTGTTTCCGAAATGCTCTGTATGCTATGGTGCACGTGTATGGTTGCCACGTGTTATGAGGGCAAATTTAGATTTTGAATTTTGCAGTAAGATTATAAGGGAATGTGCCAATAAAAGTGGTTATAATATGTTGATCATACAGATCATGGATGATCTTACAGAAGCAAGTGAAAAGAATTGAAAAAAGTGGATAGACTAAAGTAAGGAATATCGGTATAGACAGGAAGAAAGGGACTTACCGTTACTTTGTAAAACTGACCAAAAGACCAATATCGCGGGGTGCCGGTACGCTAGCGGCTCCTAGCGTTAGGCGTGAAAAAAATTTTTTTTTGTTATGGTGTCTGTATAGATTGAAATGAAATGAGTAGTGATGATGATTGTATAGATTGAAATGAAATGGGTAGTAATGATGAGCTAGGTTAAATACATGATGTCCAAACTGCCCAGGATAGTTAAGAAATATAATAGCTGACAAAGTAGCCGTAAAAAGCAGCTAAACAATGTTAAGGTGAAAAATAGATTGGGTAAAGTAAAGTTAGAAAGTAGTGTCCCGCTATTGCGTTCGGTAGACTAATGGCTAGTAAAGCAGAAAGATGAATGAAGTAGAGATAAGTAGTTGAGCTCGGTAGTTCGGGGTTGGAAACCCGTTCCTATAGTTAGGACTGTGAACGAAGGTCTGGGAGTGAGTGCATCATGTATTTAAGGTCAATTGTGTGAAAAATGAAAGTTAAAATTAAATATGATGTTTAATACACTGTGTTAGGCCAATTGGTACACGTTTTCTAGACTGTAAGACACCACAGAGGCCTAGTGTATTGTATATACACTATTTACATACTTGATGTGTATGGGTTTTTTATTAATTAAAGATTATGCTGTTTATATTAATGTCCCATAGTTTTTTATGCTTTATGATGTATGGCGCCGCCGTAGCCAGGTGGGAAGGAGCAGCAGTGCGTAGCATACGCTTCTTGATTAGACCGGGGTTCGAGCCCGTTACCACCAAATACGGAGGATGCGGAAAGGTCAGGGAATGACCTTTGCATATCCCGGAGCAATATGGCCTTAGCAATATGGCCTTAATCCTAAAAACCAAATAACAAACAAGCTTTATGATGTTAAGGGCTTTACAGAAGTGCTAGCGAAGATATGCTTTAGGAAAATGGTTGTTTATTATATGGTACCTTGATGTTATCGATAGTTGTTTCCTTATTGCTGCAAATGGTTGCTATTCTGATGCTTTGCGCTAGTATAACGTTAGCATGTACTCCTCTGGAAATATTGGAATTCCATTGTGTGAGGTTGACTATACTGTATTTAAAGTTGAATGCATCACGTTTGTTGTACAGGTTGATGGTAGCTTTGTTGTTTATTAATGTAATTTCTAGATCTAGGAAATGGGCTATAGTATCATTGTTGTTTGTTTTATCTAGTATGAGTTCATTGTGGTATAAGTGTCCATAATCTTTGATGAAATTAGGGCAGTTGATAACTATGAGGTCATCTATATATCTGTAGAGGTTAAGGTCCTGTGGAAATGAGTTTTCAGACCAATATAGGTTAGCTATTACGCATGAAGCAGGACTACCCATGGGTGTTCGGTTAGTTTGTTGATATACTGTTTTGCCGTCGTATAGAAAGTTGGAGATACACAAGTTCTGTAGGTTGTTCCATTTAAAATGTAAAATTATCATTATTATTATCAAAAAATTACTCAAAGTTATGTCAAAATGTGTTTGAAAAAAATGTAAGTTGAACGATAATAATATAAATGTTGTACTAACTGGTAATAAATTATTTTTTTTTTGTTGATATTTATTTTATTTTATACTTTTGTAGGCCTTTTGGTGTTAAAAAAATTACAAATCAGGAAAAATCCTCTGTCTACCAAATGTCCCAAATTTAGGTTTGCAAAACATGAACACTGTACATCTAACCGCAGTTTTTAACATTTCTTTAAGAGTTTTGTTTAACCTATGCCCTTAAATATCTTTCAGAATCTGAAGACGGAAGACCAGTATTACCAGAGAGGCTTGAAAGCATCCCAAAAGCTGACCATTTCCCTACACAAAGACACCGGTGGAATACTAATGAGGTAACGAAAATTTAAAATCGTTATTTTCTAGATCGTGCTAGAAATTACAATTATGAATCAGTTCGGTTTCCATTTCGATTAATATTAAATTCAAAAAATGTACCCTATATAGATAAATCTGTGTAGAAAAATTGTAGTGCATATCTTGACACAGCCATTGCACTTTAAAAACATTATACTTCGTTCCCCTTTCTAACAGTAAAGTAGGTTACCGCTGGTAGTTGCACAGTGAAAATACACAGCACAGTGAAATGAGAAAGATATCTTTTAATGTTGTTATTTGAATTTACTGTTCTCCTTTATTCAGAACTTTGGCTTTTAGGTTAGTCGATTCGTTCTCTGCATGTGTAATGCCCGAATATTTTTCATTTGTGTGGTGTTATAACGAAGAACAGTATATCTGAGGCCGTAACAAATGAGACAAACTTTTATACTATTTCTATGTTTTTCCCCAGTTTATGTACATGTCATACACGCACAGTGAAATTTACTGCAATGAAAACTACAAAGAATGTAACGGAATACCCGTAAAAAATCTCTACCCGTAAATAGTCTCTTTATAAAAATATAGCTCTATTTTTAAACGACCCCCGTAGATCAGTAATAATTATATTAAGATGTTCCCACCCTTTCCTTTGCTTTTACCGTTGGATTCTGATCCGTCTACCTAACATTACAATTAATCAACCTAACATTTCAATTCATACGTGCGGTATGCAGTTCCTTACAACGCAATTAATAAAACATGTGGTAGTACTTCACAACCGAGGCAAGTTATTATGCTAGATGGCTTCGCCAATGGCTCAGCAAATCAATTACTTCCGTATGATTTCTATCCTCTTATATCTCCCCCCCCCCAAAGCAGTTCTTTAACTGTATGTTAGCAGGACTGTGTTGGAACGTGGTAGCGACCGTTTCACTATTGTGATTATCAGTGGCTGTTCGTCAGCTGGTTTCATTACAGTTACTAATGACGTAAGATCAAAAATTTCGGGGACCGACTTTGTATCCTGAAACTGCACCGTAGTTGCGACTTGTCGTAACACGTTGGGTGACTCATCTAGACATAGTAACACGTGAATGATCCATTTATCTGTAGGCAGTCTGGACAATATTTCGTATTCAGACTAATTGAAAATAATGCTACTTCGACGGCGGCTGCTTATCCCTCGGATATTATCCTCGCGATAATCGAAGATGTTATTAAAGTGTAAAGTGTGTTTAGGGTCAAAGGGCACCAGGGGTTTCTCCCATCTCCGCGTAGTTTACATTGTGGGTGAACCAGTTGACTGGAAAAGCCAGAGATTTAAAAGTGTATGGATATTGTACATGTGTAGCGTTGTGTACCGTTGTTCTTCTGGTCGTTTAGCCGCCAGACCCCTACTGAGGCCCGACGTTGTTCCACTTTCGCCCCGTGGAGGCAGACCAGGTACCCACTAGTATATAGTTCACTCTGGCAGGTCCTGCCACCTAATTTCCTGAGATTTCAGTGGCTAGGACTTTAAAAAAAAAAAAAAAAAAAAAACGCATATGCGTCGCTAGGGAGAAGAAGTCCAGAATGTTCGGCGAAATTAAGTTAGATTGGTGACTTTAGATTGTGTGGGGCGTGTTCACGTTGCTGTCAGATAGAGTGGGGAGAAGGCTGAAGACTGGGGGGAGATAGATAGAAATATGGAGCCGAAAGGGAGGGCAACTCCCGTTTACAGTGGGGCATGTCCATGCCCCACCAGAGGGAAAAAGGAATGGAAGGGGGAGGAGACAGCAAAACCCTCTCCTCCCCCTCCCACGCAGGGAGAGGGAAAAATTGTAGGCCAGTCAAGGGGACTGGCCCAGATCGCCAATAGGGCATGGATGCAAAAGACTACAGGCCAGGTGCCGAGGCAACAGGGTTTTGCCATCCGGGAACCCAGCGAGGGTGTTTCCAAGGTTTTGGTCTAGGTTTGGTAATGATTTATGTAAGTTCTGGTTACGTATTCAGTCATGGGATACAAGTCCTGTCCGTTGTTCAGCGAGTTTGTCCTCGTCGGTGGTGACTCCGTCCATAGATCGGCAAGTAGGAAATCCGGACATCAGCCAGGATTTTGATGGCGGTCCATGCAGATTATGTCATTCGTTGGTTCAGTTCTCTCATGGGATCAATGTCCCATCCGTGGATCAATATTCAGTTTCAGTATGTATGTATGCTGTTTTGTTCTGGGTTTGGTGGCATAGGTAGAGTCTGTCGTCTTGTAAATAAGCACTGTGCAAAGTTAGTGAGGGTATTGTAGGTTGCCTCGTCTTCTAGTAGGTAGTGCTCTTGGTTTTTAGGATTGAAGCGGACTCGTGTGATGAAGTTACCCCGAAGATCTTCATACAACTCACACTCGTGCAGCAGGTGGTCCAAGGTTTCAAGGGAGCCACACGCACATGCTGGGTTATCTGTTAGTCCGAAGAGGTTAAGCTTATAGCGGATGGCTCCATGTCCAGTGAGAAGGTAGGTGACATGGAGACCAGGGCAGAGTCATGTGGGATATTTTGGGTATACTCGTTGCAAGTTTGAGAGGAACCTTCGGGTGACGTCTCCCTGGTCAGACATCGTCCAGCGTTGTTGCCATATTGATGTTAAGTAGGTTTGCAACCTGTACTTCTCAGCTTTACAATTATTTGCCGGGTCCGTGGTGTAGTCCTGGAAGGTTGTGGCTTTGCCGCGTCTGAGTTGCTGAAGCATGCCGGTGCGAGTCACCTCAAGGTCAAGAGGGAGAGCACTCGTGATCACTTGTAGTGCATGGGTGGAGACTGTCTTGCATGCTCGGGTGAGGGTCAATAGGATGGGTCTATGTATAATATCCAGTCGTCTGCGGTTTACCACTGTTGAGGCTCGAAGATGATATTATGGGACATGTCAATCAATTTTAACACTACATTTGGGTATGCGACGCATTAAACCAAATTTTACTTCGCATCCTCACCTGTAATCGCAGAGAGCGGAAAGTTCTGCCATCTTAGAATCTTCGTCAATATGCTTCTGCAGTCGACCCTCTGTTTCTTTCATCATCACCGGTGACGAATCGTGGGTATGTGGCTATGGCCTGGTAACAGAGACGCAGTTCTCTCAGTGGAAGACTCCGAATTCTCAAGCCCTCGTGGGTAGCACAGTTGGTAGGATCGCCATCCTCCGACACTGGGTGGAAAAGACTTGAGTTCGAATTCCATCGATGACGGGGAATTTTTATGGCCCTTTTTCACAATGTGGCTGAGTTAGTCGGTCTCAGGCGAGGGTAGCATTGTTTTTTCTCCCGGAAACTCAGGTTTTTCGTCCAGCAAACAGAATATCGATCTCAGAACACACGCAATTTAGAGACAATATGCACGGAGCAATATAGCTTTAGTCGCTGACGGGCCTAAAATCCAAAACCAATAACTACAACCCAATTCTCCAAGGCCCAGAAGTGCAAGACAGTCTCAATGAAATATGATGATCATGTTTACCATTAAAGTCTGAAGACAGACTTTACAAACATGAAGCATTCAAATTTCTGAACGCAATCATTTTTTTTTTTATAAACTGCTTCAACCTTCTGTAATAAATATAAAATAGACAGTCTACTACATTTAACACATTAAAAGCTGAAACTTTCTAGTAACGAGATCTGGCCCGTGTCCAGGGAAGCCGATGGATCGCCTGATAATTTGTAAGCCTCCCATGCGTTTTCTTCTTTGCCACGAATATCATCAGTTCACGTGACATCCATTTGGTAAGCCTTGAACAGTATCTCAGTTGGTATTAAAATTCCTTCAATCAGCATATGGCAACAAACATAATATTCAGTGAAGCTGAAGCAATGTATATAGTATGTGGATAACCTGTTCTTTCGTGAGAGTATAATGGTTTCGCCACTCGTTTTGACAAGTCTGGCTGCGATTATTGTCGACGACTGTAGAAATTTCTAAAGTCCTCTTCAATCAAGGCGAAGGGAGTAGATTTTTCCCCTTTAGTTTTTTCGGGTTTTTTTCAGTCCGGACAATGTGCACTTCAGCACGTAGACACACAATTTTACAGACATAATATACTGACATGAATATTAGTCTCGCTCGGGAGCCATTAATAATAATAATAATATCAGGAAGTACACGAACCTAAGACAGGATATAAAAGAGATGCGGCATATGTAACAAGTAAAGATCATCGTGTCAGCCATCGGTATGGTGCCAAAGACCATACATAACAGCCTAGCAGCAATAGGACTCCCAGAGAATACCTACGAGAAGCTCCAGAAAGTCGCAATCATTAACACCTGTTGGAGAGTTAGAGAGTTCCTCTACCAACAGTAACACGAAACTTAACCACTCTGTGTACTTGGTTGCAGTACCCTACCCGAGGTGGACCCCCCCATTCAGGGATAAATAATATGAGAGTAATAATAATTATTATATGGATAGTGTATGTGATTTGTATTTAAAAAAAATAACTGCCAGTTTTCTGTTGGTTCGATTTGAATAAAATTTGGGTAAGCTCGAAAAACCGTTCTAGAAGAGGAACCAAATATAAAATTTAATGAAAATCCATGCCCTGGGAATCGAGCTATTATATGTGGAGAGATGGTCAAAGAAAAATAATTGGCGATTTAATATTAATCTAATTTGGGATGGCTGGGAAAATCTTTCTAAAAAGGCTAAATGTAATTATTTTGAAAATCCAACCACTTGGAGCCGAGTTATTAAATGCGGGCATGGTGAATACAGTAGGTACTTTACGCATTCAGTGTATATGCTAAATTGTCTAAACGGACAAAAAAGCAACAACTTTTATGCGTGTAGTACTGGTGGAACTTCAAGTTCCTGACTAATCTACCTGATGACTGAGCGGTTCCCACGTGATCCTTAACGACCATACTAAGTCAGCTATCAGGCCTCTGATTTCTTCCCCCAAATACGCTGGGAAGAAGTCACGGTGGCAAACATATCCAATGCTTCAGCTACAGTACATGTTACATGGATAGCTCTGTGTGACGTGAATGTCACTGCCGGATTTATAGTAAAATTTAATGAAAATTCATCTACTGGTAGTCCAGTTATTACATGCGGACGGATAGGTGGATGAAACATGAATATATATATATATATATATATATATATATATATATATATATATATATATATATTTATTTAGGTGCATATATGCTAATGCACCTAAAAAAGTTCTCGTATTATTCTCATAGTCAAAAAGTGTGTATCCAGTTCTTCCCTGAATTCTGCAAAAATAAGAGATGGGGCGAACTAATGCATACATTCCTCCTGCACAATAGCTTTTCCTTGTACTAACCTGTCATCTCTATCACGTCTTTAGCCTAAACTAGTAAGAGTAAAATGATAGGGTAGGAAGTTTTATGCTAGAGATAGGAAAGATACAAAAGAGGAGAGTCTTTCCTTTACAGAAATTTGTAATGGACTTTTTTTTTTCGGAGTAAGGGAGCTCGTCAGAGCCTTATAGAAATTACGACTAAACAGCTTAAAAAATAAGGCCCCTCCATCTTTCACATAAAGCTCCCTCTAGCTGTTATTTCTGCACCTGACGCGAACTGGATAACTGAGAAATCGCTTAGCTTTTCAAACATCGCTTGTCAATACCTGCACTATGTGTGTATCTTTCGTGACTGATATATAACCATTGCACTGATTTATCTGGAGAGCCCTTCGGCACCAGATATTCAAGCGTCGCTCTAACACGGTGACAAGATTGAAGCCATCGCTTCGATGCAGTGTCGCCCTTCGGTATAAGCAGATGGAGTGTCTCATGCAGCAACAGTATTGTAGCAAACGCCATACAGCTAAAATAAGTGACATTTGAATGTCACTCCTTGTCCAAACAATCGATGAAGGCAGCGTTTAGAACAGCAGCGCGATCAAGTGAAGTAGGTTCAATGTTTCATATTATTGGAGCCTCTAGTGAAGCATTACGATTACATGCACGATGATGTCTAGAGGTGTGTAGAACAAGCGCTTCAGCTGTATATTCTTTTATGCTGTCAACTGGGATGATAATGAAACGACTATGGACAAATAATTCTCCGATGCGTCAGTTGCCTGGTAACCATATTGATTTCATATTAAGTTTAAAAAGAAACCATATCATTTATCAATCTGTTTGGTATTCAGAAAGCTGTTTTGACTGAATAAACGGACTTCATGAACAAAATAGCTAAATTATAGGCCAAGATGAATACATTAAGAGTACACTGATGTTTTTTGAACAGTGGCTCATGGGTCAAAGTGGTGGCATCATCCTAGGGTTTGGCTCTTTGATTCAGCTGACTGATTTTTTTTTTTTTTTAATTTAAGCATACAGAATAATACAAATCGAAAATGAAGAAATTCATATAAAGTTACACAAAATAATCGAAAGACATAACATTACAAATAAAGCACAAATAACGTCAATATGTATAAACTTTTAGTATGTATTTATTAAAATTATTGAATTTGTCAAATAATTCCAGTTTTAGTTGATTGCCTAACCTCATAATCCTATTGATAAACTGATAATATAAGTAGTCAGATTTAACATTTTGTGGTTTCAATGGTTCTGTGTTTCTATTTAACCTTGGGGGGAGGGATAAGTGTGTTAACAGATGAAAGTAATGGACTATCGTCATATGCATTAATGATTTTAAAGAAAATGGCAAGGTCTAAAAGTTTTCTTCAATCGACAAAATTAATCAACCCAATTTACATCTGTGAACGTGATAATTTCTAATTTAAAATCTATTTTTAGTTTATAACAAAGGTATCTAGTAAAATTATGCTGTATTTGTTATTATGTACTGATAAATAATGTACTGATTTCCAGATTCACTTCGATTTCAGAGTGATGAATTATACTGTAGTGGTAGAACAGTCATTTTAAATATTTCAGTTAAAAATGATGGATTACTAAAATTCCAGCAAGGTCTTTTAATTAATCCGAGTTGCCTCATGGCATTTCTTATGTCTTTAATATAATTTTTATAAAAAAGAATATTCCTTGCGAAACATCCCGTTCGCATCCCGTTGACATAGTGCAATGTTCAGTCAGTGTGGTGTGATGTGTGTGACAAGCTGCAAGAGCAGGTCATGGGGTTTTGTCTATGATAAACAGGGAAAAAGGAGGTGATTCTCCCTTCGTATGAGGTAATGGTCAGGCCAGGCCTTGATTACTGCGTACAGGTCTGGATGCTTCATTTTAGAAAGGATGTAGATTTGCTTGAGCTTGTACAGAGAAGGGCAACAAGATTGGTGAGGGGGAATGTAGGGATCCTCTTACCAAGAGAGACTTAAGTTCTGCAAATTGCAGCGGCTGGAGACTAGGCACCTGCGAGGTGATCTGATTGAAGTCTATAAGGCCTTGAATAGGTTGAGCACGCTGAATTCTGATGGGATTCTTCCACTTGCTCAGATTACGAACCTAAGGGGCATAAATTCAAATTGAGGAAAGACAGTTGTAGAACAGATGTGCGGAAATTTGCCTTTAGCCAGCGAGTGGTTAATTGCTGGAACAAACTTCCATCTGTCGTGGAAGTTGATAGCTTAAATAAATTTAAGGAGTAACTGGACAAACATTTCGAGGGAATGGTTGTGTGAATTTTTTTTTTTTTTTTTTTTTTGGCTGATGCTACATAATCTCATACGCTGGGTGTCCGAGGAGGTGAAAGCATAGGTCATTTTAAGCAAAAAAGTTCAGATAAACATGTGCCCTATCCCGAATGGTTTCCGAGATACAGGCATTTGAATATTTATTTTTCAAGTGACAAATTTGGAACAGTTTATAATAAATTTTCAAAAATGCCACCGTCAACTTCAATGCACTTTTCTATTCTCATGAGAACATGGCGTCTTGCTTATCTAAGTGTATCTTCACGTTCCTTTATATGGGCAACAGCGTCCACTATTCGTGATAGCAGATCATCTCTTGTATCCACCTTTCTTCTGTACACTTCACTCTTCATCCAACCCCGGAAACAAATATCTAATGAGATTAGGTCTGGAGATCTTGGTGGCCAGTTAATGGCTCCACCGATTAGAGAAAATTCGGTCCAGATGTTGCTTCACACGTCTGGTAGAATGGGAAGGGGCCCCGTCATGTTGAAAGTACATAGCACACCGTGTGGCCAAAGGAACGTCCTCTAGTTGTTCACCTAATGTATTTTGCTAAAATTGAAGGTAATTGTGTCCTGTCATTCGATGTTCTAAAATAACGGGACCTATCAACAGGTTATCGATCATACCGCACCATACATTGATTGAGAAACGAACTTGGAAATTTGTTTCCACTGTATACCATGTGGATTCTCGTGCGACCATCAATGAGTGTTATGTGTGTTGTTGATTCCATTCCGGGTAAACGTGGCTTCATCAGTAAATAGTATTGATGGAAGCACTTCACGATTAGCATTTAACCAATGACAATATTCAAGATGCGTGGCAATGTCCCATATGTGAAGATTTTGCACATGCTGTGGGTGAAATGGGTACAAGCTCTCTTCATATAGTGTTCGCCATACACGTGTTCGTGAAACACTGAAACGTGCAGAAAGTCTTCGTGTGCTAATTGTAGGACTACCCTGAACCATGTTCAGAATGTGTTCCCGTTCCTGCACATTTTCTTGACGTCCTCGATCAAATGAAACATGAGTACTGGGAAGCGTACCACTTTCACAATGTGTTGAAAACTTTGGAAAACACTCTACGATCTGGAATTCGACGTGTAGGAAAGCGCCGACGGTATTCTTCAACAGCAGCAGCAGGGGTACTACCATTGCAGAAGCCGTAAACATACAGCATATCTGCATATTCGACATTAGTAAAAATGTGCGCCATTTTTAGCAAACACTTCTACAATTAGAACTGACAACTGATGCAACTCACTGATTCACTCGCAGTCTGATTCACTTCTACAGTCACAACAATCAACTGATAACTGGCAACTGACAATCAAATGACGCAATCTGATGGGAGGCAAGGAAAATATTGCGCGCCAATTTCAAAACAAATGTATATTAAAGTAGCTCTATCTCAGAAACCATTCGGGATAGGGCACACGTTTATATGAACCTCTTTGCTTAAAATGACCTATCCTTTCACCTCCTGGAATATTGACCTCTCCTCCTGGGACACCCTATATATATATATATATATATATATACATGCTCGGGTATGCCCGGGTTTGCGGTCCCCGGCATACCCGAGCTACAACTTATATCTTGTATTGTCTTTAAACTGTCCTACACTCTTTGTTCTTATTTCTCCGAAATTATTAGGGTAATCCGAGGATGTAGGAGAAACTATTTCTTATTTGTTCTACTATATTTTCGCCTTTATGGAGTTCAGGTTCTATTATTCCTATTCTGTTAGTTTTTATTCTTCTTAATATCTGCATGTTTCTCTTTGCGTTAACTTAACTTTAATTAATTAATTATTTATTTATTTTTACCATATCCATCACATAGAGGTCACCACATATATACTCACTAGAGGGATTATTATTTCCTAACGACTAGCTGTTACATTATGTCCTGGATACGGTGGATATGCCTTATACTTTACATTTATTCTTATTTCAATTATTAAATTACGTTCTCTGTCGGGTCAACGATGTTCAATATATGCTTACATTTATAATATCTTGCTTTTTATTAAAAAAAATTTAACTACCTTTAACTAGATTGTGGGTAGACAACGATAAGTTTTATGTGTATATATATATATATATCCCTTGCGTTTCTTTAAATCCAGCTTGGTATTGTCTGCTTGAATTACCTTCTGTATTATTATCTTCAATATAATACAAAATATTATATATATATACAGGGTGATTCACTATCAGTGCGACAAACTTGCAGGAGGTGTAGGAATCACATAGCATTGCAGGGTCCAAAATGCCTTCGTCATGCGGTAGAGGACGTTGAACGGGAGGTCGCGTGAACAGCGATCCCGCTGGAAGTTAGCATTTGCGAACCGGTTCCGAGGCACTAGGATGGACGAGTATTCAAACGTTGAACTGGCCGACATGTACCTCGCGTATGGAGCTGCGGACTGTAACGGGCGCGCCGCTCTGCGCTTGTACCAGGAACGTTTCCCGCACAGGCGTGCTCCTCATCATACGATTTTCGCACGTGTGCACATAAGATTACGTGAGACTGGTTGTTTCACGAGAGGTACCATGAATCGAGAGCGAACGACGAGGACGCCAGACAATGAGGAGAATGTCCTACGTCTTGCAGAAGGCAATCCGAGTACGAGTACTCGAGCGAGAGGCCAACGATTGGGTATTTCCCAATCCACTGTATGGAGGATACTGTCAACAAACCAAATGAGTTCATACCATCTGCAACGCGTCCAATCATTGGAGCCTGCGGATTATCCACTCCGGAGGACTTTTGCTACTTGGTTTCTTCAACAGAAACGGTTCGCAAATGCCGACCTGCCGTTCAACGTCCTCTACCGCATGACGAAGGCATTTTGGACCCTGCAATGCTATGTGATTCCGATTCGTCTTTGTGCCCCCTACACCTCCTGCAAGTTTGTCGCACTGGTAGTGAATCACCCTGTATAGATATATATGTGAGAGAGAGAGAGAGAGAGAGAGAGAGAGAGGAGAGAGAGAGAGAGAGAGAGAGAGAGAGAGAGAGAGAGAGAGAGAGAGAGAGAGAGAGAGAGAGAGAGAGAGCGCGCCTCCGTAGCCAGGTGGAAAGGAGCAGCAGCGCGTAGCACACGCTTTTTGATTAGACCGGGGTTCGAGCCTGTCACCACCAAATACGGAGGATGCGGAAAGGTTAGGGAATGACCACCGCATATCCCGGAGCAATATGGCCTTAGTTGCTAATGCTCCTAAAAACCAAATAACAACCCAACGAGAGAGAGAGAGAGAGAGAAATGTTTATGGGGTGCTTGTCAAGTGTAAAAACCAGAACCCAGTTGAATAATTTAATACTTTCCCTTGCTTGCTTAGTCGTTCAGTAATGTGATTATATCCTATTATTTTTATCAATATTATATATATACACTGAGTGATCACTGAATTATGACCACCTACCTAATACTTCGTGGGTCCTCCTTTTGCCCTCAGTACAGCAGCTATCCGACGTGGCATTGATTCAACAAGATGTTGGAAGCGTTCGGGAGGTATGGCCAGCCACGCTGTGTGTAATGCAGATATGGAGGTGATTGGCGTATCCAGACGCCTCATATACACTTTCCATAGTGTCCCACAAGTGCTTTATGGGATTGATATCGGAGAGTTCGGAGGCCAATTGATATGCTGGAAGTCAAAACTGTGTTCCTCAAACCATTTCTGCACAAGTTCCCGATGGCTCGGCGCATTGTCATCTTGGACGACACCATCGCCACTCGGGAAAAAGTGTAACATAGCGGGGTGTACACAGTCAGCAAGCAGTCCACATGCACCAGTGATGCAAGTTCCAGTCAGTGAAACATGCCCCACACCATACAACCGCATCCACTGGCCTGCACTTTTGATACCATGTATGATGGATGAAGACGTTGTTGACGCCAAATCCGTACACGATGTGGAGTAAATAACTTTACATAAAAAAAGTAAATAACGTGACTCATCCGACCAGCACACCTTCCAGTCTTCTAACGTCCAACTTGCATGCTCTTTGAACCAGACGAGTCTTTTACGACGATGAACCGTGGTTAGGAAAGGATGCCGTAGGGTCGTGTGTTGGTATAGTCCATGCGTGCGACGCATGCCCATGCCAAATAGTGTTCCAGGTTGGCCAATGTTGTATTGGGTAGTCAACTCTTCAACAGTGCTGCGCCTGTTCGCATCGTTGGACCCGGTGCTAACTTCTAACATCAGCCGCAGATTTGCCGTCGGGTCGTTGTTTGACCCTTTTGACGCCAGTCCTGGTACACTTTAACAACGGCGGCTCTCGAACACCGTTTTGGATTCAGCCGTTTGGGAAATCGAGGCACCAGCTCGTCGAGCTCCCACAAAGTCAAAGTCTGATCAAGACATACCACAGGGATGTGAACACTTGCTCTTTACAGAAGAACAGTACTATCACCGCCTACTCACACTGGGAACCATGATGATGATAACTGCTAACTCCGATCTTATCGGGGTAGGATTTGCTAACCCTGTCTTTGTACAGAGTAGGATTGAACATCCGGCTCCCTTGCTGTGTGACTTTCTTCCTTTTTCTGGGACTTGTTCCCTTTCCTTCCCTTCGCTTGGTGGACCTTGCTCCACTGAACTTGGACGGCTGTCTTCTCTACAGCCGCTACACTTTCTCCCAGCTTTACTCCCTTCTTTTACTATACCCCGTGCTCTACCATAAAAAAAATAAATTAAATTTTATTTATTCATTTATTTTATTTTCTTATTATTTATTCATTTATTATTATTTTTTAATTATTTTTTTGTTTTTAATTTTATTATTATCATTTTTTTTTAAATTATTTTATTTTATTTATTATTATTTTTTTTTTTACTTGGTCTCCGCTCAACAAGCTCAGGCAACCGTGATGGAGACTAGCCAGAGAAAAATGGGCAGCCTGGCTACCTCCTAATGGTGTTTGCGGGCAACGTGGGGTCCCCATAGGGGCCCCGCGGCCAATTGTCAGCCATTTACAGGAGTACTGTATCTCTTCACATTTTTCATTTTTCTTTTTTTTTTTTTTTGCTGGCTCTCAGGTGTGGGCAGCCTGGGAGCGGGATTGCTGGCACCCACCGGTATAGCACTACTTCTGGTGGGTGCGGGATTTTTGTGCATGAGGCACTTAAAATAGAAGACCAGGCCCAGCACCAAGTGAATATGGGCAGCCATTAGGGTCTCTTCGCCAACGGGGAGCGGCTGTGCGGGTGACAGCTTCTCCCTGATGGCGAAGAGACCTTCCATACAGGTCTATTTTGCAGAGGTTCTGCACAAAGTCAACTTTATCAGGTGGAGATAGACGGAAGTCAAGGTGCCACCTTAGACATAATAATAATAATAATAATAATAATAATAATAATAAAATAGTATCTCTTCACAGCGTACGTATGGCTCAGATGTGGGAAACCACAGGCGCCCTCTGACCCTAACACTATGTAATCCGATAAATCCTTACTTTTACCCATTAGCTCAGAAATTTCCTACCTACTGAACCACTGACACCTTATCTATGCTACATAGGTCGACTAACTGCGCACTCTCGTACCTCACGTAGTCAACGGATCGCATTCAGTTTTCATAAGGGTGGTCATAATTCAGTGATCACTGTGTGTCCAGCGATCACTGAATAGTCCGTGAATGACATAAAAATGTAATTTTTCTGATAATATGGTATAATTTGTAGAATCTTACCAGAGTGGTTAGGAGCGAGAGTGCAATAACACGCGCTCTTTGAGTGTACCATGGGTCCAGCCCGTGACTGCTAAATATGATTAATGTTTATTTTGGTGAATTATTGTAAACTCCACTGACCTGATGGTCGTGCTGGAGGATTCAAAGGTTTTAGAAATGTCAAGGTAAATGACATCCTGCTGCAGATCTTTGTCTAATGTTGTTCTTATATCAGAGAGAAATTTTAAATTTGTCCGTGGGGAATGACCAATGAAGTGTCGTATAAAGAAAGATGATTATTGAAGAAATATGATTTTTTTTCTGTTACATTGCTCGACAAAATTAAAAGAACATGTAGAAAACGTGTAACTCGTGCAGCTTTCGATGAATCCTTACAAAATTTGGTATGGTGGTGAACCGTAGAATAATGATGAAATGAGGAGACAGCGAAAAACTTTGGACAGGTATAAGGGACATTTATAAGGGTTGTATAAGAATTTTTTTGTAGTACTTAGTATCGTGATTGGGTTGGAGGTTGAGAAGACGAAGGAAGATATTTGTTGACTTGAACTTCTGTAGACTGTAATTTTTAGTAATTACAGTCTGGTCGAGATTACAGTCTACAGACTGTAATCTCCACCAGCTGGGTCAGTGTGACTAGAAAACGGAAGCCAGCTGGAGTTGTGAACATTAAAATCACCAAGGAAAATTACCTCACCGTTAGGAAAGTTGGACTGGAGAAAGTCAAGTTGTAAAGAGAGGAAATCAAAGAGCTCCAAGTGATTAGTGGAGTTGCGAGAACTGTAGAGACAACAGATGAATTTGACAGAACGAGGTAGAGAGATTTTAAGCCAGAGAAGATCGAAAAGAGGAGATTCCAAATTATTAAGTCTCTTACAGGGAATATCGGAACGGACATATGCACAAGTACCACCTTTGAGGCGAAAGGAATCATACTGCGAATAATTTGAGCAACTGATATGAGCAGTAGTTGAATCAACTGATAACTGAGATTCTGTCAGAAAAAGTACATGGGGTTTGGCAGACTGCAAGTGGAAATGGACATCGTTGAGATTAGAATCGAGACCACGTATATTTGTGAAATGAACTAGAAAGTGTTTGGGAGGTTTATAGCTTTTCGCAGATAAGCTTATTCTATTAGTTTGACAATTCATTGTGTATACAATAGTAAGAAAAATTCGGGGGGGGGACATGCTGTATGACGTAATGAGATGTTGGGATATGGCATACACATGGTACGAATATGCCCAGATCCTTGACATAACGTGGCCTCGACAATGCCCCCCGCATACACACTACTCGGACTCCCTCCAGTCACTATCTGGCAGAGTAGAGGTAGCAAGTTTATACACTAGCTGATCCAGAAGCCTCGAAATGTAAGGAAGATTGGATCTCGCCATGATGTTCATCATAACCTCAAAAGTCATCAGTCATACTGCATGATGGAAGAGATGGGGAAGGGTTGATCGGAACTTAGCGCTGGAGACGAAACATGCGTTCCACCACTTCAAGCCTCCAATAAGCAAAATGATGGTATTGCAGTCGTTGATGAGTCATCTAACACCTAGTATTGTCTGGTAACACAGAGGGGGCGGCATTCCTCCATGTGGTGTGGGCGCCACACCTCGACCCCTACTTATGTTGATTCACACCTGCGTGGTCACCCACAGTGTGCTTGTGCAGTAGGCTAAAACGGGACTCATCATAGAACAGAATTGTACCCCATTTGTCAGGGCTCGAAGGTGCATGTTCATGGTACCAGTTTCGATGAGCTGTTAGTGATTTGTTGTTAATGGGACTCTTGTTTTTGAGGGGGGTCTCCAAGGTTTCTCCTATTGGGAATGTTGAGGGTATAACGGCTCCTGGGATTTTCTCCCATCTCCGCGTACGGTCTCTGTATCGACCAGAAACGTTAGAAATTACTAGAAACGTCACGTTACAGAAGTCCATATAAGACCTGAAAATATGGTCACATGACATCAGTACAGCGTATGATCCCAGTGGCTAAACAGGCTTGACAGAGGTAAACCATGCTCGATATAAGGGTGTCTATTTTGTGGCAACAAATCCCATTCATCCACCAGCGCAGACCTTAGCTCACCAAGTGACCGGGCAGTTAGCTGTCGGCGAGCAATGCGACGCTCACAGGCGTCCCATGCATCTTCTCTCGGATTGAAAAATGCTGATCGTGCTGGTCACGGCAGTCGTTGAATATATTCAGTATAAAGAAGCGTTTTTAGCTTTTAGCAGATATGCCTCAGCAGTCTTCAAAAGGCGTTGGTGTTATCTCTCCACGTCTGATCCCACAACATACACATCCACACCAGACATTCCTGAAACCGCTATAATCTCTTCTCGTACATGCTCTTCTCTCATCACCGGCCACTATCAGAACTGAATGAACACCTAACTGGAAATCTTCCACGTTGGAATGACGGCACTGAACTGATATATATCAGACACTTCCCGTTGCACCTACCCAACTTTACAGAGCTCTCTTGTACTGCAAGCTGTCTTCCTTTCCCTAGCTTTCGGTGGGCTCCCAGACCAGGGGTGATTTTTACTTCTCCCTTCCCACCTCTTATTTCCGCTGGAGGATGCCTTCTTTCTTTATCCTCCTCCTTTTGCCTACTTTGACTCCACCACTTCTAATATCTTCCCCACTCTCTTCCCTTTTTTTATTATTTTTTTTTTTTTGTTTGGTCTCCGTCCAGAAAGCTTAGGCGACCCTGGCGGAGGTCAGTCAGAGTATGAAGGCAGCCTGGCTCACCTCCTAGTGGTGGTGGCGGGCAACGTAGGGTTCCACTAGGGGCCGTGCGGTCAAGTAGCCAGAGACACAACAACAGAACGTAACATAATACTGCATAAACCAGACACTACACTTTTTTCTTATGCCAGAAAATTCCGTCACAGATTACATACGGCGCAGACGTGGGAAACCACAGGTGGCGCTTAACCCTAAATACTATGCCACTGTCTTCAGTCTCAAGATAGTCCTCCACCACTTGAGCTCTATGTGCAGTGGCGTTGTCGTGCATGAAAATAAAATCTGGGCCAACTACACCTCTAAAAAGCGCACATAGGGTTGGAGGATCATTCTCGGTATCCCTGCGCAGTTACGGTATCCCTATCAAAAACATGAAGGGTGCAGCTGTTGATCCTTATTCCGCTCACACGAGAACACCGCCTCTATGGTAAGTGTCACTTTCTCTGATGTTGGAGAGATTCCACATTCCTCGTTGCCTCCAGATGAAATGTCTAGGAATCTGTTTGTAGGCTAAAACTCATCAGAGAACAGGACTGTGCCCCATTTGTCAGGGCTCGAAGCTGCATGTTCATGGTACCAGTTTCGACGAGCTGCTTACTGGTTTGGGGTTAATGGGACTCTTGTTTTTGAGGCGGTCTCCAAGGTTTCTCCTATTGGGTATATTGACTATCTAACGGCTGCTGGGATTTTTCCCATCTCCGCGTACGTTCTCTGTATCGAGTGATAGTGACCTGTCAATGCCAGAGGTTTGACAGTATGTGGTTCATGTAGAATGTAGTATGCTGTGCCCACATGCTTCTAATGAAGTTTTTAGATATGTGTTCGGCATTTCAATTGGGTAACCCTCTATGGTGATATATTTCTTGATACTACCCACCAAATGGTGGTGTATCACTTGGTTTTCAAAAGGGAAGCCCCTCAGCAATGTGTCTCTTGTCATGCAGTATTTACAAACTACCTAGTATTTCCTCAAGGGCAGGAGAGTGAACCCCTGTGATCTGGATAAATTTACGCTTTTCGCTAAACCCTCAATTACTTGTCTCGGTTCATACTCTGCATCCAGAGTGAATTCCAAGGTCCTCTCACGTATATATAAAAACTAATTTTTGGAAAGGGGGGGGGGGAAAGTAACAATGGTCGTGCCCGCAGGCACTAATCCCACCCTGGAAACTTTCACAGAGTCAGCAAAGAAAACTTAATGTTAGAACTTACGATATCTAGAAGAACCTTGAAGCAGCACAACCTCGTCAGGCGTTTATCCGGCCTTTCTTCGGTGGGTGGGCAGGTACCCTAGCGTTGCAATAGTGACAACTCAGTTATGAAATATAACTTCTCAATATGAGAGATGCCTGATGGTGTGCAATGATATAGACTATAAAATATTTAACGGCAAAGGCCTCATGCTACAAGTTAGAATGACTAACATGTAGGTTAGTGCAAAATCATCATTTTAACGTAGCCATCTACCAAAGTAGTTAAATTAATTATAATTAAATTGGCATTGTTTTGGTTATATCTCCTATTGTGAATGCCTTCACAACGAGTTGCCATGGTATTGTACTACCTCGAATAAATAACACTTCACCAGTGGAGAAGACGTTGTGAAGGCATTCACAATATGAGATATAACCAAAACGATGTCAATTTAATTAATTAATTTAACTACTTTGGTAGATGGCTACATTAAAATGATGCTTTTGCACTAACCTACATGTCAATATATGGGTATATGTAAGATATTACGGGTGGCCCTAAAATAATAATTTGAATTGTTTTGAATTTGGATCCTATTATTGACCATAAAACTTTCCTTCTATCCTTATCTGATTCACATAAGTACTAAAATCAAAAAAATTCACAGGGTCAATTATTAGAATTTCCAGAGGGGAGTGGAGTCTCTCTAGGAAGTCACTCTTTCTCTACTATAATGCTGTTTTCCTGCCCATAGTCACCTATGCGGAAGGAGTTTGGTTTCACTGGGTCACCGATTCCAAAATGAGGTTAAAACTGAAATCCATCGAGCGGATCATGCTGCTCTCTATTCTCAGAGTCTGTAGAACAGTTTCCACCGCTGCAGTGCAAGTTATTATTCCCCTTCTGTTGTATCTATTCGTCATCTGTCGTGGACTCTACTTTCCACACAAAAAACAAATACCTTCAGAATTACTTGCTATCCAGCTAAATTTAAATGAAGATCCTAAAAGAGATAAATCCAGATGCTTTAACGAGCTAATTAGCATCTCGCAGCCCAGATGGGACACCACCCCACTTGGAGCGGCTACAATAAAATTCCTGCCTGATGTGACCTTCTTGCTCTCTAAATCGGTTAAAACTTGGTTCTCCTTATCTATGGAAACTTCGTTTCTGGTAACTTGACATATGGCTGTCTCAATCAAACATTCTATCAGTTTCGCGTGCATCACACCGATCTGTGCGGCTGCGGGAATACAGAAGATTGGAGTCACCTGCTCTTTAACTGTGCAATCTACGACGATCTTATAGTGAAGCTCCGAACTGATGTTCCAGCTCTCTCCAGGGCGGGAGGAACTGCTTCTGCAAAATAAAATCCATCTCTTAATTCTTCAGAACTTTGCCTCCGAGGTGTTTGCTCGCAGAAAGAGAATCAACGCCGGAGTAGCGAACCAAAACAATCCACCAAATGCACCTGTATAAGCGGGACAATAGTTTGCTTCTTTGCTATCCTGGATGACAAAACATGTGCTTTCAAAGAACACTCAGAAATTTCTGTGCAGTGCTGGGCTGCTCATGAATTAAGCATAATTTCATCGAAATTCGATATTTTCTTCTATGGTTCATGTACGCAAGAATTGTCATTTCACTGATCCTAAAGGTCACAAGTTCCATATCTGAATTATCCTGGATACAAGAGCACTTATTGAAGAGTACTTTTCTTTTCTTTTTTTATTGTTTATTTTTGTCAGCCAGCACCGTTTTTTTATACCAGCACCAGCCTCTCTCTTTTTTTGCTTTATTCTTTTTTTTTTACCAGAACCAGCCTCTTTTCTTTTTCTTTTTTTTTTAATTATTTTTTTTTTAATTTTATTATTATTATCTATTTATTATTTTTTTATGCCAATGATCACCAATGTGTCTTTTTTATTATATTTTATTTTCTTTTAACCAGCACCAAGGGTTGTTTTTTTATTTTCCTTTTCTCTCTCTCTCTCTCCTTTCTTTTCCTCTGGAATGTGCTCCAGAGGATCCTGGCCCACCTTGTGGCATCACCAGGTGGATCATAGTCTCTTTTGAGACATTACGTGTTCTACTGGAACTGGCCCACCTTCCCGTGGTGTGGACAAGTACCCAGAATCATCTGTCCAGGTGACTGATGCTTCTGGGTAGCCAAGCGGCTAGAACGTAACAACAGGACATGCACATAATGCACCCAAACATAACACCAACACATTTCTGGCCCATTTACAGTTGATTCTGCTCTTCACAGAGACACGAGGCGCTGTTGAACAGACGTTCTAGGTGCCGCTTTATACATATACACATGTCCACATGGGTCCCTTTGTTCCCTGCTAGTTGCAACCTTCTGCAGTTGCAACTAGCAGGGAACAATAGGTTTCTCGCTCGTTCGCAAATAGCCACTCCTTCCCCAGTACGAGCCACTGTTTTGTTTACTCGCAGTTTACCTTCTTTGAACTACTTGTTACTTCTTGTTTCCATTTAACTGCTATTTACTTCACGCATTTATAACCTCCCTGTTTCTAAATCCAGTAATATTCAAACCTTAATAATTCCCAATTTTCTCTGCTCATCATGAATTTATTTCAGTCAAAAATATATATTCATTATATTTGTAAGAGTGTACTCCTACAGTCTCAAAGATTAAATAAATTAATTTATTTAAAAAAAAAAACGATTTAGTTGCTGAACCCAAACTGCAGATGCGTGCTTCTCCTTGTCTCTCGTGTTGCATGGCTGACTGTAACTTAACAGATTGGCTCAAATGACGTGCTGGATGTGTTTACTCGAAGTTCTGAAGGGAATAGGCGTCTAAGGTTACGCCGTAGTTAATAGCGTCTTCTACTAGTGATGTTGGGAAATAAATGTTGCTGGCTGTTACAGCAACATTTATCAGAGCACAGCATATCAAAGATAATTTCTTTTGTCATGTTTTATCACTCACTACTGTCCCTCTTAACCGTTTAAAGAATAAGCCAGAAATTGCAACTCACAGTTTTAATTCAGGCGTGCTGTTAATGCATTGCAAAATGCTCTAAATTGGGAAAGTCAACTGTGACGTAGTGGATTGTTTGCTACAGCACATTCTTTTCCAGACATGTTGTTCCTTGTATATATACCTCTCTGTGAATTTTCGAATACTTATATACCACCTTAAGCTAACTGCTTATTTTCGCATTCAGCTTTAGCCTCTGAGCTTTCTTTTGATTTTCGATGTCTTCCTTTTAAATACATATTCTAAGCACTGTTACTTAAGAATGAATAAAAGAACGAAATAGTAAAAGAATAAAAACAGACTACTCTTCTGTTAAGTCGGAATATATTCCATTCTAGTTTGTTATTAGTTTCTGAGTATAATTTTTTATTGGCAAACACCACAATTCCACAGAATTCCAGTACAATTAAGCATTAGTCGAAAGGATTCCAGTACAGGTTTAAAACATAGAAAGAGACCTAACAAAACTAAACCCGGTTACATATAAAATCTTAAACAACTTAAATGAAGAAACAAGAGAAAATATAAGAATTAATGTAATAGATAAATCACATTAATAGATAGCTGATGATAGATAGATATACAAATTTGTATAGATACATGGCTGCAGTACTTCCAGAACCTTTGGACACATTCGAAGTACGAAACAATCAAAAACGCTAAAATCAAAAAAAGTAACTTAGAAGAAATTTCCGTACAATAATTAAATGAAGTATTAACAAATTTTAAGAACAAAAAATCACCAGGAGAAGTTGGTATCAACATAGTTGTTCATATATGCTGATAATTCTTTAAAATTAAGACTTACAATCCTCCCTAACTGAATATGGCGCGGGGAAGTCCCACCACAATCTTGGCAGAAAGCCATAGTTATTCCAACTATAAAAAAGGCAATCGCAATAACTATGAAAATAACGGAGGAATCCGTGTACTTAATAGTGCTATAAAATATTTGCAAACAAAAAACAAACTAGATAGGTACTATAGTGATAAAATTGGTGAAGAACCAAATGGATATAGGAAAGGTAGTTCTTGTGTCTGAAATTGACGTCACCACCAAATACGGAGGATGCGGAAAGGTCAGGAAATGACCACCGCATATCCCGGAGCAATATGGCCTTAGTTGCTAATGCTCCTAAAAACCAAATAACAACAACAACCTCTGAAATTGACTAATCTAAAAGTTCAAGGAGTTTAACAGAAAACGCACATAGCATTCATTGATTATAAGAACGCCTTTGACCGTGTGGAAAGAAATAAACTTTTGGAAATACTAGCTTATGATGAAACTCCAAACCAAATAATAGTTGTAATATGTATAGACAGAACTCAATCGCAGTTCAAATGGAAACAGAAATATCAAATTGGAAACAAATAAATTGTGACATCCGAGGTTGCCCCTTATATCCACAACTTTTCAAAATGTACACCAATGCAATTGTCAGATATTGGAGACTAACAGTCCATGGAAATATTACATTACAAAATGGTAATCACCTTGATACTTTACTATATGCTGATGATCAAGTACTCCTGGCCAATACTCAATACACCATCGAAATCTTTCCGCAGAAATACTGAACATGGAAATTTCAACTACAAAAACAAAAATCATGACTCTTCAAGGAAAAGATCCCGTCCGAAGAAAAATTAATGTTGGTAATATAATTCTTGAACAAGTAAATTGCTTTAAATATCTTGTGTGCAGCCTGACTTATGAAAACGAAAATGATATTAGTAACAAAATTCAACACCATAACAGAGCATTGAGAATAATCATTCGTTTTTAACCCCCCCCAAAAAAAAAAAAAATGCAGAGATATATCAAAATAAAAGTATACAAGACACTAGCCGGACTGATACTCATTTACAGAAGGGGGAAGGGAATTGGGATACATTCCGTCTACGTGCGGTATGAATTTTTTCTCCCTTTGTAGATGCGGACCAACGGTTCTGCCACACGTGCTGTAAATGCGTCAACCTTCACAAAAAGTGTAAAGTGTATTTAGTGTCTAACGGCACTAGGGATTCCCCCCATCTCCGCGTTGCTTTCATTGTGGGTGTACCAGTTCGCTGGGAAGGCCAGAGATTTAAAAGCGTATGGATATTGTACATGTGTAGTGTTGTGTTCTGTTGTTCATCTGGTCGATTAGCCGCTGGACCCCTACTGAGGCCCAACGTTGCCCACACTTGGCCCCGTGGAGGCAGACCAGGTACACTACACCAGTATTTTTAGATAAGTAATGTTGCAGGTCCTGCCACCTAATTTCCTGAGATTTCAGTGGCTAGGACCTATATAAAAAAAGGTGGGGGGGGGGGGGGATAAACGCTTGAATCTAGTTAGGCCGAAAGAGGTTGCAAGTGTGTCGACTTTGGCATTTAAAATTTTTCGTTGTGTGGGGCATTCGCTTTGCGTTGGCGATATAGGTAGAGTAGGGGGGGATAGACGGAAGGCTGTGGGGATAGACAGAAGTATGAGGTCAATAGGGAAGGTGACCCCAGGTATATTAGTGGGGCATGCCCTTGCCCCACCAGAGAGAAAATAGGGGGGTCAAAAAGACTATCCCCTCACCCCATCAGGGTGAGGGGACAGTCTTTCTACCCCCACAGAGAAAGTGGGCTGGGCAAGTGAGCCCCGCCCAGTTCGCCATAGCGGCAATTTGCAGTGCCCTTCAGCAAGTGCAGTCCGACGATGACTCGTTGGTGGGGCCTAGTCCTTTTCTAGGTGTGTGGGTTCATCCTGGGAGCGACGACATCCTGGCTGGTGCCACTCCCATTGGTTCCTAGGTCGATGCTGTTTCATTTATTCTGCTGCATATTACGCCGTTTGTCCTTAGTATTTGTGGTTATTGTTATTTGGTTTTTTTTAGGAGCATTAGCAACTAAGGCCATATTGCTCCGGGATGTGCGGTGGTTATTCCCTGACCTTTCCGCATCCTCCGTATTTGGTGGTGACGGGCTCGAACCCCGGTCTAATCAAGAAGTGTGTGCTACGCACTGCTGCTCCTTCCCACCTGGCTACGGAGGCGCCAGTATTTGTGGTGATTTTATACACCACGCCCCAGGGGTTCTCGTTCCCTGTCTTGGAGACCAGGTTTTCCCAAGAGGCTCGCTTGTTCTTTTTAATTTTTCTGTATAGGTGTTTCGCACCTCTTTGTATTGTTGCCGTAGTACCGCTACCTCTGTTGGTGGCCATGTTCTCCGTGCTCTTTGGAATTCCTTCCGCTTTGTCTGGACCTGTTTTCTCAATCTTTGCAATTCTGGAGTCCACCAGGGCATGTCCCCGACTGAGGGGGTTTTCCTCTTCATCGCTGTCTCTGCTACTTCAGTTATGATACCGGCGATTTTCTGTTGGAGTATATCAGGGTTTTCATCTCACTGTCCACCGCCTGTCTGGCCAGTTCCTCCAGCGTTTTTTGTGCCGTGCTGGTCAGTTGTACTCTGAAGAGTTCCCAGTCTGCCTTTTGGATTGCGAATCTGTTTGCCAATTGTCTGTTTTTAGTTATTTTTGTCATTGATCTTCTGATTTGGTAAGTTATTGTACGGTAATTCGATGTGGTCCAGGCATTTTGCGCTGTCCAATCGGTCACGTGGGCTTCAGTATTCCTTGTGGTCAGGGTGATATCAATCGTGGCTTCCCACAAGGTATTGCAGAATGTTGGCAGGTTAAAGGGTTGGTTTTTGACTGTGAGGATTGAATTTGCCAGGAATTCGTCCAGCCTTTGTCCATTTCTGGTTCCGCGGCGGTCCGGTGTGGCACTGTGCCAGACAGGGAAGTGGCAGTTTACATCTGCTTAACCTTCACATAGTGTGCATAGTGTTAGGGTCGGGCGCCACATCTGCGCCATATGTACACTGTGAAGAAATACAGAACATTGTAAATGCCAGAAAAAGTGTAGTGTGTTGAATGTGTAGTATTGTGTTGGGTTCTGTTGTGTGTCCTGGCATTTGGCCGCAGGACCCCAGATGGGACCCCACGTTGCCCGCACACACCACTAGGAGGTAGCCAGGCTGCCCATTATTCTCTGGCAGGTCTCCGTGAGGGTCGCCTGAGCTTCCTGAACGGAGACCAATTAAAAAAAATAATAAAAAAAATAATAAAAAAAATAAATAAAAATAAATAATAAAATAATAATAAAAAAATAAATAAATAATAATAAAAATATAAATAATAATAAAAATATAAATAATAATAATAATAATAAATAATAATAATAAAAATAATAATAAAAAATAAAAAATAAGGTAGAGTGCGGCAGTACAGGGTGTACGGAAGAAGATGGGGGATGAAAGTAAGAGTAAGGGGATGTAGGTAAGGGCATCCCGTAAATTGACAGTGGAGCATATGCCCCACCAAGAGAAAAGGGGGAGGGGATAACTCCAGAAGGGTAGAAAAACCACTCAGCGAGAGTGCTGAGTGTGACATATTTTGCGATGGAGTGGTCAAGACCAGTGGAGCCTACCCAACCATATGGAAAGTTAGCAGGCAATCCTACTCTGGATGTTCCAGGGTTAGCAAGTCGATGCTGGTAAAACAGTCAAGTACAGATTTTTTATTTCAAGTTTGAGTGCTTAACCTTCACAACGAGATATCAGATATTGCACTACTTGAAATAAATAACGCTTCTCTAGTAGAGGAGACTACTGTTATTTATTCTCAGTGGGCACCGCCACCCAGACGCCACCCAACTATGGTGTATTTACACCTGTATTATATAGTCAATTTCAACCCATAACGTATTATGCCTTGAGCATTTAGTTTTCAAAATATTATCATTATCTTCTCCATTTGGCATCTCTCACATTGTGGAATTAACTTCGCAACCGTGATGGCATGCTTGCATTACCAGGGTACTTGCCCGCCCATTGACGAGTGAGCCGAAACGAGTCTGGGTAGTGGTGCCCACTGAGAATAAATAATAGTAAGTCTCCTCTACTAGAGAAGCGTCATTTATTTGAAGTAGTGCAATACCTGGTATCTCGTTGTAAAGGTAGCCACAATATGAGATAAAATCTAAACGATGCCTTTACACTACTTATATAATTAAACTTATGGGTAAACTATGGTGTATTTACACCGATATTATATAGTTAATTTCAACCCATAACGTATTATGCTTTGAGCATTTAGTCTTCAAAATGTATTAGTCTCTATAACGCCATTCTTTGAGTCACCAGTGCAGTTTTAAGGTACAGATCCTTGTGATTTTTAACTGAATACTATCACTTGTTAGGGAGCACAGCGTGCGATGATTTGGCTTAAGGAGCAGAATGTGTCGCTACTGGACCGACCCTCTCCTCGCAACCTTGATTTGAACTAAATACAGTCTTTCCCTGTAGGATGAAGTGAAAAGTGTATGACTCGTCCGTGCTGGCCAACATCATCCAATTTCAACCTTCTGCAGGAATGAAAAATGTTTCTACCTGCGTGTGCCGTGAATTAGTGAAAAGTGCTCTATTAAGAATATATGTGAAAGGAACCCTATTAATATCGGATTTGTAAATCCTTGTTGTCAGTTCTGTAGTAACTGATGATGAAACCAGTTTTAGTGAATTATTCCCTTATCTTAAACGTCTCAGAATGTATTAACTTTTTTGATAGCTAATTAAACTAACTGTGCCAGTTTAGGTCTACAAATTGAAAGACATCTTGGCAGTACGGTCCTAGTCTCGTAAACTCCCTATCATTACTACTACCTGTTTCTCTAGTAACTGTGTATATCTTAGTAAGAGTACAGTCGCTTTCTAATATGTTCGGAGATGTTAGATACACATCAAATATAGTTGGAAACTGGTATTTGGTTATTGCGTGTCAACAGGGAAAATCATTGATCATGCGGGCCGTAATTCAAGGAGTTTAGGACGATGCTGGCAACAATGTTACGGCAAGACACTCGTACACTTCGCATGTGTTCTGGAGCCGCCAGATGTACGTTAGCGTGGGACGATCTGCTGATTCGTCGATTGACTACAGGTATTGGATCCATGGTTATCCCCCCCCCGCCTTCAAACATCTTGACCCCTGAAAACCAGAACATCCGAAATCAAAATCAACGAGTACGATTCACGGACGACTGAGAGAGTCGTACTTCATACTCATCATCTCATTGTCAGCTTTGTGCCAAGAACAGTCTTTCTCATTAACGTGATGAATGGCGTTATTGTATTTTTTAGTGAGAAGCCTCCATTCTGTTTGGAACAATAAATAAATAAATTATCTTTATTGCGTACTAGAGAATGCAGTATATCAGTTTGGACCCATCACAGCATGTCTTAAATCTAAACTCTCCAAGGCTGCCAACAACCATTAATAGTGTGCCGATTGCAGCAAACTGTTTATAGTATTACAGTTGGAGAGTATGTAAAATTAACACTGACTTTTAATTCTGATACATCTTCAGTCAGTTGAAGTACATTTTTCGTTAACTGGCACATAAACATACAGAAGAATGCTTTTGCTATTTAGAGTAGTTCATAAAGATCACACCTCAGACACACAGGGGTTTTTCCCATGATTATGATGATAGATGAGGTCTTGTGGTGGGTTGTGACTTGAGTAGCATCAACCAGCATGTTGTCTGCACCTAATTTCTAGTGCTTATCTAGCCATGTCCATTCCGTAAACTTCCATAATTTGGAGCACTGGGAGGACTTGTGCTAGTAAGAATTGGTAGCAGAATTTTAGTCTGTATTCTCGGAAGCAGTGTGGAGTTGTTCTTTGTGCATGATGGGAGCTGTGGCGTGTGCAGATATCTCAGAAGTGAGGGATGGAAATTACACCTGTAAAAGTGTTGTTGCAGTCGTGATCCTCATATTATTAATGATTTTTGGCAGCCTTGGTACAATTACTTGCGTGGTCCAATGAATGGTCCGCATTCAAATTCCCCACTTCAGAAACCAGTACACTTCTGCATAAACTTTTTTCTTTGTTCTTCCGCCAGACTAATTAAGACCATGGGGCTTCAGTGTAAGCTATGGTAGGGTTAATTTTCCGAGAAATGGGTTCCCAGCCGAAATAAGATTTAGTGCTGATCCTGAAGCGGAGCCAATTCTACAAATTGTATAACTGTTGTAGAGCTGAGGATATGTGTGCGTTGGTTTCTAGAAACTGGTTGGGGGATTGGTGGTTCACCTTTTCTTAAGAAGCATTACTGTGCTTACGGCACATCATAATATGGGAAATACATGATGAGTTGTATGCCTCTGATCATTGTTAAAGACAGTTAGACTGCAAAACGTTGTATTAATGCAATCACACACTTTTTTCGGTCGCTACATTCCACAAGACAGTGCTTCCCTGTATCCAATACAAATATTCTGTTAGCAACGTCGTGATGTTGATGTGCTTCCTGGCCCTCAACAGAGCAAATTTTGGGCGTATGATTGCTCAACAGAGCAAATTTTGAACATATGGGCGCACACTGACTTTCTAGTATCGGTTAATGCAGACTGTTTGCCTCCTAGCAGCACAGCAATCGTGGAGAATATCGTACAAGACAGAATTCACTACCCTTTTGATTAGCTTACACGATGAAAAAAGCGTGAGATCTAAAAAGAGTAAACGGAAAAAAGCAGCCACTTTTCGTAGAGATGGCTATTCTGAGAATACATTAATTAGTTTTAACTTCCAGATAGCAGCATTTCCCCCCCCCCCTATTTTTTTTTTTTATACGTGGGCACTTGTTCCTCTTTGGTTTTATGCTAAATACTGTGTATTAGTTCTTATAGGTAGATCAGTTTCAAAGAAGTGTTGTGCAGTTAAATTTTACTAAAATAGGGAATTTGTTTTTTAGACAATCAAGTGATTTCAAGTATTAGTATAAATTAAAGAAAAAGATGCAAGGAAGCAGTCTTATTATGCAACAGCCAAAAAATACTAATAGTGTCTGCTTCGGGAAAAATAGGTTTATCCTTATTTCATTTGGCTTGAGCAGATAAAGCAGAACATGAGAATGCAGTTATTTTTTCTGAAATGATGAGAATAATCTGTTAGGTCACAAATTCTATGTGTCTGCAATTTTGCCCAGGCAAAATGGGAGGGATTATATGCTGAGAGCCTTGTGGATTAACTCAAGACTTGAAGGATTCTGCAAAGCTTTTGGGGGAAATTTTCTATCAGCTTAGCCCGCACTTGTAGCTAGAAGGAATCTGTTTTGTAGAGACGGGATACATTTAAACAAAGGTGGTGAAAGTGTTTTTGCCAGTATTATTGAGGATACCTTAAAGGTTCAGGAAACTGCTAGTTTGGGGGGACCAGATATGCGTTTATCTGATAATATTGGTCAAAGTAACACTTGCACATACACATTGTTTGTTACCGCAACAGAACATAGCCAAATTTTCTGAGGGCAGAAAGTTTTCAAATGAGCCGGTAGCTGATGGCAGGGAAGTAAGCTTAAATAAATTTAAGGGGAGTGTCAGGGTAATCTATACAAGACCACTAAGTCTTAATTGTTTATACAGTAATGTCAGAAGTATCGTCAATAAAATGATTCATTTCGAACTGCTAGTTAGGACAAGTAACGCTGACATAATAGAGCTTACGGAAACGTGGTGCCACCGGAGATAGGGGATGATGATGAGTTTCATTACCGTATGTATAATGTATTTAGGAAGGATAGGGCAGATAGAAGAGGTGATGGGGTCATGCTTTTATCAAAAGCAGCCTGAGCGCGATGAAAGCTTTCCGGGATTCAGACGTTTCGCATGGTGGTACAGAATGTGTATGGTGTGAGATAGTTGGAAGCAAAGGTATAATGAGAGTGAGAGTAATATACAGGCCAGGTGATTGTGAAGATTATGATCAGAGCTGCTACGTGAAAATGGAATGGGCAAGTATGCATCAATGTCTTATTATGGTGATTTTAAATTGCCTCTAATTGATTGGAGCAAATGGGAAGGAAACTCGACATGGGGGACAAAATATTTAAATCAATTAAATGATTGCTATTTATATCAACATGTCAGGGAAAGTACGAGAGAGAGAGAGAGAGAGAGAGAGAGAGAGAGAGAGAGAGAGAGAGAGAGAGAGAGAGAGAGAGAGAGAGAAGTAGTAGTTAAAGGCAAAGGAATGGGTTATAATTTCAGAAAAGGAAATTACGATGCCTTAAGGTGCTACATGGGTAGATATCGTACAGAGAGCGAATACAACTGAGATTGGTATACGTTAAAACATTAATCATAGAAGCTTTGAATGCGTATATGCCATTGAAAATACTCCACGAGGAGGATTACAAGTTGGATGAATAATGAAGTTGCCAGATTACTTGAGCAGAAAAGACGGCACGGAAAAGTTACAGAGAAAAAAAAAGTACTGAAGCCTCTATCAGCTACAAAGTGATCTGTAATAGTGCCACAGAAAAGGTAAGGCTGGCAAAAGCAGATTATGAGAAATTGCTGGCAAAGAGAGCAAAATTGGTGATACGGAATTCTTCACATATATAAATGCAAAGAAGATGACAAGCTAGATCGGACCCTTATGTAATGGACGTGGGATAGTATTAGATGCCCCTAAGCTAAAGTTGCAGATGAACTAAACAGTTACTTTACGTCGATATTACAGAAGAAAAACCTTTCATGTCAAAGAGAAATTATGGAAACGAAGTCGAAAAATACATAATTAATGATATTGAAATTTCAAATGATGATTTAATGAAAAAACTTTCTAGCCTACAGGCCAGTAAAGCCCCTGGGATTGTTGGCATATACTCTATAATCTTAAAGGAGGCGATAAGTGAGTGCATTGAACCATTGGGACTAATTATGAGAGCATCACTAGACTCGGGAGTGATTCCGTTGGATTGGAGAAGTGTCAGTGTATCTTCAATACATAAGGGCGGTTCTAAGAGTGAAGTGGGAAATTACGGGCCGGTCAATCTAACTGCAGTAGTAGGGAAATCATGAAGGCAATGAACAAGGGCGGAATTCAGGATCATGTAGTTAGAAATGGAATTCTGAAGGATACTGAGCATGGTTCTTTAAAAGGAAAATCATGTGTAACTAATCTGGTAGCTATTTTTACAGGGTCGCTCAAGAGCTGGATTTAGGGAATAATTTCGGCATTGTTTATTTGGATTTCAGCAAAGCCTTTGACTCAGTCCCACATGAGCGGTTATTTTATAAGCTGGAACCGGTTGGAATCACAGGGCAATTCCTTAGATGGATAGGTGGATGGCTTCAGGCAGGAGGCAGAGGGTTGTGATAAATGGTTATTCCTCAGATTGGGTTGATGTAAGAAGTGGCGTTCCCCAAGGATCAGTATTAGGACCACTGTTGTTTTTGATTTTTATAAATGACATCGATGAAAGGTAGAGGGCGTGATGTCTAAATTTATATATGATGTAAAGATTGGTAGAGTAGTTAATGTCACCGCCAAGCAGAGATTCTTCAGAGTGACCTAGATAGACTTCAACGATGGTCAGAAAAATGACAGCTATGCTGTAATCCAGCAAAGTGTAAGGTATTCTAATTAATCACATTGAAATATCACCTGGAGAACAGTAACCCGAAAATAACTTATGCGCCTGGTGGAGTTGAGCTAAAGCCAGTAGTGAAGGCCCATCGTGTCCTGTCGATGATTTATCGAACATTTGCTAGTAGAGATAAGGACGTCATAATCCCATTATAAAAGCTATTGTTAGAGCACACTTGGAATACTGTGTCTACGTATGGAGACCGCACCTAAAGAAAGACATTGAGCTTCTTGAAAGGGTCCAAAGTCGGTTAACTCGCCTGGTGAGATTGGCAAAAGGGCGTCCATATGAGGAAAGACTTCAAATATGTGGGTTGCAGAGCTTAGAAACTAGGCACCTTAGACGACATTTGATTGAGGTGTTTAAGGCTCTGAGAGGTATAAGTAAAATGAATCAGGACGAAATTTTTACGGTTATAAAGATTCTAGAACTAGGGGACATAAATTCAAGTTACTGGGGGAGATGTTTAGGCTGGATTGCAGAAAGTTTTATTTAGCCAGCTAGTTATAAATTACTGGAATAAGTTTCCACCATGGGTGGTAGAGGCTGACGGTTTGGGGAAATTCAAAGGTCAGCTGGATAATTTACCTACTGAAGGAGGGAAACTCGTAGGTTGTCTGTTTCCTTTTCTTTTATTAATTATTTTATTTTTAAAATTTTCTTCTTATTATTATTTATTCTTTTTTTTTCCTGGCTGATGCAGCATAAGTCATAGGCTTCCTTGCACCGTGTGGCCATTATTAATACTAATCCCGAACACGTTAGGAAAAAAAAAAAACTTTCAGGATGAATAAAGAAATCTGCAGATAGGAGATGGAAAAAAAAAACTTAAAACTGTTCCTAAAGATTATACAAACAAAGTTTCTTCTAAAATTTATCCTGACTGTGTTTTTTTCTCTCTCTCTCTCCATGTTACCGAAATATTTTATTCTCCTTTGGTCATTGAACACAGAGCAATAACTCCGGTTTCCACTGTGTATTTGTCTCCTTTCTTCAGAAATATCCGATTATTTTAGGGAGAAGAGATAAAATTTTAACCCCCAGTAACATCTCCCTAATAATCATCTTCAACGAGAAGAGTATGAGCTAACAATTCCATTGAATCCCCGGATGACATTCTTGCAAGCTGGACGATATCGGGTTTCTGCGAGATAGGAGAGGGATCGATACAGTTTTAGAACTGAACAATGAAAGGCTGTCACCATGGAAACTTCCAGAGGTTCAGTGTATTCGCTGTGTGAAAGACATACACTCTAGATTTGTATAGATAATGGCAAGGCGCTGTTATTTCTAACAAATTCAGCTTTATCGACATTGTGAAACCTTTTATTTGCTACTAAAAAGCAATAGTTCCATGAGATAATCTTGGCCACTAAATCTTTCTTTTGAATTCTGTCTTCAGGCATAATCATTTGATTATGCCAGAAGACAGAACGTTTTTTACTGGTTTCATTTATCCTTAAATGAAACCACAAAACATTTGTCTGGTTTCTCAAGCAGAAATAGCGAGGGGATAGCTATATATACCGAACTGCTTTTTCAAATGTGGGATTAACTAGCCTGAAGCTGTAAGAATCTAGGCCTTTCATATTTAAGAATAAAGCTCGACGTTTGCTCAACATTTTCTTGAAGTTTAAGTCACACATTTTGTAGTATTTACAAAGCCTGCAAGAATTTTTTGTCCGGAAAAAAAAAAAAAAAAAAGACTAGATAATTATATAAGCGATAAAAACACTTAGAATTTTTATTTCGGTATACTCGCTAAGCAAGTATTGAAAGAATAGTTCTTAAGGCCCTTACATTTTTCCATTATTCTTATATCCATAATAAAATGAAAAGAGAAGTTAATGTGACTTTATTCTTAAAGCTTGTAGTGTACCTAATCTCCTTAGTAACGTATTAGATATGCCATCCTGATACCCATTTGAAAAATCTAATGTTCGATTACCGTCGCACATCTGAGAGAAAAGAATTTATGTGGAGATAATGGCAGGGTTATGTGCAACTTCAGCCAGCCAGCAGTGTAACCAATAGCCCCTGTGCGAAAAGTTGTGAAGTACATAAAAGCTTCAAATACCAGATGATACCGATCTGCATTTTAAGAAAAGTTTTCTGATGTTTTGCTGCTGAGAAGAAATCTGAACTACATTTTTAATGGAAATTTCGAAAGTACTTGAAATTTTCTTTCTTGAAAGAAAATTTCAAGTACTTTCAAGAAAATTTCAAGAAAATTTAAAAAAAGTTCTTGAAAGTACTTTTGTGGCGTCAGAATTTTTTTACTAAAATAAGAAAACAAATATTGGTATAGGTGCTTCGGATTTATTTTGTATTTTTAGAGATTTTACAAGTAGGTTAATTTTATATTAAAATACCGATAAAAATATTTAAAAACAGAAATATCAAAGGCTGCCTCCTGTCACGCATAGATGGCCGCAACCTTGATTTTTTATACACTACATCGGGTTAAACTTGCGCTTTTTTGACTTCCTCAGGCAATTAGTTTCGGTGGCTCTTTCTCTTTTAGCATCGAGCAACAATTGGCCATCATATTGACATTCCATTCCTTTGGTACCTTTTTTCCATTTCTTCTTTAGCCTGATGGAATCTTCCCCCCTCCCCTTGCTGATCAGTTGAACTTCCTAAATTTCCTAACTTCCTAAATTCTTTTACAGTATAGGTGGCGCCGGACCGTACAGTCACGTATGTGTGTTGCTCTCAATAATCATTAAAATTAATGAAGTTATGCCTTAGTTTATAAGGTGATTTTAGTATTGTTATACTCCTCAAGTGACTCTGAAGAAGAAGACACCAACTTCAAGGCGACCAAGACACCCAGGTATTTATTATTTGCAGTTCCTTTTCATATTACAGAATCTCATAATCGGACATGATCAAGCTGTATTAACGCTCGGAAAATTGACCAGCACCACTTACCGCTGCCGGCTACAGATCAAGGTCAGACTCCACTGCTGTAAGTTAGTACAGTACTTGCGATCAGTTGCCCTGGCGATACGCGTCAATTACTAATTCCTGGAAATTCACCCCCTCCCCCGGAAACAGATTAACTGCATTCCTAAAGTCGGTGACAAGCTTTCTGAACTAAATACTGTACCACTAATTCAGCCGGTTAAACCTTCAAACACGAGCATTTCCCATCAGATATCCAAATATGACAGAGTTAAATGAAGTCTTCACCACAGCTGAATGTAAATTATGCAAATTAAACACTGACCTATGCATTATTTGTGTTATGTGCTACGCTTCGTTTTGTGGATCATGCCTCAAAATTGATTTAAAAAAGATGAACAAGCAACGGAGACGCAATTTTTCATGTCTTTCTTGCAAGGAAATACCTGACAGTGACTCCCTCAACGGTGCATCAAGGGCACCTCCCCAACGTACTGAGATACCCTGCACATCAACCGAAACTACATCATCCGCACAGAAAAATAAAGCCATCCTACCACACCCCAGCATAAGCACCACACCGGAAACTTCCGATCAGCAGATACAAATCGCCGATGGCGACAATCATTCCCCCACAGATGACAGCGCTACCTCCACGTCTCTGTTGCAAAGCACAGCCGTTCCACGACTCCCTGGAGGAGTAATATATGATGTAGCTACCTCGGCCACAAAGTGCTGCCAAACGGTAACAACTTTGATGCACAGGGAAAACTGCCTGCAGATAAGTGATGATTATGTAATGCTCATAAACACGCAGCTGAATATGCTTATTAATGAGATTAAGCAAATCAAAGCCCAAAACTCAAGCCTACTTGAAGAAGTACAACAACTCAAGGCACAAGTAGCTGCAAATAAATTCACTGTAGTGAACCAGCCTTCTACCACAGAACCCAACCTTCAAAATAGCAAAAGAGAACAATCCACTAATCAGCTCAACAGGAAAGATGCAGATTTCAGTGAAGATAACTCTACCAAACCTGCATTTAACATCACCGGAGATAGCCACTCGAAGATCTCTCAGGTGGCCCGCTCTACAGTATCGACCCTAAATAATACCAAACCTAAAATGTTAGAGCAGACAATTCAAACTGGAAAGAGTCCATTAATACCCGCATTTGCAGAAGTAGTCACCAGCCAAAAAGACGATCATAAAATCCAAAAGATGCCAACAGCAAGGCTTACAAACTGCATGCACTCCCTGCCCAAGTCTCTTTTCTCCGATCAACAGGTTCCCTCAAAAGAAACCGGGATCATATATTCAACCCATCAAAATATGGAACGTGGAAGACAAAAGGGAAAAACAGGTGGCACACAACACTCCATTAAGGGGAATCACTCATATTCGTACAATATCACAGCGGTCCAGACCCGTGGGCAAATCTTTGTTTCTCGACTGGAACCAACTACTAAACCAGGCAGCATTAAGGCCATGTTTGCAGAACGTCACAGTATAAATATTGATGTGAGACAGAGAAGAACTAGGTACCCAACTTACGCATCTTTCATCCTTACCTGCCACCCAGAGATGATGAGCTTCGTGTTGGATCCAAGGCTATGGCCCCCTGGAACTCTCGTCAAACCCTTCATAGATCAGACGCCAAGAACCGCAATAAATCACCAAAATCATCAACAAATACAATAGCAATTAAAACTATCAAGCTGCCAAGCCATAGAAACACAGAAGAATTCAAATGATTCTAATGAGAACAAAACTACTATGGGAAACAATATGTCCACATATCAATCAATCCAACTACCAGCCGTTTATGATGTCAATTCCCAAGGCTGCAAACCTGTCTCTAATATCCCTGTACATATCACAACGCACAATAGACCAGTGCGGCCCCAAAAAAGAAACCTACCACCTGTACGAACTCCGATTGCTAAGGCTACCACCATTCGAATTGTCTTTCAAAATGCAAGAAGTATCTGTAACAAGCTAGACACTGTCGAACAGCTTCTACTCTCGAAAACCCTGGATGTCCTCTGTATCGCTGAAACGTGGCTTGGGAATGGCCAGGACTCCATTGCCTGTGCACCTCAGGCTGGTTACCAGATGCTCTGCTCCTCTAGAGTAGATCGTAGAGGAGGGGGAGTCGCAATACTCTACAATACCACCCTCTTTTCATTGGTACATTCTGTGGTAAGCCAATCCCCTGCATTTGAAGCCGCCATGGTGTCCCTCAATCTTAACACCTACTTGATAGACATAGCAACAGTATATATTCCACCAGGTCCAAACAGTGATATCATTGAAGATGTAATCCATTGGCTAGTGAATCACCTCCACGCCTCTGCTAAGCACATTGTCTGTGGAGATTTCAATCTTCCTCCTACTCTCGCACATCTTAGTAGGATGCTCGTTAGCAGTATGGATTCACTGGGTATCAGTCTTCTCAACTGCCACCCCACGAGAGGACTCAATCTCTTAGATTTGGTATTCTCCTCAGCACCATGCGACCTCTTAGACAACCCTCACGATCTCTTTCAATCCGATCACGAACCCATTGCCATACTCCTGCACTTAGCCGCACCTAACTTCAATATTCAAGGCCCAAAAAAGAAAAAAATAATAACATCTCCCAAATTCATTGATCCACCACGATGTCTCGAAGCCGCATCCTCCATCCCTTGCGAAGTTCTCAACAATTGCGATCTCCAGTTGGCTGTGGACCTCATGACCAGGTGGATCCGGACCATTGCCAACTACGGAGCGACAAGGACTGTCTGCATCACTCCCCGTTCAAGAGCTTGGTGGACGCCTCCACTGAACAAAACCTTCCAAGAAAAACAAAATCTGCATAAGAGATGGAAAGAGTCAGGCACTGCACAAGATCGGATTGCCTTCTCCAGAGCAAGGGCAGTGTTCAACCGCCAGAAATCATCTGCAATCAAAAAACATCTAAAAGCAACCCTACAAAAAGGCAAACCATTTTACGACTCTCGGCATACAGGAATCCCTAAAACACTGGATCTTGAACTATGGATGGACTACATTGCACGGTTCTCGAACAATGTGGCCCCAACATATCCAGGCAACTTACCTGTCAACAACATCCCAACGGATATGCTCGCCACCGTTAGCATCACCAGGAAGCAGCTTATAACTGCTATGAATAGATTGCCACCCACCGCAACTGCAGGCCCTGACCTTGTGCCACAATTCATGATCAAGTGTCTCAGCACGTTTATCATCGATCCACTACTCTCAATTTTTAACCATATCTTAATGCAGCACTACTTTCCCCCTCTCTGGAACAGATATGCTGTGAGGCCACATCCTAAATGCCAATCTGCATCCCTCATTAAACAGTTCAGGCCAATCTCTCGCTCTTCCAGCCTCTTGAAACTTATGGAGAAGGCATTACTCTCAACCATCACCAATCAAATCATGCCTCACAAACCCCCACAAATTCACTATGCCATTCCCGGAAGATCCACAGTCACCAATTTAACTTCTATAACCAGCACCATTCTCAGTGCACTAGAAGCTAAAGCAGAACTTGCCGTTACGTATGTCGACCTGGAAGCTGCCTTCGACTCAATCAGCATTCCCTCACTCGTTCACCTCCTAGAAAATTACTTCCATATAACAGGCGACTTGTTGTGGTTTATCACAACCCTGCTATCAGACAGAATCATTGTCCTTACAGCGGATCAAAATATAATCTCAAGAAAAATCACTGCAGGAGTTCCCCAAGGCGGAGTCCTCTCCGGAGCATTATTTACTGCAGTCATTATTCCGTTTGTTCAAGAGAGAGAAGACATAATCTGCTATGCTGACGATATTAAGCTACACACCCAGATCAACCCGGAGGAACATATCTCAAAAATTAATGAAAAGATCAATCGAAAGCTACACGACTTAGAATCCTATCTCCATCAATTTGGACTACTTATTAATCCGGCAAAATCAGCCCAAATTGTCTTTTCGTTGAAGCACCAACCCACTGACGTCCAAGTTTCTCTAAATGGCATTCTCCTTCCAGTGGTAAATACACAAACAGACTTGGGAGTAGTTTTCGATTGCAAACTGACCTTCAAGCCCCACATCGACAAGCTCATAACAAAATTCTGCAAAATGCGGTGGACTACCAAACAACAACTACTTCACGTTAAGGATCTGGATGTGACTCGGCGGTACATATACACCTCTGTATACTCCGTCGTGTTATACGCCTCAGAAATATGGGCATCTGCAGCCCCCACGAAAATCAAGCGCGTGTACTCCTCCGAATACTGGCTCCTTCGTTGGGTCACACATAAACATCATCGTCCACCCCAGCAAAGAACAACTGCGATGGCAACCGCACTGAATTTTGCCCGACTGCCAAATCTTATAATGGAAAGACGCCTCGCCCTAACTGTCAAAATGACCACTGGAATAATCTCGGAGCCAAACATATGGGAACTGTGCAGCTGGAGGATCCCTCAACCCGGACTGAGATCAGCTCCGACCTTTATAGCCAACCATAACAGACTAGCCCTCAGCGACCGCTTCCTCCCCAAGCAGATGCTTATCACAGTACAAGCAATCAAAGGCGACCTCTACAAATTTGTCAAGGACCGCAAATACCGGAGGGAGATCCTTGATGACCTACACCCAATCAGGCAAACTGCACAGTAATGTGGCAGTATAATAAATGTAAAAATGATGTCTGTATAATATTGTACATAATGTCAAAAATACTGTATAACATTTTTATGAATATTGTGAATAAGTTAACTGAAACGTATTATATTGTTGGCCCTGGGGGATGAACCCGAACTTCGATGTGGGCCCCGTCCTCAAGGCCTTTGTACACCAGCCAATGTGAAGCCCCTGGCATTCCTGCCGTGAAGGGTAAAATTGTATACATCCTTTGTACACAATAAAGATTATTTATTTATTTATTTTCTGGGAAATATTTGAGATGAGAGTACAAGAAGTGTATCTCAACACTCCTATTCTAGCCTTGCTTTCTAAACTTCAGCATATCATTCACGATTGTCTCATAATCTGTGTGTTTTTTGTTTCTCAAAAATTGCATGCTACATTTTTAAAGCAGTCCAAGCGTCGTTGTTGTTGTTGCTGTTATAGAAGTTTAGGTGCATTAGCAACTTAAGCCATGTTACGTCGTATATATTATGTCTGTTAATTTCGTGTTCTGTGGTCAATTTGCGTACTCAGGCAAGGGTTAGTGACCCTTGCCTGGTTACGCAAGTTAGTGACCGACAAACTCGGCCACATTGTGAAAAAGGCGCATAAAAATTCCACTTCTCATTGACGGGATTCAAACTAAGGTGTTTTCCACCCAATGTGGGAAGGACGATGATTATATCACTATGCTATCCACGAGAGCCCAATTCCAAGCGGCTCTTTCAGTATGGTTCATGAATTCTTCAAATGAAATCTAGCAGCACTTGCGGATTCGATTACTGTTCGATTTTTTTCATATGTAAGCGAAGGAAATTTAGTGCAAGTATACCTGAAATACTTTCATTCTTTATTCATATTTATCAAAGGCTACGTCCTGTCAAGCATAGAAGACCGCAAATTGGATTACTTATAAACTAAACTGGCTTGCGAACTGTTTCATTAAACCTAACTTTATATGCAGAGGAGGCAACAGTACTTTGTCTCGATGTACTAGTGGCTCGTCTTTAATGTGCTTTAAACCAGGTGTCAGAGACTGCTTGGTTGCCACGCTTTCCTTTCCCAGTGTTCACCCCTCGCACAACTAACCCACTCCAACGGAGAGCAAGGCATTTTTGGTAAACAAAAATGCCTTGCTCTCTGTTGGAGTGGTATAGTTGTGCAAACTTCCGGAATCTAAGTAGCAGTCTAGTAACCAGAATCTCTACACACTAGACAACTATGATCCTTGTACTGAATTTTTTCCAAAAGAATGTTAACATTTTCCTAATCTTCATTGAAGTATGCTGAATGGACTACAGGAATGGATTCATACTTGTTTCCAGTATGAAGGAGAACTGATTAGATACTCTGCTTTGCTCATTCAGTAAATGGCTTACACTCTGTTAGTTGATAGAAAATTCCAAAAAAGTAGCTGCAGAATGTTGTAATATGTCATTGAGCCTTCTCGGAAAAATTGGAACCAATTCTTTTTCAAGGTTTCTATACCACGAAAAGACTTCTTGGAGCCAGCAGATTCTTGGATTTCAGCCTTGATCCTAAAAGCTGTGCAGATGCTTTTGGTAGATTTAAATCTCTCACGAGATTTTCGATTTAGCGTTGTGTAAACAGTTGTGGTCCAGGGTTGCGAATTCTTCGTCACAATAATTTGTCATCCTCTAAATCACAAATATGAGATTCGAGATCTGATGGTCAAGCGAAACTTGTGGAGGTCGTACCAGTAGTTGAAGTTAGTAGGTTATTGGCTTTATAGTTGAAATGTCTTTGGGGTACTAAACGCTCCGATTGTTCTTCACGTTATAACCTACTGCTTTACAGAACAAAAGTAGCAGTCATTATTAGTTAACCCACTGAGAATAAGTAACAATAGTCTTCGGCATTATTGAAGCATCACTTATTCGCGGTAGTGCAATACATGGTAACTTGTTGTGAAGGTAGTTACAATATGAGATACAATTAAATCGATGCCTTTACACTATTTATGTAGTTTTTCGTTACGGGTTCACTATAGTGTATTTACACCAATATTTTATAGTGTATTTTAAACTCATAATATATTATGCCTTAAGCATTTATATATTATTTAAGGAAAAAAAAAAGAAAAATAATTTTCATTTTCATTTTCATTTCAAAAAGGATTTTCATTAGTCTGATTTTAATGAAATATAACAGTTGCCGGATCGTTCTGAAAGAGCCAAATATGAAATTTCTGAATCTGCCCACTGAGTATCGAGTTATTACATGCGGACAGACGAACGGACGCACATAAATAAATAAGCTTTCTGATACTTGGACGACCGAATAAGGCCAGAGCAGTTCACAGTATAAAAGAACACAATCGTATTTAGCATCTAGGCTTTAACTACGATCACTCAAACCTACGTACTTCTCTACCCTTTATCTTGACCACTCGGCTATGGCTTCGTATAGTCCTCATGGGTAGCACAGTCGATAGAATCGCCGTCTTCCCCACACTGGGTAGAACAGACCCGAGTTCGAGTCCCGTCGATGACGTTAGGAATTTTAAAGTGCCTTTTTCCACAACGTGGCTGAGTTAGTCGGTGTCAGGCGGGGGTTGCATAATTTTTAGCTCCCGGAAACTCGGGTTTTTCATCCAGGAAATTTAACAGAAAATCGACCGTAGAACATACTCAATTTACAGCCAATATACGCGGAATAATGTAGCTTTAGTCGCTGATGCTCCTACAACTACAGTTGCGGTTCCACATATATGCTAATGTGCGTGAACACGATGGTCAGTGCGCTCTATCAAAAATATTAATGTATACTGTGAGCACTAAATTGACCCATGTACAGCAGCCATGTTCACTCTTAACATTTTCGGTCTTGCTTTGTCTTACCGTACCGTGTATAACGTTCTGCTCACCAAACTATCGTAGCTACCGTTTTTCTCTCACCAAATTGTTCTCAGATAGCAAAATGTGATGCAAATAGTTACTCCCACACCGAACTGTCGTGCCACTGAATTGACGTGGACCTGATTTCATGGTGCAGCCAGATATGACCCTCGTTGGTTTTTTCGTTTTTATGAGCGGATTGTAACAAGTTGTAATTATTGGAACGCGATTCTCGAAACGTTTGCTCGTTGCTTTACTGTGCAAATATTTAAAAATTTAAAACAAATGCAGATAAATAAATTCGTATTTCCTATGACTCGTAAATATGGTGGTTATCTAGACGATAACGAATTAACAAATGAGTTGGTTAGCACAGCATTCCGATTCTTATTCCGTTAACACCTTTTTAATGTCTAAGTTTGCAGATAATGCAAAGTTTGGCAGGGTGATTAACGACAACCATTAGGGTCAGCTACTGTAACAAGATATAGGAAATTTGAGTCGATGGGCTGAGAAATGGCAGTTGAAGTTTAACATCAACAAATGCAAGGTACTGCATATGGGTAGAAGTCACCCCAGAGAAACTTATCAACTGTGTGGTTCTACACTCAGGGTAGTGGAGAATGAAAAAGACCTGGGGTAATTGTGCAGTCAGACATGAATTGCTGCGAGCAATACAGACAAGCTGCCAAGACAGCTCACGGGGTTTTGTCAATGATATACAGAAACTTTCCTAGCAGGCATAAGGAGGTGATTATCCCTTTGTATGAGGCCATGGTTAGGCTGCATCTTGAATACTGCGTACAGGTCTGGAGGCCTCACTTTAGGAAGGACATAGAACTTATGGAACGGGTTCAGAGAAGGGCAACCAGACTGATGAATGGAACAAAATGGTACTCTTACCTATAAAGGCTTCGGTTCTGCAAATTGCAGCTTCTGGAGACTAGGCACCTTCTGGGAGATCTGTTCGAGATGTTTAAAGCCTTGAATGGATTGAATAAGCTGAATATTAATGGCATTCTTCCACTTGCTGAGACTACACGAATGAGTGGACATAAATTCAAGTTGAGGAAGGATGATTGTAGGAAAGATGTGCAGAGGTTTTCCTTCAGCCAGCGGGTGGTTGTTTGTTGGTACAGGCTTGCATCTGTTGTTATGGAAGTGGATGGATTTAATAAATTCAATGAAGAATCGGACAAAGCCTTGGAAGGTACGGATGCGTAAACTGTTTAGGTTTTTTTTGTTGTTGTTGATGCTATATATGCTTTCTTTCTTGCATCATTTGCCATTACTACTACCTGCTTGAGGTGCTTTAGGTACGCACTTCTGCTCTTCTTACCTTCTTTTTTTTTAATCCTTTGTTAGAACCACCAGTGTGTGTGTGTGTGTGTGTGTGTGTGTGTAATACCCGCAACAGACTGTTCCCTTAATACCATTAGTGTCTTCTGCCAGTTGGTGAATGTTTATGCAATTTTATCGCTTTCCAAATACGTTATGCCACTATATTATAATGAATCACGCGTATTTTATCATGTAAACCTATATCAGACCATGCGAACAGGGTAAAGAACGATAGCTAATTGAGAATTACACTTGATAACCCCCCTTATTCTCTACGTTATACGAGGTATGGCAATAAAGTTCTCGGACTGATACTGCTGCGGTCATGTTCGATGAGTTTGAAAACGGATGTGGTATGTTTTAGTTCAAACATCCTCCAACAGATGATGCTACAGAGATTTTTACAGTATACTGATAGGTTGCAAATAACAACCAGCTTTATTTCTTAACATTCTGTGTCATGATTTTGCAATCGAGAAACGAGCGAATATCAAATTTTCCTTTAAACTGGGAAAATCTGCATAAGAAATGCCAAACTGTTTGCGATGATAACACGGTAAGTCGTACCAAATTTCTATTGGATAAGCAATTCAAAGACAGACTAGGATGTTTGCAATGACTCAAGAAGTAGGCGTCCTTCAGCCTCTCGAAATGAGAATAGAATTGCAAAAGTTCAGAAAATTGTGATAATAGATCGGCTTTTGACCCTCAGAATGATGGGTGAGTTGGGTATGAATAAGGAGATGATTCGTGAAATTGTGCATGAATATTTAGGGTAAAAGAAAGCCTGTACTAAATTTATGCCGCACCGTCTGGCGGGTGAGCTGTAGCAGCGAAGGGTTTCTTCATGCGAAAACCAACCAGACTTGTCAAGATAGTTCTAATTTCCTCGACTGTATTGTCACTGGAGTTGGGTGTTTCCTTACGACCCAGAGACGGAGCGTCAGATCATGCAATGAACACCAAAATCATCAATATAGATTAATCATCCACCGTGTTCTTTCCGATCGAGCACCAGGGGACTTTTTTCTCTTTCTGAATTTGAAAATTGCCCTTAAAGGAAAGAAATTTCAAGATGTTGAGGATATAACGAAAAACGTAACCGCCGAACTGAACATCATCTCTTTGGACGCTTTCGCTAACCCTTTTCAGATACTTTTAGAACTGTGTAATAAGCGCAGTCAAATCAGATGGTTATTATTTGGATAAAAATAAAACTATTTTTGAGTTCCTTTACTTTGTGTTATTTTCATTGCACCAATCCGGGAAGTTTATTGCCACACGTCGTATTTACACTACAGTCATTGTAGATTTAACTTTCTGAACTTAACCTTTTATTTCTCTTTCTTTCCTCAGAAAGAATAGCAGTATTTCTTCTTGTTATTATTTACCAATATAGTACTTAATTTTTCACTCTTACTGTTATCTCCGGAATTTCCATATGTGCCACCTGCTTTTGTATTGATCTGGGTCCTAGAACTTCTAGTCTGCGGCTTCAGTGTCCTCGAAAACAGAAGCTATTCCTAAGTATGAGTGGTGAAGATAAAAAAAATATAGTTATTACGCAGCTGAGTATTTCGATAATGACGCAGAAATAAATGAAGAGGTTCCCTGTTCGTGTGACAAAGAATTGAGGCGGAATGAGTGTCTTGATAGAAAAGCCAATAGCATGCAGCTTTTATAGACTAATAACGATAAAGATCTCCTTGGTAAATTTTATATGAAATGGCGTTATCTTCTGTCCCTCTTTAGGTCGGCGCTCGTTAGACAAAATAATTGTAAAAATTTTGGTGTGAGATGAAGTAGAGGTTGCTGAATGAGCAGGAGGAAGGTAATGCACAAAGGACAGTATTTTAAGTTCACGGAAACTTCTGCGCCATTATAATGAAGAATAGGAGAAAGATAACGAAGCAATAGACGGAGTGGGAATGCGAAGTATGGTTGAAAAAGAAATCGAAGATAAAGATAATGGCGAATGGAAGAAGTCCAACCGAAGTGAAAGGACTTCTCTAAGTTTTTATATTATATTTCACATTGTTTCTGTGCGCTTAATTCATTTGCTAATAAATAGCCTTTTTACTCTGTTTTATAGTGTTCCTGCATTGTTCGCTTCATTGATCGGTACAAGGAAAAGAATTATGTTCCATCGAGAACAATGTCGAATCTCTTGCCCAGTACTTACGCAACTTTTGTAATCAGTCATTAACTGTGCCGTAGTAATATCATTCCAAGATTCCTTCTGGTATTTTTCCGTGAGAAACGTTACGAATTGATATGTTCTACTGTATTCCATAAAGTTAACTCACATATATTCTGCTTATTTTAATAATCTCTTATGTCAATCTAGTTATTATCAGATATTATTAACTTTCTAATGGTTATAATCACCTTACTCCCACACCGGGCTGAAAAGACTGGAGTTTGAAATGCATCAATGACGCGATGAAATTTTGTGCGCCCTTTTCATAACGCAGCTGAACTAGCCGGTTTCACTCGAGAGTTGTATAATTTTTAAGGCTAAAAAAAAAAAAACAGCAAACTGACCGAAAGATACACGTAATTACAGAGAGTAAACTGACGTCTTTGTTGCTTTGACGCCTAAACACACCCCTAAGTTCTCCCTCAAAGACTGAATTTATGCCGAATAATCCGACGTGTATTGGAACACAAGTTTAGGTTTAGCACATAATGGTTCATTTTAGGGACTACTACTTTTAGGTGGCAGTATTGATTTGAATTGTTATGCGATGTGGCTTAGAAGTAGAAAAGGATGAAGGTATGTCTATTGATTAGATCGCAGAAGAAGTAGATTACTCCAAGTTAACGCTTGTAAACATTAAAAAAAAAAAGTCATATGACAGTTACCCTAGAGCAACCTCATCTACCCATTAAGATCATAAACTGCAAGTTCTCTGATTGGTTTGATGTTTTGCATGTAGCAATCATCTTTTATAACCGAGAGTAAACCGGGAAACATAATAAATTGGGTTTCCTAAATAAAAAACCTTGTTTTCCTCGTTATTTATTCATTCATTGCTGTGAGTGAGTAATGAGGTTACTTATTCCAATTGATGGCACTCATTCTCAATTGATTGCTACCAACCAGACCCTACTATCTTATTTTAGGATATGTACACTCCTAAGGTCTCTGATAGACATTCTTTTTTTTTTTTTTTTCATTTATTGAGTAAAGCGGCCCTTAGCCAAAAAAATCTGGCAAATCCGCCATACATATAGAAATTGTATAGTACAGTATATAATTATTAACAATACAATTTTCACATTCACATCACAAATCAACTGTACTTTGCAATGGTCATCCTCTAAGCTACAGCACAACCTGGCAAGTAGGCTACAGTAGAAACCGATGAAGAGACACTGTCCACAGATGAGTACAGGCATCACGTCCTAGACTAATCATCGCCAGTATTCTCAAAAAGACAAGGAATTCAACGAACAGCCATCTACCAGTAGCCAGAGAGTCAACAGAAGTTACTCATGTTAACCAGCAAAACCAAGCTGAAAGAAGGTGTTATTGCATGATCAAATCTAAGAAAAACAACTAAGGCTTCTTGCCAACTGCGTTGGCAGGAGCAGAAGTGGACACCCACCCATTAAGGAAACAGAGTACCAACATCCTATCCACCTCTGCAAAGAATTTTCTCTGTTCTTATATAAAAAATAACATGCTGTTCCATGTAAAGAAGAATGTACAGTCCACCAATTCATCCATTATTCAACCTTAACTCTTCCTATTGAAAAAGTATATTCCTTCTCACGAAAACTGTATTTGCAAAATTTTGAAAGGCAATAAAATTTTCCCTTGTTTTAATAAGTAATGGCTCAGACCCATCCACCAGACCAGTTACATAATCAACATTATTTAGTAAATCCAAACGCAAATCAGCATATTCCAAACAGTTAAACACAACATGTTTCCAGATCACCGCACGTACAGTTGCATTTTGCTACGATTCCAAGACTATTCAGTTTAGCAAAAAATGATCCGTGACCTGTTAGTAAGAATGTAAAGCGTAGATTTGGTACTAACCAGATTGGTTTAATATAATTCACACCATTAATATAAGGAAAAAAATTGAATGTTATTCTTCCTTTTTCCGAACAATTCCATCAGTTTTGCCATTTTTGTAAAAGGAGCTTCCAAATCCTCTTCTTTTCGTTTCTAAAGTGATTTAAAGTGTTAATTTCAATGTCCAGCAACTCGGATTTCATACCTCTCAAATAAAAGGATAGGCTTCTAAACACTAAATGCAAACCAAGTGGCATTTTGTCAGCTAATACTTGCAAAGCTTTTGTGGAAACCGTTCTGCAGGCCATAACCATTTTGAGTAACATAACTCGGTGTATAGATATAGCTTTCTAGTGTTGCTTACTTTGATTGCATGGCCAACCCAGTTTGATGCACCATACATAACAATCGTCAGAAAAATGCAATCATAAATCAAATGAAGTGCTTTCACCTTTATCCCCCATTCCACCCGCGTTATTCTTGAGATCATTTCAATAAATTTCTTCACTTTCTCTGATATATAATTAATATGCTGGATAAAGTTCAAGCCACTAGCAATACATATTCTCAAGTATTTAATCATCAACACCTGCTGTAAGGCAATACCATTCAACCTTACGAGGTCTTCTAAGTGCCAATTTATCCTTCAAAATCATGATTTTAGATTTGGACGTAGAGATTGTCAACCTATGAAAATTACACCATTTGCATAATTCTTTCAATATGCAATCAGACCTCATTTCAAGCTCCTTTCTGGTGTTTCCGTGCACAAGTATTATCATATCATCTGCATAAGTTATTGTGTGTGAATGGTCAAATTCTCTCTTGAGCCAATCTTCCAAAACCAAGTTCCACATTAAAGGACCAAAGACATCCCTTCGGTCAGCCTCGAGTCACACGACGCGTAATTTATCCAAAATTCGACTTAACCGTTACTGTGCGATCCCTAAAGTAATCCTTAATTATAGAGAAAATATTAAAAGAACATTTAGCCATGCGCAACATCATCAGTATATTGTCCCAACTAATGGAATCAAAGGCACCAGCAAAGTCTACAAAAATTCCCAAGGTATATTTATAATTCGATTCCCGAACATTGCGAACTAAAGAGTGAAGCGCATCCTCAGTACCTACACCAGGAGTGAAACCATATTGTTTGTTAGAAACACCAATATTACTTCTTTGGTAGATATCAATCGGCATGGCTAAAAGATTCTCATAAACTTTACCAAGACCAGGGAGCATTGCAATAGGTCTATATGAAGCAGGTGAATTGGTTGGCTTGGTTGGAAATTTTAGGATAATCTTGAGCAGTGCATTCTTCCAAGGAAAAGGAAATACACCATCTCTTAGACAGTTATTAAAAACTTGTAACAATTCGTTCGAATAAAGATTAGAGAACTTTTTGATTGCCTCTCCCTCCAGTAGGTCCATACCTGGACATTTGTTATTTTTAATGGGCTTAATAACGGTGAGAAGTTCATCATGGATAAAGGATAATTCTTCAATGTCGTTACCATACAACTCATTCAATGCCTGCATACGACGATGTTCTAGATTAACATGTGGGTTATCAGCCATGTTATCATTACCTATAAGGTGATCTAAGATTGCCCTCATGGAATCTTCCCAACTACATGTCACAGTGGTGCCCTTGCCAATAGAATATATAACATCAGCAGCTGCTTTGAAATTGCCAGTACAAATTTTATAAACCAAACCCCAAGGGTAATTATTTCCTGCTGTTTTCACCAACGTTTTCCAGCAGTCATATTTCTGTTTAGCGATAGCATGTACATACTTATTACGAAGACTTTGATAGTCTTTCTTTAATCGAATAAATTCCAAGGCACTTTACGTACGTTTGCTCTTCTGAAATTGTTTCCTAGCCTTATTTACCTGTTTTTTCAATAGAGTAAGCTGAGGTGTCCACCACTTAACTGGTCTATGTGTTATCTGTTTCCGTTTCATAGCAGCTACATAGTGTGCATAGTGTTAGGGTCGGGCGCCACCTGTAGTTTCCCACATCTGCGCCATATGTACACTGTGAAGAAATACAGAACACTATAAATGTCAGTAAAAAGTGTAGTGTGTTGAATGTGTAGTATTGTGTTGGGTTCGGTTGTGTGTCCTGGCATTTGGCGCAAGACCCCTGATGGGACCCTACGTTGCCCGCACACACCACTAGGAGGTAGTGAGGCTGCCAATTATTCTCTGGCAGGTCTCCGTCAGGGTCGCCTGAGCTTCCCAGAAACATTCAGCGACAATTGAGTTTGTAAGAGTTACGTCTGTATTTGATTCACCATTTACTGTCGATAAGTTTCCGCTCCGCATCCTGCCACCTAATTTCCTGAGATTTCAGTGGCTAGGACCTAAAAATAATAATAAATAAATAAAAAATAATAATAATAAATAAATAATAATTCTCGCTCAGTGGGGGTTACGAAAATTGAGTAGAAAAGCCAAATGAAGTTAGTGTGAACGCAATTAAATTTTCCAACGTATGTTTGCTGTTTGTTATTTGGAGCATTAGCAACTAAAGCCATATTGCTCGGGGATATGCGGTGGTCATTCCCGACCTTTCCACATCCTCCGTATTTGGTGGTGACGGGCTCGAACCCCGGTCTAATCAAGAAGCGTGTACTATGCACTGCTGCTCCTTGCCACCTGGCTACGGAGGCGCCTCCCAACGTATGTGGGGTATACGCTAGCGTATTAGGTAGAGTGAGGAAGGAGAAAGAAGGCTAGGGGAAAGAGACAGAAATATGGCGACGATAGAGAAAGCGACCCCAGATAATCAGTGGGGCAGGCCCATGTCCCACCAGGCGAAGAGAAGAGCGGCGGGGGGGGGAGAGATAAAAGACCGTCCCCTCACCCTACTGGGGGGAAAGTAGGCCACGCAATTAATGGGGTGAGACGCTAAAAGATTAGAGACCAAGAAGGAGTGATGTGCAATTTTGAATATTTAGATTGTTGTGTGGGGCATTCACTGTGAGTTCGTCAGGGTGGGGGGAGGTTGAAGTCTGGGGGGGTAAAAGTCAGAAATATGGGGCCAAAAGGGAAGGTGTGTCCCAAGAGATCAGTAGGGTAGCCCAAGCCCCACAAGGAGAAGAGAAGGTGAGGGGGAAGGGAAGGGGGGACGGGGACCCGTCGCCTCCCCCTGCTGGGAAAAAGGAGAAAGAGTGGACCGGGCAAGGGTGCCCTGCCCAGGTCTCCAAAAGGCAAGAGACAGTGATTTCTGCTAAGTCCAATCCGGTGTTCACTCATATGTGAGTGAACTTGACCTGACTAGGGAGATCAGAGTCGTACCCAGTGAGAAATCTTCCTAGGAGGGGGTAGTTCCCATTTGATGATGGGTTCCACGTTCCTTTTCTGTCGGACACATTTCGGTGTTTCTGTTCTGTTGTTACTCCAAGTTCTTGGCGCATGTTATGTCTGTTTGGTGTCTAATCCTTAGGCATTTGGTATTGCTTTCCATCATTTCTTCTGTGCTGTCGCTTTATTTCTATTTTATTTCTTTGTTACACTGCCCCTATTTACGGATTGTGTATTGCAATATCTGTTCGTCTTCTGTTGAACGCGTCTAGTGCGAAGCGACTGAGGGCTTTGTATTCATCGTCTGAATCCAGGAGATAGTGCTCGTGTTTTTTTGGCAGGTATTTGATCTCAGTTATAAGTCTGTATCTGTGTTCTTCATAGTTTTCGAGGTAGTGGCATGTGATGCAAGAAAGCAAGTGTATGAACTTATGCAGCATCAGCCAAAAAAAGAAAAAAAAATACAAAACAATCCCCTCTAAATGTTTGTCCAGTTCCTCCTTAAATTTATTTAACCTATCAATTTCCACAATGACAGATGGAAGTTTGTTCCAGCAATTAACCACCCGCTGGCTAAAGGAAAATTTCCGCACATCTATTTTACATCTGTCTTTCCTCAATTTCAATTTATGCCCGCTTAGGTTCGTAATCTGCACAAGTGGAAGGAACCCATCAGAATTCAACGTGCTCAACCCATTCAAGGCCTTATACATCTCAATCAGATCACCTCGCAGATGCCTAGTCTCCAGCTGCTGAAATTTGCAGAACTTAAGCCTCTCCTGGTAAGAGGATCCTTTAATTCCCCTCACCAATCTTGTTGCCCGTCTCTGTACACCCTCAAACAAATCTGCATCCTTTCTAAAATGAGACCTCCAGACCTGTACGCAGTACTGAAGGCGTGGCCTGACCATTGCCTTATACAGAGGGACAATCACCTCCTTTTCCCTGCTAACAAAATTCCTGTATATCATTGACAACACCCCATGACCTGCCATGGCAGCCTGTCTGCATTGTTCAGAAAACTTCATATCTGACTGCATTGCTCAGAAAACTTCATATCTGACTGCATTGCTCAGAAAACTTCATATCTGACTGCATTGCTCAGAAAACTTCATATCTGACTGCACAATTACTCCCAGGTCTTTTTCATTTTCTACCACTTTAAGTGTAGTACCACACAGTTGGTACGTTTCTCTGGGGTTACTTCTACCCATATGCAGTACTGCATTTTTCAATGTTAAACTTCAGTTGCCACTTCTCAGCCCATCTGTCCAAATTATCTAGATCCTCTTGCAGTAACACACTGCCATTACTGTCATTAACAACCCTTCCAACCTTCGTATCATCTGCAAACTTCAACACTAAGCCTGATATACCTTCATCAATATCATTGATAAATATACAAAACAATAGTGGACCCAACGCCGAACCCTGTGGGACTCCACTAATAACATTAGTCCACGAAGAGCAGCACCCATTGATTACCACCCTCTGTCTTTTCCCACTGAACCATCCTTTTATCCATTGTAGCAACTTATCTTTAATACCATTCTGCTCCTTCATTTGTAGGGTACGTTTTGCATTAGCAAAACGTACCTTACAGCCATAATGTGTATACATATCTATATAAAGTATATTTTATATAGAAAGTTTGGTTTAAACCAATTGAAATTACGGTATATACTGCAAGCTCGACTAAATGGATAAGGAATGTGGCGATATATGGTATGGAAAAGAAGAAATAGACAGGAAATTAAAAATAAAATGCGAAAAGGCGACCAAAATAAGATTACATTGCGGTGTTTTTCACAATTTCAGTGTCATCATCAGAGGTCATCCACCGAAATTATGAGAAAGACAGCAATGTTCTTGCTTCTGTTTCCGACATGTTCTGTATGCTATGGTACACGTGTGCTATATCCACGTGTTGAGAACAAAATTAAAAAAAATAAATAAATAAAAGTTTTTTTAAGATTTGCGGTAAGAACAAGGTCTAATAGATTGTACCAATAAACGTAGTGCATACATATCATGGATGACCTTACAGAAGCAAGTGAAAAGAATTGAAAAAACTAAGGTAATGAATATCGGAATAGGCAATAAGAAAGGGACTTACCGTTAGCTTGTAAAACTGACCAAATGACCAAGATGGCGGCATTCCGGTATATTTATGTGTTGGTACGCTAGCGGCTCCTAGCGTTAGATGCTCTGTATGCACTACATTTATGTAGTGCCATGAACTGTGTGCATTACATTTATTGGTACAAACTATTAGACCAGAACCTGCCAAATCAGAATTGAAATATATTACCAGAGGTTCAACACAATGACAGGCTCAATAAGACCTTATTCTTACCGCAAATCTTAAAAAAACTTTTAAAAAAATTTAGTTCTCAACACGTGGATACAGCACACGTATACCATAACATACAGAAGCAAGGACACTGAAATTGTGAAAAACACCGCAATGTAATCATATTTTGGTCGCCTTTTCGCATTTTAGTTTTATTTTTAATTTCCTGTCTATTTCTTCTTTTCCATACCATATATCGCCACATTCCTTATTCATTTAGTCGAGCTCGCAGTGTATACCGTAAATTCAATAGGTTTAAACCAAACTCTTATTCTTCACACTTTCTACGTAAAATACACTATATATATATATATATATATATATTAAATATAATTTTTAAAAATTTAGAGTAGATGAAATAGTTTTAGCTAATGAAAGGTTAATAAGTCAGGTATGACAGATGCACCTAAAAGCGCCAAGCAGCATTAAAGGATGCAAGAGTATATATAAGTTTGTATTAATATATTGAATAAAGTATGCATAAATGTATGTGAAAATTACACAGAGTGCCAGGAATTAGAAGGGTGAGGATAGTAGAAAAGGATGTGTAGTAGATATGTGAAAGAAAGTTAATATCCTAAAAGTTATGATGAATTAAGAAAATTATGGACTGAATTACAAAGCCAATAGAAGGTGGGTGAACTGTAAAGTAAAATTAATACAGTAAAATACAAAAAACAATAATAAATAAATAAAATAAAATATATAAAGTGGTACAGCTGTCATCAGGTATGGGTGGGAAACATTTTAGATACTGCAATTTGCCTTACTTATATATATTCGACCATATATCTAAATGTGTCCCCCCATATCTGATGACAGCTGTACCACTTTTTATTATTATTTTTTTTTGTTTTATTTGTATTTTACTATACTAATTTTTCTTTACAGTTCACCCACCTTCTATTGGCTTTGTAATTCAGCCCATAATTTTCTTAATTCATCATAACTTTTAGGATATTAACATTCTTTCACCTTTCACATATCTGCTACACTTCCTTTTCTACTATCCTCACCCTTCTAGTTACTGGCACTGTATTTTCACATCCACTTGTGCAATATATATATATATATATATATATATGCATGCATATTTTTCTGTGTGTGTGTTTGTGTGTGTATATGTATGAACACTGGGTATTCTGAAAAGAATATTCACAGTTTTATGTTTAAAACAGCTGAACTTTATTCTTATTTTTACATAAATATATAAATATATAATAATAACTTTATTTATCATCAATTATTCTGTACATAGAACGAATAATTTGACCAGTTCCAGAGGTTTGTTTCGCGAACCCCCCTGGAACTGGTACACGGACCCCAGCTTGGGAGCTGCTGCTCTAGACACATAGCTTCCTTCACCTTTGCCACCCTTTTCCGCGAATCCTCCACAGAAAACCTCGTGGGTAGCAGAATTGGTATAATCATTGCCCTTCCCACACCGGGTGGAAAAGACATGAGTTCGAATCCTGTCGACAATGTGAAGAAGTTTAATAGGTCTTTTTCAGAACATGGCTGAGTTAGTTGGTTCGCGAGCGAGGATAGCATAGTTTTTGTCCAGCAAACAGCAAATCTGCCCCAGAACACTCGCAATTTTATTGATATATTATATATGGCCCCATATGGCCTAGGTTGCCGCGCCTAAAACCCTACAACAACAAACCAACCTCCACAGAATTTTAGATTTCCACAACAGTTCTTTTAGAAGTTTTCGGAAGAGGTTCTTGGGTTGCTTCTTCCCCAAGATTCTGCTACCCACTCCCGAAAAACTGAGCTGCCTGTCCTATTTGATCGAAATGGACTGTGCTTATATACTTCCCAGTCACCGTCTCCTGAGTTATCCGTTCTGTCTGCTTAACTAAGTCCCCCCAAACCTGTAATGCCTGAAACTATAAAATTCACTGCTGTTTCAGTAATTTCCCATTTCATCTGGCACCCTCACTGTAGCTACCTCAGTCAAATATCAGTTACATTGTATCGTAAATCCCTTGCATTCTCCACATGCAACTTTGCACTGCGAAGCAACTTGACCGATTTCTAAGCAATTGTAGTACAGCCACTCCACGATTAACATAAGGGTTGCGTTCCGCGGAACTCTATATAAGTCGGAATTTCCCCCATGCTTGTGCAGCACTCGCAACTGTGCTCGCTGAATTGATTGAACCAAAAAAGAAATGTTCGACGAACGTGTAAATAGAATTATTTATTGTATTTATTCAATTTTTTTATCTCATGCGCAGGAAAAATTACAAAAGCGTGCAATTTAAAAAAATATCAAAATTATAAAATTACAAAAAAAAAGAGAGGAGCCAGGTATAACGTCAGTAAGTTTTACCTCTCTAGCATCCTCGCTAGAATCGACGTCTTCAGCTGATAAGTACGTCGCTGCGGAGGTTGAAGGCTGTGGAGATTTAGAAGGGGTCGGCAGCTCAATATTACGAAAGAATATATTAATGGATGACTGGATGGTGTCTTTTTTTCTTTTCATCGTAGATTTCTTTGTAGCAAGCAAGCATATCATTCTCCCCTCTGTTAACTTTTAAGAATCGTTCGCTATCAGTATCCATCTTCTCAAACCTCGCCAGAGCCGATGCAATTTCACGAAATGCCATTGCCATCTCTCTGTTAATGAAGCGTCTCGGCTCCTCATTTGGTTCATCTTGAGCTTCGTCAGCATTTTCTTCTTTCACTATCGCTGCCTGCAAGTCAATAAGTTCTTCGTTAGATAATTCCTTCTCTACTTCTTCTAACTCCTCTACGTCTTTGGCATCAACCTCCAACTGAAGTAGCTCTGCAACCTTTACAATCTTATCTGTAACCTCTTCATATGATTCGTCTTTTTCAAATCCTTCGAAGCCTGTTACATGCCGTGGGCATATTTTCTGCCATGCGCCATTTAAACAACTTTTAGTAATTTCCGTCCAGGCCTTATTAAAGTTTAAGCTGGCGTGGTAAATACTATAAGATTTCCAAAAGTCTCTTAATGTAAAATTTTTCTCACAGTCTACTGCAGACAATGCCTGAGCAAATGTTGTGCGTAAATAGTATGCTTTTAAATTCGAAATAACACCCTGATCCTTAGGTTGGATGAGAGAAGTCGTGTTTGGCTGTAGAAATATGACTCTCACGTTTGTGAAATAATCTAGATAAGTAGGATGTCCAGAGCATTATCTAATAGAAGCAAAATCTTGAAAGGAACGTCGTTATCTTTACAATATTTTACAATATAAACCTCGCGAATGAAGCAGCATTTAAACCAATCCTCAAAGCGAGAGATATTGTTATCCATGCTCTCTGGTTCGATTGGAAATGCACAGGTACGGTGGCTTTAATGATGCCCTTAAATGCACGAGGATTTCCAGAATGATACACAAGTAGTGGTATTAATCTGTGATCTCCCGCTGCATTAGCCCCAAGCAAGAGCGTGGCCCAATTTTTGAAGCCTTGAAACCTGGCATTGTCTTTTCCTCTTTCGCAACGCACGTTCGATCCAGCATGTTTTTCCAATACAGAGCAGTCTCGTCAACGTTAAAAATTTGCTGCGTTGAATAGCCGCCTTCGTCAATATTTTTTTCCAACGCATCACAAAATTTCCCTGCAGCTGCAAAATTGGCACTGGCGACTTCACCGCATACTTTAATGTTTTGGAAATCAGCGTGATGCTTGAACCTATTAAACCACCCGTTGCTTGCCACGATCTTGGCTTGGGGTTCGCCGTACTTATCCTTAATATATAAATACTTCTTGCTTTTGCTTGAATGGTCATTGGACTCAGGGGCACTTGCTTCTGAATTTGATTTTCCATTCATATTATTAATAACTTTTCCATCTTCGATATAGCACCTGAACACTCTTTTGTGATCACTGTTGATCTTAAGTGCGTTGATCCTTTGACATGTTCTTTTATACGCCCACTGTCCTTTAAAATAGTATTCACTGTTGAAGCAGCGAGACCTAATTTCCTTGCAATAGATGGCAAACTTTGTCCTGCTTTGTACTTCTTAATTAATCATCTTCATTTCTAAATCAATTTTATTTCGTTTCCTGGCACTACCACCACTTGCACTTTTCATTGATCGCTTTCCCTTCATCATTGTAAATAGGAATGAAGAGAAGTTTCTGAAAATTTTTGTTATTATATGATTGAAGATTCCAGTGAAGAGGAACACATTGCACCATAATACCGTAACGTAAAAACCCACAGAATTCCAGTTATCGGGATGATCGCAAATGCAATAAAGATCGAGTTTACTACCCGTTTATAATATATTGCGCTAACAGAAAAGCCCAATAAACCGGAAAGGCAAATCGTTTTTATTGTTTTTGGTCGTGACCTCCTCAAACGTGCTTTAGAAAAATATCACAAAGGCTTTCAAAATTGACTCTTATAACGGGAACATATGATAACGATGAAAGCGTAGTGCAATTTCCATTATAAATATAACCTTTTAGAGTGATAATTTTTTTCAGTTTGCACCGACCGGCAAAAACTTACGTAAAGTCGGAAATTTGTAAATCGAGTATACGTAAGTCGGGGAGTTCCTGTATTTGTTCCATCTACTATGAGAGGAACAGGTACTACAATTGTTTAGAAATCGATCGCTTCTGTTGGGACTGGATTTAAAATTACATCTCAAGACGTTACATCTACTGAAAAATCATTCTTTCTCCTGAGAAACGGATTAATACTAATAACCCTGAATTTTAGTAAGGATTCATCCCGTTTCGCAGGCCATTAGTATAGCACTATAGCCATCACTCCTCATCATACTAATAGCATGATCCGTTATGCCTCTAATGGCATGATCCGTATTAATTGTAAACTCACTCTGAAAAAGAGTGCCATGATCTCCAGAGCTCATCAAAACAGTGCCAAAATTAAAAAAAAAAAAAAAATCCGCCAACATCAAACACAGGGTGTTATCCTCAAATATCTTACACTATATCCGCCAAATCCCACCTTACAGAATGTGAGATCAGCAAATCTTAAGCTGCAAATGTAGTGTTCGCAAAAGGAAAAGTATAAGAATAAAAAAAATACCAGGTGAATGTTTTCCAGAGTCCTATCTGGATCTGCAGAAACAGATGTAGCCTGAGAATTTTAATAATCCGATGCAATTTTTCTTCTCTGCCATTAGTCTCATCAGTTCACTGACATCTATTTACGCCTAAACCTCGAACAATATCTGTTAGTTGATATAAAATGATGATTACTTCCCTGTTTTCTTCTTATTTGTAATTTGTAGTTGGTCTCATTGAATAGAATTTAAAAACGCTCTAACATCATTGTGGTCACCCTTACTAAAGCAAACTCGCTTCCCTCTACTCTTGACAGTAGTTATATTGGCAGAAGCAAATCTCGCATCAGTATATTATGATTAGTGCCGCTTAGTTGTTCTTTTATTCTTAGTGCATGAAGCGAAACTTCTGATAATCAGATTAAGAGTATTGCTTCCCCTCGTTGCCTTTCTACGATGCTGCTGCAGAAAACAATCATCCAATTAATCCAGAAAAGTTCAATTACTGTGTGAATAACCAACCCACAACTTCTAGACGATATCTAAAAAGTTAAAATCTCCCCTTATAAGACATTCTAATTTGCTGGTCCACTCTCTCTTTGTCTGTATATTCGTGCAGCTATTTCTCCTATAACACATCGCAGCAGCCATTTCTCCTATAACACACTCCTATTCTCACTTTTGTTTTTCACGTGCTTATGTTACACCAAACTGACTCCCGTTGCACTAGCACCCACAGGAACTGCCTTAGACTCTATGTGCTGCTTAACTAAAAGCATAACTGCTCCTCTCTCCTGTCCTTTCTGTACAGTCCTCGCGCGTAGCACAACGGTTATCATTACTGCCCTCCCCATACCTTGTGGAAACGCAGGATGAATAGCAAAGTTTTCTCCCGGACACCCGTGTTTTTTGTTCAATAAAACAGGGAAATCGACCAGAGAACATACTCAATTTAAGATTATAATACACATGGGCGGATAAGGTTGTTCTCGGGTAATCCTAATATGACAGCGTCCTTTCTTTACGTATAGTACTCACCATATTCAAATTCCGCACTTATTTCTGAATGGCACCAGGTTTTCGATATCTGTGCGTTTCACGACTTAACCATACTTCAAGTTCATTAACATTTTTTTCTATACTAATAGGATTACTGCACAAGAAAGTATAGATGGGCCTGTTTTTGCTCTTAACAACCCTAACGCAGCCTATATGTTTGCTCGTCCCATAAGGAGACCAAGTAGGCCTTGTAATCGACACTTTGCTGTCTAGTTTGCTACATATCCCAACAGAAGCAGTATAACAATCATGCAAGCAGTAAAAACTGTTAGACGCTTTTCTTTGATGGTGTCAATAATAGTCTTTTTCACTTCCATTTTTTCCCTTTATCTTTCCTAAAATAGAATGTCCAAGCCAGTATTCAGTATTTAAGATGTGGCCTTGCCAGTAATTTGTACATACAATGAAATAATTGCCTCTTTGTCTCTACTAGCATAATTCATGCCAGTACACAATTGACAGAACTGCATGATATACTCTCCCGCCTAAAAGTTTGCAATCACAGCGTATGACGATAATTTTCGTTAATTTTATTATTTTTTTTAAAAATTAACTATGATAAAGTGAGATTTAATATAAAAAAACAACACACTCCAAAATATTTTAAGCTTTTTTTATTAAGAGTTGAAAAATTTACAGAAAAAATAAATTGAAATAATTAATATTAACGACTATACTTATTTTTCATTAAAATATCCTCCACGAGATTTTATCACTGTCTTACACAGACTTGACATTCTGACAATTAATTTTATAATAATGCCTTGACTAACATTGTTCTTAGCGATCTCCAGAAATTTTGTCAAGATGAGCAGACCACAAATTTAACGCTCTACATTAGGGGTTTTTAACCTTTTGCTTTAAGCGAGCAAAATTTTGCAGCTTACAATACGTGCGAGCAGCACATATTAAATTTTTTTTTTCTTCAAGATTAAAAATGCATTTTTAGTAACTTTTAGCCGTATTACCATACAAGAATTATATTTCTCAATTAAAAATTTTTCGTGCTAATATTTATTAAGTTATCAGTGCGAACCTTGACTTTGAAGAGATGATGCCAAACCTTTTAAATTAATTTCTCCATTATGAAAAGATAATCGCAAATTTTCTTTCAAATGTGATGTCACCAATTTTGTCCTTTTTTTTTTTTGTTTTTGATATTGTTCATTAATGAAAAAGCACAAACATAACGAACATTGCCGTGACTGCACTAGCTGCTACTTTGGAGAGACTGGACGTCGACTCGAGAAACGTCTCTCGGAGCACAAAAGAGCGATCCGTTTAGCGGATATAGAACACTCAGCTATCGCCGAACATGTCTGGACAACCCACCACGACATCGACCCACACCGCGATGTCGTGGTGGTAGACAGATCCCACCATTACCTAAAGCGTACCTGGTTGGAATCGTTAAATATAAAATCTTCGGATAAATCCTTGAACAGGAACAGTGGTTGCCAAGTCAACCCGATCACAGAGTCAGTAGTTCTATCATTGGACAAACGCTGGCCACGTCATCATGCGTCACAGCCACAGACGTCAACAAACAATTAAACCTCGCGTCTCACGCACCTGGCAGTGCACATCTTCATTCCAACTGCCATTCATGTATTTTTAATTCTGATGAAGGCTACCATATAGCCGAAAGCTCATATATTTCTTCTTTATTTGTACGCTCTGTGTTAGCTATAATAAATTCCTCAATGAAAAAGCACTTTCACGTGTGTATATTGATCCAAACATAAAAAGTACTTTGAACCCTTTTCTTTGTTGTAATAAAGGAAATTTTTTGCAGTCGGAAGAACCCCAGAATTTTAAAGTATAGTGTAGTTTTGTGCTGGAAAAGAAATTTCAGAGTTAAAGATGACCGCATATCAACAAGTTCTAACTCGGCAGCTGCTACTTCATTTTGATTGAAAATTTCTTTCATAGTGACAAATGGGCCTGGAGTACTGGGGTCCATAGTTTAACAGGTATTTATTTAAAGTATACCCAGTAAAATAAAATAAAATAAAATAAAATATTTCCAGAAGCTTTCGGAACTCGTGTCCCTTTCTCAACTGACAGAATTTTTAAATACATTACAAGCAAACTGTGGCACGTTAACAGGTATTTATTTAAAGTATACCCAGTAAAATAAAACGTGCCACAGTTTGCTTGTAATGTATTTAAAAATTCTGTCAGTTGAGAAAGGGACACGAGTTCCGAAAGCTTCTGGAAATATTTTATTTTATTTTATTTTATTTTACTGGGTATACTTTAAATAAATACCTGTTAAATTTCTTTCATGTTACCGATTTAAAAATTTCTGTAATTTATCGTTAATTCAAATTTTGGGAGGTGCTCTTTCAAGTGTTCAAATCTTTCTTGGAATTTGTAACTAAGGTCTTTGATTACATTCATTACAAACATTGAGCACTCCCTAGCAGTTTCTTCCAGACATTTTTTTAAGAGTAGGAAAATGAAGCAAATTTCCTTTGAAAACTTGATTCTAAAACACTGGAAGTTTTTTCTCAAATGCAGTAATCTTCTCGTATAAAACTACCACAAATTTATCCTTTCCCTGCAGCTTCAAATTTAACTCATTTTATTCATGACATCTTCAGCCATAAATGGCTGAAGATGTCAACTTGAATGAAAGTGTAATCTTGAAATCTTCAGTAAAAATTTCATTAAAAAGGTTTTCTTTATTGCTTTCTGTTAGAAAAGGTTTTAGTTCTTCAAACACCTCCCAAATTCTGCAGAGCGCCTTTCCACGACTGTGCCAACGAACTTCTGTACATCAGAATGCATTGCATGAAGACCTTCCAAAAATATTTTTAGAAGTCGCTTATTTAGGGATTTAGCAATAAAAATGGTTGATGACTTTAGCAATGACTTCGAGACATCCTATAATTTCTTCTTGATCTTTCATTCGTGAACGCAAGGCCAAATCAATATGAGTAAAATAGTGATAATGCACAAAATTAGGTATCTTTTCATCTCTGTTAAGATAAGCAATAAGGGCTTTTTTATCTCTTATGACAGTCACGCCATCAGTAACAATTGATACAAGTTTACTCAAATCAGTTTTGTGCTCTGAGGAATTTCATAAGTGCGTCATATGCATCTTTTCCAGTTGTATGACTAGTAAGCAGCAAAATAACCAAAATATCTTCACAGCTGCCATCATGTTGAATCAAACGAACAAAACGAACAAATCAAACGATATGTCCAAAACACCAGTCGACTCATCAAGTGCCAGTAAAAAAAAAATACGCAACTTAGGATTCTATCTAAAAATTTTTTTTTTTTGCCAATTAATTTCATTTATAATTTCATTTATAATGTAAAACTCCTGGCCATGTCGCCGTGTTGAGTGTTATTGTCTCTAGTATATGTCCCGTACTTATTAGCAATAAAGAATTTATTTATTTATTTATTTATAATTAATTGAATTATTAGGTGAATTTTATGCTATTTTATGAACTCGATTTGAAACTGTATCATTACTCAAACGAATATTTTGGCGGAGCTAATCAAGGTAGCTATCAAGCACTTCTAATGATGATACTATACAATTTTTTATTATTTCACCACTAGTGTAAGGCAATGAATTCTTTGTAATTATATTGGATAAAATAAATTAAACTTCATTCGCTAACACTTTACTAGTATTAGCTTGACCTAAATTTAAAATATTTTTCTCTCTTTCAAGTTTCTTTTTTTCCTTCTTGAAGTTTAGCTTTTCTAATATCAGTAAATTTGGGAAAAGCTTCATGAAAATTCCTATGGCATGTTTGGTAGGTAATGTCTTTCACAATTCGACTTTCAATAGCCAGCCAAACACTCCTGACATAATAAGAAAATTTCACCAGTTCCACTACAATTTATCTATTACTAAATGATCATATTCCCGAGAAGACAGAAATGCATACTTTTCATTTTTTGTTTCTTTTTGTTTCAACAGGTTTTGAAACCTGTTGGCCTAAATCAGACTACTGCGAAGGTAGTGTTAATGTATCAGTTTTTTCCTCATCATCATTTCGGGTTCTTTTTAAAAACTTATCCATTTTGAAAGGGTTTAGTAACTTTAGTTAAATCTGTTAAAAGAAAATACATTTAAGCATTTGCACACAAAATCAAAAGTTTTATTACTATAACACTTTCATCATCTTTAAAGTTAGCACTATACATATACGGTACCCATTGCAACACTGCAATTGAGTGAAACACGGAAGTAACTTGTTAAAACCAGCAACTGAGAATCGCATGAGGCAGTAATTTAGGGCTTATAATACCGGTCAAAATCTTAATATCGGTATTTTTAATTTATGAAACCGGGATACCGGTATTCCAAAAACAAACGTTTTTCTTAATAAATTTTGATGACAGTTAATAAAGTAAGGAAAAAACAAGTTCTCTAATTACTTGAATTCAAGTTTTAAATAAATATTTATTATAATAATAAATATTCAGAAAAAAATAATTAAAAATACAGTTTTTCTAAAAACAAAAAAAAATGTATATTGTTACTGCAAAGTTTAGTTATGTTTAAGCATCCACACTACCTGTCCGAATAAAGTTAGCTCTTAAGAAACATAAGCAATCGTATGATCGTTTAAAATGGATCTAAATTTGGTACATATTTGATTATTGGCAGAAAACGCCCTTTCTGATTTTATTTTGGTACTATTGTACTGAGATAATCGTAGAGGATCTCAGTCAATATTTTCTAGGCTTTGAACTTTTTTTAGCTAAAAGTAGTTCATTAATTTCCGACTGAAGTTCATCTTTTAAAATCTCATAGGAGTCGGGCAATTTCTTATTTTGGAAAGAATTTGCGGAACACTGATGTTCTGTTCCATGTTGGTCTTCCACGGTTGAATTATGTTCATCATTTTCTGAACGAGAAAGACGTTTTATTCAGCGAAGTATAATTTTCACTGTAGTATCTTTACTGAGTCTGGGAGAGAGCAAAGAGTAGGGATAAGGAATAAAGAGAGCAAAGAGTAGGGATAAGGAATAAAGAGAGCAAAGAGTGCAGTTAAGGAATTCTTCACATATATAAATGCAAAGAAGAGGACAAATCAGATCGGACGCATATGTAATTGCGTGGGATAGTATTAGATACCTCTACTGGTATTGCAGATGAACTCGGCAGTTACTTTGCATCGATATTAATAGAAGAAAAACCCTTCACGTCAATGAGAAATTATGGGAGTGAAGTTGAAAAAAATGTAATTAATGATGTTGAAATTTCATATGTTTATTTAATGAGAAAACTTTCGCGCCCACAGGTGAGTAAGGCTCCTGTGGTTGATAGCATATACCCTATAATCTTAAAGGAGGCGGCAAGTGAGTGCATTGAACCATTAAGGCTAGTTATGAGAGCATCACTGGACTCAAGAGAGATTCCGATGGATTGGTGTAAATTGGAACATAAAGGCGGTTCTAGGAGTGTAACGGGAAATTACCGACCGGCCAGTCTAACTTCAGTAGTGGGGAAAATCATGGAGGCAATGATCAAGGGCAGAATTCAGGATCATTTAGATGGAAATGGAATTCTGTAGTATACACAGCACGGTTTCGTAAAGGGAAAATAATGTTTAACAAATCTGGTTAGCCATTTTGACAGATCACTCGTGAGCTGGATTTAGAGAATAATTTCGACATTGTTTATTTAGATAACAGCAAAGCATTTGACTCATTCCTACATGAGCGGTTACTTTATAAGTTGGAGCAGGCTGGAACATATAGGGAAAATCCTTAGATGGATAGCACGATGGCTTGAGGGCACCAGGCAGGGGGGTTGTGATAAATGGTTATTCCTCAGATAGGGTTAATGTAAGAAGCGGGGTTCTCCAAGGATCAGTATTGGGACCACTGTTGTTTTTGATTGTGGACATGTGTTTTTGTAAAGAGTGGCTCCTTGAACGTCAGTTCATCTCCGCCTCGTATCTCTGTGAAGAACGGTATTACTACAAATGGCCCAGATATGTGCGTGACGGAGATCTGTGTGTATTATGTGTGTGTTCTATTGTTCTGTTCTGGCAACTTGGCTACCCAGAAGCATGAGTCACCTGGACAGATGATTCTGGGTACTCGTCCACACCACGGGAAGGTGGACCAGTCCAGTAGTGCTCGTGATGTCTCAATTCGAGACTCTGACCCACCTGATGTTGCCAAAAGGTAGGCCAGATTCCTCTTGGGGGCCCACTCCAGAGGGGAAAAAATGGGGGAGGGGGAGGGGGAGGGTTCCGCGGCATATTAAAGGGGGGAAGAGAGAGGGGTTCCCGCAGCGTATTAAAAAAAAAGAGGTTCTCGTAGTGTATTAAAAAATAAATAAATAAATAAATAATAATAATAATAATAATAAAAGAGGTTCTCCTGGCGTATTAAAAAAAAGAAAAAAAAAAAGGGAGATTCTCGTGGCGTATTAAGAGAGAGAGAAAAAAGTTTCCCGTGGCGTATTAAGAGGGGGGAAAAATAGAGAGAGAAGGGTCCCTCTGGCGTATTAAATTCCCGTGGCGTATTAAAAAAAAGAGATTCTCTTCCCCCCCCCCTCTTTTATTAATACGCCACGAAATGAAAAAAAAAAGTTGAGATTTATTCATCTACAGCAAAATCTATTGTTTTCTAAACTGGTGAGGACACAGCCAGACAGTTCGTCGTAAACATCAAATTGAATGTCAAGTTGGGATCGGGCTAGAGGCGTGAATAACTGCTGTCAGCTGTGACTGTACAAGTCTTCTCATAAAAGCTTCTTTTGCAAAATACTGCAGCGCTCGGTAATTATGAGCATCCTGCACCAACACTGACTCTTGACCAGTGGAAAGATTAGACACTGCTTCCCTAAGCCTGGCCCTAGAATCCATATAATTTGGACATGAATACAGTACATGTTGCCAGTCTTCAACCTATCCACACTGATATAGATCTGTTATTGACAACCTAAATTTCATGTTCATCGAACCGTGACCAGTCAGCAAGTATGAAGTAAACATATCCATACTGAACCAGACATTCATCTTCTTGTTCATCAATGTGTAGGCCTCGGGGAAGAATTTTCTTGTAACGCAGCCAACTGATGAAGTGTCCCATCTAAATTGCCAAAGGGTTACTAGTTCATTCCAAATTCTTTTACGTTCATGTTTGACATCCGAGTCTAAATTAATTGTGATTCCAAAGAGTTCTGAGGGAATTTGATATGTTGTTTTTTATTGCGTGTCTATGCATATGTACTTGTTTTGGGTGGCATCTAGACGTTTAATCGAACTCCACCTTGGAAAATCTGTGTTGAGAGAGAGTAACTGTGTCTACACTCTACAGCGATCAACACCCGGTCAATCACTGCCCATTTCTAAGCATGAGTAGTTGTGCGTGGTTCTATTATCTAGTGCTGCTGCACCAATTTGTCGTCCAGTGGAAAGAGTGCAATACAAAAGGACAGGAGCTCTCGGGCTGCCCAACCCGAGGGGAAAAAATAAAGAGAAAATAAATAAATAAATAGAAAAAAAAAATAATAAAAATAAATAAAAAAAATTCTATGTATAGTTAATACCATTATATACATTCTATATTATTACTAATTTAAGAACACAACATTTAGTTTCTAAATTAACAGCTGTTTGACTTAGTAAGGTAGAAATATAAGTTCATGAATACATCAGTCTACTGTTCACTTCTAGAATTAATAAAAAAAGGCGCGTCTTCTTTTAAACACCTTGTCAGAAAACGATTGGAATGCTGCAAAGTTCTTGGCATCTTGAATCAAAATATCGAGGTTATCATTCCTAATAGGTTGAGTGCTGTTAAATAGTTCTTGTCTGAAGTCGTCATAAGCCCACAAAAACACAAAGGGTCAGGTTCAAGTCCAAATTTACACAATTTATCTCGCAGTGAACCATGTCCAGTAATTAAAAACGACGTTGTCATTGAAGGATAAAACCCTCCCATAACTTTCTTATTTTCAACAAACGTTGCATCTCCAATGAACTCCCTGGTACTGAGTCCTGTTTCACTGGATTACCATCTGTATTTCCACTTCTCAGTGAATTTTGTCCAAAGATTAATTTTCTCCTGCCGAATGCCCGTGGCCGGATTATTTGCAATGTCGTGGATTTGAGTTGCCAAACCTTTCTTTAAGTTAGAAATCATGCCTTGGTATGCCACATAAAGGTCAATCGGAATACAATCTGAGATCACTTGTAATGCAATGTTTGATGTTGTTCTGCAGCATCTGTGTGTTGCCAATATCATCTTTCTCTGCAATGATAAAAGTTTGGCCTTCGCTGTGACGTGAGTAACCCTATGAAACCATATGGTAGCCGCATATACTACAATTGGCAAAATTATAGCCTTATAATATAATGCCAAAGTTTTGTGCTTTATACCCCATTCAGCTCTTGAGAGCCTAATCACATTGGCGATAAACTTCTTAATCTTTTCAGCTAATTTCTTTACGTGGGGGATAAAAGAAAATTTATCATCAATTAAGAGACCAAGATATTTATTTTGAGAAACATAAGGGATTTGGACATTGTTGATGTGAAGTTTAGGAGGTCTGTTATTGAAGATCATCATTTTAGTTTTCGTCTCAGAAATTTTTTTTAATTTGTTTATTCTAAACCATTCCAGCAAATCATCCAGGATTTCTTTCCCATGTGTTTCTAGCAAAAGTCTTGACCTGCCTGGTATGCATATCACTAAATCGTCGGCATGTGCTATTTTATTGCAAATTTGACTTTCTTTTAGTAACCATTGGTCTAAAACGTAAATCCACAGGAGAGGCCCGAGCCTTGTGGGCACCCTCTTGAAATGAATTTTGAAAATACCAAATGTTGTGAGATGACTTTTATCTGCCTATTTGAAAAATAAGATCTAATAACTTGATATAGTAAATCATAACATCCTGCCTCTCGAAGTGATCTGGTTTCGATACACTCCAACCAGAGTGTATCGAAAGTGCCCTCAAAATCGATAAAAACAACCATCATGTATTTCTTGTCTGTAGTTTTACATAGATTCACCAAATTTCTGATGGCATCATCAGTGGCGGAGCCTTTCTTAAAGCCGAATTGTGAATTAGAAATCATATTACTTGTAGCCAAAACCTTCTGCATCCTAGGCGCTAATAATCTCTCATAAAGTTTTCCAAGATTTCCTAGAAGTGATATAAGACGATATGCCTTGGGATCCGTTGCCAATTTTCCAGGTTTCCTGAGCATCTTTACTAATGCACTCTTCCAAAAATTTGGAAAAGTCCCCCCTAATAGACATTTGTTGAATACATTCAACATTTATGTGGAAAATGTTGGTGAAATCTTTTGATTTCCGCATTTTAAACTAAGTCCATTCCAGGACATTTTAACAGATTGATTTTAGAAATTGCAAGTGCAAGTTCATATAGACTAAATTGTTCCGTGTCATTTGATCCCTTGTAAGATCCGTTAATGAACCTTATCTGAGCTTGTTTGGTTGTGTCTTGCTCTGGGTGATCATCAGGGAAAAGTCTCTCTATAATAGCTTCAACCGTGGAGAGCCAATCAGTAGTCAGACTTCCGTTCGAGTAAACAGAACTATATATCTCAGGAGTTACAAATGTGTCACGACAAATTTTGTATATTAATCCCCATGGATCAGAATTACCTGTATGGAACACCAGTTTCTGCTATGGGGATCTTTTGGCTTCCGCAATAGCTTTGAAATATTCCATACGTAATTGACAGTAGACTTCTTTTAGTCGCCTAGTGTCTGTTTCTGTTAAGTATCTGTGCCTCTGGAAATTCTTCCTTGCATCTATAACAAGTCTTCTCAAAACAGATAACTGGGAATTCCACAATGGGGTGGAGCTAGGTCTCCTAACTTTTCTTTTAGTGGATTCAGTCAAAGCTCTGTAAAGAGTGTTTTGCACAAAGTACCCATATTCTATTGCAGATAAACTGTTCAATTGTGCAATTTTATCATCTGAAAATTCTTGTTGCAAGACTTGCTTAAATTTGGTCCAGTTCGTGGTTCTCATAGAGAAGCGGTTTAAGTTCTGAAGGTGACCTGAAGAACCTCTATCCCTAACATTTAATACTAAATCAAAAGTGATAGCACGGTGATAGCTATTGCATACATCCGGGCAGACGATCCAGTTTTTTACTTGCTGTGACAAGCATGGAGAGGAAAGGGTAAGGTCTATGTTAGACCGTCCGCGAACGTTCCAAAAGGTTGTTGGCATATTGGGAAGATTATGCACATTCCAATGGTTAGTCAATATAAATACTTCAAACACAGAACCTTTAGCGTCGTTACGTTCGCTAAACCAAAGTTGAGATTTTGCATTGGAGTCAGTTGAAACCAATATATTTGCACTAGGAAAAGTGTTAAAATTTCTTCCAAAAGATGCATTGGTACCTCAATATTATCATTTGGAACACAATATAAAGAAACTATGTAGAAGTCTAAAAATTGGGTAGAAATGTGGATGTAGGTAGAAAAGTATGTACAAAAACGAGATATGACTGTTACAATTAGAGCTCCATTAAATACAACAATGGCAGTTTTTGGCTGCTTGGATTCACATGCAACGACTCTAGCTATTAACGGGTATCCAACAACGTGATATAACTTATCCGTTTGTCTATATATCGAGTAGGGCTCCTGAATAGCCAAAATGTCTACTTTATCCTGCAAACATGAAGCACTTACGTGATGTACATTGTTCATCTGGAACATGAAGCACTTACGCTTCATCTGGATCGCAACGTGAATGTTGCTCGTTCACCTGCATTAATTTTAGGAAATATTTGTTGGTAGATCTATTGTAATTTAGATGGTTTATTGTGTATTATTCATTAGCAATTTTCAGTCTTGCAAGTTCAGCTGCCTTCTGATATTCTGGACAGAATGGATCCCTTACAGAATGTGCATTGTCCCTATTCCTCCTCTTACAGTTTATACATCTCGGGGGTTGTTCTTTATTGGGGCAGTCTGCATATATATGCCCCCCAACCGCACAATGACCACAAGATACAGTCTTTTGGGTGCAAAACTGCGTGAGGTGGCCAAATCCCAAGCAATTGAAGCATTTTGTCACTATTGTAAATTTCTTGTATTTATGGGGTGAGAATCCCAAGAAAATTTTATCGTTTTCTAAAATATATCTAAATAATCTCGGTGAGAAACCTACCACCCAATTGTTCACTTTTGTCTTTGTACCGGAGCTAAAACGTAACATTACCTCTTACTGAATCTTTTCAAAAGTAAAGCCATAATCTTTAAGATTTTTCATAAATATGTCCCTACTATTGCTTCCTTAGTTAAATCTCTTGAAACGTCATAAACTAATAGTGTAGGAAATGTCATTTTTGGTTTGTCCGACTGTAGTCCAGCATCTTTAAATGTGGAGGATTGTCTAAGCAGCTCTAAATCCTCCTTGTTAGATTTTTCAACTAACACACCATTATTTCTCACAATTCTGACGTTTTTAATTTTAAATTTTTATTTTCAGAACGTAGAGATTTGGCTATTGCTGCTTTAACCTCCGAACCTAAGGCTAGCTTGGAGTCGTCCACCAGTCTAAAGATCGCCACATGCTGAGGGACACTGATTTGTGTTGTAACAGTTTTGGCTTCCATAAGTATCCTATCTTTAGAGCTCGGTAGCCAGGTGGGCAGGAACAGCAGTGCGTAGCACACGCTTCTTGATTAGACCGAGGTTCGAGCCCGTGCCCGTGCCCATCACATACGGAGGATGCGAAAAGGTCAGGGAATGACCACCGCATATCCCCCCGGAGTAATATGGCCTTAGTTGCTAATGCTCCTAAAAACCAAATAACAAACAACAAACAAACCTATCTCTAGAGTCAGTTATATTATAATGCTGCCCTCGTTCCACTCTATCCCCTCCAGAATACATCTGCTTCGTTTGTGTCGAGCTGATCCTGACTTTATCGGCGTAAGATGGCTGTAAAGGCATCAAACCAGCCTTGCCACTCATGATTTGGTCAAACATATTAGCTCTTACTTGTAATTCCTCTGTCTTGACTTTTAACTTCTCATTTTGAATTATCAATGACGTGGTAATTGTTTTCATCTCTGCCCAAAAGCTATGGATTATGTTTGAGGCTGCCTTAGTTACTTTATTGGTTTCAGCAACCATGAAATCACTCAAGGTTTTCTTTATTTTCGTCAAAGCCACCTGCATACTAGCACTATCTGCAAGGCATTCTGCTTCAATCGTAAAAACTGGGTTTGTCTTAGACTTATTAATATTCATTTTATCTGGACATTATTTGTCTTTTATGCTCTTATGTTGTTTTTGATTATCTTAAATGACATATATGAAGGGATATAGAGTGTGATGGCTAAACTTGCAGATGATGTAAAGATCAGTAGAGTAGTTAATGATCGCCGCCAAGCAGAGCTTCTTCAGAATAACCTAGATAAACTCAAGGGATGGTCAGAAAAGTGGCAGCTATATGCTTTAATTCAGCAAAATGTAAGGATCATACAACTTGGGAACAGCAACCCCAAAATAACTTATACACTTGGTGGAGTTGAACTAAAGTCAGTAGTGGAGGAACGGGACTTGGGAGTTACGATTTGGACAACTTCATATCTGACTTATAAGTATATCTGACTTCATATCTGACTTAAATTAGTATCGAAAAACCGGTATTTTTGTATTAATACCGGTATTTGAATACCGGAAAAAAATGATCGGGATCTCGGTATTCGGGGAACAGCATACCTAGGGCTTACAATACCGAGATCCCGGTATTGTAAGCCCTAGGCAGTATCCTCGGTCTGTAGCGACACCATGGCAGGAATGATCGTACTCTCAACAAAGTATTTTGTAAAAAAAATTCTTACTAAATAAATGTTAATTAACAATAACCGTAAAAGTGTCAAACCTTGACCGTTTTTGAGATTAAAATGTCGCAAAATATATAATTTTCCTTCAATCACTAACATGAAAGGATGAAAGAATTTTCTAGCGAAGAATGGTATGAATTTTTTGTAGATTATCGCAGAAAGTTAAGAAATAGAAAGCACCCTTTTTAAATACAAAGATTTATATATAATTTTTTTAGCTTAAGAGGCGGTGCTCGCAAGCACCGATTTTAGGATCGATTCCGAGCAAAATTTATTTTTTAAAGAGCGCAGTGGCGCTCGCAAGCACCAGGTTAAGAACCCCCTGCTCTTGATCCCATAAAAGCTCTATTGGATTTAAGCGCGATTGGGGTGGCCACACCATAATTTGCAATGCCCCTCCTGTTGTTTAGTTGCTAGAAAGTTCGTGTACAGCTTAGAGCTATGATTCAAATCATTGTCTTGTAATATAAATTTTTTTCCACAAAGTCGAAGTTCCAGAGGATATTGCATTATATTCAAGTATGTTTTTAGAGCCTTTCCCTAAAATTCCTTCAATTCTGGTGATAGTGGCATAGTGTTTTGTGGGAGGCGCCACTGGTGGTTTCCCACATCTGCACCATGGTACTTTATGAAGAATTACAGAATCTCTGTAAAAGCCAGAAAAAGTGTAGTGTCTGGTTTGTGAAAGAGTAGTGCTATGTTCTGTTGTTCTGTCTCTGGCTGCTTGGCCGCAGGGCCCCTAAGGGAACCACACGTTGCACACCACAACCACCCGGAGGTGAGCCAGGCTGCTCATTATACTCTGGCTGGCCTTCGCCAGCATTGTCATGTCATTGTCATGTCTGCAATACCAGGGTGCCTGCCCACCCACCGATGAAGGGCCAACAAGCCTTGAAACAGTGCCGTCTGGGTGGTGGTGGTGCCCACCGAGAATAAGTAACAATAGTCTTCACTTTTGGTGAAGCGTTACTCGTTACTTATTCGAGGTAGTTCAATACATGGCAACTCGTTGTGAAGGAGGAGCACAATATGAGATACAGATAAAATGATGCCCCTTCAAACTACAAACGTAGTTTTTTTCTTTTAAGAGTTTTCTATGGTGTATTAAACCAATATTATATAGAATATTTACACTCTTAAACATATGATGCTTTATTGCATTAATCTTCATTTACATTATTCATATATACATTATTCAAATTATACAACGTACACGTGGGGCTGTATCAAAATCTTTACTGAAATTTAAGTAAATTGTGTGTATCTTTTTTTTTTTACATCCTGTTTCCATGGGATAAACTTCATAGTAGCTAATAAGTTTAGTCAGACATGAGCTTCATTTAATAAAACGTACAGTGATTCCCTTATTCCTGTTTCTGTGTCTTTGACCTTGTATATAATTGTAATAAGTTACATTTGATTAAATCATACAGAAACACTTTAATCATTTTGTAATAATTTAACATTTAGTTCCTTTTCGGTTATTATATAGTCATTAAACTTCTAATACTTTGCCAGACCGCTGGTATCCTTAATTTGAAAATCATCTTCACATGCGGATGCAGAATATTTATTCAGCTTGTCAGCAACTAGTTCAGGAGTATCGATACTCTTATCATAGCGTTCACTCTCTTTCATCAGTTGACTTTTTGCTCTTTTCACTTCTATGTTAACAACCTGTAGAATCTGTTCCATACGTTTCTATATTAGTAAGTTTATAATTAACTTGAGAGAGAGAATGTTTATTACCTTTATACTAATATATATATATAGCAATTTACGTTGAAGTTTCGAGATTAGGTTAACGTGAAATTTGTTTAAAGAGTATAGATTGAGTAAATAATAAGGAAATTATAATAACTGCATCTAGACAGGTTAACATGATCAGGTCTTTACGGTGTAGAAAATAATGATTCATATCGAACAAAGTATTCAGTGAAACTGATGAGCTGTTAATGCTTATTCCATTCTCATCAATTAGACATGGCGTTTTACAGTCAATCAGTCATTCTTAAAGGCACTGCGACATTTTCTGTTTGTAGTGATAAGTTTCATGGAACAGTTTCGTGGTCATGACATCTAACAGACTACGTTTGGGTACATTTTCCATAGAGTTTTGTGAACCCGTACTTGGTACACGCAGTCCAGTTACTGACGCCGATGACGTTTCCTATTTAGACAAAGTGTGTGTATTAAATTTACTTTACTTTCCCTTTTCGAGAATTTTTTCCAATTTTTTTCTTATTTTTCCATTTCTAGAATTTTTTGCATCATATACACGTGTAGTTTCAGTTAATGTTTAAAGATGTCAGAAACAGATGTAGGTATATTGTTTAGAAAGTTGATTACCTTTAGGATGTCTCTTATGGCATAGTCTTGTTTCGGTGGACTTTTAGCGTAAACACAAGGTTGCTTGCTTAGTTTTTATTTCCGATTATTTCTGAACATATTTCAGTGTCAGCTAATTCACTGTTAACAGATGAGATCCTAGTTGTTTCGTTTCAGTCACTAGAGATTGTCGTTAGAGAGAACTAGGAACTTGCCTGTACGACTGCATTTTAATATAGTTCTGTTCCTCGTCTTCGTGTCTTTCGTGTATATGTAACAGTAACTTGTCTTCGAATATAAATACAGAGAATTGTTTTCCCTCCACTTCGTTGTTTCCCTTGACACGTCCTCTTTTTTGGGCTGCTCCTTGTGTCGTTTTCTGTGGAAATACTTATATCTCCATTACGTGTACAGATGGCAATGAGTTGGAACTTGGCAAAGCGCCAGCCTCTTTTTGTATGTTTTAAACAGTTTTATCACATGCATGAGATGAAGCCAGGAGATACGCTGGAAAATAAGTACTGCCTTTGGGCAGCCTGGCGTGTATCCGATATTTTCGTTTCGTATCTTGTCTGCCCAAGCTTTCATGTGGTTTCCGGCGCCATTTCTCTGCTACATAGTATTGCCCCTTGTTTGAGCAAAATCTCTGACTTCCGAGGAGTTCTGATAGAAGAAAGACTTGCCCATTGATAAGTCAAGGTTACATCTAGTCTCTTTTGATGTGCAAAGCCGCAAAACTATATTGTCCTGAGATTTTGACCCGGCTTCATTTCCATGCTTCGAATGCATCATCTGAAGTCGCATATTCCCTGTCATCATCTGGTTATTCCAGAGGATTATACTCATGCGGCATTTTTCCATTGTGAATTTGTTTTCGACAAAGCCATTAAAAAGATACATGCAACTAATTTTGATTTCGAAAAATTTTAATAGGCCTGTTATCAATATGCCTTGTAATAGGCCTCTAGAATATAAATGCCGCCATAATACAGACGAGTGACCCTGCAGTTGCATTTGAATATGTCACTCCGAGAACTGGTAATTCACGTGTTGAACTATATTGTAGCATACAAGTTACAAGTGCTCTTTTTATTAACGAGCACGTGTAGCGTACAAATTCTTCTTAATAAATAAATAAAAAATCGACTAGAAGAAAGAGAGGAAGAAATATTAAGAGAGAGGATTCTAGTGAATTTGATAGAGAACGTTCATATTTTTTCAGGGATGATTTTACCTGAATTCTTTTGCTGTAGAGTATTAGGATATGCCAGAGATGTCGGAATATTCAGTAGGCATTTCACGCTTGATTTTTGAAGAGAAGAATCTCTAACAATTTGAATTATCTATGGATCTTTTTCATTCTTAACCTTGGAATCATTATTACTCTCACGTAGCACAAATAACAATATCCAGGTGCTACTGCTAAAGCACACCTTTTTTCCGCCCGGAGGACGGCAATTATAACCAATGTGCTACCAGCTAGGGCCTTAATTGGGTAATATAGGGAAAAGCTCAATACCAGAAATCACTAGCGAAGAGACTTAAAAATGGAGACAATTTTTTTTTCGTACGTGAATATAAAAAAAGAGAGTGAATCATATGGGCCACTTGATCGCTTTAACTTTGCTTTTGTCAAAAACAGTTATTGAATTTATATGACAGTTCAGGATAGATACTGTTAACATCCCTCAGTATCTGGTCAGTACAACAGATATTGTATGTACCCAATCAGTTCTTCTTTTCATTATTATACGAAACCATAACTAGCACATTTGCTATACTTGACTTCATAAACCGTGATGTTATGGGAGGGGAACTCGATATCGGCTTCCTCCCCAATAACTGCGTGTCAGTTTCTTTGAGGCCGTGGAAGGACATTGCCTATTATATTTACTTCTCTGTGTCATACCTTTGTTAGTGTACAGATAAATAAAAGGTTTTATTTATAAGAAATATAATATTCAGCAATTTCTTAGCTACAATAAAATCAAAAGTAACCAGTACTTGTAATATCAAAAATAGTTAATATTAACAAAAAACTCGCATAATCTCTCTCTCTCTCTCTCTCTCTCTCTCTCTCTCTCTCTCTCTCTCTCTCTCTCTTCCTCCCCATCTGCCTCCTGCTTTGATCCAGTGATCAGATTGCGTGACCAAGTGCTTCCGAATATGAGCGCTCCGGTGGCGCAAAGTTCTGTGATAAATTTCTGTTTAAGCTGAGAATAAAGAGCGAAAATGAAAATCCAGGAAGTTTGCTGAAAACTTTGCATAATTGAACTTTCTTACAGCTGTTATCAGTTACGAGGGTTCAGAGAATTCCCTCTCTTTCGCTTTCTTTTATTAGTAAGGGTCGTCCATGTTATTTTATTCATTACGAAGAGATTGCATTATGGAATTTCGATTGTAGAGTAAAAAGAACTGCAGGAAGCATTCTGAACTCTCGGCGGAATTCCGAATGCTGCATGTTACATTTGTAGTTTGATGATGATGATAATAATAATAACTATATAACATTTTGCAGTCTAATGTTTTGCTGTACGAAACATCACCGCCACTCACTTCAGTAGCAGGTCGGTCCCCTTTGGCCGCTATGACACAATCCACCCTCCTCTAGTCTTTCTACCTACAAACGATAGACTTTAGCGGGTATGGTCCCCATTCCTCTTGCAAAACATGAGCAACTAGGCTACCTATTGTGCGACGTATTGATCTGGCCCTTACTCTACGTTACAATTCATTCCATACGTGTTCCTCAAGGTATAACTATCCTGGTTGCCTTTAATTCCGATGTACTCATGAATGTGTATACTCTCTTCTTCTCGGCTGCCACGACGTTGTTGTTGCTAGTAAGGCCAAGGTATGCCTATCCAGAGATTGCATGTTAAGTAAGCTAGTTTATGAAGAAGCTATAATAAATTAGAATTTATGATATAACTCGATGCGTTTAATTATTGAAACGGTCAGTTAGATTTGAATTGTTTCCTATAAAACGTTTTAACGTCAATGGTTCCTGTAAATTCATTAGAGGTTGCAGGTTTGCCATGCGGGCATTGTGATAGTAGCTGCATTCAAGATGGATGTTTTTTTTTTTTTTTTTTTTTTGGTAGTTGTTGGCGCATCGGCTTCTGTGGCCATAGTGCACCTCCCAAGGTTTTTGCAGTACTTTGATCCAAGCCCGAGGCGGGATTCCAACCCGCGACCTTTGGGTTGCCAGGCAGGCACTTTACCCACCTGGCTAGCCCGGTCGGAAAGATGGATGTGTTTAACCGAAATCTATGTATGGCAGTGTCTGCATTGATGCGGATTCTCCCTATTAGTAGATACACGTGAGCGGTGTGCATGGCCGATACGTGCCCCTGCTACCTCTTCTGCCAATTTGCTCTGTAACTACAGTGGCGGACAAAAAAACGGCATCCCTTGTGAAGTTTGCAAATAATGTGTTTTGCGCTGCATTGTGGTTGCAGAAATGTTCAAAATGCATTTGTTAGATAGAATATATATCTCTGTGAATGAAATCCAATAAAAAGACTCCACCTGATATACCTAATTAGCATAAATATCTTCCCAAAGGGTAAAATGCGTAATTAATGCATAATTAATCATGCAAATGGAAATCATAACAACCAAACATACATTTTATTGCATTTACGTGTACAAACTGAAATGATAAGTTAACGTAATAGTGTTATGTACTGTAAATCAGCAAAATAAGTCCTCAATATTTTGTTGTTCCTCCTCCAGCTGCAATTACAGCTTTGCAACGATCTGGCATAGAGATAATCAACTTCTGGATATATGGTTGTGCATTGCCGGTACCCAATTTCGTGCATTGCCGGTACATAATGTCGTCTAAAATTGCTCTTCTGAGCAACGTAAGACGACATTAGGTACCCTCTAAAATTGCTCTTCTGAGCAATTTTAGACGACATTATGTACCGGCAATTTCCAGCAATTTTCAATAGGGTTCAAATCTGTACTGGGCCAGTCCAACACTGTAATGCCAGCATTTCTGAGGTATGACTGCACCTTAAGGGAGAAAAACGAGGGAAAACATTGGTGTATATGTTTTAAGCCTTGTGAGACAAGAAGACAAACTCATCATTAAATCTAAATAGCATAAAACTGTGTGGCAAGGTGCTGAGTCCTCTTGAAAAATGCGGTTTTGGACGACTGTGTGGTGATCCCTAATAACGGGTTTCAGGCATGCCTTCAAGATAGCAGTGTATTATTATTATTATTATTATCAGTTTATTTAACAAACACCCCTGTACAGAAATTTCCTAGGAGGGTGGCGCATACATACATCACTTATTAGAGTGTAACAGGATTAAATATCAGCAAATACATAAGATATATACACATAGAGGAAGAATTACATACAGACATCCTGCATTCACAGAAAAATTACAAAACAATATATGTACATAGAAAAATTACAAAATTACAAAACAATGTACATACATAGAAAAATGACATCGTCATTTACACTATGAATTGGTCCTCATTTTTATTCTCTGAACAAAAGGAATACCCTCAGTCCTATAACAGTCTTTTGGAAACACAATATATCGTTCATTTACGATTTTTATGAGTTCGGCACTTGAAGTCTTTCTTCAATTACTTTCTTTATCATATTTGTAGTTCTGTGTACAGATCCTCTGCAATGAGCTTCCTGTAAGTTTTCTCGTGGCAGTACCTGTCCGGGTCTATTTTGAGATCTCTAAACAGCTCCAGAGTATTGGCAGGAAACATCCGCTTTAATCCGTCCGTGTGGTGGAGAGCGCTTCGGAGACTATGAGGGTTGAGGAGGCGGGCTCCAGGGCGGGGCCTAACTACAAGATTTTCAATTTGAGGGGCATCTAAACTTCCAGTGAGAAGTTGTGCTAGAGTGCAGATGTTACGTATTGTGATCATCTGAATCCACGGAGCTGTGTTCAAGTTTGCGTACAGTATGGATTTCGAAATTGTGAAGGGCTTCCCGGCGATCCTATTTAACCACCGGAGCAACCAGTACTCCAGGCTGAGAAATTTCCTGATATAAGTATTTGGAGCAGAGGACCAAATTGTCGAAGCATATAAGGATACAGGAACGATACATCTTTGGATATATTGGGTCACTAGCTGCTGGTTTCGAATCCCAGTTATTTCCTGTCTTACAGCCCATATGGCAGCGAGAGTTTTTGTTCTCGTGTTCTGAAAGTGCCTTCGGAAGGTTAGGCCTTCGTCCCACGCCACGTGTAGGTTTCTGCATTCACCGTTCCGTTAATAAACTTAATTCGTCCCGCCCCTTTGCTTGTTATGCATCACCAGACCACCTGAACGGGGAACATTTTACTGTCAGTGTTATGCAGTCAGGATGGCATGCCTCCGATTTTCGTCTTCTGACATATCGCTTCCCATCCGAGCCATGCAGGTTGAATTTCGATTCGTCAGAAATTATGACGGTGTCCCAATGCTCTTTTGTTCATGAAACATGCGTTTTAGCTCAAACAAGTCGCTTCTTCCTCATTTGTTGGGTCAACAAAGGCTTCTTCTTCTTGTGCCGATAAGCATGCAGACCAAATTCCAAAGCCGTCTTTGGATAGTTACTGCACTTCTTTCAACACCAGAGGCCATCTCAAAGTCCAGTTTTAGATTCAGAAGCACTATCATAGCGATTACAACGGGATAGCCGTTTGAAATATCGATCTTGGGAGGGCGTAGTCACTCTCTTAGGGCCTGATTCGGATCTTCTCTTTACGTCGCCGGTTTCCTGCTTTAATTTCGGCACCCGGGATATTGTTGACTGGTGGTAGCCTATGTTATCAGCGATAGTATGCGTAGAAAGTCCTTGGTGTAAGCATGGCCTCCATATGTTCTTGGTGTCAACTGAACATATGGGGCCATGCTTACATCTTCGCAAAACAGGATACTAATCAGCGTGTATACCCTTCCAATGCGTATTTATAGAAACGGTTGATGCAATATCTTGCAATTACTATCTGATGCCATAGAAGCGTTATCTGACGCGATACCTTTGCTTTGCGATATATAAAATGACTGTTATCAAACAATATCTTATACGTTTCAAAAGTTACTTTTATTTAAGGTAATGAAGTTTTTTTATCCGCCACTGTAGATTGACTGAGTTGTGGTTACTGTTTAATTTGATGAATTTGTTAGTGGTTTGTGCCTGCCATATTTGAAGTCATTTGTCTTTATAAGTCCTTTGTATTATCATTCTATAATCGGTGTAAGGTACAACAAAAAATTCGTCTGTGTTTGGCATCTTTGTCTGCTACCTCATTCTCTGGATCCCAGAATGCCGTGGAATCCGGCAAAATATTGCTGTCTGGTTTTTTGTTCTAAAATTCCGTAAATAGGCTAGAATTTGTTACATTATAGGACGTACAAATAGAAGAGTAAATATTTTTAAGGCTGATAACGTACTCAGATAATCAGTATATATTAAGATCTGGGAGGTGGCCAAGTTATTAACATGTAAAGCTAGTTTAATGGGCTTAACACACACTGGCCAAAAAAATACAAATTATTCGGTGTCGAACGAACCGCCCTTATTTCGATTAATGCAAGTGTGCGGCGCGGCTTGGATTCTATAGTGTGTTTTAAGTGCATTTTTGTGTAATTGTAACCATTCTTCCAGCAAAATATCGCGCAGCTGCGATAAAGTTGAAGGAAAGGACTTCATTACCGAATAGCTCTCTCCCCAGCATATCCCACACATTCTCAAATAGGATTGAGATCAGGTGAACATGGGAGACAGAGAAGATGGTGGAAATCCGTGTCGTGTTCTTCGAAGTATTTTTGTACGATTCTGGTACGATGCGCTATTGCGTTGTCATCCATAAAGTGACCATCACCTTCGTGAAAAAAGAGTAACCTTTCAGGGTGCAGTAGATCTGATACAGAATTCAAGTACTCCCTGAATGAAATTCGACCAGTATCAACGGACCCATTCCGCACAAAGAAACATTCCCCATACCATGATACCGACAGCAGATGTAAAGGAAGTTTTCGTTTATACGATACACTTTGATTTTCACTTGTTTCAGTGCAAAACAAAGTGTATCGTGATTCGTCTGACCACATGACTTTCTCCCATTTTCCACTGTCCAATCACGAAGTTTTAGGCACCACTGCAAGCATATTTTTCTGTTTTTCTCTGAAACAAGCGGCTTCCGAATAGGCAGGCGACTGCCAATACCCAATTTCTCCAATCTCCTGTGCACAGTACGGATTGAAGTAGGGCAGTTTTGGGCTTGGTTGAATTCAGACGTTATGTTCTGTTTTTCCGTACAGTCCTCCTAAGAGTACGACTGCTTCGCTCTTGGAGCGTTGTTTTTCTGCCACATTTAGGCATTTGAGATGTAGAAGAACCGCTTTCTTCCCAGTCATTTAAAATCTCTGATATGGATGCTTTTGAGAAACCAGTTATACCTTTCGTTTCTTGACTCGTTGCTCGTGATAAACTTGCACCCACGATAAGACCTTTTTCAAATTCTGATAGATCACTTGTTTTCTCAATTCCGCTTCAGATTACTGCATCGAACAGCCTATGCAGTCTTGTTGCTGAACGTGGCCACACTTCATCACCCCGCGTCAGTTTTTTTTTTCGCTTCTATATGCATTTCTTTGTCTGTGACTGTTTAAATGCAAAGTTTCGTATATTTGTTTGGCTAGTGTTTGTGTAGTTCTATACTACCCTCTATCGTTAGAGAGATAGCAATGTACAATCTGAGATACTGCTGCGGCATCCATAGTAGTATCTATTTTCGAGCCGTCAGCGTTAATTCCATAGCAGTGAGAATGATCGTTTAAGTGAACTGCATATAGTTGCTGGCTGATGAATTTCGCCCCCCCCCCCCGAAGTTCAAAGTAGTTGTCGCAGGCAGATGTTTTTAGCCACCAGGGTGGATCTGGTTAGTCTCTTGGCAAATGTTGTCAAGATGAATATTCCAAGTGTTTATCGTATAATGTAATCTAATTCCAGCAGGTTTGTTTTCATTTGGTGTACTTTCATAAAATTTTACCAACAGTAGATCCAAAAGATGCTTATGGGAAAGATGCAATGGTAAACTCCGATTTTAGCTGCATGGCTGAGCAGCCTTTTCCACCCGAGATATAGTAGGGGTTCATTTGCTTCTATATGAAGGCTTTGTACTAGAGATGCTCAAAAAGCTCCCAAAGCAATTCTCAAGGCACTGTGTTGGATGTGTTCAATTTTATAAGAATGATCTTTGTAGTAGAATCATAAACAGGAGTTCCATAATCTAAATAGACCTGATTAGTGCACTATATAGATGTAGTAGGGTGTAACGATCAGCACCCCTATGTTGAAGAATACCTTTAAAAATGTTTAATTTTTTTTTTTAACACAAGATACATGAAATGGTGGAGTGTGCTATAAATTTAAGTTTGTTGTCTAGTTTCAGTTATTTATTGGGTTCAGAATTATTTATTAGTTGACTTTTTAACCTTAATCTGAACCTAAATTTGGGTGATCTTTCTATGGTATTCATATTCTGAGAATGATTCGAGATTGTGAAATCATCTGCATCCAAATAAGCTTCAACGATATTTGAGATATGGGGTAGCATCTTATTTATTCAAATAGAAAACAAAGTAACACTAATTATTGATCCTAGCGGTACATTTTTATATCGTACTTCTAGGTTCCGAGAATCAAAAAAACTTTGCATGAGTCGAGGTAATTGGCCCCTTTATCCAAAGGAGTGAAGGCCTTGTAAGATACCTAATCTCCATATTATGTCAAAAGCTTTTTCGACATCGGGACTCACCATAACTAATTTTTCCTTTTTGATTAATGTGTTGTTACGGATATTTGACTCTGCTTTGATCACCATATCGGGCGCAGATCTATTTTGCCTAAATGCTTACTGATTTTCGTTCATTTGATTTTTAGTTTCCAGAAACCACGTTAGCCACTTATATACCATTTTTCTAATCGTTTTCTTAAACAACTGGTGAATGATATTGGGAGATAGTTCCGCAGGACTGACTGATCTTTCCCTGCTTTGGAAAAATCTAAGACAAATGGATGGTGCCGTGACTGTGGGTATGAATTTTCCAATAGGATCCACTTATAAAAAATCAGCAGTGAATTTAAGACTATTTCATTTAAATGTTTTAGCATAATGTATATTCTATCTGGGCCTGCAGCACTGTTGGATGTCCTGGTTAAGGTCTCTTCTATTTCAGTTATTAGTTAGTGTGGAAGTTTATTTTATATCTCTCAGCTTTCTTTTTTAATATGTTGGAAAGATTGGTCGTACGCAGTTATTACTAATGCTTTGTAGAATGTTTCAGCAAGGGCATTTGCTATCTCCAGAGGAGAGAATATGTCTCAGATGCAAAGTGCATCCAAGAGGGTTTTTTTTTTTTATAGCACTTCTTCTAATTTGCATAGCTTTTGTTTTAGTCTCTTATAATTAATGAGGTTTGCTGTTTTAGGGTGCTTGCAAAATAAGTTCCATGCTTTATTGCAAGATTCATTCCACTATTGGGTGACATATTTGTGTTTTCCATATATGAGTGGAGTACTGACTTGATAGCTGCTTCTAGTCGTATTGTCTGTGATTTGATTCTGTATAATCTGATTGTTAAGAGAGATGCTTGCAGTAACTTTTTTCCAGTCTGCTTTGGAGAATTTCCAGGCTGTTCGATTTTCTCTGTGTAATGAACTTGATATTTGTAATTTGCAGATGATAGGAAAATTATCACTGCCAAGGAGGTCATTTAGTACTGTCCACTCTATGCTTGGAAGAGATTGGGAGAGCATATAAAGAGGTTTATAGCAGAGGTGGATCCTGTTAGAAAATGCATATGGGTATTTGATCTAGTGTTAAGTAATATTAGGTTTTTGCTGATCCATTAAATTTTCTATGATCTGCCCTCTTCTGTCATTGGGGCAGAGCCCCATAATGGGGTCTTTCCCATTGACGTCACCCAGTTAATAGAAAGGAGTAGGTATTTGTGCTACAAGTTCTTCTGGGTCTTTGGTAGTGCAGGGTTGATTTGGCAAGACTTATAAGAAACGATAGTTAAAGAAAATCCGAGGGTAATACGGACAGCAACTGCTTCAATTAAAATTTGAAGAGAGATATGTCTGGATGGTATTATTGAGTTTGTTAGAACTGCCTACCTCCATGGGCGGAGGAAGTTAAGTTTTTGTCTTTTAGGTACAATGTGTAATATTTAATCTTTGGAGTAACCTGTAGAGTTAAATTAGTCTCTTGCAGCTGATGGCTACTGGGTCATATCGGGAGATTAAATCATTGAGATCATCGATATTTCAGCGTAAACCTCTGCAGTTCTATGAAGGACGTGCTTCTTTATTTTGTTTTTGCTATTTTCGCATTATTTGTTTTTGAAGAATAATTCCGCAGGTAACCCAGTCTTTTCCAATTAGGATACTAAAGAGCATTTACGTCACCTTCATTTGTAAAACGATACACAAAACTCTTGAATATAATGTTAATGGTCCTTCTTACACACCATGCCACACCAACAATCCTTACGTGCCTGAGTGTCACTGTCTCTGGAGCTTCTGCTGATTAGAGTCCCTCTTTTGTGGGAATAAAGACTTTATCACCTTCTGTGCTCTGTAATCTAAAACGTTTTTCTTCCAGGTATCATTTCAACTAGTTATTCCCGCAGGGCTTACCAATAACTTTGAAATATCCATTCAGATAGTTTTTCTTTTTTCTTTGACTAAGCTTAGTTCAGGAGCATTTATTTCTTCTATCCTAAAAGGGGACCACTGGGCATTATCTTAGGCGTGCTGTCTGAAAAGAAACAAAGTAAAATTTAAGTAAAGAAATGGTTAAAAGCATAAACATATCAGCAGAGATGATCTTATTAGAAAAATGAAAAGGACACATTTAAGTGGCGTAAGCTATGTAACATTAAAAGTCATCTTAAATTCTAAACCTCCCAATGAATTTATATTATTTTTTTTTCAAGAACATGTATTGCACATAATTTTGGCTACACTTCATTCCAACTTGCGATGTAAATTGTATTTACCTCTAACCCTTCGCGACTCACCCGAAAAAACACGTTGTGCCACGTCATATGACTGTTACAGGATCTTACTACAGAACTGTACTGCACACTTTTCAGGATCACATTCGCCGCAAACGAACATACGTTCAGGTCGGTGGATGCTGCATAACGACAATGCGAGATCTCACATTGCTCAAACTTTCTCTCATCGAGTATTTAGCCAGCATTAATGTCACATGTGTTCCTCATCCATCCTACAGCAGTCCTGACTTTCATTCACCCTACGATTTTTTTTTTTTTTTTATTTCCCAAGTTAAAAGAAGGAGCTAGGAGGAAAAGGAAAGTGTCCAGTCGCCAGAAGAAGTTGTAAAGACATCGGAGGCGAGTCTCAAACTCATGTCAAAATATGGCTTCCACGATATTCATGAAGAATTGCAGAAACGTTGGAGTAAGTGCATTTCATCAAATGGGAATACTTTGAATAGGACCATCAAAAAATGAAGGATTAATAAAAGTATGTTATGAAAACAAAAATAGGAACATTCTTTATTGAAAATCCCTTGTGTGTGTGTGTAGTAACATTCTTAAATAGAATTCTAACAGATTTCTATACCGAATCAAGGAAGAAAAGACAATTAATTGTTTAGTCTTCTGGATTTAGTAATTTGCCGCCGCCTAGTCGCCGCCAGTTGACCCGAAAAGAGTGTCTCTATCAGCGCCGTAAAGCGGGAATAATATTAACGGTTATTTCACCAAATGATGAGCAAGCAGCCAAAGACTGATGGGGTGGTAGCTCTGGTGATGAACGATTAATCATAACATTTAAGGAATAGCAAAATCAGCGTCGCTTATAGATTGAGAAAAGTGTTGAACTGCCTGATGCATTTAAAAATGCAGTGCACTTTCTTGATGAGAGTAAGGAGTCATCTCATCAGATTTTACTGCGTAATTACTGAAATCATTATTTTTAGAAGAAAACGAATGCTTGTTCTAATTAGGTGTGCAGCTACATTAATCGTTTCGTTGCTAATGGCCTAAGGGCAATAAACTGGTGTGTGTGCGTGCGTGCGCGCGCGCACAGTGCATATAAAAAGAGACAAATGAAGACCGATTAAATCAAAATAACAAAATAAACTAAACAGTGTGTAGGACAAAAATTTTAATTTCCATTGACTGGTTTGTCGTTTTGAGACCTTGAGTCATTGGGTTCCAGTTCACATGGTAAGCTAGTTCAGATTATCTTTATGGTTTAATCTGAACTAGCGTGCATATATAACTCCGTGGGGATCTAGCCGCTCCCTACACTCCTGAGATTTAAGTACAGCAACGAATCCTGTAAATTTCATTTAAAGATGCTCTTAAGTCTGTATTCTGATAATTAAAGTTTTTTTTTTCACTCACTTGGTACTAAGAGGTACTGCAGTAGTGGTCATAGACCAAATTAGATTATCTGCATTTGGTCTGCATCGGCCACAGACTAAACACTGATGAAGCCTTTTAAATATCTTTAATTGGATATTCAGGGTGCTCCACTATGATAATTAGGTAAAAGAATTATCATTTAGTAGGCTTTCTGCGAAAATTATGTAAATGCATGTAGTTTACAAATTACAAATTGTAAATTGGTTTTAGTAAATAAATATTAAACTTATATTTATATTCGGAAAAGCTGTCGGTGGCAGAGTAATTTCTATCTTTGCGGCTTCGATCTTGCAACGTGCCTATCAATAGTCAGGTATGCATACGATACTCCAAGACCACAGTCAGTTCTGTAAATGTGTTAATTACTAATCAAGTGAATATTACTGAATTTAAATTGTTCCAACGGCACCAGAACTTGTTGCTCATATCCCTGTGGTATGTTTTCTTGTAGAAGTATGTATTCGCTTCTCAATTTTCTTGTGCTGAATAACTCGGAATAAGTCACGAGGGGATCCATTCTGCCTTCGCCTGATATCGGCTAACTCAACTTCGATTGAAGTCAACTTTAGAAATTCCTGTAGTTGTCACTCAAAAATTGACCTACACCTCTCCAAATGAGTGGCAGACTTCAATGTATCCCGCGGATTAACTGGGGGTTTTCGTCCAGCAAGGCAAGACCAAAGAACACACGCAATTTACAGACACAATAAACATGGGTAAAGTAAAGTGTGTTTAGGATCAAACGGCACCAGGTTCCCCCATCTCCGCGTGGTATATATTGTCTTGTGATACGGAATACTGTAAAGGCCAGAGATTTAAAAAGTATGAGGGTATTGTTTACGTGTAGTGTTGTGCACCATTGTTCCTCTGGCCATTTAGCCGCCAGATCCTTGCTGAGGCCCGACGTTGCCTGCACTTCGCCCCGTGGAGGAAGACCAGGTACACCAGCAGTTTAAGATAGTTCACTCTGGTAGATCCTGCCACCTAATTTCCTGAGATTTCAGTGGTTAGGGGAAAAAAAAAAAAAAAGCACACACACACACACACACGTGGAGTGATCGCGGCAGGAATAGCGCTAGAATTTGAGGTGCTGAAAGTTTTGTGGGCGAAGCAATTTGGGTGTACTTAAATTTGGATGTGTAGGGCGTTCACTGGCGTACAGATAGAGTGGGAGGAACACTGAAGGCTGGGGGGAAGAGGTAGAAATATGGGGACGATAGAGAAGACGACTCCAGAGAGTCAGTGAGGCAGACCCATGCCTCATCAGGCGAAAGGAGGGAACGGCCGGGGGAGGAGACGGGGCCCGTCTCGTCTCCCGTGCCAAGAGAAGGGGAGATTGAAAGGGGAACCAGATAAGAGAGTTCGGTTCAGGTCGCCAATAGTGGCGTTGGGCAGCGTAGCTGCACTGTCATTCATGGTCCAGTTCGGTATTTTGTCATGTTTTCATCGCAGGTCTCAGCTTGGGATGTTGTCTTCTAGTTGAATTCTTGTTCCTGATGTAATGTTGTCTTTTTAGTTCCTTTTGTAATCATTCGTGAGTGTGGTCACGTGCGATGTCTTCGGTCCTGCGCATTGTGCTTGTTTGATGACTTTTGCAGAGTGACGTCGTTCGTTCGTTGTTGGCTAGGGGCCGGTCGATCGGTGATGTAGTTGCGTTAAGTTGGGTTTTACATTGATTGTTGCTGGTGTCTCAGTGGGACAGTCCAGCGTCTCGCAAAGAGATTTTGGGCAAATTTTGAGAAAGCTGTGTATTTTTCTTCTTACTCCAGAAGGTAGTGCTCTTGGTCTCTAGGGATAAATTGTATTTCTGTAATCAGGATAGATCAGAGAACCCCGTAGAGGGGACAGTGGTGCTTGAGATGATCCAATGTCTCTAGTTGTCCACATTAACAGTGTGGGTCGTCAGTGAGCCGCAGTGTGGCAAGTTTCTCATTAATTGCACCGTGGCCGGTTAACAGATATGTGGTCCTCAGGCCTGGGGACAGCCAGGTTGGGGATTTCGGAAAGGTTTTGCCTTCATCCGGTATATAAATTTCTTGGTTATTGCCCCTTTTCGAGAGATCTCCCACCTCTGCTCCCAAACCTTTTTTATCTAGGTGGAGTCGTCTTTTTTCCGTTGAGCGGTTGTTGGTTATGTCTGTGGTATAGTCTAGGAAAATAGTTGTCTTCCCATTGGACAGGTTTGCCAGCATGCCCCGTCGGGCGACGTCCAGGTCGAGCGTGAGGGCACCCGCAAGGACCTGGAGGTCATGCGTTCTGACGGTGCGGCACGTGCGTGTGGTAGTGAGCATCATGGAACTCTGTATCGTCTCCAGCTTCCTTTAGTTGACTGTAGTGGTTGCTTTTCGGTACCAAACGGCAGCAGCGTAGGTGACAGTTGGTATAAATACTGCTCTGTAGAATAGGGTGAGGGTTCTCTTTTTTAATCCTCAGTTCTTGTTTTTTTTTTTTTTTTTTTTCGCGGCTAAAGAGGTGTAGCTTTTCATCTTCTTTTGTATGTAGAGCAGATGAGGAAGAGAAAGGAGAAGTTTTTATCCAGTTATACGCCGAGGTATTTTAGCTGTGCTACGAGTTTGATCGTTTTAATATGGTTCTTGATTTGTGGTGGTCTGTTCAAGTCGAGGTGGCCTTTCAGGACGATTGATTGGATCTTTGTAGGGAAGATTGCTAGATGGTGGGGCTTTTCCCAGTCCTGCAGAATGGAGATTGCCCTATTGGCAGAAGTCTCCAATTGGGCCCTGTTATCTGCAGCCAGTATCAGTACCAAATTATCGTATTAAGCCTGGGTTTTGAAGTTGCCGAGGTCCAAGGTTGAGGAACTCATCGAGGACTATGCTCCAAAGAAGGGGACCGAGAACGGAGCCCTATGGACAGCCTCGATGGACTTGTCGGTTTACTTGGCAGTAGGGCGCTCTTCAATGTTCCTTTGGGAGATGTAGTGTTTTATGCAACTGTATAAGTTGCTTGGTTGTTTAGCCCCTCTGAGTCTGCCGAGGACACTTGGCACCAGAGGGTGTCAAAGTTTCTGAAGGCCAAGTGTCCGCGGCAGATTCAGAGAGGCTAAACTACCAAGATATGGGTATAGTGTGTTTATGGTCTAATGGCACCAGGGGTTTCCACATCTCCGCATAGCATACATTGTTGCGTGATACAGAACACTGTAGAGGTTAGAGATTTAAAAGTGTATGGATATTGTAGAGTGTTGTGTACTGTTGTTTATCAAGACATGGATAGTTGAAAGTAAATTTCCAGATGACTCTAATATAATAGATTTATGGAAGCAGTTTCAGGAGACAGGAACCATACAAGAAGAGCTGGCCAAGGTCGCCCGAAGGTTGCATCAACCAGAAATGACTGGTACGTTCATGACAGTCTCTGGGTAGTAACCATTACTCAATAGTCTGTCATATAGAGGCAAATTAACCACCCCTAATCATAAAGTCAATTGGAACTTTGCAAATGCTGTTTGGGAAAATACAGACATCTGACAATTCTAGACAAAGCAATTGTATCAAATGTATCAATTAATGCTGTTATAACGTATATAATAAATCGAATATTACAAGCCACCAACATTAATTGATACATTTGATACAATTGCTTTGTCTAGAATTGTCAGATGTCTGTATTTTCCCAAACAGCATTTGCAAAGTTCCAATTGACTTTATGATTAGGGGTGATTAATTTGCCTCTATATGACAGACTATTGAGTAATGGTCACTACCCGGAGACTGTCATGAACACACCAGTTGAACAATGGAAAAAAAGCTTGTGAGCATATGGAGAGGTCGACTGATGAACTTGACCCAGAAAGCTGGTGAAAATAAGTGGGTAATACAGTATTCAGTATTGTCCGATTTAGCTTATCAAGAAGCTTTTGTAAAACTTGTCCCTGGTTTATCTTATCGCCCCATAAAGGATGATATGCATTAAAGTCTCCTATAATGATAGAGGGAAGAGGAAGCTGAGCAAGACTTTCAAGGTCATTGTAAGAGATATCTTGGTTGGAGGAAAGATATAAGGAGACAATGGTGAAAGCAAAATGGAAGGATATCCAAGCTGTCACAAGTTCTAGATTTGTTTGTAGCATTAACGTTCGGAAAGGAACGTTGAAGCTGATTAGAATTGTAACTCTTCCATGAGCCGAATTGGTTACGTGAGAGAGACGATGTTTTCTGTAGATGACTTGATGGTTAAGTGACGTAGTAACAGATGCTGTTAAATTAGTTTCTTGAAGACCAAAGGCCACTGGGTTATATTGGACAAAAAAATCACGAACATCGTGAGAGTTGCTGAGATATCTTCTAGAGTTCCGTTGAAGGAAACTGGGCATTATTTAGTTTTAGTGCGGTCCGAATGGATGATGGCTTATGGAGATTAGTTTTTTTTTTTTTTTTTCTCCCAGTAAATATGGTCTTCCCTTCCTATGTCCGTCTCTTTCTCTGCGAAGAGGTCGAGAATCGGATCTTCTTGATGAGCGTTTTCCTTAATTTCTATGCCTGCTGATTCAATTTGTATAGTACCATGAGGATTAGTGCATTCTGAATACCTTGGATAAGTATTAGTATATAGAACAGTGATTGGTATGTTAACAGCTTTATTTATCTTAATTGCTTTCTAGGTAAGGATACACTTTCCAAAAGTATATAAGCTCAGTCTGACATCGATCTGTTTGGATATCAGTTGTTCTTTTTTGTTTTTTTTTCACAGCAGTGGTTATTATTGTTGCTGACTTTTGAATTACTTGAGCCTGTACCGATATTTGGCTTCTTGGTTTGTGGTATTTTTCTGGGCCCTGACCTGCAGAATCTTTTTTTTTTTTTTTTTTTTCCTTCTAAAGTGGACAGTTTCTGGAGTGGGCAATCTGTGGGCACTACAATTTTACCATTTATGCTACTCTGGTTTATAGTCCCGGTGAATTTACTCACATGAACCGTAAGCAGTACAATTGGCTAAATCTTTGCAGACATTTTAGGAATGGCTGCATTTTTGGAATTTGAAACAACGTATTTGGTTAGAAACGTATAGTTTTATTTGACAGTTGAGATCCCTGCTTTGATGGATTTTGGAGGTATCAAGTGTTAGGATTATACACTGAGTGGACAGAAATCGTGGGATACTAACTTAGTAACGGGTAGGCCCACCTTTCGCCCGGATAAGGACAGTCACACGGCGAGGCATTGAGTCCACTAGTTCACAAAAGCATTCCACAGGTATTTCCATCCATGCTTGCTGCACTGCTGTCCATAATTCCGTCGCATTCCTGGGTGAGGATCCAAAGCTCGAACGGACCTTTCCACAGCATTCGAAAGATGCTCCCCAGGGTTCATGTCCGGTGAATGGGCAGGCCATTCCACGGTGGTAAAATCTGCGGAATGCTCTTTGAACCATGTTCTAGTCACTACGGCTCTGTTGGGAAGCGCATTGTCCTGTTGGAAGAGTCCATTGCCCTGTGGGTGCACGATTACCATGAATGGATGCAGATGGTCTGCAAGGATGGTCACGTAACCTGAACCGTTCAGAGATGCGTTTAGACGTACCAGAGATCCCAACATGTGCCAGTTGAACACGCCCAAGACCATTACGAACCGTCCACCTGCCTGAACAGTTCCTTGTTGACATGACGGGTGCATAGGTTCGTGCGGTTTCCGCCATATACGCACCTTCCCGTCCGCTCGAAATAACTGGAAACGGGACTCGTCGTACCAGGAGAACCGTCTCCAATCATCCAAATTCTAGTGCCGATGATCTTTCGCCCAGCTGAGGCGTATAGCCGTGTGTCGTGGTTTTACTAATGGGACTCTGGTGGGTCGGCGGCTCCCATAACCTATTGCAGTTAATGATCGTCTGATGGTCTTGGTGGAGACGTTTCTGGCACCTCCCTCGTTCAAGTCGGCGGTGATTTGTGCCACTGTCGCTCTTCGGTTGGCTGGAACAATGCGACACAGATGGCTACTGCCAAGTTCATCAACCACCTTTCTCCGCCCACAGCGCTGTCAACGATGAGATGTTATTCCGGAAACGGCGTATTCCCGATACACGCTTGATACTGTAGAACGGGGATAGTGAAATTTCTGTACCACCTCCGCGACAGAGTGATCCATTTGGCACCCATTATTATCCCTCTTTCAAAGTCGGTTGACTCACGACGTTTATCCATGATGACATCGAATTGCCGTCTATGGCAATGCAGCGTGCCTATATATCTGTCAAGCGGTGGGTTTGTCCACTAGGGAGAGCGGTGACAGCGGCACGTTCCCCCGTAACCAGGTATCCCATGAATTCTGTCCTTTCAGTATCTTCTGGGTCGGAACTTGTATTATCTCGTTTAGTTTATATGCACAGTTCCCACGTCTTCTAATTCATTTTTCAAATCTTCTGAGATGTTTATTAGATCCCAATCAGTTATCACACCTCCCTAAGTGGTGTTTAGAGTAGCATGAGGGGAGACAATAATGGATAATCCTTCAAAGGATGTGATTTTTTGGAGCTATTCTCATTGACGTTCATGCAAGACTTTGACGAGCAAATCACCAGATCTCAGACGCCTAATTGTTGGAGATCTTATCAGTTTAGGTATGCATTTTAAAAGGCGAGAGACTACATAGATACTGTTCTTGAGTAAAGTACATTACAAGATGTATTTGGAGCTCTTGTGTTAACAATGTCAGTTTCTTAGCGTTTAGCACTGCATAAGTTAAAATCTCCTGTCTAATGAGTGGTCATATTAGGAACTTTAGATCCTCTATGTTTTGTAGAAATCATTTTTCTTCTTTTGGCCCTGTAAAGATGACTTTTCTTTCCAGGCTTCTGGGCTCTCCACTGGGAGGCAGCAGCAGTGCTACAAGGCTAACCATGCGGCTGAGTGAGTTTGGTTACTATTATTAACAAGAATCAGAAAGTTGATTTCTCTTCTGGAACTCTGTCTACTTCTTGTAGTGCATAAGAACTGTGCTATGTAACTAAATAAGGAAAACTGTATTTAAAACTAAAACGAATCTATTCGATTTGAAGACACTTTATAGAGATCCGTTTGAATTGCTTGGTGACATTAATAATCGCTTCTCACCCCCGGGCCAGGGCTTCACGTTTAGAGAGAAACAGTTTATGCAGTTCTGGCGGAAGATTAGGATAAATGGAAGATCTGTGCTAGGTTTCTTTCGCACTCTATGACTGATACGATTGCTCCTGAGTCTCGAATCATGGGAAAAGCTCATTCGAGCTGTTGATGATCCCTCCTTACTCGATTCGACCGCGAATTGTGACGCGTCGTAGTGTTTCGAATCCAATCCGCAACAAGAGACAAGGCATGGAATAGCAATTATTTTTCTCTCTGAAACAAAAAAAATTCCACTACGAAAAATCTAAAACCAAAGTGATATTGATCACTGTCTTCGGGATCAAGGAAGTCATTCACAAAGAATTTCCACTAAGTAACTCAGTGAATAAGGACTTCTGCGACAATTTTGGATCGATATTCTGGTATTACTGCCTCTCCTATTCAGTAATACCAGATTGATAAATGCCAGATAATACTCGTATGCAGTAGTACCTTTCGTTTAGCAGTAATTTAAACCTTAATTTCAACTTTTCGGCCCATCTGACTAATTTTATTGGTCTTTTTGAAGTAGTATGCTTTTACTCCTGTTATTATCCACCCGGTTACCTTTCTATCATCTGAAAACTTAGACATTAAGCTTGAAATATCTTCACAGTATCTTTATTGAAAACAGTGGACTCCGCTTATTGATCATTTCTTCAGGACACAGCTTAATTGATAAAACGAATACAATCCGTTTAGAGTGTTTATTTAAGCAGAGCGGAAATGTGTATATAAAAACGTGAAGGTAGACAGAAAGAAATTATTAAAATCAAGCAGTATAAAATACTTTCATTTGACTGTCCATTGTTTCTTCGAGAAAGTCATCACTAAAAATTAAAGTTTTAGTGTTTCAGGAAATCCGTACAAACTATTAAAAACAAAGAAAATATTAAACTCAAGAATTAGAAAAGTGTTACTGCTCTACTGTAAAACAGTCAGGTTGGTAGGTGCCCAGATACAGCACTTTCTTTCTCGGAGTAATGACACCAACAGCCATAAACTGCACGAAACAATAACTACACACTCAATATGTCGGAGTTCAAGTAAAATCTGGATATTAAGTAATAAATTCCACCGCACATTCGTAAACCGGGATGCGGCAAAAAAGTGATAACAAATACCAAAGCGCTGATTACAATAAACATCGTTTTTTTCTGTGTCCGTATACATCCGATCGAGACTTCATAAAAGTAATAACAATATATGAATGATAGCGTTATCCTTGATCACAGTAAGCGGAGTGCACTATATTGAAAAACAGTAAGGTGCCACTGGCTCCTGAGGAATTCCATTAATAACATTAGTCCAAGAAGAACAGTACCTATTTATAACCATCCTCTCTCTTCTGCCGCTGTGGCATCCCTTTATTTAATCATAGCAGTAACTGGTCCCTAATGCCATTCTGCTCCAATTTGTATCTTGGAAAGATTTGATCATTCTATTTGTGTAAGTATATGATGGCAAAATTATTTTTCTTCACCTATTTCCTTTGTTACTACATCGTACTAGCTAATCACTTTGGTCAAACATGGTCTCCCCTTAACAAATCCATTCTTGTGATTTTCATATAACTGCCTTTCCTGTAAATGTGATTTTGCAGTGCATATACTTGTACTGCAAAATCTGTACATATGTTCTTCTATAACCACTGACTCCATTATTTTCCTGGAAACAGAAGTCATGCCCACACGTGCTTAATTACTCACTTAACCCTTTAATCTCCCTTCGTGAATTTGGGAGACATTTTATATGAATAGGGACGGACCTCCACTGAATTCAAGGATGCTCTCATAATTATGGCCAAAGTTTTTCTCACCTCCTCACTACGATGTTTTAATATAATATAATTTTAATATAATTGGATAGATCCCATGAACCACAGATGTTTACTTTCCGATTCATCTGTTTCTCTTCAATTTTATTCTCTGTTATAACAAAATCATTTAGCTTCCAGGCTTCCAGTTATAACTTGGTGTACATTTAGTATTCCCATCCCTAGATACAAAAGTTTTTTTTTTTTTTTTTTTTTCAATTTGTCATCAACCTGAACAGGATCATCTATAACTGTATCATTCCTATCCGTTGGTAACGTAATATCCCTTTCATTCTGGTAATAACATATGCAAATTATTCTTTGCATTCTTAACCCAAGACTTCTCATTCTCTGCGTTAGCTTGCCTAATCCCTTAATGATTGCAGACTAAACGGCGGTTTCTTCAATGTTGGTTTATATAGGATGACAGTAATGGTAATGAACAACAGTAGTTTACGTCGACAGTGAACAAACTGAAAAATGAAAGACTGAATTTATCTTCATTATAATTCTTTGACACACAACTTTGTGTTTTTTTTTTTTTTTTTAATTTAGGAGCAACTTTATTATTAGGAATGACTGCAACACATATGTTTTGCACTGCTATCTCGCACATATGGACATTCAATTTCGTCCACTAAGGACAGTACGAATATAGTTGTGGCCCGCCTTCTAGTGGCATGGACTGGTACCAGGAAGGCTCCCTGGTGATTGCTGCTTCATGGTAGCATAGTAGTCAGCAGTCAGAAACAGCTTTATATGTCACATGACACACACACACCACTAATTCCTGGCCATTTTGCAGAGTTATTTATCATAACAGTGTACTACGGCTGAGTTTAACTAACGTTCAGGAGCCGCCCTACTTATAACGCAACACGCAAGTCCACAAACATGAAATCAGGAGCATAATTGTACATGAACAGATTTACAAAAGAAAATTTTATTGCAAGATGATTCTTCAAATGCTGAAACTTGAGAGCACAAATAAATGCAACATTCACCTCAGCTCTCTAACGGGTAATACTTATCGAAATTATTTTCAGTGAAAGTTTATCAACTGCTATGGAGACGTTCAGTGAGTTTTTTTAGTAACAGGAAACCTTTAAGTTGCAACGTCTTGATCCTATATGAGATCCCCATCCGCTTGCCTACGTTCTTTTATATTACTGAATTGTCCGTCTGTTTTTGTAATATCCAGTTTCTCATTTTACGGATCCTTTATTTATTTTTAGCCTCTCATTATAAATTTGCATTTTAAAGGTTTTTAATTCTAATTTTATAGGTTTATAAAAGCGAAATTTCCATTTATATGATGTGTAAGGACACTAATTAAATATCTTGGAATAGCCAGCGTTTGAAGAATCCTCGTTCTTCACGGGCTTGAAACGCATCAACTCATAAACATTCTGTGAGTTGTGAACATCTAAAATATAAGATACATTTTTGACTGTATATAGAACAAAGTGAAGAAATAGCCCCACTAATCTTTAGTGCTTTGGGTCATGCCTTTGATCACATTTTTGAACAAACCCTGACAGGAGCGAGAGTGCATAGCAAGCGTTCCTTGAGTGGACCGTGGTTCAAGCCCGTGATTACTAAATACGATAAATATTTGTATTGACGATTTATTGTAAACTCTACTGACTTGGTTGTCGTGCCGGAGTGTAAACAGAAAATTTATTTAAATTTATTTAAATTTAAAATCGAGTGATCAGAGGTCTTTGAAGGTGAGGAAAGTGGCTTATTTTTCTACAGAATCACAAAAAAAAAAAAAAAAGAAAGAAAGAAAAATAAATTATCTTTATTGTATTACCAAACAATATACAACAACCCATCACAAAAGGTGGTGTATTACATGTATATGCTGTTACCTTTTGTTTTACGCATAACATGAAAGCAAGCATTAGCATTAATAAGGCTTAAATCACTGTACAGTTTGATTCCCTGAAATCAAGATATAAGTTGACGTTGCACCATGAATTACTTCCATAATATAGGAAATAATGACACACATCGGATCACACCTACGTTCTAGAAAATAATGAAAGAGCATAGTAGAGGAAACAATGACATACACCCAGTGGTTACTGAATTATGACCACCCCATCTGTAACGGATTATGCCGCATAGCTCGCAGTATAAAAAGCCGAAGAGCTTTGAACACTATAGCAGTGGCAATTTGTAGTATTAGTAATTGCCGCATATTGCAAGAAAGCCTATAGCTTATGGTGCACCATCCAAAAAAAAAAAAAAACCCGAATAAAACAATGATAAAAAAAAAACAAAACTAATAATTAATAAAAGAAAAGGAAATTTAACTTATCATCTTATGCGTTTCTCTCACCCGAAGGTACTATCCAGATGACCTTTGAATTTTCCCAGATTGTCAGCCTCTTCCACCCATGTTGTAGGCAACTTATTCCAGTATTTATAACTCGCTGGCTAAAATAAAACTTCCTGCAGTCCAATCTAAACATTTCCCCCCGTAACTTGAATTATTTATGTCCCCTATTTCTAGCATCATTTATAATCTTGAAAATTTCGTCCTCATTCATTTTACTGATGCCTCTCAGAGCTTTAAACACCTCAATCAAATCTCCTCTAAGATGTGTAGTTTCCAAACTCTGCAACCCACATATTCGAAGTCTTTCTTCATAAGGACGCCCTTTTGCCGATCTCACCAGGCGAGTTACCCGTCTTTGCACCCTTTCAAGAAGCTCGATGTCATTCTTTAGGTGCGGTCTCCACACTTGAACACAGTATTCCAAGTGTGGTCTAACAAAAGCCTTATATAATGGGATTATCACGTCGCTATCTCTACATGCAAAAATTCGATTGATCATCGATAGGACACCATGGGCCTTCCTTGCAACCTGTTTTACAATGCTCAGAGAATTTCATGTCTGACCGTATTGTAACACCGAAGTCCCTTTCCTCCAGTACTGGGTTTAGTTGAACTCCACCAAGTGAATAAGTTATTTTGGGATTACTGTTTCCCAGGTGTAATACCTTACACTTTGTGGATTAAAGCATATCTGCCATTTTTCTGACCATTTCTGAACGAAAAACCTGACTTTCCAGCTATCCCCGCCTGAGACCGACCAACTCAGCCACGTTGTGGAAAGGGCCCATAACAAATTCCTCCCTCATCGACGAGACTCGAACTCAGGTCTTTTCCACCCGGTGTAGGGAGGGCGGCTGTTCTACCAACTATGCTACCTACAAGGGTATAATGCGTCGTGTTATTGGGCACCAAGTGCACAAGTGGTTCGAAGAACACAGTGAAGATATCACCCATCTTGATTGACCTCGAAATTCGCCTGACCTCAATCCAATTGAACAGCTTTGGGTTGTTTTGCAACGGGATGTGATGCCTCACATCTCGTTCCAAAACATCCTACAGGTGCACACGCAACCGTCACCAATTCCGACACTATAGCGGCTGTTATTCGTGCGAAAGGCGGCCCAACACAGTATTAGGTTGGTGGTCATAAATTAGTGAACACTCAGTATATATATATTTTGTAAAAAATTGTTTTATTGTAGTTGTTTTAAGTATTGACATGCACGCGCGTGTGCGCATATTCTAACCCACATGCTTCGAAGTATCTTGAGTACCTCAATGGCCTCAGGCAAGTGAGATTGCAAATGTTTCATCAGTGTTCAAGAGGGCCATTATCCTTCTCATTACTGATATACTTAGTCCCGAAGGAGGTGCAGCTGATTACATGTTGATGACTAAATAACTATCTTGCAAAAAATGAAGGTGTTATGAAAATGTAAAAGGAAAACAAAATCGTAACTCTACCTTCAAAACTAACCCTAAAGGTACCAAGTTGCACATCATCAAGGAGCTAAACTGTAATTTGGTATCGTTCCTCGAAGGAATTTTCTTGCAGGAATCGGTAATCGAACTTTTTTTGTCGTTTCTTCCAAATAACTAAACAGAGAATTTTTTTTTCCTACACTGATAACTTTACCTGGAAGCGCATTATGTGAAAGTCTCTTATAAAAAATATATCAATATTTCAGTAAACTTAAATCACTAACAAACAAAAACAAAAAAAGTATTTACTTTGTTCATTTATAAAATATTTAGATAAAAGGACGGTTTCGTGTTCTCCATATTCTTTGTAGTTGATCGCTCCCATCCTGCTTGATTTTTTCTAAGATTGCAGAAGTTATCCGGTTCCCATTGATGATGGTCCTTCTCTGGCCTGCTGTTCGGTTACCTTAAAAGTTGGGAATCGTTCCAATCTCTTAGTGTCTCATCGTATATAGATGTGTATATACGACGGATGTAGATGTATATAGATGTGTATAATTCAACAGCCATGCTGTCTCTAATAAATAAACTATGAATCTGCTAAACAGCTAATCACGCTGTACAAATTTCAAATCTTCCCTACCAGGGAATATTATTCCCACGTCTCTGCGGTGCTCCTATAACCTCTCTGAGGATTTGAGACTCCATTCAAAAGAGGGCAGTTAATTAATGACACATTTCTTACAAGTCTCTCCACTCTCTGTTTTACAGACCTTCTGTTTCTGCTGCATTCTTCTTCTATAGATACTTCTTGGGCACTATTCTTCTGAATTGGCTTCTATAATTCTATCTTGTCTTCCAAATTAGCCCGAACACGTGCCACAACCAGTCAACATCCATTTGCTGTCCAACTTCAAACTCACAGAACCAACTTTTCGTTTTCCTCATTTATTCCTTCAATTTCCCGTTTTATCGAACAACCTCCCTTCACACGTATTTCCTAACAAATTAAGTCTAATGTCAACAAATAACTTCTTTCATCATCTGAGCCGTCAACCCACGCACGGTACTAAAAAGTACAAAGGTTCTATACTTTTTGTGTTTGGAGTTTTCATTAAAAAATAAGAAAAGTGTATAAAGACACAAAAGTACATACATTCTAAGCAGTGTTAGTAAAACTCCTCCTCCTACTACTGTTATTTTTATTGAAAATGTTGAAATTGCTGTTCTGTAATACAACATAATATAAGGACTGGTTATTACTGAAGAAAATCGATACGTGGAAATGTTTATAAAATGATCAGCTGTATGAAGTGATGTATATTGTTCCTACTTGGGAGATTCGGCTACTAGTGGAAATGCAAAAATATGCTAAACTTGTTTTGAGCTTCTTTTTGCTCTTACAAATTTCTCTGAAAAAAAAAAAAAATTGAATTGAAAGGTCCAATGAAGAATATTCTTCTTTTTAGGACGCCATATAATTTTCATTCACTTCATTATTTGCTGAAAAATTTTCAAAAACATTAAGATCAACGTGATATTGTTGTGGGTTTTCACTCCGCTCATTTATCAGCTTTCTGAATAAACCAACCGTATCATTTTGTGGAGAAGGATGTGCTTCAGGAAGCCTTAGTTCCATGCTGCATAGCTATCGGTGATTATTCCTTGAGGCTGATAGGCTATATTGGACAACTCCATTATTATCACAGATCTTCATTATTATCACGCCAATCATAATAAGGAGCTATCTTCTTTATGGAGCACTGCTCACGTACCTGAGTGCTTTTGTTAATTTGGTGCGTATGAACAATAAGTGTCAAAAACTAAACGATGTTTGGCAAACAAAAGTAGTTGCTTCAATATATACTCATATATACTGTATATATATAGACATAAAGGTAAAAATCAGTATATATGTGTATATGGTAGGGGGTTGGACTATAAGGTGTAGTAACCATGGAAGAATAGGGAGAACCTGTAAGTAAAAAATCAATTTACCTGAAATAAAAATAAAATGCAATTAATAATTGCAAGAACCAAAAGCTGTGGGTCCTAGGGCTTTAACTACTTCATTAAAAGGGTCGGCAGGGAAAATCGTAGGAGTCACAACATACATCACAGCCGACCCGACAGAGACCAGAAGGAAGAATAAAATAATAAATAAAAATAAAAATAATAATGAAAAATAAAATCCTGTGGAAAGAGAAGTATGAAATTTAAACTAAAAAATATCTAAGAGATGGGGCAAAAAACAAGAAAACTTACTGTCTGTAATGTATGGCCCTGAAGGCGTTGTTGTCAATGGTGATTGAAGGAGAACTGAGTGTTCACTTGCGGTGTATATATGTGCCAGTTGCAGATCCCCATGTTGGGGGGAAGGTGTAAAATCGTAAACCGGAACTGTACCCGTGTGACGTGGAAGTGAGCAATTATACAGAGGCAAAAAGCCAGCAGAGGGAGAAACAGGAGGAGAGGGAGATTGTCAAATATTAATAATAATAATAATAATTTATTTATTTATCCCTATTTTATGTTACACTTCCATGGTTTATGTTTTTTTTTTTTATGGTTACTACACCTTATAGCTCAACTTCCCTACCATATACACAAATATACTGATTTTTACCTTTTTGTCTATTATTCATTATGGTTGCCGGGTCTTTCTGCGTTTACCGTAGTTCCCGGATCCATAACCTGTCTTATATACATTTTATAAATTTTGCATAAAAACACTTCCGTATGATACCCTCCAGAAATTAAAACGGAAAAAACGAAAAAAATCGACAACTTACCGGTACATTAGAGTAAAATATAAATAATTAAATATTCAATTTAACACAATTCAAATCAATTTAAAACAATTAAAAATCAAATTAACACAATTAAAAGAATCTATCGAAAATATTCAAAACGATTTTCCTTCCTGAAGCTGACAACGCTTTTCGACCGTATGTCGTGATCACAGGAATAAAAATTACCGAATCGGGTTAAACCTGAAGCTTAAATAGTGATTATTTGTCTTCGTGCATGCGCGTAAAGGTCCACGCATCGGAGATCAAATATGGTCGCCGAACATTAACAGAATTCTCGTGTAATTTAATTTCAACGGTTTCTGCAATTAATAGTCGCGTATAATTACGTTGAACGTTAAGTATTTTGGCCTCGTTAAATAAAAAAGTATGTTTTTCGTTAATGGCATGAAAGGCTAGTTCTGACGCTGCTGAACGAGAAGCACGAACTGAGGCTTCATGTTGATTTACACGAATATTAAGAGAAAATCGCGTCGAACCTTGGTAAGACGAGTCGAATCACCGCAAGAAATGTTGTATACCAGATCATTAATTTGTGTTGCGAATGCGGAAAGAACCGAGCGATTGTTCAGTATAGTGTGTAACTTCCATATTGGCCTAGCTACAATTTTAAATTCGGTATCTTTAAAGAATATGTTAAGCTGTTTGTGCCACTGTTCAACATATGTGACAGAAATAAAGTATTTCTTGATATTACTATTGTTGATTGGTATAGTATTTTGTATCCTATCCTTAGCCTGTACCCTAATTCGGTTTATTGTGGTAACGGAATAACCCCTGTTTAAGAATCTGCTAGTTAATATTTGTATTTCTGAGTCCAAAGCAGATTCCGTCGTTGAATATTTATAGGCATTTAAAAATTGATTAAAGATAATCGATCTTTTGTAGGCGAACGGGTGATAGCTATTATAATGTAGAAGTATACCGGTGTTTGTAGGTTTTCGATAGATGCTAAATTGTATTTTATTCGAGTCCCGGGTAAGCGTGAAATTTAGAAAGTTTAATGACTTCGTATTCGTATCCTCCCTTTTCAATGTAAATTTGAGTCTAGAATGAATTATTATTATTAAACGAACAATTATTAAACGAATGTAAAATGTCTTGGATAGTACTACTATCAGTAATAACTAGAACATCGTCTAAATACCTCCCATAATATGGTTGGTTGGTTATTTGGTTTTTAGGAGCATTAGCAACTAAGGCCATATTGCTCCGGGATATGCGGTGGTCATTCCCTGACCTTTCCGCATCCTCCGTATTTGGTGGTGACGGGCTCGAACCCCGGTCTAATCAAGAAGCGTGTGCTACGCACTGCTGCTCCTTCCCACCTGGCTACGGAGGCGCCTCCCATAATATGTGATACGGGATTGAAAAGGTGTCAAATGTATATGCTCAATCGTTGAGAGATAGATCTCTGACATTAAGGCACTCAGGCTCAAACCTGGTAATCCAAACATTGGTAATCCAAAAATTTGTTTGTACACCTTGTCTCGAAAGGTGATGTAGTTGGCCTTAACTAACATTTTAATTAAGTGAAAAATTTCCTTAATAGGTAGCTTCGTATAATTAATCTGTGTCGAGTTTTTATTTAACATATCCCAAATAATATCTAATGTGTATTCAACGTTTACATTCGTATATAACGAGGTAACATCTAGTGAGAATAAATTGTCATTGTCGCCGAGTCTACAGTCTTTAAGATTATTAAATAATGTATCGTAGTTCTTAATCCCAAATTGTATTACCTGTCTAAAGGGTTTTATAATGTTATATACATGTGTGGCTAAGGATGAAAATGCCGAGTTCCTGTAGGAAACAATAGGTCGAATAGGAAACCCAATCTTGTGTAATTTTACCTGACCGAAAAGTGCAGGAATATTGTATGTGGACTTCAATGTGCAGGAATATTGTATGTGGAATATTGTATCTGGACTTCAATTCCTTTAACTGAACCATAGTAATGTTGTCGTTTTTTCGATACGTGGTTAACGTTTTATTGTATTGATTGACCAAATTGGTAAACGTGCCGGGTCTACTTCACGATAAGTGGAGGTATCTGACACAACTGAATCTAACTTATTAATATAATCATGTTTATCTAGTATTACCACTGTATCTCTTTTATCTGCCCTCTGTATAATAATGTCCCTATTTCCCCGAAGTTCTCGTAAAGCTGAACTGTCATGTGTATTCAATTTAGGAAGTCGCTTTTCTTTTATGTTATTCACTACTTGGTTAACTTGTTGAATAAATACATCTTTTTGTGGAACATTACGAAGTCCAAATTCAATATCAATTATGCATTGTTTTTTGTTGCCTACTTTTTCCCTGCAGTAACTGCATTTTTTTTTTTGCCTACTTTTTCCCTGCATTTCTTTTTTTTTCTTTTTTTTTGCCTGCTTTTACCCAAGCATTTGGTATTCATTTCCTCTTTATACTAACTCTTACAAAGCCAGGGCCCTTACTAAAAGGTTGGGCTTTACAACCCCAGTTAGCCCAGTATGTTTTAATAACTTTTTTTATTCTCTTTTTAACTTCTACTTTGTAGAGCTATTAGTGCAATACGAGGGTAAAACGTACGTTCCAACTATCCTCATTCTATCCCTATTTTCGTCTTTATTTAACAACGCCTTTATCCCTTCCTCATTCTCAATTTAATACCTATACCATGTGCTTGTTACTATTTATTTTAATTCTTTTAATCTCCACAAAATTCCAACACTAAAATATTTTTCCATATTTACTCAAAAATCTACATATCGTTCAAAACCTTTTTCCCACTCTGAAAACACTTAATTATATTTTTTAGCCTTAGCCTTATTTTTACCTTAATAGTTTTCATATCATTGACTGCGTTGGGATTGCCTTGTCCATACTGTAAAAGAATATGCTAATTTTTTTTCTTTTTGCTTTTTGGCTTTATTTCACATTTCTTCTACTGTTATGGACAAGTATAGAAACGCAGTTCTTGATACATGGTCAGGTGTATTCTCCTGATGAAATTTCTGACCATGTATCAATATTTACTACTGCTGACATCAGACCTTGCATTTTTGCCATCCCTGTATTCGACTTATAACTAAATTTTCCCAGCCATTTCTGATGACAGCTCTATCACCTTTTATTTTATTTTACTTTACTTTATTTTGTTTAATCATTTGGTATTAATATTTTTGCTTTACAGTTCCTTCACCTCCAAATGGGCTTTGCAATTCAGCCCATAATTTTCTTAATTCATCATAACTTTTAGGATATTAACATTCTTTTGCCTTTTTCCTACTAATCCTTACCCTTCTAGTCCTTGGCACTTTGTGTAATTTTCACCTCCATCTATGCAAACTTTATCAGACTTACCTATTCTTACTTGCTTATATATATACACAAGGTAGTTAAAAAATAAGTTTCCCTATTCTGGAGACCCTAGTGTCAAAATGGTTGAAGTGTAAAGTATGTTGATGTCAAGCGGCACCAGGAGTTTCCCCCCATCTCCGCGTTACTTTCATTGTGGGTGTACCAGTTTGCTGGGAAAGCCAACAAACTGGTAAAAGTGTAGGGATCTTGAATTTGTGTAGTGTCGTGTACCGTTGTTCATCTGGTCATTTAGCCGCTGGACCCCTACTAAGGCCCAACGTTGCCCCACTTTCGCCCCGTGGAGGCAGACCAGGAATCCAGTAGACTTAGATTTGCTCTGGCAGGTCTTGCCGCTTACTTTCTGAGATTTCAGCGGCTAAATGTCTGTCAAAATGGTTAGCGTTAGCGTTGTGAAAATCGGTGGGTATGTCATTTAGGATATGGGGAAGCTAATTGTAGAAGAAGAAGAAAATAGTTCAAATTACCGCCATCAGGGGAAAAAACGGCGCTGCACATATATAAAAGTCGTCATTTACTTCAAGACACGCAAATGACATTCTGTGAGATAAAAGCAGAAAGGTCACCGCCACCGTCAATAACCATTATGGCTCTTACAAAAAGGAACGTGCTCTTTAAGTAAAACTGTTCTACAGAATAATAGTAACGCTAATGCATCACTACGTGAATATTGGAAACTTAAAGGTTTGCGTAAAGGACCTTTGATGTTATTGGGCCTTCGAAAACTAATAAAGAAATTTGAAGCGACCAGAGAGTTGGGCGTAATTCTAGGCAGGGGACGACCACGTATCGGAACGGAGGTAGTGGATGAAGTGGCGGTTAAATGGTCACAATGCGAAATACTACTAGTCAGTACTGCCAGAGGTGTGTCAAGAGACTTGAACCTTCCTTGGTCTACTGTACGTGAAGAGCTTCGAATAATTTTACGCTGGTTCCCGTACATTATTCACGTAGTACAAGAACTAAAGTCTTGTGATCAGCAACAAGGAATATTATTATTATTATTATTAGCCATATGGTACAAGAAAGCCTGAGGCTTATGCTCCACCAGCCAAAAAAAAAAAAAAAAAAAAAAAAAATTCCCCGAGTTACCCTGAGAGAGAGAGAGAGAGAAGTAGAAAGGAATCACCAAGAAAGAGAAGAATGATGATAATATCCAGCTCAGGACCCTGGGTCTGCCAAGCCCATACTCACCAGATGTGAGCCCCCGGGAAATAGACTTGGCGCTACGATACATGGGCTCGAATGACCTTGTGGTCTGATGAGGCATATTTCACTCTTCATGTGGCTGTAAATGCAAAAAACTGCCGAATATGGGCAGTGGCGGATTACCCATTAAGGCAGTGAGGCACGTGCCTGGAGGCCCCAGGCTTTGGGGGCCCCCAAGCCAAGACATTTTCCTATAGTGTTCTAAAATAGATTAATGTTTTCAGTAAACATCATAAAAATCTTGATTAATTTAAGTGAAAATTTTAGCAAAAAATTCAAAAGTACAAAATTTCATTTATTTGCCACCTAACTTTTATTTATTTTTTATTCTTTTTGTTTATTATTATTTGGGGGGGAATATAATTTGCCCCCCCCCCAACTATCCTTAATCCGCCACTGAATATGGGGAACTTCGTGTCCATCCGCTGTGCATTAAAGACCACTACAAAGTCCATACGTTACAGTATGGTGTGGATTCACAGCAAAAATAACGGTAACTAGCGCACGGTACTGATCTCTTCGAAGAGATCACATTATTCCCGCTCTCCAAGAAAGGCAACTTGGAGACTGTAGTGTCCATGCAAGATGATGCCCCTCCCCAAGTTGGTCAACAAGTGAAGGAACTGCTCTGTTCAACATTCGGAAATCATTTCTAGAGAATTTCTGCAATTCTGGCAAGCCTGATCAGTAGATCTCAATTCCTGAATTTCTGGCTATGAGGATACCTGAAAGACAGTTTAGCGTGGCGGCATACAGACGCTTTTCGATTTGACCGCATTAAACAGCATGTAACCAACATCCCCAATGAGATGCTACGCGAAACTGTGTCGCACGCAGTCCGTTTTCAGAATGTCATTTCAAGTGAAGGAAAGCACATAGAACAATATCTGTAGATTTCTAAGTTCTGATATTAAAATCTAATCCTAAGTTAAATATTCCATCTCATGTTTACAGTGCCAATTTCTCCCCTGCTGGCAGAAATTTGAATTAATTTTTTTCTTCTACAAATCGCTTTCCCATACCCACCAATTTTCACAGCGCTATCTCTAACCGTTTTGACATTAGAGTTTCCTGAATAGGGAAACATTTTATAGCCACGCGGTATATACACACGATATATACATATACAGGGTGTTTCAGTTAAACGTTTCAGAACTTCTAAGAGGGGTAGGGTACATCCTGACAACTCGAAATCATATAGCAATGTGGGGTCGGAAATGCTTTCCTGAAGCGGTGTTGTACACAGAAGCACCATAAAGAAAAGAGACCGTAAGTGAGAAATCGTTTTAATAATACATGAAAAGAAGCAAAAGGTACATGGATTAAAGTAAGTGTTCAAAGTTTCTTCCACGGGCTACAATGCACGCCTCACATCTCCGACGCATGGACATCCGAACGTTCTAGAATACTCCAGGCGAATTTCGAATTTCTTCGGCAGCTACTGCGATTCTTGCAACCAGCTCCTCAGCATTGTCAACAGGGGTGTCATAAACTAGCGATTTCATATGACCCCAGAAATAAAAATCAACACATGATAGGTCGGGTGACCGAGCAGGCCAACGCACGGGACCACCACGTCCGATCCACTGTTGACCAAATGTGACATCCAGGTAGTTACGAACATCATCTCTCAAAAGTTGTGGCAATACTTGCTGCAGAAAGATCAAGTAGATAGGTCCGGTTAGACGACACGGTAACAGGTAAGGTCCGATGAGGTGATCTCCCATAATACCGGCCCATACATTGACCGAAAATCGAATCTGTGCTGCACGACGTCGTATTGCATGCGGGTTCTCGACCGCCGAGATATGGTCGTTATGCGTGTTGAAAATTCCTTCCCTTGTGAAGGATGCCTCATCGGAAAACAACACTTCAGCAGGAAAAAGGGGATTTGCAGCACATTTTCCAAGGTACCACTGTGCGAAAGCAATACGAGGGGCATAATCCTCTGGACACGCTGCCTGGAGTATTCCAGAATGTTCGGATGTCCATGCGTCGGAGATGTGAGGCGTGCATTGTAGCCCGTGGAAGAAACTTCGAACACTTACTTTAATCCATGTACCTTTTGCTTCTTTTCATGTATTATTAAAACGATTTCTCACTTACGGTCTCTTTTCTTTATGGTGCTTCTGTGTACAACACCGCTTCAGGAAAGCATTTCCGACCCCACATTGCTATATGATTTCGAGTTGTCAGGATGTACCCTACCCCTCTTAGAAGTTCTGAAACGTTTAACTGAAACACCCTGTATATACACACACACTTGTGTGCAAAACTTAAAGACCAACACTTTCTGAAAGTTACAACCACAAAATCTTTTCTTAAGGTATTCTTTACTGATGAAAGTAGATTCAGTCTCAACAGCGATTCTGGGCGTCAGCTAATCTGGCGAGAGGTTGGCACACGGTATCACCCCGCAAACATCACTGAAAGGGATCGATATGGCGGTCGAGGTGTTCTCGTCTGGGGAGGCGTTATCTTGGATGGACGTACAAAATTCCAGATACTGGAAGGCGGTACTGTAAACCTGTGCATGCTACTGTACTGAGGTAATCCTTCCCCATGTGCGTCTGTTCCAGGGTGCTCCATTGGCCCCGAGTTCGTGTTTGTGGATGATAACGTCACACCCCATCGCACTGCAGCTGTTGATATGCTTTTGGAAAATGAGGACATTGTTCGTATGGATTGGCCTGCCCGTTCCGGCGATCTAAATCCCATCGAACACATATGATACCCTCTTGGGAGACGCCTAGCGGCACGTCCACTTCACCAGCTGAAGATGGCGCTGACAGAGGAATGGACGATGTTACCGCAAGAACTTATCAACATCATTGTTCTAAGTATGGACAGACGGCGCAAAGCCTACATCGACATTCCATCTTTGGCAGTGATGCATCTATATCATGGCAGCCAGTGCTATGTTGCCATTTTTGAATAAAGTCCTTCTGTACCGTTTTGTTTCCTTAATCATTTCTGTACCTTATGAAGTTCCTTTGGTATGCTTTTCCCATATCCAGGCCACTCCTAAGAGAAGCTACAGGTGAAAACCTGACTGGTCCTTAAATTTTGCATACCAGTGTATATGTATTGCTTTTAAGCATTCCCTTCTTGGTTGTTGTCTTTTTTTTTTTGGAGGCAGAATTAAGGTGTGCTGAGGCTTAAGACCATAAGGCATCAGTATATATTGTTGTCTGTAAATTGAATATGATCTGTGGTCGGTTTGTGGTTTGTTGGATGGAAAATTCAAAGTTCCAAGGAGATAAAACACCATGATCAACCATAGCCCGAAACCGACTAACTCAGACACGGTGTAAAAGTAAATCATTAAAGCGCCTCCTGTTTTGATGAGAATTACGAAGCATTTATTTCTCAGTTTCGGCCCGGGATGGAATCGAACTGAAGTAACGAATAGTATTGTTGCTCTTTTAGGAGTGTCTAAGTAGTCGGCCTAAGTGAGTGAGAGACTGTTCAGCAGATATTTGACGTTATCTTGCAAAATATTTATACGTAACCCCGTGATGGCTTGTAAATATCTCTCTCTCTCTCTCTCTCTCTCTCTCTCTCTCTCTCTCTCTCTCTCTCTCTCTCTCTCTAATGTATTATATGATACAAAATGTCTCAATAAATATATCAATTTCCAGTCCCATTCTGGATAGATAATTGTAAGAAATATATATGTTTTAGGCTTCATAACCTTTCGCATATCGAAGCGTTCCCACCTCTTCCGACTCCTTTTCACTGTTCAGTTGACTTTCGCTTGTCAGGAATTATCAAAATAAACGTTTTCCAAACTCCATCTGGCCGTCTTCTGACATCGATCCATCCGTACACTTATGTCGGGAAACGTTTGTCAAATAAATAGACAACCGTCATGTAGGTCCCGAAGTACGAACTTTTCTGTTTACCTTTCGAGGTTTGCATTGTTCATCACTGGTAATATTCAGTCCTCTTAAGGTAAATAGTTGGGCATGACCTCTGGTCGTCTTAATTCAGTTACATTGAAAAGAAATAGAGGCATTTAAGAAATGTTTTATGGAATGCAGCTTACAAGTTTCATCGTAGTTGGCAATTTATCTCAAAGAACTTTGTAGGTTACGTCTCACCTAGGACTTAACTCTGTTGTACTGAAACTAATAGATTCCCGGGTACGTTCAAAAGAACCAATTATTAATAAACTGCGAAATAGTGGAATAAAGCTACCGTCATTAGTGCTACTGTTATGTTATGCTACTGGACCTGGAATAAGGATTCAAATAAACATTAAAAACAAGAAGGATTGCAGCTTGTTTTCATTACCTTTTTTCATGAATAAATCAGTCTAGGCATTCTTTCGTTTACTTTTGAATGTGTAATTTTTAGATAAAGTTTAATTCATATAGAAACGTCAACAGAAATACTGAAGCCCAGCATGCAATATCCTGTACCCGATTAACAAATAGCAAAAAAAAAAAAAAAAAACAGCTGGGTGTCAGATGGAAGATAGAAAAGAATGACAGTTGTAGATATGTGTATGGAAATACGGTATATAAATTCACTTCAACAACCCACCAACCCACCTAGCAGTTTTATTTCTTCATCTGTCATAAAATTCGAAATTTTTTTGACGGCCATGGAAATCTCCTATGTCTTTCGAGCAAAAATCATCACAAGTAAACATGGCGTTGAGCATTACGGCGTGTAAAGGAAGAAAGGAAGAGCAAGAAAAACTGCTTAAGGCTTATACACTCGGAAAACTTGAAAATGCAGAGAAAATACTAGAGCAACGTGAAGAGCCGCTCCTGGGTTTGGTTTTTCAGAATAATGAGATTGCTACAGAGAAACCGCTGAAATCGGGTGATGTCAACTTCGACGTCTCTGAGGAAAGGAGGAGTCGTATTTAGTTTACGCTAGTGCAGAAGGTTGATTGATCACACAACGTTAGTTGAGGACATGACAAATTAAAAATGAACAAACAGCTCTAAATGGCCTACAATAACACAACGTTAACGAAAGAACAGAATGTCGGGATAACGTTGAGACCTTAGAAAGAGGTAACCATGAATTCCTTAATTCCTTTATACGACCTCTGGGTGTATTCTTCACTACCCTCTGTAACCGAGTCCATGTATGATTTTTTTGGAACTGGAGCCAGGCGAGTATCATTGGTCCCGTACTGCCGAGAAAGAAAAAATTCTTGAAATATGAATCCGAATTACTTAACCAGTATGAACGTATCGCCCAGATAGTTGATTGCACAACAAAAAAAACTGAAGGTGGCGTTAGGTACTGTATGACGTCATGATATTAAAATAAAAGACTAAGAAACTCCAAACTAGAAAAATTATTTAAGAATGTTACTAGTAGTGGGGCCGGCGTCCTTTCTGTGCAAGACAAACTCGTTGAAACGTAAGTTTGCATTAAGCACAATATATAAATATTCTTTCTTACTGGAATTGATATCATACGAGATCGTATATAAAGGCATCATTGAGAAAATTGCCTCCTTAGTATTGCATTCCAAATAAAATGAAAGTCAATTTCTTTTTACGGAATTTTGATTGTATTTGGTTAATTAAAATTTTCACCAAGGCAACTAGAGCCACGAAACATCGGTACAGTATTCTATGGTCGTTTCTTCCTCCACCCAATTATACAGAACAGGGCATAAGTCTATTTAGCATTGTATTTCAATGATGTCAACAATTAAAAGAAAATATGGTACGAGCCAGTAGCCAATATAATTATGTATTGTTAAAATAAACTGCAATGAATTAAAAACCATAGAAATTAAAACAGCTGGTCTGTAAAACACCAATACAGTATTTACATAATAGATAAATCCTCCACTTCTAAATAAAGATGAATAAAATACAGTATCGTAATTTTAAATATCGATCTAACTCCAATTCCTTTATTATCAAAAGAAGCGAATTCGCCACGACCAGTCCGAAAAACATATTTTGAAGGAATTATGGCAAAAAAAAAAAAAGAAAACGCAAACTTGGATACCGTGCATCGTTTCTTCAGCCACTGGAGCCTTTATTTTTCTAGCCATTGTATTGTGGGGAAGGGTTAATTAATTATTCTCTTTCTTTATTTATTTTCTCTTTTGATTTTAATTATTATAGACCTTATTTTAATCTATCCCTTAACTATTTCTTTCCCCCTTTTCCTTGGAACCATACAGGCTGTTGTTGTTGTTTTCTTTATTCCTTTAAACAGGGGGGTCGTCACTTCCCTTCCAAGGCCCACACGCTACCTGCTGCATAATATATTATTCCCTTAATTTTATCCTGTTTGTTCATCAGAAGATCCAAGTACTGAGGACTTTATTTTATTATTTTTTCTCTTTATATTAGCTTCCCTAGCTTGGATAGTTCGTAATACTATTTATAGCTCTGAGGTCAGTCTATTAAGACGAAACAAGGGGAATTAACATAACAAGTATTTATTTACCATTTTGTATAACAATTATTTACACACACTATATATTCATGATTATCAAAATTTTACAACAGTACTTATTATTATACATGAAATGGTGTCCTCCCTTAATCACTCTTCTTGAACAATTCATAAATTTCCACTATATTTTAATACTAAATCTTAAATATTCTATCTTATACACCTTTATATGGTCATATATATATATATATATCCTTTCCAACATAAACTGAATAACTCCAATAATTTTTCAGTCTCTCTCTTACATACTCTATGGAGGAAATTTCTACTGAATACACTTCACTCCGTTAATAGCATTTAGACAATTCATGAAATCAATTCTTACTTTTAAAAAGTTTCTTTAAGTTTCTTATCAATATCTCTAATCACAGATGAGTAACATTCACTCACTCTCTTTCTCTCTCTCTATTTCTATTATATCTTATTCCTATCCTTACAATACAGTAGTATTCACGTTACAATAGTTCTCAAACTGTCCTGTCCAATTTTCTCCCATGGATTTCTTTACCACACCGTTCTCGTTAGTAAAATTCACTAAACTGACTTACTTGGTATCTTTTTTCTATCACCTGGGTGAGTTTCCGATCGTTCAGGTCTTCCTCCGATTTCTTCCCTGATCTGCTAGGCTTACAGCTCTTTTCTGCTTCCATGCCGATCTTCCCACACTCAGGACTTTCTCCAGGTCATTCTGCCTTTCGCTATTACATTTACCCACTCAGCTATCATAATCGGACTTTCTATATGCGTTTCCCGCACTCCCAAAAATATCTTTCCGCCACTCTAACGCCTCTCCGGGATTCTCCTCCTGATCTTTCCCTTCCAGGCTTCGGGACTCTGACTTTCGGGCTCTGGATCCGTCTCCTTCCTGCATCAGAGTTTTTGTTTCCAACTCTCCCTTATTTTTCGTCCAATCATAGTTTTCTCTCCCTCTTCATCTTTAATTTCATTTGCTCATTTTTTTTCCGTCGTCCCGACCCGCGTCTGGTAGGTCGAACTCCCTTCTTTGTGTCGAGAACATCCGGGCACTAAGCAATCTGTAGAACTATCTTTGGGATGCCCGCTACCACTTACCTCTTCCGTCACGCTTCCTTCCAAGACACCGCCTGTGAAATTATTGAGAGTGCCTCCCGTGTCGGCCTGTTTGGACTTTGTTTACCGCTCGAACACGGTGAGCTGTCTGATCTGGGTCTTCCCTTTGGAAACTACTTTAGGGGTGTGGGCGTTCTTTTGTCCCCTGGTGCCGTCAGTTGCCCACAGCCCTTTTTCTGTACACACGAACTGCGTCAAACTGGCCTACCCATTGTATCACAGTTCGGTCAGCGCCCCCCCTGCTGTTAAGCTAATCTCTCAGTATTGAAAGGTGCACCGCACAAGCAAATCTGCTGAGTGCTTATCTGTTAAAAACATTAGATATTGTAAATTATAAATTCCTAAAAATATATGTAAGAATAGTTCTTACAGTATATATATATCTCTTCTCATACAGGACTCTCCTTCAATTTAGAGTTTCTTTATTCTCATGCTCCACGCTGAATCTTTTCTAATTCTGATATCTGCTTGTGGGAATCAAATTATAGCAGCATATTCGAAGATGGCTTAATTTCCAGAATTTTTATAGCGGTATTTTTGCTCTTGTGATGTTTTAATGCTATTAACTAAATACGGTAATTCGGATTCAGTGCCTAGTAACACTAAGCACTGAAGACTCATTCTGTTTTATTTATTGCAGGAGATTGCGTCCATTCTTATCAGCTTCGACCGTCATGAAGACTGGTTGTCTAAAGAAGTTAAAATTCGGTAAGCTGTTTTATTTGTATATACGTTATTTGTTTTATATTTTTTTCATAAGACGTTTTGTTTTTGAATAACGCTTCCTTTTTGTTTGCTGTACCATTGTACTTCCTATCCAGCTTGATCAGTGGAATATTAGAGATAAAAAAAAAATCCATTAGTTTAATTTTTGGCTATCACAATAGTAACATTCATATTTAGTATTGTGTAGTATTGCGCATTTGTTTTTTACTGGCGCTGTTTGCAGGTCCCGAATCGGAAGCTAAGCTCAGATTTAGCAACAGATTAAAAAAAAAACTGATTTAATGTATTGAATTCAGTTTTAACGTATTGAATTCTGTATTTATGATATCGTAATGCTGTTTCTCAGGAAATCGCCCATTCATGTAGAAGAACATTACATTACATTATGTATGTTTCCTGTCACAGGGTGGCACCTGTGACATCTTCATAGTACTCCATCTAAATATGGTGGCCTATTAATGTAAGTGTGTGTAAAAGTGTATGTAGTATGTTATAGTGAGTAGGCCACTCAGCCACCAGGTGATAGCCACAATTGGGCAAATATCACCTGGTGCCCGCCCTGGCACGAAGAGCCAGGCCTGGGTCTACTATCATAGACGATACGGTATATATTTAACACACACACCAGGAGATAACTCCCAAATACGGAGTAAAAACATCCTGCAACCTGAATCTATAGGAAGCCATCTTAAAAAAGAAAAAATCCTCAAGGAACAACTCCCAGATGTAAGGGCAAACATCCCGCTACACTACCTGAATTTACAGGAAGCCAACGGGAAAAAAAAGTACAAGCATAATAATTAATGTAAACATATTAGTAAAACCATTAATGCAGTTATTCAGTAATGTTATTAACTGACAACACTGCCTCATTTCCCCCTGTCAAAATTAGCCACCAAATATATCAGCCCACACTGAACTCATCATACAAATTACAGTTGTATAATACATTATCCCATGATTCTATCATGCCACAAACACAGTAAGGCTCATCTTCCAATCCTATCTCATGTAATTTCGCTTTCAGGGAACTATGTCCTGTATGAATGAACCGTACAATGAAGGATAAAATGACTTGTTTAGTTTATTCTTAGAATTAAATTGTACACTATAAATAAAAGAATATGTTGTCCTACCAGTTACACATGAGTCCCAACACTCCACAAATTAACTAACATAGATAATACATATATCCCGCTTGTTTTCTGTAATTGTTAATAGTGGATTTACAGTAATACCCATAAACGTTATTTGACCTCCCTTTAAATAATTAAATAATAACAGAATGATCTCTATATACAAGAAATGAATCCAAAGGCATCACCCAACTAAAACTTGCAATTCATTGGTCGATACCATCTTACATGCCCGTAACATAGTAACGTAATTCTTTGTAGAGACAATAATTTCTGTTTCAATTTTACCCGAGCAGTTCTTGCATACCAAATAGACGCAGCATAAGTAACTATTGGTATTAAAGTAGCGTTATAATATACACCGATTAGCCAAAACATTATGACCACCAACCTAATATGATGTTGGTCTTCTACGTGCAGCCAAAACAGCTCGTACTTGGCGAGGCATGGACGCTACAAGATTTTTAAATGTGTCTTGTGGTATCTGGTACCAACACATAATCAACAGGTCCTTTAACTCCTGTAAGGTCCGTGGTTGAGACGCCGCAGATTGGAGTTGCTGTTTCAACACAAACCACAGATGCTCGATGAGACTGATGTCTGCTAAATTTGGAGGCCAGGGCAATAACTGGAAGTCTTCCTCATGTTCCGCGAACAAGCTCGAACAATCCGGTCGATGTGGCATGGCGCATTATCCTGCTGAAAGACGGCACCGCCAGAGGGGAAGACCGTTGCCATGAAAGGGTGTATCTGATCAGCAATGATGTTTAGGTAAGGTATGTTAGTGTCTAACGGCTCCTGGAATTTCTCCCATCCCTGTAGATGCACATTGTATCGGGCCAGAGATTTGAAGGTGTGTGGGGGGTCATGTGCTGTATATTGTGTTATGTCCTTTGTTCTTCCAGTCTATTAGTCGCAAAGCCCCTAGTGGGATCCGATGTTACCACACCGTACCACAGGGAGGCTGACCGGGTGTACCACTGATGTTAGAGTATTCTGTCGGGTCCTGCTACCTATTTTCCTGGGATTTCAGTGGCTAGGACCAGATTTGAGAATGATATGACTGCTGTTTCTTGAGCTATGGTTCCTATTTTAACAATTAAAACAAGAAAGAGACGCTCCTGGGAATACTTTGTATCCACAGTGGGAAATGCCGACCTGGGTAATGGTGTATAAAGTCACCACCAGTAAATTCCCCAGGGGAGAAGTCACTGCTGCCAACTTAACACCTCAATGGACATACACCAGATCCTGGCACTCTTCCATTAATAACATATTGGTCCATATCTTCCTACTTTCAATAACTCCACACACGGAGGAACAGAGAACTCTCTTCGAGGGGAATGATAAATGCTCCACCCAGATAGTGGAGCCCCCTTTCACGATAACGGAACTCAACATAGCTGCAGCCAAAATTCAAAACAGGAAAACTCCCGGCGAAGATCAAAGAGCCGGAAATACTAAAAAAGGTAGTGGATGTGATACCGGATACTATATTAAACCTAGCAAATCGATGCATCACGGAGGGGTTTCTTTCCAACTTCATGGAAGACAGCCCGAATCAGACTTATCTTGAAAAACCCCACTAAACCCCAGGATATGACAGGCTCATACAGGCCTATCGCTCTGCTGTCGATGCTGAGCAAGTTCTTTGAGCGACTCATCTACCACAGAATTGAAAACCGATACCAGAATGCTCAATTTATGTCAAGAAACCAATTCGGTTTCAGGAGGGGATGCTCACTACTGATGCTCTAGAGAGGATTATCGAAGCAGTCAGAAACTGTAACAAGAAATATTTCCTCCTCATTTCAATTACCTTCGCTGGAGCCTTTGTCTCCCTCTGGTAACCCAGTGTTCTATCTGGGCTCCGCCGGGCTCAAATCCCATCAAATCCCACACAATGATATCATCACCGTCTTCCCCACACCGGGTGGAAAAGGCCCGGGTTCGAATCATCCCGTCGATGATGAGAGGAACTTTAATGGGCTTTTTTCACCCCGTGGCTCAGTTAGTTGGTCTCAGGCATAGATAGCAAGGTTTTCCCCCCAGAAACTGGGGTTTTTCGTTCAGAAAAACAGACAAATCGACCATAGAACACACGCAATTAACAGACATAAGATACACAGCACGGCAGATGAATTTCATTATTCGGGTGGCCTTAAAATAATAGTTTTTTTTGTATCCAGAGCTGCCTGAAATCTTACGTGGAAAACCGAAAAATCACAGTCAGCACTCCTTTTACCTCTGTATCCAGAGCTGGTCTGCGCGGGTAGTACAATGATATCATCACCGTCTTCCCCACACCGGATGGAAAAGGGATCCGTCCTGGGGCCGCTCCTGTGGAACCTGGTGCATGATGAGTTTTTAAATCTGGATATTCCAAATGTCACTACACAGGCATACGCTGATGATCTGATTATGATGCTTCAAGCAGACAGCAGGGTTCAACTGGAGGCCATAAGCAATCATGCCAACTCACACATGCTACAGGATTCTGCCAAGAGGAATCTTCTAGCGATCTTAACCGAAAAAAAAAACTCAATACTCCTTAGGGGTGCTCTTGACCCTGGTAGACCTCCACTATTCAAAATAAATGGGGCGTCCATCAAACTCAAACAGAAACTAAAATATTTAGGAATAATACTAGACCCAAACTTGAACTTCACATCTCAACTCTATTATCTCAGAACCAAAAGAAGGAGGCTCTCGGCCCTGATAACCAAAATCATCAGGAGGGACTGGAGACTAAAGAAGAAGGCTTTAGGCCCTGTCCCTTCTATACAAAGCTCTCTTCATCCCTGTCCTTGCCTGTGGTGCAGGCGCCTGGTATCAGAAAACAAACAGCAGTCAACAAGAAAAAGCTGGAGTTGATCCACCGATCCATACTATTGACAACAACAACAACTAGAGCCTGCTGCACAGTGAGCACCCATGCGTTCCAGGTGGCGCCTCCGTAGCTAGGTGGGCAGGATCAGCAGTGCGTAGCACACGCTTCTTGGTTATACCGGGATTCGAGCCCGTGACCACCAAATAACGAAGATGTCGAAAGGTCAGGGAATGACACCGCATATCCCTGGAGCAATATGGCCTTAGTTGCTAATGCTCCTAAAAACCAAATAACAACAACAACAGCGTTCCAGGTCCTGGCAGGCTTCCTTCCCCTGGACCTGGAGATTGTGTGCTGTGAGCTGCTACACCTACATTCGATAGGAAGAACCACAACTTATCTAGACTACACAACAGATCCACAGAAAAGCAAATCCTCAGAAAATAAGAAGTTAACGGAACATCTGCAATCTATCTGGCAAAATAGATGGAATCTTACCACAAAAGGGCAAGTCACCATAAAATTTATACCCGATGTCAGCAGGGTATATCCTATCTCCCCGTCCTGGTTTTCTCCTGGCTTGCACACCACCTTCCTTCTTACAGGACACGGCTCCTTCAGAGGGAAACTCCACTAGCTGGGAATCTCCGAGAACCCGAGCTGTAACAGCGGGCAGGAGGAACCTGGGAACACCTTATCCATGACTGTGACAACTATGAGACCTCAGATGTCAGCTAAACACACGCATCAACTCCTTGCTAAGGAACCGAGAAGAAATAATATTTCAAGAAGAAGATAATTACCCGGCTTTCACCGTCTTTGCCCACGAACTCTTTGAAAGACAAAGATCCCTGCCACATCATCACTGACCTATGAAAACACAGACGTGACTACCTGAAATGACTGCAAAACTCGGAACTAGTGACCACCTGAAGTAGATACAACTCATGAACGTAACGAACTGGACCTGACTTCTGGACTTGATGACCTCCACCGGACTAATGCAAAGACGAAGATTGCAACTTGGAGGCGCCTCCGTAGCCAGTTGGGCAGGAGCACCAATGCATAGCACACGCTTCTTGATTAGACCGGGGTTCGAGCCCATGACCACCAAATACGGAGGTTGTGAAAATGTCAGGGAATAACCACTGCATATCACCGGAGCAATATGGCCTTAGTTGCTAATGCTCCTAAAAAAAACCAGATAAGAAATAATAACGAATTGCAACTTGGACTCGGACCTCCACTGGACTAACACAAAGGTGAAGACTTTTTATTTAAGGAGGCCAAAATACTTAATGTTCAACTTAATTATACGCGACTATTAATTGCAGAAACCGTAGAAATTAAATTACACGAGAATTCTGTTAATGTTCGGCGGCCATATTTGATCTCCGATGCGTGGACCTTCACGCGCATCCGCAAAGACAAATAATCACTATTTAAGTTTCAGGTTCACCCCTATTCGGTAATTTTCATTCCTGTGATGACGACATACGGTCGAAAAGCGTTGGCAGCTTCAGGAAGGAAAATCGTTTTGAATATTTTCGTTAGATTCTTTTTCATTTTTAATTGCGTTAAATTGATTTGAATTGTATTAAATTGGTTTTTAATTATTTATTTTTTACTCTAATTGTAAGTTTTCGATTTTTTCGATGTTTTAATTTCTGGAGAATATCATACGGAAGTGTTCTACATACTATATTGAGGTAAAGTCCTCTTATTATTTTACAAATATTAATATCAGCGTGGAACGTATTGAGTATTACAGCTCTGATTCATACTATCTAATATACAAAATACATATGAAGTATAATTTTATATACTGAAACCTGGCATAATCTACAAATTTAAGGCGAACTATTTAAAGAAAACATTAGCCCAGATGATTTAGCGAAAGAAGGTTTTGGATCAATGATTGGTAATAACATTCGTGATGTAGTTTAGCCAAGAATTTTGGCGAAATGATACATTCATCATTGAATTTAGTGTGGCGGAAAATATGGCCGGAAGTTATGTTTGGTATCCAAGGCTTTGGTGAACAAACAGCTGAATAATGGACATTTTTAAACCTTCACAAGGTGCGGGTTTCAGTGAGGTTGAGGAAGGAGATGTGGTGGAATTATTAAATTTGCATAGTGAAGCTCAATCAAATAAAGACTTACTTGAATTGAAGAGGGGTGAAAGCACCGTCGGAAGATGAGGAAGAAAGACTCTGAAAGATAGATCTCTCGTCAGATTACAACAAAGAAACTGGAACGAGTTTTGCGTTAATTGATGAGGCGCACTCAATTATTGAAGTGATAGATCCTGTAGTAAACCGGAATTCGCGTGTTTACAGGGAATTGGATGATCAATCGATCGAATGTTATAGGGAAAAGCAGGTCTGCCACTGTGCAAAGTACATTGGATATATATTTTTTAGAAAAATTTCATTATTGGCACCAAGCACAAGCATGAACACATGCAGTAATGCTTCATCTAGCGAAACGATAAGGAAGGCCGCCTTCACCATAGATTGCATGCAGTAATTTTTTTCTTTTGAAATGAATTTTTTAACGATTTAAACGTTTTCATGCATAACGCCATAAAAATTTTTATGGCGTTATGCATGAAAACGTTTAAGTCAAAAGCTGATCTTATCATTATTATGTGTATTCTTATTGATGAGTTTTCCTGTAGCGTGACGATTTTCTCTAACGTATTCCTCTCCTGAACGAGGGATCTATATTCAAATATTGAATGAAAATTTATTCAGTTGGAGATTATAACCTTAAGGTGCTAGCGGTGTTTACATTAGTTTTAAGTCAGTAATTACAATAATGATTATAAAACTCAAGAGATTAATAATAATAAAATAGGAGATTTATGAAGTTATGGGAATATATAAAATAAAAATAAATGTATAACAATAAGAGTAAATTAAATCAAATCAATTTTACAGAAATGGATCAGTGCGATTAGTAGGGAAAAGTCTGAGGTCTTTCGCGATTAGTAAGATAAGTAGGTCTTTTGCTATAGGATTGTGACATGGCGCATTATGATCAGAGTTGTTTTTGCGCCATAAAAATTCAAACAAACAAAGCTATAGGACTAGTAGGTCTTTTAAAATTAGTAGGATTTTTTTGTATAGGATTGTATGTATATATGTCAAAGGTGGCACCCAGACTAATGTCCATCTCCACCTGTATATTCTGTATCCAAAAAAAAAAAGAAGAAAAAAAAAGGCCTCTTCTCCACCAGGGAGCAGGCACTATCTGAGTGCCTCATACCTGGTGCCCATCATACCTGGTGGAAATGAAGCCGGGCCTGGGTCTATTGCTCTGTCAGTGCAATTTGCACTGAAAATCCCGCACCCACCAGAGGTAATGCAATACCGGTTGGTGCCAGCAATCCCGCTCCCAGGCTGCTCAAACCTGGAAGCCAGCAAAAATGGAAAAATAAAAATAAATAAATAAATAAAATTAAAAAATATATAATAAATAAATTTTTAAAATAAAAAATAAAATGAAATAAATTAAAAATTAAATAAAAAATAAAAATAAAAATAAATAAATAAATAAATAATTTAAAAAATAAAATAAAATAAAATAATAATAAAAAGTTATAAAAATAAAATAATACAATAAATAAGTAAATAAATAACACAAAAATTAATAAATTAAAAATAATAATAATAAAATAAATTAAATTTAAAAAAATTCCAGCACTCAGTATCAGTCAAACATAACTAACACGGACGGCTAAAAAAAAGTAAACAAAAAAAAAACCACATCTAAACTGTATCTATTAAAACAGCCAACTGTTTTCTTTTTTGAAAGACTAATCTACAATATTCTTGAAAGCTTAAATAATATTCCTTGGATTGAACATTCAAATTGAATTAAATTTCCAAACCTTTATCAAAATTAGAAAATTAGTAGGAAAAAGTCTTAACTCCACCGTAAAAAGTGACCATTGGCAAATCCCAGGTATCAAATAACTGTATAGCACATGGTGAATTGGCTTTTCAGCCGCCGACGTGGAGTTTCTGGCTTGTACAGCTAAATAAAATCAGACTAGTTTCTGGAATCTTTTGTGCTATGTCAGAATTGAACCACGGAGAAGGTTTCAGCCAGGATTTGTTTTTTGTATTTCTTTTCAAAACATATTTTACTTATGTCTATTTCAAGAATGTTGCAGAAATTGATGGTTTTGGAGCATGTATGAAATACACTGAGTGGACAGAAATCATGGGATACCTGCCTAGTAATGGGTAGGCCCATCTTACGCCCGGATAAAGGCAGTCACACGGCGAGGCATTGAGTCCACTAGTTTACGAAAGCGTTTTCACAGGTATTTCCATCCATACTTGCTGCACCGCTGTCCATAATTCCGTCGCATTCCTGGTGGGTGGGGAATCCAAAGCTCGAAAGGACCTTTCCACAGCATCCCAAAGATGCTCCACAGGGTTCATGTCAGGTGAATGGGGAGTCCATTCCATGATTGTAGGCCCCGACTGCCAAGCGATAGTTTCCAAGCGATTTTTCCTAAGTGATATAGAGATCTTTCTAAGTATTTAGTTCTGTTTTTTTTTTTTTTTTTTTTTTCAGTGATTTTCTCATCCTTAGTTCTTTGTAAGTGGTTCTGTACTTAACAGACCTTGAGTAAGAACTCAGAAAGGAAAGTCACCTTTCTTTTCCTAGTATATTTATTAATTTTTACACTAAAAAACTAATTTTTCCAGCCGCTTGGTCACTAGGTGGCACCGCTCCTGCCTCCCCGTGGCGGGGCAGGAAATCTGGGAGGAAAAGCTCTCACTCCCAGGGCTAAAAGGAGTAACAATGGACTGCAATTCATGTTCACCACAACCAACTGGCTCTCAACATATTGAGACCCGCAGAATGGAAGACGATCTCCGTCTTCCGAAAAGAATGAAAAAGGACTCTAACAAATCAGAACAACCAGCTTTTCTGATATTGCATTGGCTATTGACTCAGCCGGTAAGCAAACTCTCTCCCTTTGTCATCCAGAGATGTCTCGAAAATGCAGCAGGCACACCAAAAATGGTGAAAAGGCTCCAGTCAGGAGATCTTTTAATTGAGACCATGCAAGCACAGCATTCTGAATTATTATTAAAAATGTCCTCTATAAGTGGAATCCCAATAAAAGTCACACACATAACACACTGAACTCCTCAAAAGGAGTGATAAGTGAATGAGGGATTTATTGAATGTCACCGAAGAGGAGATAGTCATGGAATTACTAGAATAGAAAGTAACTCAAGCAAGACGAATTATGGTACGGAAGGACGATAAGCTTGTCCCAACACGTAATATTATATTGACCTTTAGTACACCACATTTGCCGACCTCAGTTAAAGCAAGCTACCTGCACTGCCATATCCTGCCATGCATTCCAAACCCTTTAAGATGTTTCAAGTGCTAAACGTTTGGTCACTCCCAGACAACATGCAGAGGTGAAACCACTTGTCCTAACTGTGGGTCAAAAAATCATTCACAAACAAATTGTACTGCAAAGGATCCGAAATGTCCAAATTGCAAGAGCGACCATCCAGCATATTCAAAATCATGCGACCTCTGGAAAATTGAAAAAATAATACAAAAGTATATGATCGAGAATAAGGTCACATATCAAGAAGCAAGAAAGCAAATAAAACCAACAATCCCGATACGCTTCCGCTACACTAAAGTTCCACACTGTTTCAACCCAAACTGAGGTATCAATTCCGCCCAATACAACCATTGCGGAATGGGTACGATTTATACTATCAACACATCAACCCACAAAATCTGTTCTGGTTGATGAAATAAGTAATGTTCCTATCTCAGTTCCGCCTAAAATGCCATCATGTGATAAAATGTCCAATAATTCACGAAGGCAACAAGACACTGAATTGCAAAAGCCAAACTCAAATAGACTGGACTCAGCAAATATAGCTACACACGATGAAACAGTTCTTGATCTTCATGCAGATAATATGGAGACTGGATTTTCACCTGATCAAACTGATGACGTAGAAGAGAGTACAGATTCCTCAAGTCCCAATTTTTCTAGAAAAGATAAAACTAAATATGACAGTCAAAAGCAAATCACTCACACGAAACAGACAGACTCGCCTTCCCTCCTCAAACCCAGATAAAGCAGAACATTGTACATTGGAATTGTAGAGGATTACGCAGCAATACCGATGGCATCTATGATTTAATCTCCCGATATGGTCCTGTAGCCATTTGCATACAAGAGAATAATCTAACTCCACAAGTAACTCCATCAATCAAGTTTTACATTTTACAGAAAAGATAGAAACTGTTCATTATCCACACGTGGAGGCGTCGCGATTCTAGTTGACTGTAAAATACCTTCTAGAAACATTTCGCTTCAAACCCACTTAAAAGCTGTTGCTGTACGTGTATCAGTTGAGCAAATTCTAACTCTAGTATTTCTGTACCTTCCACCTAACAAGGTGTGCACGTTCAAAGAACTAGAAGATCTGATAACACAAATACCACCACCTTTTTGTATCATTGGTGACTTCAATGCGCATCATCTATTGTGGGGATCAGACCACATGGACAGTAGAGGACACTTGATAGAGACGATACTAGACCAGCTTAATCTAATATTATTGAACAGTGGTGAAAATACTTATACTCACCTTCCCACTGGATCAATATCAGAGTTGATTTAACTCTCTGTTCCCCCATATTGTATCCCAGTATAGAATGGACAGTTTTAAACGACCCGCACAACAGTGATCACTTTCCCATCATATGTAGAATCAACGTTACACACCCCATGCCCTGATCATCGGGTAAAATTCCTCAGAGCAGATTGGGAAAAGTTTACACGCCTTTCTTTTGATAGCCAGTTGATCAGCCTACAACCCATTGATGATGTTACAGAGCATATTACTAGGCAAATACTGACCATAACCTCAGAAGCAATACCTCAAGCCTCCACATGTAAACACAAAATCCTTAAACACTGGTGGAATGAAGCTTGTACCAGTGCCAAAAAGGAAAAAAAAATAAAGTTTGGAACCTGTTCCGGAAGTTCCCAACTACCAACAACCTAATTCAATATAAAAGGCTCAAGTCAAAAGTTAGAAAAATTAGAAAAAGGCCAAAAAGGAATCATGGATACAGTTTGCCTCCACTATTACAAAGGATACTAGCAGTCGTATCATCTGGAAAAAGATTCGCCAATTAAATAGGAAATATCCACCTCTTCCTTCTCTTATCTTAATCAAAAATGGACAGGAAATATCTTCTTCTGAAGAAATAGCTAACGCCCTTGCAGAGACTTTCTACCAAACATCTGGCGACTCCTTTCTTAAAATCAAAGCTTCGGCTGAAAGGCACAAAATAAAATTCCATACTACCCAATATATTGCTTATAATCAACTGTTTAACCTATTTGAACTGCAGACAGCATTAAATAGATTATCAAACAGTGCAGCTGGACCTGATGGAATTTATTATGTAATGTTGAAAATATAAACAGTACGGCCTTGAATTTGCTATAATCGAATTTTTCTTGAAGATACATATCCATCTTCCTGGCATCACTCCATTATTTTAGCCTTTCCTCAACCAGGAAAAGATCACTCACTTCCAGAAAATTACCGACCCATTTCTCTAACCAGCTGCTTAAGTAAAATCCTAGGAAGAATGATACACAGACGGCTTACCTGGGTTCTTGAAACTAAAGCACTGATGAACAACAATCAGTTTGGATTCCGACAAAACAGAACCACTTTGGATCTAACGGTGAAAGCCGAGACTAACATCCGTAATGCTTACGTCAAAAATGAACATCTTGTAATGGTAAGTCTCGTTATAGAAAAGGCTTTCGACACTACCTGGAGGTATGGCATATTGAGAGAACTTCATTCCATAGGATTGCGAGGGCACTTATCAGAATTTATTAGAAATTTACTTTAACATAGAACCTTTCAGGTCCGCTATCAATCTGTACTTTTTCGGTCCTACATTCAAGAAAAAGGCGTCTCACAAGGATCAATACTGAGCTCTATCCTTTTTTCACTTAGACTGAACGCCATAACATACAACATCCCCAATACTATAGAACTAAATCAATACTATAGAACTATATGTGTATGCTGACGATCTTACTATGTCTTGCCGTTCACAAAATATTCATACCATTGAAAGACAGCTGCAACTTTCCATAAATAAGCAGAATGGATATCGTTTATCAGAACGAAAAACAATTGCATTTCACTTCTGCAAAAAAACACCCAGAACCGGAACTCAGATTAAAAAACCATTTGATCCCTCTCACCAGTAATCTTCGTTTCCTAGGTTTAATATTGGACACCCAAACTTAACTTTGTTTCACATATCACATACCTCCGAACTGTTTGTCTAAAGAAACTTAATATACTTACGTCCATTTCTGCTATGACATGGTGAGCTGATAGATACACTGTTACATTTGTATCGTGCTATTATCAGGTCTCGTTTAGACTATGGTGCTATTGTATATGATTCAGCTAGGAAAAGCATTAATCAGACTTAATACCATCCATCACAGTGCCCTTCGTACTGCTCTGGGCGCTTTTAGAACACCCCCTGTTCAGAGTCTGTATGTAGAGACACACGAACCTCCACTTCACCTTAGGAGGAAAATGCTGCTTCTAAATTATGCAGCTAAAATTCAAAGCCTTCCAGTCCATCCTGTTCTACCGTTGCTTTACAATCCTGAATGGACAGCATTCTATAACAGTAAACCTACTGAAAATAGACTAACTGGCATTAGACTAAAAGATTTGCTTCACTCCTGGAATATTGATTTTGATAACATACTTCAAGAGAGCGATGTACACGATCCACCCTGGTCTGTAAATCTCTCTCACTGTGATACCCACTTTCAGCAGTGGGGAAAGAAATCCCTAGCAGATGAAAATATCAAACAACTACATAAAGAACATGCCTTCAACAATATACAAAAATTTGTACAAAGCTGCCAAAATATATACAGATGGCTCAAAAACAGGTTCTGCCGTTGGTGCCGCAGCTGTCTTTCCTTGTTTTGGAGCCTCCATATATCACTACCGGTTGAATGTAGTAGTTATACTGCAGAATTATATGCAATCAAACTTACAAAGCCTTACAGAATATTAACGCTTTCCACAATGCTAGCAGTGTAATATACACTGATTCATTGAGTACAGCGCCTGCTTTGGGCAATCAATTTTCACTTTCAGAACCAATCAAAAAACAAATCATTTGCTGTTTAAACCATCTACGAAGTAAGAATCATTCAGTGAAATTCTGCTGGATCCAGGTCATTCTGGTATCTTAGGCAATGAGAGAGCATATCAGGCAGCAAAAAAACCAAACAGTACAACACCAGCAAATTACCATGTACCCACATGGTAATTTGCTGGTGCAGATAATCTCTATAACCATATAGAGATTATTTGAAGCATATAAAAAAAGTCTATACATTTCAGTGGACAGAAATGTGGAAGTCACAAAGTAATAACAAATTGCTCCAAATCAAAGAAGACCCAGCATTATGGATTTCCAGCTTCAGACAAAATAGACAGGAAGAAGTTGTACTAACATGACTAAGGATAGGACATATGCACCTAACCCATATGTTTCTACTCATGGGGGGATGATCCACCTCGAAGTGCGCATTGTACACTACCACTTATAGTCAAGCATATACTTTTAGATTGTCCTCACTATTCCCATTTCATAAGAAGTACTTTCCACTCTCAATCACAACTGCAAGAACCATTATCACTTACCCAAATAGTGCTAACCTAGCTAAACTCTATATCTTTCTGAAGCAAATACATATATACGAATTCCTCTGATGCCAAAATGGAACACATTATATTACTTTAGGATAATAGTATAGGACCTGGCACATTTTGGCCTCAGCTGCCCTTGTGTCCTTAAACACCAATACTAATACTATGATGGTAAAATCTGCGGAATGCTCTTTGAACCATATTCTAGTCACCACTGGTCTGTGGGGAGGCGCATTGTCCTGCTGGAAGAGTCCATTGCCCTATGGGTGCAGGATGACCATGAAGGGATGCAGATGGTCTGCAATGATGGACACGTAACCTGGACCGTTCAGAGATACGTCTACACGTACCAGAGGTCCCAACGTGTGCCAGTTGACATGACGGGTGCATAGCTTTGTGCGGTGTCCGCCAGATACGCACCCTACCGTCCCGTCGAAATAATTGGAAACAGGACTCATCGGATCAGGAGATCTGTCTCCAATCATCCAAGGTTCAGTGCCGAAGTTCTTTCGCCCAGTTGAGGCGTAGAGTCCTGTGTGTCGCGTGTTAGCAATGGCACTCCGGAGGGTGGGTGGGCTCCCATAACCTATTATGGGTAATGGTCGACTGGTGGTCTTGGTGGAGACCTCTATCGTTGAAGTCGGCGGTGATTTGTGCTACTATCGCTCTCCGGTTGGCTGAAACAATGCAAGATAGTCGTCGACGACCACGTTCATCCACCACCATTGTTCGCCCACAGCGTTGTCCACGATGAAATGTTATTCCGGAAATGGCGTATTCTCGAAACACTCTTGATACTGTCGAACGGGGATAGTCTAATTTCTGTACTAACTCCGCGATAGAGTGACCCATGCGTCGAACAACCACTATCATCCCTCTTTCAAAGTCAGTAAACACATAACGTTTTCCGTACTGACATCGAATTACCGTTGACGTGAATGCAGTGTACCTATACAGTGGCGGAAAAACAAACTGCAGCACTTGTGAATTTTGTAAATAATGTGTTTTCCGCTGCATTGTTCGTTGCAGAAATGTTCGAAATGCATTTGTTGGATGGGATATATATCTCTGTGAATGAAATCCAATAAAAAGACTATTTGATATACCTAAATGCCATAAATATCTTCCCAAAGAGTAAAATGCGTAATTATTGGAAATATGAGAAATTATGCAAATTGCAATCATGACACCTAAACATACACTTTATTGCATCTACGTGTACAAACTGAAAAGACAAGTTAACTTTTTAGTATTATGTACTGTAAATCAGCCAAATAAGTCCTCAATATTTTGTTGTTCCTGAAATTACAGCATTGCAACGATCTGGCATAGAATTAATCAACTTCTGGATATACGGTTGTCCAATTTCGTGGTACCACACCCTTACAATGCTTTCCTGCAGCTGAATCTTACTTGTTTTCAGAATGTCTTCAAAAATTGAAGCAATTTTTGAAGACATTCTCTACCAGCAATTTTCAATAGGGTTAAAACCTCCATTGTTGTCGGGCCAGTCCAACACTGGACTGGCCCGACAACATTTCTGTAATGCCAGCATTTCTGAGGTATTATTGCACTTTAAGGGAGAAAAACGACCGAAAATATTTGTGTAAGTATGTTTTAAGCCTTGTGAGACAAGAAGACAAACTCATCATTAAATCTAAATAGCATTAAACTTATCAATTTTGCTGTGTGGCAGAGTGCTGAGTCCTGTTAAAAAATGCAATTTTGGACGTCTGTGTGGTGATCCGTAATAACGGGTTTCAGGCACTTCTCCAAGATAGCAGTGTAGGTTTCTGCATTCACCGTTCCGTTAATAAACTTAATTCGCCCAACCCCTTTGCTTGTTATGCATCCACCCCAAAACCATCTGACCGGCGGGGAACTTTACAGTCGGTGTTATGCAGTCAGGATTATATGTCTCCGATTTTCGTTTACTGACATATCGCTTCCCATCCGAGCCATGCAGGTTGAATTTCGATTCGTCAGAAAATATGACGGTGTCCCATTGCTCTTTTGTCCATGAAACATGCGTTTTAGCTCAAACAAGTCGCTTCTTCCTCATTTGTTGGGTCAACAAAGGCTTCTTCTTGTGCTGATAGGCATGCAGACCACATTCCGAAAGCCGGCTTTGGATAGTTAGTGCACTTCTTTCAACACCAGAGGCCATCTCAAAGTCCAGTTTTAGATTCTGGAGCACTCTCATGGCGATTAAAGGCATAGCCGTTTCAAATATCGATCTTGGCTAATGTGCTGAAATTAAAGCGGGAAACCGGTTATGTGAAAAGAAGACCTAAATCAGGCCATAAGAGAGTGACTATAATGGCCTGATTTAGGTCTTCTTTTCACATAACCGGTTTCCCGCTTTAATTTCAGCACTTGGGATACTGTTTACTGGTGGCAACCTATTTTATCAGCGATAGCATGTGCAGAAATCCATTCCTGGGACAGAGCAACAGCTGCACTTTTTTTTCTTGGTGTCAAATGTACATAGGGAGCCATGCTTACACCTCCGCAAAACAGGATACTAATGTGCGTGTATACCCTTCCCATCCCGTATTTATAAAAACGGTTGATGCAATACCTTTCAATTACTGTCTGATGCAATAGAAGCGTTATCCGACGCAATCCTTTGCTTTGCGGCAAAAAAAAAATGACTGTAATCAAACAATATCTGGTACGTTTCACTAAAAATGTTACCTTTTTAAGGTGATGCAGTTTTTTGTCCACCACTGTATACCTGCCAAGCGGTAGGTTCGTCAACTAGCGAGAGTGGTGACAGCGTCGCGTTGCCCAGGAACCAGGTATCCCATGAATTCTGTCCTTTCAGTGTACGTGTTAGGCTTTGAAGTCCATTTCTGTAGGTCGTAAAGTTGTAATTTTGGTCTCTTCTCTTCCCGCTGCATAGAAAATTGTCTATGTGTGTCTGGGGTATCAAAAGTGTGTGTCAACAGCTGACTAAGGGTTATAGTATTCTGTGTAACGATCCCCGGTGTGTGAGTTTCAGTTTTCCGAATAGTACCGCCTTGGAGATTGTGAAGGGATTCCTTGTGGTCCAGTTCAACCATCGCAAGTACCAGTATTCTACTCCAAGGTGGTGTTTCACTAATGAGTATTACATCAAAGGCGGCTGGCCATACTAATACAGATTAAGAAATGAAACTATATAAATTCTAGATATCTTATTGAGAAATAATGTATTTACTGAAAGTATTCATAAACAATATATGGCTTATATCTTTAATAAATGAAAACACATCAACTTTATAAAGTCTGTTTATCTGATAGTCAAAATAAAATGATTGCTACAGTATTTAAAAATAATGAGGTTGTTGGATTAAGAATTACTACAACTAAAACTATTTCCGCTTTGCATGTAACAAAGACTCAGATTAATGCACCGTAAAAACCGATGAACCAACTCAGATGTACTAAGGGAAAATCATCTATAGATAGTACAATATTATCATTTTAAGTAAAACTCAGCTACAACAAACAAATTATTATCACGACTTTTACCTGCTAATGGTACCTTAACTTAAGAAATACTCAGATAAAACAGATTGATGGTGGCCTTTTTCATTTAGTATATCTACTCTTATCTTCTTTGGCTAAATGTACTTTAAAGGTACTAAAACTCAACAACAAAAAACTGGTGGTATTGTTCAATTATTATTACCAATTTTATCTAATCTAGCAAAATGTATTTTAACTTAAAATCTGCTAAAATAGATGAATGAATTATCATGATCAGCAACAAACAGCTGTTGTTTTTTTGTTTGTTTTTTCAAATTTTAATTATTTGTTATATCTAAAGGCTTTCGGAAGTGGTAAGCTTATTAAAATACTAAATATGCCAAATATGTATATGGATAAGCTAAATATGTATATGGATAATATAGATGATTTATATATGATGTTTACAGTACCGGGCATTGCTATAATTAAGATACAACGTATGTAGAGCACTTTGATTCATTTGTTTTTGCATCACCAGAAGTTGAAAAATATTTACAATCTACAAATAAAAAATAGTGTGTAACTCAAGCCAATCAGATAAAATTCATTCAATTTTATGTGGCTATTGTCTGGAAAATAAATTAGTTTCTTCTTTTTAATTTTTACATTTCTTGCAGATTTTTACTAACGTTTGTAAGATTATTTTTTTTAAACAAATTCATTTTAAATTGTTTTTATTTTTACACATTAATGTAAGTGAAATAAATAGCTCACTTAAATTACGTGCAAAAATGAATATGTAATAATTTTTCCTTTTTTTGATTATTGATATTTAAAATTTGTTAAAAAATATATTTCTTAATATATTTTTTAACTGCAAAATCCTTTATTGATTAAATTTCTTTGTTGAAAATTTAAAAAAAATGGAAATAATAATTCGTTTTTGATTCTAAAGAAATCTTTTGTTTAACAAAATATCAGTTTCATTGTATACTATTAAATTCATTTCATGATATAGCAATACTGTATGTACTGAAGAAATGCTAGAAGATTCAATTACTTTACCTCCTTATGATTTAATAGAATTATAGACGAAATTTTCCTTTTCAATAAAAAAAAAATTATGGCTTTATCTGAAATTAAATTTTATCTCATTATAAAGAATTGAGGAGTAGATGATTCTATTTTAAATAATAATTTTATTAAATAATAATTTTATATATATATATATATATATATATATATATATATATATATATATATGTGTATTTTTTTAATCTCCTTAAACGAACATAATGTGCAAAACCAGGCTGTGGTACTAAATATTTAATTTAAATGGGATTTAAAAGTGAGGTAGTGCAATTTTCCTGTGTGAAAACCTTTTTTTTTTCCCCTCTAATCATGAAATTTAATAGATGTATTGTGCACCATAAGGTGTTTTATAAAAAAAATGGGGGTGGGGATTTGATGGTCCTTTGAGCTAAAATCTACATTATTTTGCTAAAAATATAAAAACAAAAATTGTATATAATTTGAAATGTACTTTTTAGTAATTTAACGGAATTGGACATTTTTTATGTGAATATGAATTTTTTCTGAGCAACAATATTAGTATGGAATACTTTTCATCGTTGTTTGTAATTGTACAAATTTCCAACTTTTCTAGGAATAAATAACACTCGCCATACCTAATACAAAAGTAGCATCGGTTTATGGTTCATTGACTGTTCATGATCTATCTGTAATAATGCCATCTTAGTTTTAGATAGAAAATATCGTATCTTATTCACTGAATAACGATCGGTGGTTTAGTGTGAAAACGTTATTTTTTTTTTTTTGTTTCTTTATTTCTAGCCCAAAGAGCGGTTCCATGTTACTATATAGCAGAAAGCGGGTTCGATATCGCAGAGATGGTTACTGTTGGAAAAAGCGTAAAGATGGCAAGACTACACGAGAGGATCACATGAAGCTAAAGGTTCAAGGAACGGAGGTGAGTGTTCGTATTATGGCAGCCTAAAACTTTTTGTGCGCTGTGTATCTGAAGTATGTGCTTTGTCAATTATTAGTTTATCTTAACAGCATTTCATTGTAGCATTGCAGCATTTCATTGTCTTCTTCATTCCGGAGACAGGTGCAATGTCCGTCCTCCATCGGTCTGCATGTAATAACTTGACTCTCAATGGATGGATTTTCATGAAATTTTGCATTTGACTCTTCTACAAAAATTTTCGCCATCCGAAATTGTAGTTTAAATCGTAGCATAAATAGAAAAAGCACACCCAGAACTTTTCTTCATGGCCGACAACAGGTAGAGGTAAATCGAAATTTATTAAACAGTTTGTTGCAGAGAATTCATAATACTTTAATAAACGTACTTCTTGCATCCTCTTCTGAACTGTACGAACGTTTAGTTTTTTTTGTCTGACGCTACATATGCTTGCTTTCTTACATCACATGCCTCTACTACTACTAACATGCCTGACGTAGCCGAGTGGTCAGGTGCGCGAGTGCAGTAGAACACACTCTTGAACGGACTGGGGTTCAAGCCCGTGACTGTTAAATGCGATTAACGTTTTGTAGTGATTCATTTATTGTAAACTCCACTGACTTGCTAGTATAAACAAGAACATTTAATAATAGTATATAACATGTATAATCATTATATTGTATATATTATTATCTCTTTATTCGAAAAGCAGAGAGATCTGGGTGTGATCTTTGACCGAAAACTAAAATTTCATCTTCATACAGAAGAGCTCCGTGCCAAATTGAATAGGAAACGGTGGATTGCCAATCAGCACTTGTTACATATTCAGAACAGAAATCTAATAAAAATGTATATCAGGACAATGATTTTCGAAGCATATTGTATGAAAAAGAGTTGTAGGGCTCAGCTGCAAACACAACATTTAAACTATTAAACGCCGCTGAATACTGGCTCCTGAAGTGGGCGACCTGGAAGTGTCGTCTTCCACCACAGCAGCACACAACACCGATGGCCAAAGCACTGCATTTAACTAGACTTTCAGCTTTAATCCATGATAGAAGACTAATCTGCATCATCAAAATGATCGCTGGGAAAATCTCAGCGCCCAACATTTGGGACAGCGTGTGTTGGCGGACCCCCAACCAGCTCTCCGCTCCACTCCCAAGCTTATTGCTCTCTCTTCGAGGCAACATCTTAAAGATAGTTTCCTCCCTTATCAGAAGCTCCATCTAGTTCAACTTCTGGATGCCGACATGTGTAAAATCTTAGAGGACAAGAAGTATAGACGGCTCATTTTAGATCCGTACGTTGTTTCCACAGCCATCAACTGATCTGAGATCGTTCCGGTTCAACAACAGTCTCACAGAAAACCCCAACTGAAGAAAACTGTAATTTGCTATTCTAATTTATTTTATTATTATTATTGTTGCTCTTATATTATTTCTCCCTGATTGGGGGATTCCACTCCGTGACGGGTACTGCTACCAAGTATACAGGGTGGTTGAAATGTCTAGTGTTACTGTTGGTCGAGGAAATCTCTGACTATCCTACAGGTGTTCAGGATTGCGACTTTCTGGAGTTCCTTGTAGGTGTTCTCTGGGAGACCTATTGCCGCTAGGCTGCTATGTAGAGTCTTTGGTACCATACTGGTGGTTGACACGATGATCGGGATGGTCGATACTTCTTGCATATGCCACAGCTCATGTCTCAGGTTCGTGTACTTCCTAATTTTTTCCTCATGGGTTTTCTGGACATTGCTAGTGTTGGGCACCGCTATGTCAATCAGGTAGGTAGCCTTTATCATCTTGTCCACAAGGGTTATGTTCGGTCTGTTGTGCGGGGTGGTCTTATCCGTTATTATGGCGCCGTCCCAGTACAGCTTGTGGGTTCGGGTCTCTAGTACTGCCTGGGGTTCGTACTTGTAGTATGGTACACTTTCTTTGGTCAGCTGGTATTTCCTCGCTAGCTTCTGATGTATTATCCTGGCTACCTGGTCTTGTCTATGAGTGTACTCAGTCTGGGTGATCACCTTGCACCGCGCGGCGATGTATTCGATCGTTTCTGAGGCCTGGTGGCATCGTCGACATGTGTCATCTGACATTCCGGGCTCCTTTGCATGTATTTTCTATAAATTCTGGTGTTGATTACCTGGTCTTGGGTGGCTAGCATGAATCCTTCAGTCTCAGGGAAGAGCGTTCCCCCTTGTGAGCCATGCATTGGAAGCAATGTTATCGATGTGATCTTGATGGAGGTAATTGTAGTGTCTGCCTTGGAGTGTCTTCTTTGCCCATCTTTCTAACTTCGTTTCTTGTACCGTCTGGGCGGGAGGGGGTTCCTCGCTTAGGTTGAGTGGGATATATCAATTATCTATCTTCCTTATGGCCAGGTGGAGTAGTGCTGTGTTGTTCTCGAAGTAATCCTTCAGGTGAACTATCGCTGTTTTCTGTTGCCCTATCAGGCCCCTTCCTCCTTCTTTCCGAGCTATTGTTAGCCTCTCCACTGCTGACTTCGGGTGATGTTGGCGGCTCTTGGTCATCACTGTCCTTGTCTTTCGCATGATATCTTCTTGCTTGGTGTTAGTCTAATCTATGACCCGAAAGGTGTATGTTAGTACTGGAGCTGCATAGGTGTTTATTGCTTTAACTGTGTTCCCTCCGTTCAGTTTTGCTTTCAGCAGGCTTCTGAGTCTCTGATGATATTTTTCGGTCAGGCACTTTTTGATTTCCTTGTGTTCCAACTGTTCAGCCTGCATCATCCCTAGGTATTTTTAGGTCTCTCCTTCTGTCATAGCTTCGATCTCTTTACCAGTCAGCAGCTGGTAGTTTCGGCCAACTAATTTACCCTGGCGCAGTGTGTGGGTCTTGCATTTTTCTAGACCAAATTCCATCCTGATGTCCTTGCTGAATTCTTCGGTGATCCGGAGTAGTTGCTGGAGTTGCTTCTCGGTTGCCGCGTAGAGCTTGATGTCATCCATGTACATCAGGTGGGTGAGGGTGTACAGGTTCTTTCTTCCTTCTCCGAGGTTATATCCATATTTGCTGCCGTTAAGCAAGGTGGATAGCGGGTTGAGTGCTAGACAGAACCATAGTGGGCTCAGAGCATCTCCCTGAAAGATTTCTCTTCTAATGGGGATTGTCCTGGTTGTGATGTTCTCGACCTTAATGGTGGTACTCCATTTTGTCATTGTTGCTTCTAGGAAGTTAGTCCGTATCGGATTGACCTTGTAGATCTTCAGGGTCTCTATTAGCCAGCTATGAGGTACGGAGTCGAAGGCCTTGCGGTAATCGATGTAGGCCTTGTATAGGTTGCGGTGCTTCTTGAAGGCTTGCTCCATAACTGCGGTATCTATGGTTAATTGCTCCTTGCATCGTTTGCTCCTCCGCTTGCATCCTTTCTGCTGTTCGGCCATTATGTTCTGACTCTCTAATTGGTCTGATATCTTCTTAGTTATGCAGCTGGTCAGGATCTTGTACATCGTAGGGAAGCATCTGATTGGCCTGTATTTCGCCGGGTTTCTTGTGTCTTCATCTTTAGGCTTCAGATATGTGACTCCTTCAGTGAGAAACTTCGGGATTGTCTCCGGTTGCCTTATCATTCGAGTGATCTGCTCTGCTAGGTGCTTGTGTGTGCAGTGAGCTTGTTGTACCAGTAGTTGTGGATGTTATCAATTTCCAAGATTCGCCAGTTGTGGGTGTTCCTGATCGGCTGTTTTACTTCTTCTCGAATCTCCCACTGTCTCATCTCTTGTATGTCCTTCGTTTTCTTCCGTTCTACTTCTATCCAGGGTGCTTTGCTGTTATGTCTTACTTCACTACTCCAGATATTTCCCCAGAACTCTTCGATCGTCTTCTTCTCGGGTGTTCCGTTTCCTGCTTTCTCATCTTTAATAATAATTACTAATAATTCATTCATAATATCTAATTATTATCTAATAAATAATCTAATAATAATTATTATTATTATTAACAACAACTTAATATAATCTGCTTGATGTTAACACATAATTGTGTTAACTTTACTCGTATTTAAGCTTTGTACTTACCCTGTATTATATTCAAAGGTATTGAATATATTTAAAGGCCGTTCAAAGATATTGTGAACAGGTGATCTTGAGGTAAAAGATGAAAGCGTTTGGTTGTGTGGGAAAAATATTCTGTTTTTCCCACCAAAGGAAGAAGAGTGAGTTTAAAGAATAACACCGTGATTGGGTTAGGTTTAAATTAGATAGGGGGAGAAACGTAAATGCGTGCAAACCCCAGAAGGGTTTGCACGCATTTACGTTTCTTGTATATAAAAGCTTGTATATAAAAAAGTAGTACAAGGGACGATTGTAACATGCAATCAGTTCAATAAATAAATAAATGAGGAGGAAACAAATAAGGTGCTCCCATCAAAAGAGGGGTTTGTTGTTGTTGTTCGGAGGGGTTGTAGACTTCCAATTGTAGTTCTGGGTTCAGTTCTGGGAGTGTCCAGTTATATAGTGAAGGGTTCCGCCGGGAATATTCCTGTGCTAGAAGTTAATCCGGAAATTGAATAACAAGCCACTCAGATAGCGCCCTGGCTTCAACTTTGCTGTGGTAATTTCCTTCAGTATTAACAGAGAACTTTTCTTAAAATCCCGAAATAAGACAGTACTGGAAGAGCTATACAGCAGAGATGCAGAATTCATCTAAGAAGTGAGAGAGAGACATTACCGCACTGCTTGGAAGGAACCCGCACAAAGGAATCCCACCGTGAAAGAGAAGGAAGGCACGTCCTCTGAACTGTGTTGTTTTGGAAATGGTACTTAGATTAAGTGCGAGATTATTTTAGAGTAAGGTTGAAGTTGAAGAAACACAAGAAATAAGGAAATGTTTAGTATTGAGTTGGTTTATTGTTTGAAGTTGTAAAGAAAATTGATATTGCTAAATTAAGAGAGATTACATGGAATTGTTAGTATTAAGCGATTTATGGATTGCTGTTGTGAAGAGAAAACTGACATGCTGATTAAGAGAAATATGAGGAAGTGATTAAGATTGAATTAGTTTAGTGTTTGCAGCTGTAGAGATTGTTAACTGAGAGAAATTTTATGGAAATGATAGCATGTATTAACAGATTAAGTGAGAAAAATGAATAGATTACATATAAATGAATACCAGTTATGTGTATACTTGTAAGTAATTTTGTATGATGAATGAGTTTTGTTTTATATTTGTGTCATTGCTCTTGAGAAACTGACAGCTGACATATAATATATATACTCTCTGTGTGTGTGTGTGTGTGTGTGTGTGTGTGTGTGTGTGTGTGTGTGTGTGTGTGTGTGTGTGTGTGTGTGTGTGTGTGTTGGGGATATCCCTCAGCTACTGGAAATTCTCATTTTTTAACGCAGTCAGGTAGCTTGAGGGGGGGGGGGCTGCTGTGCGAAAATCATAACAATGGCCACTGACGGCGATACTAAAGTACAGTGAAATAAAAATTAATAAATAAATAAACAACCCCCCACACAACTTAGATTTAGTTTCCTCACCAAGCTTAACCGTCAGTCCCTTTCTTTCGTTAATATGGATATAGTGCCATAAAAAGTCATAAAGGAAATATTTTTTATTTTTGATAAAGAGGAAATAAGATTTTTTGAAGATGAGGGAATAAGGTGTTGGGGGGTGGGGGTTAACTGCAACTCGTCTACTACTATCTCAGTACAAAGCACCAATCCGCATAGAATCCAAAAGGACGTTTTCTGCCGCTAATTAAATATGTATCAAAATTAGATCCGGTTTAAACGATAATACTATTGAGTTTCTTAAGAACTCACTTTATTCGAACATAGAGTGTGGATTTTTTTGTTTTTAGAATAACTGTATGTTTATTATTGTAATAAAAGTTTGATTTAAAACGTGAATTCAAGAAATTACTTGTTTTTTCCTTACTTTATTGCCCCTAATTGTCATCAAAATTTATTGAGAAAATTTTTTTTTTTTTTGGAATACCGGTATTAAGTTTTTGACTGGTATTGTGAGTCCTACTTGTCCCCCTTTAATCTCAGTAGTTTTTCTAACAAACGGTTGTACGAGATAATTATATCGCATATTTTACAACTATTTATATGGGTCGCCCGAAAAATTATTTGATCTACTCATGTGTATTGTGCTGTAAATTGCGTGTGTTCTCTGTTTAATTTGCCTGCTTGCTGGCAAATCAACCAGATAAAGAACCCCTGGTTCCGGGGAAAAACTTTGCTGTCTACGCCTGAAACCGACTAACTCAGCCACCGAGTGAAAAATGCCCGTAAGAGTTTCTCGCGTCATCGACGGAATTCGAACCCGGGATTTTCCACCCGTTACCTTAACATTACCAAGAGTTTCGAGCTTGCTTTCGACTGTAAATCAGAAGCATCTGTTCAATTCATTTGCCGTGGCTGTTGGGCTTTTGTGTTCCTTCCACAGGAAGTCTAGTAGACCTAATGGACTTACTTTCTTCTATATTGTGTTGACGTATACGAACTGCTTATTCCTATTCTTAGCTCTCTTTGCTAGTGCTTTCTCATAATTAGCTTTCGTTGGCTTACCTCGTCAATGGCCTTGTTACATATTCTCTTATAAGGTCCATAAAAATCGATATCACGTGATTGTCTGTAACTGTCACGTGCTTATTTCTTTTTTTCCTGTTAAACTTAAATTCACCCATCATCTATTTTAGCATCTTACGTGTATGAATTTTGATGACTGCTGTCAGTATTTTTGTGGCTTCAAGGATAAATCCCTTGAACATTTCCCATAGCGTATTTGTATCTGACACCACACAGTAGTCACTCCGTTCATCGAGGCCGACAAATAGCAAATTCCCTTATAATCCTCTCTCTTGAAATTGAATCTCTGGCCTTTACCTTTGAACGGCTAAGCTTCTTTAGATACACTTCATTTCTTGATATTATGGTCGCCGCCTGCTATTGGTTCCTCCACTGTCAAGTATTTGATAAAATTAGGTTCCCTAGTGAGAAGTAAATCTCGGATATTAGAACCCTTTTTATTCTCAGGGATATGTTGGAATAATACTAATCATTCAGTTTGTTCAAACCTGTTACCGTATAATGTATTTCCGGTTCACTTGTTCTAGTCTATAAGAATTAGGTTGAAGTCTCCCATAAAAAGGGTTGCTTTTACCAAGAAAGGCTTAAGGTCTGCAAATTGCAGCGTGTGGAGACTAGTCACTTGCGAGGTAATCTGATCGAGGTGGATAAGGCCTTGAATAGTTTGAGCAGTGCTAATGGGGTTCCTCCTCTTGCTCGTATTACGTACCTGAGGGAGCATACATTTAAATTGAGGAAAGGCAGTTGCAAAATAGATGTGCAGAAATTTTCCTTTAGCCAGCGGGTGGTTTATTGCTGGAACAAACTTCTATCTGTCGTTGTGGAAGTTTATTGCTTAAATAAATTCAAGAAAGGACTGGACAAACTTTTGGAGAAAATCGTTGGGTGAAATGGGAAGGTTTTTGTTTTTTTTTTTTGGCTGATGCTATATAAGTTTGATTTCTTGCATCATATGACTACTAATGCTAATAATGTGATAGTCGTACTTGCTAACCATTCCAATTACCTGACGAGTTTTATTATATTTCTCAGAGTCGCTTCTCCTATAACATATTCCCACTGTCATTTTCCTTTTACTACAACTCATTTCAAACCACAGTGACTCAACATCTTCATTACCTTGATCTGATTCAGGGAAAATTCTTATTGCGTCAGGCAATTTTGATTAGAAGCATCACTCCCCACCCCTCCGTCCTTTCCTGGCTCTCCTGTCGTGGGTAACACAGTTGGTATAATCACCATCCTCCCCATACCGAGTGGAAAACAACTGAGTTCGAATCCCGTCAATGACTTAGTGAATTTTTATGAGCCTTTTTACAACGTGGCTGAGTTAGTCGAACTGAGGCAAGGATAGCGTAGTTTTTCACCGAAAACTCGGGTTTTTTTGTCAGGCAAACAGGAAATCGACTACAAAACACACGCAATTTACAGACATATTATATACGGCTCAATATGGCTTAAGTTACTGATGCGCCTAAAAATCCAAAACAACAAGAACCTATCTCTCCGTAACACAAAGTGTTTACCGAAATGAAATTCTCCATCTCAAAGTCGATGGAAGACTTTAAACAAAGAAGAAATAACAATAATTAACCAGATGTAATAAAGAATTAACCAGATATAAAAAAGAATATAAGTTCTTAACCAAATGTAAGGTTAACCAGATATAAAAAAGAATATAAGTTCTGAATGGTTGCAAACAGACTTGTGTAAGTATGTTTCTCATAACGGGTCACGGACTTTACTTTGAAGGGTTAAATAAGTTTGGAACACCTCAAAGAATAGTTGTGTTTGTGGTGAGGCAGAAATATGGGATCGTGAAGAGTATGTGGACTTAAGGATTGAGTTGAAATGTATGAAAATATGAGTAGAGGTTCTGAGGTTCAAATTACTAAAACAAAGGAGGATTTCATGGCGTTTAAGGAGTTTGAGAAACAATTTTTTTTAAAATAAGAAGAGTTTTATTAGGAAATGAGAAACAAGAAGGATGAATTTTATAAATGGATCGGAAAAGAAAAAAGAATGAAAGAGCAAGCGTAGGTGAGAGATAACTTCGTTCTATAACTGGTGGGAGCTTGCCCTGGAACAATGTACTCATCGCTCTTTGCATTTGTATGATATTCGAAATTGTAAGCTGTATCAATCCAGGATGTTCATTTTGTAAGAAATTGTACCTCACTCTGTATTTTGTATGACATTCTAAATTATATCGTAATATCTATGTATGAAACTGTACTATAGTTTGGTGGGGTTGCCAAGCGTTGGCTGGGATCACCTAATTAAATAAATAAGAATAAAATTCTTATAGCTCTACGTGGCACCATGTCTCAATAAGCTGAACCACATCAGAATTAGCTGAGCTGATCAAAAGTTCCAATTCATATATTTTTTTTTACAATACTCCTCGCATTACTGCATACACAAGTTAAGTTTTTTACTTCTGTGCTTTTGACCATCCTGATGCACCCCGTATTCCCACATAGTTACTTAAAAGTATTTTTCCGTGTGATCATCAATTGATAGATTTTGCTTCTATTACATTTTCACTTTCAGCTTTTAAGGTTATTAATGGTTGGACACAAGCTCTCAAAGATGGTGTGCCATTGTAATTTTGTCCCATTCCACTGACCTGAGCCGATCTTGTGCCGAATTCCCTAAACTCTTAATGCATCTTCAATGGTATTAGCAAAAACTTTTTTGCACCACGTCTGTTTAAGTGAATATCATCTTTACAAAATCAGTTCCATCTGCCAACTAATGCCTGTCATGCTGATTAAAATTTCTCCACATAAGCCTTGCAGATTCTTTCTAGCCTATGTTTAATCTACAAGGCTTTCATCATATAATCCCACCCGTCATGTCTGGGCAGAATTGCAGACAAAAGAACATTTTATCTTATCTTGCGACAACATGACCTTATATTTCATAAGCAATTCATCAGTTTGTTTAAGCTTTAAATTATTAGTCCTCATATGTATTTAAATGTACCCACAAATCCCATTACAAGCTGATAAATTGTTTCATTCATCTTCAGTTTTTGCTTCCGATATACGTACTCTGGCTCAGTGCTGTTTGTTTTCCCTTATAGAATATATTCCCTTTTTCCCTAACAATTTGAATTCTCAATTAAGACTGCCTCCTATGGAACCAAAGCAGTTTACACTGGTTAATCCATTTCTTTGGCTGGATTAGTGAGCGCGTCGCCCGACATAGCATTAGCCACTGAGTCTGTGACAAGCCCCCAGATTGAATCTACTCTAGGGCATCAGCTGACTTCCTCAGCTACTCAGTCACGCCTGATTTTATGTTGAGTTTTGAATTTATTCGTCGCACACTCTCTGCATCAGCGAACGAAGCCTCGGCATACATGTAACGATGCAAGCAAAAAAAAAAAAAAAAAAAGCCATAATTCGCAAGAGAATTACCGCTGGCCGTTCCGCGATCAGTTACGATATCGTTTTTGGGCATGATACGACTAACTTTTCTAGACGAATAGAATAGAATAGAATCTTTAATTGCAGCAATGATGATGGAGTCGAGCTTACTGTGAGACATCCTGCCACTCATAGATAAGAGATTAAGAATTTCATTTTGGTAAATATTGTGTGTTCAGGAATGATAAAAAAAATAAAAAAAAGTCATAGTTTATGGCAACCCAAGAACTAGTGTATATGCCCATGTATATTAAAGCCTATATAAGTTCTTCGCGTCATTGGCGGAATTCGAACCCCGGCCTTTTTTACCCGGTGTGAGAAGGACATGATTATAACTACCTTGCTACCCGTGCAGACTGTTTGGGAGATATAGGGAATTTACAGACAATATACAGGGACATCGAAAAGGTGTCCCTGATTTCCCTTTTAATTATCTTCGGAAATATTTGATCGATTGCTGTGATAGTAGCACACAGTGTGGTAACTCACTAAGTTTTATTCGACACCTCAACAATGATCTTGGCTGCGCCCTGAGTGTGCTCAAAATGACTCCTACGTGCACCGCCTCATCAGCGTCAGTAAGATGGCCACTACCAGGTTCCTTAAACTGGTTAAACCAACGTATTTATAGTCTTGTCTGTAAGTACGTGGTTTTTGACGTTGCACTGTTATGACAGATTTATATTCAGCATACCACAACACACACACTGCGCTTTCTGTTGCACGGTCGCCATCTTACTGACACTGACTGAGGCGGTGCGTGTAGGAGTCATTCTGCGCACACTCACGGTGCAGCCAAGATCATTGTGGTAACTCACTAAGTTTTATTTGACATTGTTGAAGTGTCAAATAAAACTTAGTGAGAGTTACCACACTGTTTGCTGCTACGATCACAGCAATCGATATAATATTTCCGAAGATAATTAAAAGGGAAATCACGGACACCTTTTTCGATGACCCTGTATATACGGTGCATTATGGCCTTAGTCCCGATGACCTTACAACAAACGTGCCGTATATAATATGTAAATTGCGTGTGTTCTATGGTCAGTTTGCTGTAGGCTGGACGAAAAACGGTTTCCGGGAGAATAAACCATGCTACCCTCGCCTGGGACCGACTAACCTTGTGAAAAATACCCATAAACATTTCTCTTTTCATTGACGGGACTCTAACTCAGATCTTTTCCACCCAATATGGGGCGGACGGTGATTATGCCAACTGTGTGCTACCCACGAGGGCGATAGTGGGGGTTATGTACAGGACAAATGACTCTGAGACGTATGAGAAAAATATCTTTAGTACGAAAAATAAGTACGATTGTGTAAATGTGGTCGGCTTCAACCTACCTGTTGTAGACTGGATTGTGTGCACTGGAAATATACCATATGGCAACACCTTGAACAAACTGATTGTTGTCCAGTTTGTTCAGAAATGGGTTTCGATATCTAGGTCTATTTTTTAATATGGAACCTAACTGAACCAAAAACTTGATAGTGGGTGAGAACCAATAGCCATACCATAAAATGAGATGTATCTAAACAAACCTAGGTGGTCAAAACTAATGGTAATAGCTTCGATTTCAAAAGAGAGGACTAATAAAATGAGATAGTCTTGGTCTTTGTTAACTGGAGAGACTACTGTATTTAATGTGAAATATTCGTGGGTTTTTATTCTCTAAGCTACATGTGTATTCGTACCAGAGTTAAGGTTCCGTACACTAAGATGCCAAAATGGATGAGTTGGAATATATGATTAAGAATTTTAATGAGTGAAAGAAACAAGCATGGAACAATTACAAACAACAATGTGGGTTTGATTTGTAGGGGCATTATAAGAGCATACTTGGAGAGAGAGAGAGAGAGGGAAAAAAAAAATAGATGGCGTAAGACGAGCGAAAGCTGATTACGATCAGGCCCGTACTTACACTTCTCAGGGTGGGCAGCGGTAAGCTCTTACTGGGGCCCCTTTAAAGATACCACAAGTCCAGGGTCCTAAAAGAAAAAACTTGCATATATAAATATAATCAGAAAAAAAAACAATTATTTTTACCGATCTGTTTAAACACAAATGTTGCATAACGTTGCAATACAAAGATCGCGCAGGAGCAGCAGTGCGTAGCACACGCTTCTTGATTAGACCGGGGTTCAGCCCGTGACCACCAAATACGGAGGATGCGGAAAGGTCAGGGAATGATCACCGCATATTCCCGGAGCAATATGGCCTTAGTTGCTAATGTTCCTAAAAAACCAAATAACAACAACAACAAAAATCGCTTTAAAAATCTGAGACCATGCGAGGCCCCCCCCCCTCCACTATGGTGAGACCTGAGGCTAGCGCCTCATGCACCTGTTCATAAGTACAGCCCTGATTACGACAAAGCACTAGAAAAAAGGCGTTAAGAACAAGGTTAAGGAACTATTGTCATGTAAATGAAAAACGACCTTAAATCAAATAGATCCCTTAACTGGGTGCAATGGAAGGTCGGAAAATAGCAATCGTCCATGTTTATTAAAGTGAATGATCGCTATTTTTCTCAGCATGTAACAAAACCATTGATGAGGTAAAAGAGGTGAAAGCTAATAACAAAGAGAGCTAAGGCGATTTCTTCTCATATTTCAGTACAAAAAAGAAAAAAGTAAATAAAATACTTCTGTAATTGGATGCATAGGAAGGTTCATATAAAATCCAGTAGAAATGGCAGATTAATTGAACAGGTGTTTCTCAATGATATTTACAGTTGAAAGTATGCTTGAATATCTGGAGAATGTTAAGGATTCAAACAACCAAATTAAGTGATATTATTATTTCACAGACGCGTTTGTTATAAAAGCTGTTACGATTAAATGAGGGCAACACCTAAGATCAAGGCCTTGATCTTAGGCGGTTCCCGCAAATAAAAATTGGGCAGGAAACAATGAAATTCTCCAACCAACTGAAATACCTAGGCGTGATATTGGACCAAAACCTGTCATTTCAGGACCATCTGAAATATCTCCGTGAAAAAATAAGACGCTACGCAGCCATGGTTGCCAGGGTCACGCGTAAAGAATGGGGCTTGAAAAAGCGAGTCCTCCAACTGTTCTACAAAACTATCTTCACTCCGATCGTCACTTACGCATCCGGCGCATGGTTTCAAAAAACTACAACAGCAGTAAACAGACGTATCATAGACCAAATTCACAGATCCATCCTCCTAACCATCACTCGCGCTTGCCGCACGGTAAGTACCCATGCCCTGCAAGTGCTCGCCGGCACTCTCCCGCTGGACTTAGAAATCATACAACGCGGCCTACTGTACTACCTAGACAAAGGTGCCCCACACACTTTTCTGGGGTTCACTATCGACCTAACCAGCAACAGAAATGTGGAAAAGAAGAGGATACAAACTCACTTGCAGCAGGCATGGCAGGGAAGGTGGAGCAACTCTCAAAAGGGAGAGATCACAAAGAAGTTTCTACCCAATATTGAACAAAACTACCCAACCTCACCCGACAGGTTCTCCCCATGTCTACAAGTAACGTACCTCCTAACTGGACACGGAGCGATTAATGCCCAACTGTCTCTACTTGGGATCCAGGATGATCCAACTTGCACTTGCGGGGGGACTGGAGAGCTGGCAGCACATCATGTATGACTGCAGGCTCTATGAAGACCTACGTGGTGTTTTACTCACCAGAATCCACTACTTACCACAGGGACAAGAACATCACCTCCTAGACACGAAGGAAGAGTATTAAGCCTTCTCGGATTACGCACAGGCACTGTTCGCGAGGAGGAGAAACCAAATGGCCGCAGCCCACAACCCACTACCATTATAACCAAAGAACATCTGTTCTTCAGCGTGCTTGGACTGGGATACCAGAAATGACCCACCCCCAAGAATTAGAAAACTCACGAAACAAACTGTCCCAAAGTAGACTAACATGGAAGGGACCCATGTCCCATGAAAGACAAATGGAGATGACTACCAAACTTACACTCCACGAGCTGAGTCTATGCAAACAAGATACACCCCTGAGAACTGGAAGGCTTAGGAAATAAACCACACTAAGGTAAAGGGCTAACATGGACGGGACCCAGGTCCCAAGGATGACAACTCGGACATGACACCAGATTGGACACCACCAACAGAATCATTGTATAGTTTCCTGCAGACGCTTGTTGGCGATCGCACCGGGCTCACTTGCCTGGTGTCCACCCCCTGCGCCCCCTACTTTTTCGTGGTGAGGCATGGGCCTGCCTCACTGACTTCTGGGCTTGCCTACACTATCATCCCCATATTTCTGCCTTAACCCCCCCCCCCAAGCCTTCAGTCTCCCACCCACTATCGTTATGCCAGCGAATGCCCTACACACACAAAAACTTAATTATGTCAAAATTACCGTTCGCCCATTTTTTCGGCCTTTATTATGCAAGCATTAAACCCATCACCTAACGATCATCAAACCGACGATGATGGATATATGTATCGCATATATATGGATCTGTCTGTACGTACGTGCATATAAAAGAGCGCACGCGTTTTTTTTGTTTTTTTTTTAGGTCCTAGCCACTGAAATCTCAGGAAATTAGGTGGCAGGACCTGCCAGAGTGAAGCTAAAACTACTGGGTTCCTGGTCTGCCTCCACGGGGCAAAGGTGAGGCAACGTTGGACCTCAGCAGGGGTCCAGCGGCTAAACGACCAGATGAACAACGGTACATGACACTACACATATACAATATCCATACACTTTTAAACCTCTGGCATTTCCAGCAAACTGGTACACCCACAATGAAAGCAACGCGGAGATGGGAGAAACCGCTGGTGCCGTCTGACACTAAATACACCTTACACCTAACTAAACCCACATTTCAGAAACATATACTACAAAACATTTACTACATTTACGAACTCTCTGTATGAAAAGCTGAACATACTTAAAGTCATCTGGTTATGGCATGAGGAGCTAATCGTTATACTCGTCCTCTTGTATAGAACTTTGATCAGATCCCGTTTTGATTATGGAGCCCCAGTTTATGACTCTATTCGAAAGTCACTATTAGCATGTCTCAATTTAGTATAACACGGAGCGTTCAGGACATCGCCAGTTCAAAGTCTATGTATAGAATCCAGTGAACCTCCACTTTACTTTATTTTGGAAAAAGGTGTTATTCCTTAATTTTTCGTTTAAAATCCAGTCCTCCTTCTCATCCCATCTGGTCACATTTCTGTGATCCTCAATGTTTAAACCTTTTCAAAAATAAAGCTACAAGAGCTAATGCAGCACTGGAATTTTCTTCCGACCAACACTTTTACAACGTGGCTGAGTTAGTCAGGCGAGAATAGCATGGTTTTATCTCCCGGAAGCTCAGAAAAGCTGTTCAGAAAACCTCAGAACACACGCAATTTACAGACAGTATACACAGAGCAATATGGCCTTAGTCGCTGATGCTCTTAAAACCTAGCAACAACCGACCAATACTTATTAAAACACAAAAATAGTAAAACCCTTATGGAAAATGTGCATATCCTCATGTAAAGTGTATTTAGTGTCAAACGGCACCAGGGGCTCCCCCATTTCCGCGTTGCCTTCATTATGGGTGTAACAGGCCGGAGATTTAAAAGTGTATGGATCGTTCGTGTATATGTGTAATGTTGGGTACCGTTGTTCTTCTGGCTGGGCCCCTGATGGGACCAAACGTTGCCCACACTTGGCCTCGTGGAGACAGGCCAGGTACCCAGTAGCTGTATATTTTACTCTGGCAGGCCCTGCCGTCTAGTTTCCTGAGATTTCAGTGGCTAGGGCCTATTAAAAAAAGGGGGGAGGAACGCTAGAATTGAAAAGCCAAATATCGTCGATCGCGGTTCAGTTTTGAGTGATTAAATTTAGACGTGTGGGACGTACGCTGGTATATAGATAGAGTAAGGGGTGGAGACTGAAGGCTGGGAGGAAAGACAGAAGTATGGGGACGACAGAGAAGAAGCCCCCAGGTGGACAGTGAGGCATGCCCATGCCTCACCAGAAGAAAAAAGGAGCAGCAGGGAGGGGAGAGACAGATAGTTGTCTCTCGCTCCCTGCCAGGGCGTGTGAATTAAGGCGAACCAGGCTAGGGCCCGGTTCGAATCGCACATTGGCGAGTTGTCAACAAGGTTCATTGTCCTATGTTGGTCTGAATCTTGTTGTTGTCACATCAGGTCTAATGTCATACTTCAGGCGATGGTCTCGTTCTTGTGCTTGGTCTCATCCGTGTTGTCGGTCACATTCAGGAGGTGTCATGTCCACTATTACTATAAGTCTACTTCCTTGGAATACGGCATTGGGTTTTCTTTTCATTGTTATCTATTTCTTGTTACTGCTGTGGCTCTTCTATATCCTCATGTCCTCATGTAATGGATACTTCCATCATTGGGGAAAACATTTCCTGGACAGTCAAACTTTACAAAAGATGTTTGCTGCCCACACCTTGGCCAATGCGCAAACTCAGCAAATTTATACTGACGGCTGCACATCTTACACAGCTGTGAGTGCTTCATTGGACCTCCCAACATCAACTGTCTCTATCTCATTATTTGCGCGGATAGCACAGTGATTATAATCACCATCCTCTCCAAACCGAGTGAAAAAGACCCGGGTTCGAATCCTGTCAATGACGCGAGGAACTTTTATGGGCTGCTTTTTTTTTTTTTTTTTTTTTTTTTTTTCCCATCCCGTAGGTGAGTTAGTCGGTCTCAGGTGTGGACAGCAAGGTTTCCCCTCCCGAAAACTGGTGATTTTGGTCCTGCAAAACAAGAAAAATCGACTAGAAAACACGCAATTTATAGACCTAACATACCTGGGCATATGTCAGTTCTTGGGTGTTTCTAATATGACAGGTTTTTTTTTTTTCTTTCTCTCACTACCACAGGCATGCAGTGTGTTCATTGCAGAACTTTATGCCATTAAAATGGCTTTGACCTTTCTTACGAACCCTTTAAATCCGAAGACCGTAATCTATACAGACACTTTGAGTTCATTGACGACCATCCAAAATAATTTTCACCCTTCACATCCTTTTCAAAAATAAGATCTCAGATATTACAACTTGATAACCATAAATCGACTGTCATATTCTGTTGGATTCCTGGGCACGCTGGAATACTAGGAAATGAACGTGCAGGAAAAGCAACAAGAAACCCCCTCTGACAGTGATCGCATTCAAATTCCTTATACAGATTAGTTGGCATAATCAGATATGTAACAAGTTACGAAACATAAAGCAGAATTCACAGCTGTGGAAATCCAGCTTCCGATCAAACAGACATGAAGAGGTTGTACTGGTCACAGTCAACTTTCACATCTCATCTCATTTTATTTTATTGCTAGAAGCTGATCCTCAACATTGCTTGCGCTGCAGCTTATCACTCGCTGTAAAACATATTCTGATTAAATGTACTCAGTATCAGTCTTTCCGATTCTTCTCTAACTTACAAGAGTTTCTTCAGCCTATGTCATATTATTGGAGATAACTCCAATCTGAGTGTTCATCTATCTGAAATGGATCTAATTTATATATGCACTTCTGTGCTCATTTTACTGGCATTTTCATTCTCACTCCACAAGAACAGGTGCAGTTTGGCCATCTTTGCGCCAAAAAAACAAAACAAAAAAAACACGCACTCCAACTACAACAACAGGCACCAAACGAAGATTTGAAACATATAACCTACTAATTAAAGATAACCATTGGAGAATAAATGTGTATTTCATTCTGCATTTAACGTTCATGTTTCAGGACCTGGACAGAGGAAGCATTTATTTTTATTTGTTTAGACCACTGCCCCCTGAGAGGCGGTGGGATTAGGGTGGCTAAGGTGCAAGGGGGCGGAATGGGTGCGCGCTGAAAGAGGGGGTGCGCATGGATTCTGAGCGTGTTGATCGCTTAATCACGATTGGCCAGGACACCGCCTAGGACGAAACACCTTCCTCGCTTCTTATTTAAAGTTTTACTACTCTAATCGCTTTTAAAGTTGTTTCCTTTGGCCACTTTGTATTTACGATTCAGAGTTACTACAACAATATATATATTTTTAAGCCAATTATAGTTATTTATTTTCTTATAAATCAGTTACCGTACTTATGTGCTGGGTGAAAGCTTGTGCATGTGTGGTGGTAAGTTGTTATATATAAATATTTTATGCTAGTTTTTGAGTGATCATCTAACTTCTCTCCAAGCAAAGAAATCGACTCAAGATGACTAAACATGGTGATTTAAGATGCCTGCTAAGTGACTTTAAACCAGACATTAAGAAACCGGTATCACTTCTTCAAACCCATCAATCGGATTAAAAATTTATTGAACACTGAAGTAGTTACTAAAGTGGTATCTAAGACTCTTTCTAAATGACTGTCAGACTTTGAAAAGCTTAGATCACTGGAGAAAGTTAATCAGTTTTGTTGCGTTAATTAAACTAAAAAGTTTAAATATATTTTTAATAACCGTGCAATTGTTATTGTTTTGAATTTTATTGTATTGTTATCTTTCTTAGTGGGTGGTGCGAACCGCTAGTCTGAGTAATGCTTTTTACAGGGCAGGGTAGAGTAGGGAGTACCGGAGATGAGTTTATGGAACAATAAGGCGGTGGCTAAAAAGTTTGGTAACCATTGGTTTAGAGTCTCAACTTTAGACAAACACAGAGTACACCACGGCTCTCCACACAGAAATTAACCATGGTAACAGCAAGCAAAGACACTTACCTTGCCAAGCATAGGTTATGCTTTTTTTTATTAGCTGTTTAAGAGAATGGTTCTGATGTACGTTGATTAGTCTTGTTCATTTTACCTTAGGTTATCCTAAGATAAATTTTAAAATAAAAAGGATTTATAAATCTGTCTATACTATCCGATATACATACGTTCGACTAATGTAATAAAAACATTTAATTTCCTCCAGATAAGTTTCACTATGAGTAAAAATATTTTCAGTGTACCACATGTGGTTTCAGCTTCTCGTAGATGAGAAATTGTTGCTTTACATGAGGAAGGATGTTCTTCCCGTCTTATTGCTTATAGAGTGTCATGTAATCAGTCGATAGTTAGTAGATTTCTTTCCAAACTGAAGAATACTAGTTCTGCTAATAGGAAAAAAGGAACCGAACGCAAACGAGTCTCAACGCCAAAACAGGACCGCGTTTTGAAGCGCTTATGCCTTAAAAACCGTAAAGCTTTTCGTCTGAGCTGAAAAGAGAATTGGAAGAACATACAGGAGTAGTAGCAAGTGCATAACAGTCAGAAGACCTATCTTCAAAATTGTACTTGTAGCCTGTCGTCCTAAGAAGAAGCCTCTTCTGACACAAAAAATGAAAAAGGTCCGATTAATTTGGTGTAAGGAGCATGTCAAGTGGACCCCCGAGCAGTGGAAGTCAGTTATTTTCTAGGATAAGAAGAAATCCAACCTGCATGGCTCTGATGGGAGACAAACGATTCGCCGTAGACGTGGTGAAGAATACCATCCAGACTGAATGTTGTCTACAGCGAAATTCCCCACCAGCCAAATGATATGGGGGTACATTTCGTACCGCGGAGCAGGTCACCTGCAGTTTATAAAAGGTTCCATAAATGCCAGTGGATATCTTGCTATATTGGAAGGCAAATTGCTGCCAACCATTAGAGACCATTTCAACATGCCAGGTAACCGCATCTTTCAGGACGACTCTGCTCCTTGTCATAGGGCGAAAAGTGTAAGTAGGCACTTCTGTAGTTACTTTAGCTTCATTTCTGCATTACAGGTTCGACAGTAATGTGTTTACATTTGTTACAGGTGAAAAAATGGCTAGAAAAACGGTCCATTATAACTGTTAGCTGGCCAGGAAACAGCCCGGACCTGAATCCTATAGAGAACTGTTGGCATCGTGTGGAATCTGCAGTTGGCGGAAAGAAACCAAAGACCCTTCGTGAACTTCAGGAAGCCATAATTCGTGTTTGGAACCACGCTTCTGATAATATTGCATCCATAATTGTAGTGTTTACCAAAACTGTTGTATAAAGGTTGCAAATGCTCATTTTGGAATATTTTGAGAGCACCTGTCAAATATTACTTTGCCTTAACTATTAATAAATATATTTTGTTTATATTTCTATTCGTGATTCTAGTCATTAATGTAACGTACCATCGCGAAAAAGGGTTAGAAATGTGAAAAATCTAAGTGATGCACTTTCCTTGAACACCAGTTTCGGAATATTCGATTAAAAATAAAGAAGGGTATATTATCAATTTGTCTCCTGCTCCCTCATTAGTTCAGAGTATAAGTTTAGATTTCCTTCATTTTTATGCATTATTTTTATTTTGTTTATGTATCTGTTGAATCCCGACTTTACGTTATGTCCAAATGAAACAACTATTAAAGTTAATGACTACTAATCATTTTAACAGTATATTTCCTTATGTATCTATTCAGCTTTGAAAGAGGGTAGCGTCACGTAGCTTTCATCATTATCCGAATTTGGAACCGTAATGTGCAAAGCCTGCTCTGGAAGAAACTGAAATAACGAAATGGGGCGGCAGTTTTGAACTAAATGAAAGACCGAATATAATTCTTCATTATATTCGTCTTCATTTTCTTCGACCATCATCTCTGAGCCGGTATGTGGCATACAAATGCAGCTGCTTGGAACTCGATCGTAATTGGAGCAATTATTTCTTGAGCGGTACTGCCAACAGGTTTATGGTATGGTTCTAACCGAAAGCTTAAGATAATTATGCATGTCTCGTCAGCACAGCTTGTCAGCCGGAAAATTTCTCAAATGATGGCGGCATTTTTTAAGTTAGCACTGACTTGCGACCACCCAGAGAGGTGGTCAAGTATAAATTTTAACGAGATTGCTTTAATGCGTTTCTTGATAAAGGAGACTTTGGTGTCAGGTTGTCGAGAAGAGGGGCAATCTTCAGCGAAGTTCTTTTCAGTAAAGTGACTTTTCATCTGAATGAGTTCCACTGTACAACTTTATTGCTCTCGTCTTTGTCGTGGCAGAACAGATTACAACTCTGTTCCCTGGCTCGCACAGGTACTAAACTGAAAATGACGAACTGATGGAGTGCAAAATAATAATAAACCACTCGGTGGAAAGGCATGATATAGTGGTTGGTTTTTCCTTGTTTAGTACCTGTGCGAGCCAGGGAACAGATTCCTACAATTTCCTACAAACGGGTGCTCTACGTATCCGGTTAGTTTAAGAATCTGCCTTTTACAATATACACAGTTTACAATAATATTTGGAAATTTTTCCAAAGAGAACCACATGTTTCAATAGACAGCAGAACGGAAAAATTAACAAAAACTCTTTATCTCCAAATTATCAGACCACAGCAAAATAATATCTACCGTTTAAAAACGAAAGAGAATTAGTCCCACGTGACAAATACAAGTACGTCTTAAAGCTGCACCTATATTTTTTTCCCATTGAAGTTCTGGTCAAATAACCAAAGGAAAAAAATCATCCAGAAAATCTCTAATTTGATGAGAGAGAGAGAGAGTTTTTTTTTTATACTTTTTCATGAAAAATGTTTCCTCTCCTCTGATTGATTTAAAGTTTCAATTAAAAAAAAAAAAAATTAAGAAACTTCTTATTGTGCGTAACGAATGATGGAAATTACCCGCTTTTGGTTATTAAGATGTTGTAATAGTATTCTGTTTTATGAAAATAACTGTTTTCATTTATTCGCAATATAGTCAGAATAAAAATAAAATTTATTTTAGAAACAATTTTGGATTCTTATAGTGCCTGGTTTATGGTTTTATTAACCAAATATCAAGGCTTTAAATAAAGAGGCTTAAAAATTTCTTTAGTTTGTACATGATGATCTGTAGTGTTGCTGAATTTTTTTTTTCCTGTAAATAATCCTTCCATGGTTACAAGATTACGAAAACATTATCATGGATCTCCACCACACCATTTCCTTTTTTTTTTTTTTTTTTTAATTGATAACAAATGCTTTCCTATTCTTGTATTCTTAAAGAAAAGAAAAAAAAAAGTTTTTTTTTTATATTCTGGCACGAACGAACACACAGTCAGGTTTACAAGTAATCATTTTTACAGGAATGCAATCATTAACAATATTTAGCAGGCATGTGAGCTCGAATGACGGTCAACTCAAACTGCGTTTGTCATTTACAGTGGCAGACAAAAAAACTGCATCACCTTAAAAGTAACATTTGTAGTGAAACGTATAAGATATTGTTTGATTAGAGTCATTTTTTTGTCGCAAAGCAAAGGTATTGCGTCGGATAACGCTTCTATTCCGTCAGACAGTAATTGCAAGGTATTGCATCAAGTTCCATGGGCGTCCACAGAAAATTTTCCAGGGGGATGCGCAAAGGTTGGAGACAAATAATTACATCAATAATTTTTTAAATAATTATTTAATTAAACAAGTAGATTGTAGAATACAGTATTGCATCAGTAAAAAAACACATACATAATGTATATAAATTTACAATATAAAGGAAACAAGAATTAATATATATACAGGGTGTCTCAAAAATATTGGTACAAACGTTTAGGGGAGGTAGGTAACATCTAAAGGAATGTGAATCGCATAGGAACCCATAACCGGAAACGTCACGGGAAAGTAGTAGCAGAGGGACAAGAAGCAGAAATGACACAAGACAGTAATTAGTGGCAAACATTTATTTGACATATTAACAATGGAGTACGAGATGGATGCATTTCATGATGTTACAACAGATGCTCGAAGGTTCCACCATGAGACGCGATGCATGCGTGACACCGACGCAGCATGGATTGGCGGACACGGTCGAACAGACCTGGAATTTCTTTGACAGTAGCAGCAGCGCAGACGAGTCTCGCCACGAGATCCATTTCCGTCTCCACAGGCGATTCATACTGATAGATTTGAGGGCCCCCACAGAAAGAAATCAAGGCTCGATAAATGAGGTGAGCGTAGGGGCCAGGCAACGGGTCCACCACGGCCAATCCATCGACGCCCAAAACGCCTGTTCAAATGGTCACGAAAACACCTTCGATAATGGGCAAGCGCCCCATCATGTTGAAACCAAATGTTGCGTCTCACATTTTCTGGAACATCGTCAAGTAACCCTGGTAGAACTTGTTCAAGAAAGATCCGATATTTAGCGGAGTTCATGCTGAATGGTAACAGGTATGGGCCGACTAAGCAGTCACCGACCATACGTGCCCACACATTTATTGCGAAGCGATGTTGTGCCACATGGGGCGCATATCGTGTGGGCCCTCTGCTAATCCAAACACTAGGTGCATATCTGCCAGCTCACAGTTCGTATATCGATGCATGCTCTTCGTGCTGCGACTACTGCTTGAATGAGTAAACCAGAAATTTTCCCTCTGGCCAACTGATGAACAGCGCCGTGTACCGACTTAGGGTGACGTTTCCGGTTATGGGTTCCTATGCGATACACATTCCTTTAGATGTTACCTACCTCCCCTAAACGTTTGTACCAATATTTTTGAGACACCCCTATATATATATATAACAGTTTTTTTAGTTAATTATAATACCAACTAGATAAATTGGAGAATTTAGCATAAAAGTAGTAGGGTTGCAAACTATACTGATTTCTGTTTGCCAGATGGCAAATGGCAAACAGAAACAGATAGCTTCAGCTAATTATTGATGGGATATATTTGAATGGAGTTAGCCTTAACGTTCCATTCAATGTATCCATATATTTATAATTAGCTATATTATCATTTTAATTTTACTATTTTATATTATTTTATTTTATGTGTTTATTTATAGGGTACAACAAAGAAGTCCAACTTAGGTTACGTAAACTTGGCCCTTTGAACTAATGAATATAGTTTGTACCCCTAATACATTTATGCTAAATTCTCCAATTTATCTAGTTGGTATTGCAATTTACTAAAAAATTGTTATATACAGACACGTGTAATGTACAATCATAAATTTGATGGCATTAATCTGTTCTGTCACTCTTTCTCCTTTTCTATTTCTTATATTCTTTTACATAACTTCCTATATATATATAGATAGTAATAATTTCAATAATCACGTATCGTATAAGAATTGAATTCTCCGTCAATCGCTTCCAAATCTATTGATAACATTTTCAATAAATTTCTTCTTTACCGCTTCCTCTTCTAGTTTCTTCCTGCACACTAATCATACATAAACCTTATAGGCGAGTTTCTGAGATAGTGGACACCTTAACCATGTTTTCACCCATCTCAAGGTGTTGAAACTTCTTTCAATGGTACAGATCGTAACAGGTAATGTCGTACCAATAGTTATTGCCGAATTAATAGAAGGGAAATAGTCGCAATGTTCCAAAACTTCTGGTAAAGTTTGGGGAATATCAGTCGACGAACCAAAAACAGGAACTCTGTTTTATTGCTGCAATAGATGAAACACGTGTTCTATGGTTACCCCGCCGAGGGCCGAAACCGGCCAACCCGTGATAAAATTTTAAGGCAGACAAAGCGTCTCATGGTCGAGGGTGTAAGGTTACATATCTCAATCACTTTTACGATTATAATTTGCGGATTTTTTTACTCGATTACAGGGAGGAGCAAGTTCCCCGTTTGCTCCCCTCTGCGGACGCCCATGGCATCAACCGTTTTTATAAATACGGCATGGGAAGGCTATACACGCTCATTAGTATCCTGTTTTGCGGAGGTAAGCATAGTTCCATATGTTCATTTGACACCAAGAAAAAAAGTGCAGCTATTGCTCTGTCCCAGGAATGGCTTTCTGCACATGCTATCGCTGATAAAATAGACTGCCACCAGTCAACAGTATCCCGGGTGCTGAAATTAAAGCGGGAAACCGGTGATCAGGCCATAAGAGAGTGACTAAACCCTCCCAAGATCGATATTTGAAACGGCTATGCCTTCGTAATTGCCATGATAGTGCTCCTGAATCTAAAACTGGACTTTGAGTTGGCCTCTGGTGTTGAAAGAAGTGCACTAACTATCCAAAGACGGCTTTTGGAATGTGGTCTGCATGCCTATCGGCCCAAGAAGAAGGCTTTGTTGACCCAACAAATGAGGAAGAAGCAACTTGTTTGGGCTACAACGCATGTTTCATGGACAAAAGAGCAATGGGACACCGTCATCTTTTCTGACGAATCGAAATTCAACCTGCATGTATGTATGTATTTGTCTTGGGCGGCACCTGGAACGTTAGTTCATTTCCGCCTCGTTTCACTTTTAAATTAGAGGATTCTGCAGAAATGGCCAGAAGTGAACTGGCTGTTTGGCTACCCCGAATCAGCAGGTCGGAAACGCGCCACCACCACCACGGGAAGGTAGACCAGGGTCAACCAACCGGCGGCAGCAGAAAAAAAAAAAAAAAAAAAGGAACTTATAGAACTATACAAAAATTAAATACTGTACACAAGATAACCTCAACAGATTGAGGTAAACACAGATGATACTTTGAGGTTTCAAAATAAACAATGCAAGTAATCTTTTGCATATTAACATAAATAAAAAAAAAATAAAAAAACAAGGTCAAAGAAAATAATTAAGGATAACAGTACCATTCAACCGACAAAACTTTACACAAGCATTTTAGCCCAGAAGTAGGCACAAACCTTATAAACAGTTGACGTTAAATCCAGTAAGTCCTGCAGTCATTAGTAGAAAAGTCACAGTCAATCTCCAATAACAAAGTCACAGTCAGTTAACAGCCATCCGAGCAAAGGAGCACAGGATTTTCATCGCCAAATTGAGTTGTAGTTGTAGGACACTTGTAGAGTTTCAAAAAAAAAAAAATACACAACACACAGAGCACAAGTCCTGAATTGTAGATCTTGTTGAGAAAATAGACGTCATTGCAGTGAAGGTGAAGAATCTTGAGGGGTGAATTTGAAACATTCGCAGGTGCAGTCATTGCAGAAAGGATTGCAAGCCTTTTATAGAAGGTTGCCTTAGCAAAATCCGGGAGGGCGCGGTAACTCTTGGCATTTGATACAAAATTAGGTTCCAATCCTGATGAAAAGTTGGGAATTGCATTCTGCAGAATTACTCGAAATTTATTGTATAAGGGACAAGAGTACAACACGTGCTGCCAATCTTCCACACCGCCACAATGACAGAGTCCCCTAGGAGACAAGCGAAATTTAAACAGTTTCTTATTTAATGATCCATATCCTGATATCAAATAGGAGGTAAACAAGTCAAGGCTAAACCAGACTGTAGATTTTTTATCCATAAGGGAGTCAAGGAAAACGTCCAGGAAAAAATTTACGTGTTGCACTGCCCAGTGTTGTGCTGTCCCACCTACTCTGCCACAAATTGATCAACTCTTGCCAAATTCTTTGTCGTTCAGCTTTAACATCGACCTCAGTGTTAATAGACATTCCAAGGATCTGAGTGGGAATCTGACGTTTCAAGCGATATCATAAGCCTCTGAAAATTACGTAGAGATTGAGTGGTACTGTCCCAACTAAACCTGCAAAGCAGGTGTTGAAACTGTTCGACAGATCTTCAAAATACAAAGTAACATTGTACGCTGGATTGACATCAATTTTGATTGAAATTATACAGTCCGCACCCTATGGAACCAAGCGCCAGCAGCATAGGCAAACATAGGGAGAAACACACAGTTATAGTAGATTCTTAAACATCTAGAAAGACCCCACTCAGTTCTAGAAACTCTGACAAGAGCGCCGGTGAAATTTCTGATCTTAATTCGCAGATTGCATAAATGAGGGAGAAAATTTAACTTGCTGTCAATAGCTATTCCCAAAAGTTTAATTTCCGTTATTAGGGGTATTTGTGTGTGTATTGTTTATTTTAACTCTTGGTGGTCGACGAACGTCCAATTTAGAGCCAAGGATCATAATTTTTGTCTTGGTAGAACTAATTTTTAACTTATTTTCAACTGCCCATTGTTGAAGATCAGATAGATCTTTCTCAGCGGATATTTCAATAGAAGATCGTGAATTGCCACCAACAAGGACTGTCAAATCATCCGCATATGCCATGATCTTCACGTTGTCAAAGGTTTGATCTCCCTAGTGTTTGTCTTGGCTGGATTTGGGTGTGGGACCCAGGCTTCATAAGGCTAGGAGGCTTTACTGGATGAGTACTTTTTGTCCTTTTGTTTAATTTAATTTTTCCGAAAAATCTTACTCCTGCTCTGGTCAACAATATCTCTGTATAACGTTTATCGTTAAATTTTATATTTCAATCATCAAACTTTAAAATTCTTACTGTTATGCCTTCTCTTCCGACATACTAAATTAATATTTTAACATGTGCTTATACTTTTGCACAGATTTCGCAGAAAACGAAGGCCATCCTTTTTTATCTTTCGAAATTAATCTTCCAAGTTGACGCCCTATTGAAGTATGGAAGGTTGATTCCATTCGACTGTAAGGCACCTTATTTCACTTTGTGTACACTCAGTTTTATTTTTTCAATTACTGTATTTGATTTTTTTCAGTAATTCCTTATTTCTTTTTATACCATTGTACAAACTTTGTATAAGAAGTGCGCTGTTGGGTCTTACTATACTGTAACCTCTGTCTCTCTCACCTGAATCCAGTAATATACTAAGAAAGCCCTATTTATACTTCGGCACAACCACATAAATCAGAAGAGTTTGCAACTAATCATTTTGACAAGAATACAATCATTGCCTTATTTAGCGGTGATGTGGGTTCGGATCACAGCCGTTTAAACGTGTGCTGTACCACTCTTGCGCTAACCATTCGGCTACGTACGACTATAACTTTTTAACTATCTTGCATTTATAACTTGTTCAGATATAACCCACAATAAAGATCACATCAAGTACCACATGAATTGACAGACTGTAACAAAATACGAATAGTCTAATCTACTGCTCTGGTCATACAGCATACACAAATGCCCATCGCTGGATTGTTTGAGGTGTTTCCCTGGCGATTCTCCGAGGAATCTTCAAGCAACCAACTCTGCTTGTAGTAATTTATTTTACTCTTAATTTCAGGGATTATGACTACATACTAAATATTGAGATCAGCAGACCCAAAAATTCAGGTTTCTGAAGAATTTTCCCTTGTTTATAGCAGGTGCTATGTACTTTGATCCATGTGGCAAGGTAAATAAATATCAGTGTTCTCATCATTAGCCTCCTTCTTATTTAGTATAAACAAATCGGAATCGGCTTGTTTATTTGTTTGTGCTGTTATATACCAGTGAAGAAACATAGCAAGAGGATTTCAAAGCAACTCGAAAAATCTGGAACCACTATATATATATATATATATATTTTTTTTTTATCTCGTTTCTACTCTAAAGGATTACAGGCGGCACTGAATTACGATGCGTTTTATTTTCCGTCTCTTTTAGCTTTCATTGCTAACGGTCATTGTATTGGTGGATAAGGTGAGCTAATAACACCAAACCACTCTGACAAATCGGTACAGATTATGAGTGAAGCGGCAGCTTTAGCGGAAGCATGGCTTACCTCGATACGTAATAGCTGATGAAATAGGGAGAAAAAGAGTTAGTTTTTACAAGCAACAAGCACGTTTTCTCTTTCTTCTTTTGAAGACAAAAGTGGCTTCGAAATTTGTTTCAAATGTATTATTTGTTTGTTGATTTGACATTCAGTACAAGACAAAATCCTTATTAGACTCTATTATAATTAGAAAAGGCCATTAAAAATAAAAGACAAAGTTCATGTTAAGAAACTAGGAACTTATAAGTGCTTCCAGGGTTGAGGCCCATATGCACATAGTTAATTAACTTATAAATTTGGACTGTGCCTTCAATGTTTTCCGGAGGCACACCAAAACAAATCAAAATAGTTAATATATAAGGTTACAGTATGAACTGAAAAGTGAGAGCTTTGGCTCTCACTTTTTAGTTCATGTCTTAGTTCGCAATCAAGACAGGGGAATGAACACAGTGTCTCATCCGTTATCAAATTGATCCTATCTAAATTGTCATATCTGAATCAATTCATCATTTCTCTTCCTCCACTCGACTGGGAATTGCTGCCGATCATCCTCGCCCCACCTATGCACCACCGAATACCCAATATACACTGCTTGACAAAATTAAGAGAACAAAATGTTTTTCATGAATATTTGATATAATAGGCTTCCCATTGTTTTTCAAAAAAAATTTGTATTACTATATTGTAGGGTACATAGGCGACATAGTATGTTTGTGGGGAGGTGCTAGTGATTTCCCACAAAACCGCACTTGGTAACGCTGTAAAGATGCCAGATGATGTGAGTTGTATTCTAGGAATATGGCCCAACAATGGAGCCCCGAGGTGTCCCACGTTGTTGTTGTTGGGTTTTAGATTAATCATCATCTCGGACCATATTGTGCTATATGTAATATGTCTGCAAATTGCGTATGTGTGTTTTTGAATCGGTTTGCTGTACAAAAAAAAAACCCGAGTTTCCCGTAGAAAAATCCATACATCTGACACTGACTAACTCAGCCACGTTGTTTAAAAGCCCGTAAAAACTTCTCACGTCATCAACTGGATTCAGAACTGGAGAATTTTCTACTCAGTGTGGGGAGGACAGTGATTATACCAACTGTGCTGCCCACTAGTTACTTCTTTGGTTATCTCAGTGTAATGTGTGATCACTTTAACATATGCGCTTTGACATTTTTTAATTCAGACTGGGTGATATATTCTTAGTTACTGGTGCCCACATATTCAGCATTATCGTACATTAATTCTTTGTAGACGTCATTACGTCCACAAAGAATTAATGCTTTCCTATCTGGTCTTGGCGCATTATAGCCTTAGTAGCTAATGCGCCAATAAAACCAAAACCAAACCAAACCAGCTTTCCTATCCTCAGGAAGTGCTTTCCTATTCTCAGGAAACAAAGAATAGCGCAGTACTCATTATGTCAAACCATGCAGTTATTCCAGCTAGGCTATCCTTCTGTACAGTATGTAAGACCTTTTTCAATTTGTCAAATATTTTGTAAGGAATATCCCAAGTATTCGTATTTTCTTTCTCAGATTAAATCTTTCTCAGGTCTTTAGATTAAAAGTAGAATTTCTCTTTCAGATCTAAATCCTCTAGAAATAACCTTTTGGCTTTCATTGTCCTCCTTCTTGTCTCTGTAAGGGCAGAGGTCTGCCAAGGCACCATCCTTTTCCCTTTACGGCATATCATAGAGGTACAAGAAGCTCTCTGCCATATCTGAGTTAAAAATTTCGACTTGTCACCTGGTTGCTGACAAGTCGAGAATTCATTCTTTCTATTAATTCTTTCCCAGTAACTCTTTCTCATAGCTCAGTTAGAACAACTTCCACAACATGTGGATACACCTGGGGTCACTAAATGGGGCGTTTGTCTGATACACAATAATTCTTATTTATTTCTACTATTGACAGTATACTTATTATCAATTCTACATCTGATTTCCCATTAGTCGAGGAAAAAGTTGACAGCTAGCCCACTTCATTTAACCTCACCAAGGCCTCACCACAATTATCAGAAAATGATAATTGTGGTGATGCCTTGGAGGAAGCACTGATAATAACAAACGATAATAATAAAAAATGATAATAAAAATAATAAAAAATAATAATAATAAAAAATTCTAGTGCAGACTGACCAGGAACACACGTAGTTCATGGATACAATATACATAGGTAGATGATAATGTTCTCGGATGACCCTAATATGACAGTCTATGGAAGATACAGAATGGTAAGATGTACACTTGATATAGATGTAGGAAAGGAAAGGAAAAAACTGATTCGAGTAAATAATACAAAGGCCTTTGAGATAACAGAGGAGGAGAAAAAGCAGTATGTACTGGTACTTAAGAACAAGTTTGAGCTTCTGCAGACTGCTCAGGACCAAGATATCGACGAGGAATATTACAACTTTCTGAAAGTGAAAAAGCCCAAGAAACCTATAGGGAAACAGAAATCCAAAGAAGAAAAAATTAGTCAAGAAACACTTGTCATGATGAACCGAAGACGACAAATGAAGAGCAAGAAAAACACTGACAGGGAGAAAATTGAGTATACTGAGTTATGCAAAGCCATTAGAAAGAGACTCAGAGAGGACATAAGAAGATTTAACACAAGAAAAGTAGAACAAGCATTAAGGGAAAACAAAGGATTTAAATCAACAGCCTTGAGCAGTAATACAGAAAGACAAATGATACTGAAACTGAAGAATAGCGATGGTGTACTTATAAACAGCAGAGAAGGCATAATTCAAATAGCAGAAGACTACTATAGAGAATTATACAAGGAGCGAGGGAATGATACCAGCAGTGGGGAAGATGGATTGCAAAGTAGCAACACATACGACATACCCGATATTCTTCCTGATGAGGTAGAACATGCATTGAAGAAAATGAAGAATCGGAAAGCCCCGGGGGAAGATGAAGTTACTGTAGAGTTGTTAAAATTGGGAGGAAGAGACATAACACAAAAACTGGCAAGGCTCTTCACAAAGTACATTAGAAAAGGTGTGACGCCTAAGCAGTGGAATAATGCAATCATAGTTTTGCTGAATAAGAAAGGAGATAAATCAGAAATTAGAAATTATAGACCAATTAGCTTGTTATCCCACATCTACAAGTTGTTCACAAGGGTCATTACTAACAGATTAGAAAGAATACTTGATGAAAATCAACCAAAAGAGCAAGCTGGCTTTAGAACAGGATTCTCAACTATGGATCAGCTTCACGTAATATCACAGCTAATGGAGAAAGCAAATGAATATAAAACACCATTATGCCTGGCATTTGTGGATTATGAAAAGGCATTTGACTCCATACAGCATAAGGCAATGTTTCGGGCACTGGAAAGACAAGGCATAGATACACCATATATTATGATTTTGAAGAAAATATATGAGAGTGCAACCTCCTTTATTAGACTAGACAAAGACAGTAGCACATTTAAAATCGAGAAAGGAGTTCGACAAGGAGACACAATATCTCCGAAGCTGTTTACTGCTGCCCTCGAGGAAGCTTTCAGAAGATTAGACTGGTCGCAGAAAGGAGTCAATGTGAACGGAGAGTACCTAAACCATTTACGATTTGCAGATGACATTGTGGTCATAAGCCACGATCCCAAAGAATTAGAGGAAAATCTTAATCAGTTATGCACAGTTAGTAAGGATTTCGGACTAAAGATGAATATGGCTAAAACAAAAGTAATGATGAAGAAGTATGCCACGGAAAGGGAAATAATGATTGAAGGAGCAGTAATTGAAAAGGTGGAGTCATATACTTATCTGGGACAAGTTATTAGCTGTAATAATGATAAATGGCTGGAAGTCAAGAGAAGAATAAATTTTGGATGGATAGCATTCAGGAAATATAGTCACATACTGAAGAGCAATATCCCAGTTTGTCTGAAACGTAAAATAATGAACCAATGTATACTCCCCACCATGACTTATGGAAGTGAAACTTGGGCACTCACCAAAAGAATGGAAGAGAAGCTGAGAACTACACAGCGAAGAATGGAACGAATTATATTGGGAATCAGACTGTTAGATAAGAAGAGAAACACATGGATTAGGCAGCAAACTCAAGTAAAGGACATTCTTATCAAAACTAAAGAACTAAAATGGTCTTGGGCAGGACACATAGCTCGAAGACATGATGACAAATGGACTAAGAAAATAAAAGAATGGTACCCAAGAGGAGCTAGAAGAAAACCTGGAAGACAAAGGCGGAGATGGATAGATGAAATTCATGAGTTTTTGGGTAGTAAATGGATGGCCAGTGCTCAAAACAGAAGGAACTGGAAAGTTGCTGGAGAGGCCTTCATCCTGAAGTGGATTGAAAATGGCTGATGATGATGATGATGGAAGATACCACCAGGTATACCGCCTCGGAGGTGCCCAAAAATACAGAGTACCAGACGGTTTGTTTTGTATGGTTGTTGAATACGTGGTGGGCCTGTTCAAGTATCTCACAGGGGGATCTTTGCAGTTTTGTTTGTTTTGGTCGTTATCTTCCCATCTACTTCATCATTAAAGCAATATACTTTTGTTAAATGTACATTTCTTCTAATGCTGTTCCTTCTAAAGGCATTTCTACATAGGTACTTCACTGAATATAGCAAATATCGGATGCTCTGTGTTATCAATAATTTTAGCATTCTTCTACTTGCTTGACTATTTAAAACAGTACAGCATAATGTCAATAAGTAGTGGATGAGCAAGCGGACCATACAAAATCTCACATAGACTTCTCAAAACGAGTGGAAAATGGTCAGCATGTACTCGCGTATGATCCATAAAGATTTACAGACGTCTGATCCTCAAAGTACATAAAGCTAAGCTATACTACAACTTTTAAATTTTAACTTTTTTTTGGATTTATAGCAAAAAAGATTACATTTTTGTGCGTCTACGAAACCTCATGAAGATCTCAGTGCGGTTCCCAGCAGAAAAAAAGTTGCTCACCACTGATTTAGCCCATATATTCGCTATACTAAAAATGATTTTATATCGATGAGAGGCACCTACCTAGTGGTGTTCTTTCTTTCTAAAGCCATTCGTCCTCGGACTTGGAGTTAATATTTTTGTTATTGGTATGATAATGCTAATAGTACAGCGTACAATCCACTATAGCGATCATGAAACTCAGGTAAGCCAAGTTGTATCAGAAATACACAGAACTGACACTTATTCGGCAATAAAATTTTTGCATTCTTCGATTTGCTAGCTTGACTTGACTTGATTTAACGCGGGCCACAATTAAATTTGTCCATAAATTCTTGAAATAAAAAATGTGACTCTAAAATTTTATGTGGTAAAAATTTGAATGAATTTCATGTAAATATACATGAAATTAAAAGTTCTTGTGAATTTACCAAAAATCGCATATTTTAAATTTCAGGTAGTAAAAAAATTACTGAATTTCATGTAAACATACCTGAAACGTTTGTTTAGCTTTCTTGATCATTGAATTGCTGGATGTGTTTTCCCTGCGTTTTGATTGATATTACTTTTGTGCAACTTTTTATTAAAAAGAAAGGCACTTATATTTCACGCGCACCAAACTTGTAGAAAATCGTAATCTACGAAGAATCAAAATCCATTCTCATTGCTGAATGGAAATGCTAAAGATACAATTTAATGGAATGCGTTTTCACCATGACAGGACCTCAAGTTAAACTGTATGCTTATTGAGGAAGATTTCGCTTTTGCTTAGAAACTTTAGAATGGTTTCATCGCTGTTCAAAACAGTAGTAGTCGTTCTCTATCGAACCTTTCTTATTCCTTTTAGCAATTTCTGTTGCCTCATAGCAGCCAGTGAGGATTTTTCATCAGAAGTCCCCCCACCCAACACACACGGGTTTGCCGCATGAAAACAGATTATATTTCCTTTCGACTTCCATTGCCTCTACTCTGCTGTTGCGCTCTTTTTACTCTTATCCTACTCGCTTTGATAGTTTTGATACCCGGATTTGTCGTATTGATCGCAATATACTCAAAGATGAGACGCATTAGTGAAGTATTTGATGTTGAAAGGGTTGATGAAACTTTATGCCCTCATGGTCGGAGAAAGAGAAGGTTGTAATGCCATTAAAGAAGATAAATCTGGAGCAAGTGGGAATGGCTCAGACGGAAGTACACCAGATGGAATTAATATATGCGTTATCTAGATAGTAATGAGAAAGTTCTGAAATTGCTCTTCAAGAACTTACATATAATATTCTGGAGGCAGAATGATAAGGAGTTATGAAAGGGAAAATATTTCCTTTTTCGAGAACTTGGTTACAAAAATGGTTGTTTAAAAGAGTTGTTGTTTGTTTGGTTTTTAGGAGCATTAGCAACTAAGGCCATATTGCTCCGGGATATGCGGTGGTCATTCCCTGACCTTTCTGCATCCTCCGTATTTGGTGTTGACGGGCTCGAACCCCGGTCTAATCAAGAAGCGTGTGCTACGCACTGCTGCTCCTTCCCGCCTGGCTACGGAGGCGCCGTTTAAAAGAGAACAAGTCTTAAATCGTAATAGAAGCTACACTGCTCGACAAAATTAACAGAACAAAATGTTTTTCATGAATATTTTATTGAGAACAGTGTCATAATTAGCATGCAAATTACGAATATCCAATAGAAATCGACTTACGACCTTAGAGCTGCACATTGTGAAAATTATTCATGCCCGTAAAAACACAGCTTGCAACCGCATCACTTCATTCCATTTTTTAGCTTGATCAGTGGGACAGCCACATGTCTGGTATATATAAGGTATAAGGTATGTTAGTGTCTAACGGCTCCTGGGATTTCTCCCATCTCCGCGGGTGTACATTGTATCGGGGCCAGAGATTTGAAGTGTGTGGGGGTCATGTGCTGTATATTGTGTTGTGCCCTTTGTTCCTCCGGTCTATTAGCCGCCGAGCCCCTAGTGGGACCCGACGTTACCACACCATGCCACGGGGAGGCTGACCGGGTGTACCACTGTAGCTAGAGTACTCTGGCGGGTCCTGCCACCTACTTTCCTGGGATTTCAGTGGCTAGGACCAGATTTAAGAATGAGATGATCGCTGTTTCTTGAGCAACGGTTGTAATTTTAACAGAGCGTAGGGTTGTTCGCTGATAACTTGTTCTAGGGCCAAATAGGTCGGGCAGTAATTTTGATGTTTTTAGATTTAGACCTGTGGGGGCATGAGTGTGTGTGTATATAAAAATATATATACACACACACCCACACACAAATATATATATATATATAAACTAAAAAAAAAAAAAAAAAAAAAAAAACGTTGTGCAAGAGAAAAGTAAGGGAGAAAGGCAAAAAGACTGGAGGGTAGGAAACAGAAGAAAGGGGCCAATAGGGAAGATGGCCCCTGATGACAGTGTGGCATGCCCAACGCCTCACCAGAGAGAAGAGTGGGGTGGCGGGTGGACGAAAACCACCTCCCCACAAAAAAAAAAAAAAAAAATAAATAAATAAAAATAAAAATAATAATAATAAATAAAAAAAAAAAAATCATTCTGTAAGAGAAAAATAGGGGGGGGGAGTAAAGAACGGATGGCAGGAAACAGAAGAAAGCCGGAAAAAAAAAAAAAAAAAAAAATGAGAGAGAGATATACCCCGCAAGTTCAGGGTAGGTACAGCTAGCACGGCCAGTCAGTTGGAGCCGACAACTTGCTGGAAATCCAGCAGTGTGAGTGCTGCTATGGTGGATGGGTCATGTTCAGTAAGGTCTAGTTCAGGTGCCGTCATTGGGACTCCATTTGGTGAGTCTTTGTCGCATCCAGACTTGTGTGGTACTCGCGGCAGAAAGTCACCCTCGATTAGATGGTTCTTTGAAATGGCAGACCGTTGGACAACTTGAAGACGGGCAGTGGCAGGCCGCAGAGATGACATGTTAGCTTAATCTGTCAAGCAGTATCATCTCGGCGCAATGGAATCAGTTTCGTGAGCCAGGAACCATTACAAGAAGAGCTGACCAGGGTCACCCAAGGGCTACGTCGACCAGAACAGACTGCTATGTGGCTCTAGCAGCAAGAAATAACCCTATGATATCCTGTCACCAACTGTCTCTTGAGGTTGCTGCGGCAACAGGCGAAAACGTTTCCAAATGGACTGTGTTAGAAAGACTTAAATTCAAGTGGACTCTGCATAAGAAAGCCAGTTTTTTGTATATCATTAACCCGAATCCCGGACTCTACCTTGTTGTCTTAAGTTAGGCTCGTGGATTTATCTGGTTATTAAGTGTTTTCAGGCAACCCCCATGTCAGTTTTTGTTACCCTGAAGTCTGTGAATGTAGGGTAAGTGTGCTGATCTTCTTTTCGGACTGGCACTCGGGGTATTCTGCCTAAAATAGGTGTTTTCAAATTTCACCAATTTTAAGAAGTGAACTTTTACTTCTACATAATGGCGGATATATATAGACTAACGGTCTTCCTGATTGTCAGTTTGATATTTTTAAAACAAACTTGGTGTACTTCCCAATTGTTGGGTTGGACACAATTTGTGACACTATTTTCGACTCTAGGGTGGCCGCGAGGTTACTTTGGAGCTGTTTTGTCCACCAATAGCAAGCCAGTTTTCTTTTAAAGATACTACTAGCTCTGGCCTTACAAGTTTTTATTGTCTTACTGTTCCTTGATGGCCATTTTGTCTTCCCATTCATTGCTCTTCAAAATGGCGAAGATCGGGAATATTTTGGAAGAAAATTGATTTTGAGCGCGGCCATTTTATTTTACGTCATTTGTAGTTAGTTTTGATACTGGATGATTTATGGTATATGTTTGAATAATATTTAGGATTCTATGAATAATTATTGTAACTGTTGCATTCTGTGTAAAATGGTAGACATTTTAGCTGGTAAGACAGATAGTCGTCGCCACTTTGTTTTGTGTAGTATATGACTTATCTACACTGTGTTGGAAAAATATCGGTTGTTTCAGGAAAAACCGAAATTATCCGTATTTTTTGGTTAATTTGCATATATGTTGTCTAAAGGGCCATGATAAGAACCCCCTAATACCTTTTTATATGTTAGTTTTGTGATAAAAATCAGCTTTTCAGATCTTGATATTCAAAACTATACAGAATCCATTTGGGCACCTTTGGGCTGACATCTTGCATCAGTTTGAACTGCTTTCCTAGCTTCCCCATTGGAATAAGAAATCTGAAATAATTCCAGTGGATAGCCAATTGAATTATTTAATTATCATAATATTCTCAGCGCCCCATACAGGTAAGTTACTGAGATAGAAAATCTTTAAAAAGTGACAAATTTCAAGGAAATTTTGGTTTACACAGTTTTCATCCAGGTACAAACTATGTTCACATATGGATCTTATACCAGTTCTTAAACATTGGAATATGCACTGAGTGATCATTGAATTATGACCACCCCTATTAAAACTGGATGCGACCAGTTGACCATGTGAGGTATGAGAGTGCATAGTTGTCAACCTATGTAGCATAGATAAGGTGTCCGTGGTTCAGTAAGTAGTAAAATTCCGAGCGTGATGGGTAAAATGAAGGATTTATCATACTTTGAAAAAGGACAGATTGTGGGTGCTCGGCGATCTGGTGCTTCGATTTCCCAAACGGCTGAACTGGTGGGGTGTTCAAGAGCCACCATAGTTTAAGTGTAACAGGACTGGCATCAAAATGATCAAACAACAACCCAACTGCAAAACTGCAAAGGTCAGCGAATGGCTGATGTTAGAGGTGAGCGCTGGATCCGATGACTCGTAAAGGCGAACAGGTGCAGCACTGTTGAAGAGTTGACTACCCAATACAACAACGGCTAACCCGGAACAATATCTGGGATGACCATGCGTCGCACGTATGGGCTATACCAGCAGACAACCCCTACGGCATCCTCTCGTAACCAAGGTTCATCGGCATAAAAGACTCGCCTGGTGAAAAGTGCATGCAAGTTGGGCGTTAGAAGACTAGAAGAAGGTGGGCTGGTGGATGAGTCACGTTATTTACTCCACACCGTGGATGGTCGTGTACAGATTTAGCGTCAACAACATGAGGCTCTTGATCCATCACGCATGGTATCAAAAGTGCAGGCCAGTGGAGGTGGTTGTATGGTGTGAGGCATGTTTCACTGGCAGGAACGTATCAGTGGTCTCCGCTATCGTCAACTGCTTGCTGACTGTGTAAACCCCGCTATGTTACACTTTTTTCCCAAATGGTGATGGTATCTTCCAAGATGACAATCTGCCAAGCCATCGGGCACTTGTTGTGTAGGAATGGTTTGAGGAACACGGTTCTGACTTCCAGCATATCGACTGGCCTCCGAACTCCACCGATGTCAATCCCATAGAGCACTTGTGGGACACTATGGGAAGCATATCAGGCATCTGGATACACCAATTACCTCTATACCTGCATTGCTAACCGCATTACACACAGCTTGGTTGGAAATACTTCCTGACCACTTCCGCATCTTGTTGAATCAATGCCACGTCAGATAGCTGCTGGGGCTCACATCTGGTGCGTATGGGCTTGGCACACCTAGGGTCCTGATCTGGATATCATTCTTCTTCTTCTTCTCTTTCTTGGTGATTCCTTTCTACTTCTCTTTCTCTCTCTCAGGGTAACTCGGGAATTTTTTTTTTTTTTTTCGCTGGTGCAGCATAAGCCTCAGGCTTCCCTGCACCATATAGCTAATGATAATAATAATATGACCACCTTCCTAATACCTACAAAGTATTAGGTAGGTGGTCATAATTCTTTTATAGATTTGACTGTTACAAATTCAACATTTGGACAAAATATCAGGTGCAGGCAGGTCCATCCTGACTGGTCTGCTATTGACCACTGTCCAATAACTTTTCAGGTTGTTACATATTTGGATCATCCCACCATGAGAGATTCTTTTGATTTTGTGCAATACAGGACCCAGGGTGCTGATTAGTCGGCGTTTGATGCCAGACTTCATGATTTAGCTTCGAATGCCCAGGTGGAAAGAATTCGATGTTTGCCGGCCTCATTACAGGTTGATGCTGTCACGAATTATGAAATCATGAAAAATGTCTGTGATGCGTCGTTTAAGAAGAAACAGAGGAGGAAGAATCATATACCCTGGTGGTATGGGGAATTGACGAACTTACGTGTTGCAAGGAGAAACTTCCAGCCCGCTAAAAGGAGAAATCGTCCCAGAGATGAGGTAGAACGTCTGAATGATATCTATAGAATGGCTAGATGTCATTACTTCAACGAGATATATAGAAAATAAAAAACTTCATGGGAACAATTAGCTAAACAAACTCTGCAGAAGGAGCCTTGGGGCATGGCTTATAAAATTGCTGTTGATAAATTACATCCTAGTGAAAATTTCTCAACCATAATGGTTAATGACTGCGAGATTTTGTCGTGGACTGAGTCTGTGAATGCGATCCTGAATGAGATTGTCAAGATGTTTCCATTTCAGAAATTTTGGAACAGTTTAAGATGAGAATGGATCACCTTACGTACGTGAGTCTTGTGGAAGAAGAGGAATTTTTTAATCAGGAAATTGGCAAGGCTGTTGCTTATTTGAAGGACAATAAATTTCCTGGTCTGGAACTGCTTGACGTCGTGGTTATAAAGAGACTTTGGTCTGTCGTTCCAAAATTAATTTTTAATCTGTTAAATTCCTACTTGATTGACGGTCTATTCCCCAACCCTTAGAAACAGGAAAATCTCAAAATTCTGTTGAAACACCCTGAAAAACCTCCAATTTTGCCTTCATCTTATTGCCCCCATAGCATTGTTGCCCATTTTTGGAAAAGTTTTGGAGAAACTAATAGTTTATAGATTCATAAATTATACTTACAAGCAACTAGTTAATTTGGGTTCTGCGAAGGAAGGACAACTGTTGATGCCATTTGGCTAGTCATTGATTCTGTACAGTCTACAACTTCTAAATATGTCCCCGGCCTCTTCATGGACTTCAAAGGGGCCTTTGACACCGTATGGTGGCAAAGTGTCCTGGCGAGGTTCCGGGAGGCCTGGGTCTCTGCACCCATTTATCGTTTAATCTCTAGTTATTTTGAGGATAGGGCTCTCTCGGTTTACTCTGGTACTTGCTGTTAAAAGGAATGTCACAAGGGGCTGCCCTCAGTGATCGGTCCTTGATTGGTAGCTAAAATGTTATCAAGGTAGCATATGCTAACGATGTGGCGGTTTTAATTTTTGGAGAGCCACGGCCTCAATTAGAACAACATGCAAACAATGTTCTACAGGATTTGGGACAACTGGAGTGTTGTTCATAAGTTAAAAATTTCAATTGAAAACTAAAAAGGTATTATAAGTATCTTGGTATTATCATGGACGATCAGTTGAGTTTTATCGCTCATGTCCGGTATCTTGTTCAAAAAATTGAAGTATTGACTGGAAAGATCATGAGATTCTCCAAGAATGTTTTTTTTTTTTTTTTGTCCTCTCCTTTTTCCTTTTATATATATGAGGTCAGCGTTTTTGACTGTTTTGGCATGAAATTTTTACGGCAGGATGTCCTTCCTGACGTCAACCCTCACACTTTGTCCAGGCTGAGGATATGCAGTGGTCATTCCACTGACCTCCCGCATCCTCCGTATTTGGTGGTCGCAGGCTCGAACCCCGGTCTAATCAGGAAGCGTGTACTACGCACTGCTGCTCCTGGGTACGGAGGTGCCTTGAATCTCCAAGAATGTATGGGGTATAAAATCTGTCACTTTAAAGTTGTCTGCTTACCCATTATTTGCTATACTGCTGGTGCTTGGCGCTTCCGGATAAATAATAACTCAAATTTAGTTAGAAAATTTCTTACTCAGGCTCAGTGCTTTTTTATTCTTGTCATAACCACGGTACCCTCTAACTGCACACTGATTTCTATGAAGTTGCACAGGTGCTTTTACTTCCCACGCACACAGCCGACTTACTAGGTGGCGACTTAGTAGAAGAATGGATATAGGAAGGAGGATAGCTCATGCTTTAAGATTCGCTATTGCATGACATGTTCCTGCATCTTTTCTTTACAAATACGGTACATAGTGCATATGTGTTGCACTATGTACAGTATTTGTATGTGTTGAAAAATTATATGTGTTGATTTTTTATTTATATTAAAAAAAATATTATATTACGAATATATAAAGGACTGTAGCGGTTGTAGTTTATATTGTATGCTTTTAAGGTGTTTATTGTTATAAAAATAATATAAGTGCCATATACATAATAGGGAAGGTCAGCATTTTTACATTCCGTCCACTCAACCACACCAATACACAGTATTGTGATTGTGAAAATTTTCGAAGGTGAGTTTTTTACGTATTAATTTTTACTAATTAATATGTAAAAATATGTAGGCAGAATGTCGGCAGATCTACTGATACGGATTTTTTTTTTTATGTATAACCAAAAACGTTTAGTATTACTTAATATTTTATTAAAGAAGGTAAAATATGAAAAATTAAACATTTTTTTAAATGTTTATAAACTATTTTAATAATGCTTTAAAAATTTGTGATTTTTCCTAACATTTTATAATAACTTAATTTACAAAATACAGAGAATTAATAAAATTCTTTAAGTTTAAAATTTTTCAAATAAAAAGTTCCCAAGAGAAAAACTGAAGGCATAAATACTGTAAATAAAAAAACTTGTAAAACATTTAAAAAGGATTGGCTTTTAAAACAAATTAATGCTGAAATTCCATCATCAAACAAAAAGCAAAGTCTAAAACTAGGAGATATTTTTCAATACAATGAAAAAAATGATGTCACCTTGTGTATCTTTTGTGCAGAAGCAAAAGTTGCAGGAGAATTTAGTACAGGGAGAAATGGGAAGAATGGAAACTAGATTATTTAAAACAGCATCTAAGTCGGAAGATACACATAGACGCAGTTACCAAGTTACATAATCTAAAAAAAGGTGCAATTTTAAGTATTTTGATGGAAACTGTAGAAGTATGTAACATAAAAAAAGGAAAGAAGTGAACGATTGAAATCAAATTTAGATTTTGATATGGTTAAGGTTTTAATTAATGATGTGATATTAATCATAAAAATTAATGCAACAATGAACTTTGTACAAGACATTCACGAACACATGGAAAAATTTATAGATATAGCTAAAAATTGGAGAAGCAAAAATTATTCATTTGAATTTGTTGAATGTACAAAGGGTACTAGGAAAGTTTTGCAATACAGCTTTGTTTATTTAATTTTTTCAAAGTAATTTCCTCTACATTCAATACACCTCTCCATCCTCCGAAACCAATCTTTAAACCAGTTCTGCCAAGTTTCACTAGGGAGTAAAGCACACTCGTTGTCCCAAGCCCGTAGAAGGTCCTCATCACTGGAAAACTGCCTCCCTTTTAGCTTCATTTTCACATGCGGGAACAGTGCAAAGTCGCAGGGAGCAAGGTCTGAACTGTAGGGAGGGTGCTCGAGAAGTTTCAGTCCTTTCGTGGTCAAATATTCGGTGCAGGCTTTGGCGCGGTGAGCTGCAGCATTATCGTGATGGAGGTACCAGATGTCCATTCTTGACTTTGGCCGCAGGTTCTTCATAGATCCAATGACGTTAGGCAGGCATTGTTCAGTATACCACTTAGCTGTGACTGTCTTCTGCATGTCCAAAACGACACGTTCCACAATTCCACTCGATTTGAAAAATACAGCTATCATTTTCTTCTTTACAGATCGGGATTTTCTGACAATTACGGGTGTGTCGTCATCATCAAAGACCCAAACTTTGTTTTGAGCCTTGGTCGGCAGATCGTAATAGTACAGCCAAGTCTCGTCACCTGTCACGATGTTGTTCACATACCGAGATTGTCCCTTATCAAACTTTTTTAACATCTCCCGGCACCAAGTCACACGTCGTGTCATCTGCTCTTCAGTCAGTTGATGCGGCACCCAGAGAGAACAAAGTTTCTTCATGTGCAAATGATCTTGCAGAATCGAACGAATTGCTGGTGCATTTAGGCCCAAAGTATCCTCTATCTGTTGGTAGGTCACTCGCCTGTTTTTGTCAAGCATTTTCCTCACAACAGTAAGGTTTTCCTCCGTAACTGACATTCGTGGCCTTCCCGGCCTCTCAGAATCCTCAAGAGTGAAATTTCCCTTTTGGAATTCTCTATACCACCTGAATATCGTTGTACGATGTGGACAATCATCATCTAGTGCAAGAGTCATTTCTTCTAAGCATTGGTCTATGGTTAAACCACGCATGAAATTATACCGCAAAACTGTCCTTATCTCATTTCGTGACCACGATGCCATCGCAAGCACTTTACACTCTCACTACTAATGAATAACTGAGCCCATCGACTTGGCGCGGCGGCTACTATGCACGTATGAACATGTCTCAACATGCAGCAACAAGCAGCTTTCTGTGATTCATTGTTGCGTTATATTGCAAAACTTTCCTAGTACCCTTTGTATAATTTCTGTTCTTATAAAAAAATATCCTGAACGAAATAAGAGAATCTACTTTCCACATGCTAACTGTAGATGAAAGTATTGATATTTCAGTACAAAAAGTATTAATTTTGTGTTTTAAATTTGAGTGAAAAAGGAAACATATTACAAAACAGTATTTGGAGGTATTTTGAAGCTTACAAACTGTGACAGTATGTCCATTTTAGAAAAAATAAAATTTTTTACGACAAATATAATCTTGATATTCAAAAGATGATAATGTTCATGTCAGATGGAGCAAGCGATATGCTTGGAAGGAAAAATGGAGTAGCAGCAATTCTCAAAAAGGAAATATTACATCTAGTGCAGATTGTGAGCAAGGATTTAGCACTATGAATTCAATTAAAAAAAAAAAAAAATTTAGAATTAGACGATGCATGGAAAAATGTATCTACACTGGTGTTCAAAGAAATGATGCATCACCCCACAAAATTGTAATTGTCATCCGAATAACGTAAGTATATGGCAATATTTCTTACAGATTGCATCAAGTAAGATTGACACACATTGGTGATGATGTAATATTGCATCAGCTGTTACTTTCAGCTTTATAAGCACGCTCTGCAAGAGTTGCATCACTCCTTGCTTGTGTCAGGACGGCGAGTTACGTGCTGTTGACGCCACGAAGAAAGAGTGCTGTTGTTGCTTTACGTGAGGATGTTCTTCCCATCATATTGCTTATTATTATTATTATTATTACTAGCCATATAGTGCAAGGAAGCCTGAGGCTTATGCTGCACCAGCTAAAAAAAATTTCCAAAGTTACCTAGAGAGAGAGAGAGAGAGAGAGAGAGAGAGAAGTAGAATCACCAAGAAGAGAAGAATGATGATATCCAGCTCAGGACCCTGGGTGGGTGTGCCAAGCCCATACTCACCAGACGTGAACCCCTGGGGTTAAATATATAGAATGTCTTGTAATCAGTCGACAGTGAGTAGATTTCTTTCCAAACTCAAGACTACTGAAAGTATTCTTGAGTTTGGAAAGAAATACTGATAGGGAAAAAGGAACCTGACGCAAATGAGTCTCTACGCCAAAACAGGACCGCATTTTGAAGTGCTTTTGCCTTAGAAACCATAAGGCTTTTTCGTCTGAGCTGAAAAGAGAATGGGAAGAACATACAGGAGTGGTAGTAAGTGCTGTAACAGTCAGAAGATGCCTCTTCAAAAATAGACTTGTAGCTCATCGTCCTAAGAAGAAGCCCCCCCCCCCACAAAAAATGAAAAAGGCCCGATTAATTTGGTGTAAGGAGCATTTCAAATGAACCCCCAAGCAGTGGAAGTCAGTTATTTTCTCGGATGAGAAAAAATTCAACCTGCATTGCTCTGATGGGAGAAACGATTCACCATAGATGTGGTGAAGAATACCATCCAGACTGTATGGTGTCTACGGTGAAATTCCCTACCAGTCAAATGATATGGGCGATACATTTCGTATCGCAGAGTCGGTCACCTGCAGTTTATAAAAGGTTCCATAAATGCTAATAGATACCTGGCTGTATTGGAAGGCAAATTGCTGCCAACTATTAGAAACCATTTCAACCTGCCAAGTAACTGCATCTTCCAGGACGACTCTGCTCCTTGTCATTGGGCAAAAAGTGTAAGTAGGCACTTCTGTAGTTACTTTAGCTTCATTTCTGAATTAGAGGTACAACAGTAATGTGTTTATGTTTGTTACACGTGCAAAAATGGTTGGAAGAACGGTCCATTAAAACTCTGGCCAGGAAACAGCCTGCATCCGAATCCTATAGAGAACATCATATGGAATCTGCAGTTGGCATCATGTGGAATCTGCAGTTGCCAGAAAGAAACTGAAGACGCTTCGTGAACTTCATAATTCGTGTTTGGAATCACGAACTGTCAGTTGATTATCTTCAGAAATTGATCTTGTCAGTGCCTCGACAGTGTGCTGCTGCTGTTATCAATGCCAGAGGCAGTTCAACTAAATATTAGTTTGCACCCGGGGAACTTTTCATTTTGCTTTCCATTTAAAATGATAAACTGAAACAAACTGAGGGCTTCTGATAACATTTCAGCCATAATTATCGTGTTTACCAAAACTGTTGTATAAAGGTTGCAAATGCTCATTTTGGAATATTTTGAGAGCACCTGTCAAATATTACTTAGCTTTGCCTTAACTATTAATAAATATCTTTTGTTTATATTTCTATTTGTGATGCTGGTCATTAATGTAACATACCATCGTGAAAAAGGGTTAGAAATGTGAAATTCCTAAGTGATTCACTTTCTTTGAACACCAGTGTATTAAGCAAGCTATAGAGACATTGCTTAGAACTGTATACACAATGTTTAGCAGATCTAGCATAAAAAAAGGAAAATTAGAACTAGCCCAGGTTACAGAACACGATGTTGTATCTTTTAGATCATTAAATGAAGTCAGATGGTTATCCAAACGTTTTGCAGTTGATGCTTTAGTAAAAAAATTAGGAAATATTAATCGAATATTGCAATGAGCAGGTTAACAAATATAATGATCATATTAGTAAATACTGTTTACAAATTTTGACACATTCACAGTATCATGTGGCATTAATTATTCTCAATGATGTATTAGGAGAGCTTGCATCGCTTTGCAAATATCTACAAAAAAGTTTAAACATTATTGATGCACATCAATGTGTTAAAGCAAAAATAAACAAATTAAGAAGCGAATACCTTGGAAAAAATATTTTCTGGAGTGAAAATGTGAAAGAAGTATCAAAAATTCAAAGTGATGTTGACACTGCAGCTATAATTCCCTTTATCAAATGTGTATGTGATCACTTAGAGAACAGATTTCCTGATGATGAATTAAACGATTGGAAAGTATTTGATATTAATGAAAGCAATAATTTTGACTTTGGGAAACTTAATGTGATACGCCTTGCAGAAAAATATCCACGATGTATTACAAATAACGAAAGTGATGTTATATCTAAAATATCAGAAAAATATTCTAAATTAAAATTTATAATTGCTGGAAAAAACTAAAGCTGGAACATTTAAAATTTTCAGTGACACTGTAAATTTTGTACTTACAAATTTAGAGTTTTGTAACATATCGATTCTCTATAATATTATGGGAACATTTCAAGCATCAAGTGCAGACTGCAAGCGAGAATTTAGCACTATGAATTCAATTAAAACAAAAAATCGAAATAGAATACATGAAGATCATTTAAGTGACCTTATGAGAATCATATTGCATTTAGCTAATTGTGCAACAATAAATGTAGATGATGTCTACAAAGTATATACTTCTACAAAGAACAGAAGAGAAAAATTCAAAGAAAAATAAGTCACTAACTGTAAAGTATCAATTTATTGTTAACATTTTTTTTATTATTATGCATGTCCGTACTTATAATTAATATTTAATATTTAATCTCGTCTGAAATTTTTTTACTTGGGTGCATTTCTGCACTGCACAGCTATAAGAAAAAGTAGAGGGAACATTGGTCATAACTAGGAACTGCAGAACTGTGTTTACAGTAGCTCTACAGGTACTGAATGGAAGGCTTCCTATTCAGTATGAGGTCATGTATCATTATTTACAGTTTTTTCGTAGGAAGGCTTTTCCTGCAAGGGTGTGCTATAGATTTGGATATGCCTGTCAGCATAGATAATGAAAGAATTAGGAGAGAGCTTGTAAATAGTTGGCAGTCTTCATAGATGGCTGCTGATTTAGGTAGAGCTACATTCAATTTTTTTCCAAATGTCTCAGAGTTTCCTAAGCAAAAGGTGCCTGGTTTTGCCCAGGCCTAAATTTATCATTTCTACTTTCAGGACATGGCAATCCGAAATCCAAACTGTTTGCTTTGTGGTTGGCTGCCTCGCCACTTTGTATGTGTGGTGTCCCAGAAACAGTAGAACACTTAGTTTTTAATTGTAACTTGTATGTAGATCTAAGACAGGAATTACAAGTCCTGACTGACATTTACCTGGAGAACGAATTACCGCATTTGGTGGAGACAAAGGAAAATTATGTGGTCTTCTCTGGTTTTGTAGATAACGTGTTTAAAAGACGTAAAAGACTTTTGGGTAGAAACCACTAGAGCTTATTAATTTAGTGTGGTTTTGGTTTTCACCTTGTTCTGGAATGGGTACAAGTTTTCTTTTTCTAACTGATCTTTTGAAGCTTTGTTCCTTGTTGAATAGGCTGGAATTAGATTATTTTACTCAGGATTAAAGGTAGACATAACGAACTGATAGTTTTGATTTGGTTTGAAGACAAAGTATGAGTGGACATATTTGGGTTGCCTTGATATAGGTTAACCAATAGAACTGATTAAGACTGGGAAATATTGAAATGATTGTCTTAATTTCACACATACAATTTGTGGTTACTTGACGTTCTTGAAAGACTAACTATATAATGACACAGCTGTCGGGTTGCCTATAGGAAGTTACCATGTAGGCAAAGAGGTAATTTCGTATGGTATTTGCATATAAAATTAGTTCAGTTATGACGTTGTTGTGCCAAGGAGTTTAATGGTAAATAAATTGTGTTGATATTGTGGTAGGTCTGTGTTAAGTTGGCAGTAGATGTTGGATATAGACCAAGGTTACATAATGGCACTACATCCAAATGCAAAGTGTAATTTTGTATATAGTTATTCTTTAATTGAAGCTAAGATGTAAAGGAGTGCAAATTTTAAATAATTGGTATGTAGCCAGACAAGAAGTATTTTTGACTAAGCTCCCTAATTCAGATGTGCTATTAACTTTGATGTATAAGTGTAATTTGTATGTTACTGTTGTGTCAGGGAGTTTAATGGTAAGGGAATTGTGTTGGTATTGTGGTGGTCTGTGTTAGCATTAGTAGAGGCATATGATGCAAGAAGGCAAGCTTATGCAGCATCAGCCAAAAAAAAAAACTCTCCCATTTCATCCCTCCGTTCATTCCAAGTACCTGTCCAGCTCAGCCTTAAATTTATTTAGGCTATCAACTTCCACAACAAAGGATGGAAGTCTGTTCCACCAACCAACCACCTGCTGGCTAAAGGCAAACTTCTGCACATCTATCTTTCCTCAATTTGAATTTATGCCCTCTAAAATGATTATTCTGAGCAAGAGGAAGAATTCCATCAGCATTGAGCATTCAAGGCTTTATACACCTCAATCGGATCACCTCGCAGATGCCTAGTCTCCAGACACTAATTTGCAAAATTTAAGCCTTTCTTCGTAAGAGCAACCCTTTGTTCCATTCACCAATCTTGTTGCCCTTCTCTGTACTCGTTCCAACAGCTCCACATCCTTCTTAAAATGAGGCCTCCAGACCTGTATACAGTACTCAAGGTGTGGCCTGACCATTGCCTTATACAAGGGGATAATCACCACCTTATCCCTGATAGAAAAATTCCTGTATATCATTGACAAAACATCATGAGCTACTCTTGCAGACCGTCTGTACTGCTCAGAAAACTTCATATCTGCCTGCACAATTACCCCCAGGTCCTTTACGTTCTCTACCACTGTCAGTGTAGTACCACAGAGTTGATACGTCACTCTGGGGTTGCTGCTTCCCATATGTAGTACTTTACATTTGTCAATGTTAAACTTCATTTGCCACCTCTCAGCCCTCTGCTCAACTTTTCTAGATCCTGTTGCAGCAGCGTATTGTCATTAGTGTTCTTAACAACCCTGCCAACCTTCGTATCGTGTGCAAACTTGGACATTAAGCTTGATATACCATCATCAATATCATTTATAAATACAGAAAACAACAATGGACCCAATACTGAACCCTGAGGGACTCCACTATTAACATTAGTCCACGATGAGCAATGCCCATTGATTACCACTCTGTCTTCTCCCACTCAACCATCCCTTTATCCATAGCAGCAATTTGCCTCCAATGCCAAATGCACATGGAAGACTGCTGCTCCCATTTCTGCAGCAGTCTTCCATGTGCATGCAACAGTATCAAATGCCTTTCTAAGATCCAAATATATGATATCAAAGTTATTCCCTGCATCCAGTTCCTTTGTGTCCACATCATAGTATCCAATCAAATTGGTCAGGCAAGACTTTCCCTTAACAAAACCATGCTGTGTCCGAGCTATAACTGAAGTCTTGTCTAGATGATCCTGCAGTGCTTCTTTAACCAGTGTCTCCATTAATTTTCCAGGAACAGAAGTTAAGCTAACAGGTCTATAATTACTTGTGTTGCCCTTTGATCCTCCTTTGTGAATTGGGGTCACATTTGCACAGCTCCAGTCCATGGGTACCTCCCCCGAGTCCAAAGAAGCTCTCATAATTATGGCTAAGGGTTTGCTGCCTCCTTTAATATAACTGGATAGATCCCATCCACCCCGGGTGCCTTTTTTATGTTTATCTTCAACAATTTCTCCTCCACTTTCCTCTCAGTTATTACAAAATCATCCAGCTCACTGCCAACTCACCTCTGATATTCCCCTACTTGAATAACTCTTCATGGGTGAATATAGATGCAAAATACTCATTTAGTTTGTTAGCCACCTGAGCAGGATCATCAACAGTTGAACCATCAATATCCAGTGGACCAATCTGATTCATCCCTTTCCTCTAGAGTTTACATAGATAAAGAACTCTTTGTTGTTTTTCTTTGCATCCTTTGCCAAGGATTTATCATAATCTGCCTTTGCCTGCCAAATCTCCTTTGTAACTTGGCTACAGACCAGCTTATATCTATCATAGGCTTCCATGTCACCCATTAATTTATATGTATCCCATGCATTTTTCTTCTCCGCCACATGTCTCATTAGTTCATCTGACATCCATTTAAGCCTAAACCTTGAACAATATTTTGTAGTTGGTATGTAAAGCCTAGTAGCTTCCAAGATAAATTCTTTGAATGCTTCCCATTTTGAATTTGCTGTTGGTAATATCATCAGTTGGTCCCACTATATAGAATTTAAATACTGTCTCAGACCACCATAGTGACCTTTACGTAAGCAAAAACCCTTCCCTTTACCCCGATGGTAGTTACCTCTTTGAGTAAATCCCACTTCAGCACACTGTGATCACTGCCACCTAGTGGTTCCTTTATCTGCAGATTCTTAAGGCATGAAGAATCACTACTGATAATCAGATCAAGAGTATTACTCCTACTAGTTGCCTCCCGAACATGCTGATGTAGAAAACAATCATCCAATAAATCCACAAAAGCCTTGCTAGTGTGTGAGTGACCAACCCACAAATTCCAGTCAATATCTGGGAAATTGAAATCCCCCATTATAAGACACTCTGACTTACTGGCCCACTCTATTTCCCTGTACAGTTCCTTATTATACTCATCAGAGTCATTAGGCCTATAACACACTCCTACTCTCAATTTTGATCTCCCAATGCTTATGTCACACCAAACTGACTCGACACTGCACTGTCCAGCGATGTCGACTGGCTTCACTTCCTTGGATTTTATGTGTTTCTTAACTAATAGTATAACCCCTCCTCCCTCCCTGTCCTTTCTCTCCTTCCTGTACACATTGTACTCCCCAAATTCCAGTTCTGCATTCCTTATATCTGTGTGACACCACGTCTCTGATATCCCAACAATATCTGCCTTTGATGTTCTGAGCAATACCTGAAATTCATCAAATTTATTTACCAAACTCCTAGCATTGGTGTACATGCAAGTATACATGCACCTGTTCCTATTCTTAGCTATCCTAACACAACCCATGTGTTTACTTGTACCGCAATGACTCCCAGCAGTCTCTGAAATACCCTGCATCTTGTTTTCCAGGCTGCTGCTCATTCCAATAGAAGCAGTGCAAGAATGACTCTCACCTCTGCCAGTGGCTACTGTTAATCTGTTAGTCCTTGTATTCCCCTCCCCAAGCTAGCAGTTTTCCGACCAACCTAACACTGCCTCGATAGCATCAGCAAATATCCTTGCACCCTTTCTATTTAGGTGTATCCCATCCTTGTAGAAGCAGTCTCTCCTGTTAACAAGCACAGACTAGGCTGAAAAAAAATTCTACCCCTTGGGCCTTGCACAATCTTTCCAGGGCTGAATTCATCGACAAGGCTCTCATCATATACTCCCTCCTATCTTGTCTGGGCAGAATTGCAGACACTTTCAAATTCAACTCTAATAAAGATGGGTCTAGACCAGGGTTATATGATGGTTCTACATCCAAATGCCAAAGTGTAATTTTATTATATATAGTTATTCTTGAATTGAAGTTAAGATGTAAATGAGTGCAAAATTTGAAAGATTTTTTATATAGCCATACAAAAGAAGAAGTTTTTTTTTTTGTTTTTTTTTTCGATTGATCTCCATGATTCAGATGAGATATTTAACTTTGTGTTTAAGTATAATATGTTGAAATGCTGTTTTAGCTCCATATAGTGCTGGCCATTCCAATGTGGTTCAAATCTGGTTGGAAGGATGTTTATTTGGATTTGCTCTGGTCTGGCCTCTGTTTTGTTATGCCAGTGATTGGTTTGTCTTTTAGTTATAAGGCAATATGAGGTTTTTTTTTTTTTTTGTTTTTTTTCTCATGAATACTGCATATATAAGATAAATTTTTGGGCATATAGGTGATTTCCAGAGTGGTGATCGTGCCCAAATTGTGATGTAAATAGTGTATAGGTTGTGGCAACAACAGTCATGTCGCCACAGCAGTCACTCTGGTGCTTTTTTTTTTTTTATTTTTATTATTTTTTTTTTTATTCAGGGAATGTCGCCTTCTTTTTCCTTCCCCACTGTCTGGCCTCTTTCCTCCCCTCCCTTTCCCACACTTCTTCTATTTCCTTTTCTGTGTTCATTCAATCTTTGAGATTTCAATTTCTCTTGAAATCTCAGTAAGAGTCTTTACCTGGTTGTGGAACCTGGGTGCCTCCATGTGGCTTGGGATGGGAGTCAGGAGGCAGAGACCAGCTGTTCCTTGCCCCCTGGCTGCAAAATACCAAGTGTCGGCACTCAACATAACAAAACACACACGTACATTACATAACACATACACACAGTTGCCGGCCTTGGCCTAGTGCCTTCAGAAGCTACAACGGCATATAGGGAAACCATGGACGCCCTAACAAAGTACAAAAAAAAAATAATAATAAATAAATAAATAAATATCATAACCCCAAACCACTACAGAGCTCATTAAAACTGCTGCCATGAACTTGTGAATTGGAGCCCTAACAAATGGAGTACAGTTCTGTTCTCTGAGTCCCATTTTAACATACAAACTGATTCTAGACATTATTTCATCTGGAGAAAACGAGAATGCAGTACCATCACTCCAGCGTTAGAGAAAGGGACCCTTACAGATGGTGTTCTCGTATGGGGCAGAATAATGGTCAATGGCAGCACCCGACCGTCAACTGCTTGATCACTTGGTTATCTAAGAACTGTAGTGGTGGAAGAATGGGATTTGTTGCCACAGAATCTTATAGACACCCTTATATCAAACATGTTTCACTGCTGTTATTTCTGTTTAGCTGTTGGGGGGATCATATGCCTACTGGTCATGTGACCATATATTCAAGCATCTTGTATTGACTTCTGTAATGTGACCATTTTGGTAATTCTTATACAACCCTTATAAATATTCCTTATAATTGTCCGAAGTTTCTCGCTGTTTCCTTGTTTCATCGTTATTCTATGGTGCTCACCATACCAAATTTTGGCCTGCTTAATTGCAAGCTGCACAAGTTACACCACATTTTCTAGGATTTGGCAACAAAGTCCTTTTCCTTCAACTTTTTATTAGCTACCCCGATATTTTGTTAGAAGAATGGTCACAATTAGACCAAAGTGCAGCAAAACACTTTACAGAATTCATGCCACACCACACATTTTTATAAACAAAGGTGGTCCAATTCGATAGTGAATAAAGGTTTGTATTTTTTGGCCAGGGTGGACATACAAACAATGAGACTAGCAGTGAACCCTGGGGGACTCCAATAAAAAAAATTAGTCTATGAAGAGCAGTGTCCATTAATAACCACTCTCTGCCTTCCCCCACTCAACCATCCTTTTGTCCACAGCAGTAACTTGCACTTAATGCCACACTGCTCCAATTTGTACAGCAGTCATTTATGTGAAACAGTATCAAATACTTTCCTTTAATTCAAGTATATGAAATAAAAATTAATGTTTGCATCAAGTTCTTTGCTGCTGCATCACAGTATCCAATTACACTGATCTAACAAGAACACCTCTTACCAAACCCATGCTGTGACTGCACTATAATTGCATTCCTGTACAGATGGTCTTTCATTAGTTCTTTAACTAGAGACTCCATTATTTTCCCTGGAACAGAAGTTAAGCTAATGAGGCTGCAGTTACTCATGTCACATTTTCATCCTCCCTTTGTGAATTATAGATACATTTACACATCTCTAGTTCATAAGCACCTGCCCTGAATTCAAAAATACTGTCATAATTATGGCTAAGGGTTTGCTTACCTCCTTTGCTGCCTCCCTTAATATAATTGGATAGATCCCGTCCACCCTGGGTGTCTTTTTTAAGTTGAACTTAAAAACTTCAGCAAACAAGCAAAAAATAATCTTCTGTTAGATACCTGGACATTCTGAAATCACAGGAAATGAATAAGTGGATTTTGATGCCAAGAATGTCAGTCGCATAACACCAGACATCCAGAAGCTGCTTACACCAGTTGCAAACACATCATACAATTACTGAGAGGAAAAAAAGTGGCTATCCATTTGGCAGGAGAACGAAAGCAATAAACTGTTTCAGATTAAAAATGATCACAAGCAGTGGCTATCAAGCCTAAGAGGGAATAGGAAGGAAGAAGTCTTACTTGCTAGATTGTGGATTGGACATACCCACCTGGTTCATAGTTACCTACTCACATGGGATGATCCTCCACTATGCAGCAACTATCAAGCTCAACTCACAGTAAACACTTGATCACTGAATGCCCATTATACTTGAGAGAATGACAAATAGCTTTCTGTTCACATCTATGTTCTTCTAAAAATCTTACTTTACAACAAATCCTCGGAGACCGATGAGATAGTGATGTCTTTTTACTTTCATGAAAATAATAAACAAATATCATCTCATCTGAATCCATCTCTTTAATATACCAAACTTGTACCAACTAAGACCATAATAGGTGCATTATGGCCTTAGTAGCCCTTGCACCAATAAATTAAATAAACAACAACACTATATACCAATGCCTCATAGCCTTAGTTTTTTAGCACTTAAGGTACCCATAATTTCCTGCATCCTTTTTTCTGTTGCCCCACTACCAAAAGTTCAACGATGGGCTTCAGCAGGGGTCCAGTGGCTAAACGACCAAATGAACACATATACAATATCCATACACTTTTAAATCTCTGGCATTTCCAGCGAACTGGTACACCCACAATGAAAATTACACAGAGATGGGAGAAACCCCTGGTGCCGTCTGACACTAAATACACTTTACACCTTACCAAAAGTTCAGGTACCAAGCCAGCCGAAGCACTATAGACTGATATCCACTGCATCCATGCTCCTAAAGCTACCGGAAAAAATCTTCTTCTGCACATAACATGCCATCCTCTTCTTTCACAACCACCAAAGCAACTCAATTATGTTCTCCCTAATATATCAACTGTCTCCAACCTCCCCTCGACGTGGGCACCTGTACGTGGTGAGGGGACCTCCCAGTGACGCTGCTGGACTTCCAGACTAGCATCACTGGGATCCAACGCCCACAGCCCAGGTTCCATGCTTACATCAGTGGAATCCGGCGTGTTTGCCGTGCGCTGCAACCCATGGAAATTCGGAAAGGGGATCGTGGTGGTTGAGGGGCCCAGCTTCAATACACCACTTTGGCCCCTGCTTCGACAAGATGGGTGGTCCTGGAAAGCCCGGCTAGGATCAATCGGCTAGTAGGCTCGCCTGCGAGGGTCAACCATGTCAATGCCACGCCCCTACCCTCATGGTCCGAGGGACAGGATTCAGGCTGGCGGCGGTGCGGGTATAGTGTCTGGGTAGCCCTGGCATCCCACTCCCGAGCGCATTTATTGCATGCCGGGTAGTGGGAGTCCCTTTGGGCTCCGTGGTGGGTGGGGAGCCTGGGCACTGAACAATTAAAAAAACTCCATGAATCCTGATAAACTCACTTCTTCAGGGGCCCCAACCCAGTCCCTATCTGAAATCAATGAAAAGGAGACAGATAGCATTATTGCTACAAAGAGGCAGCGAACCGAACTACCATCAGGGCCTGTCCCAAGGTTCTTAATTATGCACTCCACGAATGAAACACCGATTGGTAAAATGTCACCCTTTTTTATACAAAATGGGTTGGATGGGTTAGCAGGTTCACCCAAGTCAGTCAAGAGGCTCCGTTCTGGGGACCTCTTGATTGAAACAAAAAATGACAGGCAGTCTGAAACATCTACTCCGAGTAACATCAATCGGAGGAATCCCTATAGCAGTGACACCACACAGAACACTCAATTCATCGAGAGGTGTCATTTCGGAGTGGGACCTTCTCGACGTAACCGAGGAGGAAATCTGCTCTGAATTAAAACCACAGGGAGTTACTGCCGTCAAGAGAATTACTGCGCGAAGGGATGGAAAAATTGTTAAAACCAGGAGCGTTATCCTGACTTTTAACTCTCCTAAACCTCCTGACGAGATTAAAGCTGGATACATCAACTGTTCAGTGCGTCCATACGTTCTGAACCCTTTACGGTGTTTTAAATGCCAGAAGTATGGACATTCTCAAATGGCCTGCCGTGGAGTCCTTGCATGCGCTCGATGCGGTGCAAAGGACCATGAAACAACAGCATGTTCAGCCGCAAAACCCACCTGTATTAACTGTGAAGGCGTACACCCGGCCTACTCACGAGCATGCCAGAGGTGGAAAGAAGAAAAAGAAATTCAACGGCTGAAGGCAGAGCTAAATATATCATACCAGGAGGCAAGGAAATCGGTCAAACCCCTGAATATCAACAGAACTACCTACGCCCAGAAGGTAGCAGGGAGATGTTCCGTCGGAACTCAGACGGACATGACCATTCCTCCAAAGGAGTCTTTCACTCCCATCGCGCGTTATCTCTTAAGTTCTCAAAAACCTGCACAGAAGGACCAATCAGCTGCCACTCCTATATCGGTACCTCCTAATGCTCCACAAGTAACAAAGGTAATTATGAAAGAAAAGAATAAGAAAGGGGAAGTCCCCCCTAGTACCCAAGAAAAGATGGATGTCGAGCAGGAGGAGGTACCCGAAGATTCAGTCTTGGAACTCTTTGCGGAGGAAGAAATGGACACGGGACAGCGTCCATTCTTCCCCAAAAAAGATAAATCCAAGACTGATAAAATTAAGCCCTCAGCACCTCGGAAGCCGCCTGATGGACCCACCAAGCCAAAATAATGGCTAAATTCCTACAATGGAATTGTCTTGGATTCCGGCGAAATATTGATGACATCAAGGCCCTCCTGCAAAAGCACGAGCCAGTCTGCTTTTGCTTGCAGGAGACATATCTGAAGGCAAATGATGATCCCACCATGCACAACATCACATTTTTTCGAAAGGATAGAATTGCGGATGGCTCTGTACATGGAGGAGTGGCTATCCTTGTGGGTAACCAGACCCCAGTGCAGCCCTTGCTAATTACAACTAGCATAGAAGCTGTCGCAATTCGCCTTACGGTGGGATTTTTATTAACCATCTGCTCTGTCTATTTGCCACCTGGGACTGACATCTCCCAGGAAGACCTTGATGATCTTCTAACGCAGCTGCCTCCCCCTTTCTTACTTCTCGGGGATTTTAATGGACATAACACCCTGTGGGGTAGTGCTAACATCAATGGAAGGGGACGAGTCATAGAGCGTATGCTAAATGACAATGACCTTTCCCTTCTAAATACTGGAACAAATACCTTCTTCCGCATGCCTACCTGTACTTTTTCTGCCATTGATCTCTCTATCTGCTCCCCTTCTCTACTCCCTTCACTCACTTGGGAAGTGGAGAAGAATCCATACGGAAGTGATCACGTCCCTGTGATAACCTTGTTACACAGTGGGAGACCATGTCTTCCTTTTAGGTTACTACAGTGGAAGTTTGATCACGGTGACTGGAATGCCTTCCAACATCAGGCAAATTTCGACCTCAGTACAGTCAGTCGGGATCCGATCAATGACGCAGTAAAGTACATCACAGAAATCATCATCCAAGCAGCTGCTAATGCTGTCCCAAAAACATCAGCCCGGTTTCCACCATTTCCCAAACCTTGGTGGAATGGAATTCACAATGCACAGCAGCAAAAAAGGCTCAAAACAAAGCGTGGGGGATATTTCACCGATATCCTACCACGAACAACCTTATAGCCTTCAAACGTGCACGAGCCAAAGCACGCTACATCCGTCGTCAGAGTCAAAAGGAATCGTGGATCCGTTTTACATCATCTATTAACCAGTCTACCAACTCTAAGGTAGTCTGGGATAAAATCCCGAAAATGAAGGGGAAATATACATCCCACCCTTCTTCAATCCTAGATTATAATGGTGCGCTATTTCAGATCCAACTGCAATAGCCAATGCTCTTGGGGAAACATTCTCTAACATCTTCGTATTCCCCAGAGTTCCTGGTCCTGAAATATAAAATCGAAAAACAGGCACTTAACTTTAAATCTAAGAGCATTTATCCCTACAACGGGGATTTCACTATTCAGGAACTGAAAAGAGCCCTTGCTCTTTCCAAAGCAAGTGCCGTTGGACCAGATGGCATCCATTATGAAATGATTAAACATCTTTCACCAAAATCTATGGACTGTCTGCGCCTTCTGTATAACAGAATCTTTATTGAAGGGCAGTTTCCGGACTCCTGGCGAAAGGCAATCGGTCTTGCCTTTCCTAAGCCAGGAAAGGATCCAAAAGTCACCACCAATTATTGTCCTATTGCTCTGACTAGCTGTCTGTGCAAAATCCTGGAGAGAATGGTTAATTCTCGTTTAATTTGGTATCTCGAATCAAATGACCTTCTCTCCAACATCCAGTGCAGCTTCCGAAGGAACCGGTCCACTTTGGACCATCTTATTAGATTGGAAGCATCCATCCGGGATGCTTTCCTAAAACGCGAACACTTGGTGTCAGTGTTCTTTGACATGGAAAAAGTGTAATACACAACTTGGAGATTTGGCATTTTAAAAGATTTACATAGCCTAGGCCTAAGAGGGCATCTCCCCTTTTTTATTCAAAACTTTTTAGCCAATCGATCGTTCCAAGTTCGTGTGGGATCCTCACTCTCTCGCTCCTTTAGCCAAGAGGAATGAGAACCACAAGGATCAGTATTAAGTGTCACGCTTTTTGCCATCAAAATAAATTCAATCACAGAACAACTTCCTCCAACTGTAAACAGTGCCCTCTATGTTGATGACTTGAGCATTTTTTGTCAGTCATGCAACATGAGGGTTATTGAAAGGCAACTGCAGAAAGTCATCATTAGTCTGAATTCCTGGGCATTTGCCAATGGCTTCAGGTTCTCGCCGGAGAAGACCGTTTGCGTACACTTTTGTCGTAAGCGTAATCTTCATCCTGAACCCGAATTAAGGCTCGGACAATATGCTATTCCCAGTAGCAGCGAACATAAAATTCTTGGGACTCATATTTGATAAAAAACTGACCTTTTTGGATAATATCTGTCAACTCCGCACAAAGTGCACATGTGGGCTTTATATTCTCCGCTCGCTCTCCTCTACATCTTGGGGAGCAGACCGATGGACCCTTCTTTGTCTATACCGTGCACTTGTGCGATCCAAACTAGATTATGGGTCCCAGGTATATTCCTCAGCCAGAGACAGTGTCATTCGATGGCTGGACCCCGTCCATCATCAGGCCCTACGTATTGCTACTGGAGCATATCGCACATCTCCTGTCCAGAGCTTATACGTCGAAGCAAACGAACCACCTTTATCGCTTCGACGTAAGCAGTTGTCTTTAAAGTATGTTTTAAAACTGAAATCCCTGCCAGACCATCCTACGTGGCCCTTCGTTTTTGAACCACGATGGGAAAATTTATATGATACCCGTAAGACTGCCAATCGTCCTTTTGGTATTCGTCTCCAAGAGCTACTCAAAGAACTTAATATCAAGGTAGACAAGGTTGCCCAAACACCAAAGCAACCCTTTCCACCCTGGCATGCTCATGTCCCGGCATGTGACTTGTCCCTTAGAAATTGGGGAAAGTCGGACACTCCATCATCGGTCTACCTGCAGCTTTATTCAGCACACCGAGCTGAACATTCCAACTTCGCACCAGTCTACACAGACGGTTCGAAGTTGGAGTCATATGTGGGATCTGCTGCTGTCTTTATAGACAGCACTACATCGGAGCAGATTCCCTCTGAATGCAGTATATTTACTGCAGAGCTTCATGCTATAGAGTTAGTCTTGAATCACATTAGTGAATGCCAATACCAACGGTTCATTTTATATTCTGATTCTCTCAGTGTGTTACAGGCTTTAATATCTGTGAGGTATAATCCTCATCCAGTTCTGTCTAGTATTCAGCAGAAGATTCACTTCCTCCGTGGATGTGAATATGATATCCCCTTCTGCTGGATTCCCAGCCACATTGGGATTAGGGGAAATGATTTGGCTGACGCTGCAGCCAAATCAGCAATTCCCAATAATAACCGCTGCCTGTCAGGCCCCTATACAGACTACAGGCAAATAATACACCAAAACATACACTCCCAATGGCAGGACTCGTGGAATCAACAGACTGGAAATAAACTATATTGTATAAAGCCTGTAATTGAACCGTGGCAGTCTAGTCTGCGCAGGAATCGTAAGGAGGAAATTGTTCTTGCCCGGACCCGCATAGGACACAGTCATTTAACTCATTCGTTTTTGCTGAGGGCTGATGACCCTCCTATGTGTGTGTTCTGTGGCACAATTTTAACTATGAGACACATTTTAATTGATTGTCCAGATTTCAGTAATATCCGTTTTACTGCTTTTAATAATCTGACTGAGCCGTATACACTCAGTCAGATTTTATTCGACAATGACAATGTGTCTGCTATTTTTAGATTTTTAAAATCAATAAATATTTTTGCTCGTTTATAAAATTTACATTTTTCTTATACTTCTTGACATAGTGACCTAACTAATTAGGTCACTGAAAGTTTAAATTTTTTTTTTTTTTTTATAAATGACATGGTCTTGGCGCATTATAGCCTTAGTAGCTAATGCACCAATAAAACCAAAACAAAACAAAACAAATGTCTCCAACCTCATGGCAGTCCAAATGGCAATTCTAAATGCATCGGAGTCCAAAACAGAAATGGCAGTTGTTTATGCTGATATTGAAACTGCTTTTGATAGCTTAAATAATACAGCCCTTCTGAATTTTCTGACCAATTTCTTCTGGATAAAAGGTGATGTTCTTGCTTTTCTGCACACACTCCTCCAGAATAGAACAGTGTACCTCACTCATCGCAACTTCTCCTATACCTAATCCATGAATGCAGGTGTTCTACAAGGTGGCATTTTATCAGGGCTACTATTTACTACCCTCCTTATTCTGTTTATGTGCAATGGAGATGATGTATTTACCTACGCTGATGATATAAAGTTCTTAACGGAAATACTGCCATCAGCCAACAGAGGAGTGATCACAACGGAAATCTGTAACAAGATCATAGCTCTCTCTAACTACCTCAACCATTTCAGTCTTAAACTGAACCCCCAAAAATCCATTATTATAGTTTTCTCTCTGAAGAAGTGTCCCATACTCATACAAACCTCACTGCAGGGCTTGATTATTCCAAGTGTAACTAAACACAAAGATCTCAGTGTAACTTTCGACTCAAAGCTTGGGTGCAGCTGTCACATAGAATCTGTTCTACTCAAGATAAGTCGAATATGCCAGATTGCCCGTCAACATCTTCTTCATAATATGGATGCATAAACTACAATGAGATATCTGCAAACTGTTGTATACTCCACTGCTCTGTATGCCTCTGAAATATGGGCCTCCACGCCACCTTCTCTCATGAAGCCCATCCTCGCCAGTGAATACCAGATACTGAAGTGGGCATCCCGCAAACATTGCCTTTCCCCCAACAGAGGACCACCAGTGTGACCAATCAACTTTGAATCCCACAACTGCCTGAAATAATCCGCATGTGGAGAACTGCGACCACTATCAAAATGCCGGTTGGCAAAACCAACTCCGCTGACTTCTGGGACATATGTCAGTGGCATATGCCACCTCCTTCCCTAAAAGCCACTCCTCTTCTTCAACTACAGCAGAACAGGCTGAAGGTCGGTGACAGGTTTCTACCTGGTTAAGTACTTCCCATAAAACAAGCCCTGCTAATGATCGGAGTAGACCTCCAGAAATTTGCTTCTGATTGCAATTACAGGCATTCGCTGGCCGAATGTGTTTTGCTATTGTATGGCCATTGATTTTGACTAACTGCAATCGCCACCTGCTATCTGGTATGAGGAGCAGAATGGCACCTTGCATTTACACTGATGAAATCTTTCACAAGAAAATGCGAAACCATATACAGGCCACCTTAATGCACGCCTGCAAAATATTCTGACATGTGAGCATATATGTGCTTTGTACAAATATATGGCTAAGGTAAAGAAAGCCAACACGAGAACAATGAGAAATATTGGATAACTTACGCGGAAAATTAGTTTCCCGACACTGGACTCTAGCGCTACTCACTCGGTAAACAGACGGTAGGTGTTATCGGTCTGGAGCCGAAATCGAAAAGGATATATTGATTGACAGGTAGGCGTGGCAAACGATGAAATGATTGGTGGTGGGTGTGACAGACGACAAGCTACTGTGTAGTCATTGGTTGGCTTTATAATGTGTATTTATGAGTAAAAAATGGTGCATAATAGTTTTCTAATGAAAGGTAAATTGGGAATAGTAGCGATGAATCTTTTAAAGATGGAAGAAATTTGTAAGGAAAATAAAACTATAAGGAAAAATTGAGTGTTTTTAATATACTGTTGATTTAGGTTTGGTTACGAAAAAAGAAAAAGGTTTCTTTATTTTTAGTTATATTTGGAACCTGACCTTAAATGATAGAAACGGTTTCCTTATACTGTATTTTGTGATCTAACCTTAAATGTTAGGTTAGGAAATAATATAAGAAAAGAAAGAAAGAAAGATTCTATATATATATAGTGAATAGCTATTGTGGTGTTGATTGACATTATGATACGTGTGTATCCGCACAAGTGTCTTTAAAAATAATATTTTGTTAATAGTCAATTTATGCACTAGTCCACATGATTCTAAAGAAAAAAGGTTAGGTTACCCCCTCCACTCTGGGAGAGGTTCAAGCTCCCATGGGATTCAAGTGGAGGTAACCTGACATTTTTTCACCATTTTGGAAAGCATTCATTAGGGCAAGTTACCATTAGTGCTACTAAACCGATGTTATTGTGTGTTGTGTTCGTGCACTAATCAGCACATCATTTGCCACACCTACCTGTCAATCAATATATCGTTCTTGACTTTGCTCCAGACCGATAACACCTACCATCTGTTTACCGAGCGAGCAGTGTTAGAGTGCCGTATCAGGAAACTAATTTTCTGTGTTAGTTATCCGACGTTTCTCGTCATTCTCATGTTGGCTTTCTTTACCTTCACCAAATATACGTGTATACCTTGATGTAGTCTGCCTCAGAACTATGTATATACTGATAGCTACATATTTGGATATTAATTGATCTATAGCATGTTTTAATACCATGCTTGAATTTATTTTAATGTCATGGTTTAATTCTTATCTATTTGTAATACATGATATTATATTACCCCATAACCTTGTCAAGCCTGTGTGTGACCTCTTGGTTGTGGCGGGCATATATTGTATCTTTACTTTGTACAATAAAAATTTATTCTTTTTCTTCTAATTCAAATGCTTCATAAATCAGAAGTTATAGCAGAGATGAAACTGTAAATTGAGTCCCTCCCTCTCCATGAGTGCAAAACAGTGCCCTAACATCATCTTAAACAACCATACTAAACCAGCCATTGTCCTCCTGCTCAATGGAAAATGTAGCGGTACAATAGTTTTGCTACTTGTTATGGACCAAAATCTTGGAGTGATTAAAAGCACAACCTTATTCTAAAATCACCTATGTATATGTCTAGCTACAGTCAGATCTGTAGATTTAGGTTTGGTTACAAAAAAAGAAAAAGGTTTCTTTATTTTTCGTTATATTTTGTAACCTGACCTTAAATGGTAGGTTAGGAAATAATAGAAATGGTTTCTTTATACTGTATTTTGTAATCTAACCTTAAACGTTAGGTTAGGAAATAATATACGAAAAGAAAAAGATTCTTTGTGTGTGTGTGTGTATGTGTGTGTGTGTGTGAGTGTGAGTGCACACATGCACATGCGCACGCACACACACACAGGAGAGAAGTGCAGTTCAGCAAACACTACATTGTGAACTGGCAGTAGTGTCAGCTGACTTTGACTAGGGTGGAACAGTCACACTTTCATTTCAGATGGTAGCACCAGCAGTTTTCTCATAAATCAGTCTTCTTTTCCAATAGCTTCACTGTATAAGTGTATAAATGGAAACTTGAAAAACATCAAACTGTTTACATGATGATTATACCCTTGGAAATTACCCACTGACAAAACTACAAATTCTGCCATACCCCTCCCTGCAAGATTGACGAATTGGGTCCCCGTGCTCTTTAAAATCCATGCCAACTCAACTGCTCCTCTCCTCCTTTCCAACCTTTCATGCACCTTTTTCAGCAGACCTGGCAGTAGCCATTGAAATTATTTTAAACTAACAAAACTAACAAAAATATGAATCATTAATAATTACTGATATGGATTGGGTAATAATTAGACATGATCTTCACACTTTCATATTAACCTAATGGCTGATGCTGCTCTACTATATTTCTCAAAAGTTTACTTCAGTTTACGATTATTATAATTCATTCAATAATTTTATCATGCTAATCAATCAAAACCTGTTTTTATAGAAATGGTATACTAATAAATATTTTATAACTAGAAAGGGACAATAGGCTGATGTATATAAAGGCATCTCTCTCCATCAAACAGACTCAATCAAAACAAGAAAACAATACACATGAAGAACTGAATAATTTTTGCTAAATCAAAATAGTGGCTCTGATCCTTAATCCCCCATCCTCCCAAAGAATAAGCCTACATGAGTTATTGATTGTATTGCAATTTTCATCAACCCTACTACTTGACTCGTGCACACATTTATCATGGTGTTAATGATGCTATTTGTGAATTAAAACCAAAGCAAGTTTATCTTATCAGTGAGATAGTGTTCCCACAACCAAAAATGAACTTTCTTATAATATAGTTCAGTTCCAAACAAATCCCATGAGTTTTAGGCAACCATATCAACTTCAGCATCCCCTTGATTTCTTCTGCAGCTACTTGAGGTCTTCTGCTGTCAAATGTAATGAGGTGTGTGTGAATTGATAGATATAGCAACTTAAAGACAATTGACATCACAGTGATGTTAGCCAGCCACAAGTTTATCCATCATGGCAAATAAAAGACTACTGCTTATCGTAGTAACTTGGTATTAGCATTAGTAGTGGCAACTGATGCAAGAAAGCAAGCTTATAGAGCATCGGCAAAAAAAAAAGAAAAAAACACTTCCCATGTCACCTGTCCTTCCCTTCCAATAGTTAGTCGAGTTCAGTGGTTTTCAACTGAGGTGCCTCGGCACCTTAGAGTGCCACAACAACAACATTCCAAGGGTGCCACATAATTTGTGTTTAAGTTACTTAAACTTATTAGTTTTTTTTTTTTTATATATTTATTTTATTATAAAAAGGTGTATAGTATCCATTGCACGGTATCTTTTTATTTTTGTGATCTATAATAGATGTTTATTTAGTACCTAAAGAATAAAATGTTATATAAGTATATATAATTTGTATCATGAATTGATATTATAAATATTATTATATTATAAATATGTTATGTGATAGTTATTATAATAACTATCACATAACATATTTTTTAATATTAGATATATATATATATATATACACAGAGAGAGAGAATTGAATCTAACAGGCAGAAAATTGAATAGGGATGCCACAAAATAAAATAAATTACTTAAGGATGCCATTACTAAAACAAGGTCAAAAACCACGAGTCTAGTTCTTCCTTGAATTTATTCAAACTATCCACTTCCACAACAACAGACAGAAGTTTGAATAAAATATATCCTCTCATATGCATAGTCTAAGCAAGAGGAAGAATCCCATCAGCATTGATCTTACTCAATCCATTCAAATCCTTAAATGCCTCAATGAGATGACCTTGCAGGCCTAGTCTCCGCATGCTGCAATTTTCAGAACTGAAGCCTTTCTTGGAAAGAGCACCCCTTTGTTCCCATCACCAATCTCATTTCTCTTTTCTGCACCCATTCCAGCAGTTCTACATTCTTCCTAAAATGAGATCTTCTGATATATATTCAATGCTCAAGATGTGGCCTGACCATTGTCTTATACATTGGGTTAATCACTTCCTTATCTCTGATAATCATCTTCTTCTCCCCCTTTTGTCCTGCCAGCACTGACAAAATTCAATGAGGTGTCCTGGCTGCCAGGACACCTCAGCAGTTTGCACTGCTCACAGAACGTAATGTCCAACTACACAGTTACCCCCAAGTCTTTTTCATTTTTTCATATGTTAATCTGGGATTGCTGCTTACCTTGAATTTATGCCTGTTAAACTTCAATTTCCATTTCTCAACCCATCTGCCCAATTTTTCTAAATCTTGTTGCAGTAGCATACCTTTATTACTGTCATTAAATACCCTGCTAACCTAGCCGACCGGGCTGGCCGAGTGGGTAAAGTACCTGCCCGGCAACCCAAAGGTCGCGGGTTCGATTCCCGCCTCGGGCTTGGATCAAAGTACTGCAAAAACCTTGGGAGGTGCAATATGGCCACAGAAGCCGATGCGCCAACAACTACCAAATCAAAAAAATCACCCTGCTAACCTTTGTATCATCTGCAAACTTAGACATTTGGCCTGATATAACTTCAAGAATATATCATTAGTAATTACAGAAAAAATCAATGAGCCACTCACTATACCCATAGAGATTCCACTAATAACATTAGTCCACAAAGAGTCCATTGATAAAAATTCTCTGTTTTCTGCCAATCAACCATTACATTATCCATAGCAGCACCTTTCCCTCAATGCCACACTCCTCCAATATATACAGCAGTCATTTATGTGTAACAGTATCAAAAGTCCTCCTGAAATTCAAGTATATGTCATCAAAATTATTTTTTGCATCCAGTTCCTTTGTTATTGCATCATAATATATTCAGTGAATTTGGATCATGTGAGATGGTCCCTTAATGAATCCTTGCTGAATGAAGTATCACTGCACTGTTGTCTGGATAGTCCTACTTTACTTCTTTAACCAGTGGCTCCATTACGTTCCCTGGAACAGAAGTTTAGATAACAGGTCTGTAATTACTCATATCACTCCTTTATTCCCACGCTTTGTGAAATGGGGATACCTTTGCACATATCAAAAAATACTCTCATAATTATGATTATAGTTTGCTTACCACCTGTGCTGCCTCCCTTAATATAATTGGATAGATCCCATCCGCTCCAGGTGCTTTTTTTTTATGTTTAGATTCAACAATTTCTCTTCTGCTTTCTTCTGTTATCCCAAAATCATTTAGTCAGAATTTGTTAAACTTCTTCCATCTCCTTCCCTAAAGAACTCCTCATGTGGGAATGTGTATGAAATATACCTATTCAGTTTTCCAGCAACCTGAGCATGATCATCAACAGTTAATCCATTGATATCAACTGGACCAATGTGATTCAACCTCTTCCTTTTACTGATATAAGTAAAGAGATCTTTGCTGGTTTTCTTGCCATTCTTTACCCCAGACTTCTTGTTATCTGCCGTGGCTTGCCTAAACTCCTTTGTGACTTCATTGCAGAGTAGTGTATATCTACCATAGGCATCTTTATCACCTAATAATTTATATGCATCCCATGCATTTTTCTTCTCTGCTTGAATCTGATTAGTTTGTCTGACATCGTTTAGGTCTGTGCCTTGCACAGTATCTTTTATTTGGTATGAAAAGCCTAGTAGCTTCTATGATTATTTCCCTAAATGCTTCCCATTTAGAATGTACCGTTGGTAACATCATCAGTTGGTCCTACTTTATAGAATTTAAAAACCATCTGAGATCGCTGTAGTCACCTTTACCAAAATGAAAGGCCTTCCCTTCACCCTTGATGGTAGTTACATCTTTAAGTAAATCCCGCATCAACACACTCTGAGTCACTAGTAGGCCTTATATCTGCAGTTTCTTGATGTATGAAGGGTAGTTGCTCTTAATCAGATCAAGAGTGTATTGTACTCTTTCTTGTTGTTCCTCTTACATGCTATAACTTATGTATAATGGTCACAATGTGCAATGTGACAATGTCTGCTTTACCAGTGCACACCATCCATATTTTACAGATTTTATTAATCTGGCTGAACCATTTACACTCAGCCAGATTTTAAATAACAGAGACTTGTCTAATGTTTTTAACTTTTTACAGTCCATGAATTTATATATGCTTATTTAAATTTATATTTTGATATACATTTCCATCTTTTGATGCAGTAACCTGTTTCTGTTACCAAATATATTTCTGATGTGTTTTTTTGTTTTCTGTCTTGGTGCTTTATGGCCTTATTGCCAATGCGCCATAAAACAGCAACCACCCAACATATGCTGGAAGACAGTGAGTGATTTCTCACTCTTGAATCTCTGAATTTCTCACTCGCAAACATATGCCACTGACTGTTATATCTTTTCTGCATCTCTTCCCTTTTTTTTTTTTTTTTTTTTTTGGAAGATGGAGGGGGAACCTTTGTGAAAGTGATTATCAGTTTTCTGTGATAATAATCACCCTATTTAGTCACCTGTTTAGGCAATACAGATTGCACAGACTTATTGAAATATCTGGCTGAGTTTGACATCATTATGGTCATCTTTAGCCTATTAGTAATGCAGTGACATATATCACAGAAAGTAGTGTACAAGTAGCAGCAATTCCTAAAACATCTACCATCTATTCTGAAACTATGGTGGAATATTGAGTGCAGTAGCAAAAAAAAAAAAAAAACACAAAACAAGACTTATGAATATTAGATAATAAATAGCCCATCACAGATAATCTTATAGCCTTCAAATATGTATTAACCAAAGCACATTATATTAAGATTCTTAGCAAAGCTTATTATCTTAGTACTCACCTCTAGATCCGTATTGGTTAGGATTAAATTTACATAAAGGAAAGTAAAAGTTTTCAGTTATATTAATAGATTAATTAATTTAAAAACATCTCTGTGGGAAGAGAGACACCTTTTTTCTAGTTGTCATTTATAAAATTATATGAAGAAGATTCGTGTGTTGAAAAACTAAGAGCTGGACGAGAAGCTTTCGATGTCGTCGTCATCAGTTGGTGAATGACATGAGTTGTAAGTGTTGAGTTATAGTATCATGGTACCCAGTATGCATTATACTGTAAATCATTGGTTAGGGTTATAAATTTAACCCTAACCAATATGAATCTAGAGGTGAATACTAAGATAATAAACTTTGCTAAGAATATTAATAGATAATCAACAGTACTTCAAGCTTTTAGCTGTAAAATTGGTCATTAGCACATTATATTCAACATATTAGAGCAAAAAAAAAAATCATTAAGTGATTTCTTTTGGCTCTTATATTAAAAAAGAGGATGTGAAATCTGTTTCACATCCTCTTTTACTCAATTGACAAACTCCTAGTTCTCCCAGGAAAATGAAAGGCAAATATATGTGGGGTGGTCCAAAAGTACTGAGAAGGAGATGATGTATTAGTCAATTACAGAACAGTTATTTTTATAGTTTAATGTATTATAAAATAACATAAAAAAACTTGTATGTCAGTGTTGTATGCAGTTTCTAAAATTTTATTTTTTATGTTGTTCGGTGGAAGAACAAGAATGAATATACAGCAAATTCAGCATAGTTGAGTAATAAAATTTTTGACTAAAGAGGGCAGAAATTCTAAAGAAATTCATGAAAGAATGACTAAAGTATTTGGGAAGTATCACCCAGTTATGCTACTGTTGAAAATTATCAGCAGAGTTCAAAAGAGGATGGGACCCAGTTGAGGATGATCCAAGGTCTGCTCAGCCATTTGTAGCAATTGCCATTGTTGAAGAAAAATATTTTATAAACAGAAGAATTAAAGTGTTTGAACTTGAAAAAGTACTTTTTGTAAAAAGGAATTGTATGCCTATTTCACTACTCCATTCTCAGAATTTTTTTACCTCTCTCAGAAATAGAATCCTTTATCAATCCAAGAACATAATGGAGTTGAAATTGCAAATTCAACCACAATTATGAATACTCCTAGGGAAAACATTTTCTCACACATCTTCTCTAGCTTCTTACTCCCCAGGTTTCCTGGTCATGAAACAGAAAAATGAAATATCCTCTAGGGAGATTTGAGCCATGTAACATTGTGTGACTTGAAAATCACTTTTTCCCCCCTCCAAGTTAGTGCTGTTGATCCAGATGATATTCATTTCATTATTAAATGATCAAACACCTTTCTTCAAAATCTGTGTATCACCATTTATTTTTCAGCAGCAGAATTTTTCCTGAAGAGCATTTTCCAGACTCCTGATGAAAGGCAATTGTATTTTCCTGTGCTGTACCAAGAAATTATCCAAAAATTAAAATTTTTGCTCTACAGCTCTTCTTATTAGCTGTTTCTACAAAATTCTGGAAATGCTAATTTTGTATTGTATTTGAAAGGATTTCTTTTTCAGGAAGAAATGGCATCCGAAGGAGCAGGTTCACACTAGATCATTTAATTCTATTGGAAACATCAATGCAGGATACTTTCCTAAAATATGAGCACCTGTTGCCACTTTTCTTTGATGTGGAGAAAGCATATGAATGACATGAATTAAAAATTTGATATTTTAAAGATCTTTATAACTTTGGAGGTTAGAAGTCACCTGTTTTTATTAAACACCTTTTATACAATCTGTCATTCGAAGTCTGTAGGAGAACCATCCTCTCTCAGCCATTTTGGAAGAATGAAAGTATTCCTAAAGTATCAGTTTTAAGTGTTATGCTGTTTGCCATCAAAGTGAATTATATTCTAAACAACTTCTAACTCTAAACAGTTCCTTCTCTGTTAATTGCTTAACCATATTTTTACAGCAATGCAACAAGCCATTAACCACCTCAGCTACATTGCAGCAAGTAATGGCTTCAAGTTCTTATTGCAGAAGAATGCTTGCATATAATGCTTGGAAAAATTTTGTACCATCAGTACCATAGATAAAATTTCTGAGATTCATATTAAATAGAAAGTTAATTTTTCATCAGCATGTCGTTTATTCCACACAGAGTTCAAATCTCTTATGCACTCCTCAAATCTCTTATGCATCCCCGATTCTCTCTTTCTCTCTCTCTCTCTGCTCAGATTTATGTGGTTGCAGATCAGTGATCCTGTGTGATATAATGCAGAGGTATAGCGATACACATGTTTATGTTGAACTTTGTTCAGATTCATATGCCCAAAAAAAATACAGTTAATTTTATGTATTTTTGTCAAATACAATAGAACCCGGATAAGAAATTCCCACATAAGAAGGTTTCCCCTGCACTAGGTTTGGTTTATTAAGTCCCAATTTCAACTCTATGTTGTAATGTATTATTTTTCCACTAAGAAGTTTCCCACTTAAAAAGTTCATGATAAAGAATACACAGCATGTTATTATAATGACATTTTTCCACTTTTTATATTATACGTTTTTTTAAATATATAAATTATTTATTTTTAATATTAAACAATATAAACATTTGCTAATCGAACGAGTTAGTGACAAGCATCATTTTAGTTCATAATAAACCACTGAATTAGGTGAAATGGCATCGTTTTTGATATACACGTATCTCATATTGTGGATGTCTTCACAATGAGTTGCCCTGATATTGCACTGCAAGCTTATATATCATCAGCCAAAAAAAAAACCACCATTTCACACATCCAATTCCTCAAAAAGTTTGTCCGGTTCCTCCTTGAATTTATTTAAGTTATCAACTTCCACAACAACGGACGGAAGTTTGTTCCAGCAATCAGCTTTTCCACACATCTATTCTATAACTGTCTTTCCCCAATTTGAATTTATGCCCCCTCAGGTTCATAATTTAAGCAAGAGGAAGGATCGTATCATCACTGAGCCTTCTCAAACCATTCAAGGCCTTATACACCTCAATCAGATCACCTCCCAGGTGCCTATTCTCCAGACATTGAAATTTGCAGAACTTAAGCCTTTCTTGATAAGAGTGCCCCTTTGTTGCCCTCCTCTGCACTCGCTCAAGCAACTCTACATCCTTCCTAAAATGAGGTCTTCTGACTTGCATGCAGTATTCAAGGCATGGCCTGCCCATTGCCTTATACAAAGGGATAGTCATCTCCTTTTCTCTGCTAGCAAAATTCCTGAGGTAGTTCAATATCAGGGTAACTCGTTGTAAGTTGTAATATGAGATGTAACAGAAACGATGCCATTTCACCTACTTTGGTGGTTTACTATGAACTAAAATGATACTATGCATTAACAACCTCCAGGGGCTCACATCTGGTGAGTATGGGCTTGGCACTCCCAGGGTCCTGAGCTGGATATCATCATTCTTCTCTTTCTTGGTGATTCCTTTCTACTTCTCTCTCTGTCTCTCAGGGTAATAGGGAATTTTTTTTTTTTTTTGGCCGGTGCAGCATAAGCCTCAGGCTTCCTTGTACCATATGGCTAATAATAATAATAATAATAATAACATGTTTGATTTGTGAATTTTCCGTAGTTTAAGGCTTTCAGTGCTAAAAAACCTTTTTAGTATAAACATTTTGATAGTATGGAAGTAACATATTGCAATTGTTTTCATCGATATCTATAATTGGATCGGTACATTGACCATGTCAAGCATTAAATTCTAATGGTTGTAAAAGTTCTGAATTACTTAGTGGATTTTTGCTCTATCTTATTGTAATTGTGACCTTTTAAGGTATTTTGACAGAATGAAACATTCTTAACATTCTGTTCATTAAACTGATTACCAACTTGGTAATCAGTTTAATGAACAGAATGTTAAGCAATTAGAAATCCTCAGTTTAAAAATGTTTCCCATAGGCAGAGTAAAATATTTATAAATTCTCAAATAGTACTTAAAATTATCTTTAACTTGTGTATGTGTATCTTTTCATTTTTATTTGTGTAGTTAATATTTCATACCCTTAGATCATTTTCCCTTCTAAGAAGTTTTCCCGTGTAAGAAGGTCTAAACCAGTGTTTCCCAACGTGGGTCCCACGCCCCACATGGGGGCAATTTGATTGTTCAGGGGGGCAATTCAAAAATTGCTCGTCTAGAGTTTAAAACAACCGCCTACTATGATTTAACTTGTACAAAAGAAGAATTGTTGGTATCTCAATTTTAAATAAGCATTCGTTAAATGTTGTACTTTCTATAGAGCTGCACTTGAAAGTTTGGAGTAATATCAACTACAGTTTGCTCGGAGAGTATTGCTTACTATGCCTAGTGAAGGAATAGTACATACTGTATTGGACGATTGCTTATGGCATATGCAATGTGCAAGCAAAGTGGTTGTCTACTGTAGCCTACCGCAAACTCAGCATGTTATATGAAATAGGTAATTCCTTTCATACAAACGCTCGTTTGGGCATCGTGACTGTACATTTGGATAGGTTTGACGATCTCAGATTAAAATAAAAATTACTTTGTCCACGCACAGAATTATTATTAATGAAGAACCGTGATATACAATGGTATGTATTTGTCATATATGTATTTCTGTGGTCTCAGTAAATAAGCAAATAAGTCCAAAAACTTGAATTTGCAGGAGAGGAAAAATAAACTTCACACTCTCATATAAACACGCATATATTCGAATATACAAATATTTATTACTCACGCTAAAACTACAATAACGAAGATAGCTGCGTGTCACATAATAGTAAATAATAAATACTTTATTATAGTGCACTTATCTCATTTTTGACAAATTAGACTTATCTGCTTGTTCACAGAGACCACAGATTTAATAGCCCGAATTCAGTAATTCGTGTGATTTATTCATTCAAAAAGCGTACTAATAATTAATTTTGATATATTAAAATAAAATTAAATTAACTTTAATGCATAGTTTATTTTTAGTTTTTGATTTATCTTATATTTATTTCTTTCAGTTGCGCAGTAAAATGAGTAGTGCAAGTAAAAAAAAAGTTCGTCAGTATTCAGAGGAATACTTAAAATTTGGTTTCATACCCGCTATCCACGATCAAAGGTCACCTTTTTGTCTTTTATGCCAACAATGCTTGACCAACGAATCAATGAAGCGAGGTCGTCTTGAGGCGCATTTGAAGGCGAAACATAATGCTCATGTAAATTCAGATTTAGATTACTTTCAAACTTTAAAGAAGAATTTTGAAAAAAGAGCAACATTAAAGTCTCTGTTTATTGCTCATACTGCAACTGTCAATCGTACTCTTGAGGCTAGTTATGAAATTTCTTTACTCATTGCTAAATCTGGGAAAAATCATACTATAGGAGAGAATTTAATCAAACCATCAATATCAGCATTTCTTAAAACAGTTCTGGAAAAAGATGACAAAGACGTGAAAGCTATGCCACTCAATAACAATACTGTTAGCAGAAGAATAGATGAAATGAGTGAAGATATTGAAATACAACTTGTTGGAAAGCTGAAAACAAGAAAATTCTCAGTGCAAATGGATGAATCAACTTTGAGAGACAGTGAAGCCGTACTGATAACTTATGTGAGATATATTGATAAAGGTAATTTTGCTGAAGAAATGTTATTCTGTAAATCATTAGAGAGCACCACTACCTCCAAAGATATATATAATAAGCTAAAAAATTACTTAGATGACAATAATATACCAATGAAAAATATAACATCTTGCGCTTCAGATGGTGCTCCTAATATGATGGGCAAGAAAAATGGCTGCTTAAAATTGATGAAAGATGAGAATCCAGAAATGCTTCTTGTGCATTGTGTTATTCATAGGGAAAACTTGGTAGCTAAAAATATTTCGCCTGTTCTTCATGAAGTACTAAAATCAGTTATAAAATGTGTCAATGCTATTAAAGCTAATGCCAAATGTGAGCGTCTCTTCAAGCTTTTTTGTGAAGAACAAAATGGAGACCATGTGAGACTTTTACTTCACACTGAAGTAAGGTGGCTCTCGAAAGGGAACTGCTTGAAAAGATTCATGGAACTATTTGATACTATTAGTGACTTTTTAAGTGACAAACCTGAAATGAAGCATCTGTTAACGGTCGATGGTAAAGCATTTGTGAGTTATTTAGCCGATATCTTTGAAAAACTAAATATATTAAATAAACAACTTCAAGGAACAAATAAAACTCTCGTCGATGCAAAAGCGAAGATATTTGGTTTCATTACATTTATTGAATTATGTCAAAAATATATTTGTAACAAAAATTTTGAACAGTTTCGTTGGCTGCAAAAATGTGAAGTGACTGATACCGCTGTACTTGTTATTGTCGATCATCTGAAAATTCTGTCCGCTGATTTAAAAGAAAGGTTTTCTGATTTAAAACAAATTGATTTTCCAACCCGGATGATGCAACCAATGTTAGTGGATTTGTCTGATGTATCAATGCAGTACCAAGAAGAACTCTCAGAAATGCAAAATGATGAGTCAGTTAAAACTTTATTCAATATAAAAGGAGCGATGGCATGGCTTTGTGATGAAACAGAAATTAAATACCCAAATTCAACCAACTTTGCAAGAGAGCTATTGTTACCGTTTCCATCTTCATATTTAGCTGAATGTGGATTTAGTGCCATAAATGATTGTTCCTAAAGAAAAGAAATCGACTGGATATCACAAAACGGGGAGACTTGAGACTGAAGCTGACTAAATTGGAGCCCAATATAAAATCTCTCTGCGGCAAGCATCAAGCACAAGGGTCTCACTAAATTTAGTGCACTCATCTAGAAGTGACTTCACATGGAATGTTGAAATTATTAAACAATTAAATAATAATTACTAAAAATTAAAATATTATAAAAAAATCTTTCATATAAATTATTTTGTACTTGAATTTTAGTTGTCCATTATATGTTTTGAAAATTTACTTACTGTTTTTTTCTTAATAATTTCCTAATGATTTCTTCCTAAAACCTAAGTTTTGTGTCCTGAACAAGTTGTAATTAGGCTTCATTTAGGAAATAATTCAATTTTTGAATATAAAAAATATGTATATCGGTGTTTCCCAACGTTACATAGGGGGCATCAGAATTTTAGAAAGACTTAGGTGGGGCATGGTAAAAAAAAGGTTGGGAAACACTGGTCTAAACCTTCAGTCCCTTGGAAAACTTCTTATCCAGGTTCTACTGTATTTAGTTCTAAACTCTGCTGATCTATAGGTTGTACTGGTGTATATAAACAGAATTTTCTTATTATTATTATTGCTCTTCTATTATTTCTCCCTAATGGGGGTTCTACCCCGTGACGGGGACTGCTGCCAAGTACACAGGGTGGTTGTTATGTCTGGTGTTACTATTGGTTGAGGAACTCTCTGTCTATCTTATTGGTGTTCAGGATTGCGAATTTTGGGAGTTCCTTGTATTACTGCTGCTATTGCTGCTAGGCTGTTATGTAGGGTCTTTGGCACCATACCGTGGTTGACACGAAGATCCAGATGGTCGTTACTTGTTGCATATGCCATATCCCTTTGATCTCTTGTCTTAGGTTCAGGTACTTCCTGATCTTTTCCTCACGGGTTTTCTGGAGATTTCCAGTGTTGGGCACCACTATGTCTATCAGATAGGTAGATTTTTCCTTCTTGTCAACAAGAGTTATGTCTGGTCTGTTGTGCAGGATTGTCTTATCCGTTATTATGGCGTGATCCCAGTACAGCTTGTGTGTTAGTGTCTCTAGTAGTACCTGAGGTTCATACTTGTAATACAATACACTTTCTTTGGTCAACTGGTATTTCCTTGCTAGCTTCTGATGTATTATCCCGGCTATCTGGTTATGTCTATGAGTGTACTCAGTCTGGGTGATCACCTTGCATCCTGCAGTGATGTGTTGGATCATTTCTGAGGCCAGGTGGCATTGTAGACAAGGAGTCTCTGATGGTATTTTTTGGTCAGGCAGGCCTTGATTTCCTTGTGCCATGACTGCTGAGCCTGCATTCCACAAATATTTATAGGTATCTCCCTCTGTCATGACTTTGATCTCTTTACCAGTCTGCAGCTGATAGTTTTCAACCGACTAATTCCCCTGATGCAATTCATGGGTGTTGCATTTGTATAGACCAAATTCCATCCTGATATCACTGCTGATTTCTTTGGTGATCCGGAGTATTTGCTGGAGTTGCTGCTCAGTTGCTGCATAGAGCTTGATGTCATCCACTTACATCAGGTGGCAGAGGATGGACAGGTTTTTCCTTCCTTCTTTGAGGTCATATCCATACTTGCTGTTGTTGAGCCTGGTAGATAGCCAGTTGAGTGCTAGACAGAACCACAGTGGACTCAGGGCATCTCCCTGAAAGATTTCTCTCCTGATTAGGATCGGCCTGGTTGTGATGTTCTCGAGTTTGTTAGTGGTACTCCATTTCACCATAGTTGCTTCCAGGAAGTTTATCACTGTTGGATCGACTTTGTAGATCTTCAGGAGGTCATTATATTAGATAGCTGTGAGGCACGGAGTCGAATGCCTTGCAGTAATCGATGTAGGCTGTGTACAGGTTGCAGCATTTCTTCTAGGCTTGCTCTATAACTGTAGCATCTATGATTAATTGCTTCTTACATCCTTTTCTCATCTGTTTGCATCCTTTCTACTGTTTGACCATTATGTTATGTCTCTACAAGTTGTCTGATATCTTCTTGGTTATGCAGCTGGTCAACTACAAAGAACAATGAATAGGTATAAAGCGGAAACAGTGGAGGAAGAGCAAGAAGAAATACAACCCAGGGCAGTTGTGAAAGACATACAGAAGAAATACAACCCAGTTGTGAGAGAGGTGATTGGCCTTTTTTTTGCCGGGTTTCTTGTATCTTGGTCTTTAGCCTTCAGAAGTGTGATTCCTTGAGTGAGAAACTTTGGGATCGTTTCTGGGTGTCTTATCATTTTGGTAGACTGCTCTGCTAGGTGCTTGTGTGTGTGTGCAAATGAGCTTCATGTACCAGTAGTTGTGGACGTTATCTATTCCCAGGGTTCACCAGTTGTGCAAGTTCCTGATCGACGTGGCGCCTCCGTAGCCAGGTGGGAAGGAGCAGCAGTACGTAGCATACGCTTCTTGATTAGACCGGGGTTCGAGCCCGTCACCACCAAATACGGAGGATGTGGAAAGGTCAGAGAATGACCACCGCATATCCCAGAGCAATATGGCCTTAGTTGCTAATGCTCCTAAAAACGAAATAACCAACCTGATCGACTGTTTTACTTCTTCCTCCCAAATCTCCCACTCTGTCATCTCTTTTACATCCTTAGTTTTCTTCCATTCTAGTTCTATCCAGGAAGCTAGGCTGTTATGTCTTACTTCACTAATCCATATATTGCTCCATAACTCCTTGATCGTTTTCTGCCCAGATGTGCCGTTTCCTTCTTTCTCATGTTCTCCGAGACTCCTGTAGAAGGTCCTTTGGTTTTCATCAGAGATTCGGTTGTTTATTTTCCTCTGGGAGCTCTCTTTGTATCGACACAGTCTCTTGCTGAGTGCGAGGAGGTTCTGGTTCAGTGTGTGCAAGTATTGTCCTCTTCTCTGGTTTTTGGTCTCCTGTTTGTTGTGGATGCTGTCTCTCTTGAGGATGTTCTTCACTTTTCCAATTAATATCTTACTCCTATTACCACATTGATACAGGGTCAATGAATCTATCTTGACTCTTAATTCTTCTATCTTCTGCTGGAGTCTTCTTTCCCAAGCTGACTTCCTTGTTTTTTTTTTTTTTTTTTGGTTCTTCTGTTGCTGGTCTCTTGTTTCTCTTCCATTAATCCTAGTGGCTGCTATGGCAGCAAAATATACGGCTGTGTGGATGGCCTCCAGTTTTGCACCATTGTTATCAATATAATGTGGTATCATTTGCCGATTGAGATATTCTTTGACTTTCCACAGGATTCTGTTGGGTTTCGGCTTTGGTGTCATGTGGGTCTTTGTTGGGTCCACTCCTTTGAATTCTGTTTGGGCCTTCTTCCAGTCGTCTTATCTTCTGGATGTCATGACCTTGTCTCTTTCCTCTTCAGCTGCCCTGGGTTGTATTTCTTCTTGCTCTTCCTCCACTGTTTCCGCTTTATACCTATTCATTGTTCTTTGTAGTTGATCGCTCATGTCCTGCTTGATTTTTTCCAAGTTTGCAGGAGCTTTCAGGTTCTTTGTGAACCTTCTCTGATTCACTGTTTGGTAAAGGAATTGTTCCAACCATTTGATATGGTGCCTTGACCTGTACATTGTCATATTGGTCTCTAGCTTGGTTATTTTGTAGTATGCTTGCATGATGTACGTATTCATTTCGATGCTCCACTTCATGCGTTGTTTTCTTCCTTCCTGGGTGGTCATTAGCACAGTTACACAGAAAGCACTTCCATTTGGTTGGGTTGCATGGTCTTGCCTTTGTCTTGTTCTAGCTATATGGGGGACAGCACCACTTGCTCCACTGTCTTCCTCGGGAGACTGTCTCTGACTTTTTGAACTGACCCCTCTGCCTAAGATCTGAACACAAATGACTTTATCCTGCACCACACTCAATGGAATATGATTATTATTTTTCTTCAACATGATCCATCTATGGAGGTGGACCTGTTTTGCTTCAGCTGACATCCAGTGATAGTGTTAGTTCTTTGGTGCAGGAGCGGATTAAGGTCGCTTGAGCCCCCGGGCGCAGAAGAAAATATTGGGCCCCTTAAAAAAAAGAGAGAGAGAGACAGGGAAAATAAAAATACATGTTAACCATTTTTTTAAATAAATAAAAAATATTATGTACTATTAATGTTTAATTTCCAATAAAATTTGAATATAATATATGTATAATATAATTAATAATAGCATAATAATAATCACAAAGATTTGAACTAATAGTTAAACATATTAGTTTAACTATTAGTTGAGCTAATTTGTTGGGGTTTTGTGTGGGCCCTTCAGAAGTCGAGGCCCATTGCGTGCGCCCGGTGCACCCGCCGTTAAATCCGCCTCTGCTTTGGTGTGACACCAGATGGCACCAATATCTGCCTTAGCCATCACTTCGACCTTTGGGAAGGTAGGTCCACTGAAGCAACTTTCGCAATGTTTATTGTTATTATTACTGTTATTTTAATTCTCATGATTGTTCTAATTTAATTACTATTATTATTATACTAATCTCCCAGTATGATGGAGACACGTTCGCTTCTGTCAGGTCCACCAGGCTAGTAGTCCAGGGTTGTAATCACTGGACCATTATGGGTTTTTTTTTTTTTTATTATTATTATTATTTATTCCAACATCTTAAACCATTAAATAAATATGCAACAAGACATCTTAATTAGGTTAAAAATAACTGTTTGTTAAAGTTGGATTTTAAGATTAGGCAATCACTGACATACTCAGATGAAATTACTTTTATGAAGGTATTTAATATTTAATGAGTTACATAAGAATTATAATTATTATTTGTTACTTGGTCTCTATCTTGATTTGGCAGAATTCACTAATTTTTGATCTCTCTCTCTCTCTCTCTCTCTCTCTCTCTTTCTTTCCTCTTTCTCCACAGGAAGTGGGTTGGAGAATTGTATAATCAAATTTGTGTCTACTTGTTGATAAGGATTCTGCAATCCTTAATGAGTTTATGATGTAATCTAATTGATGAAGACTAATAAATATTGTATTGTATTGTTTGTAGAAGAATAAAATAAATTTACCTCAATATGATACATAGAACACTTCCTAATGACACTCTCCAGCAAATAAACAAAAATAAAATTAATGCAAATGAATACAATAATAAAATTAATTAAAAAACAATTAACAGATTAATTTGGACTTCCCTTCCTAAGTAAAACAATTAACAAAATAATTTGGACTTCCCTTCCTTAGGAAGGGAAGTCTTTTATTTCAAAATTTGTGTTAACTTGTTTTAATTTAATTGTTTTTTAATTAATTTGCATTAATTTTATTTTTGTTTATTTGCTGGAGAGTGTCATTAGGATGTGTTCCACATATCATATTGAGGTAAATTTCTCTTATTCTTCTACAAATATTGAAATGCTACATAGAATCTATTGAGCATCATAGTCTGCCTTATACTAATTGTATTGAATAATAATAATAATAATAAAACAATTGTTTTGTTGAAAGAATTAAATCACAACACAACTTCAAGTACCTTTTTTGTTGGTGATTTTAATATTAACCTTTTCAATCATTCTTCAGATCCAATTGTAAATAACTATTGCTTAATACTGAATAGCTATGGTTTTCAACAGGTAATATTTGCAATAACAAGACAGTAAAAATTGTTAAATAGCTTTGTAGACTGTTAAATAGCTTTGTATAAATCATATTTCTACTAATATTAATTTATCTCAAGTTACTTCTTACATTTTTCAAAATACTTTTTCAGATAATTGTGCTGCTATTTGTGCATATCATTCTGACTTATGCACTAATCATTTTTATAAACCTGAAGACACTTTACTAGTTTCAATGTACCTTTCACCAACACTGTTCTATGAAAGAGTTACTAACTTTATGGTACAGGAGAGTGTGAATAATTATGACAATATTAACAATTTTTATATTAAAGTAATACAAATTATTAACGATTGTAGCATTGTTAACAAAATCACATCTTTAAATCAAATTCCCAATCAAACAACTCTTTCTTCTAGAAAACCTGATAAACCTTGGATTAATCTGGAAATTAAAGATTTGATCTCACAAAGAGATACTTTTTATAGGAAATTTAGGAATTCTCCATCAAAAACATGCTACTATCAAGAATACAAAATTCTTAGGAATAACGTTAACAGCTTAATAGAGAAACAAAAAAATACTTATTATAAAATTAAATTTCAAGATAAGAATATTTCTTTAAAGGAGAAATGGGATTTAATTAATACAGTAGTAACTAAAAGAAGTAGGGTTATTAATGAGAATCAGCTAACTAGGTTTATGCACACTATACATGGTAGTAATAAGCCAATGCAGTTAGCTTATAATTTTGCTAAGAAGTTTACAGATAGTTCTCCTTTTAATTCTTATTATTGTAACGCTTTATTTCCAAATATAAATGTTATGCCTAAATTTTGTAATTCTTGACCCATCTTATAATGACACTATAAAAATAATGAATCAATTAAATAATAAGAAATCCACTGGTTTGATAATCTTACTAGCAAAACAATAAAAGCCAACAAGGAATCATTTGCTTTGGTATTAGTTCGATTGATCTCAAGAATAATTCATTTAGGACAATACCCTAAGTTAATATATTGGTTTAAGATTAAACCAATATATATAAAAAAATGTTTGTTTACTGGTTATAATAATTATAGGCCAGTTATACTCCAGTCAGTTTTGAATAAAATAGTTGAGAATTACTTGATCTCTCATATAAGTAAATATTTAGCAAATATCAATTATTAAATAAGCATTTATATTCTTATCAGAAAAGGATGAGTATCCTGTTGTTATTAGAACAGTTAATCAAAAAATTTAATCTATCCTTAAATAACAATAATTTTTCATTTTAATATTGTTTCTTGATTTATCTAAGGCCTATGACCTAATCAATTTAAAATTTTACAGGATTAATTATTTTCATATGGAGTAAGAGGGAATATTCTTAAACTATTAGTAAGTTATTTGAACCACCACAAGATTTCTGTTAATATTGATAATTCAGAATAGTAATATGGCAGCAGTATGGGCTATCTTTATATTGCTGTCACAGTGTAGGAAGAACTGTATATCCAGTATTGATTGTCAGTGTACTGCATGGCATTCACTGTTACATGACCAATGGTCCAAGCCTAAACCATGAAAAAAAAATCTCAGATTGCAACATCTCTGCCAAACTTTACAGTTGATATGACACACTCTCGTAAATAATATTCCCTAGGTGCCAATGAGATCCAAACATGGCTATTAGATTAAAAAGCCACACCATGATTCATCAATCCCTAACACAGATTTTCACTGTTCTAGAGACTAATTATGATGAGTTGTTTAATAGGCATGTCAATGCTGTGTTGTATGGCTTGTGTGCTCTTCCATAAAATCCCTTGCTATGCAAGCTCCCTACATATAGTCCTTGTACACGGGAGCTTGAATAATTGCTGAAGGGGCATCAAAATTATTTCAAATTATCCAAACTTTGAATTAAATAATTCTTTTTTATGGAACCGGCAGAAGAATAATTTGAAATAACAAATATTTAAAATTAAGGAATTTCAAATAATCCAAACCAAACTCTGTACTAATATCAGTTCCTACGGCCTCCCTAAATTCCTCTTTGGTAGTACCTTGCATCAATTCTACCTCTACCTGAATGTTTCTTAGTTGTAGTGGCACCATGGTGTTTCCATTTGGTGATTACACCAGCCACTGCTGACCCAGGGTGTTGCAGCTTTTCTGCAATAGCGTGAATAGATTGATTGCCAGCAGTTGTCATCCCTTGGTGACTACAGCTGGAAATTGCTAATTCAGTACCTTGACCATCTACTGTATTTCATTGACCTGCTTAGTTCTAGCATGAAGTGGCTGTTTTAATAAATTTTATGATATGTGGACAGCTTGTATAGTTCAGTTTTTCCAAAATCCTAGGGATGTCCAAATACTTTATCACTGTAATGTATTAGTTTAATTGAAATAACTAATGACGAAAATATATTAAATATTGTATTCAGCTATGAAAGCTTTTTGTACCAACAGCATTGTTATTTATTACAGTGTATATATGGATGTTATGTACATTCAGCAATTCTGCCAACATTCCACAGGAGATGCTATTGGCTTCTACAGGTAAGAGCCACTGTTGTATATTGTAAGTTCCTGACTAATTTATGTAGTAAATTAAATTTCTAAAAACAACACAATGTTCACCTGCTATCATTTGCATTTTGAGTTTTAACAAAGATACTTGCATAGCATCTGTGTGATCACCTTTTTTTTGTTTTATTAATAAAAAATTAATTCTTAGCTTTCTTGTGAATTGAAAACAGTGATCTATTAATTATGATTTGCTAAACTCAGTTAAAAATATCAAACAAAACTAAACAAGAGAAACCAAAAACGTTTACATGTCAATGTAGACATTTAGCATCTGATAAATGCCACAGCTGTTGGAATTTCGTTTCTCAGACAGCATAGCCTCAAAAGAAATGAAAACATGAATCACAAACAGCACTGGGGTGCCATTGCTGCTTCAGCTTCATCTCTGAGACAAGCATTTTTTATATTATTTTTTATCCACTATAATTTTTTATGTCACATGAAATCATATTTATTTACAAGGTTTGCAAAATGTAGAACAAAGTTAAATATATAATAACAAAAAAAAATATCTCTGACCTTAGGATTTCTTCTGTTCTGTGTCATAAATATCACAGTTATTATAATTAAAATTACTGTGTTCCAAAGAAATGGATTTGTCTCCCTTTTTGGACTTGTATCTTTTCATCCTGGTTTTTTTTTTTTTTTTGTTTTGTTTTTTTTTTTTTTTTCACAAAATAAACCATGCTTTCTTTTAGAACTTGTACTGGGCATTTCCGAATCCTGCTGTTGAACTAAACAAAGTTCTTCTAACCTTCTTTTGACAGCTCACAATAGGCTGGTAATATATCGTCTTCTCTCTAGGTGTTCAGATATTAGCTCTAAACATAACATTTTCAAATATTTCCTTCTTTCAATAACCCCCACATTATTGTTTCCATTATAAATAATTTACCTGTTGATTCCTACTATATTCAGCATGATGTACAAAATGACCATAGTTCATAATACAAATGTGTGCTGCACATAACTTATCCACCGTGTCCACCCTCCGTTGAATTATAGCAAATGATTATTTCTGGTTTTTGTAATTTGCCTATGTTTTCATTAATCTTTTTGTCATGGTGCATAGTTGAAAGAAATGGGCTTCCTTCTTGGATTCTGGAATGTAAGAAACCAATATGCATCATTTTTGAAAAGAAAATAAACCTTTTGAATATTCATTCTTACCCTTTGTGGAGAGGAAAGCAGATTAGATCTCCTTCTTATATTTTCTAATTGTGCCAACATATGAGAGTGTAACTCTGCACTAAATCAGTAGCAAACTCATGTCTATTAACCCAATTATCTGCAGTTATATTGTATCCCATACCAATTATGATTTTGCACTGCCCTTTTGCTACTAGGACTGTTATCGATTTGGAAAGAGCCATGCGGCTGCTTCCCTGCATATATTTTTAGATCAGAAGTATAAAACAGTTTTGTATTGTTTTATACTTCAGTGCACAAATTTCTTTTTCCTATTTTACTAGTTTTTCTGAGGAGGTATTATCAGAAACTGCATCTTCCCCAAAATTTTTCTAACTTCCCATTGATTGTAGCATATGCACTAATGGTGTACAATTTTCAGCAGTTTTCAGCAAATATTTCAAAGATATCCCTAACAGAGATTAACTTGTATACTATTTACTATTTATTTATTATTTATTTTTTCTTTCTTGTGTTGCTTTTTTTGTCAAAATGTAGAGCTTGTAGCAGGAAATAGAAGCATTATTTGGACATTACTAAACGAAACAGTTCTATACCTGATTCATCATAGGCCACAATTCTTCGGTATTCATCTTATTGCTTTTTTGTCACACCTACTAAGTAAAACAAACAAAAAGATTTTTATTTATGACTGCTCGTTGGTTTTGTAATCTCTTCCTCAGCTAAATTTTCCTTGGATAGAACAGATATCTTCATTTGTAAAGTCAACAATTATTTTTATAATATCATTGGTGAATAAATTATTCCAACATTCTGAAACTCTCTGTCTTTTGTAAGATAAAATTTGGTGGTTGTTCTTCTTCAGTTTCTTCATCATTAGAAATTTTTTGCACTGTATCTGTTTCTTCCATTTGTTTTGCAACATCTTCTCCCTCGATTTCTTCACTAACTGATAAGCTTGTCGAATCAGAAATATTGCCAAATAAGTTCTTCATATAATGAGTCATCCTCTGCACACAACTGTTTTCAATTCATTTTGGTAAATACAAACCCCTAAGTAAGAAAACCCTCAGAAAATTAACACTCACCAAGTAAGACTGCACTGTTCACACTCTGGCTTTAGGGGGAAATTGTGGTTGGGAATGCCTTATATCCCAATGAAGGCTTCTTCACTAAAAGCTGATTTGCTTTCAGTGGGGATGAAAATTTGTAAACTGTCAAATTTGAATGCTAAGCATCAGTCAGTCAGATTGGCATAATGAGGCAGTCTGACTAATGCTCATCATTCAAATTCAGTATTCAATTCATACTCCATTCAAATGCCTTTCAGCATTCAAATTCAACTACTTCATTCAAGTGCTGTTTTTCGTTCAACTTTGACTACTTCATTCAAATTCAGCTACGTCATTTTAAATATACATGCTTATGCTACATATCATACCTAATTTATTCAGAATGTGTTGAGTCACAACAAACAAATTCTCCTCTCCAAGAACTTGTCCCTTACCTTTATTGATTAGGAAATATGTGAAATGCTCAAAAATAGCAGGTAGTTGGTGTATTCTAATTATCAATCAGGTTTTAGAACAAAAAGGCAAAATTAAGAATAAAATTTTCAAAAAAAGAGTTTTCTGATTACAGTACAGTGAAATCAAAGGAGAAAAACAAAGCTTTCTAGACAACTATTGCTGGTCTCTCACACACACCACATGAGAAGTGGAGTAGACTACAAAATATATAGACAGTATCATTCACCTGACATCTGTTAAATACCAAACAAAAAATTGATTTATTGTGATTCATAGTGTATCAAAATGCAAACAGAAATTACTGTGTAATTATTTAGAGGATATTGGAGGGGAAAGTGAGATGCATGCTAGCAGTGGAAGGTTAAAGAAAAATTATTAAAGGAATAAACACAAATAAAGTGTTTCAATTACAATTTACTGTGCAAAATATTTGGTTATCTATATAACCAAATATTTTGGTCCTTGGGGTTGTCACAGATATTCTCTCAGATATGCCAGACAAGCTGTACTTGCTACCTGGGAGTCCAAAACGCTGATGGAACTGATATTTGGGTGACATTCAAATCAAGTGGACACAATTTCGGCAAATTCCGGACAGTCTGTGACAGCCAGATCCTCTGCTTGCACCTTCACAATGGTGGGACTGTTAGTAATCCTGGGTATAACCTCCATGCACAAGCACACTGTGGGTGACCACTCAGTTGTGAACCAACATAAGCAGGGGTCGAGATGTGGCACCCACACCACATGCATGAATGCCGCCTCTTTGTGTTACCAGGCAATGCTAGGTGTTAGATGACTCTCATCAACCGGTGCAATACTACCACTTTGCTTATTGGAGGCTTGAAGTGGTGGAACCCATGTTTAGTCTCCAGAGCTAAGTTCCGGTCAACCCTTCCCCTCTCTTCCATCATGCAGTATGACAGATGACTTTTGAGGTTATGATGAACATCATGGCAAGATCCAATCTTCCTTACATTTCGAGGGTACAGCACTAAAACGGTGTTCGCAGGGTGGACGCTAGTTAGTACACCACACCGAACCTATTGGTAACTCTTTAGGAGGCTTCCGGATCAGCTAGTATATAATCTTGCTACCTCTACTCCGCCAGATAGTGACCACATTATGTCAAGGATCTGGGTATATTCTTACCATGAGTATGCCATATCCAAAATTTCATTACTTCATACAGCATGTCCCCCCCCCACTTTTTCTTACTATTGAATACACCATGAATTGTCAAACTAATAGAGTAAGCCTACCTGCGAAAAGATCTGAACCTCCCAAACACTTCCTAGTTCATTTCACAAATATACAGGGTCTCAATTCTAATCTCAACGATGTCCATTTCCACTTGCAGTCTGCTAAACTCCATGTACTTTTTCAGACAGAATCTCAGTTATCAGATAATTCAACTACTGCTCATCTCAGTTGCCCGAATTATTTGCTGTATGATTCCTTTCGCCTCAAAGGTGGTACTTATGCATATGTCCGTTCTGATATTCTCTATCAAAGACTTGATAATTTAGAATCTCCTCTTTTCGTTCTTCTCTGGCTTAAAATCTCTCTACCTCATTTTGTCAAATTCATCTGTTGTCTCTACTGTTCTCCCAACTCCACTAATCACTTGGAGCTTTTTGACTTCCTCTCTTTGCAACTTGACTTTCTCCAGTCCAACTTTCCTAATAGTGAGGTAATTTTTCTTGGTGATTTTAATGTTCACAATTCCAGCTGGCTTCCTTTTTCTAGTCACACCAACCCAGCTGGTCGAGATCCTGAGACTTTTGCAATTACTAATGACCTTGCACAGATTGGTCATTTACCTACAAGAATACCAGACAATCCTAACCATACAGCCAACACGCTTGATCTTTTTCTCACTAACAACCCTTCTAAGTACATGGTCAAAGTGAGTGATCCATTAGGCACTCCAGATCACAACTTGGTTATTGTCTATTCTCCAATGGAGCCTTTATCTCATGGCTATTCCAAACCTCTTGTTGTTTAGCATTACAAGAATGCAAAATGGGATGACCTGCGAGATTTCTTTTCTTCTTTTCCTTGGTTGGATTACTTTTTCAAAACTTCTGATGTCAACGTTTGCTCAGATTGTGTCAGCGAAATTATTCTTGTAGGAATGGAATTCTTTATTCCACACTCCACTTTATAATCTCGTCCTTTATCTAAACCTTGGTTTTCCAATAAATGTGCTAAGGCTGTTCAAGAGAAGAATGTTGAATATCATAATTGGTTTGTTTCTTATTCTTCAATTTCATTTTCTGCCTACACCAAAGTTCACAACAATTGTAAAGCAGTTATTAATCAGTCCAAACTAGAGTTTGAACAGGCTAAGAGTAGAAAACTTTCTTCTTGCCCTAATGTTAGCTGAGCATTCTGGTCTCTTGCCAAAGCTGTAGGCCGCAACTTTTGCCCATCTCTGCTCCCACCTTTGTCAAAACCAGATGGTTCTGTTATCATTTCAGCCAAGGATAAAGCTGACCTGCTAGCATCTGATTTTTCTTCCAACTCATGTATTAATGCTCTTGGTAAAACACTTCCCACCATTCCCAACATGCTCCATTCAATGCCTCCTGTGGTCGTCCGTCAAAAAGATGTCAGAAGGATTTTGATGAATCTTGATGTTAAAAAACTCCTAGTCCTGATGGTATTTCTCCACTTGTTCTCAAAACCTGCTCCTGAACTTACTCCTGTTCTTTGCTGCTTTTTTCAATTTCTTATTCCAAAGGTGTTTTTCCTTCTGCAAATCCCTCCCACCCAATTATCGTCCCATTGCAATTACTTCTACTCTTTCTAAAGTAATGGAGAAATCAATTAACCGCCAACACTCTTAAACTACCTAGAAGCCTTCCGTCTGATCAACGATCGCCAGTTCGGATACCGTCAGTGTCAATCCACTGGTGATATTCTGCTTATGTTACCCATTTATGGACAAATTCAATGGAAAAGTTCGGTGAAACATAAGCAGTTACTCTTGACATCTCAAAGGCTTTTGATCGTGTTTGGCATAAAGGTCTTCTAAACAAGCTTCCATCTTATGGTTTGCCAACTGTTTTTTGTAATTGGTTATTCAGTTTTCTCTCTGATCGCTCACTGAGGGTGATGGTAGGTGGCTGTTTGTCTTCTAACTTCTCCACTAATGCTGGTGTCCCCCAAGGTTCAGTTCTTTCCCCCACTCTTTTCCTCTTGTATATTAATGACCTTCTTCCATTGACTGGAAATCCTATCCATAGTTTTGCCGATGATAGCACTTTGCATTCCACTTTCCATTTTGAGAAACCTCGTCCTGCTCAATCAGCTTCAACTTCTCGAATATCCACTACCAATTCCTTAAATTCTGATCTCCAGTGGGGCAAAGACAACTTAGTTGATTTCAATCCTTCTAAAACTCAGTCTTCTCTTATATCTCGCAAAAAGAATTCTTCTGCTCCTATGCTTATCTTTGGTGACACTCTGATTTTTAGTCAAAATGATATATCTCTTTTGGGGATTACCCTACTTTTAATCTCTCTTGGCACAAGCACATTAGAAATATTGCATCCTCTGCATCTAAAAAACTTGGTTTTCTCTTTTGCTCTCAGCGTTACTTTTCTTCCAAACAGCTGTTCACTCTGTACAAATCGCAAATCTGCCCTACCATGGAATATTGTTTCCACATCTGGGGCGGTGCCCCCAAAATTCTAGATTCCAAAACTCAGACTTCTAGATTCCATTCAGAAGTGGACAGTTAGGTTAATTAATGACTCCTCTCTAACAGAGTCTCTCCACTCGCTGTCTCATAGACATACTCTTTCTGCTGCATGCCTTTTCTACAGATACTTCCATGGGCACTGTTTTTCTGAATTGTCTTCTATAATTCCCGCTCTCTTTCAAAACAGTCCGATCATGTGCCACCACCAGCCAACATACATTTACTGTCCAACTTCAAACTCAGAGAACCAACTTTTCATCTTCCCCATTTATTCATTCAACTGCCATTTTCTGTAACAACCTTCCTTCATACGTATTTCCAGAAAATTACAGTCTACAGAAGTTCAAGTCTAATGTCAACAAATATCTTCTTTCGTCTTCTCAACCTCCAACCCAAGCATGGTACTAAGTACTATAGGTTCTAATACCTCTCATGTTTGGGGTTTTCATAAAAAAAAAAAAAAAAATAACAACAGTGGTAAGAAAGTAAGAGCAAATAAGCTTTTGATGGGCTTTTAAAATAATTCTGTTTGTTATTTGGTTTTTAGTAGCATTAGCAACTAAGGCCATACTGCTCCGGGGATATGCGGTGGTCATTCCCTGACCTTTCTTCGTCCTCCGTATTTTGTGGTCACGGGCTTGAACCCCAGTATAATCAAGAAGTGTGTGCTAGGCACTGCTGCTCCTGCCCACCTGACTCCGGAGGTGCCTAAAATTATTCTACTATATGAAAATTACAGTATAGTACATTCATATATTCGCCTACTTTAACACAATACTGAAAGTTCTTTGTAGTCAGATTCTACAACTAAAGTTCTATTCCAACAACTTTAGTTGCAGCCCTCACTGCCAGCACCACTGTATGGCAGCCAGAGCCGGCCTGAGGGGAGTGCGAGCGCACAAGGCCCCACGTTTCTGAAGATCCCTGCGCTGCTGACTGATTTTGCAAAATAAAAATGGTTTCATTTTTTTTTTGTTTTAATAATGTCGCAAAATCTAGTAACATCGCCATAAAATGGCCATATTTTTAATATACATAAGAAATAAAATGTCAATAATCATGTTATTAACATTATCTGAAAGCCCGCCAAGAATTCTCCAAAGAACCCAGAAAAATATATTTTCTTTCAAATATGTTTAAAATATCTCTCCTTACAAGTCGCTCAGACGTACGATTATATGTTGCCAGCGTTTGCATATTTATCGTACTCTAAAGGCTATATATACCACCGACTAGGTTTTCTCGCCCTTTTTCGCTTTCTGTCTTTGAGAGATCAAGTGAATTCGAAATTATTCAAAAAGTCGACTTAAACTTACTTCTGAGAAAATTTTAAGTTTATAATACTGGTTTGACTAAAAAATAGTTAAATAAATACAATTTTCGATACCTTTTCTCAATTTGGATTTCTATAGTAAATGAGTAAAGAATTTCTTGTCTTATTTTATTATATATGTCTAAAGGTTGTAAAAAGTGATCGAGACCATTGTATTTATTTTGGTCAATTTAAACGTAATTTTATAAAACATATTGAGCCTATTTTCAGTCCTTTATAATTCTTTTGATCCTCTTAGTAGGTCACCGAATCATTAGCCTACCTTTAGGCCTCTACAATTCTTTTGAGTCTGTTAGTTACTCATTTTAAGCCTCTTTAGTAGGCTATTCAAATAGAAGCCTTTTATTAGGCTATTCAAATAGAAGCCTTTTAGTAGGCTATTCAAATAGAAGCCTTTTAGTAGACTACTCATTAACTATGCTTTTTTAGTAGGCCATTTACTCATTTGATCCTAATCTAGGCTACCGCAATATTATTGAGTCTCTTAGAGACCTTATAAACAATTAGGCTGATCGAAGCCTACAAATAAAAATAATATAATTGAAGTTTCATTTTTAATTATTGAATAAATATTCCCCACAAATACGAATAAATATATATATATATATGACAGCTGATCGTACATCATACGTTTTTATCGCGTTCGCGAGGTGTGAAAATAAATACTATACAGTCAGTCCTCGTATAACACGTGTTTACATTACAGGAATTCGATCATAAACGATTTATAAATACGGGAACGATATCTTATATAACACGAATCGAATTCGCTTATGCACGATTCGCCTTCGTGTTTACAAGAAATGGCAGTCGAACGCAGAATCACCCCAACCGAACACAACACGATAGAAATGAAGAGAAGATTCTGAAAATGTATTTGTTTTTTATATCAATGAGGGGGAAACACATTTCACCGTAATAACATAAAATCCAACACAATTCCAGCTATCAGCATAATTGCAAATGCAATTAGTTCGAGTTTACTACCAGTTTATAACAGATTCCACTAGCAGGAACGCAACTGGAAAGTGTTTTTATTATTTTATGGTAGTAACCCCTAGAAATGTTATTTAGTAAAATGTGAGGTGTTAATAGTGTATCTCTGCCTTTATGCTGTTATTTATTCAGTTGCTACAGGCTTGCAGCTTTGTTTATGTGTGTGTCAAGCATGCCTCCTCGTTTTGTAATTGTGCTTTATTCCCTAAAAATGAGTAAAATACTTAAACGGTGTGAAAAGAAAGCGTCCTGGTGAAGACACTGCAGATTCAGAGAGAAAAAGAAAAGCAATATCGATAAACAGAGGCGGACTGGGTCAAAAATTCTTACCGGGGAAAATTTATAGTGGCCTCATACTATGGTTTATGGCCAAAATCACACCGGCCTACGGCCCACCGGGTTTTCCCCGGTCAGAGGCTAATGGCCAGTCCACCTCTGTCGATAGAGAAAAATATGAAATTGTGAAACACTTTGAGCGAAATGAAAGACCATGTGATATTGCACGTGCTACAGACCTAAATGAGGCAATGCCGAGAATTACAAAGAATGCGGAGAAAATAAAAACAACTTTCATAGCAGAACAACTCAAAGTGTAATTAAAATCCATTAGATTAAGACACAAAGAATTGGAAGAGATGGAACGGGTGTTATCTGTTTGGATAGAAAATCAAACAAAAAACAAGTTTGCTTACGATAGAAGCAAAAGCATTAGCAATATTTTACGTAATAGTCGTAATAAAATACTTACGTATTTTATTACGATTATTTATTGTGTTTGGTAATGTTTTGGTTACAAATGTGTGTTCAATCTTCGGTGGTCGGCGCCTAACCCTATTTTCCCCTTAGGGCCTGTTGTTTATATTGCACGAGGGTTTCTAGGAACACAACTATCGTGCTATACGAGGACTGACTGTATTCGTATCTATTTCGCAAAATGACTAGTAGAGACAGAGATGCAGGAAGAAAGTATATGTGTGGTTCTGATAAATTGAAGAAAAAAAGAAAGAGAAAAGAAATTACGGAAAAACAGAGGAACTCCCTTGCAAAATTTTTTAAAACTGAAAATGTGCAACAAACTGAAGAAAAGCATAATTCACAGTTACTGGAAGTTCAAACTCGCAGAAATGAAATTATGCCGTGCGACATCCACGAAAACGATCCTGATCATCATAAAGCCAGCTCTTGTCTTAATGAAGAGGAAAGCGATGATAAGAAAACTGTAGAACGGGAAGATAATCATGAAGCAGAGAGAAACGTACAGACGGAGGATTTTTTGTCAGCGTCGAACAAAGAACAAGATGAATTATTCTGATGACCGCAGCTTCAAGAGAATCAACAAAGCGACGAAGACGAAAATGTCGATATCAGTGATCCTGGTACGTGGCCTGAAATTATAACTGATAAATTTAGAATGGCTATCATACAAAATGGCGTGACACAAGTAAAAAACTACGATTTTCCGAAAGATAAAAATAACAGAAGTTTTTCTGAAAATTATTACTTAAGAAAATTAACGAATGGGGAATGTCAAGAACGAAGGTGGTTACTTTACTCAAAGTACAAAGATGCCACATTGTGTTATGCGTGTAAGTTATTCTCTTCAAATATCACTTCTCTGTGTTTAACGGGACTTAACGATTGGGTACATTTAAGTTCGCGATTACAAAGTCACGAAAGATCAGAATATCATTTACAAGCTATGTACAAATTGTTACAACTTGAAAAGAATTTGAAACTTGGAAACACTATTGACAAAGAACATGAAAAAATAATTAAAAACGAAACACAGCGTTTAAAATGTGTTTGTGAACGAATAGTGGCTGCAATTTTATATTTATCAAAGCATAATTTGGCGTTCAGGGGCAGCAGTGATGCTTTATATAAACCGCACAACAGTAATTTCTTAGGTCTCATAGAATTACTTGCAAGATTTGACCCAATCATGAAACAACGTTTGGATCGGTGCGTAGAATCAACATCGCATTCCTATTTATCTCATAGAATATAAGATGAACTGATTTCTGCTTTGGCTACAAAAGTTAGAAAGGAAATAATAAATACAGTTAAGACAGCTAAGTATTTCACAATTTTATTAGACTGCACTCCAGACATAAGCCATCAAGAACAATTATCTGTTATTTTAAGATATGTTAATGTAGATAACTCTGAAAGTGATGTGAGTATACAAGAATGATTTATTTGTTTTGAAACAGTAAAAGGCTCGACAGGAAAAGGGTTATCAGCCAAAATTGAAAGCATATTAGAAAAGGAAGAATTAGATTTAGGGAACTGTCGAGGACAGGGGTACGATAACGGAGCTAATATGAGAGGTTTATATAAAGGCGTGCAAACACTTATCCTGCAAAAGAATTCCAAAGCACAGTATATGCCCTGCGGAAGTCATGAATTTAGTTCTTGGAGACATTTCAAAATCATCTTCTTTTGCAAATTCATTTTTTGGGACTTTACAAAGCATATATAATATTTTTGCAAGTTCTGTGATATGCTGGGATATATTAAAAGAGCATGTCAAACATCTTACTCCAAAACCACTGTCAGAAACAAGGTGGGAATGTCGCCTCGAAAGTGTGAAATCTGTGAGATACCAAGTACCACAATTTTCTCTAGCTTTGAAATACCTTTATGAACATATCAGCGACATGAAAACGAAATTCGAAATCCAATCAATCGAAAATAAACTTACTTCATTTGAATTTTTATTAAGTTTGGTCATTTGGTATGACATACTGAATGAAGTAAATATTGTGAGCAAGATATTTCAAAATTCAAATATAGATATCGGTACTGCAAATGCACATTTAAAAGGCCTTTTAAATTTTTTTGAACAGTATCGTGAATCGGGATTCGAATCTTCTTTAATTAACTGCAAAGGAAATAGCTGAAGGATTACAGGTGACATCTGAATTTAAGAATCAAAGAACTGGACGAAAAACAAAGCAATTTTGTTATGAAGGAATCGATCAGCCTATTTCATCAGGCGAAGAATATTTCAGAATTCAATATTTCTAGTCATAATCGATGGTGCGATTATTTCTTTTAAGAAAAGATTCGAAATTTATCACGAACATGAGACATCATATGGTTTTTTATATAATTCAGATAATATTCAAAAACTGACTGAAAACGATCTTCTTAAATGTTGCAAGACGATATTGATTGCATTGATTTATTTAATGAAATTAACATTTGTCATCGAGTTTTGCCTTCCAGGATCACAATGTTACAAATATTACAATATTTACTGAAAAATAATTTATTTGAATTGTATCCAAATTTTGTTACTGTTCTGAAAATTATATTAACCTTACCAATTACCGTCGCATCTGCAGAAAGATCTTTCTCAAGATTGAAAATAATAAAAAATTACTTGAGATCTAGCATTAGTCAAGAACGATTTACCTCCTTAGCCATTTTATCTATCGAATTGGAAATAGCCAAAAAACTAAATTATGATGATATTATCAACGAATTTGCTGTAAAACATGTAAGAAAATAAAACAAAAATCACCTATTGTGACCTTATTCCATTAAGTTGCATACCAAATTGTATTTTATAAGTATATGAAGCAATTATTTTTCTTATTTGATTTATTAAAGATTTTTTTGTAATTGAAATGTTAATTTTATAAAAATAATTTAATTATTTATCATTTTCATGTAATCCTTAATAAACCAATTTGTGCAATGTAATAAATATCAAAATTCAATAAATTATTTTGTTGTACGAAATTTGTATCAAGGCCCCGCAAGTCAACTTTGCACCGGGCTCCCCGCTTTTGTTCGGGCCGGCACTGATGGCAGCCATTGGTGTAAACCTGCTCTGCTGAAAATGCCAACTGGTATTCTTTGCATGTTAGCATTCTTGTTAATTAACAAGGCAGTATTAATTCTGCCATAATTGGGACCAATTTTTTGTGTCAATTAAATTTATAGAAAAGCAATCTATCATTTACAATTATGTTTTTTTTTTTTTACATTTCATGTAATTTTAAAAATTGAAGTAGTGAGAAAAATCCAATCAAGAAGTAGTGAGAAAAATCTGAGTCCCTTTTCTGCTCCTATCACGTGTCACTGAAGTCACTGGCTCACTTCATCATGGACCCAAATAAGATTACTTATTTTCTGGGGGACTCTTTTCTCAGTGTGATCCTTCTTCTAATTGACAAATACTAAACTGGCTGCAAATTTCTTGCTGCTAATCAAGGTCCAACCGGAACAGGAAGATAATTTGTGGGGTGCTTGCTAAAGTCACAGATCGAAACATTTGATTTCATTTGATTTAGATTTTTATGGCAACTTAGGCCATGATGTGCCAAGATCAAAACAAAAATGGCACCAAGTGCTAAGCAATTCCTAGTGACTGAGTGATTTCCAGTGCAATTAAAAAAAAAAAGCAATCTTTATAGAATAGTTTCCAGTGAACGTTCTTATAGAATATCCTTGAAGAGCATTTAAATTCAAATCACTCTAAAAGAAGCCTGAAGGAAAAGTGAAAAGTAAAAAAAAAAAAAAAACAACAATGTGTTATTGGGTTTACATTACAATATTTTCACACTACCTCCATTTACTCCTACGGGATGCAAAATATGTTTTCATGATTTTTTTAAGTTTTCAGCAGCCATCAAAAACTTAAGTAAAGTCAAATTTCCATAATAGTATTACATAAGCCGGTGAGTGCCTGTATAAAGAAATGTTAGAACTTTCTGAATCACATGTGAAAATATGCTTTCTGAGTTTCGCTTTATGCTGAACAAACTCCTTGATAGCCAACATTTTTGCTTCCATAAATCTCAAGTGCATTTGCAAACGCTTCTTTTTATCATAAAGAATGTTGCCAATTCAGAAGTCCATCAAGGTTTTTTGAAAACAATTTTATTTTGCAAGTTTTTGACATTTCACTCTCTCTCTCTCTCTCTGCACCTAAAGCTGCCATCGTGACAGACAATTACCTGCCTTGGTAATCAGAAGATTGCCAAAACAATTTCAAGGATATCAGTCATATAAAATGACAAGCTAATTCCGATTACAGTATGTATGATCAAAAACCTTTTTTTAACAAGAACCTGTTCTTTTCCAATATGACACAGAGAATTAATGAAGATTTTAGATAGTCTGTATCAAAATGAGGCATGGAAACAAGCTTATACATGTAGCATCAGCCAACAAAATCAATATATATAAATAAATATATCTTGTAGAGTAGTATTGACATTTAAAGTATGAGTAATTATAATATTAAAATAAACAAATAAAACATCTTGTTCTGTAAAAAATTAATTATAGTGATGGGGCTGTGTTTTGTATTTTTGGATAATCTTTTGGTTCAGGCAGTCTGCCTCCAAACACTTAGGAAAATAGGAAGGACTGTAAAGCTCTTTGTAAAGTTCTTTCTACAGATGTTTCCAAATATTCTCAACTAGATTTGTGCTAAAACTTTTGAAATGTGTGAAGCAGTTAAATGCCACTTTGTCTCTTTCAAAGTTGATGCCTTGTTTACTCAGACAGAAGAGCATCTTTAAGAAAATTGTTGATATAAAATACAGGGTGATTCAGAATTCAAAAACAAAAACCAAATATTAGTAATTAAAATTTATTAATTCTTTTACTTTCAGATTATCAGGTAATTAAATTAACTATAATGATAATTAATTATAAAAAAAATATAATAACTATTGAAAATGTCTACGTTCCTGAATATATGCATAGATTCTTTTCTTTATATTCATTGGCAATCTTTTGTGATGCCTCCTTAGCCAGGTGGGCAGGAGCAGCAGTGCGTAGCACACGCTTCTTGATTAGACCTGGGTTTGAGCCCGTGACCACAAAATACGGAGGATGCGGAAAGGTCAGGGAATGACCACCGCATATCCCTGGAGCAATATGGCCCTAGTTGATAATGCTGCTAAAAATCAAATAATAATAACAACAACAGCAACCTTTAGTAATGTTTGAGCATCTGTTTCCAGTTTTGTTGTAGAGTTATTTACAATCAAAAATGTAGGAGAATATTGCAGAAACTCCAGCTATTTTCAATTAAAACCTTAAAATGATACCACAGCCTGAATTAATGACACTTCAAAAGAAATCTGAATGAAAGCTAAATGCATGCTAGCTTTTGAGAAACAGACTGTCTTTTTCTGCCATAATGACTTAATCTTGTAGTTGCCTAAATATAATAAACATGTGGGATTGTTCACATGATTCATGAGACTGGCCTATGTGAATGATTAATATCATCATCATCCATTGCTATAGCTGAGAACTGATCCCCGACTCCTTATTTTCCACCTGCCTTTATCACACTTTGATATCAGAGACTCAAAAGCAGGATAGATATGTGTTCACTTGTCCTTATTAATTACTAATAATATTCAGAGTAGATTTAATTAACAAGAACAGCAGAGCAACAATGAGAAAAAGCCACAAATTAGGATTGAAATTGAAAGTGTCTGCAATTCTGCTAGTTAGAGAGAGAGAGAGAGAGAGAGAGAGAGAGAGAGAGAGAGTGAGTTTCTACAGGAATAGGATACACTTACATAGAAGGGGGACAAGAATATTTGTTGAGCCTGTCAAAGCAGTGTTAGGTAGGTTGGAAAACTTCTAGCCTGGGGGGGGGGACACAGACTAATAGATTAACAAGAGCCACAGGCAGAGGTGTAAATATTTCTTACATTGCTTCTCTTGGAACATGTAGCAACTTGGTAAACGAGGTGTTGGAAATTTCAAAGTCTACTGGAGTTCTTCATGGAGCAAGCAGATACATGGGTTGTGTTAAGGCTACTAAGAGGAAAAAAGAGGCATGTATACTTGCATGTACTTCAATGTTAGGAGAATGTCACACAGAAAAAGGGATTCCGAATTTGAATATGGAGAGTACAGTGTGTACAGAAAAGACAAATGGGAGATGGAAGGTGGGGTTATGCTCTTACTTAAGGAGCACATAAAATCTAAGACAATGCAATGTTAAATTTGTTTGGTATAACATATGCACTTGGGAAAACAAAAATGAGAGTAGGAGTGTGTTATATAAAGCCTGTGATGAGTATATTGAACAACAGTACAGACTTATAGATTGAGCCAGTAAATCAGAACGTGCTATAATGGGGACTTTAACTTTCTAGATATTGACTGGATCCTGTGGGTAGGTTACTCACATAGTAGCAAGACTTTTGTGGGCTTATTGGATGATTGTTTTCTATCCCATCATGTTAGAGAGACAAGAGAAAATAATATTCTTGATCTGATTATCAATAGAAATTCTTTATGCATTAAGAATCTGTGGGTAAAGAAACCACTAGGTGGCAGTGAACACAGTGTACTGATGTAGGATTTACTCAAAGATGCAACTACCATCAGGGGTAAAGAGAAGGGCCTTTGCCCTTCTCTTTACCCCTGATGGTCACATTTAAAATTTGCCCCAGCAAATTTTAAATGTGAAGCATTCAGGGATGCAATCATAGAAGCTACTAGGCTTTTTATACCAACTGAGTTCATGGCTTAGACCTAAATGGATGTTAGATAAACTGACGAGACTTGTGTCAGAGAAGGAAAATGCATATAAATTGTCAGATGACCCAGATGGCTACAATAGATATCAACTTGTCTGCAGTTTAGTCAGAAAGGAGATTAGGCAAGTCAAGGCATATTACAAGAATTCTCTGGCAAAGAATGCAAATAAAAGCAGCAAAGACCCCTTTTCTTGCCACATTAGTCCACTAGATATGAATGGTTTAACCTTTGATGATCCTGCGGAGATTGCTGAAAAACTGAATACATATTTTGCATCTACATTAACACATGAGAAATTTTATGCATTAACTACATTAACACATGAGGGATGGGAATACCAGGGTTGTGTAAAAATTTTAACAGGGTGCTAAATGATTTTGTAACAAGTGAGAGGAAAATGGAAGAGAAATTATTGAAGCTAAATGTTAAAAAGGCACTTGGGGTGGATGGTATCTATCCAATTATATTAAAGGAGTCAGGAAAAGAGGTAAGCAAACCTTTAGCTGTGACATTGAGACATTCTTGAATTCAGGGGAGAACTCTATGGACTGGTGATGTGTGAATGTTTCCTCAGTTCACAAAGGTGGATCAAAGGGTGATATGAGTCATTTCAAACCTGTTAGCTTGACTTCTGTTCCAGGTAAAATAATGTCACTGGTTAAATAAGTAATGCAGAAAGCAATGTATTTATACTGCAATCATGTCATGGATTTATTAAAGAGCAATTCTATCTGACTAATCTCATTGAATACTACGGCACAGTAACAGAGGTACCAGAGAGAAAAAATAATTTTTACATCATATACTTAGGTTCCAGAAAAGCTTTTGATCGTGTTGCACATAAATGACTGCTGTACAAATTGGAGCAGTGTAGAATTATGATAATGCTATGGATAAAGTAATGGTTGAGTATGAAAAGACAAGAGAGTTGTTATCAATGAGCATTGTATTTTCTGCATTTATTAATAATGTGGCTTGATATCTAAGTTTGGAGATGATACAGTGGTTAGCAGAGTAGTTTATCTGAGTAATCAGCATATGCTACTGCAAGAAGCTCTAGACCAGTGGTTTTCAACCGGGGTGCCAAAGCACCCTAAGGTGCTGCAACAACATTCCAGGCATGCCACGTAATCCGAGTTTAAGTTACTTAAACTTATTATTTTTTTAAAAATTTATATATTTCATTATAGAAAGGTACATCCTTATCTTACCTATGTGAGTTAGGATTTTCTGTGCTTACCACTATAAAAACTAACAAGAGGAGAAAGACTACAAACAATTGAGGAAGAAATGAGAGTATCTCTCTCCAATATTCTACCTAATATCAAAAAGATCTGCAAGTCACACCAGGCATAAATATCTCATTGAAAAGTTACGTAAACCAAGTGTTTAAATACCTTCCATTGTACGGTCTCTTTTTAATTTTGTTTGATGTTTATTTTGTACCTCTATATAAAGAATAAAATAATTATATAAGTATATATAATTTGTATTTTGAATTGTAATTTTATTTATAATTATATTATTATAATAACTGTTATTATTTTTTTAATATTATATATAATATACACAGGAGAATACCTTGCATAGCGTGGTTTTGAACATCGCGGGTTTCACTATAGTGCGGTTTACAAATTGAAAAAAAATTAACTGCATTACACACCAATACATTTGATATGTATGTATGTATTATAATGTCAGCACGTAGTTTTGGTGCAACTAGTGATGGATGAAAACATCACTAGTGAAAGCAAAGTTCATTTTTCTATGATGACAAATAGGAGCCTGTACATCCTATATATTACACCAACTTTCTAAAAATGAGATAGGTGCAGTGCCATGCCTGTTCCATATTTATTTATAGTTAAAAGCATGGATTTGTTAAGGGACGATATTGTCTCACCAATTTGATTGGATACTATGACACAGTAACAAAGGAACTGGATGTAAAAAATAATTTTGATATAATCTACTTAGGTTTCAGAAAACCTCCTATGTGCCATCTCCTTTAACAACTAGAGTGCCAATCATTCCACTTTACTTCGAACCTGTTGTGTACTTGTCCAGTCTAAATTTGACTATGGGTCTCATCTGAAAACAGTGTATTGGGATGGCTAGACCTCAGTCCACCCTCAGACCATTCGCATTACTGCTGGAGCATTTACACGTCCACTGTCCAGAGTCTGTACATGAAAGCAACTGAACCACATTTGTTGCTTAGACGTAAGCAATTGTCTTTACAGTATACCTTTAAACTGAAATCCCTCTCAGTCCATCCTGAGTGTACATCCATCTTCAAGGTACAATAGAGATGGGAAAATGTCTATAACAACCATCAGACTGTCAACCAACCCTTTGATATTCATGTCCAAGAGCAACTATTGCCATCAAGCCAAATACTCAAACTTTATATCTGTCATTACAAATGGCTGCAAGTTATTATCATCTGTGGGATATGCTATCATTTTCCCAGATAAGATTATGAATTTAACATATGCACAGCAGAATTGGCCTTAGACCACATTAGAACCCACAATTACCAATGGTGTATTATTATTATGTTATTATTTCTCCCTGATGGGGGAGGGGGTTTCCAGAACATGATGGGTACTGGTACCAAGTGCACAGGGTGCTTGTTATGTGTGGCTATTACTGGTGGTTGAGGAACTCTCTGACTATACTACAGGTGTTCCGGATTGCGACCTTCTGGAGCTGCTTGTACGTTTTCTCTGGGAAGCCTATTGCTGCTAGTCCCTTCTGTAGGATATTTGGCACTGTGTCAGTGGTTGACACAGTTATTGGGATCGTCGTTACTTGTTTCTTATGTTCCTTGTTCCTCATCCCTTTCACTTCCTGTCTTAGGTCTGTGTACTTCCTGATCTTTTCCTCATAGGTTTTCTGGAGGTTGCCAGTGTTGAGTACCACTATATAGGTAGCCTTCTGTTTTTTTCTTGTCAACGAGGATTATGTTTGGTCTGACGTCCAGGATTTCCTTATCCATTGTTATGGTGCTGATGTATTAACCTGGTGACCTGGTCATGTTTATGAGTGTGGCTTTCTGAATGATCGCCCTGCACCGATCTGGGACAGGAGGGGTCTCCTCTTAGGTTGAGCGGGATATGCTGCTTGTCTACCTTCATCATGGCCTGATAGAGTGGTATTGGATTTTTCTGAAAGTAATTCTTCACGTTCCCAATCACTTTCTTTTGTTACTTAATGAGATTTGTCTAGCCCTTTCCTCCTTCTTTCCGAGTTATGGTCAGTCTATCCATGGACGACTTTCGGATGGTGTTGGTGGCTCTTGGTCATCATTATCCTTGTCTTTCTCATGATCTCCAGCACAATTTTAGACCATTCTATGATCCTGAAGGAATAGGTTAACACTTGTACTGCATAGGTGTTTAAGGCTATAGCAGAACAGGCTTCTGAGTCTCTGATAGTATTTTGCAGTCAGGCAGGCCTTGTCTCCTTATGCTCTAACTGCTGAGCCTGCATCATCTCCAAGTATTTGTGAGTCTCACTCCTTGTCATGGCTTTGATCTCTTTACCAGTCTGCAGCTGGTAGTTTTGGTCAACTAATTTTCCCTGATGTAATCCATGGGTGTTGCATTTATCTAGTCCAAATTCCATCCTGATGTCGTCACTGAATTCTTTGGTGATCTGGAGTAGCTGTTGGAGTTGTTACTCTGTTGCCCCACAGAGCTTGATATCATCCATATACATCAGGTTGGAAATGATGATGTACAGTTGTTCCTACCTTCTTTAAGGTAGGAACAACCACACTTGGTATATCCACACTTGCTTTTGTTGAGCATGATGGGTTATGGGTTTGAGTGCTAGACAGAACCACGGCAGTCTCAGGGCATCTCCCTGATAGATTCCTCTCCTGGTGGAGATCGGTCTGGTTTTGATGTTCTTGACTTTGATGGTAGTACTCCATTTCAGCATGGTTGCTTCTGGGAAGTTTGTCACTGTTGGATTGATTTTGTAGATCCTCAGCATCACTGTTAGCCAGCTATGAAGCACAGTCGAAGGTTTTGCTGTAGCTGACATAGGCCGTGTAGAGGTTGTGGTGCTTCTTTGTAGGCTTTCTCTATAATTGTGTTAATTGTGTTAATTTCATCCTTTGCTTTTCTGCTTGCATCCCTTCTGCTGCTCTTAGTGGTTTGATATCTTCTTGGTTATGCAGCTGGTCAGGATCTTGTAAAGGTATTGACGATTTATTGTAAACTCTACTGACTTGGTTGTCGTGCTGGAGTATAAACAGAAAATTTATTTTATTTATTTAAATTGTTGGGAGACAGGTATCGGCCTGTATTTCAACGGGTTTCGTATATCTTTGTCCTTAGCCTTCAGACAGGTGATTACTTGAGTAAGGAACCCTGAGATTGTCTCCGGGTGATATCATCCAGGTGAACTGATCTACTAGATGCTTCTATGTGCAAGTGAATTTCTTGTACGAATAGTCATGGATGTTATCTATCCCTGGGATTTGCCAGTTTTGGGACTTCCTGACCACCTGGTGTACTTCTTCCTCATGAATCTTCCTTTCAGTTATCTCTTATATGTTCTTGATTTTCTTCCATTCTAGTGCTATCCAGGGTGCTCAGATGTTGCCTTACTTCATTGCTTCATATGTTGCCCAGGACTCCTCAATCATCTCTGCTCAGATGGTTCATTACTTTCTTTCCCCTCTTGTCTCTTTGGTTTTCATGGAAGATCTGGTTCTTCATTTTCCTCTAGATGCTCTCTTTGTGCTGGCGTAATCTCTTTCTGAGTGCAAGAAGGTTCTGCTTCAGTGTGTCTCACTATTTTCCTATTCTCTGTGTGTGTGTGTATATTTGCTGTGGATGTTGGCTTTCTTAAGGATACTCTTCACTTTTTCAGTCAGTTTCGTACTCTTGTTACCTTATTATTACTGGATCAGTTGACCTATCTTGCCTCTTAGTTTGTTTGTCTGTCTTCTGCTGAAGCCTTCTTTTCCATGCTGTTGTTTCCTTGTTTGTTCCATTTATTCTTCTGGTCTCTTGTTTCTTGTCCATTTATCCTGGTGGCTGCTATGACCACACTACACAGCTATGTGGGGTGGCTTCCAGCATAATTTTATTGTTGTTGAGATAATCTGGTATTATTTGCCAATTGAGGTGGTCTGTGACTTGCCACAGGAATCTATTGGGTCTCTACTTCGGTGTAGCGTGGATCTCTGTAGAGTCCATTCCCTCGAATTCTGTTAGGATCTTCTTCCACTCATCTTCTATTCTTATATCATGACTATATATTTTCCACTCCAGCTGCTCTGTATTGTATTATTATTATTAGCCATATGGTGCAAGGAAGCCTGAGGCTTATGCTGCACCAGCCAAAAAAAATTCCCGAATTACCCTGAGAGAGAGAGAGAGAGAGAGAGAGAGAGAGAGAGAGGTAAAGGAGTTGCCAAGAAAGAGAAGAATGATGTTATCCAGCTCAGGACCCTGGGTGTGCCAAGCCCATACTCCCCAGATGTGAGCCACTGGGGTTAGGTTATTTCTTCTTGCTCTTCCTCCTCTGGGTCGGTGTTGCCCATATTCTTTGTTTTTGCACCTGGTCGCTCTCATCCTGCCTGATTTTTTCCAAATTGCAGGAGCTATCAGGTTCTTTGTGACAACAATCCTTCTCTAGTTTGCTGTTCGCTGTTCAGTAACCAGAACAGTTGGGAATAATTCCACTCACTTGGCATGTAATCTCATCCAGCACATTGCCATATAAGTCTCTATCTAGTTTTCTTATATTGTAGTATGTTCACATGAACATATTCATTTTGATACTCATGCATTGATACTTCTTCCCATCCTGGGTGGTCACTATCACAGTTGCACTAGAATCACTTCCAGTTGGTTGGGCTGGATTGCTTTGCCCTTTCCTTGTGGTAGCCATACAGGTGACAGAGCTACTTGTTCCACTGTTGTCCTCATGAGACTGTCTCTGTCTTTTTGAACTGACCTCTCTGCCTAAGGCATGGAGATGGACCTGTTTAGCTTCAGCTTGCATCCAGTGGTGGTGTTAGTCCTTGAGGAAAACACCAGCTGGTGCCACTATCTGCGTCAACCTTAACTTTGGCCTTGGGAATGGTCGGTCCTATTAAGTGACTTGTGCGATTTTTTTTTATCATTATATTTTGCTTACTATTATCATTATATTATGCCAGCATGATGGACATGCTGGGAAGCCATCATATTTATTATTAGTGGCATATGATGCAAGGAAGCAAGCTTATAAACATCAAGCCAATAAAAAGTCCCACATCACTTGTCTGCCCTTCCAATAATTTGTCTAGTTCTTCCTTGAATTTTTTCAACCTGCCCACTTCTAGAACACCAGAAAAGGTTTGTTCTAACAGTTAACCACCTGCTGGCTGAAGGCAAACCTCCTCACATCTATCCTGCAACCATTCTTTGTCAATTTTAATTTTTATGCTCACTCCTGTATGTAGTCAAGAGGAAGAATGCCATCAACATTGAGCTTGCTCAATCCATTCAAAGCCTTAAATACCTCAGTCAGATGACCTTGCAGGTGCCTAGTCTCCCAATGCTGCAATTTGCAGAACTAAAGCCTGTTTTGATAAGACCACCCTATCGTTCACCAATCTCATCACCCTTCTCTGCACCTATTCCAATTTATCTGCTTCCTTCAAAAATGAGGCCCCCAGACCTGTATACCTTACTCAAGATGCAATCTAACCATTGCTTTATACAACAGGATAATCACTTCATTGTCCCTGCTAGCAGAATTCCTGTCTATCATAGATGAAACTCCATGAGCTGTCCTGGCAGCCTGTCTGCATTGCTCAGAGAACTTCATATCTGATAGCACAATTACCCCAGATGTTTTTCCACTGACCTGAGTGTAGTACGACACAGTTGGTACGTTAATCTGTGATTGCTGCTACCCATATGCGGTACCTTACATTTATCAATGTTAAACTTCAACTGCCATATCTCAGCCCATCAGCCTAATTTGTTAGATCTTGTTGCAGCAGCTTACCCTGATAACTGTCATTACCTACCTTGCTATCATTGTATCATTTACACTACAAAGAAGAAGAAGAACTCTTTATTGCATACAAAACGCACATGCCGTACACAATACCCTTCACGGCTAAAAGCTAGGGGTTACTTAGACATTAAGTCTGGGATAACTTCATCAATATCATTAATAAATATAGAAAACAACAATGGGCCTAGCAGTGAATCCTGGGAGACTCTGCTAATAAAATTAGCCAATTAAAAACATTGTCCATTAATAACTGCTGTCTTCTCCCACTCAACCATCCCTTTATGCAGAGCAGTAATTTACATTTAATGTTATGCTGCTCCAATTTGTACAGCAGTCTTTTATGCGCAACAGTATCAAAAGCTTTCTTGAAATCCAAGTATGTGATTAAAAATTATTTTTTGCATCGACTTCCTTTGTTACTGTTTTATTAACAAATAATGTAGTGATAAATCCATGCTGTGACTGAAGTATAAGTTCATTCCTGTTCATTCTGTGATGATCCTTTATTACTTCTTTAAAGAGAAACTCCGTTATTTTCACCGGAACAGAAGTTAATCTAACAGGTCCGAAATTACTGATGTCACCCTTTTATCCCCTGGATACATTTGCATATATCCAGTCCACAGGGACCTCTCCAGATTCCAAAGATGCTCTCATAGTTATGGCTAAGGGTTTGCTTATCTTCTTTCCTGCCTCCCTTAATATAATTGGTTTGATTTCACTCATCCCAAGGTGTCTTTTTTTATGTTGAGCTTTAGCAATTCCTTTTTCAATTTCCTCTCAGTTATCACAAAATCATTTAGCTCCCTGTTATATTCTGATGAACTTCTGGAATTCCCCTCAATATAGAACTTCTCAAGCATGTAGGTAGATGCAAAATACCTATTCACTTTTTCAGCAACGTGGTCAGGATCATTAACAGTTAAACCCTCATCATCAAGTCCAATGTTATTTATCCCCTTCATTCAACTGTTAATATAAATAAATAAGTCTTTGCTGCATTTCTTGGCATTCTTTGTCAGAGATTTTCCATAATTTGCCTTGGCTTGCCTAACCTACTTTGTGATTTGATTACAGACTAGTTTTATATCTACCATAGACTTGTACATCATCAGATAGTTTATATGCATCCCATGCATTTTTCTTCTCAGCCACAAGTCTCATCAGTTCATCTGACATCCATCTAAGCCTGGAAGTATTATATACCAATTAAGTATTTCTTAATTGGTATGAAAAGCTTAATAGTTTCCATGATTACTTCCCTAAATGCAGCTCATTTAGAATTTGCTGTTGGTAACATCATAAAATGACCCCATGATACAGAATTTAAAAACTGTCCTTATGATCACCGCAGCCGCCTTTACAAAAACTAAAGCACTTCCCTTTACCCTTGACAGTAGTTATGTCTTTAAGTAATTCCTACATCAGCAACTGTGCCAACTAGAGGGTCTTTTATGAGCAGGTTTTTAATGCACAAAGACTCGTTGCTGATAATCAGATCAAGTGTATTGCTTCCTCTTTTTGCTTCTCTAACATTCTGCTGTAGAAAACAGTTAAAAATTCACAAAAGTCTTGCTAGTGTGTGAGTGACCAATGCACAAGTTCCAGTCAATATCTGTAAAGTTAAAATCCACGTTTATAAGACATTCTGATTTACTGGCCCACTCTATTTCTTTGTATAGTTGTTTCTTATACTCGTCACATTCGTTAGGCCTATAATACACTCCTACGCTCATTTTTGTTTTCCCAGTACATATGTCACACCAAACTGACTCAATATTGCTCTGGTCATCCATATTTACTGGATGCACTGCCTTAGATTTTATATGCTTTTTAACTGAGAGCATGACTCCATCCCCCCCTTATTATTATTATTATTGCTGCTGTTATATTATTTCTCCCTGATTGGGGGTTCCACCTCGTGACCGGTATTGCTACCAAGTACACAGGGTAGTTGTTGTGTCTGATGTTACTGTTAGTCGAGGAACTCTCTGACAATCCTACAGGTGTTCAGGATTGCGACTTTCTGGAGTTCCTTGTAGGTGTTAGTTGGGAGACCTATTGCTGCTAGGCTGTTATGTAGGGTCTTTGGCACCATACCTGTGGTTGACACAATGATCGGGATGGTCGTTACTTCTTGCACATGCCACATTTCTTTGATCTCCTGTCTTAGATGCGTGTACTTCCTGATTTTTTCCGCATGGGTTTTCTGCAGGTTGCCAGTGTTGGGTACCGCTATGTCACTATGGTAGCCATTTCCTTCTTGTCCACAAGGGTTATGTCTGGTCTGTTGTGCGGGATTGTCCTATCTGTTATTATGGCGCAGTCCCAGTACAGCTTGTGGGTTGGAGTCTCTAGTACTGCCTGGGGTTCGTACTTGTAGTACAGTACACTTTCTTCGATCAACTGGTATTTCCTTGCTAGCTTCTGAGGTATCATCCTGGCTACCTGGTCTATGAATGTACTCAGTTTGGTTGATCACCTTGCATCCCGCGGTGATGTGTTGGATCATTTCTGAGGCAAGGTGGCATCGTTGACATGTGTCATGTAACACTCTGGGCTCCTTGGCAATGTATTTCTATAGTTCCTGGTGTTGATTACCTGGTATTGGATGGCGAGCATGTATCCTTCAGTCTTGGGGAAGAGCATCCCACTCGTGAGACATGCATTGGAAGCAATTTTACCCTGATGGAGAGCATTGTAGTGTCTGCTATGGAGTGTCTTCTCTGCCCATCTTTCTAGCTTCGTTTGTACCTCCTGGTTGGGGGGGGGGTTCCTCGCTTAGGTTGAGTGGGGTATACCACTTGCCTATCTTCCTTATGGCCTGGTGAAGTCCAGAAACACACAGTGCTGCTGTGTGTTTCTTGAAGTAATCCTTCAGGTTAGCAATTGCTGTTTTCTTTTACTCGATGAGATCTATCAGGTCCCTTCTTACTTCTTTCCGAACAATTTTCAGCCTCTCCATGGCTGACTTTGAGTGGTGTTGGCAGCTCTTGGTCACCATTGTCCTTGTCTTTCTCATGATATCCTCCAGCTCGGTGTTAGTCCAATCTATGACCCCGAAGGAGTATGTTAGCACAGGGACTGCATAGGTGTTTATGGCTTTAACTGTATTCCCTCCGTTCAGCTTTGCTTTCAGCAGGCTTCTGAGTCTCTGATGGTATTTTTCGGTTAGGCAGGCTTTAATTTTCTTGTGCTGTAACTGCTGAGCCTGTATCATCCCCAAATATTTGTAAGCCTCTCCCTCTGCCATGGCTTTGATCTCTTTACCACTCTGCAGCTGGTAGTTTTGGTTGACTAATTTTCCCTGATACAATCCATGGGTCTTGCATTTGTCTAGACCAAATTCAGTCCTAATATCCTTGCTGAATTCTTCGGTGATCTGGAGTAGTTGCTTCTCGATTCCCGCGTAGAGCTTGATGTCATCGATATACATCAGGTGGGTGAGGGTGTACAGGTTCTTCCTTCTTTGAAGTTATATCCATACTTGCTACTGTTGAGCATTGTAGATAGCGGGTTAAGTGCTAGACAGAACCACAATAGGCTCAGGGCATCTCCATGAAAGATTCCTCTCCTGAGGGGATTTCCTGGTTGTGATGTTTTCGGGAGGCAACTAGAGGGAGTAATACTCTTGATTTGATTATCAGTAGTGATTCTTCATGCATTAAGAATCTGCAGATAAATGAACCACTTGGTGGCAGTGATCACAGTGTGCTGAAGTGGGAGTTACTCAAAGAGGTAACTACCATTAGGGGTAAAGGGAAGGGGTATTGCTTTCGTAAAGGCGACTACAATGGACTGAGACAGTATTTAAATTCTATACAGTGGGATCAACTGATGATATTGCCAACAGCAAATTCAAAATGGGAAGCATTCAAAGAACTTATCGTGGAAGCTACTAGGCTTTACATACCAACTAAGAAATACTGTTCAAGGTTTAGGCCTAAATGGTTGTCAGATGAACTAATGAGGCATATGGCAGAGAAGAAAAATGCATGGGATACATACAAAATAACACGTGACACGGATGCCTATGATAGATACAAGTTGATCTGTAACCAAGTTACAAAGGAGGTTAGGCAGGCGAAGGCAGATTACGAGAGATCCTTGGCAAGGGATGCGAAGAAAAACAGCAAAGAGTTCTTTACTTATGTAAACTCTAGAAGGAAGGGGATGAATCAGATTGGTCCACTTGAGATCGATGGGTCAACTGTTGATGACCCTGCTCGGGTAGCTAACAAACTAAATGAATATTTTGCATCGACATTCACACATGAGGAGTTATTCAGCGAGGGGAATGCCAGAGGTGTATTCAACTCTAGCAGTAAGCTAGAGAATCTTGTAATAACTGAGAGCAAAGTGGAGGAGAAATTGTTGAAGATAAACACAAGAAAGGCACCTGGGGTGGATGGGATCTATCCAGTTATATTAAAGGAGGCAGCAAAGGAGGTAAGCAAACCCTTAGCCATAATTATGAGAGCTTCCTTGGACTCAGGGGAGGTACCCATTGACTGGAGATGTGCAAATGTGACCCCAATTCACAAAGGGGGATCAAAGGCTGACACAAGTAATTATAGACCTGTGAGTTTAACTTCTGTTCCCGGAAAATTAATGGAGGCACTGGTGAAAGAAGCACTGCAGGATCATCTAGACAAGACTTCAGTTATAGCTAGGACACAGCATGGTTTTGTTAAGGGGAAGTCTTGCCTGACCAATTTGATTGGATACTATGATGCAGTCACAAAAGAACTGGATGCAGGGAATAACTTTGATATTATATACTTGGATCTTAGAAAGGCTTTTGATACTGTTGCACATGGAAGACTGCTGCACAAATTGGAGCAGTGTGGCATTGGAGGCAAGTTGCTGCTATGGATAAAGGGGTGGTTGAGGGGGAGAAGACAGAGAGTGGTAATCAATGGACACTGCTCATCGTGGACTAATGTTATTAGTGGAGTCCCTCAGGGTTCAGTAATGGGGCCTTTATTGTTTTCTGTATTTATAAATGATATTGATGATGGTATATCAGGCTTAATGTCCAAGTTTGCAGACGATACGAAGGTTGGCAGGGTTGTCAAGGACACTACTGACACTATGCTGCTGCAACAGGATTTGGAAAGGTTGAGCAGATGGGCTTCGAGGTGGCAAATGAGTTTAACATTGACAAATGTAAAGTACTACATATGGGAAACAGCAACCCCAGAGCAACGTATCAACTCTGTGGTACTACACTGACAGTGGTAGAGAATGAAAGGGACCTGGGGGTGGTGGTGCAGGCAGATATGAAGTTCTCTGAGCAGTGCAGACGAGCTGCAAGAGTAGCTCATGGTGTATTGTCAATGATATATAGGAATTTTTCTAGCAGGGATAAGGAGGTGATTATTCCCTTGTATAAGGCAATGGTCAGGCCACACCTAGAGTACTGTATACAGGCCTGGAGGCCTCATTTCAGGAAGGATGTAGAGCTGCTGGAACGAGTACAGAGAAGGGCAACTAGATTGGTGAATGGGACAAAGGGGTTCTCTTACGAAGAAAGGCTTAAGTTTTGCAAATTACAGTGTCTGGAAACTAGGCACCAGCGGGGTGATCTGATAGAGGTGTACAAAGCCTTGAATGGTTTGAGCATGCTCAATGCTGATGGGATTCTTCCTCTAGCTCAGAAAAATCACCTGAGAGGGCATAAATTCAAATTGAGGAAAGACAGATGTAGGATAGATGTGCGGAAATTTGCCTTTAGCCAGCGGGTGGTTGGTGGGTGGAACAGACTTCCATCCCTTGTCGTGGAAGTTGATAGCCTAAATAAGTTTAAGGCTCAGCTGGACAGGTATTTCGAACGAACAGAGGGGTGAAGTGGAAGTGGTTATTTTTATTTATTTATGTTACTTAATTTTTTTTTTTTTTTTTTTTTTTTTGGCTGATGCTGCATAAGCTTGCTTTCTTGCATCAAATGCCTCTACTAATGCTACTAATGAATGTACTCAGTTTGGTTGATCACCTTGCGTCCCGCGGTGATGTGTTGGATCATTTCTGAGGCAAGGTGGCATCGTTGACATGTGTCATGTAACACTCTGGGCTCCTTGGCAATGTATTTCTATAGTTCCTGGTGTTGATTACCTGGTATTGGATGGCGAGCATGTATCCTTCAGTCTTGGGGAAGAGCATCCCACTCGTGAGACATGCATTGGAAGCAATTTTACCCTGATGGAGAGCATTGTAGTGTCTGCTATGGAGTGTCTTCTCTGCCCATCTTTCTAGCTTCGTTTGTAGCTCCTGGTTGGGGGGGGGGGTTCCTCGCTTAGGTTGAGTGGGGTATACCACTTGCCTATCTTCCTTATGGCCTGGTGAAGTCCAGAAACACACAGTGCTGCTGTGTGTTTCTTGAAGTAATCCTTCAGGTTAGCAATTGCTGTTTTCTTTTACTCGATGAGATCTATCAGGTCCCTTCTTACTTCTTTCCGAACAATTTTCAGCCTCTCCATGGCTGACTTTGAGTGGTGTTGGCAGCTCTTGGTCACCATTGTCCTTGTCTTTCTCATGATATCCTCCAGCTCGGTGTTAGTCCAATCTATGACCCCGAAGGAGTATGTTAGCACAGGGACTGCATAGGTGTTTATGGCTTTAACTGTATTCCCTCCGTTCAGCTTTGCTTTCAGCAGGCTTCTGAGTCTCTGATGGTATTTTTCGGTCAGGCAGGCTTTAATTTTCTTGTGCTGTAACTGCTGAGCCTGTATCATCCCCAAATATTTGTAAGCCTCTCCCTCTGCCATGGCTTTGATCTCTTTACCACTCTGCAGCTGGTAGTTTTGGTTGACTAATTTTCCCTGATACAATCCATGGGTCTTGCATTTGTCTAGACCAAATTCAGTCCTAATATCCTTGCTGAATTCTTCGGTGATCTGGAGTAGTTGCTTCTCGATTCCCGCGTAGAGCTTGATGTCATCGATATACATCAGGTGGGTGAGGGTGTACAGGTTCTTCCTTCTTTGAGGTTATATCCATACTTGCTACTGTTGAGCATTGTAGATAGCGGGTTAAGTGCTAGACAGAACCACAATAGGCTCAGGGCATCTCCATGAAAGATTCCTCTCCTGAGGGGATTTCCTGGTTGTGATGTTTTCGACCTTAATGGTAGTACTCCATTTTGCCATCGTTCCTCCTAGGAAGTTTATCACTATCAGATTGACTTTGTAGATTTTCAGCGCCTCTATTAGCCAACTATGAGGCACAGAGTCGAAGGCCTTGCGGTAATTGATGTAGGCTGTGTACATGTTGCAGCGCTTCTTGTATGCTTGCTCCCTAACTGCAGCATCTATGGTTAATTGCTCCTTGCATCCTTTGCTCAGCTGCTTGCGTCCTTTCTGCTATTCGGCCATTATGCTCTGGCTCTCCAAGTGGTCTGTTATCTTCCTGGTTATGCAGCTGGTCAGAATCTTATACATTATTAGGAGGCAGGTGATTGGCCTATATTTCACCAGGATTCTTGTATCTTCATCTTTTGGCTTCAGATATGTGATTCCTTGAGTGAGAAACTTTAGGCTTGTCTCTGAGTGCCTTATCATTTGGGTGAGCTGCTCTGCCAGGTGTTTGTTTGTGCAAGTGAGATTCTTGTACCAGTAGTTGTGGACGTTATCTATTCCTGGAGTTCGCCAGTTGTGAGCGTTCTTGATCGTCTGTTTTACTTCTTCCTCCCAAATCTCCCATCCTCTCATTTATTGTACATCCTTGGTTTTCTTGCATTCTAGTTCTATCCAGGTGGATCCCTGCTCCATATGTTTCCCCCAGAAATCCTCAATCATCTTCTTCTCGGGTGGTCCGTTCCTTTGTTTCCCATCTTCTCCGAGATTCCTGTAGAAGCCTCTTTGGTCCTCATCGAAGATTCAGTTGTTTATTTTTCTCTTGGAGCTCTTTGTATCGGCATAGTCTCTTGCTGAATGCAAGAGGTTCTGCTTCGATGTGTCCAATTATTCTCCTATTCTCTGATTTTTCATGTCATGTTTGCTGTGGACGCTGTCTCTGTGGAGGATGCCCTTCACTTTTCCAATTAATTTCTTACTCCTATTGCCCCATTGGTACTGGGTCAATTGGCCTATCTTGAGTCTTATTTCTTCTATCTTCTGCTGAAGTCTTCTTTCCCAAGCTGGTGGTTCCTTCTGTTTTTGGTTCTTCTGCTGCTGGTCTCTTGCTTCTTTTCCATTAATCCTCGTGGCTTTTCCATTAATCCTCGTGGCCGCAGCACAATACATGGCTGTGGATGGCCTCCAGCGTTGCACCATTGCTGTCGAGGTAATGCTGTATTATGTGCCGATTGAGGTGGTCTGTGACTCTCCACAAGGTTCTATTCAGCCTCTGCTTCAGTATCACGTGAGTCTTTGTGGGGTCCATTCCTTTGAATTCTGTTAGGGCCTTCTTCCACTCATCCTCTATTCTGGATATCATGACCTCATCTGTTTCCACTTCAGCTGCTGCGGGTTGTATTTCCTCTTGCTCTGCCTCGGCAGTGGTATGTTCTTCCTCCTCTGTTTCCGTATTCTTTATGCTTTGTAGTTGATCGTTCACATCCTGCTTGATGTTTTCCAATTCTTCGTGATGATGGTCCTTCTCTGGTCTGCTATTCGCTGTTCAGTGACCTGAATATCCAGGAATCGTTACAGCCACTTGGTATGTAGTCTTTCCCTGTAAGTTGTCATATCGGTCTCGAGCTTCGTTATTTCGTAGTATGCTTGCATGATGTACGTATTCATTTTGATGCTCCACTTCATGCATTGGTGTTTTCTCCTTTCCTGGGTGGTCAGTTGCGCAGGAAACACTTCCAGTTGGTGGGGCTGGATGGTCTTGCCCTTCTCTTGTGGTAGCCATATTGGGGACAGCGCTACTCGCTCCACTGTCTTCCTTGGGAGACCGTCTCTGATTTTTCGTTATTTCGTAGAATGCTTGCATGATGAACATATTCATTTCGATGCTCCACTTCATGCGTTGGTGTTTTCTCCTTTCCTGGGGGGGTCAGTTGCACAGGAAACACCTCCAGTTGGTGGGGCTGGATGGTCTTGCCCTTCTCTTGTGGTAGCCATACTGGGGACAGCACCACTCGCTCCACTGTCTTCCTCGGGATACCCTCTCTGATTTTTCGAACTTACCCCTCTGCTTAAGGCCTGAATGCAAGTGACTTTATCCTGCACCACACTCGATGCAGTATGATTAATATTTCTCTGCGACATCATCCATTATTGGAGGTGGACCTGTTTAGCTTCGGCTTATGTCCAGTAGTAGTTCTCGTGAGTGATGCCAGATGGCACCACAATCTGCCTTAGCTGCACTCCGTACTTGGGGTAGGTAGGTCCATTGGAGCAAATTTCACAATGTTTATTATTTTTATTAATTTTTATTACTATTAATTGATTTATTATTATTATTCTAATTTATTACTATTATTATTATTATACCGGTCTCCCAGCGTGATGGAGCCATGTTCGCTTCCACCAAGGCGGTACTCGAACCCGGGTCCATCATGCTGGTAGTCCAGTGTCATAACTACTAGCCATCGTACCCCTTATTATTATTATTAGCCATATGGTGCAAGGAAGCCCAAGGTTTATGCTGCACCAGCCAAAAAAAAAAAAAAAAATTCTGAATTACCCTGAGAGAGAGAGAGAGAGAGAGAGAGAGAGAGAGAGAGAGAGAGAGAGAGAGAGAAAAAGTAGAAGGAAATTGCCAAGAAAGAGAAGAATGATGATATTCAGCTCAGGACCCTGGGTGTGCCAAGCCCATACTCACCAGATGTGAGCCCCCTGGAGTTAATGTCTGTGTGATGTACGGTTTACAGGGATTCTTTAAGTGCATTACAAGCTTTATTGGGAATAAGACAACTCATGCTACATTCTCTCTCTCTCTCTCTCTCTCTCTCTCTGAATGTTCATATGACATCCATTTCAGCTAGATCACAGGCCACATTGTAAATGGGAGTAATAAAATAGCAAATATTGCAGCCAGGTCAGCACAACTCCAGAACAATCACAGCCTGCAGTCCCCTATAGAGACTACAGGCAGAAATTATGTAAAAAGTTATACTCCCAATAGAAAAATTTGTAGCACAGATAGGTCACAAACAAATGAAATCCTCGCAGTCTAGTCTTCATACAAATCATGGATAGGAAGTTGTTCTAGTTTATCTCTACATAGGGCACATCTGTCTTATTGAATCATTTCTGTTGAAGGCTGATGAACCTCTCAATGGGTATTTGACCTTCTTGGATTACTATTATTAATGGCGAGTTATGTGCTAGCCCCCATTGTTGTTTTCAGTATTCATTAATAATGTTGATGATATCAGGCTGCACATCCATGTTTTCAGATGATGCAAAGGTTGCCAGAGTGATTTTAAGCAATCAGGGTATGCTATTGCAATAAGGTCTAGAAAAATTAGGCAGATGAGGTGAGAAGTGGTAGTTGATGTTTAACATTGACAGGTGCAAGGTACTTCATGTGGGAAGGAATCCCAGAATAATATACCAACTGTGTCGTACCACTCTCAGGGTAGTTCTGAATGAATATGATCTGGAATTAATGTGCAGTCAGTCATGAAGTTCTGTCAGCAGTGTAAACAGGCTGCCAGGACAGCTCATCAGGTTTTGTCAATGATATACAGGAATTTCACCGTACGGAGGTGATTATCCCATTGTATTAGTCACTGGTTAGGCTACATCTTGAATATTGCATACAAGTCTGGCAGCCTCATTTTAGGAAGAATGTGGATCTGTTGGAATGGGTTTAGAGAAGAGCAATGAGATTAGTGAGGGGGGGAAATAAGGTTGCTGTTAACTAAGAATGGCTTGAGTTCAGCAAATTGCAATATTTGGAAACTAAGCACCTGTGAAGATATTTATCTAATGGAAATATTTAAGGCTTTGAGTAAGTTGAATGCTGATAGAATCCTTCCTCTTATTCAGACAGTACATATGAGGGGGACACATTTAAATTGAGGAAGCATGGTTGCAGAATAGATGTCTGAAAATGTCTTCAGCCAGCTCATAGTTGACAAACTTACACCTGGTGTTGTGGAAGTCAATAGTGTTTTTTATAAACTTGAGGAAGAACTAGACAAAATTATTAGAGGGGATGGACGGTAATGGAGGAAAGTTTATTTATTTTTTTTTTGGCTGAAGTTTTTTAAGGCTCATTTACCATTACTCCTTTACCATTAAGACTCCTTTACCATTATATCATTTACCATTACTAATGCTATGTGTGAGAACTGTGACACTATTTTAACTATCATATTTTATTTGAGTTTTTACATTATAGACATAAACATCTTTTATATTTTACCACATTTAGTAATCTGACTTATATATTCAGTCAGATTATATCATGGTTCTTGTCAGATTTTATCTGACAGTGATCTTTAGTCTGCTGTTTTATTTATCCAAATCTATAAACCATTTGATTTAATTTTAAGAAACTTTTAATTCTTACTAATATTCAATATATTTTGTACTTTTTCATTTATTTTTTACCTTTATATATATCATAAACACCATTAGACATGTTAACTTATCATTATAGGTCACTGACAGCTTTGTTTTTCATTTATCTGTCTTTTATTTGTTGTATATGACTTGATTTTGGCATGCTGTGTCCTTATGTGTTGATGTTCCAATAAAACTGAAACCTAACTAATCTGAACTTTTCCTTATAGTAATTTTTTCTCAGTAAATAACAGCTAGCAGTTTTTCCATTGTTAACTGTTATTGTAAAGTAATCTAAAAAATGTGTGTTTTTCAGGATTGTCTTCACTTCTTCAAATTCAGGACCAATTAGGGTTCTGAATTTGATTCAATTGTAACTGAATTGAAAACCATACCATACTTAGTGTTTAGTGGGAGTGTTTGCACTATTAATGCACCAAACTATGTGAAGAACTCATGATTGCAAAGATATGTTTTCCTGATATTACGGATTTGGCTAAGTTAAAATTTATCTATTAAAATGATGGTTAAATTGTACATGTTGGGTATAGCCTCTTTCTGGGCATAGCTACGAGCAAACAAGGTTTTTAAGTAACAGTGAAATAAACGAATATTAGTTGTCATCTTGTGGAGGTCAGTGCATGAAGTAGCAATATGAGATTAATAAATATTAGATCTCATCTTCTGGAGATCGATGAGATTGCTGAATATGAGAGTGATACACTAAGTAGCAAACCAAATTTGTTTATAGCTATGTAAAGAAAGAGGCTATACCAAACATGTACATTGACTTTTCAGGCAAGAAGCTTTTTGCTACTTGCCTCAAAAGTCATATGAAAGCTTCAAGGTTTCATAGGTTGAATCTTTTGCCATAAACTTAACTATGTCTATTTCACTTATTGCATGATCTCACATATATTTTGTATATATTTTGTCACTTCTTTGATCAGAAACAGTGCTTATCTGCCTACTAATGAAACCCCAATAAAAGTTGAACCTGGGTAAAAATCAGTATACTTCTACCACCGAATCAGTGCCTTTTATTAAGAATAGTGCAGTACCAAGGGAACTGTGGCAAAATGTCTCCACAATACAAGATTGATACGTGTATAACAAACCCAGTTTGTTCATAGCTGTGTACAGAAAGAGGTCATGCCTGATGTACAATGACTTTGTAGCTTGAGGCTCTTGCCGTGAACTTAACTATATCTAATAATGGTTGTAAAACTAATAGTTTAATAAAGTATAAATTTAGACTAAGGCGCATTTAGGGCTAGAGCCTCAAGCTGCGAACAAATTTAGACTATGTATATAAAGTGCTTAGCATCATAATACACAGCCATTTCTGTATAAACAGAAAATTTTTAAGGTGGCATCGTTTTAGGTTATATCTCATATTGTGAATACCTTCACAACGAGTTGCCATGATATTGCACTACTTCGAATAAGTAACGCTTCACTAAAGGAGAAGACTAGTGTTACTTATTCTCAGATAGGTACCACCACCCAGACAGCACTGTTTCAGGGCTATTTGGCCCTTCGTCAGTGAGTGGGTAGGTACCAAGTGATGCAATGATGGCAAAAACAGTTATGAAGTATAACTCCACAATATGAGAGATGCCTGATGGTGTATGATGTATTTAGACTAAGGCGCATTTAGGGCTAGAGCCTCAAGCTGCGAACAAATTTAGACTATGTATATAAAGTGCTTAACATCATAATACACAGCCATTTCTGTATAAACAGAAAATTTTTAAGGTGGCATCGTTTTAGGTTATATCTCATATTGTGAATACCTTCACAACGAGTTGCCATGATATTGCACTACTTCGAATAAGTAACGCTTCACCTAAGGAGAAGACTAGTGTTACTTATTCTCAGATAGGTACCACCACCCAGACAGCACTGTTTCAGGGCTATTTGGCCCTTCGTCAGTGAGTGGGTAGGTACCCAAGTGATGCAATGATGGCAAAAACAGTTATGAAGTATAACTCCACAATATGAGAGATGCCTGATGGTGTATGATGTATTTAGACTAAGGCGCATTTAGGGCTAGAGCCTCAAGCTGCGAACAAATTTAGACTATGTATATAAAGTGCTTAGCATCATAATACACAGCCATTTCTGTATAAACAGAAAATTTTTAAGGTGGCATCGTTTTAGGTTATATCTCATATTGTGAATACCTTCACAACGAGTTGCCATGATATTGCACTACTTCGAATAAGTAACGCTTCACCTAAGGAGAAGACTAGTGTTACTTATTCTCAGATAGGTACCACCACCCAGACAGCACTGTTTCAGGGCTATTTGGCCCTTCTTCAGTGAGTGGGTAGGTACCCAAGTGATGCAATGATGGCAAAAGCACTACTTCGAATAAGAAGCGTTACTTATTCGAAGTAGTGCAATATCATGGCAACTCGTTGTGAAGGTATTCACAATATGAGATATAACCTAAAACGATGCCACCTTAAAAATTTTCTGTTTATACAGAGATGGCTGTGTATTATGATGCTAAGCACTTTATATACATAGTCTAAATTTGTTCGCAGCTTGAGGCTCTAGCCCTAAATGCGCCTTAGTCTAAATACATCATACACCATCAGGCATCTCTCATATTGTGGAGTTATACTTCATAACTGTTTTTGCCATCATTGCATCACTTGGGTACCTACCCACTCACTGACGAAGGGCCAAATAGCCCTGAAACAGTGCCGCTAGGGGGAGCTTGATGATGTCCGGAGTTTCCAAGAATAGGTAACAACAGCCTTCTCCACTGGGGAAGCGTTGCCTATTCGAGGAGTTTATGAGTTTTTGAGTGGTGTGAGTTGGAGGAGTTACTGTCCCTTTCATTCTTCTACACTGTTTCTTTTCCTCTTCCACTCCTACTATAACTTTCCCTCTACCTTTTTTGCTTTTCTCAGTCTAATAGGGACAAGTGGATATTCGAGTAGATATTCACATTACATACATAAATAGCCCTGAAACAGTGCTGTCTGGGTGGTGGTACCTATCTGAGAATAAGTAACACTAGTCTTCTCCTTAGGTGAAGCGTTACTTATTCGAAGTAGTGCAATATCATGGCAACTCGTTGTGAAGGTATTCACAATATGAGATATAACCTAAAACGATGCCACCTTAAAAATTTTCTGTTTATACAGAAATGGCTGTGTATTATGATGCTAAGCACTTTATATACATAGTCTAAAGTATAAATTACATGAAATAAAAATTCCAAATTGGAAATTGTTGATTTATTGACTTATGTTTATTGCTTATCTATACATGCTGTATACTGCATTTAATATTAATGTAGTAATATTAAATTGTAAATAATGTTAATAAGTATAGTAGTAATAATATTATATAGTATTTTATATATATATATCTGATCATCTTTGATTTTTGATATATCATATACTGTATTATTAAGGCATATGTTTTGTAAAAATTATTACCATAATCAAGTGCTAACATGTTGTGTATTGCGCATTACCCATTCATGTGTGTTATATTTACGATTATTCTTAATTATTATTATATTATAATTACACCTTTATTCTAATATAGTGTTTTTATTCTTACTTAGCTATCAAAACACTAACAATACACTCTGCTGTGTTAGGCACTGTTTTGTTGCCTATGTACATTTAATAAGATTTTAATTACTAATTTATCAAAAAATGCATTTTTAATCATTCACTTGATTACTCCATTATTGATCATGGGCATTTGAATGGATTAATATTCAAATACAATGAATGAAGTTATTTCATGCATATATGTTTCTTAATTGTTAGTTTGACAAATTTTATATTCATGTGTTGCTAATTAACTGCTAGTTATCTCAAATATTCTTTCCACCCCTGCCCTTTTCTATAAATGGAATAAGGTAACAAAGCCCTACACATTCATATATACATAAAAAAATAAAATAAAACATTTACTTAATTTATTCCAATCTTCACTTCAACGTGCCCCAAAGATAAAGTGACCAGATCCTTAGCATTCCATTGCGGGATATCTAGGGGTAGGGGGTTCAACCCTCCTAGAAACTATATACACATATTTTTTTTATTTATTTATATATAAAAATATCCACATACAAAATGTAAATTAAATAGATATACTTCTCTGAACTAAACGTATATAATAAAATCTCAAACTTTAAAAAAAAAAATATATATATATATATTTATTATTATTATTTTTTTTTTTCACAGAAAGGCTGAAATTCAGTATACACTGCCCCTCATATTACGCTAAGTAATGAACAGATGGTTGCATGAGGGGTGTGAACTGAGAAAAAGAATTGTAATTAGATGGGGGAAAAACACTTATTAGAGGGGTTATGTTTTTAATCGATTTTCATTTTTGTTCAGTGAAAAAAGGTTAGGTTATTTCTGTGAAATAATAATCATAATGGCGGCCATAATAGCCTCAAAGAAGGAAGGAAGAACCTGTAAGCCCGGAACAGTATTTCTTAATTGACATGAAAAGCTCAATAGCTTCCACAATTACTTCCCTAAATGCTTTTTGTTTAGAATTTGCTGTTGGTAATTTCATCAGATCTTCCCACTGTATTGAATTTAAACATGTCTAAGATCACTACAGCCACCCTTAAAAAAGCAAAAGCACCTCCCTTTCCCCTCAATAGTTATGTCTTTAAGTAAATCCTGCATCAGCACACTATGGTGACTTACACCCAGGTCTTTCACTTGCTGATTCTTAATGCATGAAGAATCACTACTGATAATCAGATCAAGAGTATTGCTTTTCTAACATGCTGCTTTTGAAAACAGTCATCCAGTAATTCCACGAAAGTCTTGCTGATGTGTGTGAGTGACCAACTCATAAGTGCCAGTCAATATCTGGAAAGTTAAAATCCGCCTTGATACAACATTGTGATTTACTGGCCCATTCTATTTCTCTGTATAGTCGTTTTTTATGCTCATCTCAGTCATTAGGCCAATAACACACTCCTACCCTCATTTTTGCTTTCCCAATGCTTATGTCCCACCATACTGACTCAACATTACACTGTCCATCCACATCAACTGGTTGTACTGCCTTAGTTTTAATATGCTTCTTAACTAAGAATATAACCTCATTTCCCATCCCATCCTCTGACCTTTCTGAACGCACTGTACTTCCCATATTTTTTAAATTGTGCATCTCTTATGTCTGAGCGATGCCATGTTTACAATATCCCTGCAATATCTGCATTTGATGACTTAATTAGTACTTAAAATTAATCAAATTTATTTACTATGCTCCTGGTATTAGTGTACCATATATGCAGGTATACATCCACCTGTTTTTACTCTTAGTTACCCTAACATAGCCCATTGATTTACTTGTTTCATGATGACCTATTGCATAGTTTAAAATTCCCAACACCTTGCTTTCGAGGCTGCTGCATGTTCCAATAGAAGCAGTGCAAGAATCACTTTCATCTCTGCTTGCAGCTCTAATTAATCTATTAATCTGTGTATCTTTTTAATTAAGAGGCCCTGGAGTCTGCTGTTTTTAGCAGTCTTTCTCACTTATTTTTAAGTTTAGGCTGATTGCTGTGTGGACTTTTCATGTCCTATTTGGACCAAAATTTTTGAATTAGTAATTAATATTTTAATAAATATTATTGTTTAGATTATTACAATTTCTAAATTAAAATCTTGTTTAGTCTACTACTTTTTTTTCATAATGGGCAAGTTGTTTCCCATCTTTGGCTTAGTCTAAAAACAGCACTAATGCATCCACAGTTTTATTATTTTCTTTTTTTTTTCTTCACATTAAATTGATTTATGTTCATTTCAGAAGTATAACAATGAGGTTGTTAGACCAACAACAAGAACAACTTTCCCAATAAGAAAAAGCAGTCGATTAAGCAAACTTCAAAAATTTCAGCCCAAATATGTAAAAAAAAAAAAAAAAAAAAAAAATGTCCAGACAAGCCAAAGAATAAGCAAAGATATACCACAATGGGTGCATTTTAATTAATTGAAACACCCTATGTATATACATATATATCATATTTATTTAACTTTTTTATAAAATAAATTATACTAAAAATTTTATATATTTTTGTAACTGATTCTATTATGATTTATGTATAGGTGTTTCAATTACACATGCCTTTTGAAAAGCAACTGTCATATACAACCATTGTGTTTGTCCTTTTCTTTAAATAAAATTGGTTTATGTTCATTTCAGAAATACACCAATGATGTTTTTAGTCTAAACCAAGGACAGGGAACAATGTTTCCCATTGAGAAAAAAGTAGCTAATTAAACAAAGTCTAAATGGTAATACTTTGTCCAATTTAAATGTCAAATTCAAATAATAAATTCAGCCCAAATATTACAAAAAAGATCAGACAACAAATAGCCTAAACCTAAAAATAAGCAAGATATACACCAGTGCAGTTTATTTGAAACACCCAGTATAATATATCATTTAACCACAATGGGTAATGTGAAGATCAGTTTATAAGTGAGCAGGGTCAAGATAGGTAGGGCTCTCTAAAAATAGTTGCACTGGGCCTCACATCTGCCCTGCTGACATTTTCATATCTCCCAGCAACTTTCATGGAGAGCTTTATTAGGATGACAGAACATACACACATAGTGATTATGTAAAAAAAAAGATGCACATAGTGTTTTATGAAATATATCAACTTATTTACAGGCTAAGCAAAACGCAATGGTAAGTAGTATACTCATCTGAATTGATTGTCTCTAGTTCACATAACTGCTAAATACATTACTGTTCTTCTGTTTTCTCCATCTGGTAAACTATTCTGACACTATTAGCTGTCCTGGGGTATAAACAGAAAGTTTAGTTTTTTGTTTATTTTTCATGTTTTATTCCTTTAAATTATCTCTGGTGAGGATGTAGTTCTTAAAAAAAAATCATTATCAGTGACAATAACTAAAGTAATTTTTTATGGCTGATATGAAAAATGTGAAAAATAAAACTATTTTTTCAAACTTTGTCATCAGCTTCTTTGAATTTGTTTTTATTTTGTTTTTTTCATTATCTTTTTTTATTATTATTTTTTATTATTATTATTATTTTTATTATTATTTTTTTAAATTTTAAGTTGAATTAATCAAAATTTTATTTTAAGGCAGGTTTGTAGAGAGATAGTATAACTTTCTTTGTCAAAAGGGTTGGGTTGGTTAAAATGGTTTAAAAACACTACTTGCAGCTGTTCTTATCAGTTGCAAGTAACATCTCCAAATTTGATAAATATTAATGAATTATGGGACTACAGGGTTAGCACCTGTTTTTGGCAATTGTAGAACTGCACAAATTTTCAGAAACATTTTTAAGATATTTTTTGGACTGAATCAGTTTTCAGAAACATTTGAATTGAATTTTTTAGACTCACACCATCTGTATCAAGCATTTTAAAATAACTTTATACCTGCATAGCTGTCAGAAATATTTTAAAGAATTTTTAGCACCTACGCAAGCTAAAAAATTTTTTCGGATTTTTTTATAATTGCATATGTCATGTACTTTATTAAAAAAAAAATAGAATATGCCTTTAAATTATAAAAGTTCACAAATAAATTAGTGAAAGGTAATTATGAGACAAACACAAAAGGTTGTTTTTTTTTTTTTTTTTTTTGCATGTAATTCTTTTTGTATTTTCTATCAGTTGTTTTCTAGTATGAAATTATATTTTTCGAACAGGAACGGTTTGAAAGATATTTTTATCTATGGTTTGATAAATTTTCTCAGTCTGCAAGCATCTTGAGAAGTGTTTTGTGAGTCTGAGAGTCTCTTTGCTGCTCTTCACTTAGATCATTGGTCTTCAAAGTTTCAACATCTACGGAACCCTTGTCTCAAAATATAATTTCTGTGGAATCCTACTCAATTAATACATGTTTTTATATACATAAATGACTTAAAATTTTTAGAATCATAATAAGGGGCCCACATCTGGTGAGTATGGGCTTGGCACACCCAGGCTCCTGAGCTGGATATCATAATACTTCTCTTTCTTGGTGATTCCCTTTTGACTCTCTCTCTCTCTCTCTCTCTCTCTCTCTCTCTCTCTCTCTCTCTCTCTCTCTCTCTCTCTCTCTCTCTCAGGGTAACTCTGGAATTTTTTATTGGCTGGTGCAGCATAAGCTTCAGGCTTCCTTGCACTATATAGCTAGTAACAACAATAATAATAATAATAATGTACTTTACTGAAACAATTATTATTATAATGGTGAGGAGGGAGAAGAAGTAGAAAGGGTGGTGGAAAGGGTCTGCATAAAAGCCAACTAGAAACAATGGTATAAAAATTAACCCTTCAATAAATTTATTCAATATAATAATAATTGTGGAATATAGGATACAAAATCAATTTGAATGAATTTGAATCAATACAAAAATGATTATATGCCCTACTGGAAACCGTAAAATTTTTATTATCATCTAAAATTAGTGATTGGTCGTTGTTCATGACAATATACTCAAATTAATAGCTTGAATGTGCTTGTGTTTGTTTGCAAAGATCGTCAAAATTTTAAGTTATTGAGGTTATTTGCAAATGCATTTATGGTTCAGCATCTAATTTGTTTCTGTACTTGGTTTTTGTATGTGTATATGTGGAAAAGGATCTTTCGCAAAGATAAGTTGTAACGAAAGGCAAAAGAATTTCTGTTGCTCATTTATAAATTTCCAGTTATTCCTTGTACACTCAAAGCCAAAGATCAATTAGTTCTTGTTCTTCATACTTCGCTTTTAATGTCATATCAGTTGATAAATCGATCAGTTGTTCTCTCTCTCTCTCTCTCGCTCTTTCCTTCGGTAGTAAATCAGTTTTTTTGATTAACGAAATAGACTTTGAACCCAATTATGTAACTGCTTCTGTTGTTACGATATGTTCAATTTTTTTCTTAAGTGTAAGTGCTATTTTAATGAATTTTATAAATAATATAATTATGAAAAAAACAAAAATTATAATTTTTGTGAAATTTCATAAAATGTCTCGTGGAACCCAGTTTGAGTATCATTGACCTAGATTATCTACTCGACTGCAACTAATCATCCTATCCTCTAAGAAAAATGTTTTCTTTGATTTCTCTTTTAAAAATTCAACATTTAATTGATAATACTGATAAACATTGTTTCTGACAAAGTAAGACCTTTTTTTTTACGCACTTTTTCTCCCTAATTATTAAAATGACTTCAAAATATTCCTGTTGAATCAGATTTTTTTTTTTTTTCTTTTTTATTTCATTATGTTATGTTAATCCTCTGCCAGGCATACTGTTGGTAAATATCCACCAAAATAATTTAAATTTGAAAATAAAAATATCTATTATCGCGTGTGCAAATAGTTGCTGTAGTGTTGCATTTGTTCTCCTGCAAACGTATGCTAGAATGAATGATTCAAGATGAATCTGTTCCAACATTTTTATACTCTGGGTCAGCGAGTGTTGCTCTTCACAACTCAGAAAAAAGAAGTATTTGAGAGATAGTTTTCAAGCGATAGCAAACAAAATTTTTGTTCCTCTTCAACAAGGTATCTCATATAGTTTCTGTAGGCAGCCACAAAGCTGGGAGGTTTTCAGTGTAAGGATTACTGTTTGCAGGTTAACCAAGGTCAGTCACTTTACTGTTTTTGTCTGATTATAGCCCATAAAGTCACCTGTCATTGTTCTTACAAAGAGAACTGTGCCTTTCAAAAGACTACTGATTAATCTGCAGTGGTGTGACCTTAAGTACTGCGTGTAGTTCAAATTAGGACTGTTCTAAGCTTATCTCTAGAATCACACTTAACCCTTTGAATGTATTTTAAAGAATTCTAAAGTATTTCAACTAATTCTCTGATAAGTGTACTGTAAAATTAGTTCAGATAGCAATAATATTGTTTTGAATATTGCATATTTTGCATTTTAAATTTTCATTTTAATTTGCATCATAAATTTTCATTTTAATATAAAAATAAATTTATTGTTTTTACTGTTAATTACAATGGCTCTGCAAGTGCAAATTATTTGCCATATGTGTAAAAAGAAATGCAAAGACTTCCTCCAATGCAATCTTGTGTACTGTATAAAATGCATAGATTTGTCAACAGTAAACTGGAAAAAGTTGTCACAGGCAGCTACCAACTTGTGGAAGGATCCATGTTGCATAAATTACAGGCAGATGAAGAAAAAGCAGACAAAAAATGAAAATAACTCAGGATCAAGCCCAACGGATCTTTTAAGACTTTCCGACGGTGAATCTCAGTGTTTCACCTCATCGTCAAATGGCACTCAACAGAGTGGGCTATCTGAGGACATACTTCATGACGTGGTATTAGAGCAGACTAACTGCACCTTCTTAACCACAAAGTCTCAAGTTTAAAAGCCAAATGAGATGACCACGAAAATGATTTTTCAAATCCTAAACACTCAAAAATCCATGATGGCCTCTGTTCTTGATGAAACTAACTAAAAAAATCAGGTCAGAAAATGCCCAACTTCGCGAAATAAATTATATTTTACCACAGAAAATTTTGGACTTAACAGATCTTATTCAAAACTCCAGTAGATCCTTCAGTCCTACATGTAACTTGGTGAAATCCATGGAAAATCCCACATTTCAACCGACTTCTACTCTTATAGCAGAAGCTACCTATGCATCTATTTGTAAAGCAACCTCCACATCCTCCAGTATATGCTCTGGTTACTAGTCAATCTCAGAAAGCATGTAAATATGGCAATCGATCTGTCAATCCACTCCTAGAAGATGTCATTTCCTCCAGGAGGCAGGCAGCTCACATTGAAGGACAACGGAATCAATCTGCCTCTAATCAGACAGGAAGACATAGACACCCCCCCCCCTGCTGTTGTAGGAACAGCTACCAACTCTTCAATCCGAGCAGTCCACAGAACTAAAAGTTCAACCAAGGGTATTTTCGTCTCGAACCCTAACTGTGCTGTACAGAAGTAGAGCAGCATATCAGAACTCAACTGCAGATAGAAGTAAAAGTAATAAAAATGAATTCCAAACATGATTCGCACAGCTCTTTCTATATTCAGTGTCAACAAACGGACTTTGATCCCTTACTAAAGGATCACTGTTGGCCTGAGGGAGCCATTATTCAGCCTTTCTATGGACGCCCCCCTCTTCTTACTAGGTCATCAGCCAGTGACTTAGCTATTGAAACTAATCAATGGGAATGACAGCTAAGGTAAAGAAAGCCTGCACGAGAAGCACTCAAAAGTTCAATGAAATTTACCAGTAAAAGTACTTTGCTGTAACGGCATTTGTATTGTTGCTCACTCGGTAAACAGACGGTTATCTGTCTGGAGTAGAAGTTGAATCCCACAGGAGCTTGAAACCCTTCCAAAGTGGAGACTGGGGGGGGGGGGTAACCTGACCTTTTTTCTTTAGAATCACTAATGGAATCATGAACAGAGTCATATTGGAAGTTCTGGCGTTGTAAAAAATGTTCGTAACATAGTTTCACCGGTAAACTTTTTCGAAAATTGCCATGCTTCTCCTGTGGGCTTCCTTTGCCTTTTTTTTTTTTTTTTTCTTAATAAACAATTTATCCACTAGTCCACCAGTGATTCTAAAGAAAAAAAATCAGGTTACCCCCCTCCACTTCGGGAGGGTTTCAATCTCCCATGGGATTCAATTCTATTCCTGACCGATAATACCCACCATCTGTTTACCGAGCAAGCAACAATACAAATTCCGTTATGGCAAAGTACTTTTACCAGTAAATTTCACTGAACTTTTGCGTGCTTCTCGTGCAGGCTTCCTTTACCTTCACCGGAATGACAATTCATGCATTTTTCAGATATTCTGGAATCCCAACTGGGAAGAACCTGTATAAATGATTCATCTATCTCTTCATCCTACCAGAATTTGAATGACTCTAACTCTTGTGAAAACACCTTTCTGCTATGTCACTTGCCAACAATTAAACCAAATAACTTATGCCTTACTACAGTATCAAAAGATGCAGTTACTGAATTCTGTATGAATGCTTGCAGTCTTGTAAAACATAATGATGAAATCCTTGCTCAACTGACATCATGGAATCTCCATCCAGACCTGATGGTTTCTACTGAGACTTGGTTCTCTCCTGAAATTTCAATCTGATTTCATGACTATGCTCTCTTTCATAGTTGCAGATGTGATTCTAAAGTGGGTGAAGTTGCTTACTTTCACAACCATCTCCGATGCTCTGCCTTTCCTATCACAAATCTGCCTGATCAAGCATGTGAAATCACTTTTATCCGCATTGCCTCTCTGGTGATTGGGTGTCTATACCGACCTCTCTCAGCTTCAGTCAACAGCTTCTTTGTTAACCCTTGACAATATTCTATCTCACTTCACAAGCAAATCCCTTAGTCCTCTGCTGATAGGAGACTTCAATATTAACATGCTTCAAAGCTCTTCCTGTCAAATGCAAGACTTCCTAGATGTAATTTCTTCCAATGGTTTCTCTCTTCTGACTGATGGAATTATCCCGACTAAAATGGGAGAGTCCCACAATTCCCTTCTTGACTTCGCAATTGGGGAATGCTCACTAACCTATGCAGTACTGGATGCAACTATTTCTGATCATCTACCCATCTTAATGGTAATTTAAAATGAAGAAATTGTGGAAGAGATCATGCACACTTACAGATCTGTCACTCTAGGCTCTCTCAATCAGCTCTGTTATGGCCTCCAGCAGTCTTCGTGGGATGGAGTGCTTGATACAGATGATCCTGAAATTGCGACGAACTTCTTCTTTGAGCATATCCTAAACAGTTACAAAAAATGCGCATCATACATCAGAAGCCAAGGAAATAAAAATCCAGTAGGCCAAGACAGAAATTATGCCCATTCATCTCAAACAAAATTTGTAACCTGCTAAAGAAAAGGGACAAACTTGCAAGAATTGCTAGAGCAACACGAAAGGAGGCAGATAAAAACAAATACACAACGTACAGATACAAAGTCTCCGACAGTATTCAGTCGGAGAAAAGGAAATATTATAGTTCCCAACTTAAAGGCATTATTACAAGCAAGGAAAAGTGGACAGTCTTGGACAAGCTACTACCTGGAAGGAAAATGAAATCACACAGCCACATTGGAGATGTACTTGAGAACGAGGTACTCATTTCAGATGACTAGGAAAAAGCCGCAGCCTTCAGTAATCATTTTATCTCAAGTGTGAATAACCTTTTTAAAGAAGAATTTGACTCTAGAGATAATGCAACAAGAGAATCTATCAAGCACTCAATGAGGAGCTCTTTTTTTCTTGCTCTGCTCTCAGATCAAGAGATTTTAGAAGCAGGACATCAATTAAAAGTAAAGGGAACCCCTGGCTTTGATGAAATATCTCCTGCTCGGCTGAAAAAGGTCCTTAACTCAATTCTAACACCACTGAAGTATATTTACAATCTTTCCTTTCAATCTGGTAAATTCACGTCTCAATTCAAAAAAGCAGTCATTGTTCCTAATCCTCAGGGGAAACACTGCAACTCTATCAACAATTTTTGTCCAATAGCTCTACTTTCAGTTTTTGCAAAATTATTCGAAAAAATTCTTCACGGCAGACTCGTGGGCTTTCTGGAAGTCAATCAGCTTATCCATCAACAACAGTACGCTCATCATTCAAAAAGATCCACTAACTTGGAAATTGTTGACTTCTGCTCTAGGATCACGGACTGTCTTGAAAAGGGTCACTATGCAATAGCACTGTTTCTAGACCTATCAAAAGCTTTTGACTGCATAAATCATACAGTCAAAAGATATAATCAGACTACATAAATCTACTCAACAAGCTCAACAATCTTGGCTTGAGAGGAAAAATTAACCTTCTCCTTGAAGACTACCTTACTGATAGGCGATTTGTCGTTAAAACAAACCAGTCTTTTTCAGACATTTCTTATTTCTCCAGGGGAGTACCTCAAGGCTCGGCGCCTCCATAGCCAGGTGGGAAGGAGCAGCAGTGCGTAGCACACGCTTCTTGATTAGACCGGGGTTCGAGCCCGTCACCACCAAATACGGAGGATACGGAAAGGTCAGGGAATGACCACCGCATATCCCGGAGCAATATGGCCTTAGTTGCTAATGCTCCTAAAAACCAAATAACAAACAAACAAACAAACAACCTCAAGGCTCACTTCTCAGACCTATCGTATTTGTTCTTTACATTAATAACTTTCTCTCTCAGCCTCCATCTTCCCACCTAGTAGCGTATGCCGATGACATTTCCATTCTAATCGCTGAAAAAGACCCTAACCAGCTTCAATGCAAGATCTCTGCCCTGCTCTCTGAAATGCATAGTTGGCTACAAAAGAATCAGCTTATACTAAACCCAGAAAAATCCAAATATATGGTGTTTAGGATGAAAAATAAACCATTAAATATTGATTTTGAAATAACATACAAAGGAAAACAACTCGAAAGGTTGAATGATACCAAGTGTCTAGGAATCTGGCTAGATGACAAGCCGAGTTGGGATAAACAAATGATCACATTACGAAAGAAGACTTCGTCACTAGCAAGAATACTTGCCTGAGCCTCTGCCTGGGTACCTCCTTCTCAGACTAGTATTAATACAGCCTCACTTCACATATGGAATCATCTCATGGGGTACGTACGACCAGTCAAGATAACCTTGTGAGAATCAATTCAATTGTCAATCAATGTGTTCGTTCAATTTTGAGCCTTCGCTGGAATGCATCGGTGACTTCGAGATATAAGGAAGCGAGACTCTTAAGCATCTACCAACTGATACAAAAAGCTGAGGTGGTCTTTGTCTACAATGCTTTGAAAACACCAAACTTTCCTCCTCTCTTCAGATCCTTTTTTATAACAATAGAAGAAGAAGGAATAACATATAATTTAAGAAATGAAGCAAACCTGAAGGTTCTGCTTTTTAGAAAAATATAAAAATACAGAGGCGCAAAAACCTGGAATAATCTTCCTGAAAATATCAAAAATGCCATTTCAATAAACAGGTTCAAGAAGCTCCTAACTGAACACATCCCCAGGGATGTCTGATCTAAATCACCTTCCACTCAACTCCTGAACTTTCCACAATGCATACCAGTTTGGTATGCATTGTGCAATTGAAAAGCTTGTAACACTCTAGGCAGCAATTATTTCATTATATTTTTCTTTCATACTTCTTATTGTAAAAGTATTCACAATGTAATTATAAGTACTTTTGTTAATCATGTGACATATGTGGTTGGTTTTCGAAGTCTCTGTAATGGAAAGTAAAAACATGTCCGATTTATTTATGATGTATCTGTTAAATAACACCTGTGTAATTTCAGATCTGTTTTTATTCTTATCTTTTTCAAAGGGAACATCCCCTAAAAAGTCTCTGGCTTATGTGTTCTCCCTCCCCTCTTGCTGTTATCTCCCAATAATTGTAACAGAAAATAGGGATAAATAAATTATCAAATATCAAATATTAAAGTGATATCAATGTGAATTTTAGCGTACCTTCATTATCGGTTTAACTTTCAATCTATATCATTAAATGTTTTCTTATTGAAGAATGGCCATAAAAAATTTTTTTTTTTTTTTTTAGGTTTGTTATACCGCTTCTTGTATATAATTATCAAGCATTCTAAAACATGAATTTAAGAATAGTGATTTTTTTATTGTCCAGTCATCAAATATCAAATATGCTAGCTCCACATTTGATCCTCCTAGCGCTTTCAATTGTCCATGCTTCACTTGCATCAGATGTTCACATTTATCACCATTTATCCAACAGCTGAAGCATTCAAGTTTTTCAATTCTTGTTTCTTTCAATTTTTGCTTGCTGACATTGAAGTTAACATCCACTTTTTTTTTTTTTAATGGAAACACCAACCAAAAGAGGTATTAGAACCTATAGTACTTAGTACCGTGCTTGGGTTGGAGTTTGAGAAAATGAAAGAAGATATTTTTTGACATTGGACTTGAACTTCTGTAGACTGTAATTTTCAGGAAATATATATGAAGTAAGATTGTTCCAGAAAACAGCAGTTGAATGAATAAATGAGGAAGATGAAAAGTTAGTTCTGTGAGTTTGAAGTTGGACAGTAAATGGATGTTGGCTGGTGGCGGCACGCATTCTCACTGTTTTGAAAGAGAGAGCGGGAATTATAGAAGCCAATTCACAAGAACAGTGCCCATGGAAATATCTGTAGAAGAAGCATGCAGCAGAAACAGTACATCCATAAGACAGCGAGTGTAGAGACTCTGAGATTAATCATTAATTAACCTAACTGTCCTCTTCTGAACGGAATCAAGAAGCCTGAGAGAGGTTTTGGGGGCACCACCCAGATGTGTGAACAATATTCCATGGTAGGGTGCATTTGCGGTTTGTAAAGGGTGAACAGCTGTTTGGAAGAAAAGTAACACCAAGAGTGAAAGAGAAAACCAAGTTTTTTAGATGCAGAGGAAGCAATATTTGTAATGTGCTTGTGCCAGGAGAGATTAGAAGTCACGGTAATCCCCAAAAGAGATATCATTTTGTCTAGAAATCGGAGTGTCACCAAAGATAAGCCTAGGAGCAGAAGAATCCTTTGCGAGATATAAGACAAGACTGAGTTTTAGAAGGATTGAATCAACTAAGTTGTCTTTGCCCCACTGGAGAATTACCTGGAGATCGGCATTTAAAGAATTGGTAGCAGATTTTTGAGAAGTTGAAGCTGATTGAGCAGGACAAGGTTTCTCAAAATGGAAAGTGGAATGCAATGTGCTATCATTGGCAAAACTATGGATAGGATTTCCAGTCAAATGAAGAAGGTCATTAATATACAAGAGGAAAAGAGTGGGGGAAAAGAACTGAACCTTGGGGGACATCAGCATTAGTGGAGAAGTTAGAAGATCTACAATCACCCTCAGTGAGTGATCAGACAGAAAACTGGATAATCAATTACAAAAAACAGTTGGCAAACCATAAGATGGAAGCTTGTTTAGAAGACCTTTATACCAAACGTGATTGAAAGCCTTTGAGATGTCAAGAGCAACTGCTTGTGTTTCACTGAACTTTTCCATTGAATTAGTCCATAAATGGGTAACATAAGCCAGAATATCACCAGTGGATTGACACTGACGGAATCCATACTGGCAATCGTTGATCACTCGGAAGGTTTCTAGGTAGTTTAAGATTTGGCGGTTAATTGGTTTCTCCATTACTTTAGAAAGTAGAAGTAATTGCAATGGGACAATAATTGGATGGGAGGGAGTTGTCACCCTTTTTAGGAAGTAGCTGAATATGAGCAAATTTCCAAGCAGAAGGAAAAACACCTTTGGAATAAGAAAGTGAGAAAAGGCAGCAAAGAACAGGAGTAAGTTCACTTGTTCTCAAAACCTTGTTCACAGGTTTTGAGAACAAGTGGAGAAATACTATCGGGACCTCGAGCTCTCTTAGCATCAAGATTCGTTAAATCCTTCTGATATCCTTTTGATGGAAGACCACAAGAGGCACTGAATGGAGCGTGTTGGGAATGGTGGGAGGTGTTTTACCAAGATCATTAATACATGAGTTGGAAAAAAATGGGATGCTAGCAGGCCAGCTTTATCTTTGGTTGAAGTCACAACAGAACCATCTGGTTTTGACAGAGGTAGGAGCAGAGATGGGCAAAAGTTGCAGCCAATAGCTATGGCAAGAGACCAGAATGCTCAGCTACCATTAGGGCAAGAAGCAAGTTTTTTACTCTTAGCCTGTTCAAACTCTAGTTTGGACTGATTAATAACTGCTTTACAATTGTTGTGAGCTTTGATGTAGGCAGAAAATGAAACTGAAGAATAAGAAACAAGCCAATTACGATATTCAACATTCTTCTCTTGAACAGCCTTAGCACATTTATTGGAAAATCAAGATTTTAAAGTGGAGTGTGAGATAAAGGATTCCATTCCTGCAAGAATAATTTCACTGACATGATCTGAGCAAACATTGACATCAGAAGTTTTGAAACAGTAATCCAACCATGGAAAAGAAGAAAAGAAATCTCGCAGGTCATCCCATTTTGCATTCTTGTAATTCCAAACAATACGAGGTTGGGAATAGCCATGAGATAAAGGTTCCATTGGAGAAGAGACAATCACCAAGTTGTGATCTGCGGTGCCTAATGGATCACTCACTTTGACCATGTACTTAGAAGGGTTCTTTGTGAGAAAAAGATCAAGCGTGTTGGCTGTATGGTTAGGATTGTCCGGTATTCTTGCAGCTAAATGAACAATCTGTGCTAGGTCATTAGTAATTGCAAAAGCCTCAGCATCAAGCGTGTTGGCTGTATGGTTAGGATTGTCCGGTATTCTTGTAGCTAAATGAACAATCTGTGCTAGGTCATTAGTAATTGCAAAAGCCTCAGCATCTCGACCTGCTGGGTCGGTGTGACTAGAAAACGGAAGACAGCTGGAGTTGTAAACATTAAAATCACCAAGGAAAATTACCTCACTGTTAGGAAAGTTGGACTGGAGAAAGTCAAGTTGCAAAAAGAGGAAGTCAAAGAGCTCCAAGTGATTAGTGGAGTTGGGAGAACGGTAGAGACAACAGATGAATTTGACACAATGAGGTAGAGAGATTTTAAGCCAGAGAAGATTGAAAAGAGGAGATTCCAAATTACCAAGTCTCTGACAGGGAATATCGGAATGGACATATGCACAAGTACCACCTTTAAGGCGAAAGGAATCATACAGCGAATAATTTGGGCAACAGATGAGCGGTAGTTGAATCAACCAATAACTGAGATTCTGTCAGAAAAAGTACATGGGGTTTGGCAGACCGCAAGTGGAAATGGACATCGTTGAGATTGGAATTGAGACCACGTATATTTGTGAACTGAATTAGGAAGTGTTTGGGAGGTTTATATCTTTTCGCAGATAAGCTTACTCTATTAGTTTGACAATTCATGGTGTATTCAATGGTAAGAAAGAGTGGGGGGGGGCATGCTGTATGAAGTAATGAAATTTTTGGATATGGCATACACATGGTAAGATTATGCCGAGATCCTTGACATAATGTAGTCACACATTATGTAATTTCCACAGCCTCTGATTCATCAGATATATCTCCATATGATTTTTTTCCCCTCCTGCAGCTAGAAAATTTTAAAAGAATGAAAAAAGATTTGAAATAGAAATTCTTTTAGTAATTCCAAAAGCCAAAGGGGGTGTGTGTGTGTGTGTGTCCTAAAGGATAATCTCTTGTAGAATATTCCCTTCTATAATTTTACTCTCTAATTAAATAGAAAAAAGTTATAGAACTCTCTATAATAGAATAGAAAGTATGTTTTCTTTTCATTTTTTAATGCAACATCTAGCCTGGGAATAATGATTACAAGTTTTACACTGAGTGATAGAAATTTCCTACTAGAACAACTCTACTTCCAGAGTTCTGCAAAGCTTGAGGATTCAGTTTGATTTTGAATCAAGATTGACAAGTTGATTTCTAGAACACCAATTCATACTGGTCAAATTTGCTTAGCTCTGGTTCATTGCTGTTTTTCACAACTGACAAATGTTGCCCAGCCTTGAGTGCTGATTGCTTATATGTTACTTGTTCCATCATAATTGCCTACCTTGGCATCAATTGTATTTTCAGACTACAGTACAGATAAATGATCATAGAAATTTGAGTTTTATTGACAGATCTTAGCATTAGCATTAGCATTAGTAGAGGCATTTGATGCAAGAAAGCAAGCTTATGCAGCATCAGCCAAAAAAAAAAAAAAAAAAACCCACTTCCACTTCACCCCTCTGTTCGTTCAAAATACCTGTCCAGCTGAGCCTTAAACTTATTTAGGCTATCAACCTCCACCACAAGGGATGGGAGTCTGTTCCACCAACCAACCACCCGCTGGCTAAAGGCAAATTTCCGCACGTCTATCCTACATCTGTCTTTCCTCAATTTGAATTTATGCCCTCTCAGATGATTTTTCTGAGCTAGAGGAAGAATCCCATCAGCATTGAGCATGCTTAAACCATTCAAGGCTTTATACACCTCTATCAGATCACCTCGCTGGTGCCTAGTCTCCAGACACTGTAATTTGCAAAACTTAAGCCTTTCTTCGTAAGAGCACCCCTTTGTTCCATTCACTAATCTTGTTGCCCTTCTCTGTACTCGTTCCAGCAGCTCTACATCCTTCTTGAAATGAGGCCTCCAGACCTGTATACAGTACTCTAGGTGTGGCCTGACCATTGCCTTATACAATGGAATAATCACCTCCTTATCCCTGCTGGAAAAATTCCTGTATATCATTGACAATACTCCATGAGCTACTCTTGCAGCCCGTCTGCACTGCTCAGAGAACTTCATATCTGCCTGCACAACCACCCCCAAGTCCCTTTCATTCTCTACCACTGTCAGTGTAGTACCACAGAGTTGATACGTTGCTCTGGGGTTGCTGTTTCCCATGTGTAGTACTTTACATTTGTCAATGTTAAACTTCATTTGCCACCTCTCAGCCCATCTGCTCAACCTTTCCAGATCCTGTTGCAGCAGCATAGTGTCAGTAGTGTCCTTGACAACCCTGCCACCCTTTGTATCATCTGCAAACTTGGACATTAAGCTTGATATACCATCATCAATATCATTTATAAATACAGAAAACAATAATGGACCCAACACTGAGCCCTGAGGGACTCCACTAATAACATTAGTCCACGATGAGCAGTGTCCATTAATTACCACTCTCTGTCTTCTCCCCCTCAACCACCCCTTTATCCATAGCAGCAACTTGCCTCCAATGCCACACTGCTCCAATTTGTGTAGCAGTCTTCCATGTGCAACAGTATCAAAAGCCTTTCTAAGATCCAAGTATATAATATCAAAGTTATTCCCTGCATCCAGTTCTTTTGTGACTGCATCATAGTATCCAATCAAGTTGGTCAGGCAAGACTTCCCCTTAACAAAACCATGCTGTGTCTGAGCTATAACTGAAGTCTTGTCTAAATGATCCTGCAGTGCTTCTTTAACCAGTGCCTCCATTAATTTTCCTGGAACAGAAGTTAAGCTCACAGGTCTATAGTTACTTGTGTCAGCCTTTGATCCTCCTTTGTGAATTGGGGTCACATTTGCACATTTCCAGTCTATGGGTACCTCTCCTGAGTCCAAGGAAGCTCTCATAATTATGGCTAAGGGTTTGCTTACTTCCTTTGCTGCCTCCTTTAATATAACTGGATAGATCCCATCCACCCCAGGTGCCTTTCTTGTGTTTATCTTCAACAGTTTCTCCTCCACTTTACTCCCAGTTATTTCAAGATTATCTAGCTTACTGCTAGAGTTGAATACACCTCTGGCATTCCCCTTGCTGAATAACTCCTCATGTGTGAATGTCGATGCAAAATATTCATTTAGTTTGTTAGCTACCTGAGCAGGATCATCAACAGTTGACCCATCAATATCAAGTGGACAAATCTGATTCATCCCCTTCCTTCTAGAGTTTACATAAGTAAAGAACTCTTTGCTGTTTTTCTTTGCTTCCCTTGCCAAATATTTCTCGTAATCTGCCTTTGCCTGCCTAACCTCCTTTGTAACTTGGTTGCATATCAACTTGTATCTATCATAGGCTTCTGTGTCATGTGTTAATTTGTAAGTATCCCATGCATTTTTCTTCTCTGCCATATGCCTCATTAGTTCATCTGACATCCATTTTGGCCTAAACCTTGAACAATATTTCTTAGTTGGTATGTAAAGCCTAGTAGCTTCCAAGATAAGTTCTTTGAATGCTTCCCATTTTGAATTTGCTGTTGGTAACATCATCAGTTGGTCCCTCTGTATAGAATTTAAATACTGTCTCAGTCCATCGTAGTCGCCTTTACGGAAGCAATAACCCTTCCCTTTACCCCTGATGGTAGTTACCTCTTTGAGTAAATCCCACTTCAGCACACTGTGATCACTGCCACCTAGTGGTTCATTTATCTGCAGATTCTTAATGCATGAAGAATCACTGCTGATAATCAAATCAAGAGTATTACTCCCTCTTGTTGCCTCCCGAACATGCTGATGTAGAAAACAATCATCCAATAAATCCACAAAAGCCCTGCTAGTGTGTGAGTAACCAGCCCCCAAATTCCAGTCAATATCTGGGAAGTTAAAATCTCCCATTATAAGACTCTCTGATTTACTGGCCCACTCTATTTCCCTGTACAGTTCCTTATTATACTCATCAGAGTCATTAGGCCTATAGCACACTCCTACTCTCAATTTTGATCTCCCAATGCTTATGTCACACCAAACTGACTCAACACTGCACTGTCCAGCGATGTCGACTGGCTTCACTTCCTTGGTTTTTATGTGTTTCTTAACTAATAGCATAACCCCTCCACCCCTTCTGTCCTGTCTATCCTTTCTGTAAACGTTGTACTCCCCAAATTGCAGTTCTGCATCCCTTATATCTGTGTGACACCACGTCTCTGATCTTGCTGAACAAAAGCAGGTCTAGCCTTTTCATCTAACTCAGTCAAATTTGTTTAAAAATATCTTAACTGATTTAAAATAAATTGATATGTCACACTAAATGCACCTGATTTTTCTTAAATTGTGAAGTTAAATTATTATTAGATTTATATACAGTGTAATCTGAAATTTTTTAGAAGGCTTACTTTTCTTTTGTCTGATCAAGGTTCTACTTATTTAAACATATAAATTAAACCCATTGATAAATGCAGATGTGCATAAATTCCTAGAAAGCATTTCCTCAGTCAGCAAAATGACTATAATCTGCAGTTATTGTTATTTGGTTGTTTTTTAGGAGCATTAGCAACTAAGGCCATATTGCTTCGGGGATATGTGGTGGTCATTCCCTGACCTTTCCACATCCTCCGTATTTGGTGGTCATGGGCTTGAACCCCAGTCTAATCAAGAAGCGGGTGCTATGCACTGCTGCTCTTGCCCACCTGGCTATGGAGGCGCCTAGAATCTCCAGTCTGAAACATTGAAGAAATTAGTTGTCCTATGATCTCTAATAACACCGTCCAACATGATTTTTGACTCCTATCAATCAGCTTGCAGTCAATTTTTATGCATGTATTTATTTCAAAAATAATTCTAAAATTTCACATCACATCACAGTTTCTGTGTATACAGAAACTGTGATGTGATGTGAAATTTTTCTGTGTATACAGAAACTGTGATGTGATGTAAAATTTTAGAATTATTTTTGTATTTATCCATAACACATATTATCTTACAACAACTTAGGGAGATACATATCATACTGAACTGTTGTTATTACCTGCAAATAATAATGTTTGCATGTGCTTATAGATGACATAATGTTGAGGAAGGTTAACATTTAAACCGTGTGTCTGCCTGCCTTTCCCCCCACCTCTCTCTCTTTCAGTAATGGAACGACAATTGTAGTGTGAGTAAGTGTACAGTTTATTTGCATATTGTTTGTTTGTGCTATGTTTTACTTATTGTATTGTTAAAATATTTAAGCAGAAGCACAGGAAGTGTCTGGATCATCTTGATAATAACTGCTACACGTTGATGGTTAACTGAAAAACTCAGAGGAAGAAAATGTGCAGTATTACTAAATGTGCATATTCTTTGTACTTAGGTTGCAAGATTGGTGATCATGAAGTAATCTATCTGTGGTGACCTTAAAAGTAATTGAATTACTTACTGGTGTACAGGGAGGAAGGAGGTTTTATAAATTACTTTTGTTTTCTATGTTTGATGGACAGTCATGCAACAGAAAAATATTATGTTGTGCAGCAGTGGAAAAAGTGGAAGGAATTTTTACCAAGGAGAAATAATATAAAATATATTCCACTGGTTCAACTAAAAAAAGATTCTTTCACTGTAGCATATTAAAGCTTGGATTAATGAGCAATTTTGTTAAGGCTCTAGATAAAGAAGGAAGTGGATTCTGCTACTGAAGGGAAGTTTTTCCCATTTTAGTAGATGCAAAACTGCAAGAAGGAATTTTCATTGGGCTTCAAGTAAAGAAACTCTTCAATGATGATGCTTTTGAAACAAAGCTACAGGATACTGAACTAGTAGCTTGATGATCATTGATTTCTTGGAAGAAGGAAGGAAGATAATTACGAATCTCTGGTGTCGACTTGACTGCAATGTTATGAATATGTGTGCTGCAGAATATCTTTGAAAATTCATTTTCTTCATTCCCATCTTAGTTGTTCCCTCAAAATTTGGGAGGTGTTTATTATTATTATTATTATTATTATTATTATTATTATTAGCTATATGATGCAAGGAAGCCTGGGTGCCTCTGTAGCCAGGTGGGCAGGAGCACAGTGCATAGCACATGTTCCTTGATTAGACCGGGGTTCGAGCCTGTGACCACCAAATACGGAGAATGCGGAAAGGTCAGGGGAATGACCACCACATATCCCCGGAGCAATATGGCCTTAGTTGCTAATGCTCCTAAAAACCAAATAACAATAGCACGGAAGCCTGAGCTTATGCTGCACCAGCCAAAAAAATTTCCCGAGTTACCCTGAGAGAGAGAGAGAGAGTGAGAGAAGTAGAAAGGAAACACCAAGAAAGAGAAGAATAATAATATCCACCTCAGGATCCTGGGTGTGCCAAGCCCATACTCACCAGATGCGAGCCCCTGGGGCTCAATGATGAGCAGGGGGGGGGGAGCCCCTGGGGCTCAATGATGAGCAGGGGGGGGGATGGTTTCATCAGGACATTCCACAATGGAAAACCGGTGCCAAGGCCACTGGGATACTATCATTATGGGAAATAACTGCTGGTTCCTTAAGGAGGAAAGTAAAAATATCAGGAGAAAAAGCAAAAATTTCTTCTGGACTTTAAGAAAAATTCTCTGTGTGGCAAACGTTTATAAGGAAGTAGAATGTATGTACTACATTATATGCTAGATTAAAGTATTTTAAAATGAATGACTCATTTTTAGGCATGTTCGCATATATATGCACAAGTGCCTGTTTTCTTCACCATGTCTGTCAACTCAACTCCCAGCAGACAAATTTTCATGAAATTTTATATTTAGTCCTTTTAGAAAGATTTGTCAAACCATCCCAAATTTTTTTTTAAAATCAGACAGATAGAAATCCAGCAATTATTTCTTTTTCCATACAATTTATATGTATAACAAAAATCATAGATTATACATAGTTTTAATGAGTATTGTTAGCTTTAGGCCATCTAATGCATGCTTCACATATATTGATATGTAAGATTCACGAATATGGTTTTGCTTGTGAAAAATATATATGTATACAGAATGATAGAGGAAGAGATTTAAAAAAATATATATGGGAGAAGAGTATTAAATATTATACATTTGCAGTAATTAAATTGAACAGATAAGTTTAGAGAACATAGAACTATAGAGTTTTATAAAGTTATAATCTTATAAAAGATAACCATATTTAGTTTTCACTTCTATTAATCATAGAAAAAGAAAAAATTCATTTAATTAAAACAAAGAGCAAACTTGTCCAAAATGTGACATGTTGTATGTATTACCTAAGTTGCTAAGATAGCATATGTATTATTGTATGTTATTTGAAATTAGTCATTCATTAGATTACTACAATTTCAGTATATCTTTCAATGGAGATGTGATAGAGACGTAATTTTGTATTTTTGGGATCAGCATATCAATTTCTTTAGAATCTACAACTTTTTCTCCAGGGTTACAAAAAATTTTATTTTATTGGTCAGTGTAGTTATATAATTATTTTGTAATTTTATTGGCCAGATCTTTTGGAACCCATAATAAGTACTCTTGATCTGATTTAATTTAATATAATACTCTTGATCTGATTATCAGTAGTGATTCTTCATGCATTAAGAATCTGCAGATAAAGGAACCACTAGGTGGCAGTGATCATAGTGTGCTCAAGTGGGATTTACTCAAAGAGGTAACTACCATCAGGGGTAAAGGGAAGGGTTTTTGCTTTTGTAAAGGCGACTATGGAGGTCTGAGACAGTATTTAAATTCTATACAGTGGGACCAACTGATGATGTTACCAACAGCAAATTCAAATAATTAATCTTGGAAGCAACTAGGCTTTACATACCAACTAAGAAATATTCAAGGTTTAGGCCTAAATGGAAGTCAGATGACTAATGAGACATTATTATTATTATTATTAGCCATATGGCACAAGGAAGCCTGAGGCTTATGCTGCACCAGTCAAAAAAAAAAATTTTCTAAATTACCCCGAGAGAGAGAGAGAGAGAGAGAGAGAGAAAGGGAATCACCAAGTAAAAGAAGAATGATGTGTGTGCCAAGCCCATACTCACCAGATGTAAGCCCCTGGGGCAGAGAAGAAAAATGCATGGGATACATATAAATTAATGGGTGACATGGAAGCCTATGATAGATATAAGCTAGTCTGTAACCAAGTCACAAAGGAGGTTAATCATGCAAAAGCAGATTATGAGAAATATGAGATACTCTTAATCATTGCCTCTAAGGGTTTTCTTACCACTGAAGTCAGGCTAACTAGTCTGTAGTTACTAACTTCAGTTTGTAGAACCACTTTTATGTATTGGCAAGACATTGGCACTTCTGCAATCCAAAGAAATCTTCCCTGAGTCCAAAGATGCCTTCATAATTAACCTAAGTGGTTCAGTATACCCCCTTGTGCTACCCCTCAAAACTACCGTGTATATGCCATCAACTCCGGGCGCCTTACTTTCCTTTATGTTCAAAAGATTAACAAAAGATTTTCTAATTAACAATCATCTGTAATTACAAAATCAGTAATTTCATATGGCTTGGCCTCACTCGCACAGCCTCTTATCAGCATGAAGGGTATTTTGTCAATATAAACTGATGCAAATTTCCTATTCAATTAATCCGCAACATCACCTGGGTTATCTAAGACTTCTCACACCTAGTGCACAAGGGTCCATTCTGATTCGCTTTCTTCTTCGTTGTATTCACATGCACAAAAAGTTCCTTGTCCCCGTTCTTTTCTCTCTTAGACAATGCTTTCTCATATACAGCCTTGGCCTCCCTAATCTTATTTGGTACTAGTACAGATCAACTTGTAGCTGTTGTAGGCTTCAATACTTTTCATCACTCTCTAATTATCCCATGCTGTCTTTTTCTGCTCTGTTTAACCGACCAGCTCCACAGTCATCCATTTTGGCATCCTCCTCTGCAATATTTTCGTAATGGTATGTATGTGTTCATGGCTTCTGTGATTTTTGCTTTAAAAGTATTCCTTCATTCAAATGTATTTGCCCTCCCTCTGCAAACTGCCCAATTCATAGATACTATGTAGCACCTTAAACTGTCAAATTTCCCCCTTTTGAAGTTAAAACCTGTGCCTTTACCTTTAACTCTGCAAAATCTTTCATCTTCCAACTGATGATTGCATAATAACTTCCTGACAGTGGTTCCTATACTTTAAGCCACATGATGTCATCTGATTCATGAGTAATTATGAGGTTAAGAATATTCTCACCCTTAATACTTTCTCTAACCTGTTGGTACAACTAATAATCATCCACTTTATTTAAAAAAAAAAAATTCCCCATGGTGAGTTTCTCTCCCACTTATTTCCATTAATCTGGGGCAGATTGAAATCACCCATAATAAGACATTCACACTTTCTTGCATTATTCTATCTGCATGTAAAGACTCTTGTCATATTCTTCACAATCTTCTGGTTTGTAGATTATTACTATTGTGCTACAATGGTGTTAGAGATTATATATGTGTAAAGCAGACATACAGAGACATTTTTGTGTTTTATATTACACACACTGTTTTCAAGTTTTTCCCCTTCTTCTTTCCCCACCCATCTATGCTACTTTTATTGTTTCATTTTCCTCTGCTTTAAATCTATATCTCTTTCCAGGATCATCCTAAAGGGGTATGTGTTACAAACCTAATTAGATATGCAATACTTGTTTCACCCGTTACATTTTTTTCTTTCTAATTCATAATTTTTCACTGTCCACTATTAAATCCTTCCCCTATAATTTGTAATTCTTCATATATTCAACAGTAATTTAGTAGTGACATTGTATATATTTAATTTCTTTTATATATGACATATTTACCATATTTATAGCTATTACAGTTATTATTGGGCCTGCATTAAGCTAATACAATGTGCACATAAATGGTTAATACTGCTCTAATTACTCCTATTTGCATATTGATGGTGGTCCTAGAAAATGTATCTATAATTTTGTATCTTTTAAAATTCCTTTATTATTAATTTCTTGGGAGAAAGACATATATGAGAATTAACTAATTCTAACAAGAGATTAAACAACACTGCACTCCACTTAAATTTTAAAAGCAGAAAAGTGATCGAGTTTATTGAAACAAGTTTAAAAGAAAACTTTACAGAAAACATTTCAGTTGTTGGGTTGTTGGAAAGTTGTCTGTAAAGTTTTCCTTCCAGCTTGTTTCAATAAGCATTATCATTTTTTCCCTTTAAAATTTAGATGCAGTGCAGTGTTGTTTATCTCCTATTAGAATTGCTCTATTATTATTAATTTTTACCTTTTATTTGTGTATGCTAGAATCTCAATAATTCATAATTTAAAATGATTTTTAACTCCATTCTCAAATTATCAAACATTTTTGATCAATGTAAAATCATCAGTGATCTGTGCTTGTTAAAAGGACCGGTTTTCCAGGGATGGAATATGCTTGAATAGAAGAGCAGGTAGAGTATTTGCTAATGCAATCGAGGTAGTGTTAGGTGGTTAGGAAACTGCTATCTTGGAGGATACCACAGACTAATAGATTAATAAGAGCCAGAGGCAAAAGTGTAAATAATTCTGACACTGCTTCTCTAACATGTAGCAGCCTTGGGAAACAAGGCGTTGGGGATTTCAAGGTTGGTCTACTGGAGTTCTTCATGGAGCAAGCAAATAATTGGGGCTATGTTAGGACTACTAAGAGAAAAAACAGGTGCATGTATACTGCTTTTACACCACTGTTAGGAGCATAGTAAATCAATTTCATGAAATACCAGTCAAGTTATAAAATGCATACTTTGTGAGGATATCAGAGACATGGTGTCACTCAGATATACAGGATGCAGAATTTGAATGTGTAGAGTACAGTGGGTACAGAAAAGACAGACAGCACAGAAAGGGAAGGGGGTATTCTCTTACTTTGGCCTCTGCCATACATAAAAAAAAAAAAAGGTAAACTGCAGCCATTATCAATCCACTGCAGGATGAAAGCCACCTGAATGATTCACGTTGAGAAAAATGGACCATAATCTGCCATGCTGGTCCAGTGCGGATTAGAAGGTCAACTGTATTTAGCAGTCATGAGCTTGAACCCTAGTCTACTCAAAGAGTGTGTGCTACTGCACTCCTGCTCCTGACCACTCAGCTGTTGAGGCCTTCTGCCATACATACCCTGATCCTATTCCAGCTATCCCGTTTACAGTTCCCTGTTTCCTTTACAATAGCTGCTTTCTGTGGAACCAGTGTTTTCTGCCTTGAAGGATGTTGTTGCATTGTGTGATGCACGAATACAGTGTGAGTGTCCAAGTGCTTTATGGGTCCCTCTTTTTAAGCTCGTCAAGGGCATCAACCTTCATATACATACCCATCAGAATACTAACTTGACATCTCATACTCTCTGCAATGAAACCACACAAAGACATCTCTTTTGGTCATATCATTTTTTTTTTACCTGCCCTTCTACACTTCACTACGTCATGACATTTCTCACAATGGCAACAGGTAGCGTTCTGATTTAGAAGTGAACTGCCATCAATGGTTCTCACCCAAACCATGTTTTCTATATGTTTGCATGTGAGGCTTCTGACCATATTTTTGCTCTGTATGTAAGGATGGGGTAGATGCAACACTGTATAACTTGTGATAATTGCTTTGTTGCATGTTTTAATTGTTTTTCGGTTGATCAGCCATTTGACTCTGAATTTTTTTTTTTTTTTTGTTGTTGTTTTCACTCCATGTATATACTGGCAGGAAAAGGAGAGATTTTTGTCAAAGATCGCACCCAGAGCTTTGTTAGAATCCACTTTTGGTATTGGAGTGACTTGAAAATATCCACTGGCTAAGGCTTCTTCTGAAAAGTATAGTTAATTTGGGCAGATTTATTTACATTGATAATATCTTGAAGGTTTGGATGTACTGGACCTGGGTTGCTATGAATTCACTGGCATCCCAATTAATATTTTGTATATCATCACTTGCTCTGGAGTAAAAGCAATTTTTTTTAAATCATCTGCATATGAGATGATGTTAGTAATGGAAATAGTGGCTTAGTGAGGCCATGAAGATGACTGTTGATAGAATTCCACCTACTTGAGGTATACCTACAGATACACTGACTGTCGTATCCTTAGAACTAGAGTTGAACATGAGTAATCTGTGATTGAGGTTACTATTGTAATGTAGTTGACTATTGTAATGTTTATCTTGAACTTATTCTTCAGAATTTTTGTTGCTTCATTGACTTTGCCAAACACAGATTTATTATCTAAGTAGAGAATCTCGCACTGGGCTTTTTCTTTAAATGCTAATTGTATCTGAATACGTGTATTGGACAAGTTGGATGGTTGGTATTGGATGGTGGATGTAATCCATGAGCCAAGATGAATATTGGTGAACCTGCATCCATGAATCAAATTTTGGAGGTATAGAAGGAGAATTTTTTTCAGTTATTTTTGGTATTATTGAGAGATTGTGTGAAATAGGTGGCTGATGTCTCCTTGTGAGTGTCCAGTCTTGGGAATGAAACTGATTTTGTAGGCTCTCCAAATTCTAGGCATATTTGTTTAATTGATGCTTCTTAATGATGAGCACCAGAGGAACAGTGGTGTAAATGCTGACAGCCTTGATAACAAATATTGGTATGCTGTCTGTGCCAGATATCTTGCTGTAGAGAGTTTATTATTTGTTGAATGGTAGACAGATTGACCAGCTGATTTAAGCATGGACACTGGTTTTGATCATTTTCTTTAGGCAGAAAGTTCTGGGATTGAATTGAGGCTCTGCAGATGTTTGAAATCCATCTGGTAACTTCATTGGGATCAAGAGAAGATGTAGTTTGTTTGGAGAAAGTCCTCTTATTGCTCTAAATTCTGCTTAAGTTGAAGGTCCTGTATGTCTGTGTTTTTCTGAGTTGGAAGAGTGTTCTCTTTTTTTCTTGAAGTTTAGTAATGTGGTGGGAGTTCCTCTTTTCTTCCATTCTTTATGACTGTTCTGTTGGCTTTTGAAATATATCTTTAGATCAGGTGCAAATGAGGGAGTGGTGTGTGATGTTATAGTGACCTCTCTGGATGCTGCTTCTAATCACTTCATTTTATTAAGAGTTGAGTTGTATGATGAATGGGAAAGTTGTTCAGAGAATCCCGGAGATCGAATTTTAAGAGCTCCAACATTTTGTCTCTACTAAGAAATTTTGGTGATGCAATTAATTTCAGTTTACTCAAGATGACATAAACCGAAGTAAACAATTAGGGCTTTTTTGATAGGTTGTAGGATCACTTGAAGATCCAATTGGTTGTGGCCTGATTTGAACTTGATAATAAAGATCTGCATTGTGTATGCAATGATATAAGATAAGTTCAATCAATAATCTGGTTACTTTTGGTACATAGTGACCTACTCCATTAGGTCACCGAAAGTTTCTCTCTTTTATGACTTGGTTTTGGCACATTATAGCTTTAGTTGCTAATGCACCAATAAAACCCAAACAAACAAACAAACTTCTGGTACATGAAGAGTAAGTTCTTTAAATTCCAAGGCTGGAGAGGGCTCGAGCTTGAGAATTTGAGAATTCTTGAGACTTGAGGCTTGATTCCAAGGCTTGAGAATTTCACCTAGTCTTTGGTTGGTGAGCAGTAGATATTTAAGTATTCCAGAACAGTCTATTTACATGCACAATAATGGGGATACCTTCAAAATTATTTGAATTGGAAGTGACTGATTACTCGATGATGAGATCATTCGTAATGAAGATTGCAGATCCTCCTCCTTTACAAGATCTGGACGAAGGGAGAATAGTTAAGTTGGTAGGATAGAAGTAGACTGTTTTCAAGCCCAGAATTTTTCCAAGTTTTGATAAGACAGATGGTATGATTAGCAGCATCAATAAGCATTGAAAGTAGGGTAGGGAATTTATTGACAATGCTCTGTACATTCTATAGGTTGAGGGTTGAGATTGGTATAGAGATTGACATTATAGGCTTGACTTTTTTTTTGGTATATGTAAGATGGTGGAAAAGGTTCTATTACTGGCTGGTAAGTTTGTTATGCATCTAATGGGTTAGCCTGAATTCCCAGCAAAATGACTGTTGCCCTAGTTGTCTTGGGGCCTTAATATGGTATGACAAACATCCCAAAAGCAGTAAAAAGGTTAAAATAAGGTGACTTACTAATTGAGACAGCCAATACATGACAGTCAGAACAACTGATGAAAACATCCAGTTTTGGCGGGATTCCAGTAACAGTAACACCCCATAATACTTTAAATACCTCGAAAGGAGTAATCTCTGAATGAGACCTCCTCAATATAACAGAAGAAGAAAAACTGCAAGAAATGAAACACCAAAGCGTCATTCACATTAAAAGAATAACAATCAGAAAAGAAGGCAAAAAGACAAAAAAACTGATATATATGAGATACACACACCAAAGTATCTCATCATTCATTCTACAGGAGATCAGTCCACAGGAAAATTATCCCTTTCTTGATACAAAAATTCCTGTAAAATATAGCTGGAACTCCATAATCACCCAGACCAGAAATATCATTTTAACTTTCAATACTCCAAGTCCACCACAGCACATCAAAACAGGATACTTGCTTTGCCAAATCCGACCATATACACCAAATCCTATCCTAATATTTTAAATATCAAAAATACAAACATTCACAAACAACTGCAGAGGAATAGCAATATGTGCCAAATGTAGTTCCCAAGAACACACCAATCAAGAATGCACAACTGAACATCCTGAATGCCCAAACTGTGGTGGAAACCACACTGCCTACTCTCAGGAATGCAAAAAATGGAAACAGGAAAGGAAAATACAAAGCAGAGCACAAAGTTACATACCAGGAAGCCAGAAAGACATTACAACCAGCTAACATAAGGAAACCTACCTATGCACAGTTAACACAAGTAATTCAAATAACCCAAAAACAACAAACAACAGGATCACAAACTGAAGTCACAATCACACCAAATGAATTGCTGTCAGACTGGGCATGCAAAAGGCTGATGTCTGCAAAACAGCAGAAATGATAACAGCCTGCAAAAACCTCAATCTCAGTTCCACTGACAGTATTTTCACCACTCCAGGGGGAAACCAAAGAAGACCCCTTCATAACAGTACACTATGCTACTGAACAAATGGACACAGCAGGAAAAGCACTAGAAATATTTGCTGAGGAAGATATGGATGCTGGAAAGCCATATTTCCCTAAAAAAGAAAAATCACCAACAGAAAAATGTAAACCCGTAGCGAGAAAACAACCAGAAAACTCATCTAAAAGAAAACAATGAGTAGTACCTTTATTCAATGGAATTGTCATAGTTTCCGCAATAATATCGATGATATCCGAGATTTAATTTATCAATATCACCCGATATGTTTCTGCTTACAAGAAACATATCTAAAACCTGATGATGCAATCATAATCAAACACTACACTATACATAGGCGAGATCGAATAAATAATTCTATAGCCCATGGAGGAGTAGCAATCCTTGTCAATTCTCACATACCAGTTCAAACAGTCTGCCTACAAACCACTCTTGAGGCAGTAGCAGTACATATAGCAGCAAGTAGTTTAATAACAATTGTATCAATTTATTTACCCCTGAACCAATAAATAATTTAATAATTTAAGAAGATTTATAAGAATCGATAGATTAACTGCATACTGTATAATAGGGGATCTAAATGGACATCACTTCATATGGGGAAATACTGATCTGAATAAAAGGAGATGTGATATAGAAAAATTAATAGATGCCAAAAATCTAACCCTCAAAAGTGGAAAGCACGCATATATTCACCTTCCAATAGGAACCAGCTCAGCGATAGATCTTACTTTATGCTCCCCAGCATTAATCCCATTTTCGAGCTCACGGAGATCATTACACAGTGTCCACTATCCCATTATAGTCACTGTAACAATAAACACTCCAAGTCAATCCAGATGAAAACCCAAATGGAAGCTTGACAAAGCAGATGAGAGCAAGATATGTCAGACAAGCATGCAAGGAAGCCTCCTGGATATGCTTTGCCTCAACCATAAACAGAACTACAAATACTAAAATGGTTTGGGATAAAATAAGAAAAATGAGCAATAGATACCAAAATTTAGTACACCTGATTATCAAGGGCAAGTATAGCTGATCCAAAAAATATCGCAAATGCTTTAGGTGTAACCTTCACCAAAATTTTTGCCACCACATCCTATCCATCGAAGTTCCAGAAATATAAACATCATCAAGAAAAATGCAATTTAAACTTCTCTACAAAATGTGTTGAACAATATAACCATCCACCAACCATAGCAGAACTCCATAAGGCACTGTCACAAACAGAACAAAGTGCAGAAGGTCCAGATGGCATTAATAATATGATGATAAAGAAACAGTAATCATTACAATCTCTACTTCTTTTATACAACAGAATTTATATGGAGCAAAGTTTCCTAACATGTGGCATCTTGCAATTGTCTTCTCTTTCCCAAAACCTGGCAAAAATCCTACTAATTTGAACAGCTACTGTCCAGTAGCACTCACCAGCTGCTTAGGAAAATTAATGGAAAAGATTATAAATGCAAGACTCATATGGTACCTAGAAAACCATAATCTTTTGTGCCCAGTACAGTGTGGCTTCAGAAAACATAGATCAATCTTGGACCTCCTAATTAAAATAGAAAACAACATACGAAACCCTTTCATTAGAAAAGAACATTTAGTCATGATATGCTTCGATATCGAAAAGGCATACGATACAGCCTGGCACTATGGCATTCTCTGGGACATATAACCTTAATCTCCCTATTTTCATCCAAAACTTTTTACAGCACCAAACCTTCCAAGTACAAATACAAACTACACTCTCAAAAGTTTTCCTAGAAGGAGTACCACAGGGATCAGTCCTCAATGCCACCCTGTTTACAATAAAAATAAACTCGATAACCCAACAGATACCATCTACCATAAATACAGCTCTTTATATAGATGAGTTCAGTATCTCTCTCCAATCCCAAAACATGAAAACAACAGAATACCAATTGCAAGGTGCAATAAACAAGATCAGCATTTGGACTCAGGAAAATCAGGAGACCATGAAACAGAAAACTGTTTCATGATCTCCACACAAAAAAAAATTGGCATGCACTTCTGTAGGAAAAGAAACCTTCATTTAGATTCGGAATTAAAACTTAATGGACAGTTAATCCCAATCAAGTCAACCATAAAATTTCTTGGACTTATTTTTGATAAAAAACTAACTTTTTTAGAACACATAAAACAACTAAGAACAAGCTGCCTCAAGAAACTAAACATTTTGAGAGTCTTATCGGCAACAACCTGGGGTGCAGATAGGTACTTTATTGCAATTATACAGAGCCCTCATAAGATCTTGACTAGACTACAGAGCCCTCATAAGATCTTGACTAGACTACAGATCCCCTGTGTACGACTCAGCCAAATGGAGTGCCCTGAGATGGCTAGATCCAGTGCATCACAGCGCTTTATATAGAGTATTAGGAGCATATCGCACATCACCAGTCCAGAGTCTATATGCAGAGGCTCATGAACCACCACTACAAGTCCGGAGACAAAACTTGCTGTTATACTATGCTACAAAGATAAAATCAATACCTGCCCACTCGACATGGACAATCACAGTGCTTTACGTACAGTATTAGGAGCATATCGCACATCACCAGTCCAGAGTTTATATGCAGAGGCTCATGAACCATCACTACAACTCTGGAGACAAAACTTGCTGTTATACTGTGCTGCAAAGATAAAATCAATACCTGACCACTCGACATGGACAATCCTACATGAACCAAGTTTGGAAAACTTATATAGAGCATATCCAAATACCAAGAAATCAGCAGGCATATATTTAAAAAACCTAATCCAGCAATGTAATTTAAATCTCAACCAGATAGCAATTTCACCTAAAGTTCCATATCCACCTTGGGATAGCATTAAAATGATATGCGATCTCCGTGTGTATAATTGGAACAAGGATTCTCGGCCGAAACAAAATTTTCAGCAATTTCATGCAACGTACAGAGACCAACGTTGCAATTCTACCCCGATATACACAGATGGTTCCAAAACAGAAACCAAAGTAGGAATAGCAGCCAAGTTCCCAAATACCATCATCTCCCAATTTAGTGCAGCATTATTACTGCCGAACTGGAGGCTATGCAACTAGCCATGAACCATATATGGCTAACCAACATCGCCAACAGTATAATTTTCACAGATTCATTCAATGTCCTGCAAGCCTTAAAGAATAACAGAAATACCCATCCGACTGTATGGCAAATACAAAACATACTAACAAAACTATTAAATCAAAAGCAAAACATGTTTCTGCTGGGTTTCCGGACATGCAGAAATGTCCAATCAAAATGAATCAAACCACCATAAAAGACTTAGGAGAGAAGCAGAGTGTCCTAACCTCCCTGACTTTCTGGTGATACACTCTCTGTGTATCACCAGAAAGATTTCCATCTTTAAAAAAGGTACAAGATTTCCATCTTTAAAAAAGATGGAAATCTTGTACCAACTCGATTCTTCATTTTAACCTTCAACACTCCTGATTTGCCATCCACTGTAAAAGCTGGCTATTTAAACTGCAAGATTTGGCTGTACATCCTGAATCCTCTTCGCTGTTTTATATGCCAGAAATATGGCCATTCTCAGCAGGCATGCAGAGGTGATGCCATCTGTCCTATATATGGCTCAAAGGACCATACACAAGCAGATTGCTCAGCCTCAACCCCCATGTGTCCCAACTGCAAAGGAAGTAATCCTGCATTTTCTAAATTGTATGATATGTGGAAAACTGGAAAGAAAATTCAGTGATACGAAATAGAACATAAAGTAACATATCCTGAAGCACACAGACAAATTATGTTGACCATGGCCAGTCTATCCTATGCATCTCGCACCCGAAGCTATCTTTCAACTGCAGCTCAAACAGATGTGTCAATACCACCGAACACCTCTTTGGCAAATTGAGTTAAAGAAACCTCATCAGCCTCCAGAAAAGATACTCCTAAACCTAAAACCAGTGAAGCCACAAATACTCCAATTCGTATCCCAACTGGTATTCCAACAGTCTCACAGGATACTGAAAGAATGGAAACTACTAAAGATTGTAAGAAAGCTGAACCACAAACCAAAAGTATGGAAGTGGATGTACAACCGGATTATGAGGAACCCATCCTAGAATTGCATGCCAATGACTCTATGGATACTGGTCGCCCCACATTCCTAAAAAAAGATTAAAAAAATGCCCTGCATCCAAAAAACAGCCAGATGAATCATCCTCAGGTAAACCTAAAAATGCATAACATCATACAGTGGAATTGCAGAGGACTAAGCAGTCATTCTGATGACTTAAGGGATTTAATAGCTAAATTCAACCCCATAGCTGTATGCCTACAGGAAACATTCTTGTCACCCTAAGTTTTGCCAAAATTCTCCAATTATAAGATGTACAAACGAGATAGAAACTCAGTCTCCTTCACATGGAGGAGTAGCCATTCTGATTAATTCTAATGTGCCATTCAAGCTGATCCAGTTAAGAACAAATCTAGAAGCTGTCGCTACTCGTATTGCATTTGGTACATCAGTTACCCTTGTTACTGTTTATATTCTACCATCCTTACCTCTTTCCCATTCAGAACTTGACAGCCTTCTTACACAACTTCCATCTCCAATTTGTCTTTTCGGTGACTTTAATGGACACCATCCATTGTGGGGGTTCACTATAATGGACAGAAGAGGCAAATTAATTGAAGAATTTATGAATAATAGTGATCTTAATTTACTAAACTCTGGATCTCCTACTTACATCCACCTACCTACAGGATCTACTTCTGCAGTTGACTTATCAATTTACTCTCCATCCATCTTTCCGATCCTGATAAGGTCGGTATTATCCTATCCCTTTAACAGTGACCACTTTCCAATTGTTTTTTGCTCAATACAAAGAGCGGTAACTCAAAATTCTGACCAACGATCCAGTTGGAAGTTTATAGTAATCCAATAGTAAGACAAACTGGGATGGCTATTCTGCCCAAATGCTCTTAGAATTTATGTCCAACAGAAACATATTGATGATGTAACTACTTACATCACCAATCAGATTCTGACTGTGGCAAATGCTTTCATTCCAAAATCTAAGACATATTGCACTCACCGAAATCACTGGTGGAATGCAGAGGGCTCCATTGCCAAACAAGAGAAAAACCATGCATGGAATAATTTCCTGAAGTGTCCTACTACCGTTAACTTAATTGCTTATAAAAGGCTTAAAGCAAAAGCAAGGCAAATTAGAAGGAAAGCAAAACGTGATTCGTGGATTGCTTTTGCATCAACCATCACTAAAGACACTGAAACACGGATCATCTGGAGAAGGATACAGGCGTTAAATGGCAAATTTGTTTGGCTGCCCTCTACGATACTTCACTGGAAAGGGAAAGACATATCTACTCCTGAAGAAGTTGCCAATGCGTTAACAGAATCTTTTACCACCATCTCTGCTTCTGCTTCCTATGCATCCTCCTTCCAGAGCATTAAAGATGGTGCTGGCCAGTATAAAATGAACTTATCAATGCGCCACTCCTTTCCATACAACCAACCCTTTACATTAATAGAACTGAAAGAATCATTAAATAGATCTCCAAACAATGCTTTAGGACCAGATGGTGTTCATTACATTATGCTGGAGCATTTACATGAAGAGGACTTGTGTATCCTGTTGATTTTCTACAATCGAATTTTCTCTGAAAATGCCTGTCCTTCTTTCTGGCACCATTCATTCATTACCCCCATACCAAAACCAAGCAATAATTTTTGACCTATAATTTTGAACCAGGGAAGGATATCCTTCCCTGGTTCAAAATTATAGGTCAATATCTCTTACGAGCTATGTAGGGAAAATTTTCGAAAGGATGGTTCATACAAGACTCACTTACATCCTGGAGTCACAGAATCTCCTTCCAGAACATCAATGTGGATTTCGGAAGAACAGATCAATGCTAAACGTTCTTATTAAAGCTAAGCTGAATCTCACATTCACAATGCCTTCGTCATGAGACAACGTCTAGTCATGGTCAACTTAGATCTTGAAAAGGCATTCGACACTACTTGCCGTCATGTTATTATAATGGAACTTTACCATCTAGGTCTAAGGGGACAATTGCCTGAAATAATTCAAAATTTCTTGTGACTTCGATATTTTCAGATCCGACATAAAAACGTACAGTTTACATCTTACATTCAAGAGGAAGGCATACCACAGGGTTCGATACTTAGTCCAACACTATTCACAATTCGAGTTAGCAATATGACACGGAAATCCCAAAACTGTTGAAACTTACATGTATCCAGATGACTTACCATTTCCTGTCAGTCTAAAAGTATGAACACCATTGAACGGCAGCTCCAACTAGTCATAACCAAAATAGAGTCTTGGGCTTCACATAATGGTTATCGACTGTCAGAAAAGAAATGCACTGCCACTCACTTCTGAAAGCTACGGGCTCTCCATCCTGATCCTGAACTAGAAATAAACAAAACTCCAATCCCAATTGTTAATACCGCCAGATTTCTTGAACTGATATTGGACAACAAGTTGAACTTCCAAGCTCACATCACTCATTTAAGAACTGCTTGTCTAAAGCATATGAATATACTTGTCAGTCAGTCTTGTCCATGTCATGGGGAACTGATCAGTATACCTTAACAAGTCCCTAATCCATTCACACATGGATTATGATTCTCTAGTATATGACTCTGCTAGGGTAACCACATTAGAATGGCTGAACATCATACAGCACGGTGCTCTGAGGACACCCTAAGAGCTTTCAGGACTTCTCCGGTCCAAAGCCTTTACGTTGAGGTACATGATAATCCATTACATCTTTGCAGAAAAATATTGCTGTCTCAATATGTTGCTAAGATCCGAAGTCTCCCTTCCCATCCTAGTTGGGAGTACTTATATAATACCCGGTGGAATTCCTTTTATGAGAGTAAATCACATGAAAACCAATCTGCATCGCTCAGACTTAAAGAACTTCTTCATACTTGGAACGTTGATCTAAGTGACATTTCTGAGGACCCCACTCTTCCTATACCACCTTGGTTATGTTTTCATGCCTCTCATGATGACCACTTTCTGCAATGGGGAAAGGATGTTTTAGTTTCTGCCAATATCAGACAGTTGCATGCAGCCCATGTCAACCTCAACTGCAATTCCTGTGCAATATGCACTGATGGATTGAAAACTGAAAATGCTGCAGCAGTTTTCCCATCATTTACCGTTACAGCCTCATTACCAGCCACATGCAGTATCTTCACTGCTGAGCTGTATGCCATAAAGCTTGCACTTCAGCAGATTGTTGAATGCTCCGTTTCACCAGCCCTAATCTATATGGACTCTCTCAGTGCAGTCTTTGCCGTAAGGGAGAATTTCTTTGCCTGTCATCCTACATTGAAAACTATTCACTGTCAGTTACACTTGTGCAAAGAGTCCAATCAATCAGTAACATTTTGTTGGGTACCAGTATATTCAGGAATTCTGGGAAATGAGTGCTGATCTTGCCGCTAAAAAACCTCTTACCACATTCTCACAGCACTTTCAGGTTCCATATATGGATTACAAGCCTGTAATTCACAAGGCATGTTAAGAAAACTGGTCACAAATCTGGCGAAGTAATGCCAACAACAAACTTTACCAGATCAAACAAAAACCAGAGTTGTAGCTGTCTGGATTCAGATGAAAAAAAGACAACAAGAAGTGGTATTGGCAAGACTCATTAGGCATACTCATATTACACACCTCTTTTTATTATTGGAAGAAAATCCATCCCAGTGAACATCCTGTCAGACCCAACTTACAGTTCACCACTTTCTTGTAGACTTTCCTCTTTACTCATCAATCTGTTCTAGCACCTTTTGGTCATTCAGCAAATTAAATGAGTCCCAGATTTTATCTCATCTTCTTGGAAGTCATGCAAACATAGAAGAACTGTTAACATACTTAAATCATACAGTCCTGTATGCAAGTATATAATTTATAAGAAATAAACTATGAACTGACACAATTTGGCCTTAGTAGCCGTGTGTCATTAAGGGGCTCACATCTGGTGAGTATGGGCTTGGCACACCTAGAGTCCTGAGCTGGATATCATCATTCTTCTCTTTCTTTGTGATTCCTTTCTACTTCTCTCTCTTTCTCTCTCTCAGGGTAACTTGGAATTTTTTTTTTTTTTTTTGGCTGGTGCAGCATAAGCCTCAGGCTTCCTTGCACCATATGGCTACTAATAATAATAATAAAACTTAATAACAACAACATTATCACCGGTAGTATTTATCATTGTTTTTCAATTTTTTTTTCTGAATTTTATTTTATTTTTTTATAATTTAAGATAGCATAGTCACAGGCAACAAAATTCACACCTTAATTTACAAAGCATGTCATACATAATACAGACCTCTTAGTTTTACTTCTGTCCAGGGAAATTAATGGAGGCAGTGGTTAAAGAAGCACTGCAAGATCATCTAGACAAGACTTCAGCTATAGCTCAGACACAGCATGGGTTTGTTAAGAGGATGTCTTAATCAACCAATTTGATTGGATACTATGATGTGGTCACAAAGGAACTGGATCCAAAAAATAATTTTGATATCATATATTTGGATCTTAGAAAGACTTTTGATACTGTTGCACATGGAAAATTGCTGCACAAATTGGAGCAGCAGTGTGGCATTGGAGGCAAATTTCTGCTATGGATAAAGAGATGGTTGAGTGGGAAAAGACAAGAGAGTGGTAATCAATAAACAGTGCTCTTCGTGGACTAATGTTATTAGTGGAGTCCCCAGGGTTCAGTGTTGGGTGCATTGTTGTTTTCTGTATTTATTAATGATATTGATGATGGTAAAAAAAAAAAAGGTAAACTGCAGCCATTATCAACCCACTACAGGATGGAAGCCTCCTCAACAATTCATGCTGAGGGAAATGGACCATAATCTGCCACACTGGTCCAGTGCGGATTGGCAGATCGACCGTATTTAGCTGTCAGGGGCTTGAACTCCGGTCTACTCAAAGAGCGTGTGCTACTGCACTCCCGCTCCTGACCACTCGGCTACGGAGACCGGTATTGATGATGGTATATCAGGCTTAATGTCCAAGTTTGCAGACAATACGAAGGTTGGCAGGATTGTTAATGACACTAATAACAGTGCGCTGCTGCAATAGGATCTAGAAAAGTTGAGCAAATGGGCTGAGAGGTGGCAACTGAAGTTTAACATTGACAAATGTAAAGAACTGCATATGGGTAACAGTAACTCAAGAGAAATGTACCAACTGTGTAGTACTACACTGAGTGAGGTGGAGAATGAAAAAGACCTGGGGTAATTGTGCAGTCAGATATGAAGTTCTCTGAGCAGTGCAGATGGGCTGCCAGAGCAGATCATGGAGTTTTATCAATGATATATAGGAATATTGCTAGCAGAGACAAGGAGGTGATTATCCCCATATATAAGGCAATGGTCAGGCCACACCTTGAGTACTGTATACAGGTCTGGAGGCCTCATTTTAGGAAGGATGTAGAGTTGCTAGAATGAGTACAGAGAAGGGAAACAGATTAGAGCAACAAAGGGTTGCTCTTACGAAGAAAGGCTTAAATTTTGCAAATTACATTGTATGGAGACTAGGCACCTGCGAGGTGATCTGATTCAGGTGTATAAAGCCTTGAATGGTTTAAGCATGTTCAATGCTGATGGAATTCTTCCTCTTGCTCAGAATAATCTCCTGAGAGGGCATAAATTCAAATTGAGGAAAGACAGTTGTAGGATAGATGTGCAGAAGTTTGCCTTATCCAGCGGGTGGGTTGTTGCTGGAACAAACTTCTATCTGTTGTTGTAGAAGTTGAAAGCTTAAATAGATTCAAGGCAGAACTGGAGCATTTGGAGCAAGTGGACAGGTGAAATGAGAAGGGTTTTTTTTTTTTTTTTTTATTTGGCTGATGTTATATAAGCTTGCTTTCTTGTATCATGTGCCTTTGCTAATGCTAATATGAAAAATAGTCATCCAACTTCCACACACCTGCCTTACTATTGTATATATTAATTCTGATCCATAGAAATTTTGGTAATATAGAATTTTTAGTAAGATATATTTTTTTTTGTTTTCATGCTATCAGTCTTTTCAGCATACTGTGAAAAATGTACTTTAGTAAAACAGGAGAAAATATAAAAAGTCTTGCATATTCTTGGATTGGAAAATACATTTTGCAGAAGTGAACAATGTGGAATATTTCGTCTCCTCTGCAACAGATTTATTAGTGTTCAGAAGGAATAGAACTTTTATGAAGCATTGTGAAAAGTGCAAAGTTGAGAACCACTTTATTCAAAATGAGTTGAATGGTTTAAGCATTATATGAAATTGAATAGATACTCATAAATGTACAGAGCTGAGAAAGTAAGCACAACTTTATTAAAATATTTTGATAGATCATAATCTTTTGTTTTCTTCCATTTCATAGTAAAGCAGGTAAAATTACAGGGTGATGATAAAGTGACTTCCAGGGTTGTGAGGGCCTATATTTCTCCAAGTTTCTCAAATTTGGAAAGAGAGTTGAAAATTTAGAATATTCTAATATTAAGATATTAAATATTAATTTGTTAATTTGTTTAATTATGTAGTTCAAGTTTGTGTCACCAGGTTCAGGAAGACACATAAACAATCTGACAAATTGACAAAAAGCAATAGCAACAAAATGATTATCAGAAAATTTTATACCAGGACATAATTTGTAACATTACCACCACTGATATCTGCCACACACTGCATATGGCTAATCAACAACAAAATAGTTGATGAAAGCAATGCCCAGATTCCAGGAATGATAAAAGCATTTGACCTTATTATTACTTTCTTATTACTTTCAATTGTACTATTGTTTTTGGGATTTCTGTATAAGCTTTAGACTTTAGGTATTCCCATAACTAGAAACCTGCTTGGTTTAAGGCTGACAAAGGTGGAGGTTACTTGCATAGAAAGTAGGGCTGCTGCAAATGGGTAGGCATCACCAGTAGCGGATCCAGAAAAAAATGACAGGAGGGACACTATTTGTGATGGGTGCACCATTTTGTGCCTTGTTTTGTGCAAACAAGGCATAAAATAATGCACAGAACAAAACAAATATGACACTCAAATATAATGTGACTGGCTGACACAAGCACCCAGCTAAAGTCTGAATTACATGAAGTAAACATTATGTATGACCAAACTGGGTGACACCTTGAACTAGAATGGCAATCAAATCAGCATCAATGTTGGCAACTATAGTCACTTGAAAATAGCTGAGCCACAATGCAAAAATAGATAAAATCCCATGGCTGATGATATATTAAAGAATCATTATGTGCTGTGATGTAACAACTTGATCGTAGGTATAGCTTAGCTTAATTATCAGCACTCACCTCATAGTAATCCACTTAGTTTGATGAAAGTTTCAACATAAAATTTCATAACTACTATGTACGTGTCGAAACTTTCATAAAACTAAGTGGATTACTATGAGGTGAGTGCTGATAATTAAGCTAAGCTATACTTACGATCAAATAAAATCCTATGTTAACAATTAAAAAAAAAAAATTTGTAGTTAAAGGGAATTTAAACAATTGGTGTATATGCTCTGGAAAATGACAAAAAAAACCAAACTATTATTTTTAGGCTAACCAAATAATTAAATTCATCTGCCGTGCATTGTGTATTATGACCGTAAATTGCTTGTTTTCTATGGTTGATTTGCCTGTTTTGCTGGACGAAAAACCTGAGCTCTGGTGGGGGGGGGACTTTCTATCTACAACTGAGACTGACTAACTCAGCGACGGAGTGAAAAAAAGCCTATTAAAGTTCCTCGCATTATCGACGGGATTCGAACCCAGTCCTTTTCCACCCGGTGTGGTGAGGATGGTGATGATATTGCTGTGATACCGAGCAGACTCTGAAAAATGACGGGGGAGGCACGTTGGGGCCCCTACCTTGAATCAGCCTATGGGCATTGCCTGTAGGCATCAAAATTTTTTCAACATTGCCTTCTGATTGGTTAACATATATCAGTATTCAACATTTAGGTGAACATTTTATTTCACCTACTAGTGGCACATAGGGTTGCAGCACTACTAATAGAAAATGATGGGAAATTACCCTGACAGTAAAAATTTCATTAAGGATCCCCTTGATATGTCAGCAGATGTGTGGTGCATCACAGTCTTGTGATGACCTTTCCTGTTTGTCATTCTTGTGGAGTTGGTATTTTTCAGGAATGGTATATTTGGTGTTGGTATATTTTTCAGGAAAATACCACAGACCAAACAGTCTTTCAGATCATGAAGAGGAATTTGGTAAGTGGAATGTGGGCTTCAGTTTGATCAAAGTTATGTAATTTTGTATGTTTGCATTACCCAAAAGAGTGAAGCAGCTGCTTGAGGAGCTTGAAGTCTTATACAGGAGTGCTAATTCTTTTAAAAAGAGCCTTTCATACCATGGATATTGAGCCTCCAATTCATGAGGAAACAGCATTTACACAGTGTTGTCCTTTGAATTTCTGCTCTTCTAGTCTTCTAGAGCAAAGAATTCATCAATAGTTTTGTGCTGGTACAGGGCCATCCTCTTCGTATATTGTACAGGGTCATCCTCTTCGTATATTGTACAGGGTGAATTTTTTTATTCTTCATACCATTTTATTCATCTAAAGAATATTATTTAGAAACAGAAATTAACACTTAACACAAAAATATGTTTAGCAGTTGAGAAATTCATGCCTCAAAATGTTCAATGTGTCCTCCATGTGTATCAATAATGTGTCTCAGTCTCAGTGTGATATTGCAAAGAATATGCCAGTTCCTCATTTTCTTTAGCATGAGAATGGTTCATGGATTCTTTTGAAACACTCTGTCTTTGTGATAATACCAGAGATAAAAATAACATGAGTTTAAATTAGGTGACGTTGAAGGTCATGCCAGTCCTTTTCGACACAATTCACAGTAGCAATTAGAACCCACCCTGTTGTCAAAAATATCACCCTGGAATGAAGAGTATTTGATGTTGCTAACAAAATCTTCAAACCTTTCTCTATAAATTAACGATGCCATTGATATGAAAAATTTGAAGCTTGCAAAGAAAAGAAAAAGTATGATGAATAAAAAAATTACCCTATACCTCAGATTTATTTATAAAATTGCTCAAGGCTTTACGCGAATATTATCTATCGTCCATGAAGCAAATTAGGTACATAATGTTTCTATACTATAGTGCAGCGTTAACAGTAAATCCTTGCATGTGCTGATGCTTTACTAATTCTTCACATTGCATTCTCTCATTGCCATCATGGATAGATGGTTTCCCTAACTCGAACTATGCAGTTAGGCAAACCCACCATTGGATGTTTCTGGCACATGCCTAATATTGGAATATTTAAGAATCTAAACTCCCTTGAAAAGAAGTCCTTTGGGAGATACAAGAACCTCCCCCCCCCCCAGTAGGTTATTTTATGATCACTTTTATAAGAAATATGCATACTAACAGAGAATTATCAGTTTTAACTGTAGTTGATTTCAAGTTGCATCCCTGCTGCTCCAGAGAGATGAGGCTTGAAATTGTATCTTAAATCCATAGTGATGACAAACCTGCCAACATATGTAATATGTTTTTTAAATGAAAACAAATATGTATGCTTATTTTAGATTAATCATATTTATTATGTCTTGATTGTTTATTTTAGTTTTCTGAAGAAATTGTAAGTGTAGTCTTTCTTGGTATATTATATCGATTAATGTTTTATTGTTATTTCTTATAATTTAATTGGATAATTAACTTATTTTACCTCTTTTTTTATTACAATTAAAATATTAAGTTTCCATAGATCAGTTAGTGTTTTAGCAGTAATTGTAACAAATAATGCATAAATATTGCTTTTATAATGCATGATCATTCTTCCTTGAATAGCAGTGACTCCTAGCTCTTAAATTCGCTTTATCTTTCGATTTTTTTTTTTTTTTTTTTTTGAAGCAAGTACGGATAAGCTTTTTGTTTGCTTGTTTTGAATTAATTTACAAAAGAAGTTTAACATTTTATATTAGTATCAAAACCATTGTACAATTTATTGGGAAAGCAAAAGAAAATCTATGGTGTCATTATTTCTCAACTACAAATATTTTTGCTTTCTATCTAACTATCTATCCATCCTTGTAAGCTGCTTTGCTCTTATTTTACATACTCATTAACAATCAATTCTGATTGGTAATTCAGTCAAATTTGAGACTGCTAAGTATATTCTATAAATTTTTCTTTGGGCCATAAAATTATTGCACTTTTACTGTTTATAGTTGTACAGCTTTAATATATAAGCCTTTAAGCAAGGGATAAGCAATTTTTTCTGCTATTTTTAACTCATATAATGGGCAAAACAGATATAAATATTGAAGGTTGCTGATGATACCTAAGTTAGCAGGGTAATTAATGAGACCTAGAAAAATTAGGTAGATAGCCTGAGATGTGGAAATTGAGGTTTAACATTGATAAATGCAAGGTACTTGGGTAGCAATAATAACATACCATTTCAGTGGTTCTACACTTAAAGTGATGGAGAAAAAAAAGACCTAAGTGTAATTGTGTAGTCTGACCTGAATTTCTCAGAGCAGTGCACACATGCTTCTGGGACAGTGCATGGGGTTCTGTCAATGATATAAGGGAATTTTTCCATCAGAGAAAAAGAAGTGATTGTCCTCTTGTGGTTTTCTGTAACCAAGTGGTCAGGAGCGGGAGTGCAGTAGCACACGCTCTTTGAGTAGACCGGGGTTCAAGCCCCTGACTGCTGAATACGATCGATCTTCCAACCTGCACTGGACCAGCGTGGCAGATTATGGTCCATTTCCCTCAGCATGAATTGTTGAGGAGGCTTCCATCCTGCAGTGGGTTGATAATGGCTGCAATTTACTTTTTTTTTTTTTTTTTTTATCCTGTTGTATAAGGCAATGGTTAGACCACACCTTGAGTACTGCATACAGGTCTGATAGCCTCATTTTAGGAAGGATATGGATCTGTTGAAATGGTTGCAAAGAAGGACAACAAGATTAGTGAAGAGAACAAAAGGCTTCAGTTCTGCAAAGTGAAGCATCTGAAGTCTTAGACACCTGTGAGTAGCTCTAATTGAGGTTTAAGGCTTTGAATGGATTGAATAAGCTAAATGCTGATGGCATCATTCCTCTTGCTCGGACAACACATGATGGGGCATAAATTTAAATAAAAAAGGATGGTTGCATGATATATCTACAAAAATTTGCTTTCAGCCAGAATGATTAATTGTTACCACTATTAATACCGATTGACCTCTGCAAAAAAAAAAAAATTATTTATTGTTACTTTCTCTTAGTATGAGAGTAAGTGCATATTCTTATTCACCAGGATTCTCAAAAAGCATTGACAATGCAAATGAATTAGAGAAATTAACTAGTACTTTCCATGGGTAAATTCAAGACCACCTGTTGTAAATATATACACAATAAAAACAAAAATAACTTAATTCTATGTAACAAGAAAATAAAAACACTTCAGCACACATCAGCACCACTACATATATAAAATTAACTGCAATTGCATTAACTAAAGTCATCTGCTTGTAAACATGGTTTGGACAAGGCAATACATTTTATGATGAAACGCACTGTAGTAAAACCCTGTTACAACCACAAGTTTTCCTGCATAACTGCAGTAAAAATAAATTGTGTCATTCATTTGTCATAAATTCATTTGTCATTCATAAATTGTGTCAAACTTTACATTAGTTAATTGAAAAAGTTTTTAAAATATTAATAATTATATATACACTTTAAAAGAAAAACATCCTAAATTTTTTTCTTTAGAGAGAGACTAATCTATCAACCCATCCATCTACCTCCATGCCCTGAGCTGTCCCGCCCAGGAATAGACCATCCACACTGATTGAATAGCACTGAACTAGTCAACAGTAACACAATAACATATTATAGAAACATTAAAATTACTAATTTGACACTTTAAGAGCCTATTTCTAAAGAAAACATTGTCATAACCCTACAGCTTTTAATTATTATTATCAGTGAAGGTTACTTAAAAGGGACATCAAAGTTTTATGAGATTTAGGGAAATCTTTTCTATCCAACTTTGGTGATAATAATCCATAACATTCCAGCCCACATTCATAAATTTTAAGCATATGAGCCTGTTTTAATTTACAGTGTTGTGGTGATCCCTCTGGCAGGATATTAGCTATGCTGCTTGCCATCAGATTAGCAAATTGAAAGTTTTTGACTTAAACTATAATAGCTTTTTGTAGAGGTTGAGAGTGGAATACATATAATATTCTTGTTGACGTGAATTCAAAAAGAAATGTTGCCTTCTTTAGATTGGTAAAATAAATCCACCTAAATAGAGAGAATGATCATAAAGAAGGAAACCCAACAAAAAAAAATATCTTTGCAAGCTTATGGTTTCATGATGTAGAAAATTTCTCATCCTATCCCAGTACTTCTTGATTCAATCATTTATTTGTTGTAGCATTTCTTTACAAATTTTATGGTTGATAAAGACATCCTGTGTTGTTGAAAGCTACCATGTTTTATTCCTAGTTTTAGGGTTTTTTTATTTTTTCCTTTATCTTACTTTTTATCCTGCTCTTACCTTATTTTAAATCAATAGTTTTATGTGTAAATATACATTGTTTTATTTTTATCTTAACTTTGTGCCCCCTTAGTAGTCATTAAAGAAGACTGATGATACTTACATAACTATAGTAACTTAGTAAATATTCTGTAGTAAGTAGGATTCTCTTAATATTGATTGATTAGTGATATTAGTGATTGATATTGGTGAAGAATTTTTATTTTTGATGCAAAATAATTATGCCATATATTATATTATTAGTGTATAACTTGTAATATGTCAACAAGAAAAGTTAGTATGTTAAAGCCCGTACTAGGATGGACTTTTTTATTAGACTATTCATATGCTATTGTAAGTGTTCTCATTTTTCTGTGAAATGTTTATAATGTAGGGATCTTGAATTTGAAATCAGTATGTGAAGGAAGTGTTGAAATGTTCACTTGAATTTCAATTTTAATTTTACTTGCAGTGACAACTGTTAAAGTTTTTGTCTGTAGGTCTTTGAGAAAAGATCTTGAGTTGCAAAATTCACAAATAGTTGTTCAGACTACATTGTTCAATATTTGGTTCATCAAAATTTTGTGTTTCTTTTCTCCATTTCTGTTTATTTAATTCTATTTGATTAGAATTCTGCATTCACTTTTCTTTTTACACCAGATTGTACAGAGGTCTCCTTTGGATTACAGTTCTACATGAGGAAATGTCATCTGCATTCTAGTTTCCTCAAGGTTTTCATTTTCTCTGGCAGTAGCCATTCAGCCTCTGTTTGAAGTTCTTATCCTTTTCAGGATTCTGATGCTGCAACCAAAGCTGTCTTCTTTTGTGACTAGTCATATTTTTCTTTCCTTGGACCAGTCATCACCCTTTCCTATCTTAAATATTTTAAAATTCCATTCACTTTATAAATCTTTTAAGTAGTTCATATCTCAAATTTTGCTTTGAAATAAAATATACTGAAGAAGGGAAAAAAAATTCATAAACAAACTGTAGAAATATTAATATTGGCATGTGATGTAAGGAAGCAAGCTAAAAATAAAAAAAGAAAAAATGTAACTTCCCCATCACCTGCCCATTCCCTCTAATAATTTGTATAATTTCTTTCTTAAATTTATTTGAATTGCTAACTTCCACAACACTAGATGGAAGTTTGTTAAAACAATCAACTACCCACTGGCTGAAAACAAATTTCCACACATATATTGTGCAATCATTCTTCCTCCATTTAAATTTGTGCTTTCTTATGTGTATGTTGTTTTGAAAAAGCCTTAAACACCTCAATCACATCTCACAAGTACCTAGTTTCCAGACTCTGCAATTCATAAAACTTAAGTTCTTCCTTGGGAAGACTACCCTTTGATTCCCTCCTCACTAATCTTACTGCTCTTCTCAGCACCCATTCAAACAAATCCACATCCTTCCTGAAATGAGGCTTTCAGATCTGTATGCAATACCCAAGATGTGGCCTTACCATTGGCCTTATACAGAAGAACAATTATCTCTTTATCTGTAATGGCAAAATTCCTGTATATCATTGACAAAAACCCTGTGAGCTGGTCTAGCAGTTTGTCTGCACTGCATAATTACCCCTAGTTTCATTCTGGGATTACTGCTCCAGTGTGAAGTATCTTGTATTTGTCAATATTAAACTTCAATTGCCACTTCTCTGCCCATCTGCCTAATTTTTCCAGACCTTGTTGCAGTATCATAATCTGATACTGTCATTAACCACCCTGACAGCCTTTGTATCATTCACAAACTTAGATATTAAGTCTAATATGTTTTCATTCGTATCATTAATAAATATTGTAAAAAACAATAGACCCATCACCAAACATTTTTTTGTAGCATGTCATAGTGTTTAGTCAGCTTGGTAAGACAAGATATCACACCTTAACAAATACATGCTTGACTGCCATATAACTGCATTCCTATCTAGATGGTCCTGCATTACTTCTTTAACCAGTGGCTCCATTTAACCGCAGGGGCTCACATCTGGTGAGTATGGGCTTAGCAAACCTAGGGTCCTGAGTTGAATATCATCATTCTTCTCTTTCTTGGTGATTCCTTTCTATTTCTCTCTCTCTCTCTCTCTCTCTCTTTCTCTCTCTCTCTCTCTCTCAGGGTAACTTGGGAATTTTTTTTTTTTTTTTTTGGCTGGTGCAGCATAAGCCCCAGGCTTTCTTGCACCATATGGCTAATAATAATAATAATAATTATTATTATTATTCCAGGAAGAGAAGTCATACTTACAGTTCTGTAATTACTCACTTCATCCATTGATCCTCCCTTTGTGAACTGGGGGGAGACAGGAGACATTTGCACATCTCCAATTCATAGGGTTTGGTTTGTTTGGTTTGTATTGAGGTTTAATGGCGCATGGACTACTCGGGTCATAATGTGCCAGTTCATACGGTGTGATGTGTAATCCATAGGGTCCACAACTGAATAGGATACTGTCACAATTATGATAAAAGGTTTCTTACATCTTTTGCTGCTTCATTTAATATAATTGGTTAGATCCAATCAGTTCTAGGTGCCTTATTTATTTTTAGCTCCAACAGTTTCCTTTCCACCTCTCAGTTATCACAAAGTCATATAGCTCCTGTTTATAACTCAATGTATTTTTGGTATTCCCATTGTGTCAGGTGCCAAGTGAATTCATGGCTAAGCAATTCCTATGCAATTCAGTTAGAGCTCTTGACTAGCAATTAAATTTATGTTTTAGTTTCTCTTATATTTATCCTTTAAGTTTGACTTTAGGTAATTCTCCACTTTAAAACTTACAAGTTAGGATCCAGAAAGGAAACACTCCTTTCATTTATTAGGTTATTTGTTACTAACCAAACTAACTTTATCAACTGCTTGGCCATCTAGAAGCACGGCTTCTGCCTCACTGCAGCAGTGCCAATAACCTGGGAGAAGAAAGTTACTCTCCCAGGGCCAAAAGGAGCAACAGAAGAAAAGATGACACAAAGTAGTACTGCAAAGAGACAGAGAAAAAAAAAACAAACTTCCATTATATCTAGCAATACACTCCAGACGGTAGCATAACATTGGAAGAATGTCTGCATTCTTCATTCAGAAGGCATTCAATGGAAAAGAAGGGATTCCAAAATCAGTAAAACACCTATGATTTGGAGACCTGTTAGTGGCAACAGCAAAACCAAATATTCAGAGAATTTACTAAGAACAACAAACTTTGGCGGAATACTAGCACCTGTTACCCGCATACCATACATAATTTAATTTATCCAGAGAAATCACCAAATGGGACGTATTAAATGTTGTGGAAGATGAAATATTTTGAGAATTAACAGAACAAGGAGTAATGGCTGTCAAATGCATCACCATCAGGAGAAATGAGAATGTCATACCAACTAGAAACCTGATTTTAACTTTCAGCCCCTTCACAAACTCCAAAATCCGTAAAAGCGGGACACCTAATAAGCTAAATCAGAAGATATATAATGAACCCAGTATGCTTGGCCATTCACAGACGCCATGTGAGGTATACATGTGGTTCAAGGGAACATGGTAGTAAAGAATGTACTCCAGTACTCCAGAGCCAAAGTGTCAGAATTGCAAAGGAGATCACCCTGTCTACGCTAGGAAAAAAGGAAAAAAAAAAAAACAGTACAAAAATACAATGCTGAGAATGATGTAACCTATCAAGGAGCCACAAAAGTAGTCTATCAAAACAATACAGATTGGCTATCTTATGTCTAAGTTGCACAAAATTTCTGCTCAACAGAAGTACAAACAGATATCTCAATCACACCAAATCCTGCTCTGCTCAAGAAAGAGAAATGCTCATTCACAGTCACAAGGAAAAGTTAATACACTAATTTCAGTTCCTTCAAAAACCACTGAAAACAGGTAACCTCAGAATGCAATATACAAGAGCACAATGTAGAAATCAAAAAAAAAAAAAAAAAAGAAAGAAAGAGAAATGGAACTGAAGAATTGGTGCTAGAAATATTTGCCGAAGAAGAAGAAGAGAGAATAGTCACAGGGAAGCCTGTTTTCCAAAAAAAGGGCAAAAGCAGATAAACCAAAACCCTCCAGCCTTCCAGAAGAAATCCGAAAGCACCAGCAAAATTAAACATTTGACAGCCTAATACGGTGGAATTGTTGAGGCTTATGAAATAATATTGACAACATCTTCTATCTCCTTACACAGTAAACACCAATATGCTTATACCTTCAAGAGACATACTTGAAACCAAATGGCATCCTTTCTCTACTTAAGTATTCTGTATATAGGAAGGACTGAATCAGAGACAGACAAGCTCATAGAGGAATGGTCATATTAGTCAACCCTCACATCCCAATCCAAGCATACAACTGAGCACCCCTTTGAAAACAACTGCCATCCTAACTGCCATAGGTATACATTTTATATATGTACCAGCTATTTGACCCCAAAGAAATATGATATGAGTCAGCTGACCTCATACAACAGAAACCACCACCTTTTTTGTCTCTTCAGAGACCTAAATCAATATCCCACTATAGGGGGAATAGCAATATGAATAGAAAAAAGGAGGACAGATCATACAAAAATTATTGGATCAGGAATAACCAATCTATCCTCAACAATCGAGCACATACATACATATGTGAGTTGAGCAGTAGACCTTTATTTGCATCACTGACATATTTTCCATTTTTAACTGGAAAGTATTTAGTGGTCCATTAAGTAGCAATCGTTATTCTGTGATATCCACCTAAATTAAAGGAATTTCCAGTTATCCACATAGGATCCCAACTTGGAAACAGGAAAGGCAGACTGGGGAAAATTCAGAGAAATGGCAGCTCTAGATTCACAAACAATAAGTTAAGTAACGATTGACAGTGCAGTAACTTTTATGTTGCATAAAAAATACTAGCATCGGAAATCAGACAATACCTAAAACCTCATTACACTCTCCAAAACCCTGATAGAATGAGAACCTCATTCATGAGAAATCAGAGCACAAACAAGAAGTATTCGATGCATATGTAAAAAAGGCTCTTGGATTCACTATGCTTCAACAATTAACACAGATACAAATATCAATGTAGTATGAAATAAGATCCAGAGAACGAGTGGCACATACCAAAACAACAATATTGCAATAATACGTTGGAAAGGACAGGAGGTAGCTAACTTGTCAAAAGTTACCAATGTACTAGGTGAAATATTTGCAGAAGTATCTGCAAACAATTCCTACACAACAAAATTCCAGAAATATAAAGAAAACTCTGAAAAACACAAATTGCAATTCACCCTCAAAAGAAAGGAACCATACAACTCTCCTTTTATAATTCAAGAGCTCCAGAGTGTTTTACCTCTGAAAAAACCGAGTGCCAAGTGATATAAACTACTCAATGATAAAATAGCTAAATACAGAATCATTACATACCATGCTTGGGTTATTTAACAGAATCTACGTAGAAAATTTCTTCCCAGAAAGATGTCCACATGCTATAGTACTTGCCTTTCCAAAACAGAATCTCTCAATGTGGGCACATGTACATGGTGAGGGGATCTCCCAGTGATGCTGCTGGCCTTCCAGATTAGTATCACTGGGATCCAGTACCCACACCTTAGTTCCAGGGTTACATCATTGGAACCTGAAATGTGCAGCCATATGTCGCAACCTATGGAAACTTGAAAATGGGGATCCCTGTGGGTGAGAGGCCCAGCTCTACTACACCATTTTGGACCTTGCTTCAACAAGACAGGAGGTCTCAGAATGACCCAACTGGGATCAGTTGGCTGGTGGTTATTACTGCTACGGTCAACTGCATTCCAATAAGTTTCCTTCCTTCTGATCCTGGGACACTGTCAAGACATTGGAAATGTGGGTGTGATGCTCTAAGTGAACTTGGCGCCCCATTTGCGTACACAGTACCTTCTGGTTTGCAAGTGGGCATCCCCTCATAGGGCTCTGTGATGAGTGAAGTACTTAGGGAATCAGAAATTTTTATTTTACTGCTATGAGTAATATAAATCCCTCTATTTCTTTAGAGGCCCTCAACAAGGTCCCTGCCTAACAAATTGGACAACGCCAATACAAAAAGAGACATAACTGAGTATACACCACCATCAGTGACACTGCTTTCCCCTCATTCTCCATTCCACAGAGAGCAAGCAAGCAATCAGGAAAATGTCACCCTTCTACATCCAGGAAGGATTAGAAGGGTTGGCAGGATCCCAAAATCTATGAAAAGACTATAATCTGGAGATCTTTTAATGGAAGCCTCGTGTGCCAAACATGCCCAACAAATTCTGAAAGCCACATCCATAATGGTATTATGGCCTTAGTTGCCAGTGCGCCATTAAAGTATCACCATTAACACCCCCCCCCCATAAAACTCCAAACTCTTCACATGGTGTCATATCAGAGTGGAATCCTCTTAATGTCTCTTAACAGCTGTCACTTCTTGATCTTTCTGAATCGAAAGTCAAGGGGTGACAGCTGTCAAGTTAATATCAATGTGCAAGAATGGGAATCTCATTCCAACCCAAGTTCTCATCCTTACATTCAATACCCCACAACCTCCATGTTCCATAAAGGCAGGTTACTTAACGCGTTCACTGCCACCTAAATGTGAGCACTCATTCAGTGCTCCATAATTTTAAATTTTCAGAACATTGAAAAAATCAAAATTCCGAAATCTCCAGTATTCCGAAAATTCATACGAAAATTAAAAGTTTGGAATTCATTGCTAAAAGCAAACACTCACTGTTGTGCTGAGCAAAACAAAACTTAAAATTTTATAAAAAGTTTATTCATGTACATAAACTAGCATTAACACAAGCAAAAAAACAAATAAAACTATGAGCCAAGTCTATAAACAAATGATTACTGCAAAGCATTCATTCAGTACATCAGTAGGTTATGTTTATGGCACTTGTTGGTTGACCGCTTAAGTGTGATCATTAATATATGTTGAGGTACATCACTCTTATTGCCGTTTTATGCTTAGGTGCATTGAGGCAGCTAACATGTTAAGCTGCCCAGTGAAGATATGCATTCCAAATCCACTAAGGTATTTTAAGTGCCAAAAGTAGGGCCATTTGCAAACATCCTGTCATAGCCACCCTGCTTGTGCTTGATGTGGTGCCAAAGACCATGAGAGCAAGTAATGTCCATCTTCAAAGCCGAATTGTACAAATTGCTAACGAGAGCACCCTGCATGCCAACAGTGGAAGGAAGGAAAAGAAATTCGAAAAGTGAAAACAGAGCTGAACATCTCTTATCAAGAGCCCAGAAAATGCATCCACCCATAAATAGCAGCAAGCTGTCATACAACCAGAAAAGTTTCTGGGAAGTGTACTATTGGCATACAGAGATAACCATACCATCATCAGAATCACTCCATTTTTCCTGCCATTTATTGAGCTCACTAAAACTAAAACTAACTAAAAAGAGCCAATCAGGTGTCACACCTATATCCATAACTCCTAAACTATTTCTGAAAATAGTGAGTGAGAAGGAAAAGCAACCAAAACTGCTTTTGGCTGCTTTTAAATAATGAATTTAAAAAATAATAAATTGTTTCAAATAAATTAAAGCCTACAGTTACATAGGCTGTAATAGGATTACTAGGAGCGAAAACAGGTGCACATATACTTCTACACTAATGCTGCTAGTAGTACAGTCGTAAGTCATAAGCTAGTAGTAGGTCATAAAATGGACACTGTAGGATATTAGGAACATGATACCACACAGACAAAGACGTATGGGGTGTGGAATTTCAATATGGAAAGTACAATCTTTACAGAAAAGAAAGACAGGGTACTTTGAATAAATTCACAAATTTCTGCTGACAAATATGAAACATTTTCATTTCCTTTATTTCTAAAATCTAATTGATGCTATTTTAATATAGCATTAATTTCACTAAATCTTCTACATAACTTAAATAATATACATTATTTTTTTATTCCCCATAATTTGATTGTCCTTTTGAAAAGCTTAAAACTTTTTCACCTTCAATAATCCAAACCAAAATATTTTTCTAAATGTTGATGTTTTTCAACATCTATATTTTACAACAATTTGTTTTGGAAATTTGATTGATTAATATGTAGGGTGATTCAGGAGGAATAGTAAATATTTTGGGAGGTTATAGTATCTATTATTCTGAGTAAAAAAGTTCATATAAATGTGTCCAATTCTCAATGGATACGGAGATACAGCTGTTTGAAACTGGCAGTATGCACAAAGCCATTATGAGGTATTAAAGAATGATATATGATTTGTTTGTATTTATTGACTTTTTGAATGATACAAAACACAAATAATTGACATATTTTTCACAATTCACAATAAATGTTTGAAAATCCCACGGCCAACCTCAATGCACTTTACAACTCTTGTGGTAATATGAAGCATTGTTCTTCTGAGGTTGTCTTAGCATTCCTTTATGAGGGCCCTGTAAGATGATTTTGTAACACAGCAGGCCCAATCAACTGATTGTTGATGATACCGCACCACACATTTAAGAAGCAATGTTGAAAATTTGTTTCTACAGTGTCATGTGGATTTTCGTCTGACCACCTGTGAGAGTTATGGGTGTTGTTGATACCGTTACAGGTGAAAGTATCCAAAATGCGAACAAGCAATTCGTCTCTTGTATTCGCCTTTTCTTTGTATACTATGCTTTCCATCCATCCCCACAAACAAAAATCTAACGGAGTGAGGTCTGGAGACCTTGGTGGCCAATGAATAGGACCACCGCAGCCGATCCATCGTTCAGGGAAAGTTCAATTTAGATATTGTGTCACCAGATGGGTATAATGTGCAGGAGCTCCATCATACTGAAAGTACATACCAATCCTTGTATCCAAGGGAACATCCTCCAATAATAGTGGAAGTTCATTTTGCAGAAAATCTAGGTAAATGAGCCCTGTAAGATGATTTTGTAACACAGCAGGCCCAATCAACTGATTGTTGATGATGCCGCACCATACATTTAAGGAGCAATGTTGAAAATTTGTTTCTACAGTGTTATGTGGATTTTCGTCTGACCAACTGTGAGAGTTATGGGTGTTGTTGATACCGTCACGGGTGAAAGTAGCTTCATCACTGAACAGTATTAATGGAATTAATCGGAGATTAGCATTTACCCACCAACAAAATTCCAATCACTGGGCATCATCTCCTTGTTGAAGGTGTTGCACCCGCTGTATGTGAAATGGATACAAGCTGTGCTCATGTAATGTTCGCCCTACTCTTGTCTGTGGAACACGATACGTGTAAAAATTCATGCGCTAATAGTAAGACTACGGTCTACCGACTGATGAATATGTTCTATTTGGTCCACATTGAGGTTCATTTGCACGTTCAGAAGAAATATGAGTGCTGGGAATTGTACCAGTCTCACACAGTTTGGTGTAAATACTAGTAAACACTCTTGAATCTGGTATTCTGCAGTTGGGAAACCATCGACGGTATTCTCTACAAGCAGCAGTAGCACTTCCACCACAAAAAACCCTAGACAAACACTACATCAGCATATTCAGCATGTGTGAAGATGTGTGGCATTCTTAACAAGACTTCTAACGCCAAACAACATCAGGTTATAACTGCTTCTTGGTCACATCTGATTCAGAGATCTGTACACCAATTTCAAACAGCTGTGTCTCCTTATCCATTGAGAATTGGATACATGTTTATATGAACTTTTTTACTCAGAATAATCAATACTATAACCTCCCAAAATATTTACTATTCCTCCTGAATCACCCTGTATATGTGGATGTTTTCTTTATGCATGGTATCCTTTTCATGATCTAATTTTCTATTTGTGTTTTTCACTCATTAAAATCATCCATAATGAAACCATTGCATATGTTACTGAATAGTAGTAGTAGTAGTAGTATTACACAAAACAGAGAAATAAATATATTCTGTATCAGATCAAAAAAAACCCCGAGTCAATCACAATTTACTCATTTCTAATAATTTAATCCTACCTTTGCCTTGTAAGATGTACATTAAATACCTTAGGAGGCAACTTATTTCAAAGATCATTGAAATAAGTTGTAAAAGGTGAACGTCGTGTCACTCCTGATGTAGAGTGACTCAACAGAGTTTGGTCACTCTACATCAGCAGTTCCAAACCTTTTTTTACTCGTGAACCCCTTTTAACATAATATTTTTAATGCGAAATATTAAGCCTATATTCTCTGAAATATTATAATTTTCCTGAATTTTTATTATAAAATATTTCCAGTACTACGTTTTTATAAGTAATATTGCGTAATAATAAAAATTATTATTAAGTATTATTTATACTTTGTAAAGCAGTGATTATTCAGTCCAAACTAGATTTCGAACAGGCTAAGAGTAGAAAACTTGCTTCTTGTCCAAATAGTAGTTGAGTATTCTGGTCTCTTGCCAAACCTATTGGCCGCAATTTTTGCCCATCTCTGTTCCCACCTCTGTCAAAACCAGATGGTTCTGTTGCCGCATCAGCCAAAGATAAAGCTGACTTGCTAGCATCCTATTTTTCTTCCAACTCATGTATTGATGATCTTGGTAAATTACCTCAAACCATTCCTAGTACACTCCATTCAGTGCCTCCTGTGGTCTTCCGTCAAAAGGATATCAGAACGATTTTGGATGAATCTGATGATAAGAAAGCTCCAGGTCCTGATGGTATTTCTCCACTTATTCTCAAAATCTGTGCCCCTGAACCTACTCCTGTTTTGTGTCGTCTTTTTTTACTTTCTTATTCCAAAGATGTTTTTCCTTCTTGTTAATTTGCTCATATCCAGCCAGTTCCTAAAAAGGGTGACAAATCCCTTCCATCCAATTATCATTCCATTACTTGTACTCTTTCTAAAGTAATGAAGAAATCAATTAACCTCCAACTCTTAAACTATCTGGAAATATTTCATGTGATCAATGATCGCCAGTATAGATTTGGTCAGTGTCATTCCGCTGGTGATATTCTGGCTTACACTGCCCTACCATTAATGTCCAGACTCCCCTCCATGAATGGGGAAACAGGAAGAACTATGCATGCAACAAGTCACAGAACCTGCTATAAATATGCACACTGGGCTTCAAACAGACAATAGCAAAAGCAGGCATGCAAGATGACACGTTCAACAGAATTACCTCAAAAGTCCAACAGAATTTATCACCTCATCAAATGCTAGACGCCGATTAACATGGTGTTTGGAGTGCAAATCCTGGACTGTAGAGCAGTGGAAAACAGTCCTATAGACAGACGAGTCGAGGTTTGCACTCTACCAGTCTGATAGCTGTTCCTGGGTGTGGCGAATGCCAGGGGAACAGTTCCTTCCTGATTGTATCCTCTCTACAATGAAGTTTGGTGGAGGCATTGTCATGGTATGGGGCTCCTTTCATGGTTTGACTTGGGTCCATTAGTCGTTATCGGTAAAACCATGAATGCTGTGGACAATTATGCACTTCCAACATTATGGCAATACTTCAGGGAAGGCCCTGTCTTGCTGATACCTGTATCAGCAAGACAATGTTCCATGCCATATGGCTCGAGTCGTAACAGAGTGGTTTGAGGAATGGGTGTGGAAAAGTTGGATTGGCTAGCCCAGAGTCTTGATCTGAATCCTTTCGAGCATCTTTGGGATGTATTGGATCATCGGGTATGTGATTGGATCATCTGGTGGCTGCATTAAAGGCCGAGTGGAGGAACATATCACCTGACATTTATAAAAAGCTGGTTTAGAGTATGCCGCGAAGGTTGAAAGCCGTCATAAAAGCAAAAGGTTTCAGCACAAAATATTAAATGACACAATAAAAGCCCTTTTTTTTGTCTAAAGGCTAGTGTCTGGATATTAATGGTAGTGTAGTGTATGTTAGCCCTCTATGGACAAATTTAATGGAAAAGTTTGGTGAAACTCAAGCCACTGCGCTTGACTTTTCAAAGGCTTTTGATTGTGTTTGGCATAAAGGCCTTCTAAATAATCTTCCATCCTTTGGTTTGCCTCTGTTCTTTGTAATTGGGTATCCAGTTTTCTCCCTGACCACTCACTGCGGGTCATGGCAGATGGCTCTCTGTCTTCTAACTTCTCCATTAATGCTGGTGTTCCCAATGTTCAGTTCTTTCTCCCACTCTTTTCCTCTTGTATATATTAATGGCCTTCTTCCATTGACCCGAAATCCTATTCATAGTTTTGCTAACTATAGCACATAGCATTTCACCCAATTTGAGAAACCTTGTCCTGCTAAACAGTTTCAACTTCTCTAGTATCCGCTGACAAATCCTCAAATTCTGATCTCCAGTTAATTCTCAAGTGAGGCAAAGATAACTTAATTTCAATCCTTCTAAAATTCAGTCCTGTCTTACCTTGCAAAAAGGATTCTTCTGCTCCTATGCTTATCTCCGATGATGCTCCAATTTCTAGGCAAGATCTTGGGGATTACCCTGACTTATAATCTCTCTTGGCATAAAGCACATTACAAATATTGTGTTCTCTGAATCTAAAAAACTGGGTTTTCTCAGCATTACTTTTCTTCCAAAGAGTTGTTGACTCTGTAAAAATTGCAAATCCAGCCTACCATGGAATATTGTTCCCACATCTGGGGCAGTACCCCCCCCCCCAAAACCTCTCTCAGGCTTCTAGATGCCATTCAAAAGAAGGCAGTTAGGTTAATTAATCTCTCATTGTAACAGTCTCTCCACTCTCTGTCTCATAGTCACAAATTTTTGTTTCTGCTGCATGCCTTATCTATAGATAAGGCATGCAGCAGAAACAGCAATTTGCACAGGCACCGTTCTTCTGAACTGGCTTCTATAATTCCTGCTCTCTCTTTCAAAGAATCCAAACATGTGCTGTAACCAGTAAACATCCTTTCACTATCCAAGTTCAAACTCACAGAACCAACTTTTCTTCTTACTCATTTATTCATTCAACTTCTGTTTTCTGGAACAACCAAGGCCCTTCCGTAGCCAGGTGGGAAGGAGCAACAGTGCATAGCACACACTTCTTGATTAGACCAGAGTTCGAACCCATCACCACCAAATACAGAGGATGCGGAAAGGTCAGGGAATGACCACCGCATATTCCCGGAGCAATATGGCCTTAGTTGCTAATGCTCCTAAAAAAAAAAAAAAAAAAACCAAACATCTGGAACAACCTTGCTTCATAAGTATTTCCTGAAAATTACAATCTACAAAGTTCAATTCTAATGTCAACAAGTATCTTCTTTCATCTTTTCAACCTTGAACCCATGCATGGTACTAAGTACTATATGTTCATAAAAAAAAGAAAAGTACCTATACATAACAATGGTCATAGAGAATGAAAAAAAATTTAGTACGGAAAACATATTAATTTAACATGATATACTATAAGATAGTAAACTAATTGTAAGGAATTGTGCGATATGTGGTTTCTTTCTTTGGCAATGATTTACTTTTTCTTTAATTTTAATTCACTTTATTGCATATTATTAGTTATATTTTGGAGTTTACAATAACATACCTATGTAAATCTAAGCTGATGCCATTACTGAATTTTTAGTGCGAACCCCCAGGAACACTTTTGCAAACCCCTGGGGGTTCACGAAAGTGTTCCAATTAATGAGCACTCTGAGGAATGCTCATTAATTACCACCCTGTCTAGTTTCACTTAGCAAGCCCCTTGGGGATCTTTGAATAATTCCAGCATATTTCAGTTTGTACAGTACTTCCATGCCGAATGAAATCAAAAGTTTAACTAAAATTGAGATATACAATGCCAAATTATTTCCAACATCTAAATGCATTGTGACAGCATCATAGTGATTAACCAGTCCTTGAGGTTGTCACAGACATGTTACCAGGCTGGAGACTAGGCACCTGCACGGTGATCTGATTGAGGTGTATAAGGCCTTGAATGGGTTGAGCACGCTGTATTGTGATGGGATCCTTCCATTTGTTCAGATTACGAACCTAAAGGTGCATAAATCCAAATTAAGAAAAGACAGATGAAGAATAGCTGTGCGGAAATTTGCTTTTAGCCACTGGGTGGTTAATTGCTGGAACAAACTTCCATCTGTTGTTGTGGAAGTTGATAAGTTAAATAAATTTAAGGAGGAACTGGACAGGCATTTGGAGGGAATGGTGTGATATATTTTTTGGCTGATGCTGCATAAGCTCATACGCTTGCTTTCTTGTATCACATACCTATTAGTAATCCTGGGTTTAACCTCCATGCACAAGCACTGTGGGTGACCACCCAGGTGTGAACCAACATAAGCAGGGTTTGAGGTGTGGTGCCCGCACCACATGGAGGAATGCTGCCCCTCTGTGTTACCAGGCAATACTAGGTGGTAGATGACTCTCATAAACTGGTGCAATACCACCACTTTGCTTATTGGAGGCTTGAAGTGGTGGAACCCATGTGTAGTCTCCAGAGCTAAGTTCCGCTCAACCCTTCCCCATCTCTTCCATCATGCAGTATGACGTGACTTTTGAGGTTATGTTGAACATCATAGCGAGATCCAATCTTCCTTAGATTTCGAGGGTACAGTTCTAAAACTGTGTTCGTAGGGCGGCTGCTAGATAGTGCACTGGATCGAACCTATTGGTAACTCTTTAGGAGGCTTCTGGATCAGCTAGTGTATAATCTTGCTACCTCTACTCTGCCAGATAGTGACTGGAGGGAGTCCAAGTAGAGTGTATGCGGGGGGCATTGTCGAGGCCACGTTATATCAAGGATCTGGGTATATTCTTACCATGTGTACGCCATATCCAAAAATTTCATTACTTCATACAACATGTCCCCCCCCCCACTCTTTCTTACCATTGAATACACCATGAATTGTCAAACTAATAGAGTAAGCTTATCTGCGAAAAGATCTAAACCTCCTAAATACTTCCTAGTTCATTTCACAAATATACGTGGTCCCAGTTCTAATCTCAACAATGTCCATTTCCACTTGCAGTCTGCCAAACCCCATGTACGTTTTCTGACAGAATCTCAGTTATCGGTTGATTCAACTACTGCTCATCTCAGTTGCCCAAATTATTCGCTGTATGATTCCTTTTGCCTCAAATGTTGTACTTGTGCATATGTCCATTCTGATATTACCTGTCAGAGGCTTGGTAATTTGGAATCTCCACTCTTCAATCTTCTCTTGCTTAAAATCTCTCTACCTCATTGTGTCAAATTCATCTGTTGTCTCTACCATTTCCAAACTCCACTAATCACTTGGAGCTCTTTGACTTCCTCTCTTTGCAATTTGGCGTCTCCATAGCCAGGTGGGAAGGAGCAGCAGTGCGTAGCACACGCTTCTTGATTAGACCGGGGTTCGAGCCCGTCACCACCAAATACGGAGGATGCGGAAAGGTCAAGGGAATGACCACCGCATATTCCCGGAGCAATATGGCCTTAGTTGCTAATGCTCCTAAAAACCAAAAAAAACAAAACAAATCTTTGCAATTTGACTTTCTCCAGTCCAACTTTCCTAACAGTGAGGTAATTTTCCTTGGCGATTTTAATCTTCACAACTGTAGCTGGCTTCCGTTTTCTAGTCACATGGACCCAGCTGGTCGAGATGCTGAGACTTTTGCAATTACTAATGACCTTGCACAGATTGTTCATTTACTTTAACCATACAGCCAACACGCTTGATCTTTTCCTCACAAACAACCCTTCTAAGTACACGGTCGAAGTGAGTGGTCCTTTAGGCACCTCAGATGACAACTTGGTGATTGTCTCTTCTCAATGGAGCCTTTATCTCATGACTGTTCCAAACCTCGTGTTGTTTGGCATTACAAGAATGCAAAATGGGATGACCAGCGAGATTTCTTTTCTTCTTTTTCTTGGTTGGATTACTGTTTCAAAACTTCTGATGTCAACATTTGCTCAGATCGTGTCATTGAAATTATTCTTGCAGGAATGGAATCCTTTATCCCACATTCCACTTTAAAATCTCGTCCTTTATCTAAACCTTGGTTTTCCAATAAATGTACTAAGGCTGTTCAAGAGAAGAATATTGCATATTGTAATTGGCTTGTTTCGAATTCTTCAGTTTCATTTTCTGCCTATTCCAAAGCTCGCAACAATTGTAAAGTAGTTATTAATCAGTCCAAAATAGATTTTGAACAGGCTAAGAGTAGAAAACTTGCTTCTTGCCCTAATGGTAATTGAGCATTCTGGTCTCTTGCCAAAGCTATTGGCCGGAACCTTTGCCCATCTCTGCTCCCACATCTCTCAAAACCAGATGGTTCTGTTGTCACTTCAGCCAAGGATAAAGCTGACCTGTTTGCATCCCATTTGTCTTCCAACTTATGTACTAATGATCTTGTTAAAATGCCTCCCACCATTCCCAACACGCTTCATTCAATGCCTCCTGTGGTCTTCCGTCAAAAGGATGTCAGAAGCATTTTGACGAATCTTGACGCTACGAAAGCTCCAGGTCCTGATGGTATTTCTCCAGTTGTTCTCAAAACCAGTGCTCCTGAACTTACCCTTGTTCTTTGCCGCCTTTTTTCACTTTCGTATTCCAAAGGTGTTTTTCCTTCTGCTTGGAAATTTGCTCATATCCAGCCAGTTCCTATAAAGGGTGACAAATCCCTCCCATCCAATTATCGTCCCATTGCAATTGGACGATAATTGCTTCTACTCTTTCTAAAGTAACGGGAAAACCAATTAACCACCAACTCTTAAACTACCTAGAAACCTTCTGTCTGATCAACGATCACCAATATGGATTCCATTGGTTTCAATCCACTGGTGATATTCTGACTTATGTTACCCATTTATGGACAAATTCAATGGAAAAGTTCTGTGAAACACAAGCAGTTGCTCTTGACATTTCAAAGGCTTTCAATCGTGTTTGGTATGAAGGTCTTTTAAACAAGCTTCCATCTTATGGTTTGCCAACTGTTTTTTGTAATTGGTTATCCATTTTTCTCTCTGATTGCTCACTGAGGGTGATGGTAGATAGCTCTCTGTCTTCTGACTTCTGCACTAATGCTGGTGCCCCCAAAGATTCAGTTCTTTCCCCCACTCTTTTCCTCTTGTATATTAATGACCTTCTTCCATTGACTGGAAATCCTATCCATACTTTTGCCGATGATAGCGCATTGCATTCCACTTTCCATTTTGAGAAACTTTGCCCTGCTCAATCATGTTCAACTTCTCGAATATCTGCTACCAATTCCTTAAATGCCGATCTCTAGGTAATTCTCCAGTGGGGCAACGACAACTTAGTTGATTTCAATCCTTCTAAATATCAGTCTTGTCTTATATCTTGCAAAAAGGATTCTTCTGCTCCTATGCTTTTCTTTGGTGGCACTCTTTTGGGGATTACCCTGACTTCTAATCTCTCTAGGCACAAGCACATTACAAATATTGCTTCCTCTGCATCCAAAAATTTGGTTTTGTCTTTCGCTTTCGGCATTACTTTTCTTCTAAACAGCTGTTCACTCTGTACAAATCGCATATCCGCCCTACCATAGAATATTGTTCCCACATCTGGGATGGTGCCCTCAGAACCTCTCTCAGGCTTCTAGCTAACTGCCCTCTTTATTCAGAACAGGGCAGTTGGGTTAATTAATGACTCCTTCCTAACAGAGTCTCTCCACTTGCTGTCTCATAGATGTACTGTTTCTTCTGCATGCCTTTTCTACAGATACTTCCATGGGCACCGTTCTTCTGAATTGGCTTCTATTATTCCCACTCTCTCTCTCTCTCTCTCTCTCTCTCTCTCTCTCTCTCTCTCTCTCTCTCTCTCTTCAAAACAGTCCGAACGCGTTCAGCCACCAGCCAACATCCATTTATTGTCCAACTTCAAGCTCACAGAACCAACTTTTCATCTTCCTCGTTTATTCATTCAACTGCTGTTTCCTGGAACAACCTTCCTTCATACGTATTTCCTGAAAATTATAGTCTACAGAAGTTCGAGTCTAATGTCAACAAATATTTTCTTTCGTCTTCTCAATCTCGAACCCAAGCACAGTACTGAGTGCTATAGGTTCTAACACCTCTCATGTTTAGGGTTTTCAAAAAAAAATGGGTAGAACTTTCTACCCGGTTAATTCCCTTTACATAGTCATGCTGTAATTCTTTCTGGTTTCATTTTCATCAAGATGTTTCTCTGTTGTATCCTTAATTACTGATTCTGTTATCTTATCCACTGCGAAGTCAAACTCAACCAATCTGTAGTTGCTAATTTCAAACTTATCCCCCTCCGCTTAAGGATTGGTAAGACATTCACACTTCTCTATTCAAAATGAATCATACCAGAGCCTAGTAATGATCTCAGTAGTAATTCTAATTGTATGATACACTTCCCTCCTACATTTTTTAATATAAATGGATGAACCCAATCTACCCCAAAAATCTTACTCTCTTTCAGCCTCAATAGTTATTTTATATGTGCTACTCACATATTAGCATTAGTATTGGCATATGATAGAAGAAAGCAAGCTTATACAGCATTAGCCAAAAAAAAAAACCCAAAAAACTTTCCCATTTGACTTACCCATTCATTCCAAAAGTATGTCTAGTTCTTCCTTGAACCTGTTTAAGCCATCAATTTCCACAATAACAGATGGAAGATTGTTCCAGCAATCAACCACTCACTGGCTAAAGGCAAATTTTCAGCATATCTATTTTGCAACGGGCTTTCTTCAATTTGAATTTATGCCCCCTCAAGTGTGTAGTCTGAGCAAGAGGAAGAATCCGACTAGGCATTGAGCTTACTTAAACCATTCAAAGCCTTATAAACATAAAACAGATAACCTCACAGATGTATAGTCTCTAAATTATGTGATTTGCAGAACTTCCTTTCCTGGTAAGGGCACCACTTTGTTCTCCTCACCAATCTCATTTCCCTTCTCTGTACTCATTCCAGCAGCTCCACATCCTAAAATGAGGCCTCCAGACCTGTATGCAGTACTCAAGTTGTAGCCTAACCATTGGCTTGTACAAAAGGATAATCACCTCCTTATCCCTGTGAGCAAAGTTCTTGTATGTCATTGACGAGACCCCATAAGTTGCTGTGACAGCCTGTCTGCACTGCTCGGAAAACTTCATATCTGAATGCACAATTACCCTTACGTCTTTTTCGTTTTCCACTACCCTGAGTATAGTACCACACAGTTGATATATTATTCTGGGATTACTGCTACCTATATGCAGTACTTTGCATTTGTCAATGGTAAACTTCAGTTGCCACCTCTCATCCCATCTACCCAACTTTTCTAGATTCTGTTACCGCAGCATACCATCATTACTGTTATTAACAACCCTGCCAACCTTTGTATCAGTGCAAACTTAGACATTAAGCCTGATATGACTTCATCAATATCACTGATAAATATTTTAAACAAAAATGGTCCCGTTATTGAACCCTGGGGAACTCCACTAATAACATTAATCCATGAAAAGTAGTATCCATTGATTATCAGCCTTGGTCTTCTACCACTCCACCAGCCATTTATCCATAGCAGCAACTTGCACTTAATGCCATACCCCTCCAATTTGTACAGCAGTCTTCCATGTACAACAGTATCAAAGCTTTCCCGAAATCCAAATATAGGTTATCAAAATTATTTTTTAATTCTAATTGCTTCGTGACAACATCTTAGTATCCAATCAAATTAGCCAGGCAAGATTTCTCCTTAACAAACCCATGCTGTCTGAAAAAATTAATAACTACAGTCTCGTCTAAATGATCCTGCATTGCTTCTTTAACCAGTGATATCATTATTTTCTCAGAACAGAAGTTAAACTAAAGGGTCTATAATTGTTCCTGTCACCCTTTGATCCCCCTTTGATCCCCCTTTGTGAATTGAGGATATATTTGCACAACTGCAGTCTGTGGCGAACTCCTCTAAATCCCAAGATGCTCTCATAATTATGGTTAAGGGTTGGCTTACTTCCTTTGCTGCTTCCCTTAATATAACTGAATAGATCTCATCCACTCCAGCTGCCTTTCTTATGTTTAACTTCAACAATTTCTCCTCCACTTTCCTCTCATTTATTACAAAATCATTTAACTCCTTGTCACAGTTTTATAAACACCTGGCCTCTACTTTCCTATAGAATTCCTCATGTGAATGTAGAGGCCAAATACCCATTCAGTTTGTCTGCTACCTGAGCAAGATCAACAACAGTTGGATTATCAACATCAAGTGGATAAATCTGATTCATCTCCTTCCTTCTAGAGTTAACATAAGTGTGAAGTCTGCTGTTTTTCTTAGCATCCGTTGCCAAAAATTTCTTGTAATCTACCTTCGCTTGTCTAACCTCCTTTGTGATTTTATTACCTACCGTAGTCTTCTGTGTCACCTGATAATTTATACATATCCCATGAATTTTTATTCTCTGCCACGAGTCTCATTAGTTCATCTGACATCATTTAAGCATAAACCTTGAACAGTATTTCTTATTTGGTATGAAAAGCCTAGTAGCTTCCAAGATTAATTCCTTGAATTCTTTCCATTTAGAATTCGCTGTTGGTAACATCAACGGTTGATCCCGCTGTATAGAATTCAAAAACTTCCTGAGACCACTGTAGTCACCTTTACGAAAACAAAAACCCTTCCCTTTACCCCTGATGGTAGTTACATCTTTAAGTAAATCCCACATCAGTACACTGTGATCACTGCCACCTAGTGGTTCCTTTTTCTGAAGATTCATAATGCATGAATAATCACTGCTGATAATCTGATCAAGACTATTACTCCATCTGGTTGCCTCTCGAACATGTTGCTGTAGAAAACGGTCATCCAGTAAATCCACAAAAGTCCTGCTAATGTGCAAGTGACCAATCCACAAGTTCCAGTCAATATTTGGAAAGTTAAAATCCACCTCTATATGACATTGTGATTTACTGGCCCATTCTATTTCTCTGTATAGTTGTTTTTTATACTCATCTCAGTCATTAGGCCCATAACACACTCCTACCCTCATTATTGCTTTCCCAGTGCTTATTTCACACCAAACTGACTCAACATTGCATTGTCTACCAACATCAGTTGAATGCACTGCCTTAGATTTTGTGTGTTTCATAACAAATAGTATAACCACTGCTCTCTTCCTATCCTGTCTGTCCTTTCTGTACACATTGTATTCCCCAAATTCATTGTATCAGTAATCTTTCTGCAGTGTGACTTTCTCTCTCTTTGTATTCCTCTCTCTCTCTCTCTCTCTCTCTCTCTCTCTCTCTCTCTCTCTCTCTCTCTCTCTCTCTCTCTCTCTGTATTCCACCCCATGACAGATACAAAATACTTGTTTAACTTTTCTGCATTTCCAAAGGATTGTCTATGATTTTGCTATTTTGACTGAAAGGAACCTAAGCTGCCTTCTTTTATGACATTAACATATAACGAAACAACTTATCCGAATTCTTCACTCTGTTTTGGGTCTCATACTCCTTGTATTGAACATACATACTCCCATTTGTTTGCCTCAAATGGGAGTATGTATGTTGGAGAATTAGTACATGGTTAGTGTGTTAGGGGGCCTCCATAGCCGAGTGATCAGGAGCAGGGGTGCAGCCTGAGTGGGAGAAGACAGAGAGTGGTAATCAATGGACACTGCTCTTCGTGGACTAATATTATTAGTGGAGTCCCTCAGGGTTAGTCCATTGTTGTTTTCTGTATTTATAAATGATATTGACGATAGTATATCAGGCTTAATGTCCAAGTTTGCAGACTATACAAAGTTGGCAAGGTTGTCAATGACACTAATGACAGTACACTGCTGCAACAGGATCTAGAAAAGTTGAGCAGATGGGCTGAGAGGTGGCAAATGAAGTTTAACATTGACAAATGTAAAGTACTACATATGGGAAGCAGTAATCCCAGAGTAATCTATCAACTCTGTGTTACCACACTGACAGTGGTAGAGAATGAAAAGGACCTGGGGGTAATTGTGCAGGCAGATATGAAGTTTTCTGAACAGTGCAGACAGTCTGCAAGAGTAGCTAATGGTGTCTTGTCAATGATATACAGGAATTTTTCTATCAGGGATAAGGAGGTTATTATTCCCTTGTATAAGGCAATGGTCAGGCCACACCTTGAGTACTGTATACAGGTCTGGAGGCCTCATTTTAAGAAGGATGTAGAGCTGTTGAACAAGTACAGAGAAGGGCAGCAAGATTAGTGAATGGAACAAAGGGTTGCTCTTATTAAGAAAGGCTTAAGTTTTGCAAATTACAGTGTCTGGAGACTAGGCACCTGCGAGGTGATCTGATTGAGGTGTATAAAGCCTTGAATGGTTTGAGACTGCTCAATGGAGATTGGATTCTTCCTCTTGCTCAGAATAATCGCCTGAGAGGGCATAAATCCAAATTGAGGAAAGTGGGTTGTAGGATAGATGTGCAGAAGTTTGCCTTAAGCCAGTGGGTGATTGATTGGTGGAACAAACTTCCATCTGTCGTTGTAGAAGGTGATAGCTTAAATAGATTCAAGGCAGAAATAGACAAACATTTGGAGCGAGTGGATGGGTGAAATGAGAAATGTGTTTTTTTGTTTTTTTTTTGGCTGATGCGATATAAGCTTGCTTTCTTGCATCATGTGCCTTTGCTAATGCTAATACTAATACTAATTGCTAAAATACGGTTGATCTGCCAACCCGCACTGAACCAGCATGGCAGATTAAGGTCCATTTCCCTCATCACGAATTGTTGAGGAGGCTTCCATCCTGCAGTGGGTTGATAATGGCTGCAGTTTACCTTGTTTTTTTTAGCATGTTAGAGATTAGATTACATGAGAGCAATATGCAAATCACTGGACTATTCAGTCATAAGGATCTTTAATACAAATCCCTTGTGGGGATGGTTGAATAGTAATCACACCTTTTGTGGGTTTATCTGAAGGATATGTTGTTACATTTCTTGGAGAATTTTGTACTGTATGTTTTGTCAGTACAGAGGATCTTGATTCCAAGATGTCTTAAAAACCAGTGGCATTGATGGAAAACATCTTCTGTTGACCTTGTTGCTGAAGATTGAGCCTTATAGGTCTGGTTGCAGATCCTAGAATTCTTCTTTTGCAGTGCAAAACTGTAGCAGTTGATGTTTCTCAAACTTAGTCTAGTAGTGAGGAGTTTAGCTGAAATTCCAGTTTGTTTTGTTTAGAATCAGTTTCAATCATGCGTCCAGTCAAGAGTGCATAAAAAATCCTTCTGTAAATGGTATATATTTGAAATTATTACTTATCTACTTGTAGTTCTCATAGGTATCAGTATCACATGATAATCTGTAACTACCATGTGCTCTCTTCCAGGTTAATTTGTTTAAAGGTTTCCCATAGTGCATTCATATCTAGTGATCAGAAATTACCACTCCAGTTCATAGAGCCTAAGAAAACTGCCAACCCAGTATAGTCCTTCCTCCCTCTTAATATTGAAACCCTTTCCTATGAATTTGACCATTAAAATTTCTGTGGACTACCCATTTTATAACATTGTTGGTTCTGACTGCTAGTGGTTCCTGCATTGGAAAATACTTGGATCCTTAATGAAGGCCAAATCAAGGATATTTGGACCTTTTGTGCTTTCTCTGACATGCTGAAATAAGTAACAGTTATCCAGGGGTTTCAGAAACTGATTCCACTTGGGTAATGCTTTCACAAGCATTACACCAAATTGCAGTCGATAAGGGATAGATTAAAATTAACCGAAAACAAGGCATTTTTCCTTGCTTGCCCATTGAAGTTACCTAAGTAGCTTTATAATCGTATTCCTCACAATCATTCCCAGCAATGCTGTTGGCCTTCCGGATTAGCATTACTCAGAATCACCGTACATACCTTGGTTCCAAGTTTAAATCATTAGGATCCGGCGTGTGCAGCCGTAAACTGTGACCCATGGAAACTTGAAAATGAGCACCTGGTGGGTAAGGGGGGGGGGGTTAGCCCTGATACACCACTTTGTCCCCTACAATGCTAGACCCCACCAGCTGGGATCAATTGACAGTGATTTTTACTGCTAAGGTTAACTGCATTCCAGTAGGTCTCCTTCCTTTTGGTCCTGGGATAGGGTCAAGGCTTATTGGGAATGTGGGTATGATACTCTAAGCAAACTTGGCATCCCATTCGCATATGCGGTACCTCCTAGTTTGCAGGTGGGCATTCCTATGTAGGGCTCCATGGTTATTTAAGGCATCAGAAACTTTTCTTTACTGTAATGAGTCATTTAAATACCTCTTATTCTGGAGTCCCAACAGGCACTCTACCTAAACAGATTAGACTAGAATGACAATACATATGACAAAAAGAGCCAGAACTGAGGATGTGTAATTGGTCGCATTCCACCAGAGGGCAGGAAATTGGGAAAATGTCACCCTTCTACATCCAGAAAGATTAGAGGAGTTGGCAGGATCTCCAGGATTTGTGAAAAACCTGCAATCCGATCCGAGGATCTTTTAGTTGAACCCTCATGTCCCAAATATGCCCAGCAAATTCTGAAATCCAATCGATGGGAGAAATACCTACCATTGTAACCCCCATAAAACTCTGAACTCTTCACATGGGTATCATATCAGAGTAGGATCTTCTTCATGTCTATGAAGAAGATTTTTGCTCTGAATTGTAAGATCAGGGTGCGACAGTTGTTAAGTTAATACTGTTGCACAAGGATGGGAATCTCATTCTAGTTCAAGTTCTCATAGTCAATTCAAAACAATAGGAGAAGATTCTGTTCTTTTGTATTGAAAAATTATGTTCTTATAAATGCCGAGGTAGCACAAATTTCATCAGTCATTGTATAATTTTAAAATTTGAAATTTTTTGTGGACTACTTGCAGCATCAGTTCTATTAGTTTCAGTGTGAGAACCTACCAGACGCTATTATAAAAGAAGAATGAATTTCAGTAAAGTTAAAGTGAACAGATGCCCCAGATTATGTGGGACAGTCCTGGATTTAAGTTGTTTGAATTATTAAGAAAATTTCACTCTGCGGAAAAATATATTTAATTTCTGTTGTTTTTATTGTTAAAAGAAGTAGTGTGTTTTTATTATTATTATTATTTCACAGAAATGCCTATATAATATAGGTATTTCTATGAAATAAAACAAATATATGTGAAAAAAAAATGTAAAATTGATGTCCCATATTGGAAAACTAAGAATCTGGTCACTTTATGTAAAGTGGTTCTTTGATGGAGAACTGCATGAGGGAGCTTAAATTATACAAATGATCCTAAGTCATGCTTGGCATTTTAAGAATTCCTCATAATAGTGCTGAATGCAAGAGTATATTCAGCCAGGTTAAGAAAAAAACTAATCTCCTCTTTCTAGTGAAGCTTTAGAAATACTCCTGATAGCAAAGTTTAGACTGTAGTGCCATTGCTATGAACAAAACTTTAAACTCGCCATCTCTGAAGAGGGCAGTACCTACAACAGTCTTTCTTGAATCAGCCATAATCAGTTTGTTATAAAGCAGACACATAAAACAGAATTCTACAAATAGAAAAATCCTAAGTAAGCTAATGTTCAAAACCATACTGTACTGGAAAACAATCCTGTGTCTGTATTTTAATTTAAAATGTGTATGTTTTTCTGTGAAATTTAACTTCTAGCATAGTGTGGACTTAAAAAACTTCCTACTTTTAACAAAAAATCTTGGCTAAAGTAAAGAAAGTCTGCGTGAGAACGACGAGAAACGTCGGATAACTTACACAGAAAATTAGTTTCCCGACACCGGACTCTAGCGCTGCTCATTCAGTAAACAGACGATAGGTGTTATCAGTCTGGCAGAAATCGAGAAGGATATATTGATTGACAGGTTGGCGTGGCAAACGATGAAATGATTAGTGGTGGACGCGGCAAACTACAAGCTACTGTGTATTTATTGGTTGGCATTATGATGTGTATTTACCAGTAAAGAATGGTGCATAATAGTTTTGTAATGAATGGTGAACAGGTAATAGTAGCGATTGACGTTATGATACGTGTGCATTCACACGAGTGTCTTTAAAAATAAAAGTACCCTAATAAAAAATTAATATTTTTTAATAAACAATTTATGTGCTAGTCCATCCATGATTCTAAAGAAAAAAGGTTAGGTTACCCCCTCCGTTTCAGGAGGTGTTCAAGCTCCCATGGGATTCAAGTGGAGGTAACCTGACCTTTTTTCACCATTAGGGCATATTATTGAACAAGAAAATAAAAATATAGTCATAAAAAAATTTATTTCTTTATAAATGTCTTTCTAAATAAACTGATTCTAAAGAAAAAAGGTTAGGTTACCCCCTGAACTTTGGGAGGGGTTCAAGCTTCCATGGGATTTAATTCGAGGTAACCTGACCTTTTTTTCACCAGTATGAAATACTGTAATGGCTAGGGTTAGGGCATGTGCCATTAGGACAAGTTACCATTACTGCTGCTAAAGTGATACTAAACCGATGTTATCATGTGTTGTGTTTGCGCACCAATCAGCACATCGTTTGCCATGCCTACCTATCGATCAGTATATCGTTCTCGACTTTGCTCCAGACTGATAACACCTACCGTCTGTTTACCGAGTGAGCAGTGCTAGAGTGCCGTATTGGGAAACTAATTTTCTGGGTAAGTTATCCGACGTTTCTGGTCATTTTCATGCAGGCTTTCTTTACCTTCGCCAAAATCTTCTGTTTTTCTCCTGTTTTTTGGATTGTCCTTTGGCTTTTTGTAATAGACCTCCTGTTTTTTTGCCTATTTTGCACCAAAACGTAGCAATTTTTCTCCTACTTACAAATTCATAAACACCTTTTTGAAAGTCAAAAGTTGACAGCTATCATAATCTGTTAGACAGTGAATCTTCATTAAGATTCACTGTCTGCCATTAAATTTAATTATTTCCTCTCTGTCTTTTAGAAGTTTACATTGTAACATTTTATTATGCTGCACAGTAAATTTTTAATAAAACAATAAGTGTATACAAATACAGTACTCCCTTATCTACATAAGAAACCAAAAATAAACCAAAAGGGGAAGATGTGACATCATTCTTATTGTGATGGTATACGTGCATGGGAGGCTTTGATTTTTGCCAAAGGCGTTGCTTGTTTAGTACTCTACTGCAAATTGGTTTCTCTGTAAACAATGCCTGAATTTGGAAGTGTGTTATAAGAAATTGACAATTTACTATTTGATAACAGGAAAAGTAAACCAAATACGCAACTCCTGACAAGTGTTTTCATCTGATGAAGAAGATGAACAAATCCTTCGATTTTAAATGACTAATAATGGCTATACGTTTAAAAATATATATGTAATAAATCATAAATATATTGGTATTAATCTGGAAGTTGTGGTATCCCTGTCTATAGCAAAGACAGTGGCAGGGCACTGTCTTTGCTTTTTTATTTTAATTTTCTTTTTAATTTTAGGAAAACATGTTCGGTTTTTTGTTTTTTTTTTAATTCTGTTTGAACAATGCCAATATTTCATCTTTTTTTAATGGGTTGCAATAATTATGAAACATTTTTAAGTTTTAAAAAAATTGAAATTTTTAAAGCACACTGTGTGTGTTTTACACTTTATGTTAAAAAAACAGAAAAAAACATTTTAGACAAAAAATAGAAGCATCAGCCTCTTAGTCTGTTCTGCTTTCCAGTTTAAATGAATAATAACATGCCTATTATTAAAAAATGTATGTATTTTTATTGGTATTTTTAAGTAGAAAACAGGCGCCTCCGTAGCCAGGTGGGAAGGAGCAGCAGTGCGTAGCACACGCTTCTTGATTGGACCGGGGTTCGAGCCCGTCACCACCAAATACGGAGGATGCAAAAGGTCAGGGAATGACCACCGCATATCCCGGAGCAATATGGCCTTAGTTGCTAATGCTCCTAAAAACCAAATAACAACAAAAACAAGTAGAAAACAGATAAGATTTCCAAGGGAGTGGAGGTTTAGAACTTCTTACGAGGGAAAACTTCTCAGAAGGGAAAATGTACTATTTCAGAATTTATAAATTTTTACTCTGCCTGTGGGAAACATTTTTAAACTGAGGATTTCTAATTGCTTAACATTCTGTTCATTAAACCGATTACCAGTTGGAAGAATGAGCTCCTTTGGAGTTTCACCATACCTTAAAAGGTCACAATTACAATAAGACAGAGCAGCAATCCACTAAGTAATTCAGAACTGAATGCTTAACTTGGTCGATGTATCCAATTATGGATATTGATGAAAACATCCATTATATCAACATACTGTATTTATAGTAAATAGGTTTTAGCACTGGAAGCCTCTGACTACGAAAAATTCACTAACTGAACAAGTTAGTGCCTAGTATCATTTTCATCATCATCATCAGCCATTTTCAATCCACTGCAGGATGAAGGCCTCTCCAGCAACTTTCCAGTTCCTTCTGTTTTGAGCACTGGCCATACATTTACTACCCACAAACTCATGAATTTTACCTATCCATCTCTGCCTTTGTCTTCCAGGTTTTCTTCTAGCTCATCTTGGATACCATTCTGTTATTTTCTTAGTCCATCTGTCATCATGTCTTCAAGCTATGTGTCCTGCCCAAGACCATTTTAGTTCTTTAGTTTTGATAAGAATTACCTTTACTTGAGCTTGCTTCCTAATCCATGTGTTTCTCTTCTTATCTAACAGTCTGATTCCCAATATAATTCGTTCCATTCTTTGCTGTGTAGTTCTCAGCTTCTCTTCCATTCTTTTGGTGAGTGCCCAAGTTTCATTTTATCATTTCATTTTAGTTCGTATCATTATCAGTATCATTTTAGTTCATATCATTATCAGTATCATTTTAGTTCGTAGGAAATCCTCAAAGTAGGTGAATTGGCATCGTTTTTGTTATATGTCATATTGTGAATGCCTTCACAATGTGTTGCCGTATGTGTGAAGGTAGTTCACAATGTGTGAACTACCTTCGATGGTGGATTCTCGAATAGACAACACTTCACCAATGGATTCTTGGTGGATACCACCACTCAGGGTGGTGGTATCCACCGAAAATAAGTAACATTACTCTTCTCCGGTGGCAAAGTATTGCTTGTTAGGGGTAGTGCAATATCAGAGCAACTTGTTGGGATGTAAAAATGAGATGTAAAAAACAATATGAGATGTAAAAAAGTATGTAATTTCACCTACTTCAGTGATTTACTATGAGCTAAAATGATGTTATGCACTAACTTTTTTGATTACCAAAATGTTTATATTGTTTTATATATTTTTAATATAAAAATAAAGAATTTCTATATTTAAAAAATGCATTAAGTAGGAAAACGTCATTATAATAATACACTGTGTATTTTTTATCCTTACTTTTTATGCAGGAAAACATTTTACCCAGAAAACTTCTTGTGCGGGAAAATAATATATTACAATATATATAGAGTTGAAATTAGGAATTAAGAAACCAAACCTAATACAGGTGAAAACTTCTTACTTAGGAATTTCTTATCTGGGTCCTACTGTAAATATAACGTGTTTTTAAAGCCCACAAAAATGCAAAATGAACCAGAATCACCTCCGCCAATATTTTAATTTTTTTTTTATTGGAAAAAAATATTCTGATGTGATAGAGCAAATGTCAAGTAGATTTCAAAATTCACTTTAAAAATGAAATTCAGATTTCTAATCACAGTAAAACATCAGAGAACTGTTCTTAATGTGCAGAACAGTGTAATTTGATGGTAAGGAAAGCTTCTGACTGCTGTTTTTCTGTCTTTCACCTTTGCCTTTAACTCTTCATCACTTGTGTTCTAAATGGAATACATAAGTGGCATGTGTGAGATACCTTATTTTGTTTTGATAATAAAAAAAATATATATATTTTTATCTCTACTGAATCGAAAATGATGTTTTATTAATTCTGATTTGCTAAACTTAATTACAAGCTATCGAACAAAAATAATAAATGCTTTTATCATATTTCTTATGAATTTTCAAGATCAGTCATCCTCCAAATTGAAACACAGATGCTTACATGGCACCTTTGTTTCAGTTTGGTTTTCTAACAGTTTTTGTTTATTTATTTCTTATTATTTTTTTGTTATTTTATTATTTTTTAAATTCTTAATTTTATTAATTTTGAAATTCTTAATTTTAATATCATTTTAATTTTCTATGAATGAATTAACTTTGGAACTCTAATTTTAATAGTAATTCTTTTAATTTTAGCATTGAAGTTCATTGATGCATGGTTTCCACCAGTTTCATTTTTTGAGATGTTTTATTGGAATTGTTTTACTTCAAACACATAACTCTCGCAGTGCAGGAGTTTGATGGCTGGTTCATTTGTAACCTTAGCATTTCTGATTTAACCTTTGGTAATGTAGAGTCATTATATTATTTTATTTATTTTATATAAATTTTATTTATTAATTTGGTGGGAGGTTCATTTGTCCTCTTTGGAATCAGATCGGTTTGGTATTATAACTAAAAGTTCAATTCTTGTTAATGTAAATTATCAAAATAACTATTGGAAATGTAAACATAGTAGTTCATCATGATGAAAAATTAATTATTAACTAAAGAACATGTGCAAAGTGAGTATTTTTTAGTTAATAATAAAACAGCTAAAGCCATTTTGCTTAATTGAAATAAGGACAAGCACAGGCCTACCTTGACCTTTAGTAGTTTTTAGCCCTGCAGAGTAAAAAGCAATGGATATATTGCTCATAACAGGACGACAAACTTCATGTTTTCCACAAGATGCCTTATATCATCATTCTTCTCTTTCTTGGTAATTCCTTTCCACTTTCTCTCTCTCTCTCTCTCTCTCAGGGTAACTCGCGAATATTTTTTGGCTGGTGCAACATAAGTCTCAGGCTTCCTTGCACCATATGGCTATTAATAATAATAATCACGCAGTGTTCTTGAAAGGATAATCTGCCATTTATTTAAAAGATAAGACATGGTCTTTGTAGTCATACAGGACAAGCACAAAGTTTATTCTGTGCCGAGACCATAGCTTTTTTGTACTGTACAGACCAAACATATACAGTAAACCCTCGATTTAACAGACTAATAGGAGAGAAGGGGTGTCCGTTAATACTGAAAGTCTGTTAAATCGAATGTAACCTGGGGGGGGGGCCATTTTTTTATTGTTCGTTCTTAATGTAAAAAAAAAAGCTTTAATACAATATACTGTACAATATAAAATTATTAAATTATAATAAAGAATATGTAATATTCTGTTGTAAATATAAAATGTTGCAGTTTCGCCTTTGATTTACAGATAACAGAAACAGTTTGTTTTTTTATGCCGTAAATTTCACAAACACATGCTACTGAGATGCCTTGTTCTAATTTCTCAATTAGCTCTAATTTCTGTGCCACATTTAAGTTCACATACTTTCTTTTAACTCCTCTATCACTTGATGCCATTTTAAATTAAGGATTGCAAAATTATTTAATAAATAAAGCCACAATTCAAAAATCACAGAAACACTATGTATAAAACCTGACTACGCAATAGGTTGAGGCAGACTGAGACCGAAACAAAGCAAGTTGGTAGACTTGTAGTTTAGTGTCTCGAGTCACGTTCATCTTACAAGTCCTGCCTGCTCTTATCTGTTATCTTTAATCTGGGAAAACAGCTATTTGAACACGTTTTCAGAAAGAATAAAAAACAATTTCCTGAATTTGATTATAAAAATAAAAGTAGGTAATTATCAAAACACTAATGGAAATAGGTAATTATTATTCATTTTTAATTAATAATAACAACACTGAAGTTTTGTATAACCTAAAAAAAATAATATGGTTGAGATTAATATGTACGTTATTATATTATTATTTGTCCGGTCCATTATATCGGGGTCCGTTAAATCGAGAGTTTTCTGTATATAAAAGGACAAAAGAGACTTGTACTATTTATTATTTTGATTAGACGTAATATCTTTAGCTATCCCTAATCATGACTTTAACCCTCTGTCTAGCACATCTCTAAAGGTCATGCTAACTGATGATAGACTGTAATAACACCATGATACCATGGAAAATGTCTGGAATAGAGGCAATAAATAATTTAAAATTAGGCACTTCTTAATGAGTTCATTATCTTGAGAGTGCAGTGGATATAAGACAAAATGATACATATTAAAATAAATTAATTTTTTTATAAATTAACATTAAACCTGGTTTAAAAATAATCACAATGACAAACAGATAATTTCATAAGCGTATAAATGCCCACAAGTGTGGAATATCTTTTAAGCATATAGAGCAAAAATATATTTTGAAAAGTTTTAAAATAAGAGTTTAAGAATAAAAACTACGAATATCTTATAAGATTTTCATTATATCTTTTGTTTTAATTTTTTTTTTTTTAAATTTAAAGAATTTGAGAGCCAGATTTGTTTTCACCACTTTCCTGTGCTTGATCGAATATTTGTCAACAAGAAATAAAAGTCAAGAAATTTGCAAATTAAACTGATACTATGCTAATTTAATTATAAAGGTTTACTATTTTAATGTTTATAGCAGTAATGATAGTAATAGTAATCGTGCATGTGATGTAAGAAAGCAAGCATCAGCAAAAAAATAATAATAATAATAAAATTTTCACACAACCATTCCCTCTAAATGTTTGTCCAGTCCTCTTTAAATTTATTTAACCTATCAACTTCGACAATGACAGATGGAAGTTTGTTCCAGCAATTAGCCACCCACTGGCTAAAGGCAAATTTCTGCACAACTATTCTACAGATGTCTTTCCTCAATTTGAATTTATGCCCCCTTAGCTTTGTAATCTGAACAAGTGAAAGAAACCCATCAGCGTGCTCAACCCATTCAAGGCCTTATACACCTGCGAGGTGATCCAAATAGGATTACCTCGCAGGTGCCTAGTCTCCAGCTGCTGCAATTTGCAGAACTTAAGCCTCTCTTAGTAAGAGGATCCCTTCATTCCCCTCACCAATCTTGTTACCCTTCTCTGTACACACTCAAGCAAATCTACATCCTTCCTAAAATGAGGCCTCCAGACCCGTACGCAGTACTCAAGGCATGGCCTGACCATTGCCTTATACAGATGGGCAATCACCTCCTTTTCCCTGCTAGCAAAATTCCTGTATATCATTGACAAAATCCCATGACCTGCTCTTGCAGCCTGTCTGCATTGTTCAGAAAACTTCATATCTGACTGCACAATTACTCCCAGGTCTTTTTCATTTTCTTCCACCCTAAGTGTAGTACCACACAGTTGGTACATTCCTCTGGGGTTACTTCTACCCATATGCAGTACTTTGCATTTGTCAATGTTAAACTTCAGATGCCACTTCTCAAATTTTCTAGATCTTGTTGCAGTAGCACACTGCCATTACTGTCATTAACAGCGCCTCCATAGCCAGGTGGGCAGGAGCTGCAGTGCGTAGCACACGCTTCTTGATTAGACCGGGACAAGGACCCGCTTCTTGATTAGACCACGCTTCTTGATTAGACCCGCTTCTTGATTAGCACACGCTTCTTGATTAGACCGGGACAGGACAAGCACAAAGTTTATTCTGTGCCGAGACCATAGCTTTTTTGTACTGTACAGACCAAACATATACAGTAAACCCTCGATTTAATGGACTAATAGGAGAGAAGGGGTGTCCGTTAATACTGAAAGTCTGTTAAATCGAATGTAACCTGGGGGGGGGGGGCATTTTTTTATTGTTCGTTCTTAATGTAAAAAAAAAAAGCTTTAATACAATATACTGTACAATATAAAATTATTAAATTATAATAAAGAATATGTAATATTCTGTTGTAAATATAAAATGTTGCAATTTCGCCTTTGATTTACAAGCTCGTGACCACCAAATACGAAGAATGCGGAAAGGTCAGGGAATAACCACCGCATATCTCGGAGCAATATGGTCTTAGTTGCTAATGCTCCTAAAAACCAAATAACAACAACAACTGTCATTAACAACCCTGCCAACCTTTGTATCACTGCAAACTTCGACACTAAGCCTGATATACCTTCATCAATATCATTGATAAATATACAAAACAACAGTGGAACCAACACCAAACCCTGTGGAACTCCACTAATAACATTAGTTCACGAAGAGAAGCATCCATTGATTACCACTCTCTGTCATCTCCCACTCAACCATCCTTTTATCCATTGTAGCAACTTACCCTTAATACCGTTCTGCTCCAATTTGTACAGTAGTCTTCCATGTGCAACAGTGTCAAAAGCTTTCCTGAAATCCAAAAATTATTTTTTGCATCCAGTTCCTTTGTAACCACATCATAATATCCAATCAAATTTGTCAGACAAGACTTTCCCCATAACAAACCCATGCTGTGTCTGAATTATTGTTGCAGTCTTGTTTAGATGATCCTGGAATGCATCTTTAACCAGTGACTCCATTGTTTTACCTGGAACAGAAGTTAAACTAACTGGTCTATAATTACTCGTGTCACCCTTCGATCCCCCTTTGTGAATTGGGGATACATTTGCACATCTACAGTCTGTGGTGACCTCACTTGAGTCCAAGGATGCTCTCATAATTATGGCTAAGGGTTTGCTTAGTTCCTTTGCCACCTCCTTTAATATAACTGGATAGATCCCATCCACCCCAGGTGCCTTTCTTGTTTAACTTCAACAATTTCTCCTTCACTTTGCTCTCAGTTATTACAAAATCATTAAGCACCCTGCTACAATTTGATAACCTTCTGGCACTTTCAATCCTTAATAACTCCACATGTGTGAATGTAGATGCAAAATGCTCATTCAGTTTGTTTGCTATCTGAGCAGGATCATCAACCTTCGAACCATCAATATCAAGTGGACCAATCTGATTCATCCCCTTCTTTTTAGAGTTTAGAATTACAATAGTTAGCTGCATGCTGGACAATAACAATAGCCATATGCAGAATTGAAGTGCCATTACTGATTGCTGTGTTTGGTGTACTAAGCTGTATTAGCTGAACACTAAAACTAAAAACGGCTAGAAGGCTACATGAATTAAAAGAAGAATTCCACTTACAAGGTCACTGTTCAGAATATAAAATCCACTAACAATAGTAAAACAACATCATTTGACCAAACAACATTAGGCAAAAACCTGTAATATCAGAGCCCATTACTGATTGCCTTTGGCCAGCGGGTGGTTGGTTGGTGGAACCGACTTCCATCACTTGTTGTTGAAGTTGATAGCCTAAACAAATTTAAAGCTCAACTGGACAGGTATTTCGAACAAACGGAGGGGTGAAATGGGAGTGGTGTGTGTTTTTTTTTTGCTGATGCTGAATAAGCTTGCTTTCTTGTATCATATGCCTCTACTAATGCTAATGCTAATACTGTATTTGGTGTACTAAGCTGTATTAGCTGAACACTAGAACTAATAACAGCTAGAAGGCTTATGTGAATTATAGTAAAAATTCCACTTACACAATCAGCTGTTCAGAATATAAAATCCACTAAACAACATTTGACCTAACAACATCAAGCAAAACTTGTAATCCAACTGACTCACTTCAGACTGAAACTATGACATGAAAGATGCAAAATCAAAACCAAAAAAATATAATGTTAGACATCTACATTCCTCTAGAAGTAATTTTCTCATCCCATGATGTTTATTTTTATTACAAACTTATGGTGTTCTGAACTAATACTTACATGAACTAGCGTTCGCAGCAGACATTCTGAGTCTCTCCTTAAACTTACATCATTTGATCGGGTTCCTACCAAGATATCTCCACATGCCACCCTTAACACCTCCAAAGTTGTCCAAATGAGACCTTTTAAACACCTCAAAGGAGGAGGAGATTGTTCAAGAACTATAGAACCAGAATGTTACAAAGCGAATAATGAGATGGAGAATTTGTTCCCACTCAGAGCATTCTTACTTTCTCTACACCGAACCTTCTTTCATCAGTAAAAGCCAGATACTTAAACTGCATTCTTCCCTATGTATCCAACCCCCATACGATACTACCAGTGTCAGAAGTTTGGTCATTCCCAAATTATCTGCCGAGGAGATTCAGTTTGCTCAAACTGTGGATCAAAAGAACATATTCATACTGATTGCAATGCTGAATGTCCAAACCGTAAAGGCAACCATCCAGCCTTTTCTAAATCCTGTGAGAAATGTAAGTGGGAGAAAAAAAATCCAAAAATACAAAGTAGAGAACAAAGTCTCATACCGAGAAGCAAGAAAACATCTGCTACAAATGCTGAAGCATCTCAGAAATGCCATACAGTTTCACTTCAAACAGATATGTCAATTCCCCCAGTATATCATCTGAATGGGCTTGGTCACTGCTATCATTTTCAAACTGTAGATAGGACGGACAATATTCTGATCTCAATACCACCAGTCAACTCCAGTAATGCCAGATCAAATTTAAATCCAGATTATGTTAGAAATAAACCATCTGATACTACAGTTATGGACATTGCAGAGAATAATTGTTATGATGAACCCATTCTAGTTCTTCATGCAGAAGACAACATGGACATATGTCCATTCTTCCCAAAAAAGAATAAAATAAAAATTGACCATTACAGGCAGATCACCACGAAGAAATAGACAAATTCTAATTCTAAACCTAAAAAAATAACAACATAGCCCAATGGAATTGCAGAGGCTTTTGCAGCAACATGATGACATCAATGAATTAATCAATCAGCATCATCCGGTTAGTATCTGCCTACAAGAGACAAATCTAAAATTGTCTAAAGATAAATCTAATTGGTGCCAGAATAATTTGTAAAAAAATATAAGCAGCTAATGTTAAATACCCTACATTACCTTCACCTGTTCTTACCTGGAATGGGAAGGAGATCTCTACTCCTGCAGCGATCTCAAATACATTAGGAACTGTGTTCTCTGAATTGTATGCCTCAATCACATATAAGCCATCGTTCCAAAAACTTAAATCCAAAGCCGAGAAATTCATACTAAGCTTCAATGCTACCTGTCCTTTACCCTATAACCAACTAATCACAATATCTGAACTGAAACAATTCATATATACCTCTAGAAACAGCACTGCTTGCTCTAACGGAACTTACTATATAACGCTGAAAAATCTACACCAGAAAACTTTATCCTCACTGCTGAACTTTTACAATTGGATCTTTTCCAAACATACATTCCTCAGTTCCTGGCAACATTCCTATGTAACAGCTATTCTTAAACAAGGAAGAGGTCATTCAATTCCTAACAACTATAGCTCAATTTTTCTAACCAGATGCTTGAGTAAAACTTTGGAAAAAATGGCCCACTGTTGACTTACCTGGTACCTTGTATCCTGAAACATAATCAGTAATAATCAGTTTGGCTTTCAGAAGAATAGATGTTCTTGTTTATATTTCGGCATGAACTGCAGGTCAGTGGAGTTCACAATAAATCATCAATACAAATGTAAATCATATTTAGCAATCAGGGGCTTGAACCCCAGTACACTCAAAGAGCTCGTGATAAAGGTTGAATCAAATTTAAGAAATGCATTTATTAGAAATTAACATCTCGTCATAGAGTGTCTTGATATCGAGAATTTTTGAAACTCTAATGGATCTCCATTCTGTTTATATGAGGCCATTTACCATATTTTATTCAAAACTTCCTTTGCCACATTTCTTTCCAAGTTCAATACCGGCAAGCTCTGTCTAAAACATACAACAAGAAGGAGTCCCACAAGGCTCTGTCCTCAGTGCCACTTTATTTGCAATATAATAAACAATATCGCAAACAGCATTCTAAACACTGTCGACTCATATCTCTGTGCTGATGATCTTATCTTATCCTGTCATTTGCAGAATATTAGCTATATTGAGAGGCAATTAAAAATATCAGTAAATAACATTGAACTATGGATGACAGAATGGATACAGACTATCAAACCTAAAAACTACAGCTGTGCATTTCTGCAACAAGTGCAAAATGCATCCTAACCTGAGTTACACTCGGACAATCACCCTCTTCCAATCATGAACAGTATTCATCTCCTAGAAGGCGCCTCCGTAGCCAGGTGGGAAGGAGCAGCAGTGCGTAGCACACGCTTCTTGATTAGACCGGGGTTCGAGCCCGTCACTACCAAATACGGAGGATGCGGAAAGGTCAGGGAATGACCACCGCATATCCCGGAGCAATATGGCCTTAGTTGCTAATGCTCCTTAAATCCAAATAACAAATAACATCTCCTAGGGCTAATATTTGATAAGAAGCTAACCTTCCAACAGCACATGAAACATCTATGAACTACTTGCATTAATAAAATGAATATATACTCTGTGTCATATATCTCTAGTACATTGTGGGTGCAGATCGTTATACCTTGCTCCACTTATATAGGTCCCTGATTAGATCTCAGCTAGACTATTGAGCACCTGTTTGTGGCTCTGCTAGGAGAGTACCTTAGCATGTCCTGCTCCATCCAACATTCTGCTCTTAGAGAACCCCAGTTCAAAGTGTGTGTGTGTAGAGGCTCACAAACCTCCACAGTATCTGAAGAAAGATGTTACTGCTGAATTACTCAGCTAAAATTAAAAGCTTCCTCACTCATCCAATTTGGCCACTACTGTATGATCCACAATGGACAACCCACTATGGAAACAAACCCAGGACACTCCGGCCTGCTCAAACCATTCAAAGCCTTGTACACCTCAATCAGATCACCTTGCAGTTGCCTAGTCTCCAGATGCTGCAACTGACAGAATTTAAGCCTCTCCTGGTAAGAGAACCCCCTTGTTCCTCTCACCAATCTTGTTGCCCTTCTCTGTACTCATTCTAGCAACTCTATATCCTTCCTAAAATGAGGCCTACAAACCTGTACACAGTACTCAAGGTGTGACCTGGCCATTGCCTTATATAAAGGTATAATCAGCTCCTTGTCTGTGCTAGCAAAATTCCTATACAGCCACTTCCTGATTCACGTAAGGGTTGCGTTCCACAGAACCCTATGTAAGTCGTAATTTTACATAAGTCGGAATTTCTCTTAATGCTTATGCAACGCTTGCAAATTTGATTGAAGCAAAAACGAAATGTTCGAAGAACATGTAAATAGAATTATTTATTCAAATTTTTTACCTTGCAGAAGTGGAGGGCTGTGGAGATTTAGAAGAGGTTTTTTTCCAACACATCATAAAATTTCTCTGCAGCTGCAGAATCAATCAGCACTGGTGACCACCACATATGTTAATGTTTTGGAAACCAGCACGATGCTTAAACCTATTAAACCACCCATTGCTTGCCATGAACTTGCCTTGGGGTTCACCATAATTATCCTTAATATTTTCATAAATACCTCTTGCTTTTATGGCCATTGGACTCAGGGACACTTGCTTCTGAATCTGATTTTCCATCCATATTATTAATAGCTTTTCCATCTTTAATATAGCACCTGAACGCTGTTTTGTGATCACTGTTGATCACAAAATTCATCAAATTTATTTCCTATACTTCTAGCATTGGTGTACATGCAAGTATACATGCACCTGTTCTTACTCTTAGTTACCCTAACACAGTCCATGTATTTACTTGTTCCATGATGACTCTGAGCAGCTCTTGAAATCCCCAGCAACTTGCTCTGTAGGTTGCTGCTCATTGAAGTACAGCAGGCAGTGCATCCATTCAAAATGGGTGACCAAAGCAATGTTGAGTCAGTTTAGTGTGATATAAGAGCACTGGGGAAACAAAATTAAGAGTTCTGTTATAGGCATGTGACAGAGAAAGAGAGTACCCCTAAATCACATTGTCTTATAATGAAGGATTTTAACTTCCAGATGTTGACTCAAATTTGTGTGTTGGTTACTCACGTACAAGCAAGACTATTGTAGATTTCTTGTATGACTGTTTTCTACAGCAACATGTTAGAGAGGCAACAATAGGAAGTGATACTCTTGATCTGGTTATCAGCAGTGATTCTACATGCATTAAGAACCTGTAGGTAAAAGACCCACTGCGTGGCAGCAATTATATTATACTTATGTGGAATTTAATTAAAGACAACTACTGTCAAGAGTAAAGGGAAAGGCCTTTGCTTTCGTAAGGATGACTGTAGTGGTCTCAGACAGTTTTTAAATTCTATGCAGTGGGACCAACTGATAACGTTACCAACAGCAAATTCTAACTGGGAAGTATTCAGGGAAGTAATCAAAGAAGCTGCTGGCTTTTCATACCAATGAAAAAATGCTGTTCAGAGCTTAGATCTAAATGGAAGTCAGATGAACTATTGAGGCACATGGCAGACAAGAAAATTGCATAGAATGCATATAAATTATCAGGTGATGCAGAAGCCTGTCATAGATATAAATTAGTCTGAAATCAAGTCACACAGGAGATTTGGTAAACTAAGGAAGATTATGAGAGGTCGCTAGCAAAGAAAACAGTAATGACTTATATGCTTATATTAACAGTAGGAGGAAGGGGATGAATCATATTGGGCCACTTGATATTTATTGGTTAACTGTTCATGACTCTGCTCAGGTTGCAGACAAATTGAATAGGTATTTTGCCTCTACATTCACACGAGGAATTCTTTATGGTAGGTGATGTCAGAAGTTTCAAACTCCGATGGGGAGCTAAATGACTTTGTGATAACTGAAAGGAAAGTAGAAGAGAAATTGTTGAAGCTGAACATAAAAAAGGCACCTGTGGTGGATGGGATCTAGCCAATCATATTAATAGAGGCAGTGAATGATGTGAGCAAACCCTTAGCCATAATTATGAAAGCATGCTTGGATTCAGGGGAGATCCCAATGGACTGGAGATGTGTGAATGTATCCCCAATTCATAAGGGGGGAAACAAAGGTGACATGAGTAATTACAGATATGTCAGCTTAACATCTGCTCCAGGGAAAATAATGGAGTCGCTGGTTAAAGAAGTAATGAGCCTGGACAGAAATGCAATTATACTGCAGTAACAGCATGGACGTGTTAAGGGGTGTTCTTGTCTAACCAATCTGATAGGTTACTATGATGTCATGACCAAGAAACTGAATGCAAAAAATAATTTGATACCATATACGTGGATTTCAGGACATAAAAGATTGCTGTACAAACTGGAGCAATGTGGCATTAAGGGAAATTTACTGTTATGGATAAAGGGGTGGCTAAGCAGAAGACAGAAAGTGGTTATGAAGTGACACTGCTCTTCATGTACTGATTTTATAAGTTGAGTCCCCCAAGGTTCAGTGCTGTGCCTAATGTTGTTTTCAATATTTACTAATGATATTGATGAAGTTATATCAGGCTTAATGTCAAAGTTTGCAGATGATACAAAGGTTGGCAGGGTGGTTAATAACAGTAATGATGGTATGATACTGAAACAAGATTTAGAAAAATTAGATTGATGGGCTGAGAAATGGCAGTTGAAGTTTAACGTTGACAATTGCAAAGTATTGCATATAGGTAGCAGTAATCTCAGAGTATCTGATGAACTGTGTGGTAGTCTCAAGGTATTATAGAATGAAAAAGATCTGAGGTAATTGTGCAGTCAGATATGAAGTTCTCTGAGCAGTGCAGATGTGCTACCAGGACAGCTCATTGGGTTTTGTCAACGATGTTGTTGTTGGATTTTTTTTGTTCAAAGGCTGCTATGGCCAAATTGCACCTGTTCCTGTGGAGGGAGACCATATAGATTAGTAAAAAAAGTTTATAAGAGCATAGATATATATTAATCTGTTTTAGATAGTGGAAAAATTCAGATAAATTGGAGTTGTCTCCAATAATATGTCTTAGTTGAAGAGACTCATTTAAGTAACTGAGGGATTGGAATTATGTGGATCTGGCAGACTGATAATGATCTATAAGAATGTTTAATCTATAAGAATGTTTCATAGTTAATGGTGAATCATAGTTCAAGCATGGTGGGGGATTATTTTCTTGTAATAAATAGAGATGCGTAAGGTGGGTATGTCCAATACATGCTCTGGCAAGCACAACCTCTTCCTGTCTGTTTGAGTGAAAACTAGATTTCCACAGCTGTGGATTCTGTTTTATATTTCTTAACTTGTTATTTAACTGGTTATGCCAAATTTCTCTCTCCATTTTTCATTGCATATTCAGTTTATGATTAGTTTACAGTCTGTGTAAGGAATCTGGATATTGTAATTATCAGAGGGATTTCTTACTGCTTTGTTCTGCATGTTCATTTTCTGGTGTTCCAGTGTGCCCTGGGATCCAACAGAAGGTGACACTTTGCCTATTGTTATGGAGATCCAATATTTGAGTTGTTATTTGATTTATCAATGGATGTGGAGAGCGAGAATTGCCATGGAGAGCTGTCACTGCACTCCAAGAGTCTGTATAGATTATAGTCTTCGGAGTGAAGTTATTAGCAATCAATTCAAATCCTTCTTAATAGCATAGAGTTCTGCAGTGAAAGCACTGGGTTCCTATGGTAAAGATACAGAGACTGTTGATGTTGGCAGAACCACAGCTGTATCATTTTGGAGCCATCAGTATAAATTTGCAGAGTTTGTGCATTTGCCAAGGAGTGGGCTGCATGTAGTTTATGAAAAGTTTGATTGTTCAGGTAGTGTTTCCCCCAGAGTTGGAAGTAATCATCACATGAAGGTATGTGTGCTTTCCATGGAGGTTGCATGATTTCTCTGTCTTGATGAGAATTGGTCAAATGCATATTCCACTGCTGAATTAGTTCTTGTAGGTGGATTCCTGTAGGTTTGTTTTCATGAGGTTTATTTATAAAAAGGTTTATCCATTGAGAATTATAGAGGTGTGCCCAGATAGGATGAGATGGAAGGCTCTTTATTTTAACGCATAGTTCAGGAGCAACATCTTTCTCCGAAGGTGGAGTGGGGGTTCATTGGCTTCTCTAACCCCAGGGGCTCACATCTAGTGAGTATGGGCTTGGCACATCCAGGGTCCTGAGCTGGATATGATCAGTCTTCTCTTTCTTGGTGATTCCTTTATACTTCTCTCTCTCTCTCTCTCTCTCTCTCTCAGGGTAACTCGGGAATTTTTTTTTTTTTTTTTTTTGGCTGGTACAGCCTAAGCCTCAGGCTTCCTTGCGCTATATAGCTAATAATAATATATAGGCTTTGGACTGGTGAAGTCCTGAAGGCCCCAAGAGCAATCCTGAGCACACTATTATTCTATTTTTAAGGTAACTCTCTATGATCATTGGAAGTCGACCTCTGAGTCCTATGGCATAGAGATCTTTTAGAATGCCATAGCGCCAGGTGGTGTCAAATTCGTTTTCAGTATCTAGGCACACCATGACAAGATGTCCTTTTCAGATAAAGGTATTCCATATGTTATGCTCAGCTTTTACCATTAGGTCTAATGTGGATCAGTTTTTGCAGAAGCCTTATTGATCACATCAGTTGTAATCAATACGAGACTCTATGTACCATACAAGTCTGTTGTGTATCATCTTTTCTAATGTCTTGCCCAAGCAGCTGGTAAGGGATATTGGTCTATAGTTGCATGGATTCATCTGGTCTTTTCCAGGTTTAGGGAAAGCTAGCACTGTTGAATGACACTGTGAGCAAGGATTATTATTATTAGCCATATGGTGCAAGGAAGCCTGCACCAGCCAAAAAAAAAAATTCTGAATTACCCTGTGAGAGAGAGAGAGAAGTAAAAGGGAATCACCAAAAAGAGAAGAATAATGATATCCAGCTCAGGACCCTGGGTGTGCCAAGCCCATACTCACCTGATGTGAGCCTCTGGGATTATAGTGGCTTTCAGAGAAGATCTGATTCAGAAACAAGAGAGAATTTAATGCCTTTTTGTCTAGTTGTTGCAACATGAGGTAATAAACTCCATCAGGACCTGATGCCCCACTTGTTGATTTGTTTAGTGTCCTGTAGCTCCAGAATTGTAAAGAATTGATTATATGGGAGTGTTAGCCTTGTTTTATGTTGCTAAAAAGATGGTTCATTTGCAGATATATCTGATATTTGTGCAAAATTTTCTGCGAGACCATTAGCTATTTCAACTAAAGATGATAAGTCTTGCCCATTCCACCTCAGTATTGTAGAGGATGCCGTTAGGAATCTACCATTCAGTTTTTTTTTTTTTTTTTTTTTTTATTCCAGATTATTCTGCTATTGGTATCCTTCATTTATAGTAGAGGCAAACTAATCTTTTTTAGCCTTTTTCCTTACAAATCGTGCTTTTGTTTTAAGTTTTTTGAAATTTATAAGGTTCTCCATTGTTGGGTGTTTTCGAAACAGGTTCTATGCCCAGTTTTTTTTTCTTTTTTTGGCAAGCTGGCACCATCACTCCACCACAAATTGGCATGTTTAAAAGAACTAGTATGGATTTTGGGTATGGCCTTGGTTGCGGCATTTATAATCTGAGTTGTGATGCATTGTGTGGCATCATCGATGGATTGATGTCTGATAATTTCATTGTCTAATGAGATATTAGAAGCAAAAAACTTCCAATCAATCTTGGAAAATTTCCATTTTAATCTGGAATAATTTGCCTGAGGGATTCCAGTTGTTTGGATTTCACAAATTATTGGATAATGGTCACTGTTTTGGAATTGTCCACAGTTGACCAGCAGATGAGTGGATACAATGTTGGAGAGCAAATTGTTAAGTCTATAGCTGTAGTTTTTCTAGTAGCAAAAGAATGTAAGTATCTGCACGAGCATTCATCAGTGTTAGATTATGTTTGTCAAGCAGCAATTCCAGAAGTTTTCCTTGTCTGTCTGTCTGTATGTGGTGAGCCCAGAATGGGTGGTGTACGTTAAAAATCCCCTAATAAACAAAAGGGAGGAGGGATCTGCAGCAGAAGTTTTTCTAGATCATTATAAGTATATTCTTTGTTTGGTGATAGGTAGATTGAAACCGTTGTTAACATGATTCCTAAGGAGAAATGTTTGCTAATGCTTTTGAGGAGGTCTGCAATGGAATGTGTTTAGTAGGGATTCTTGAATTTACAAGAATGGCCACACCTCCACACACAGTGTTATTGGTATTTCTATTATGCTGATATATACAGTATAGTTCTCGATTTTTGGAATTACTTGTGGTGGTAGGTTAGTTTCTTGTAAACATATGCTTACAGGACTATACTGTTGGATTATCATAGATATCATCGATGTTGCTACGTAGGCCTCTACAGTTCCACTGTATGATGTGATCCATTATTTGTTTTTAGTAGTTGGGTTTGATTGAGTCTGCCTTTTAGGTCCAGTCTGTTTTTGTCTCTCCAATTTTATTCTTTCTTTTTTCGTTTTCAGTAGGTCGTCTTCCTCATCCCGGTTAATGTTTTCATTTGTATCCATATTTGTCAAATTTGTCAGAGTTTTTTGCATTGGGACTGCTGTTTAGTTTTTATGGTTTATGAGGAAGACTGCAGTGCAGTGGTGGTACTGTAATTGGTATGTTGTTGGCATGATCTATCACATGCTGTTCCTTAGTAGATTGCTGCAATGTTGAGAGTATTTCTCAGGTCCAATCTGCAATAGATATGGTTGGGGGAACTGACACATCAGTTTGAGTGGCAGCTGACTGGAATTTCTTTGCTGCTGTTGCATAGGTATAATTTGGTGTAATAAGCATAATTTGCATTTTGCCTCCTGGTAAGTGACTTACCAGAAGGCTAAGAGTCACTTTCCGCTCTACTTTGTATTTTTGTATCTTTTTCCCTGTTTTTCATTGTTCACAGGTCCTTGAATAAGAAGGGTGATGGCCTTGACAGTTTGGACGTGGTGTTTCAGCATCACATTCCATTTATGTGTGGGATTTTGACCCACAGTTTGGGCACACTGCATCCCCCTCAACAGATGGTCTGAGAATGCCCAAACTTTTAGCACTTAACATCTGATGGGATTAGGAATGTAAGGTCTTACACGGCAATTGAGATAGCTGGCTTTAACACTCGATGGTAAATTTCGTGTGCCAAATGTTAGGATGATGTTCCATGTGGGAACAAGCTGACCATCTTTTCTGATCAAAATCCACTTAGCTTGTGTGACTTTCTGTTCTTTTAACTCTTGGACCAGTTCTTCTTCTTTGATATTAATCAAATCCTACTGAGCAATTACCCGTTTAGAGGTATTTAGTGTTGCATGCGGGGTAACTTGCACAGGAATACCACCAAAGGTTGAGAGGTTCAGCAGAGTCTCTGATTGCTTAAAACTCATACTTTCTATTAGTAAATCTTTAGATCTAAGTCTTTTCACCATTTTAGTTGAACCTGATGAGCTTTCCAAGTATTTCTGTATCAGAAATGAGGAGAGCATACTCCTGCATTTGTTTGACAAAGAGTGGAAGATAAGGAAAGATGGGAATTCCTGTTGCTCTTTGTCAATTCGCAGTCTTTTCGACTGTGATGTATCATAGTCAGTGTTATTTACTTTTGAACATGATAAGTGTCGAGAATCAATTGGAGGGGAATTATCATATTCTATGTTTGCTCCTTTTAGTCCCGGAAGAGGGACTTTCTTCTGCCAGGTTACCGGCCCTGCCACGTGGAGGCAGGAGCAGTGCCACTAGTGACCAAGTGGTTGTAGTATAGTTTGTTATTAATTAATATATATATATATATTTTGGAAATAAACAAGTAATTACCTTTTATTCAGTGCGTAGGATTTCTTCTTTCCCAAATCTCCTTATACGTGAATGCAAATTGAGCATATGTAAGCTCTGATTTATGTAGTATGTATCGATAATTACTTTGACTAAGTATTTTCTTCGACCTACTAGAACCTTTGTCACTCAGCCACATCATAGGTAATGATGCAAACCTCTCTAAATTTTTTCCTATCTTAAACAAATTACAATGTATGATCGATTATAATTGCTAGCAGAGTAGTTATCCCATGTAACCTCTCATACTTTGGTAGGTGCAATATGGCCTAAGTAGCCCTTGTACCAGAAACAACCATAACAACAACCATATATGATTCCTTGCTTCTATGAGATTATAAAAAGAGATGCATCAGAGTAAACAAAAGCTTAGATATTGTTGTGTGAAATGGTGAACCACATGGATAGCTGTATCAACAAAGGGCAGGTAGTTGAATAGTCAAGGTACATTTCATTCAGGGCATGTTACAATTCTTGATATTCCTATATTACTGGCTTTCAAAAAATGCAGGAGTTACAAAATAAGGACTCTTTCAAAGCTACAACTAACCAAAACAGTGTTGATTATTTTTTATTGTGTTTAGCTGCATAGCAACAGCAGAAAAAGAGATAGTGTGAAGGGTAGTGTCCATGTTCATTGAAAACTAATCTCTGCCTTCATCCATTCCTCTATCCATAGCAGTAAATTACTCCTATGTGGAAGAGTGTCAAAAGCTTTTCAGAAATATAAGTACAATTGACCTTTGAACAACACGGGTTTGAACTGCGCGGGTACACTTATACCTGGATTTTTTTCAATAAATATATTGGAAAATTTTTTTTTGAGATTTGCGACAATTTGAAAAAACTCGCAGACGAACCGCATAGCCTATATATATATATACAAAGATATATATCTTTGTATATAATAGCTTAATTTTTGATGTTTGCACATGAGGCAATGTATGCATAAACTCGAGAGAAGAAAAAAGCAAAAAGTATAAGAAATCGTATTAAGTAAATAGTATGAGATGAATTAACAACCTAATAATTGTATCCCATTTTAAAAACGGGTAGCCTATGGTTAGTCTATTATAAAAAGTTAAAATTTATCAAAACTTCCACACACAAACACTTACAGACCGCACGTGGTGCCATTCACAGTCGAGAGAAATGTAAACAAAAGTAAAGATGCAGTATTAAATCATAACTGCATAAAATTAACTGTAGTACATACTGTACTACTGTAATGTCTGCACGGGTAGCACAGTGGTAGCATCACTGTCCTACTCACACCGAGTGGAAAAGGCCTGGGTTCGAATCTCATCGATGGGTGGGCTTTTTTCACTCTGTGGCTGAGTTAGTCGGTCTCAGGTGTAGATAGCAAGGTCCCCCCCCCCAGAAACTGTTTTTTTTTTTGTCCAGCAAACAGGCAAATCGACTAGAGAACACACGCAATTTACAGACAAATAAATATATGGGTAGATGTAATCATTTTACAGGGGACCCTGATATAATTTTTTGTACTACTGTAATAATTTCGTAGCCACCTCCTGTTGCTATTGCGGTGAGCTCAAGTGTTGCGAGTATCCGCTTAAAACGCCGTGTGACGCTAATTATCTCTGCATGAGCAGTTCATCTTTCCAATAAATTGCATATTGCAGTAAAAATTGATCTCTCAAAAAATACACGGTTCTTGCATATTTTTCATCGTGTTTAGTGCAATACCGGAAACCTTGAATAACACCATGGGACCCATATGAAGTGCCACTAGTGATGCTGGAAGTGCTCCCAAGAAGCAGAGAAAAATCATGGCATTACAAGAAAAAGTTGAATTGCTTGATACGTACCATAGATTGAGGTCTGCAGCTGCAGTTGCCCGCCATTTCAAGATAAATGAATCCAGTGTAAGGACCATTGTAAAAAAAGAAAATGAAATTCTTGAAGCAGTCGCTGCAGCTACACCAGCAGGTGCAAAAACCTTGCACTTTTTTCGAAATACCTTTTTATCTCGTATTTAAAATGCAGCTTTTATGTGGGTGCAAGATTGCTATAAGCAAAGCATACCTATAGATTCTAATATGATTTGAGAAAAAGCGAAGTAATTATATGACAACTTAAAGCAAAAGGAAGGTGAAAGTTCTAAAGCTGGAGAATTTAATGCCAGCAAAGGATAGTTTGATAATTTTAGAAATAGGTTTGGCTTAAAAAATGTCAAGATAACAGGAGAAGCAGCTTCTGCCAACCAAGAGGCAGCAGACGAGTTCCCAGACCCCATTAAGAAAATCATTTAGGAGAAAGGATATCTGCCTGAACAGGTTTTTAATACAGACAAAAGTGCCCCATTCTGGAAAAAAATGCCACAAAGGACATTTATTAGTAGGGAAGAGAAGCAAGCACCAGGATTTAAGGCATGAAGAGATAGGCTAACTCTGCTGTTTTGTGCAAATTTAGTTGGGTTTATGATCAGGACTGCCCTTATCTATAAAGCTGCTTGAAGGGAAAAGATAAACACCAGCTGTCAGTCTTTTGGTTGAACAACAAGAAGGCCTAGACAAAGAGAACCATTTTTCTGGATTGGTTCCATCAATGCATTGTCCCAGAAGTCAGGAAGTACCTTGCAAGTAAAGGACTGCCTTTTATAGTTCTTTTGATATTGGAAAATGCCCCTGGCCACCCAGAACCCCATGAGTTCAACACCGAAGGCATTTGAAGTAGTCTACTTGCCCCCAAACACAACGTCTCTAATTCAGCCTCTAGATCAGGGGGTCATAAGGACCTTTAAGGCTCATTACACACGGTACTCCATGGAAAGGATTGTCAACGCTATGGATGAGAACCCTGATAGAGAGAACATCATTAAAGTCTGGAAGGATTACACCATTGAAGATGCCATCATTGTTATAGAAAAAAACCGTGAAAGCCATCAAGCCTGAAACAATAAATTCCTGCTGGAGAAAACAAACTGTGTCCAGATGTTGTGTATGACTTCACAGGATTTACGACAGAGCCAATCGAGGAAATCATGAAAGAGATTGTGGATATGGAAAAAAAGGTGGGGGGTAAAGGGTTTCAAGATATGGATCTTGGAGAAATTCAAGAGCTAATAGACACCACACTAGAGGAATTAACAGAAGACGACTTGATGGAGATGAGTGCTTCCGAACCAGTGCCGACGATGAGGAAGAAGCCATGATGATGAGGAAGAAGTGCCAAAAAACAAATTGACATTAGACAATCTGGCAGAAGGGTTCCGATTATTCAAGACTGCTTTTGACTTCTTTTACGACATGGACCCTTCTATGATATGGGCACTGAAACTAGAGCAAATGGTGGAAGGATTGGTACCATATAGAAACTTTTTAGAGAAATGAAAAAGCAAAAAAGTCAGACAGAAATTATGATGTATTTCTGTGAAGTTACACTGAGTGTGCCTGCTTCTCCTTCCACCTCTTCCGCTTTTGCCACCCCTGAGACAGCAAGACCAACCCCTCCTCTTCCTCCTCCTCAACGTGAAGACGACGAGGATGAAAACCTTTATGGTGATCCACTTCCACTTAATGAATAGTAAATAATCATCATGCCATACAGTTAATAAACTTATCTGCTGTGTATGTGTGTGAGTGTCTTTGTGTGAAAATCTAATAAATGTACGGCAAGAATGTATGAGACGTTTTTGTATCAGAGCGTATAGGCTAGGCTACCATAAAGCAATCATATTGCTGCTTCTTCATTATCAATTCATGAATCGTTATACCTGTAAATAAATATGAATTTCTTTTTCACATTAACTTTTCATTTTTGATGTCTAGTGTTAGTAATACGTATAATCTACAGTGTTTTGTATCATATAAGACAATATTGATGTAGGTACTGACAGACAGATTATTCATCTTGTAAACAGATGACGTAAACTTACTGTATCGATAAATATAGTACAGTAAGGTACTGTAAATGTATTTTCTCTTCCTTATGATTTTTTTAATAACATTTTCTTTTCTCTAGCTTATTTTATTGTAAGAATACAGTATATAATGTGTTAAATGTGTTAATCAACTGTTTATGTTATCGGTAAGGCTTCCGGTCAACAGTAGGCTATTAGTAGTTAAGTTTTTGGAGAGTCAAAAGTTATATGCGGATTTTCAAATGTGCGGGGGAGTCACCCGCCCAACCCTTGTGTTGTTCAAGGGTCAACTGTATACGATTTCAACATTATTTTTTTGCATCCAGTTCCTCTGTTACTGCATCATAGTATCCAATCAAATTGATCAAGGAAGATTGTCCTTGACAAATCCATGCTGTGACTATAGTATAACTTCACTCCTGTCTAGATGGCCCTGTATTACTTTATTAGCCGCCTCCGTAGCCAGGTGGGAAGGAGCAGCAGTGCGTAGCATACGCTTCTTGATCAGACCGGGGTTCGAGCCCATCACCACCAAATATGGAGTATGCGGAAAGGTCAGGGAATGACCACCGCATATTCACGGAGCAATATGGCCTTAGTTGCTAATGCTTCTTAAAACCAAACAACAACAACATTACTTTATTAACCAGTGACTCCATTATTTTCCAAGAAACAGAAGTTAAGCTAACAGACTTGTAATTACTCAGGTTTCCCATTGATTCCCCTTTGTGAATTGGGAAAACAATCACACATCTCCAATCCACAATTTGGACTTCCCCTAAATCCAGAGTTGCTCTCATAATTATGGCTAAGGGTTTCTTACTTCTTTTTGCTGTCTCCCTTAATATAATTAGATAAATCCTGTTATCTGTTCACTTTGTTAGCAACCTGAGCAGGATCATCAGTAGTTAAACCATTCATATTTAGGAGACCAATGTGAGATATCTCTTCCTTCTAGTTAAACACCTAAAAGGATGAAAATAAAAAGTAAAGAAGGCATGGCTTTTCTTTCCATTCTTTGCCAGAGACTTCTCTTAATTTGCCTTAACTTGCCTAACTTCCTTTTTGACTTGATTACAGACTAATTTTTATCTGCAGGCTTCTGTATCACATAATTTATAATCATCCCACATATTTTCTTCTCTGCAACAGTATCTTTTAGTTGATAGGAAAAGGCTAGTAGTTTCTAGCCTGTGAAAATGGATGAATATTTTGTTGACATTTACTACCATCTAAAAAAAGTGCTAAAAGGAAAGCTAGATTTAAACAATTTTAACATCTCTGAGATTAGTATTAGTACTGGCCATATAGTGCAAGGAAGCCTATGACTTATGCTGCATCAGCCACAAAAAACAAAACAAAAACCGAATAAAATAATAAGAAGAAAATTAAAAAAAAAAAAAAAAATCGACAACCTCCTCCCATAGGTAATTATTCAACCGATCTTTGAACTTCTACAAACTGTCAGTCTCTACCACCCATGTAGGTAACTCATTCCAGTAATTTATAACTCACTGGCTAAAACAAAACTTCCTGCAGTCCAGTATAGAACTAGGGGCCATAAATTCAAGTTTATGCCCCCTAGTTCTAGAATCATAACCATGAAAATTTTGTCCTTATTCATTTTTACTTATGACTCTGGGGCCATAAATTCAAGTTTATGCCCCCTAGTTCTAGAATCATAACCACGAGAATTTCGTCCTTATTCATTTTTACTTATGACTCTGAGAACCTTAAAGACCTCAATTAAGTCTCCTCTAAGGTGCTTAGTTTCCAAGCTCTGCAACCCACATATTCGAAGCCTTTCCTCATACAGATGTCCTTTTGCTGATCTCACCAGGTGAGTTACCTGTCTTTGGACCCTTTCAAGAAGCAAAATGTCTTTCTTTAGGTGTGATCTCCGTACTTGAACACAGTATACCCCAAAGACCTAGGAGTAATTGTGCAGTCAAATATGAAGTTCTCTTTGCAGTACTGACAGGCTGCCAGAACAGTTCATAGAGTTTTGTCAGTGATATACAGGAATTTTTCCTGCAGTAATAAGGAGGTGATTATCCCATTGTGTAAAACACTGATCAGGCCACATCTTGAGTACTGTATACATGTCTGGAAGCCTCATTTATAGAAGGACATGGATCTGTTAGAACGAGATCAGAGAAGAGCAACAAGATTGGTGAGCAGAATAAAAGGGTACTCCAACTAGAAAATTTTACAAATTGCAGCATCTCAAGACTAGACACCTGCGAGGAGATATGGCTGAGGTGTTTAAGGCCTTGAACGGATGGAATAAACTTGATGCTGATGTAATCCTTCCTCTTGCTCAGACTACACACATGATGAGGTAAATAAATTCAAATTGAAGAAGGTTAGCTGTAGGTTGGATGTGCAGAAATTGCCTTCAGCCAGTAGGTGGTTGATTGTTGGAACAAATTTCTATCTGGTGTTGCAGAGGTAGATAGTTTGAATAAATTCAAGGAAGAATTAGATAAATTATAGGGGATGGTCAGGTTAAATGGAAAGTGTTGGCTTTTTTTTTTTTTTTTTTTTGTTGATGCTGTATAAGCTTGCATCATTTGTCACTGCTACTACTACCACTACTAATAATGGTACCAGTATTTGCCATGGGAAGGAATCCCCCCCCATCAGGAAGAAATAATATAGTAATAATAATATTTCAATACATAAATTGACTTCATTTTTTGCCTTGAAAATTCATGCTTAATCATATATTCACCACATAAGTAATTTTTTTTAAGAGTCATCTGTTATATTGTTTAATGATGTATTACACTAGAATCTGCATTGAGGGTCACTATCAACTTTTTAATTCAATTATTTCTACCCTTTCTTTTAAAATCTTACATTGGCAAAATTTCATTATACTGCACAGTAAACTGTAAAGAAAGCAATAACTCCCTTGCATAGAAGGTCATGAGCCCAAAACCTGGTGCCAACATGCAGATGCATAACTAAGGTATGGCAAACATGGTCTCTCCACAGGTGTTGATTCATCATAGACACTGAATGGAGATAAAATCTTATGTAGAATAACTGAATTTGTAATTTATTTGAAAAATATGAAAGTTGTTATAAGAGCCTCTCCTTTTTTATAAAATTACCATGTCATGGTTGATAATTTAATAATTAATTTTTATAGTTTGATTATTATTTAATTAATTCTATAATTAATTTAAAATCACTATTATAGCTATATTAATTTAAAATAATATAGCTATAATATAATTATTTTGCTGAAATTAAAAGCACATTTTTGTTTTTTGGCCATATGTGTCAACATCCCTAGTTATGCTTCTGACAACATACCATTTCTCTTATTGATGCTGCATGTGTACACTGGAGACTTTGATTATGTGACCAAGGCATTCCTTTTTGCCTGCTTAGTACTGTATTGCAAATTGGCTTCTCTCTAACCCAGTACTTTAATAGGGAAGTAGATATGCTATATGAAATTGATAATATGAAAAGTTTACTTTTTGAGTTCTCAAAAAGTAAATAAAAAGCATATCTCCCAATGAAGTTTTGGTCTCTTGATGAAGATGAACAAATTCTTAGATTTTAAAAGTTCATTAGCAATGCATATTTGTGTAAAAATGTATGTGAAGTAAATTATAAATATATAGGTTTTTAAAATGCACAATGAACGTTTCATTTTCTCTCTCCTTTACATGCTGTGCATATGTAAAAGAGAAAGAATGAAAAGTTCATTGTGCATTTAAAAATCTATCCCACCAAATGCCAAGTTCTTAGATAAACATGCTGCTAACTAAACCCTGTTTCATTTTGTAAAGTGTCATTTTCATTCATTAAAAACCAGGCAAACATTTAAAAAACAACCATATATATTTTCCCAAAAATTCTCATTTAACACACTTTTCCTTTTTTAAAACACATTTGAAAACTTTATAATGACTTTCTCTAAGTAAACACACAATGTAAACCCAATGCTTTTCATTCATATCAGTAAGGAAAATTTCTCTTCTGCGTGCATCTTATAAAACTATTCCAATAGGTATATCAACTTAAATTTGACATGAATTCCCATCAGTGCAAATTCCTTTACTTTTTACAAGGAAGTATCTCACATACAGTGAACAATGAAAGTAATTAAAAAGGCTTTGCCTTTTCTCTTCTTACGAACGTATTGTCCATTATGAGTGAACTCAGTTGCACATCATTGTGTATATGAGTGTAGCCTTATTAATATAATAATGGCTTGTATATTCATTGCAAAATAAAAGTATTTATCTTCTTTTTTAGACTGGATTCTTCTTATTTTACCAACTTAGACAATTTAAGTTTAAAAAGCATGAAATATACAGTATACATACACATATAATACAAATTTTAAAACACTATATCCAAGTAAGCAGCATCATAGCTTGCTACTCACTGAGCTACACTTTCTATAATAGCTTTTCTTCATCTCTAATATGTAAAAATGCTTGTGTTTGTTTTGTTTTTTATTTGGTTTTTAGGAGCATTAGCAACTAAGGCCATATTGCTCCGGGGATATGCGGTGGTCATTCCCTAACCTTTTCGCATCCTCCGTATTTGGTGGTCACGGGCTCGAACCCCGGTCTAATCAAGAAGTGTGTGCTATGCACTGCTGCTCATGCCCACCTGGCTACGGAGGTGCCTATGTAAAAATGCATCACTTCTATGTGTATCATGTGACTTAACACTCACCATATATTGACAAGGGAAACAAAGTTCATGCCATGCACTGTATTCTTGTAATTCTTGCTTTGGTTTGTGTGTAGTATGGAAATTATTGCAAGCTTTCAATTTTGTGTTTTCTGAACTAGGAATACCACATAGTATGCCTATAAATTTCCTTTTTTCTTTCTACTTGAAATTAATTCAATAACATTAAATTCAATTGACATTTATCTATTTCAGTTATATTTTTACTTAGCATAGACAAACAATAACATGTAACACACTAAACAAGGTTTCCATGATTTCAAACATTGGCTTGAAATAAATGATTACTTCATAAGCTTTTGAAAAGGTAAGGATCATAAATTCTCCATGTACTTCCCCTGCTAAAAGGAAAATTTTTGCTACACTTTGACTTATGAGTTTTTGCTATTTTAGGGAAAAATGTGCTGGTGTTTCATCAGTAGCCCAGTTGGCAAGTGGTGGACTGTATTTGTAAATACCGGTAGGTGAAATCCATGGGTTGGTGGTTCAAATCCACCTCAAACAGAAAGTTTAGTTTTTCATTAACTGTTGGCTTGTGAAGTCATAGTACCTGTATGTATACCACTCATTAAAGATCATTTATTTATTTATTTAAAATACATTAGGTGATATGGCATACTAGATAGAGCACTTCAAATCCACTTTTGTGCTTAGTATTTTCTTTGGAATATATAACTGATCATGTCTCTTTTCTCTTTTATTAATTACTGCTTGAAAAAATCAGTTGGCTAGCCAAGTTGGGTATCCACAAAATTCTTCAAAAGAAAAATCTTTCAAAAATGCAATATTTGGTAAGGACTTCAATAGGTACACTTGCATAAGTTTGTACAAAATAGTACTGCCATTAGAAGAAATGTATTTATCACTAAGCACAAATAGCATATGCTCTAATAGTCCAGAATCAAGTAGGGCCTGAAAATCTAAATTGAAAATATTCTTTAAATTATAAATAGCAAATGCTGTTTTGTTCTTTCCTGTATTATGAAAATTTAAGACTATTGCACTTACTGTTCAATTTAAATCTTTCTGGCCAAAATGGCATTTGATATTTTATAATTTTGATGCTTTCACTTTAATTACATGGAAGCTCACATCAAATAACTTCACTAGTTAGAAATTCCATGTTTTGTTGTGGCATTTGTAATAAAAGATCAGTAAGTCCTGAAGCAGGCTGTCATGACAGTGTTTCGTCTTTAAAATAAATGGAAAATTAACTTTTTGGAAGTGGTATTAGTTTAAAGGTAGTTCAATACCAAAGTTCCAGTAAATTTCATTCTGCTGTGAGCATTAAGACCATTGCATTTGAAATGCAGTGTAAATCTTATTGGCCTAGAAAAAACACAAAAGACAATTTGCAATTTTAAAAATGTTCTTCACATCTACTCATGTGAACATTTCTAAGCATGAGTGTGAAAAAACTCTTCTTAATACTGTATGTAAATAATAAAAATATTTTATTTATTTATTACTTATTTATTGTTATTATTATTAGTTATTTATTTTATTATTAATTAAAATTATGTATTCTTTTTACCTTTATTTGTATGCATATACGAACGTTTTTAAGAGTGAGCCAATGTATCTCTTTCTATAATGCTGCATGTAAATAGTAACCACTATTTAAAAATACTGATTTTACTAATTCATATTTGATTCAGTCATTATAAATTATAATTATAAATATGTCAGTACTAATGATAGCATAGTAGCAGAATTTGAGGTTAAGTGACAGTAACCTTATAGTGTACAGCAGATACAAACGTGTGTTGCAATTTGGAAATGTACTGGATGAAAATTGCATGTTATCAGTATCATTGTATAGTGTGCTTTGGTCACCATGTAATGAGCAGATACTTTCAGAGCTCACTTTGGCACCTTTCCTATTTGTGGAATAAAAACCCTCATGGTAAAACACATTAAAATGTGTTAAGCTATCATAACAAATTACATATCCTGGTTTGTGGGATGAAAGCCCAAGGCTAACCCAAATTCTCAGATTACTGATATCCTAGGTTATTGGGTGAAAAATGGAGAGCCAATCCATTCACTCAGAATGCAAATTCAAATCAGAAAGGCAAATGAAGGCTGCATATAAAATCTGCCATTCACTGATGCAGCAGTCACCATCTTTAGGGCCAGTCTGAAGAGTGGCATAGTCAACTACATACATGTATAACCAAAGAAAGATATTATATCCTTTGTAGTATTTGAGAATGTGAAGGCACAGTACCTCCTTAATAATCAGAGACCTAGGCATGCTTCCTTTTTTTTACTTGTTATATGTAAATGGGTTAAGAATGAGCCATTGGGGGAGGCAGGGAGAGAGAGAGAGAATAAAGGTGGGTTTTGGTGACATTACTTTTTCATTGATTGCAAATATGTTGAATGATTGTTTAAAAAATGTTGCTTATTGTGACTTAAAGAGTTGAATTTTTAACTTAGAGAGCTTGGATTTTATTGTTAGCCATTTAAAAGTTCAGTTTTTCTAAGAATTGCATTTGTAGAATATAATATAGGCTTGTATTTCAATTAAATGAATTGCAAAGAATGATTATAAGAATTTTCCGCAACTGTCAAGTGTCCAAATTATACTAAAGTAGAATGTAGGTGTTAAGTTGCTGTTTTCTAAAACATCATCACTGGATTACACATCATGGTTTTTGACATTCTTTATTGTGTTTGTAAATCGATATTTTGTACAATTATCTTCATATTTGCTTTTCTTTATACTTAATCTCTTGAGAACATCCTGATCATTTGACTTTGTACTTAACATTGAAGAAACATTACTTATGGTTTTCGCATCCTCCGTATTTGGTGGTCACGGGTGTAAAACAGTTCAAATAAAATATAATACAATGTTTAATTTTTTTTCATTAATTGGAAACACATATCCTTCCTTACCATCTGATTACAGAGTTTAATTTTTTTGTGTGTGCTTTCTGTGATTCAATACATTTACAAACTCTTCACTTGTGATGAGTTTGAAGTCTCAATCATGTACTACTATTAATCATGTATTACAATCATGTAATCATGTCTCAATCATGTATGCAATATATATGTGATATATTTGGATATATGCTACATTAAAGGTATGTATCCAAAGGTATATACAGATATTCTTGTACTCATATATCAATGTATAAAGCCCTATTTAACCCTATACCAGGCATGGGGTCTAAGTGACCCCAGGGATTTTTTTTCAGGATGAAAAAGAATTATAAGAAGGAATGTAATAGTGAGTAAAATTTATTTATTTTACTTTAAAGAACCATTTGTTTTGCTTATTCCTTCTAATAATTGGCTGCATTGTTCTATTAGAAATATTTGCACCTGGTTAACAGTTAGGAAGTATAATTTCTAGATTTGCCTCTCCATAAAATCTTCAAACTGTAGCTGATTACTTTTTTTATATAAGCTACTTAGAAACAAATTGTTATCACAAAATTCCAAACTGACTGTTTTAAGGTAGCATGTACATAAACACTTTGGCATGGTGCCGTGTAAATCCAATTTCACAGGAAAGTATAGGTGCTTACATAATATTGTATGTATACCAGAGTAACATGCAGTGGTATGCAAGAGAGTTACACACCTCAAAGGCAGATATTGTTCTTCCATAGTAATTATACAATTCTTCTGGCCCTAGCCAAGGACAGACAGTTCAAGAACTTTACTACATTTTCCTAATAAACCGTAATTTTAATATCTTTCTGTTGGTGAATATTTTTAAGATTTAAGATATTCAACTAAGTTCAATAGCAAAGCTTAATTTCAACTACTAGAAACAATCGATAATCGGTGAGATAGGCTTCATGTGAAATTAGACCTTCAGTGACATCTGTACACCAATAATGCCTCAAATATCATCTATGAATAGAAGGATTACATTAGGATGATATACTATGAAATATCGGTGTAAATACACCATAGTGAACTCATAATGAAAAACTACATGAGTAGTGTAAATGCATCAATTTGATTGTATCTGATATTGTGAGTACCTTCACAATGAGTTACCATGTATTGTAATATTTCAAATAAGCAACGCTTCACTAATAGAGAAGACTATTGTTACTTATTCTCGGTACTGAAACGGTACTGTCTGGGTGGGCACCACCACCCAGACAGTACCGTTTCAAGGCTTGTTGGCCTATCGTCAGTGGGTGGGTGGGCAGGTACTCTGGTGTTGCAATCATGCTAACCCAGTTGTGAAGTTGTTTCCACAATATGCGAGATGACATAATTGCAACACCAGAGTACCTGCCCACCCATCGACAATAGGCCAACTAGCCTTGAAACGGTGCCGTCTGGGTGGTGCCCACTGAGAATAAGTAACAATAGTCTTCTCTATTAGTTTGTTTGTTTGTTATTAGGTTTTTAGAAGCATTAGCAGCTAAGGCCATATTGCTCCGGGGATATGCGGTGGTCATTCCCTGACCTTTCCGCATCCTCCGTATTTGGTGGTCACGGGCTCGAACCCCGGTCTAATCAAGAAGCGTGTTCTCTATTAGTGAAGCGTTACTTATTTGAGGTAGTGCATGGTAACTCATGAAGATAGTCACAATATGAGATGCAATCAAATCGATGCCTTTACACTACTTATGTAGTTTTTTATTATGAGTTCACTATGGTGTATTTACACTGATATTTTATAGTGTATTTTAAACTCATAATATAGAGAATTTATATTTTATGAGAATTTATATTTTATTTTAGTATTAGGATGATATGAATTGGTGGCATTCAGTTTTGTGAATGGTTTGTCAAAGCAAACCTGCAGATGATATCACATTTAGTGATAGATACACAAACTTCCAGAACACTGTGTACTAAGTGTGGATGGCGCCTTCGTAGCCAGGTGGGAAGGAGCAGCAGTGCGTAGCACACGCTTCTTGATTAGACCGGGGTTCGAACCCGTCACCACCAAATACGGAAGATGCAGAAAGGTCAAGGAATGACCACCGCATATCCCGGAGCAATATGGCCTTAGTTGCTAATGCTCCTAAAAACCAACTAACAAACAACAAACTAAGTGTGGAATAGTTCTTATACCACTGTTCATGGTCATTGTTAAACATGCCAAAAAAAGTATCTGCCATTCATCATTAGTGGAAACTTATTTTTTCAGATTAGTATTGCATATTGCTTCTAATATGTTATACTGTGGGATCACCTTGCGTCTGTTATGTTCAATGACCACACACCTGAAGATTTTAAAGAAAATGCTTGTGCTGTTCAGTCAAGAATAATACTTTGGCATGCGCAATTCATTTTGAACCATTATATCAACAGATGCAAAATACAGGTAGATTATTACTTGAATCATTTACTTTAATTCACAAATTACAATAATTACTGCAGCCACTAATTATAATATCTCATTCAAATATTATTTCTTCAAATTTAGTTAAAGATATATTTTCTTATAAGACTCTATATGTATACATAAATGTAACTCTCATGAATTTGATAAGTCTTTGAAACTAATGCTACTCATATTCATTATTCCTCCTTCTATTGAACTATTGTTATTAAAATACATTGTGAATTAGTCAGAAGGTGACTTTCTACTTTTTAAGATTTTTCATAGCTTTATTTCACTAAGCACCATGCTGTTTTGAAATTGGTCTTTTTTTTATTATTCAAAAATGACAATTCTAATTGAACTACAGTGGCTGACAAAATATTTTTAATTGTAAGTCAGGTCAATATGTGGTTTCTGGAATGCATATTTTGTTAATTTCATTCAAAAGTTTGAATGAAAATGAAAAATTGAAATTGTGATCCCAGCTTTAACACTTCAACACAAGGTGCCAGATCCTATGGTTATACTTCTAAGTAGCAAGTAGGTATATTTCTGGTTATCACCATAAACATGGACAATAACTATAGTACCCACATAAGCTTATGAAGAGTTTCAAACAGTCACATCTTTTTTTTATACAAAGTTTATTTTTGTTCACGTATGCTATTATTTTTTAGTGTCCTAAGTTTTTTTTTTCCCCACTTTTGTTTGAAGCCATTTATTTACTTTTATCTTTTTGTGTTTAATTAGTGGGCCAGCTAACTTGTGGTAGTAAGTCATCCAATAGTTCATGTGTCATAAAGAGTTTCTTTACCTCATGAAATTTCACATCTGTATAAAAGAAATTCTTTCATTCACTAAACTTATCAGAAGTGTCATTCTGTTTAACTCTTCTATTGGAATTTTGTAATGTTACAAAATTTTATGGACAGTTTCATTTAATACCAAAGTGATTTCTAGAAAGAAGGAAAGGCATGGAGTTATATTTTAATGCAGGTGTCGAAATAATTGGATAATAAATGCTTCTTTGTGCTATATTTTTCTATCTTGCTGCCTGCCTTGGTGACTCTTGGTTCCCTCCAGTGACAGCAATACGGAAATATTGCTCCATAAAGAAATATGCTAGATTGGGAAATTTGCAGTTTACTTGTGGTTGACATTATAGGGAGAAAAAAAATCTGTGGATATATGACAGTAATATGCAATAAAAAAGTGAGTTTTTTGATTGAGTATTATCACTCTGACAACAGTTCTGTGCAATAAAAAGTCAGTTTTTGACTGAGCATTATCACTATTCCGTGTATGTATTATTTCTTTTATTATTTACCTTTGTTTTAATTCAACATATTCTTTGTTGAATTAAAAGAAAGTTTTGTTTTTTACTTTCCAGAATCCAGATATTGTTTTGGTCCATTATCTCAATGTTCCCTACAGTGATGATAATAAGCTGCTCATTACTCCTAGTCTCAGTTACTGTGCTGACAAAAAGGAATGGACAAAAGAGGAGCTTGTCTCCCAGCTCAAACCAATGTGTAAGTATCAATGAAATTTTCAGAATAAAAATATTTAATTGACAACTAATTATCAAAATGTCCTATAATAATAATAATAAGCAAAACTCCAGACTGATAACATCTACTGTCTGCTTACCGATTGAGCAGCGCTAGAGTTACCGTATTGTGAAACTAATTTTCCGCGTAAGTTATCCGACATTTCTCGTGCAGGCTTTCTTTACCTTCACCAAAACCACATTAATAATACTATTCTGTTTTGGTAAGCTATTTACTAATCAGACAAGTTAATGCTTAGCATAATTTTAGTTCGTAGTAAATCACCGAAGTAGGTGAAATGGATCATCGTTGTTATACAAATATCTAATATTGTGAATGCCTTCACAACAAATTGCCCTGATATTACACTACCTCGAATGAGCAACCCTTCGCCAGTGGAGAAGACTAATATTACTTATTCTTGGCAGATATCACCACCAAGATGGCACTGTTTCAAGGCTTGTTGGCCTATCATCGGTAGGCAGGTAGGTACCCTGGTGATACTATACGATATCTGCCGAGAATAAGTAACATTAGTCTTCTCTACTGGCGAAGCATTTCTCATTTGAGGTAGTGCAATATCAGGGTAAGTCATTGTGAAGGCATTCCTAATATGAGATATAACAAATAATGCCATTTCGCCTACTTCGGTGATTTACTGCAAACTAAAATGATGCTATGCACTAGCTTGTTTTATTAGTGAATTTTCCATAGTCTGAGGCTTTCAGTCCTAAAAACCTTTTTAGTCTAAGCCATTTACAAAACTATTTTAATATATAATTGTCCTTTAATGATGTCAGAGTTCCTGGATTCTCCCTACAAAACAGCCAATAGTGCAGCCAGTCCTTATGTATTATATTATAATTATGTAAAATAATTGAATAATACAGCTCTACAGAGCCAGAAATATAGTTCCTCACTCACTCATGGAGGTATTTTTTTCTAGTTGCTATCCCAAAACCAAGAAAACATCACTTTGCTCCAAGCAGTTTCCTTAGCTAGTTGTTTAGCGAAGATGCTGGAGGGGAGGGGGGGGGAAGCAGAAGAAATTCATGTTTATAGTGTCTCAAAAGCTCATACATAAAAAAAAAAAAAAAAAGAGGTTGATTTTATAATATAATAAGTGAAAGCACTCACCATTAAAGAAATAATTTAATATGGGAATTTACAAAAAGTTCACTTATAGTACACTTATTCACATGTTCCTTTTGGAACATTTTACTAATTATCTTCAGTGAAATATATACATTTCTGAGGAAACAACAATGACAAGAAGAACTAGAAATAATGGGATGAACCACAGACAGAATCAGGCTGCTTCTTATCAAAAGCAACCTGAATGTGAAAAGAGCTTTTGCTGAGTTAGAAGTTACTTCTGCCAGCATAAAATCTGTGTGGTGTGAGTTAGCTGGAAGCAAAGACATAATGAGAGGGGAAGTAATATACAGACCAAAATATTTTGAAGAGTATGACAAGAGTTTCTACGTGCTGATGGAACGGGAAAGCAATTATGAATATTTTATTTTAGGTGACTCAATCTGTTCCTAATTGATTGGAATAAGTAGAAGAGAAACTCACCATAAGGAACAAAATTTTTAAATAAACAAACTAGATGATTATTATTCATACCAGCATGTTAGAAAAAATTCTAGGACTAAGAATATTGTTGATCTCATCATTACTCACAAATCAGATGACATCACAGGATTCAAAGTACAGGAAACATTGGCGTGTTGTGATCATGCAGTTATTAGTTGGAAGATGAAGAAAGATGTTGCAGTAGTTAAAGGTAAAGACCGATTTTAATTTCAGAAAAGGGGACTATGGCAGTTTAAGGCACTACACAGCATTTATTAATTGGGCAGATTGCAGAGGGAGGGTGAATATGCTAGAATCATGGAATACCTTCAAAGCAATAATTAGGGAAGCCATGAATGCATATATACCATTAAGAAAATATAACATGAAGAGAATGCCAGGATCGATGAATATGGAGCTCGCCAGTCAAATAAAGCAGAAAAAGACAGCACGGGAAAGTTACAGAACAATGAAAAGAACAACAAAGTATTCATTAAAAATGCGGAGATGGGAGAAATCCCAGGTGCCGTCTGACACGAACATACCTTATACCTGTAATAGTACCACAGATAAAGTTAGGGAAGTTGCTGAGTATGAGACAGCACTGGCTAAAAGAGCAAAGAATAAGGACAAAGAGTTTTTCATGCATGCAGATCAAAATCTTGTGCACTGGGTGTGGGAAAGTCTTTGATACCCAGCTGGTGCTCATGAAGTGGATAGGTACTTCGCATTGGTCTTTACTGACAAAAGACCCTTCATGCAGAAGAGGCTGTGCAAGTGAGGCTGAGCTATACGAACTTTGTAATTTTGAAATTATAAATGACTGTTTATTTGAAAATCTTTTGAGCATAAAGGCAAGTAAGGCTTTTGGAGTTGATGACAATATACCCAGTAATATTGAGGGATGCAGCCAGAGAGTGTATTTTACCATTAAGGTTAATTATGAGGACATGTTTGGACTTGGGAAAGATTCTTTGGGTTGGAGAAATGCCAATGTATTGCCAGTGTATAAAGGCAGTTCTAAAAGAGTGAAGTCAGTAACTACAGACCTGCTAGTCTGACTTCAGCGGTAGGGACAATCTTAGAGGCAGTGATTAAGAGTACAATACAGGGATATTTAGACAGAAATGGCATTCTGAAGGACACACAACATGGGTTTGTTAAGGGAAAATCATGTTTAAGTAACCTGGCAAACTATTTTGAAACAGTTACTCATGAACTAGATGTAGGGAACAATTTTGACATAGGTTATTTGGATTTTAGGCGTTTGACTCGATCCCCCATGACAAATTACTGTATAAACTGGAACATGTTGGGATTACTGGAAAGATTCTAAAATGGATTGCAGGGTGGCTGCAGGCAGAAGGCAGATAGATGTGATTAATGGATATTCTTCAGAGTTGTCTAATGTCAGAAGTGGGGTGCCCCAAGGATTAATTCTTGGACCGCCATTGTTTCTGAGTTTCATAAACAACATCAATGAAAGAATAATGGGTGTGATGTCAAAATTTGCAGACAACATAAAGATTAGGAGAGTCTTAATGATCAGTGCCTATCAGCACTCCTTCAGGATGACTTGAACAGGCTTCAGGAATGGTCAGAAAAGTGGTAGCTATGTTTTAATGCAGAAAAATGCAAGTTCTTACACTTGGGAAATAGCAATCCCAAAATAACTTATATGCTTGGTGTGGTTGAATAAGAAACAGTAGACGAAGAAAAGGATCTGTAGGTTACAGTACAGGCAGGTATGAACTTTTCTGAGCAGTGTAAAAGGCAACCAGGAAAGCCCATGTTATCCTATTGATGATTTATCAAACAACGTCCTGTGGAAATTGGGAGGCCATAATCCCATTGTACAAGGTAATTGTAAAATCTCATTTGAAATACTCTCCAAGTATGGAAACCTCTTTTGAAAAAAGACTTCTTGAAAGGATCCAAAGTAGAACAGCTCTCATGGTGAAATCGGCAAAAGGACAACTGTATGAGGAAAGACTTCGATTATGTGGACTACAGAGTTTGGCAACCAGGCACCTTAGAGTGCACCTAATTTAGGTTTATAAGGCTCTGAGAGGGTTAGTAAAATGAATGAAGATGGAAGTTTCACTGTTATAAAGAATTCCTGAACTACTGGCCATAAATTCAAATTACAAGGGGAAGAGGTTTAGACTACATTATAGGAAGTTTTCTTTTAGCCAACAAGTTATTGATTACTGGAATAAGTTTTTTTTGCAAGTAGTTTAGGCTAACAGTTTGAAGGAATTCAAAGGTTAACTGGATAGTTGCCTACATGAGGAGGTAGCACTTTTTTTTTTTTTTTTTTTGGCCAGTGCAACAGAAGCTTGTTGTTTGTTGTTATTTGGTTTTTAGGAGCATTAGCAACTAAGGCCATATTGCTCCGGGGATATGCAGTGGTCATTCCCTGATCTTTCCACATACTCCGTATTTGGTGGCTCACGGGCTCGAACCACGAGCCCGTGATTCTGCCCCAGGTGGGCAGAAGCACTGCTGCTTCTGCCCACCTGGCTACAAAGGTGCCAACCAACAGAAGCCTGTGGCTTCATTATACTATATGGCTAATACTAATGCAAAGGACATTTTATAACAGATGTTATCTGGAACTTTTCTCTTACTTTTTGCTGCAAGTCTGTTGCTATTCAAATGATGTCACAAACATATCAGCATTATGAGATGGTAGGTGTCTGCTGCTGGAGGAAACTTTTTACAATCATCTGTGTCAAAAGAGAGATGATCAGTTCTGGACTAGAGGTTGTTCAGCTCAATTGTAGACCTTGCCAATGGTTCTTGCAATCATTCCTTATTCTTGTTCTTGTTTCTTCAGTAATATATGAGTTTCACTGAGGATAGTTGACAAGAATGTTCCAACAGAAATGAATCATGATTTTTTTGTAATGCAGTAAACTTTTATCACATTAAATTTTCTCTTTAACACAGACATGTTCCTCCACTTTTATATCATTTTAATTTGTCTATAATAACCTTCAAAACTTGCATTGCTAATATGATATAGTTTTCAACAAAATTGGTTTACATTAGATTTGTGACTAAGGCAGAATCATGTATAAGAAATGCATTTATTAGAAATGAACATCTTGTTATGGTGAGTCTAAATTTGGAAAAGGCTTTTGGCAGTCACATGGCTGTTTAATTTCGTACAGAACCTTCACACCTTTGGACTGTGAAGCAAGTTTCTCTTAATTATCCATCATATCATGCAGTGAAAGTAATAATATGCTATATCTCAGAGAATATTCAATATTGACATGCATGGCACAACTGATATGTGACAAAAAATTGCAGTAAAACCTATTGCATATCACATTATATCATAAGGTTGGATTATGTTAGTTCAGTTGTGGTAAACCATTTATATATGTCACTGTGTGGCTCCCTATGACATGGTGAAATGTTGACAACTTTCATTTGATTGGTCATCAACTAAAATTATACCATACCTTAGTATTAGTATTGGGCAAGGAGGCCTGAAGGGCTTTTGCTACACCAGCCAAAAAATAATAATAATAAAATAGACACTCTCCTCATGTAGGTATCCATCTAGATGATCTTTGAATTTCCCCAGGTTGTCTCCGTGGGTGTCGTGGCTGTCAGCTTCAATCACCCACGCAGAAAATTTATTCCAATAATCAACAAGCTTGCTGGCTAAAGAAAACTTCTGCAATCCAGCTTAAGTTGTTTATATTTTAAGTTCATTACATCAAAAGTTTATGTTTAACTGTTTTGTATATGTATTTTGTATGCTGAAACCAACAGTGTCATTGGTTTATGACATTTATGTGTATTACATAAGTGTGTATTAATACTGTGATATATAAGAGCCTGTAGCATTCATATATTATTATTATTATTATTATTAGCTACATGGTTCAAGGAAGCCTGAGGCTTATGCTGCACCAGCCAAAAAAAAAAAAAAACTCCTGAGTTACCCTGAGAGAGAGAGAGAGAGAGAGAGAGAGAGAGAGAGAGAGAGAGAGAGAGAGAGAGAGTCAAAAGTAGAAGGGAATCACCAAGAAAGAGGACAATGATGATATCCATCTCAGGACCCTGGTGTGCCAAGCCCATACTCACAAGATGTGAGCCCCTGGGGTTATGGTTACAAGCAAGGGTGTAAAGTTATCACCAACCTATTTCTGCTACATTTGTTAAAATTATATAGATCCAAAGTAGTTAAAGCATAAAATTGTTAGTGTCACCAAGTTTTGCAGTGCATGTGAAGCCTATTTTCAAATGTGCATGGGTGATCAAGTTGTAGTTACCTCATTTCTGCTGTCAGAGTTGCTGATGAACATTAGTAGGTTTCATAGTTATGGTCTTAAGTGTACTTTAAATATGGAGGGAGCTAAATGTGATAACTGCTACTTTTTTGTGGTAGCTATATCAAATTTTAAAATTGCTACATGTTGAAAAGCAATAGTATATTCCCACATTCCATCCCTATTGTTCTGGTGCCACATAGTTAAGACCTGCCAATTTCAAATTTACCTTCCAGAGAAGAGTTTTAAGAATTGGATGTGAATCTTGTTAACAGGATCATTTGAATTATGACTCAGAAACCTGTTCAAGTAAAGCGCCCCATTTCCATAATCAGCAAGGATTGGATGACTTATTGAGGGACCTGGGTCTAACCAAATCTGGTGCAGAGCTCTTGACATCTCATTTTAAAGAACAGAAGGCCCTAGTGCCAGAAAGGCCAGCAATCACGTTTCTTGTGGAATTTCCTGTGATTTTACAGGAAAGTTGACTGTGTTTTTTTGCAATGTTACTGCATTACCTGCTTGCAGTGCACTGCTATTCTTGCTTACAGCATGCTCCTACCAAACTTTCAGTGTTCTACTACCCTGCTTGCAACATACTTCTATCTTACTTGCAATGCATTAACTTCATTCATTCCTGTTTGTCAATGGTGGCACCACCACTCCTGCCTTCATGCAGTGGGATTGGAAACCTAGCTGGCTAAAGAAATTTTTTTCATGAGAACATTTTTTTCTCATGGGTTACTAGCTACTATGAACACTAGAAATTTCCACTAGAATTTAGAGCAAATTAAGGCCTCCAAGTTCAAAACCTGTTAATACTTTCACGGAACATGATTACAGTATTCCAAAGAGGCTGCAGACAGAAACACAAAGTAATGAAAAACCAACGTTCCAGGAGCATTCCTTATCTGCACAGCCGGTGCAGATAAGGAGTCTATATCTGTTGCTGGCTCCCGAAATATAGTGGAACACCTTCAGTCTGGAGACTTGTTGATTGAAGCTGCTAAACCAGAACAATCTGAACAGTTACTAAAGTTAACAAATTTTAATGGAATTACAGTACTCACCATAATGACTTGAATATATCTCCAGATGTTTTCACTGAGTAGGATAGTCCCCAGTACCAAACAATTGCTCTAGTGTGATTTACTAGTGTCTTTCTAGTGCAAGTACTAGCCTTTCCTAAACCCTTCTTTGCTCAAAACATTTTTACTGCTTTCTTGCTAGTATTATTCTGCTGTCTTACCTTCTGATTGCTTGGTCACTGGTTGACACCATTCCTGCCTCCACATGGCAGAGTTAGATATTTGGGAGGAAAGATCTGTCCTGGAGGAACCCAGGGCTAAAAGGATTAAGACATGGAATGCAAAAACTACCCCCCAATTAAGCCTCAGCATTCATCAAACTCTAAAATAAATGAAGCAGACCATGACACATAACAGTCAAAAGGACTGCATACTGATAAAGAGCAACAGGAATGTTCATCATTCTTTGTCTTCCACTGCTTGTCAAATAAATGTATGAGGACTTTGTCTCCAATTATCATACAGAAATGTTAAGAAAATGTAGCAGGTTCACTTAAACAGTGAAATGACTTAGATACAGTGATTTTTTTTTTTTTTTTTTTTTATGAAAACCCCAAACACAAGAGGTATTAGAACCTATAGTACTTAGTACCGTACTTGGGTTGGAGGTTGAGAAGGCAAAATAAGATAATTGTTGACATTAGACTTGAACTTCTGTAGACTGTAATTTTCAGGAAATACATATGAAGGAAGGTTGTTCCAGAAAACGACAGTTGAATGAATAAACGAGTAAGATGAAAAGTTGGTTCTGTGAGTTTGAAGTTGGACAGTAAATGGATGTTGGCTGGTGACGGCACGTGTTCTCACTGTTTTAAAAGAGAGAGTGGGAATTATAGAAGCCAATTCACGAGAACAGTGCCCATGGAAATATCTGTAGAAGAGGCATGCAGCAGAAACAGTATGTCTATGAGACAGCGAGTGGAGAGACTCAGTTAGAGAGGAGTTATTAATTAACCTAACTGCCTTCTTCTGAATGGAATCTAGAAGCCTGAGGGAGGTTTTGGGGGCACCGCCCCAGATGTGGGAACAATATTCCATGGTAGGGAGGATTTGCGATTTGTACAGAGTGAACAGCTGTTTGGAAGAAAAGTAATGCTGAGAGCAAAACAGAAAACCAAGTTTTTTAGATGCAGAGGAAGCAATATTTCTAATGTGCTTGTGCCAAGAGAGGTTAGAAGTCAGGGTAATCCCCAAAAGAGATATATCATTTTCCCTAGAAATTGGAGTGTCACCTTTTTGCGAGACATAAGACAAGACTGAGTTTTAGAAGGATTGAAATCAACTAAGTTGTCTTTGCCCCACTAGAGAATGCCAAGAGAGGTTAGAAGTCAGGGTAATCCCCAAAAGAGATATATCATTTTCCCTAGAAATTCGAGTGTCACCTTTTTGCGAGACATAAGACAAGACTAAGTTTTAGAAGGATTGAAATCAACTAAGTTGTCTTTGCCCCACTAGAGAATTACCTGGAGATTATTATTATTATTGTTGTTGCTCTTATATTATTTCTCCCTGATTGGGGGTTTCCACTCTATGACGGTACTGCTACCAAGTACACAGGGTGGTTGTAATGTCTGGTGTTACTGTCAGTTGAGGAAATCTCTGACTATCCTACAGGTGTTCAGGATTGCGACTTTCTGGAGTTCTTTGTAGGTGTTCTCTGGGAGACCTATTGCTACTAGGCTGCTATGTAGAGTCTTTGGTACCATACCGGTTGTTGACACGATGATTGGGATGTTTGATACTTCTTGCATATGCCACATCTCCTTGATCTCGTGTCTCCGGTTCGTGTACTTCCTAATTTTTTTCTCATGGGTTTTCTGGACATTGCTAGTGTTTGGCACCACTATGTCAATCAGGTAGGTAGCCTTTTCCACCTTGTCCACAAGGGTTATGTCCAGTCTGGTGTGTGGGATGTTCTTATCCGTTATTATAGCACGGTCCCAGTACAGCTTGTGGGTTCGGGTCTCTAGTACTGTCTGAGGTTCGTACTTGTAGTATGGTACACTTTCTTTGGTCAACTGGTATTTCCTCGCTAGCTTCTGATGTATTATCCTGGCTACCTGGTCATGTCTATGAGTGTACTCAGTCTGGGTGATCACCTTGCACTCTGCAGTGATGTGTTGGATTGTTTCTGAGGCCAGTTGGCATCATTGACATGTGTCATCTGACATTCCGGGCTCCTTTGCGATGTATTTTTAATAGTTTCTGGTATTGATTACCTGGTCTCAGATGGCCAGCATGAATCCTTCAGTCTCGGGGAACAGCGTCCCACTTGTGAGCCATGTATTGGAAGCAATGCATTGTTATCGATGTGATCTTGATGAAGGTCATTGTAGTGTCTGCCATGGAGTGTCTTCTTTGCTCATCTTTCTAACTTTGTTTCTTGTACCGTCTGGGCGGGGGGGTTCTTCGCTTAGGTTGAGTGGGATATATCAATTATCTATCTTCCTTATGGCCTGATAGAGTGGTGCTGTGTTGTTCTCAAAGTAATCCATCAGTTTAACTATCGCTGTATTCTGTTGTTCTATCAGGCCTCTTCATTCCTCTTTCCGAGGTATTGTTATTCTCTCCACTGCTGACTTCGCGTGGTGTTCGCGACTCTTGGTCATCATTGTCCTTGTCTTTCGCATGATATTTTCTAGCTCGGTGTTAGACCAATCTATGACCCGGAATGTGTATATTAGTACTGGAGCTGCATAGATGTTTATGGCTTTAACTGTGTTTCCTCCATTCAATTTTGCTTTCAGCAGGCTTCTGAGTCTCTGATGATATTTTTCAGTCAGGCACTTCTTGATTTCCTTGTGCTCTAACTGCTCAGCCTGCATAATCCCTAGGTATTTGTAGCTCTCTCCTTCTGTAATAGCTTTGATCTCTTTGCCAGTCAGCAGCTGGCAGTTTCGGCCAACTAATTTTTCCTGGTGCAGTGTGTGGGTCTTGCATTTTTCTATACCAAATTCCATCCTGATGTACTTGCTGAATTCTTCAGTGATCCAGAGTAGTTGCTGGAGTTACTTCTCGGTTCCCATGTAGAACTTGATGTCATCCATGTACATCAAGTGGGTGAGGGTGTACAGGTTCTTTCTTCCGTTTTTTGAGGTTATATCCATACTGGCTGCCGTTGAGCATGGTGGATAGTGGGTTGAGTGCTAGACAAAACATAGTGGGCTCAGAGCATCTCCCTGAAAAACTCCTCTTCTAATGGAGATTGGCCTGGTTATAATGTTCTCGACCTTAATAGTGGTACTCCATTTTGCCATTGTTGCCCCTAGGAAGTTTGTCACTATCGGATTGACCTTGTAGATATTCAGGGTCTCTATTAGCCGGCTATGAAGTACGGAGTCGAAGGCTTTGCGGTAATTGATGTAGGCCGTGTATAGGTTGCGGTGCTTCTTGAAGGCTTGCTCCATAACTGTGGCATCTATGGTTAATTGCTCCTTGCATCCTTTCTGCTGGTCAGCTGTTATGTTCTGACTCTCTCTCTAAGTGGTCTGATATCTTCTTAGTTATGCAGCTGGTCAGAATCTTGTACATCGTTGGGAGGCATGTGATTGGCCTGTATTTCACCGGGTTTCTTGTGTCTTCCTCTTTAGGCTTCAGATATATGACTCCTTCAGTGAGAAACTTCGGGATTGTCTCCGGGTGCCTTATCATTCAAGTGATCTGCTCTGCTAGGTGCTTGTGTGTGCAGGTGAGCTTCTTGTACCAGTAGTTGTGGATGTTATCAATTCCCAGGGTTCGCCAGTTGTGGGTGTTCCTGATCGACTGTTTTACTTCTTCTTGAATCTCCCACTCTCTCTCATCTCTTGTATGTCCTTCGTTTTCTTCTATTCTACTTCTATCCAGGGTGCTCTGCTGTTATGTCTTACTTCACTGCTCCAGATATTTCCCCAGAACTCTTTGATCGTCTTCTTGCGTGGTCCGTTTCCTGCTTTCTCATGTTCTCCCAGTTTCCTGTAGAAGGCTCTTTGGCCCTCATCAAAAATTTGTTGTTTATTTTCCTCTGGGAGCTCTCTTTGTATCGGTGTAGTCTCTTGCTGAGTGCAAGGAGGTTCTGCTTCAGTGTGTCCAGTATTCTCCTATTCTCTGATTTCTAGTCTCATGTTTGCTGTGGACGCTGTCTCTCTTGAGGATGCTCTTCACCTTTCCAATCAATTTCTTACTAATATTACCCTGTTGGTATTGGCTCAACTGACCTATCTTGACTCCTAATTCTTCTATCTTCTGCTGAAGTCTTCTTTCCCAAGTTGGTGGTTCCTTCTGTTTTCAGTTCTTCTGCTGCTAGTCTGTCGTTTCTTTTCCATTAATCCTAGTGGCTGCTATGGCAGCGCAGTATACGGCTGTGTGGATAGCCTCCAGTGTTGCACCATTGTTGTCATGGTAATGTGGCATTATTTCCTGATCGAGGTGGTCTGTTACTCTCCACGGGATTTTATTTGGCCTCTGCTTTGGTATCACATGGGTTCTTGTGGGGTCCATTCCTTTGAATTCTGTTAGGGCCTTCTTCAACTCGTCTTCTATTCTGGATAGCATGATGTCGTCTCTTTCCACTTCAGCTACTCTGGGTTGTATTTCTTCTTGCTGTTCCTCCGCTGGTTCCATGGTATGCTGTTCCTCCTCTGGTTCCATATTGACCATATTCTTTGTGCTTTGTAGCAGATCGCTGACATCCTGCTTAATTTTTTCCAAGATGGCAGGAACTATTAGGTTCTTCGTGACAATGGTCCTTCTTTGGTTTGCTAATCGCTGTTCGGTGTCCTGAATATCCAGGTATCGTTCCAACCACTCAGTATGTAGTCGCAATCTATACATTGTCATATCAGTCTCTAGTCTGGTTATGTCATAGTACGCTCGTATGTTGTATGTATTCATTTCAATGCTCCACTTCATGCTTTGGCATTTTCTTCCTTCCTGGGTGGTCACTAGTGCAGTTGTACAGGAAACACTTCCAGTTGGTGGGGCTAGATGGTCTTGCCCTTCCCTTGTGGTAGCCTTATGGTGGACAGTGCTCCACTATCTTGCTTGGGAGACTGTCTCCAACTTTTCGAACCAATTCCTCTGCCTAAGGCCTGAACGCAAGTGACTTTATCCTGTGCCACACTCGATGCAGTATGAAAAATATTTATCTGCGACATCATCCATCTATGGAGGTGGATTTCTTTAGCTTCAGCTTATGTCCAGTGGTTTATTTATTTATTTATTTAGTTAGTTCTCGCGAGTGACACTGCTTAGGTATCACATGATGTGAGCTCACCAGATATAGCATTAGCATTAGTAGAGGCATTTGATGCAAGAAAGCAAGCTTATGCAGCATCAGCCAAAAAAAAAAAAAAAAAAAAACCCACTTCCACTTCACCCCTCTGTTCGTTCAAAATACCTGTCCAGCTGAGCCTTAAACCTATTTAGGCTATCAACCTCCACCACAAGGGATGGAAGTCTGTTCCACCAACCAACCACCCGCTGGCTAAAGGCAAATTTCCGCACGTCTATCCTACGTCTGTCTTTCCTCAATTTGAATTTATGCCCTCTCAGGTGATTTTTCTGAGCTAGAGGAAGAATCCCATCAGCATTGAGCGCTTAAACCATTCAAGGCTTTATACACCTCTATCAGATCACCTCGCTGGTGCCTAGTCTCCAGACACTGTAATTTGCAAAACTTAAGCCTTTCTTTGTAAGAGCACCCCTTTGTTCCATTCACTAATCTTGTTGCCCTTCTCTGTACTCGTTCCAGCAGCTCTACATCCTTCTTGAAATGAGGCCTCCAGACCTGTATACAGTACTCTAGGTGTGGCCTGACCATCACCTTATACAATGGAATAATCACCTCCTTATCCCTGCTGGAAAAATTCCTGTATATCATTGACAATACTCCATGAGCTACTCTTGCAGCCCGTCTGCACTGCTCAGAGAACTTCATATCTGCCTGCACAACCACCCCCAAGTCCCTTTCATTCTCTACCACTGTCAGTGTAGTACCACAGAGTTGATACGTTGCTCTGGGGTTGCTGTTTCCCATGTGTAGTACTTTACATTTGTCAATGTTAAACTTCATTTGCCACCTCTCAGCCCATCTGCTCAACCTTTCCAGATCCTGTTGCAGCAGCATAGTGTCAGTAGTGTCCTTGACAACCCTGCCAACCTTTGTATCGTCTGCAAACTTGGACATTAAGCCCGATATACTATCATCAATATCATTTATAAATACAGAAAACAATAATGGACCCAACACTGAGCCCTGAGGGACTCCACTAATAACATCAGTCCACGATGAGCAGTGTCCATTGATTACCACTCTCTGTCTTCTCCCCCTCAACCACCCCTTTATCCATAGCAGCAATTTGCCTCCAATGTCACACTGATCCAATTTGTGTAGCAGTCTTCCATGTGCAACAGTATCAAAAGCCTTTCTAAGATCCAAGTATATAATATCAAAGTTATTCCCTGCATCCAGTTCTTTTGTGACTGCATCATAGTATCCAATCAAGTTGGTCAGGCAAGACTTCCCCTTAACAAAACCATGCTGTGTCTGAGCTATAACTGAAGTCTTGTCTAAATGATCCTGCAGTGCTTCTTTAACCAGTGCCTCCATTACTTTTCCTGGAACAGAAGTTAGGCTCACAGGTCTATAATTACTTGTGTCAGCCTTTGATCCTCCTTTGTGAATTGGGGTCACATTTGCACATTTCCAGTCTATGGGTACGTCTCCTGAGTCCAAGGAAGCTCTCATAATTATGGCTAAGGGTTTGCTTACTTCCTTTGCTGCCTCCTTTAATATAACTGGATAGATCCCATCCACCCCGGGTGCCTTTCTTGTGTTTATCTTCAACAGTTTCTCCTCTACTTTACTCCCAGTTATTTCAAGATTCTGTAGCTTACTGCTAGAGTTGAATACACCTCTGGCATTCCCCTCACTGAATAACTCCTCATGTGTGAATGTAGATGCAAAATATTCATTTAGTTTGTTAGCTACCTGAGCAGGATCATCAACACTTGACCCATCAATATCAAGTGGACCAATCTGATTCATCCCCTTCCTTCTAGAGTTTACATAAGTAAAGAACTCTTTGCTGTTTTTCTTTGCATCCCTTGCCAAGGATTTCTCGTAATCTGCCTTCGCCTGCCTAACCTCCTTTGTAACTTGGTTGCATATCAACTTGTATCTATCATAGGCTTCTGTGTCATGTGTTAATTTGTATGTATCCCATGCATTTTTCTTCTCTGCCATATGCCTCATTAGTTCATCTGACATCCATTTTGGCCTAAACCTTGAACAATATTTCTTAGTTGGTATGTAAAGCCTAGTAGCTTCCAAGATAAGTTCTTTGAATGCTTCCCATTTTGAATTTGCTGTTGGTAATATCATCAGTTGGTCCCACTGTATAGAATTTAAATACTGTCTCAGTCCATCGTAGTCGCCTTTACGGAAGCAATAACCCTTCCCTTTACCCCTAATGGTAGTTACCTCTTTGAGTAAATCCCACTTCAGCACACTGTGATCACTGCCACCTAGTGGTTCATTTATCTGCAGATTCTTAATGCATGAAGAATCACTGCTGATAATCAAATCAAGAGTATTACTCCCTCTAGTTGCCTCCCGAACATGCTGATGTAGAAAACAATCATCCAATAAATCCACAAAAGCCCTGCTAGTGTGTGAGTAACCAGCCCCCAAATTCCAGTCAATATCTGGGAAATTAAAATCTCCCATTATAAGACACTCTGATTTACTGGCCCACTCTATTTCCCTGTACAGTTCCTTATTATACTCATCAGAGTCATTAGGCCTATAGCACACTCCCACTCTCAATTTTGATCTCCCAGTGTTTATGTCACACCAAACTGACTCCACACTGCACTGTCCAGCAATGTCGACTGGCTTCACTTCCTTGGTTTTTATGTGTTTCTTAACTAATAGCATAACCCCTCCCCCCTTCCTATCCTGTCTATCCTTTCTGTAGACGTTGTACTCCCCAAATTGCAGTTCTGCATCCCTTATATCTGTGTGACACCACGTCTCTGATATCCCAACAATATCTGCCTTCGATGTTTTGAGCAATACCTCAAATTCATCAAATTTATTTACTAAACTCCTAGCATTGGTGTACACGCAAGTATACCTGCACCTGTTTCTATTCTTAGCTACCCTAACACAACCCATGTGTTTACTTGTACCGCAATGGCTCCCAGCAGTCTCTGAAATACCATGCATCTTGTTTTTCAGGCTTCTGCTCATTCTAATAGAAGCAGTGCAAGAATCTCTTTCACCTCTGCCAGTGGCTACTGTCAATCTATTGGTCTTTGTCTCCCCCCCCAAGCTAGCAGTTTTCCGACCCACCTAACACTGCCAGGTTAGGTGGGTCGGAAAACTGCTAGCTTGGGGGGGGAGACAAATATGAGCCCCTGGGGTTAAGGAGGATAATGATGAAGAAAGATGGTATTCTCACTCCAACCCAATCAATTATTCTCACCTTTAACAATCCTTCTCTTGCCTATACAGTTAAAGCAGGATATTTAAATTGCAAAATCCAGCCATATATACCAAATATAATAAGGCATTACAACTGTCAGCATTATGGATGCTCTGAGGCAGCATGTTGGAGTGATCCCATCTGTCCGCTATGTGTATCAAAAGAACACAATCAAGCAAACTGCACCTCCACTTCACCATGCTGCCCAAACTGTTGTGGAAATCACCTTGCTTTTTCAAAGACATGCGAAATGTGTATATTGGGAAAACAAATGAAGAAATACAAGATAGAAAATAAAGTGTCTTATCTGGAAGCAAGAAAACAGATACTTGCAACTGAACCCTTATGTTCTTATGCTTCAGCAGTAAAACAGCAAACTATAGCCACTCAAACTGAGGTGGTAATACCTCCAAATCAAACAATAGGGATTGGAGTAAAATACTGTTATTGACAAAAACAACTTCATATGAAACATCCAGTGCTAAAAGACAGGATATTTTCTAGAAAACAGAAATCAGAATTAACATCTTCGAAAACAAAGCAGACAGCATCTAGTAAACAGTGTAATCAAAAACATGCAAACATAGACGAAATGGATACCGATGAACAGGCAAAGAACATACTAGAACTTCACCCTGCAGAAGATATTGATACACCCTGTCCTGTTTTTCCAAAGAAAGACAAATCCAAAAATGATAAACGAAAAAACTCAAAAGTGCAGTCCGATTCAATAGTCTCGAGCTCTAAATAATGCAGCAAATTACACAATGGAACTATCTTGATTTATGTGGAAAATCAGATGAAATAAAAGACATTATTCAGCAATACAAACCAGCCTGCATTTGCTTTAGGAGACCCATCTAACACCTCAATCTTCACCCAAATTTCAAAACTATGTTTTGAAATTTGTGTGAAGAGAATGAAGAGAGACAGAAATGATAATACAACTGCCAAATGGCAATTTTGGTGAATACAAATATACCAGCTAAGCAAATAACATTAAAAACCAACTTAGAAGTAGTAGCAGTGAGAATAGCCATTGGAATTTCTATAAAAATCTCATCCCTTTATCTTCCACCAAATCTTTCTCTCTCCAGATCGGAATTAAACAATCTTACTATGCAGCTTCAACCTCACTATTGCCTCATGGGAGATATGAATGCCCATCATCATTTGTGGGGATCTTCTCACACAGACAGTAGAGGTAACTTGATCAAAACTTTCCTAGATTATCAACACCTGAATTGACTGAACACTGGATCTCACACTTATATTGGTTTGGCTACAGGTATCACTTCTGTAATAGACTGAACAGTGTTCTCAATTTATCCCAACATAGAATGGTTTGTATTAAATGATCCTTACAACAGTGGTCATTTTCCAATAGTATGTTCCATACAGACACAATTGACTCTTGCAGAAGAAACCAGAACAGTATGGAATTTTAAAAAAGCTAATTGGAGTAAATATATGCAATTAATCCAGCTGGATAAGCAATTAATAGAAACCCTCCCAATAGATGATGCTGTCATATATGTCAATGACCAACTGTTAGAAGCTTCAAAAGCTGCAATACCTCAAATGAGGACAAAGCAGGAACAGTACAACTCTTGGTGGAATGCAGAATGTGCAATGGCAAAAACAAAACAAAATTGTGCATGGAATAAATTCCAAAAATAACCAACTACAGTGAATTTGATTAAATATAAAAAAGCCAAAGCTGAAGCGAGGCAAATTCAGAGAAAGGCAAATGAAAATTCCTGGATCATGTTTGCTTTCACACTTACTAGGAACTCGAGTCCTAGTTTGGTGTAGAAAAAAATTCGGACTAGAGTAGAAGATATCCAAGTATACAATCTTCAATTTTCTGTTGGAATGGGCAGGACGTTTCCTCAACAGATGTGATATCAGAAATTCTGGCTGAATCTTTTGCTTCTACATCAGCAGTTACAAGCTACAGCACTGATTTTCAAAAATATAAAGAACAAGCTGAATGGAGTAAGTTGAATTTCTCTTCCACTACATCTCAATCATACAATCTACCATTCCTAAAAGAGGAATTACTTACAATTATTACAAATTTATCTAATAACACACCATGTCCTGATGACATTTATTATATATACTATATTACAACACTTAAACTCTGATTGTCTAGATATCTTACCAGCTTTTCAGAACAACTTGTATCCATTCATATGGCAGCATGCAATTGTCCTTGCATTTCCCAAACCCAGAAAAGATCCTTCCTATACATATAATTATCACCCTATTTCATTGACCAGCTGCTTAGGGAAAATCCTTGGAAGAAATGGTGCAAAACAGACTTACGTGGTTGCTGGAAGAAGTGAATGTTTTATCACCCCACCAATTTGGATTTAGGAAAAACAGATCAACTCTTGATCTACACGTAAAAGTTGAAACAAATATTAGAAACTTATTTATGAGAAAACAGCATATGGGGATGGTAAATCTAGATCTTGAAAACACTTTTGACACAACATGGAGATTTGGAATCCTATGAGATCTATTTCAGTTGGGATACAGAGGAAAACTACCCCAATTTATAGAGAAATTCCTTACTGCCAGAACATTTCAGGTGTGATATAAAGGCTGTCTATCTACAATACATATACAACAGGAAGGAGTCCCCCCAGGGCTTAGTTTTAAGTGCAACCCTATTTGCCCTTAGGGTGAACAATATCACAAAAATTATACTGCCTTCACTGGAAATCTATATGTACGCAGATGATCTTTCCATTTCATTTCAATCACAAAGCTTGAACACAATTGAGTGACAGCTCCAATTACCCATAAACAAAATAGAAGCATGGACAAATAATAATAGATATAGAATATCTGAGAAAAAATCAGCTGATATACACTTCTGTAAAATTCGTAGTCTTCACCCTGAACCGGTTTTATACTTAAATAATTTTCTCTACCTGTTGTTCAAAATTTCTCCTTCTTAGGCTTAACATTAGATAGGAAACTAAACTTTCATGAACGTACATTAAGACTTCAAACTAGCTGCCTCTCAAAACTTAACATCTTGTGCACAGTATCTTCAATGGCCTGGGGAGCCAACAGGAACACATTACTACAATTATATAAAACATTAATTAGGTCTCGATTGGATTATGAATCTCCTGTATATGCTTCAGCAAGACAGAGTAACATCACCTAGATACCATTCACCATAGTGCTCTCCACGTAGCTCTAGAAGCTTTATAACTTCACCAGTTTACAGCTTGTATGCAGATGCATTGGAACCCCTGCTGTACCTTTGGCAAGATTACCTATTGTGCATGTATGCAGCAAAAATATATAGTCAACCATCACATCCAAATTGGTCCATTATTCATGATCCACTGTGGACACATAATTATGATTGCAAGCCAAATGAAAATAAACCAGTAGGGCTGCATCTCAGACACTTAGTTTGAATTTGGGAAATACATTTCCAGCCCATTTCTGCAGTAGATATAAATTCAGAACCTCCTTGGCTGCCAAGTATGCCTTTGTCGATATCATATCTTACAAACTTGAAGAAAAAAAACGTATCGCCAATCATTATACAGAAGCTCCACGCACTGCACAGTTTTTAAAATAGAAACAGTCATCAGGTTTATATGGATGGATCAAAATCGAACTACTCAGTAAGTGTCACAGTAATTTTACTGGAATACACTATATCTGTCTCCTTGCCTCGTGTTTGCAGTATCTTCATAGCTGAACTGAATGCTATTAAACTAGCAATGGATGATATTAATAAGTACCAGCTTCTTCCTGATATAACCTATACTGACTCCCTTAGTGCAATAGCAGCTCTACAGAATAGCAAATATTCCTCAAACTGCTTGATTCAACATCTTAAAAAACAACTCAGCGATTTTTGTAAAGCAGAAAAAAACAAGTCTCCATCTGTTGGATTCACAGCCATGTTGGAATCCCAGGAAATAATCATGCAGACCATGTTGCAAAAAATCCAGATACTAATAAACAATGATAACTTCCAGTTCGTACCTTTTACAGATTAAAGAGATGTCTTTCATACCAAATATACTTCCATTTGGACACAACTTTGGAGGGACCAACCTTGCAATAAACTCCACAGAATTAAAAAGGATCTATGTTTATGCCATTCTAGTATGTGTATAAATGGATGGGAAGAATTTATATTCACATGTCTGTGCATTGGGCATACCTTTCTCACACCCAGACATCTACTTCTAAGAGAAGATCTCTCCCCCCCCCCCCACCATGCTCTATCTGTCAGATACAACTTATAGTAAGGCACATCCTGATTGATTGTCCATCCTATTCGGCCATTCGTACCATCATCTTCCAATCATTAGTAAACTTGCTAGCTCCTCTGACTCTCTTTCATATACTTGGTGACAAAGCAAGCCTAAGTGAGTTCGTTATGTACATTAAACATCCAGGAATAATAAATACACTTTGATGTTATATCTATAAATCATTAAATGAACGTAGTAACTCTGACACATATTGGCCATAGTTGCCCTTGTGTCATGAAAACCTACATAACAACAACAGAAAACATGGATGTAGAAACAAAGGAGGTAACTAATGACTCAGTCTTGGAACTTCTCGCAGAGGAGGAAATGGACACAGGACAGCATCCATACTATCCCAAAGGAGATAAATCCAAGACTGATGAAAGTATGCCCCCGGCACTTCAGAAGCCAACTGACAGATCCACCAAGCCTGTGTAATGGCTAAATTCCTACAATGGAATTGTCATGGATTCTGGCAAAATGCAGAAGACATTAAGGCACTCCTGCAAAAGCATGAACCACCCTGCTTTTGCATACAGGAGACTTATTTAAAGGCAAACTATGACCCCACCATGCATAACATTACCATCATTTGTAAGGACAGGATTGTGGATTTTCCTCTACTGGAGGAGTCGTAATCCTCATGGGCAACCAAATCCCCTTTCAGCCTTTGCAACTTACAACTAGCACAGAGCAGTTTACCTTATAGTGGGGTTCTTATTAACTGTCTGCTCTGTTTATTTATCCACCTGGGACTGACATCTCCCCGAAAGACCTTGATGATCTTGTAATGCAGTTGCCTCCCCCTTTCTTCTTGGGGATTTTAATGGACATAACACCCTGTGGGGTAGTGCTAACATCAATGGAAGGGGACGAGTCATAGAGCATATGCTCAATGACAGTGACCTTTCCCTCCTAAATGCAGGAACTATCTGTTCTCTTCTCTTCTTCCTTCACTTACTTGGGAAGTGGAGGAGAATCCATATGGAAGTGATCATTTCTCCATGATAACTACCCTCATTAATGGGAGACCGTCTTCCTGTTAGGTTACCACGGTGGAAGTTTGATCAGGCTGACTGGAATGCCTTTCAACATCTGGCAAATTTTTACATCACTGCATCAGTTAGGAGCCTATCAACAATGCAGTTATGTATATCACAGAAAGTATTGTCCAGGCAGCTGTAACTGAAATTCAAATAACTTCCTCCCAGTTTCCACCTTTTCCCAAACCATGATGAAATGATGAATGCACAGCAACAAAAAAGGCACAAAACAAAGCTTGGGGGATATTCTGAAGATATCCTACCATGATCAAGCTTCTACCTTTTAAATGTGCATGAGCCAAAGCATGATACATCTGCCATCACAGTCCAAGGGAATCATGGATCCGATTCACATCCTCTATTACCCAGATGTCCAGCACTAAGGTGGTCTAGGAGAAAATCCAGAAAATGAAGGGAAAATACACTACACACCCCTAATCTGTCCTGGAATATAATGAATGTATCATATGGTGCCCCTGCCTGATTCTGCAGTGTTGAGAGAATCAACTTCGCCAACAAACAATGGAATTCAACGTCTCTTTCTTCTCTGATCCACAAGAGCCTGCAGAACTACCTCCACCCCAGCACTCCAGGTCATCTCCGGAAATCTTCCTTTAGACCTCTACATTGTTTACTGTGGACCCTTGTATTGCTCCAGAAAGAACATACAAACTAACTTCATTGGTATCTCTGCTGCTACCGACGCCAGTCTTGCAACCAAGAAGAAAAAACTCTGGTCTGACATTTCCAACCTCTGGCAGTCCCACTGGTCTGCAGAGCTCAAGGATGAGACCACCAGAAAATTCATTCCAGATATTGCTTTCCTCACTAAAAGTACCCTGACTTGGCCCACCTCCAACTTAGAGACCATCTTTATGCTCAGTGGGCACAAATCCCTCAAAGCTCATCTTTGTCAATTTGGCACAGTGGATGATGACACATGCATCTGTGGTGAAACGGAGAACTGGAATTGCCTTATGCTCGACTATGTGGTTTATTTATTTATTTATTTATTTTTTTTTTTTTTGGTAGTTGTTGGCGCATCAGCTTCTGTGGCCATAATGCACCTCCCAAGGTTTTTGCAGTACTTTGATCCAAGCCCGAGGCGGGATTCGAACCTGCGACCTTTGGGTTGCTAGTTAGGCACTTTACCTACCCGGCTAGCCTGGTCGGCAAATGGTTTATTTGGATCTGAGATGACAATCCCTCCTTCAAGGCAACTTGTCTGCTCTCCAGCCTGTACACTCATTGATTGAAACTAGAGAAATCTTCAATGCTTTCATACACTTCTGTACTGCCCTTTTTAAGAGCAGGAGACACCTTCTGACTGCTGCCGCCCCTGGTGTCCCACTGGAACCTGAGCAGGCTTCTCTAGTGTGAAACCTCCTGGATTGTCCCTTCCTTCTCTTTGAACTTGGGACTATCCACATGCAAACCCCGACCTGGGGTAGGATTTTCTAACATTCCTGCTGGTACACCCACCACAGTGCAAGATTTTTCCACCGAGGTTCTCCTCTGGTGGTCTACTTACCCTTAGAGATAGGAGGGGGAAAAAATTTGCTGATGCCATCTCCCTGGGCTTGAGAACTCCTGGTGCAGGCCCCTTCTGCTGACTGCTCATTTTTCCTTCCATTTCTTATTGATTTATTTTTGCTGTCCTCTCCCATCATTCTTAAGAGTGCTCTACTACTTGTGGTTTCCTGCCCTCCTGCTTGCCTTGGAACCTCCTTTCCTTGAGGTCCCTGCTTTTTCCTTTCCCCTTTCTTCCCTCCTTTCCTATATCCCATTTCATTTCTCGAGTCCTCTCCTTCCTTGCTCTACTGGGGAGATTGGACTCCAACAGGCTCTACTGACATGATCTGGCTCCTCATATCATGGATTGATGGATGCGGGAATGCCTCTTCCTGGTGACGGGGCCTTCCAGTAACTGAGAGGCCAGATGAACAATATGACAACACTCTATCCACAATATCTACACTACTGACATGCTCATCTAGCCTTGGGGCACCTCCGTAGCCAGGTGGGAAGGAGCAGCAGTGCGTAGCACACGCTTCTTGATTAGACCGCGTTCAAGCTCATCACCACCAAATACAGAGGATGAAGAAAGGTCAGGGAATGACCACCGCATTTCTCGGAGCAATATGGCCTTAGTTGCTAATGCTCCTAAAAACCAAATAACATAACATAACATCTAGCCTTGGCAGATTTTGCTTCTTCACAGTGACACTTTTTTCATGGTTTTATGGGGGACCGCTGGCACCACTGATAGATACACACTATGTCCACTATCGTAGACTCTACTGCAATAGCGAATGCTCTTGAGGAAACTTTTTCTGACATCTCAGCAATATCACCTTACTCTCCAGAGTTTCTGCTCCTTAAACACAAAACTGGAAAATAGGCCCTTAATTTTACATCAAAGGGTTTCCACCCATATAATGGGCCATTTACCATCCACGGGCTGAAAATAGCACTTTCCCTTACAAAGGCTACTGCTGTTGGACCAAATGACTCTCATTATGAAATGATCAAACATCTTTCACCAAAATCCATGGACCTTCTGCTTATCCTGTACAACAGAATCTTCCTTGAAGAGCAGTTTCCAGACATCTGATGCAAAGCAACTATCCTTGCTTTTGCCATGCCAGGAAATGATCCTAAATCTCCAAAAACCTATTGTCCTATTGCTCTGACTAGCTGTCTTTGCAAAATATTGAAGAGAATGGTCAGTGCTGGTCTCTTATGGTACTTAGAATCGATTGACCTTCTCTTCCACTTTCAGTGCAGCTTCTGTAGGAATAGGTCCACTTTGGACTACTTAATTTGACTGAAACATCTATTTGAGATGCTTTCCTAAAAAAGAGAATACAGTTGATGTCCATCTTCTTTGACATGGAAAAAGCATACAACACAACTTGGACAATTTGGTATTTTAAAAGACCTTTATAATCTCAGTCTAAGAGGTCAACTTCCCATTTTTATTAAAAACTTCTTATCCTGCCATCATTTCCAAGTTTGAGTAGGATCCACCCTTTCCTGACCCTTTTGCCAAGAGGACGGGGGTACCGCAAAGATCTGCCTTAAGTGTTACGCTTTTTGCCATTAAAGTAAACTCCATTACCAAACAACTTCCTCCAACTATAAACATTGCACTCTACGTTAATGACTTCAACATATTTTCTCAATCATGCAATATGAGGGTTATTGAGAGACAACTGCAATAAGCCATTGATCATCTTAACTCCTGAGCCATGGCCAATGGTTTCAGATTCTCACTGGAGAAAACCGTTTGCATCCATTTTTGTTGCAAACGTAACTTCCACCCCGATCCTGAATTACAACTTGGACAAAGCACCATTCCAGTAGAAGCAGAGACAAAATTCTTGGGACTCATATTTGGCAAAAAACTGACATTCATCAGCTACGCACAAGTGCATGAGAGGTCTGAATATTCTCCATGCTCTCTCTTCTATTTCTTGGGGTGCATTCTGGAGCACCTTACTTATTCTGTATCATGCACTTGTACACTCTAAATTAAATTGTGGGGCTCAGGTATATGCGTCTGCCAGAAATAGTTCACTTTGCTGGCTTGACCCTATCCACCATCCGGTCATTTGTATTGCTACTGGTGCATTCAGAACATCACCTGTCCAAAGTCTATATGTCAAAACAAATGAACCATCCTTGTCACTTTGACAAAAACAGTTGTCTCTACAGTAAGCCTTTAAGTTGAACTCCCTGCCAGATCACCCCCACGTAGATATCCATTTTTGAACCACAAGGGGAAAATCTTTATAACATACATCTGGCTGCCAATCACCCATTCAGTATTCATGTTCAAGAGCTACTCATTGGGCTTAACATCACGGTAGGCAAAGTTGATCAATCATCAAAGCAACCCCTTCTACCCTGGCATGCTCAAATACCAGCATGTGACTTCACGCTCAAGAATGTGATGAAGTCTAATACCCAGTCTTCTGTCTACTTTCAGCGCTATTCACAACACTATGCAGAATATTATGACTTCTTGCCAGTTTACACACACACTTCTCAAAATCAGAATCATGTGTGAGGTCTGCTGCTGTTTTTCCAGATAATGCTATATCTGAGCAGATTCCCCTTGAATGTAGCATATACACTGCTGCAGCTGCATGCTATAGAATTAGCTGTAGTTCACATAAGAAATCAGCAATACCAACGGTTTATTATATATACCGATTCAATGAGTGCTCTACCAGCTTTATCAGCAATGTCACACACTAATCATTCAACCCTGTCCCTGAATTCAGGAGATAATATACACTCTCTATGAAGGTGGATTCTATATCCACTTCTACTGGATCTCTAGCCATATCAGGATTAAAGGAAACAATATGACTGACACTGCAGCCAAATTGGCAGCCCTGACGAATAATCTTCACCTATCAGTCTTCTATACAGACTACAGGCAAGTAATTTGTATTAAGTTACATTCTCAGTGGCAAGATTAGTGGCATCACCAGGTTACAACAAGCTATATTGGATTAAGTCTGTAATCCATGTTTGGCAGTCTAGTCTACACAGGGATTGTAAAGAGGAAGTTGTTCTTGCTCAGCTCCACATAGGACACAGTCATCTGACACGCTCCTTTCCTATATGCGAGCAATGTGACACCGTTTTAACTGTGAAACGTATTTTATCCGACTGTACCAATTTTAGAAAAGCTCATTTTACCGCTGTTACCCATCTGACTGAGCTGTGTACACTGTCATATTTTAACCGACAATGACAATGTGTCAGCAGTTTTTAAATTTTTAAAAGCAATTAATATATATACACTCATATGAAATACACAATTTATTTTTTATCCTTATACCAATTTTTATTTATTGATATGTCTATATATATATATATGAACTTTTGACGAGGTGACCTTTTTAAAGGTTACAAAACTCTTTTTTAAATTTTAACATTTTATTGTGCACTATAACCTTGTTGTTTTGTGCCACAAAAAAATCAAATCAAAAATCCAAATCCTTCACACAAAGCGAGTGCGGTACTAAAACACTACGCTGTCCAAACTGTCAAGGTCAACACCCTGCTTACTCTTAAGTCCTGAAAAACTGCGGAAAACAGAGAAAAAGATTCAGAAATATAAAGTAGAGCAGAAAGTCACCTGTCAGGAGGCAAAGAAACAACTTATGCTCACTAAACCAAACCATACCTGTGCATCAGCAACAAAGAAATACAAGTCAACAGCAGCATCATAACTGATATGTCAGCTACATCAACTATGTCTATTGCAGATTGGGCTTAGACAATACTTGCAGCCTAAGGAACAGCATGCGATAGATCGTGCCAACAACACACCAATTACAGTTTTGCTAATGACATCCCATACTTAATTAGAAGCCATTAAAATTAAAACATCAGCTTCAATTAATAAGACTCGGCCAAATTTGAACATTGATACAGAGGACATCACCAACCTGGATGAACCAACCTTAGACCTGCATGCAGAAGAGGATATGGACACCAGATGTCCTGCCTTCCTGAAAAAGAAAAAATTAAATTGGACAGATTTAATCAAACCTAACTGCTAAAAACAAATATAAGTCTACTGTAAGAAGAATATAGAAGAAAAATCAATGGACATTAATATAGCATTTCCAGTCTCAGAAAAGCTTCTGCAAATCAAACTGAACAAAAATGGTGTCATTCTAGTTTTCATCTAAACAGATAGGAAGAAGTTCCTGGCCTGAGACAGAATTAAACATACAAGGCATGGGTTGAAGGAGAAGTATGGGGGAGGGGGATGCCGGAAACTTTGCTCTAGAGACTAAACATGGGCTTCGCCACTTCAAGCCTCCAATAAGCAAAGTGGTGGTATTTCACCGGTTGATACTCATTGTCATATACTCATTGAGTGCACCTTGTATAATAATACTTGTCTAAACTACTTGAACTCTCTCTCCAGTCTGCAGGAACTTTTATCACCCTGTGAAGTCATAAGAGATGATTCATATCACTCAGAATTCTCTTTGTTTTCCTAAAAGAAATAAAGAGGTTTAATCACTTTTGAATTCATCTTGTTTTGTAAGCAGTTACTCTCATAATAATAACAGAAGCTTCACAATGGAAATGTACACATCGATTCATGTTTCATATCCTGTTCACATAAAAGTAGGTTGGAATCCTTACCTCTGGTTTATATGATGTATAAGTCTAAAAGTCACCTGGTTAGGTGTCATTATACAGGGTGTTTCAAAAATTATGGTCAATAATTTAAAGGTGAAATGTACTAACTAAAATAAGCAAAAAAATTCCCAGTGAACATCGGGCTGCAAATGAACCATTTTCGAGATAATGCACATTTTCTGTTAAGATCCGCCACTGACTATGGGAGCACTAGTTTAGCAAAAAACTGTGAATCCTTTGCTAAGGGTGGTTTTATTAGACATAAGATAATACAACACCACAGGATTTTACAGATGTTACATGATATAGGATGTTACAAAAGATGTTCAAAATGCTGTCCTTGCATCCGTACGCAGCTTTGTAGTCTTATCTGCATTGAGTTGTGAATCCTCTCAGGCATTCCTTGGTCATTTCTGATTTGCTGAAAGGCTCCTTCAAACCGATGCTGCAATTCCTCAACTGTGTTAATGTCAGAAGTGTACACCAAGCTTTTTACATGACCCCAGATACAAAAATCGAGAGGATTTAAGTCTGGTGATCTGGGAGGCCACATTACAGGCCCAGCTCTACCTATCCACTGTTGACCATACCTTCTAGTTAGATACTGAGTCACAACTCAAGCAAAATGTGCCGGTGCACCATCATGCATAAACCACATGTTCTGGCATTGCTGAAGTGGAATGTTATCATCATCAAGGAGGTCTGGATGAACATTCTGCAGGAACTGAAGGTATAGCTCTCTTGTTAACCTGCTTAAGATAAACAGAAACATTTGGAAGATTTTTTAAAAACTAGCATTTCAAATTTAATAGCAAATATTAAACAGAACATATTATTACAACTAAAAAGCAAGTATGCTGTTCATATTAATACTTGTAAGTGGTAGTAATTCATCATATGTATCTATTTTTCTGTCATTAAGAAAAACTTTATTAATTGTGTACTGTAATGGTAGCAATAATAATTATTATTATTGAACAGTTTATTTCAAATTTATTCATGTTGTTCATGGTTAGGTATAATATTTGTATGTAAAGTTGACTATTTAATAAAATAGGTATTATAAAATGTGAGACAAATTTTTGGATCTGGCCTACCAACTATTCTGAATATTCTTATGTCACCCTTCAAAAATTTTGGGGACCCATGATATAGTATATAAATGGAGGAGAGTAAAAAAGTAACAAAATAGAATAATAATACCATCTAAAAAATTTACAATAAGGATTTGTTTATCTTCACATCTTGGTGTTCGTGAATTTGAATATATTGATTCTGACTGTGATTTTAGTTTTTTCTTAATAATAATAACACTATATTAATAGTGTTTAACTTCTGTGCAGAATAAAGTATTAATCTTTGCTACAAGAAAACAACAAACTAAAAAAAATACACACAAATTAAAAAAGCAGAAACCGTCCTTAGGTTAATCAGGGAAAAAAAATCCTTAAATATGTACATCTGAATGTCTTTGCCTTTTGTAATCATTGCGATCATCCCAAACCAAGAACCAGATATAGTCCCCAACATAGTTTCATCTCACCTTCCCTGTTGCTTCTTCTCCATGGTGGAATCTCTCCCCATGCTTTTTATTAACATTGTCTGGACTTTGTCTGTAAAAATTCAGAAGAGAGTGCAACTAATGGAACTTGACTGACATTCATCATCCCAATTTTTTTGTAATTTTCAATTAACTTGTCAACTAGTTCTCTGAATTTTTTGCTTTTAATATTATCAAGAAAGCCACTCACTATAAGGCAAAATGACTTCCAGGTATTTTGTTCAACACTAGTCATTTTGTTTTCAATCCCTGTGAAGCCAACATCTGCTTAACTTGAGGACCAATAAATATGTGCCACCTTTCACTTTTACATTAGACAAGTTTGGAAACATACTGTATATGCTCGAGGCTGTCACCTTGAAGATTGTGTTTCAACAAATGTTTGAGTGGAAAAATTATACAAGTGACTGATAAAATAGTCACTTGTATGGAATAGTGGGAGCAAGATTTGGTTTTTTTAAATCAAAGGACTATTTACTACAATGTGTGCAAAAGGATGCAACTCAATTCAGTCAGATCACCTTGCAGGCTAGGCACCTTCAAGATGATCTGGTTGAGGTGTATAAAGCCTTGAATGATTTGAGCATGCTCAGTGCAATGAGATTCTTCCTCTTGTTCAGAATAATCACCTGAGAGGGCATAAATTCAAATTGAAGAAAGACAGTTGTAGGATAGATGTGCAGAAGTTTGCCTTTAGCCAGTGTGTGGTTGATTGGTGTAACAAACTTCCATCTGTTGTTGTAGAAGTTGATAGCTTAAATAGATTCAAAGCAGAACTAGACAAACATTTGGAGCGAGTGGATGGGTGAAATTAGAAGATTTTTTTTTTTTTTTTTAGCTGATGCTATATACGCTTGCTTTCTTGCATACTAATGCTAATTCTGGCAGACCATTTTCTTCTCCTATTAATATAGTGTTGCTCTATTGCCCTGCTGTCCCAGAAAGAGAGAAAGTAAAGGAACTTAGTAAAACCGATTTGCAAACCCAGAAGAAACTCCTGCATCTTGAAGTCCCTACAGACATTCCATTCATACTGGTCATACATGATCCAAACATAAGCTTTACATTTCTTGATCATGTTCAGCAAAAAAAAAAATCAATATTTTGTAATCTATAAATATTAAGAAAATAATCCAGCACTTGTGTCAACAATCATATTTCTCTTTAAGAATCCATGCAAAAAAGAGTGATGTTTCTTTCTTAATAAGATGCTTGCAGGACCATCTTGTCCTTTAACCTGTTTTTTCCTGTTAGCAGGATATAAATTGCATAGATAATGCAATGGCCTTAATTTTCACAGTAGAAAACACTTACCTTTTCTGTGAGTTGCCCTTGTAGTGCACTGTTTAAATAGATGGCATTCTTCTCCAAAAGGCTAATTGGTCATTTGTTTAAAAGGTGGTCTGACTGATCCTTCATTATATAGCTAGTGGCCTGTAGTGATAACATGCAGACAAAAACAGTTGTAAAGAAATTGTTCGATATGATCTGCCATTATCACAAATATACAAAATCAGGTTTCATAGTTGTACTAATACCAGAAACTCATTAAAAATGCAAATTTGTTCTTCTGTGAGAATTAAGATCATTGCATTATCAATGCCATTTAAATCTTGCTGCCCAGAAAAACAGACAAAAGGATAGGATAGTCATTATAAATATTTACAGATGTAAATAAGTTCAGTTGTTTATGCTTAATATTTATTGAATTGTGTGGCTCTAAATTGCTCAACCACTAGGTGTATACCTCATAAAACCCAGAATATTTAAAAATCTGGCAGCTTTCAAACCTCACTGGTACAGCATTTTAAAGAGTTTACTATATTACTATTAGTTAAAGTATGTTATAAATAAATATAAATGGGAATAACAGGAAACAGATGCATATAACAGAAGTCATAATTCCTTCACTTAGTCAGGAAATTACAATATTTTCAGGAACAGCAAGCAGTGCACTCCACATAAATAGGTGCCAAGCATTGCGATACATGGCATCATTCATATTTTGCATACCAAAAGCAACACATCCACAAAAGCTCACAATGAACTTGTTTCTGTGCATGGGGAACATCATTCAACATGTTCTTCTTCTGCATGGCTCATCTTGGTGATTGCCACATCCCACCTTGAACACATAGGACCACATCACATTTTTGGCTCTTGATATGTCAACAGTTCATAGTTAACAGGTACATGATGAATTTTTGGGATGTACTGCTTTTGGAAAAACACGATGATTTACACCTCGGTGTTTTTCCACATTTCATTCATTACTGTTATGTTTGTACTGATATCACAAACATGTGACTACATGCAGAACAATCTGCCAGCTTTTACTGCATACTTGATAATGAAATATTACTTCTACTGACTTAAAACAGTTTATTAAAATAAACATTGCCAAAAAATTAGAAATTAAAAATATATATATAAATATATACAAGAATTTAAAATCACTGATTGCATACAATAAAATAAAATATGATTATATACAATTAAAATATAAAAAAAGACAATGAAACAAAAGAACTAAAACATATATGCCTGAACAACAGACAAAGCTTTTGAGGCAGAGGGTCTCTTCTTCAGCTTGATCAGATCAACGACAGTGAACTAAATATATAACAAAGGAAAATCCCATGCATAAGCAAACAATCAATGCCTGTGCATTGAGTATAGTGGGAGAAAAGGAAAGAAAATGAGGGGAAGGGAGGAGGAGTACAAGAAGTAGAAGATATTAACCCTCAGGCAAAGTTAGGTTGGTCGGAAAACTGCTAGCTTGGGGGGGAATGCACGGACTAATAAATTAGCAGTAGCTGCTGGCAGAGGTGAAAGTGATGATTCTTGCACTTCTTCTATTGAAATGCAATTGAGCAGCAGCCTGGAAAGCAAGGCAATGGGGATTTCCAGGACTGCTAGAAGTCATAGTGGAACAAATAAATACATGGGCTGTGTTAGAGTAACTAAGAGTAGAAACAGGTGCATGTATACTTGCATGTACACCAATGCTAGGAGTATAGTTAATAAATTTGATGAGCTTGAAGTGATAGTCAAGACATCAAAAGCAGATATTGTTGGGATATCAGAGACGTGGTGTCACAGACATAAGATGTGCAGAATTGGAATTTGGGAAGTACAATGTGTACAGAAAGGATAGACAGGACATGAAGGGAGGAGGGGTTATGCTTTTAGTTAAGAAACACATAAAATCTAAGGTAGTGCATCCATTTGATGTTGGTGGACAATGCAATGTTGAGTCTGTTTGGTGTGACATAAGCACTGGGAAAGAAAAATAAGAGTAGGTGTGTGTTATAGGCCTAATGAATCTGCTGAGTATAATGAGCAATTGTGCAGAAAAATAGAGTGAGCCAGTAAATCAGGGTGTCTTATAATGGGGGATTTTAATTTCCCAGAGATTGACTGGAATTTATGGGTTGGTCACTCACATGCTAGAAAGGCTTTTGTAGATTTATTGGATGATTGTTTTCTACAGTAGCATGTTCAGGAGGCAACTAGAGGGAGTAATACTCTTGATCTGATTATCAGTAGTGATTCTTCATGCATTAAGAATCTGCAGATAAAGGAAACACTAGGTGGCAGTGATCACAGCATGCTGTGATCACTGCTGAAGTGGGATATACTCAAAGAGGTAACTACCATCAGGGGTAAAAGGAAGGGTTTTTGCTTTCGTAAAGGTGACTACGATGGTCTGAGACAGTATTTAAATTCTGTACAGTCGGACCAACTGATGATGTTACCAACAGCAAATTCAAATGGGAAGCATTCAGAAATAATCTTGGAAACTACTAGGCTTTTCATACCAACTAAGAAATATTATTCAAGGTTTAGGTCTAAATGGATGTCAGATGAACTCATTAGATATGTGGCAGAAAATAAAAATGCATGGGATACATATAAATTAACAGGTGACACAGACGCCTATGATAGATATAAGCTGGTCTGTAACGAAGAAGGGGTAAAGGGGTTAGACAGACAAAGGCAGATTACAAGATTGGCAAAGGATGCAAAGAAAAACAGCAAAGAGTTCTTTACTTATGTAAACTCAAGAAGGAAGGTGATGAATCAGATTGGGCCACTAGATATCGATGGTTCAACTGTTGATGATCCTGCCCAGGTAGCTAACAAACTAAATGAATATTTTGCATCTACATTCACACATGAGAAATTATTCAGGGAGGGGAATGCCAGAGGTTTATTAAACTCTGGCAGTAGGCTAGATAATGTTGTAATAACTGAGAGTAAAGTGGAGGAGAAATTGTTGAAGATAAACATAAAAAAGGCACCTGGAGTGGATGGAATCTATCCAGTTATATTAAAGGAGGCAGCAAAGGAAGTAAGCAAACCCTTAGCCATAATTATGAGAGCTTCCTTGGACTCAGGGAAGGTACCCCTGGACTGGAAATGTGCAGATGTGACCCCAATCCACAAAGGAGGATCAAAGGGCGACACAAGTAATTACAGACCTGTTAGTTTAACTTCTGTTCCAGGGAAATTAATGGAGGCACTGGTTAAAGAAGCAGTGCAGGATCATCTAGACAGACTTCAGTTATAGCTTGGACACAGCATGGGTTTGTTAAGGGGAAGTCTTGTCTGACCAATTTGATTGGATACTATGATGTAGTCACAAAGGAACTGGATGCAAAGAATAATTTTGATATTATATATTTGGATCTTAGAAAGGCTTTTGATAGTGTTGCACATGGAAGACTGCTGCACAAATTGGAGCAGTGTATCATTGGAGGTGAATTGCTGCTATAGATAAAGGGATGGTTGAGTGGGAGAAGACAGAGAGTGGTAATCAATGGACACTGCTCTTTGTGGACTAATGTTATCAGTGGAGTCCCGCAGGGTTCAGTGTTGGCTCCATTGTTGTTTTCTGTATTCATTAATGATATTGATGATGGTATATAAGGCTTAATATCCAAGTTTGCAGATGATACAAAGGTCAGCAGGGTTATTAATGACACAAATGACAGTACGCTGCTGCAACAGGATCTAGAAAAGTTGAGCAGATGGGTTGAGAGGTGGCAACTGAAGTTTACATTTGGAGTGAGTGGATGGGTGAAATGAGAAGGGTGTGTGTGTGTGTGTGTGTGTGTGTGTGTGTGTGTGTGTGTGTGTGTGTGTGTGTTTTGGCTGATTCTGTATAAGCTTGCTTCCTTGCATCATGTGCCCTTGCTAATGTTAATCAGACTGTGAATTGCTGTTGTAATGTCTAACAGCTCTTTTGTTAACTTGCCACCTCCCATAATGGTGTAAAACAGTGGGCTTCATAATAGGATGAATGCAGGTCCCAGCATTACAATTAATGGCGGGACCCACCATTGATATATAGAATGCCTCTAACCGCAGGAGATGGCATGTATCATGAGCATAATCCAGAATTTCAATGTTAGCCTTTATATTGGAGAATCTAAATGTAGGTTAGTTGATTGAATTTCTGAGAATGGGGGGTCATATGGCAGGCTGATTTTGGCACCTCAGCCATTACTGAGCACTACTGTAGTGGGTAGCACATCACTAATGACCGCCAGTCCAACATTGAAATTCTGGATTATGCTAGTGATACACACCATCTGCCATGGTTAGAGGCACTCCATATAGCAAAAGCAGGTCCCACCATTAATTGTAATGCTGGGACTCATATTCATCCTATTATGGAGGCCACTGCTTTGTACTATAATGGGGGATGGCAAGTTAACAATAGAGCTGCTATGCATTACAGTAGCAATTCAGAGCCTGATGGTTAACGTCTTCTATTTCTCTTTCCTCTCCCTTCCCCTCTTTTTCCTTTCCTTTACTCCCCTACACTCAATGCACAGGCATTGATTTGTTATATATATTTAGTTCAGTGTCATTGATCTTATCAAGCTGAAGAAGAGGCCCTCTGCCCTAAAAGCTTCTTGTCTTATCTCATGTTAGTCATGCATGTATGTTTTAGTGCTTTTATTCCATTGTCTTATTTTATATTTTAATTGTATATAATCCCATTTTATTTTATTATATGCAAACAGTGATTTTAAATTCTTGTATATATTTATATTATATTTTTAATTTCTAATTTTGTATCATTGTTTATTTTAATAAACCATTTGAAGTCAGTAGAAGCAATATTTTATTATCATGTCTAATCCTGATGCCTGCAGGCTCTTATAATATGAAATATTACAAGAACCTGTTTTTCCCCTACCATATGAAGAAAATGATGTGTGCAACTGTTTTCTGCTATGCTCATTTTTTTACCATTCTTTCTAAACACTACTCATAGGTCTTTATTTTTCACTTTGTTGTCATTTATTAATTTTTCTCATACTTGTTAAGTTGTAGCATCCTTTACTGTATTAAAAGGTCACTTTTTCTTCCCTTCCACTCAGTTTACAGTGAAAATGAACCAGACCTCAACAATGAGCTTGAAATATCTGTAAGTAAATTAAAAAAAACACAAATTTTAATATACTTTTTTCATTTTTCTCCATTGTATCAATTAGATTAACAGTGTTGTCATGATAAAAAAATAGCAATATACAAGATCTCTTTAGTTTTTCTGCAGTTTAGATTTAAAGGTCTGTACATATATACTGTGTGTGTGTGTGTGTGTGTGTGTGTGTGTGTGTGTGTGTGTGTGTGTGTGTGTGTGTGTGTGTCCTGGTATCAAGGGTGGCCCCTAGGCATAGCCCATCTCCACCTAGTGGACTGTATTGAATGTAGTAGGACCTCTGCAAAGGAGCAGCCAACATCTGGGCAGCTGCTGCCTGGTGCCCATATCCTCAGGCACGAGTAGCCGAGCCTGGGTTTTTTATCCTCTTACATGCCAAAATACACAAAATCCCGCACCTTCTGGAGGTAGTACATATATACAGTAATGGGTCAAGGAAATAGGCTAGAACAGTACTGCTTATGTAACAAGTGTCAAATTTAGCATATCATGACTCTAAAAATGCACATAGTCATGTAAGAAATCACATATTGTTTACATATAAAGTTATGAGTTGGTGTGGCACATGATAGAAATAAAGTTAAATCACTGGTATAGAATGAACTGCTTGTATAGTTATGTGATACAGTGGACAAAATTTAAAATAACAAATAAATATTGATTTGTCTGGATAACACAATTATGCTAGCGTGTCAGATCAAGGATTTATTTATTTTGGCCTATAATGATTGTGTAGGTGATTTTATCCTGATAAATTTATTACCAAAATAAATTTTTAAAGTTTATTCTGATTAATAAATTAATCTCTGAAATATACAAGGGGCACCTTGTAAATGTCCCCCTTGTATATTTCAATTTACCAATAAATAATTTGCAATTTAAATCTCTAAGTCAATTTGATGCCTATATTACTTTATTAATTTTAATAGACAGGGGCTCATCATCTATAAGTGCAATGTGTATGTGGCATACACTGGTGGCCAATCAAAGAGGACAGTCAAATTAAGCAGAGGTAACACAGCCAGTGTTATTGCTATTCCTCTTTTCTGTCACAGTGAAATCTAACAATGGACATGTTCCAAAATCAGCCACACACTTTGCAATATCTGCCCTCCTAATATTGTAAGGTATGAAAATTGTGAAAAACATGTTCTATGGAATTTCCTCAACTACACCCCTTCCCTGTCTGTAATGACAGCATTCATAAATGAAGGTTCAGATTCCTTGCTTCTCTTCAGTTTATTGCCAAAGAGATTATCCTTAGATAAGGAAACACTCCTGTTAGTCGTGGTTCTGCTTCAGTCCAGCTAATTGTACTTTGCATTTTATGCTTTAAAACATTTGTGTTTCATGATTTGAATGTTTGAAAATTAATATTAGTCAATGGGACTAATATTTGTGATTTTTGAGTAAGACTTTAAGTGCATAAATAAACTGTGGCCAAATTTTAATTTTGTATATGTTACTTTAAATTATCAATGCAAAACATCAAGAGTAAGAACTCAACTTAGTAATTTTTTGTGATATTATAGCTTAATGATTGTGTATGCTGATGCTTACTGATAACACAAAGGTGGCATGGTACTTAATGGCAGTAATCAGGATGTGCTGCTCACTCAAACAAAATTTGGATAAATTAGGCAGATAAATAGCAATTGAGGTTTAACATTGACAGATGCAAGGTTTTGAATTTGGGTAGTAACAATCCCAGATTTATATATCACTTGGGTGGTATGTAAATCTGTGACTGGTACTATATGCATGATAGTAGAGTATGAAAAATATCTTGGGGTACTTGTACAGTCTGACATGAAGTTCTGTGAGTAATGCAAGCAGGCTTCTAGGGTAGCTTGTGGGGTTTTGTCACCGTTATTCAGAATTTTGACAAAGGACAAAGGTGATTATTCTGTTGTATAAGGCACTAACATACAGGATCGAAAGCCTCATTGTACAAGGGATGTAGATCTGTTGGAACAGGTGCAAAGACCAGCAACAAGATTAGTGAGGCACACAAAATGGTACTTTTACCAAGAAAGACGAGTTCTGTAAAATGCAGCATTTGGAAACTAGACACTTGCAAGGAGACTTAATTGAATTGTTTAAGTCATCTTGATCTAAAAAGTGGCAGACAAAATGGATTTTGCGTGCAGGTGGCCATGAGGAATGGCATGCTATTGTTAGTATAATAATTATTTATGGCATTTACATTAATTGTTCAAACTGTTTTTGGTAATTTACTTCCTGTTAAATTGCATATCTATCAGTAAACTGACATATGGCCCACCCTGTATTTCAGAATAATTTATAGGTTGCGCAGTGTTGGGCAGTGCCTACAGTCCAACGCCTGTGGTTTGGATCTTCTGTTGATGACAAAAAAAACGACACTTTTGAGCTTTTCTTACTGCGTGCATAGTGATTCTCCTCTAATGTTAAATACGTCATATGTACCACAGCATCTGTTAGTTATATGTTGTGTACCCAGTTCAGTTCAAGGGTTTGCTTCATTCTTAAAAAGATAAATGGATTCATTATAGATCCTTGACACAATTTGTAGTGCATGTATACCTGCGTGTACACCAATGCTAGGAGTTTGGTAAATAAATTTGATGAATTTGAGGTATTGCTCAAAACATCAAAGGCAGATATTGTTGGGATATCAGAGACGTGGTGTCACACAGATATAAGTAATGCGGAACTGGAATTTGGGGAATACAATGTGTATAGAAAGGATAGACAGGACAGGAGGGGAGGAGGGGTTATGCTATTAATTAAGAAACACATAAAGTCCAAGGAAGTGAAGCCAGTCGACATCGATGGACAGGGCAGTGCCGAATCAGTTTGGTGTGACATAAGCATAGGGAAATCAAAATTGAGAGTAGGAGTGTGCTATAGGCCTAATGACTCTGATGAGTATAATAAGATATTGTACAGGGAAATAGAGTGGGCCAGTAAATCAGAGAGTCTTATAATGGGGGATTTTAATTTCCCAGATATTGACTGGAATTTGTGGGTTGGTCACTCGCACACTAGCAAGGCTTTTGTGGATTTATTGGATGATTGTTTTCTACACCAGCATGTTCGTGAGGCAACAAGAGGGAGCAATACTCTTGATCTGATTATCAGTAGTGACTCTTCATGCATTAAGAACCTGCAGATAAATGAACCACTAGGTGGTAGTGATCACAGTGTGTTGAAGTGGGATTTACTCAAGGAGGTAACTACCATCAGAGGTAAAGGGAAGGGTTTTTGTTTTCGTAAAGGCGACTATGATGGTCTGAGACAGTATTTAAATTCTATACAGTGGGACCAACTGATGATGTTACCAACAGCAAACTCAAAATGGGAAGCATTCAAGGAACTAATCTTGGAGGCTACCAGGCTTTACATACCAACTAAGAAATATTGTTCAAGGTTTAGGCCTAAATGGTTGTCAGATGAACTAATGAGACATGTGGCAGAGAAGAAAAATGCATGGGATACATATAAATTAATGGGTGACATGGAAGCCTATGATAGATATAAGTTGGTCTGTAACCAAGTCACAAAGGAGATTAGGCAGGCAAAGGCAGACTACGAAAAATCCTTGGCAAAGGATGCAAAGAAAAACAGAAAAGAGTTCTTTACATACTTAAACTCGAGAAGGAAAGGGATGAATCAGATTGGTCCACTGGATATTGATGGTTCAACAGTTGAGGATCCTGCTCAGGTGGCTAACAATCTAAACGAGTATTTTGCATCTACATTCACGCATGAGGAGTTATTCAGGAAGGAGAATGATGTAGGTAAAGTAAACATTGGCAGTGAGCTGGATGATTTTGTAATAACTGAGAGGAAAGTGGAGGAGAGATTGTTGAGGATAAACATAAAAAAGGCACCTGGGGTGGATGGGATCTATCCAGTTATATTAAAGGAGGCAGCAAAGGAAGTATGCAAACCCCTAGCCATAATTATGAGAGCTTCTTTGGACTCAGGGGAGGTACCCATAGACTGGAGATGTGCAAATGTAACCCCAATTCACAAAGGAGGATCAAAGGCTGACACAAGTAATTATAGACCTGTTAGTTTAACTTCTGTTCCAGGTAAATTAATGGAGGCACTGGTTAAAGAAGCACTGCAGGATCATCTAGACAAGAATTCAGTTATAGCTCAGACGCAGCATGGTTTTGTTAAGGGCAGGTCTTGCCTGACCAATTTGATTGGATACTATGATGTAGTCACAAAAGAACTGGATGCAGGGAATAACTTTGATATTATATATTTGGATCTTAGAAAGGCTTTTGATACTGTTGCACATGGAAGACTGCTGCACAAATTGGAGCAGTGTGGCATTGGAGGCAAATTGCTGCTATGGATAAGGGGATGGTTGAGTGGCAGAAGACAGAGAGTGGTAATCAATGGACACTGCTCAACGTGGACTAATGTTATTAGTGGAGTTCCTCAAGGTTCAGTGTTGGGTCCGTTGTTGTTTTCGGTGTTTATGAATGATATTGATGATGGGATATCAAGTTTAATGTCCAAGTTTGCAGATGATACAAAGGTTGGCAGGGTCGTCAAGGACACTACTGACGCTATGCTGCTGCAACAGGATCTGGAAAGGTTGAACAGATGGGCTGAGAGGTGGCAAATGAAGTTTAACATTGACAAATGTAAAGTACTGCATATGGGAAACAGTAACCCCAGAGCAACGTATCAACTCTGCGGTACCACACTGACAGTGGTGGAGAATGAAAAGGACCTGGGGGTAATTGTGCAGGGAGATATGAAGTTCTCTGAGCAGTGCAGACGAGCTGCAAGAGTAGCTCATGGTGTCTTGTCAATGATATACAGGAATTTTTCTAGCAGGGATAAGGAGGTGATTATTCCCTTGTATAAGGCAATGGTTAGGCCACATCTTGAGTACTGTATACAGGTCTGGAGGCCTCATTTCAAGAAGGATGTAGAGCTGCTGGAACGGGTACAGAGAAGGGCAACAAGATTAGTAAATGGAACAAAGGGTTGCTCTTACGAAGAAAGGCTTAAGTTTTGCAAATTACAGAGTCTGGAGACTAGGCACCGGCGAGGTGATCTGATAGAGGTGTATAAGGCCTTGAATGGTTTGAGCATGCTCAATGCCAATGGGATTCTTCATCTTTCTCAGAATAATCACCTCAGAGGGCATAAATTCAAATTGAGGAAGGACGGATGTCGGATAGATGTGCGGAAATTTGCCTTTGGCCAGCGGGTGGTTGGTTGGTGGAACCGACTTCCATCACTTGTTGTTGAAGTTGATAGCCTAAACAAATTTAAAGCTCAACTGGACAGGTATTTCGAACGAACGGAGGGGTGAAATGGGAGAGGGTTTTTTTTTTTTTTTTTTTGGCTGATGCTGAATAAGCTTGCTTTCTTGCATCGTATGCCTCTACTAATTCTAATGCTAGTGTCAAGGATCTATAATGAAATATTTATCTATATTGTTTTGAAAAATGATATTAAATGTGGAAAAAAGGTCAACCACTGAGAGGAGCCAGAAAATTATACCATGTTGAAATATGTAATATAGAAATGCAGTAATCAGACCATTTCACTCTCCCCTTGATGTGGGTACTTGTATGTGGTGAGGAGACATCCAGTGGTGCTGATGGTTCTACAGATTAGCATCACTGGAATCCAAAACCCACAGCCTAGGGTCCAGTCTAAATGTAATAGGAATCTGGCATATTTACCATGTACTGGCATGTTTACCGTGGAAACTCGGAAAGGAGTATCTGGCGGTTCAAAGACCCAGCTTCAACACACCACTTTGGCCCCTGCTTTGACAAGATAGATGGTCCTGGAACTAGTGAATCCACCAGTTGGCTAGTGGATTCATCTGTAAGGGCCATCTGTGTCAATGCCATTCTAGTACATCCAAGAGACAGAGTTTAGGGTGCAAGCCTACTCCCGAGTGCATTTATTTGCTTGTAGGGTAGTGGGTGTCCCCCTTGGGCTCTGTAGTGGGTGGAGCACTTGGGCACTGAAGGAAAAATGTCACCCTTCTTTATTCAGAATGGTTTTGAATTAAGCAGTCAAATTAAGCAGAGGTAACACAGCCAGTGTTATTGCTATTCCTCTTTTCTGTCACAGTGAAATCTAACAATGGACATGTTCCAAAATCAGCCACACACTTTGCAGTTGAGTCCCAAGGTATCATCTCAAAATATAATCTTCTGTCAGTGTCTGAAGAGGTTTGTTTTGAACTGAAAACTCAAGAAAGGAGGAAACTACCACCCCTTCAGAAACTGAAGGGGTGGTAGTCACAAAGAAAATGTTCTTGCACAGGGATTGGGATCTAGTTCCCACAAGAAACTTCATCCTTACTTGCAGTTCACTAATATCTCCAAATTCAGTCAAAACTGGATAAATAAATAATCTTTATTATACAGACTAGCATATGTACAATACTGCCCTCATCACAGCAACAGTTCCAGAGGTTACAAAGGTTGGATTAGATAGGACAGTATTAAGGGATAAGTACATAACTAATTACTTAGGACAGCATTAGGGACAAGGCCATAACTAATTACATGAAGGTGATCAATAACAATAATTATTTACTACTTTATTTCTTGGTTTGTCGAAGTTCAATGGGAAAGGATGCATGACAGTGAATATTAAACTGTGGTCTGAGTCAGAAAGCTCACTGTGTTCAATTGTGCACAATCAACCAATAAAATATTAAGTCAAGTAAGTAGCTTCTGTGCATATTCATGTGCATACTCATGCCTACATGAGTATGCAGGTACTCATAAAGGTGTCTAATCTCCTCCTGAGGTGTTTTAGCAGAGGGAGAAAATTGAAATTGCTGTACATGATATGCTTTGCTGATGGTTTTTTTTTTTTTTTTTTTCGGTAGTTGTTGGCGCATCGGCTTCTGTGGCCATAATGCACCTCCCAAGGTGTTTGCAGTACTTTGATCCAAGCTCGAGGCGGGATTCAAACCCGCGACCTTTGGGTTGCCAGACAGGCACTTTACCCGCCCGGTTGCCCTTTGCTGATGTAGGCCAGTGATTGAACAGCCAGTTTATGAATTCATCTAGTGTATCAACATTAGGATCAAGATATCTTAACTGCCCAGTAGTACAGCCTTATATACCAAATCCTTTAAAGGTGCTTAAAGTGTCAGAACTAATGTTATTTTGGACTAATGTTATTAGTGGAGTCCCACAGGGTTCGGTGTTGGGTCCACTGTTGTTTTGTATATTTATCAATGATATTGATGAAGGTATATCAGGCTTAGTGTCGAAGTTTGCAGATGATACAAAGGTTGGCAGGGTTGAGTTTTTTTTTTTTTTTTTTTTTTATGAAAACCCCAAACACGAAAGGTATCAAAACCTATAGTACTTAGTACCGTGCATGGGTTGAAGGAGAAGTATGGGGGGAGGGGGATGCCGGAAACTTTGCTCTAGAGACTAAACATGGGTTTCACCACTTCAAGCCTCCAATAAGCAAAGGGGTGGTATTTCACCGGTTGATGAAAGTCATCTACCACCTTAATGACAGTAATGGCAGTGTGCTACTGCAACAGGAACTAGATAATTTGGGCAGATGGGCTAAGAAGTGGCAACTGAAGTTTAACCTTGACAAATGCAAAGTACTGCATATGGGTAGAAGTAACCCCAGAGAAACGTACCAACTGTGTGGTACTACACTTAAGGTGGTAGAAAATGAAAAAGACCTGGGAGTAATTGTGCAGTCAGATATGAAGTTTTCTGAGCAATGCAGACAGGCTGCCAGGGCAGGTCATGGGGTTTTGTCAATGATATATAGGAATTTTGCTAGCAGGGAAAAGGAGGTGATTATCCCTCTGTATAAGGCAATGGTCAGGCCACGCCTTGAGTACTGTGTACAGGTCTGGAAGCCTCATTTTAGGAAGGATGTAGATTTACTTGAGCGTGTACAGAGAAGGGCAACAAGATTGGTGAGGGGAATGAAGGGATCCTCTTATCAAGAGAGGCTTAAGTTATGCAAATTGCAGTGGCTGGAGACTAGGCACCTGCACAGTGATCTGATTGAGGTGTATAAGGCCTTGAATGGATTCAGCACGCTGAATTCTGATGGGATCCTTCCACTTGTTCAGATTACGAACCTAAGGGGGCATAAATTCAAATTAAGAAAGGACAGATGTAGAATAGATGTGCGGAAATTTGCCTTTAGCCAGCAGGTGGTTAATTGCTGGAACAAACTTCCATCTGTCATTGTGGAAGTTGATAGGTTGAATAAATTTAAGGAGGAACTGGACAGGCATTTGGAGGGAATGGTGTGATTTTTTTTTTTTTTTTTTTTTTGGCTGATGCTGCATAAGCTCATACATTTGCTTTCTTGCATCACATGCCACTACTACTACTACTACTACCACCACAAAATTACTGTATATCCAAAAACAGACATGAATTAACTGCCATGGAGAGCACCCTGCATACTCATGAGCATACCAGCAGTGGAAAGAAGAAAAAGAAATTTGAAGATTAAAAGCAGAGCTAAATATATTGTACCAGAGGCTAGAAAGTTATGAAACCTGTAAATAGTTATAAATCTTCATATGCCCAGAAGGCTTATAGAAATATGCCATAAAGAAATGGCAAAAAGAGATGTGCCATTGGAATGACTATACTACCTATAGAGTCATTTACTCACGTTACACGGTATTAAACCTATGAACAACCACCCAGAAAGACCAATCAGCTGTCAGTCCTATATCACTCTCTCCTTTTGTACTTCTTTCTACCAAAACTCAGTGGTAAAGAAAAATCACAAAAAAACTGAAGCACCCTATGAAACATAAGAAAAAATTAATGTTGAGATGAAGGAGATACCAGATTACTCAGTCTTGGAACTCTTTGCTGAGGAAGAAATTGGATACAGAACAGCATCCACAAAAATAATAAATCTAAGGCTAAAAACATCAAGCCCTGTGTACGTCAGATGCCAACCAACAGATCCACCAAGCCCAAATAATGGCTAAATTCTTATAGTGGCACTGATATGGAATTTGGCAAAATATAGATGACATCAAAGTCCTCCTGGAAAAGTATAAACCAGTTTGTTTTTGCTTGCAGAAGATTATAAACTCTTGCCAATGGACAAGTTGCTAGCTTTGTGGACAACCTTATTCTATTTCAAACTATACTGATTACCATCAACTTAGTAGTGGTTGCAGTTCACTTTACAGTGCAGTTTTTAATAAGTCTGCTCCATCTATTTGCCACCTGGGAGAGACATCCCCCCCAAACAGACCTTGATGATCTTATTCTGCAATTGCTTTCCCCTGTCTTAAATCTTTGAGATTTCAATGGAATTAACACTTTTTGAGATAATGCTGATATTAATGGGTAGGGGTAAGTCTAAGAGCATGTGCTCACTGACAATGACCTCTCCCTTCTAAATATGGGTACTGACACCCTTTTCCACATGCCCGCCCCTACATTTTCTGCCATTGATCTTTCTGTCTGCTTCCTTTCTCTTCTTCCTTCACTGGAAGGAAGTGACAATGGAAGTGATAACTTTCATATAACTATGATAATCCTTTACTTAGTGGGCAACAGTGTCTTCCTTTTACGTTATTCTAGTGGAAGATTGATCACTTTGACTGGAAAGCCTCTCAACATCTGGCAGTGTTCAAGATCACTACAGTTAATCAGATGCCCATCAGTAATGCAGTTACATACATCACAAGAATAATTTCACTGACTCAATCTGAGCAGACATTGAGATCATTTAAAATTTAAAACTATAATCAAACTGGGAGGGGGGATAGAAATCATGCAGATCATCCCATTTCAGATTCCTGTAATGCCAATGTAAGAGAGAGAGAGAGATTCCATTGCCAATACCTATGCAACCAATTGACAATAAATGTGTTGCATGGAGAAATTTGATGATCTTTCTCCCAGAGATCATCACAAAGTTATAATCTGAAGAGCCTAGATGACCACTAACATTGACTGTGTACTTTTTAAGGAGTGTTGGTGAGAAAAAGATCTAGGATATTAGGTGTATCATTAGGATTGGCTGGTATTCTGATGGGTAAACGAACAAACTGTGTGAGGTCATTAATAATTGCAAAAGACTCAACATCTTGTCTAGCTCGGTCGGTCTGTGTGACTAGAAAAATTAGCCATCTGGAGTTGTGAACATTAAAAGCACTGAAGAAAATTACTGCACCAAAACTTCACTTCTTCTTCTTCACTGAAACAGTAGACTTCTCTAATGAGATAGCGTTATTTATTCAAAGTATAAGAGGAAAGCAACTATTTGTCAATGATTTCACTATATGAGATGTTATAATAATGATACTTAACATAAACTTCAGTTTGTTTTAATACAGCTAGGTACAGTCTCTCCTCAACATATGGAAGAGACACGTTCCAGGACTCCTTGTGTAAGTCGATTTTTAGTTAACTCAGGAATGGCTAATAAAATACTGCTACTATATCCCTGATATGCCAAAATTACAAAAACTGCATATCCTCAGATATTACTGGTCCTTGAGGCTGTCGCAGACATTCTCTCAGATATGCCCGACAAGCTGTGCTTGCTACCTGGTAATCTAAAACGCAGATGGAACTGATATTTGGGTGACATTCAAGTCAAGTGGATCTAATTTCGGCAAAGTCTCGAAGGTCTGGACAGTAAAATCCTCTACTTGCACCTTCACGATGATGGGACTGTTAGTAATACTGGGTATAATCCCCATGTTCAAGCACACTGTGGGTGACCACCCAGTGTGAATCAACGTAAGCAGGGGTCTAGGTGTGGCACCCACACCAGACGGAAGAATGCCGCCCCCTCTGTGTTACCAGGCAATGCTAGGTGGTAGAGTAGATAACTCTCATCAACCAGTACAATATCACCACTTTCATATTGGAGGCTTGAAGTGGTGGAACCCATGTTTAGTCTCCAGAGCTAAGTTCCGGTCAACCCGTCCCCATCTCTTCCATCATGCAGTATGATTGATGTCTTCTGAGGTTATGATGAACACCATGGCGAGACCCACACTTCCTTACATTTCGATGCTACAGCTCTAAAATGGTGTTCGGGGGCCGGCCGCTAGTTAGTACAACAGACCTAACCTATTGATAACTCTTTAGGAGGCTTCCGGATGAGCAATGCCCCCTGCATACACACTATTCGGACTCCCTCCAGTCACTATCTGGCATTAGTATATAATCTTGCTACCTTTACCTCTGCTAGTTAGTACAACAGACCGAACCTATTGATAACTCTCTAGGAGGCTTCCGGATCAGCAATGCCCCCTGCATACACACTATTCGGACTCCCTCCAGTCACTATCTGGCATTAGCATATAATCTTGCTACCTTTACCTCTGCTAGTTAGTACAACAGACCGAACCTATTGATAACTCTCTAGGAGGCTTCCGGATCAGCAATGCCCCCTGCATACACACTACTCGGACTCCCTCCAGTCACTATCTGGCATTAATATATAATCCTGCTACCTCTACGCTGCCAGATAGTGACTGGAGAGAGTCCAAGTAGTGTGTATGCAGGGAGCATTGTCAAGGCCACGTTATATCAAGGATCTGGGTATATTCTTACCATACCCAAAAATTTCATTACTTCATACAGCATATTCCCCCCACTTTTTCTTACTATTGAAGACGCCATAAATTATCAAACTAATAGAGTAAGCTTATCTGCAAAAAGATCTAAACCTCCCAAACACATCCTAGTTCATTTCACAAATATATGTGGTCTCAGTTCTAATTCAGTGATGTTCATTTCCACTTAGTCTGATAAACCCCATGTACTTTTTCTGACAGAATCTCAGTTATCGGTTGATTCAACCACTGCTCATCTGAGTTGCTCAAATTATTCACTGTATGATTCCTTTCGCCTCACAGGTGGTACTTGTGCATTTGTCCGTTCCAATATTCCCTGTCAGAGAGATGCTGAGGCTTTGGAATTACTAATGACACAGATTGTTCATTACCTCCCAGAACAGTGGACAGTCCTAACCATACAGCCAACACGCTTTATCTTTTTCTCACAAACAACCCTTCTAAGTACACGGTAAAAGTGAGTGGTCCTTTAGGCACCTCAGATCACAACTTGGTGATTGTATCTTCTCCAATGGAGCCTTTATCCCATGGCTATTCCCAACCTTGTGTTGTTTGGCATTACAAGAATGCAAAATGGGATGACCTGCAAGATTTCTTTTCTTCTTTTCCTTGGTCGGATTACTGTTTCAAAACTCCTGATGTAAACTTTCGCTCAGATCATGTCAATGAAATTATTCTTGTAGGAATGGAATCCTTTATTCCACATTTCACTTTAAAATCTCTTCCTTTATCTTTACCTTGGTTTTCCAATAAATGTGCTAAGGCTGTTCAAGAGAAGAATGTTGCATATCGTAATTGGCTTGTTTCCAATTCTTTACTTTCATTTTCTCCCTACACCAAAGCTCACAACAATTGTAAAGCAGTTATTAATCAGTCCAAACTAGATTTTGAACATGCTAAAAGTAGAAAACTTGCTTCTTGCCCTAATGGTAGCCGAGCATTCTTGGTCTCTTGCCAAAGTTATTGGTCGCACCTTTTGCCCATCTCTGCACCCACCTCTGTCAAAACCAAATGGTTCTATTGTCACTTCAGCTAAGGATAAAGCTGACCTGCCAGCATCCCATTTTTCTTCCAACTCATGTATTAACGATCTTAGTAAAACACCTCCCACCATTACCAACATGCACCGTTCAGTGCCTTCTGTTGTCTTCCGTCAGGAGGATTTTGATGAATCTTGATACTAAGAAAGCCCCAAGTCCTGATGGTATTTCTCCACTAGTTCTCAAAACCTGTGCTCCTGTTCTTTGATGCCTTTTTTCACTTTCTTATTCCAAAGGTGTTTTTCTTTCTGCTTGGAAATTTTCTCATATCCAGTCCGTTCCTATGAAGGGTGACAAATCCCTCCCATCCAATTATCGTCCCATTGCAATTACTTCTACTCTTTCTAAAGTAATGGAGAAATCAATTAACCGGCAACTCTTAAACTACCTAGAAACCTTCGTCTGATCAACCATCGCCAGTATGAATACCATCCACTGTCGATCCACTGGTGATATTCTGGCTTATGTTACCCATTTATGGACAAATTCAATGGAAAAGTTTCGTGAAACTCACTCAGTTGCTCTTGACATCTCAAAGGCTTTTGATCATGTTTGGCATAAAGGTCTTCTAAACGAGCTTCCATCTTATGGTTTGCCAACTGTTTTTTGTAATTGGTTATCCAGTTTTCTCTCTGATCGCTCACTGAGGGTGATGGTAGATGGCTCTCTGTCTTTTAACTTCTCCACTAATTCTGGTGTCCCCTTAGGTTCAGTTCTTTCGCCCACTCTTTTCCTCTTGTATATTAATGACCTTCTTCCATTAAACGGAAATGCTATCCATAGTTTTGCTGATGATAGCACATTGCATTCCACTTTCCAGTATGAGAAATGTTGCCCTGTTCAATCAGCTTCAACTTCTCGAATATCTGCTACCAATTCCTTAAATGCCAATCTTCAGGTAATTCTCCAGTTGGGCAAAGACAGCTTAGTTGATTTCATTCCTTCTAAAACTCAGTCTTATCTTATATCTTGCAAAGGCGCCTCCGTAGCCAGGTGGGAAGGAGCAGCAGTGCATAACACACACTTCTTGATTGGACAGGGGTTTGATCCCATCACCACCAAATATGGAGGATGCGGAAAGGTCAGGGAATGACCACCGCATATTCCCGGAGCAATATGGCCTTAGTTGCTAATGCTCCTAAAAACCAAAAAAATATACCTTGCAAAAAGGATTCTTCTACTCCTATGCTTATCTTTAGTGACACTCCAATCTCTAGGCAAGGTGATATCTCTTTAGGGGATTACCCTGACTTCTAATCTCTCTTGGCACAAGCACATTGCAAATATTGCTTCCTCTGTATTTAAAAAAAAACTTGGTTTTCTCTTTTGATGTTACTTGTTACTTTTCTTCCAAACAGCTGTTCATTCTGCACAAATCGCAAATCCATCCTACCACGGAATATTGTTCCCACATATGGGGTAGTGTCCCCAAAACCTCTCTCAGGTGTCTAGATTCCATTCAGAAGAGAGCAGTTAGGTTAATTAATGACTCATCTCTAACAGAATCTCTCCACTCTCTGTCTCATAGATATACTGTTTCTGCTGCATTCCTTTTCTACAGATACTTCCATGGGCACTGTTCTTCTGAATTGACTTCTATAGTTCCTGCTCTCTCTTTCAAAATAGTCTGAACATGTGCCCCCACCAGCCAACATCCATTTACTGTTCAACTTCAAACTCATAGATCCAACTTTTCATCTTTCTTGTTTATTCATTCAACTGCCATTTTCTGGAACAACCTTCCTTCATACATATTTCCTGAAAATTACAGGCTACAGAAGTTCAAGTCTAATGTCAACAAATATCTTCTTTTGTCTTCTCAACCTCCAACCCATGCACGGTACTAAGTAATATAGGTTCTGATACTTGTAGTGTTTGGTGGTTTGCATGAAAAAAAAGAAGAATGAAGAAAACTAGTTATATACCATAAGAATTAAAAACTTTATATGAAGACAGCAGTGAAGAAACCAGTGTGGTGCATAAGAAAAGAAAACATAAAAGGAATAAAAAAATGCATTTAATTGTACTGTAAAAACTGGCATGTATTTCGTAAACCGTGGAGGCTTTATAAGGGCTACTAAGGGAATCAAAACCAAAGTGTACAGATTTAAGAAACTGGTCTCACCCACACAATGAATCAAAGTCTATACACTCCAGTTGATAAACTGAAGGTAACTTAACTTGAATTCATTTATGTCTTCATAAACTTCATGATAAGCTGATAAGCAATCTGGAACTTTTTCTATTTTCAAGAAATGTTTGGTTTCATTCATTTCACCAAACATAGGGACACCTTCCTGAATTTTATGAAATGCTCCTGCCATTTCCTTTAATTTGAACTGCTTCTTGGGTTGCTGAATTCCTCAATGGATTTGGCTCACTCTTGCTCCTCAACCCCTTGCACATTCAACTGGGCTAGGTCTTCCCTTGTTAAATCTTCACCTCATTCATCTACAAGCTCATCTACATCTTTGTCCTCTAGGACCAGCTGCAACACTTGAGCTAAGTTTACAGTTTCTTTGGTAACAGAAGACATCAGCTCATCTTTGTTGAAACCTTCGTTGTTAAGCTCAGAAGTTTTTTTCCAAACTCCGCTCACACAAGTTGTTGTCACATCATTTCGAGCTCTAGAAATGTTGCGTCTTCCATCAAGGATGTTATTGTTATCCATATGTAATAAGCTTTGAATACCTGGATAACTCCCTGATCCATTGGTTAAATCAAAGCTTGTACTTGGAGGGAAGTATACTACCTTGACATTCTCGTGCAGATCATCTAGATATTTAGGATGACCGGGATCATTGTCAAGGAGCAGTAATATCTTAAAAAGCACGGGCTCAAAGGGTGACAGGAGTAAATACAGACCTGTTAGTTTATCTTCTGTTGTGGGAAAACAAAAAATGGAGTCAATGGGGTCACTAAAGAAGCATTGCAGGATTATCTAGACAAAACTGCAGCAATAATTCAGACACAGCATGGGTTTGTTAAAGGAAAGTCTTGTCCGACAAATTCAGTTGGATAGTCTGATGCAGTTACAAAGGAGCTGGATGCAAAAAGTAATTTTGATATCATATACTTGGGTTTCAGGAAAGCTTTTGATAGTGTTGTGCAGGGAAGAATCAAATTTGTACAAATTGAAGTAGTATGGTATTAAGGGGTGCCTCCGTAGCCAGGTGGGAAGGAGCAGCAGCAGTGTGTAACACACGCTTCTTGATTAGACCAGGGTTCGATCCCATCACCACTAAATATGGAGGATGCGGAAAGGTCAGGGAATGACTACCGCATATTCCCGGAGTTCTGCAAAACAAATAACAAATAACAAAAACAAATAACAAACAAACAACAACATGGTAATAAGGAACAAGTTGCTATAATGGATAGAAGGGTGGTTGAGTGGGAGAAGACAGAGAATGGTAATCAGTGGATGCTGCTCTTCATGACAAATGTTATTAGTGGATTCCCCAGGGGGTTCGGTGTTGGGCTCACTGTTGTTTTGTCTATTTATCAATGATATTGATGAAGATGTATCAGGCTTAATATTCAAGTTTGCAGTTGATACTAAGGTTGGCAGGGTTCTTAATGACAGTAATGGCAGTGTGCTACTGCAGGATCTAGAAAAGTTGGGCAGATGGGCTGAGAAGTGGCAATTGAAGTTTAACATTGACAAATGCAAAGTACTGCATATGGTTAGAAGTAACCCCAGAGTAATGTACCAACTGTGTGGTACTACACTTAGGGTGTAGAAAATGAAAGACCTTGGAGTAATTGTGCAGTCAGTTATGAAGTTTTCTCAGCAGTGCAGACAGGCTGCAAGAGCAGTTCGTGGGATATTGTCAATGATATACAGGAATTTTGCTAGTAGGGGAAAAGGAGGTGATTATCCCTTTGTATAAGGCAATGGATAGGCCACGCCTTGAGTACTGCATACAGGTCTAGAGGGCTCATTTTAGAAAGGATCTAGAGTTGCTTGAGCGAGTAAAGAGAAGGGCTACAAGATTGGTGAGGGGATCGAAGGGATCCTCTTACCAAGAAAGGCTTAAATTCTGCAAATTGAAGCATCTGGAGACTGAGCACCTGCGAGGTGATCTGATTGAGGTGTAAAGGCTTTGAATCCCATCAGAATTGAGCAGGCTCAATTCTGATGGGATTCTTCCTCTTGCTCAGATTATGAACCAGAGGGAGCATAAATTAGAATAAATATGCAGAAATTTGCCATTAGCTAGTGGGTAGTTGATTGCTGGAACAAACTTTCATCATTGTGGAAGTTGATGGCTTAAATCAATTCAAGGAGGAACTGGCAAATGTTTAAAGGGAATGTATGTGTGAATTGGGTTTTTTTTTTTTTTTTTTTTTTGGCTGATGCCATATAAGCTTGCTTTCTTGCATCACATGCCTCTACTACTATTGTGTTATTGTGTTGTTGCTGACAAATCTAAATTTCACATGATACTTGTTAAGGGTTTGACCGTTTTCATACATCATTATTTTAATTTTCTGATCCAACTCGGTCGCTTTGCTTTTCTTCGTAGATATACTAGTATCACTGTCACTTATTCTGTACATTTCTTCTGTTATAATGATTTATGCACCAACATTGAGCCATGATGAGGAGGTTGAAGAAATGTACACCGAAATTGAGTCTTCTAGATGAACAGAAACCTCACTACACTATCATTATGGGGGGACTTCAATGCTAATGTTGGAAAGAGAGAAAACAGTGCAGAAAGGGGAACTATAGGAAATTTTGGAATTGGTGAAAGCAATGAAAGAGGTGAAAGACTTGTGGAATTTGCAGAATCTCGAGGAATGTCAGTAATGAACAGTTTTTTCAAGAAAAGAGTGAACAGAAAATGGACATGGAAGAGCCCAAATGGATTAACCACTAATGAAATCAACTTCATCCTCACTAACAAAAGATATATCATGAATGATATTACTGTCCTGAATAAGGTAAATGTTGGAAGTGATCACAGAATGCACACTTGATGTAGATGTAAGAAAAGAAAGGAAAAAAACTGACTTGAGTAAATAATACAAAGGTCTATGAGATAACAGAAGAAGAGAAAAAGCAGTTATTATTATTATTTGGTTTTTAGGAGCATTAGCAACTAAGGCCATATTGCTCCTGGAATATGCGGTTGTCATTCCCTAATCTTACCACACCCTCCGTATTTGGTGGTAACGGGCTCGAACCCCGGTCTAATCAAGAAGCGTGTGCTATGCACTGCTACTGCTCTTTCCCACCTAGAGAGAAAACTTAAGAACAAGTTTGAGTGGCTAAGGTAAGAAAGCCAACATGAGAACGACGAGAAACGTCGGATAACTTACGTGGAAAATTAGTTTTCCGACACCAGACTCTAGCGCTGCTCATTCGGTAAACAGATGGTAGGTGTTATCTGTCTGGAGCTGAAATCAAGAAGGATATATTGATTGACAGGTAGGCATGGCAAATGATGAAATGATTTTGTTAATTTTGTGGTGGGCACGACAGACAACAAGCTACTCTGTAGTCATTGGTTGGCATTATAATGTGTATTTATGAGTAAAGAACAGTGCATAATAGTTTTCTGATGAACAGTAAACAGGTAATAGTAGCGATGAATCTTTTAAAGATGGAAGGAATTTGTAAGGAAAATAAAACGTTGGTTGATTTTTTGATGAAAACTAAATTAATAAAAGTTTCATTCTGCTCATTTTTATGTTCTTCATTATGTTTTTTCTCATTATTAAAATCAGATTTTTGGAGGTCATGAGTGTTTTTACTATATTGTTGATTTAGGTTTGGTTACAAAAAAAAAGGAAAATGTTTCATTATTTTTCGTTATATTTCGTAACCTGACCTTAAATGCTAGGTTAGGAAATAATAGGAAAAGAAAGAAAGATTCTTTATATATATATATATATAGTGAATAGCTATAGAGGTGTTGATTGATGTTTTGATACATGTGTATCTGCACGAGTGTCTTTAAAAACAAAAGTACAGTAATAAAAAATTAATGTTTTTTTAATAAACAATTTATGCACTAGTCCACCCATGATTCTAAAGAAAAAAGGTGAGGTTACCCCCCCCCTCCATTTTGGGAGGGGGTTCAAGCTCCCATGGGATTCAAGTGGAGTTAACCTGAACTTTTTTTCACAATTATGGAAAGCATTCATTAGGGCATGTGCGATTAGTGCTACTAAATCAATGTTATCGTGTGTTGTGTTCAAGCACCAATCAGCGCATCTTTGGCATGCCTACCTGTCAATCAGTATACTGTTCTCGACTTTGCCCCAGACCGATAACACTTACCGTCTATTTACCGAGCAAGCAGAGCTAGAGTATTGGTGCTAAAGCACCAATCAGCGTATTGGGAAACTAATTTTCCGCATAGGTTATCTGACGTTTCTCATTGTTCTCGTGTTGGCTTTCTTTACCTTTATCATTTGAGCTTCTGCAGACTGCTCATTAGCAAGATATAGACTCAGAATATATCAACTCTCTGAAAGTAATAAAGCCCAAGAACCATTTGGTAAAAAGAAATCCAACGAAGAAAAAATTAGTCAAGAAACACTTGTTATGATGAACTGAAGACGACAAATGAAGTATACTAAGTTATGCAAAGCCATTAGAAAGAGACTCAGAGAGGATATAAGAAAATTAGACACAAGAAAAGTAGAACAAGCATTAAGGGAAAACAAAGGATTTAAATCATTAGCATTAGTAGAGGCATATGATGCAAGATAGCAAGCTTATGCAGCATCAGCCAAAAAAAAAAAAAAACCCATTTCACCCCTCCATTCGTTCCAAATGCCTGTCTAACTCAGCCTTAAATTTATTTAGGCTATTAGCTTCCACAAGAAAAGATGGAAGTTTGTTCCATCAATCAACTACCCACTGGCTAAAGGCAAATTTCTGCACATCTATTCTACAACTATCTTTCCTCGATTTGAAACTATGCCCCCCTCAGGTTCTTAGTCTGAGCAAGAGGAAGAATCCCATCAGCATTCAGCTTCCTCAACCCATTCACGGCTTTATACACCTCAATCAGATCACCTCGCAGGTGCCTACTCTCCAGGTGCCGCAGTTTACAGAACTTAAGCTTTTCTTGGTAAGAGCACCCCTTTGTGAGGAGGGGAATGAAAAGCCTAACTAAGATTCCAGATAGCGAGGGCTGGGCAAAAACTTTGGATAGAATATCTGTTACCGCTGTTTTTAAATAGGGAACTCATTTTCCGCTACAAAAACAGCGGTATGGTGGGGGATAAACACCCTAACTAAAACTGAGATAGTGAGGGCTGTGCACAATCTTTGGATAGAATATCCGTTACTGCTGTTTTTAAAAAGAAAACAAGTTCCTTATTTAAAAATAGGGAACTTGTTTTCCGCTACAAAAACAGCGCTATGGTGGGGAATAAATGCCCTAATAGACTGCAGATAGCGAGGGCTGTGCATAATCTTTGGATAGAATACCGTTACTGCTGTTTCTAAATAGAAAACAAGTTCCTTATTTAAAAATAGGGAACTCGTTTTCTGCTACAAAAACAGTGGTATGGTGGGGGATAAACACCACATTCACATTTCACATTCACTCGCTCCATTGGGACTAAACAAGGAACAACAAAAAAAGGAAAATAATATGTGATGGCAGTAGAACACACAGCAGCAGAGAGTAATATGCGTAAATGGCACAATAACAAAAGCAGAAAACACCTGACATGACAAGCAAAAGGCAGCACAATATATACTAACAGCACCAGGAAAATGGCAACAAAAAAACCAAACACACACACACATGCAAATGATAACTTGATACTTCCCTCTAAACCAAACTAAATTCACATCCAGTGAAACAATTAGAAGCAAAAATTACGCATTCACAATAATCACTCAGTCACAGAACTCAACTCTACTATATCTCCAGTGGGCATGGTTTAAGACCATGCACACTGTGCAGAGAAAACTTGTACCCAAATTCTATACTATAGCCCCGATTCCTAATACAGTGCTTCGTATTACGCTATCTAGTTTTACTTTATACCTTACGCTATCAGTTCGAGATATATATACATTAAGCTATTTCTTATCGACTACAATATGGCAGCTAGTTTTCATCAATATTGGACCAACACCAGGAGTTGTAACTTCCAAAAATCGCTGGTTAAATTCAAAATAAGGAGATAACGAACACTACTAAACCTTTTTAATATCTCTGTAAACCACAATGTACTATGTTAATTAATGAAGAATATGGTAAAAATTAAAAGTACTTATCCCTTTAGAGCAGCCAAAAATTTGCTGACTGTTCTCTTCTGTGACCCCAGCATCCCTCTTCGCATTAGCAGCCATGAGCTTTAATACAGAAAGAAAAATGATACTGAAAATGAAGAACAGTGATGGTGTACTTATAAATAGCAGAGAAGGCATAATTCAAATAGCAGAAGACTACTATAGAGAATTATACAAGGAGCGAGGGAATGATGCCAGCAGTGGGGAAGATGGATTGCAAATTAGTAACATGAACAACATACCTGATATCCTTCCTGATGAGGTAGAACATGCATTGAAGAAAATGAAGAATCAGAAAGCCCCAGGAAAATGAAGTTACTGTAGAGTTGTTAAAATTGGGAGGAAAAGACATGACACAAAAACTGGCAAGACTCTTCACAAAATGCACTAGTAAAGATGTGATGCCTAAGGAGTGGAATAATGCAATCATAGTTTTTGCTGCATAAGAAAGGAGATAAATCATAAATTGGAAATTATAGACCAATTAGCTTGTTATTCCACATCTACAAGTTGTTCACAAGGGTCATTACTAACAGATTAGAAAGAATATTTGATGAGAATCAACCGAAAAAGCAAGCTGGCTTTAGGACAGGATTCTCAACTATGGATTACCTTCACGTAATATCACAGCTAATGGAGAAAGCAAATGAATATAAAACACCATTGTGCCTGGTATTTGTGGATAATGAAAAGGCATTTGATCTATTTAGCATAAGGCAATGTTTTGGGAACTGGAAAGACAAGGCATAGATACCTCATATATTATGATTTTTAAGAAAATATATGAGAATGCTATCTCCTTTATTAGACTAGACAAAGACAATAGTAAATTTAAAATTGAGAGATGAGTTCGACAGGGAGACACAATATCTCTGAAATTGTTTATTGCTGCCCTTGAGGAAGCTTTCAGAAGATTAGACTGGTTGCAGAAAGGAGTCAATGTGAATGGAGAGTACCTAAACCATTTACGATTTGCAGATGACATTGTGGTCATAAGCCACAATCCCAAAGAACTACTGGAAAATCTTAGTCAGTTATGCAGAGTTAGTAAGGATTTTGGACTAATGATGAATATGGCTAAAACAAAAGTAATGATGAACAAGTATGCCACAGAAAGGGATATAATGATTGAAGGAGCAGAATTGAAAAGGTGGAGTCATATACTTATCTGGGACAAGTCATTAGCTGTAATAATGACAAATGGCTGGAAGTCAAGAGAAGAATAAATTTTGGATGGATAGCATTCAGGAAATATAGTCATATACTGAGGAGCAATATCCCAATTTGTCTGAAATGCAAAATAATGAACCAATGTATACTCCCCACCATGACTTATGGAAGCGAAACTTGGGCACTCACCAAAAGAATGGAAGAGAAGCTGAGAACTACACAGCAAAGAATGGAATGGATTATATTGGGAATTAGACTATTAGATAAGAAGAGAAACACCTGGATTAGGCAGCAAACTCAAGTAAAGGACATTCTTATCAAAACTAAAGAACTAAAATGGTCTTGGGCAGGACATATAAGACATGATGACAGATGGACTAAGAAAATAACAGAATGGTACCCAAGAGGAGCTAGAAAACCTGGAAGACAACAGTGGAGATGGACAGATGAAATTCATGAGTTCGTGGGTAATAAATGGATGGCCATTGCACAAAACAGAAGGAACTGGAAAGTTTCTGGAGAGGCCTTCATCCTGCAGCGGATTGAAAATGGCTGATGATGATGATTCTGTTAGACAGCACCATGATAACAGTCAAAATTAAATTTTCTATAAAGAACTTCACCGGGTTAAGTTACAAGACATACTGTTACACCTTACGACATGCAAAGGAAGTGCACACAACATGATTATAGCTCTACACAAAGTCATCGAAAATGGTAGTAAACGTGAATTTTAACTTCACAATAACCCGACAAGTGTATCAAATATTACATACAAAATGCAAACAAAAGCTCCCACTTCGCTCTCAAACAAAACTGAATTGACACTACAATCCAGAAAGAAAGGAAGGAATGGATGTAGAGACAAAGGGCCAGAGTGTAATTTTCCAAAGAAATAGCCAATTGGACATGGTCCTTATGGTTTGAACTTTGTGGGGGATTCTCTTAAGTGCTTTTACTTAGTTCACCTGTCTCAAACACACGTTGTCAAACATTTCCTCAGAATTTTTAAAGCAGAAATTGAAATGTTAACTCTAGTTATTTACCTAGATTTTATTTAGTCTGCAGGTTATTATCCAACATAGTGTATGGAAACGAAAATAAAAACTTATACTTGTTGTTCCTTCATTCGACTTCACTCTTAAAAATAAATTATACAGAAGGTGCCGACCGGGCTAGCCAGGTGGGTAAAGTGCCTGCCTGGCAACCCAAAGGTTGCGGGTTCGAATCCCGCCTCGGGCTTGGATCAAAGTACTGCAAAAACCTTGGGAGGTGCACTATGGCCACAGAAGCCGATGGGCCAACAACTACCAAAAAAAAAAAAAAAAAAAAAACTCTTAAAAATTATACAGAAGGTACCTTTATGATTTTACCAAAAAAATTTACATAAGTCTGAAGTTACATAACTAAGGTAAGGAACTGTAATAATGATACAATTTCATTACATAATATATCATAGTTTGATGTTTTCCACCCTGAAATTTTGTTAGTCTGAGAAGTAATCTTTTGACATATCTCGTGTTGTGTAAATAAATCACAACTGAGTCGTCAGCTGTTATACCCACTGATAAAAGGCCAGATAGCTTTGAAATGGTGCTGTCTGGGTAGTAGTAGTAGTAGCAGTGGCATGTGATGCAAGAAAGCAAGTGTATGAGTGTATGCAGCATCAGCCAAAAAAAAAATCACACCATTCCCTCCAAATGCCTGTCCAGTTCCTCCTTAAATTTATTCAGCCTATCAACTTCCACAACAACAGATTGAAGTTTGTTCCAGCAATTAACCACCCGCTGGCTAAAGGCAAATTTCCGCACATATATTCTACATCTGTCTTTTCTTAATTTGAATTTATGCCCCCTTAGGTTCGTAATCTGAACAAGTGGTAGGATCCCATCAGAATTCAGCGTGCTCAACCCATTCAAGGCCTTATATACCTCAGTCAGATCACCGCGCAGGTGCCTAGTCTCCAGCCACTGCAATTTGCAGAACTTAAGCCTCTCTTGGTAAGAGGATCCCTTCATTCCCCTCACCAATCTTGTTGCCCTTCTCTGTACACACTCAAGTAAATCTACATCCTTCCTAAAATGAGGCTTCCAGACCTGTACACAGTACTCAAGGCGTGGCCTGACCATTGCCTTATACAGAGGGATAATCACCTCCTTTTCCCTTCTAGCAAAATTCCTATATATCATTGACAAAACTCCATGACCTGCCCTGGCAGCCTGTATGCATTGCTCAGAAAACTTCCTATCTGACTGCACAATTACTCCCAGGTCTTTTTCATTTTCTACCACCTTAAGTGTAGTACCACACAGTTGGTACGTTTCTCTGGGGTTACTTCTACCCATATGCAGTACTTTGCATTTATCAAGGTTAAACTTCAGTTGCCACTTCTTAGCCCATCTGCCCAAATTATCTAGATCCTGTTGCAGTAGCACACTGCCATTACTGTCATTAACAACCCTGCCAACCTTTGTATCATCTGCAAACTTCGACATTAAGCCTGATATACCTTCATCAATATCATCGACAAATATACAAAACAACAGTGGACCTAACACCAAACCCTGTGGGACTCCACTAATAACATTAGTCCAAGAAGAGCAGCACCCATTGATTACCACCCTCTGTCTTCTCCCCCTTCACCATCCTTTTATCCATTGTAGCAACTTACCCTTAATACCATTCTTCTCCAATTTGTGCAATAGTCTTCCATGCACAACAGTGTCAAAAGCTTTCCTGAAATCCAAATATATGATATCAGAATTATTTTTTGCATCCAGTTCCTTTGTAACCACATCATAATATCCTATCAAATTTGTCAGACAAGACTTTACCTTAACAAACCCATGCTGTGTCTGAATTATTGCTGCAGTCTTGTCTAGATGACCCTGCAATGCATCTTTAACCAGTGACTCCATTATTTTACCCGGAACAGAAGTTAAACTAACTGGTCTGTAATTACTCGTGTCACCCTTCGATCCCCCTTTGTGAATTGGGGATACATTCGCACATCTCCAGTCCGTGGGAACTTTCCCTGAGTCCAAGGACGCTCTCATAATTATGGCTAAGGGTTTGCTTAGTTGCTTTGCCGCCTCCTTTAATATAACTGGATAGATCCCATCCACCCCAGGTGCTTTTCTTATGTTTAACTTCAACAATTTCTCCTCCACTTTGCTTTCAGTTATTCCAAAATCATTAAGTATCCTGCTACAATTTCATAACCTTCTGCCATTTTCAAACCTTAATAATGCCTCATGTGTGAATGCAGATGCAAAATACTCATTCAGTTTGTTTGCTATCTGAGCAGGATCATCAACAGTTGAACCGTCAATATCAAGTGGACCAATCAGATTCATCCCCTTCCTTTTAGAGTTTATATAAGTAAAGAAATCCTTACTGTTTTTCTTAGCATCTTTTGCCAAGGATTTCTCGTAATCTGCCTTCGCCTGCCTAACCTCCTATGTCACCTGATTACAGACTAGCTTATATCTGCCATAATCTTCTGAGTCGCTTGATAATTTATATGCATCCCATGCATTTCTCTTCTCTATTACGAGTCTCATTAGTTCATTAGATAACCATTTAGGCCTATACCTTGTACAATATTTCTTAATAGGTATGAAACGTTTAGTAGCTTTCACGATTAATTCCTTGAATGCTTCCCACTTAGAATTTTTCTGTTGGTAACATCGTCAGTTTATCCCACTGTACAGAATTTAAAAACTGTCGGAGACCACTGTACTCACCTTTACAGAAGCAAAAACCCTTTCCTTTACCCCTGATGGTAATTAAATCTTTAAGTATATCCCACATCAGTACACTGTGATCACTGCCACCTAGTGGTTCCTTTATCTGCAAATTCTTAATACACGAATGATCACTGCTGATAACCAGATCAAGAGCATTACTTTCTCTGGTTGCCTCTCGAACATGCTGCTGCAGAAAACAATCATCCAATAAATCCACAAAAGTCTGACTAGTGTGTGAGTGACCAACCCACAAGTTGCAGTCAATATCTGGGAAGTTAAAATCCCCCATTATAAGACATTCCGATTTACTAGCCCACTCTATTTCTCTGTACAATTGTTCATTGTACTCATTCGAGTCCTACTCTTATTTTTTCTTTCGCAGTGCTTATGTCACACCAAACTGACTCAACAGTGCACTGTACATCTATATCAACTGGATGCACTTCTTTTGATTTTATGTTTTTCTTAATTAACAGCATAACACCTCCTCCCTTTCTATCCTGTCTATCCTTTCTGTACACATTATACTCCCCAAATTCCAGTTCAGCATTCCTTATATCTGTGTGACACCACGTCTCTGCTATCCCAACAATATCCGCCTTTGATGTCTTGACCAACACTTCAAATACGGGTGACAATACTCAAGTGAGAATAAGTAATAGTAGACTCCTGTAATGTGGAAGTGTTATTTATTAATTATCTTAAGAAGAAAGCAACTCATTGTGAAGGATTTCACAATGAGTTGCTTTCTTTAGGTCATTATAATTATAACATAATAATGAGGCTTAATATACAAATTTTGCTTTGTCTTAAAATTCAGCTATGTAATTATGATGTAATTGCACTAAACAATATCATAGAGGTTGAGGTTCTTTGCCCTAAAATTTTATTATAGCTTCATTTATTGTTAATCTGTTACAAACTTCAGTTTTTTTATTGCATTCCTAAATATCTGATACTGCTATCAAAGTTTTAATTATATTTTATTTAAATTTTATTTTATTTGAATGTAGATGCAAAATACTCATTCAGTTTGTTTGCTATCTGAGCAGGATCATCAACAGTCGAACCGTCAATGTCAAGTGGAAAAATGGAGAAATATACTTTTCTCCATTTTTATTGTCATATTTCATATACAGCAGAATATAGTGTTTAATGTTAAAAATGTATGTGAAAAAAAGAATTGAAATAAACTCCCATTATAGCATTTTCAAAGGGACTGTCTCCAACGAGTGGAAAGCACTATAAGTGGGATTCCATTTATGGAAACCATTTTCATTTTTAATTAATTTTTTGATAAATAGCAGTGATTTTTTTAAATTTTTATTTTGTAGTATTTATGAAGCAGTGACTTTTTAATTTTTATTTTGTAGTATTTATGAAGCAGTGATTTTTTATGTAAGTTAAAATTTGCACATTTAATGTGCTATACTTCCCCTTTTTTTGGCACCTTGAACTGTTTTTTGCTTAAAACGAATAACAATTTTTAAAAGCTTTTACCAAATTAAACTAAATATATCTTGATTATTACTGTATAAATGTGATAATTGTATTCTTAACATAATAGTAATAATAATGCTGTCAATGAAATTTATCGATCCATGTTGAACAAACACAAAATATATTTAATGTTGGGGAAAAAAGTCATGACAGCATATGAATGCACCAATAAATAGGAAAACACTGTTGTAAAGAGTGGTCTTTCCCCAGCTGCACCACCACCACAAGCCTATACTGAAAACCCTGTGAATTCCTTGTACTACATGGTTAATACTTTCTACCATTAACTGGCCCTGCATGGCAAGAAATTCCTAGTGATTAAACAATTTCCACTTTGGCAGAAAACCAATATGATATTGATGAGTCTCAAGCTGCATTAGTAAACATTTAATTTGCCTCTATCAACTGAAATTGAGTAAGACAATGTTGAAAACCAAATTGAATCTCAATTAGTTGACATTTATTTGTTGCTATCAATCAAAATTGAGAAAGACATTGTCAGAAGCCAAACTGAATGAATCGACTTCAGTGATCCTGTTAATTGGTCAAGTTTGAACTGATCGAGGAGAGAATATATATTAAAAAATACAATAGATCAAAGGAGAAATGCAGGTCATTCACAAAGTAACAGAGAAGGCCATTCATTTAGTAAAGAATTATATTAATTTTCAAGAAATTTTCAAATGGTGAAAAAGTGTTGCAACACTTTTTCACCGAGGAACCACTAGGTGGCAGTAATCACAGTGTGCTGATGTGGGATTTACTTAAAGATGTAACTACCATCAGGGGTAAAGGGAAAGGTTTTTGCTTTCATAGAGGTGACTACAGAGGTCTCAGACAGTTTTTAAATTCTATTCATTGTAATCAACTGATGATGTTACTAACAGCTTTAGAAGTACCAAGTGTGTGGTAACATTAGCATTAGTAGAGGCATATGATGCAAGAAAGCAAGCTTATGCAGCATCAGCCGAAAAAAAAAAAAAAAAACACTCCCATTTCACCCCTCCGTTCGCTCGAAATACCTGTCCAGCTGAGCCTTAAATTTATTTAGGCTATCAACATCCACAACAAGGGATGGAAGTCTGTTCCACTAACCAACTACCCACTGGCTAAAGGCAAATTTCTGCACATTTATCCTACATCTGTATTTCCTTAATTTGAATTTATGCCCTCTCAGGTGATTATTCTGAGAAAGAGGAAGAATCCCATCGGCATTGAGCATACTAAAACCATTCAAGGCTTTATACACCTCAATCAGATCACCTCACAGGTGCCTAGTCTCCAAAACTGTAATTTGCGAAACTTAAGCCTTTCTTCGTAAGAGCAACCCTTCATCCCATTCACTAATCTTGTTTCCCTTTTCTGCACTTGTTCCAACAGCTCTACATCCTTCTTAAAATGAGGCCTCCAGACCTGTATACAGTACTCAAGGTGTAGCCTGACCATTGCCTTATACAAGGGAATAATCACCTCCTTATCCCTGCTAGAAAAATTCCTGTATATCATTGACAAGACACCATGAGCTACTGTTGCAGCCCATCTGCACTGCTCAGAAAACTTCATATCTGCCTGCACAATTACCCCCCAGGTCCTTTTCATTCTCTACCACTGTCAGTGTAGTACCACAGAGTTGATATGTTGCTCTGGGGTTACTGTTTCCCATATGTAGTACTTTACATTTGTGAATGTTAAACTTCATTTGCCACCTCTCAGCCCATCTGCTCAACTTTCCAGATCCTGTTGCAGCAGCATAGCGTCAGTAGTGTCCTTAACAACCCTGCCAACCTTTGTATCGTCTGCAAACTTGGACATTAAGCTTGATATACCATCATCAATATAATTTATAAATACAGAAAACAAGAATGGACCCAACACTGAACTCTGAGGGACTCCACTAATAACATTAGTCCACGACGAGCAGGATCCATTGATTACCACTCTCTGTCTTCTCCCCCTCAACCACCCCTTTATCCATAGCAGCAATTTGCTTCCAGCGCCACACTATTCCAATTTGTGCAGCAGTATTCCACGTGCAACCCTATCAAAAGCCTTTCTAAGATCCAAATATATAATATCAAAGTTATTCCCTGCATCCAGTTCTTTTGTGACTGCATCATAGTATCCAATGAAATTGGTCAGGCAAGACTTGCCCTTAACAAAACCATGCTGTGTCCGAGCAATAACTAAAGTCTTGTCTAGATAATCCTGCAGTGCCTCTTAATTTTCCTGGAACAGAAGTTAAACTCACAGGTCTATAATTACTTGTGTCAGACTTTGATCCTCCTTTGTGAATTGGGGTCACATTTGCACATCTCCAATCTATGGGTACCTCCCCTGAGTCCAAAGAAGCTCTCATAATTATGGCTAAGGATTTGCTTACTTCCTTTGCTGCCTCCTTTAATATAACTGGATAGATCCCATCCACCCCGGGTGCTTTTTTGTGTTTATCCTCAACAATTTCTCCTCCACTTTCCTCTCAGTTATTTCAAAATGATCTAGCTCACTGACAGAGTTTACTTCACTTCTGGCATTCCCCTTCCTGAATAACTCCTCATGTGTGGATGTAGATGCAAAATACTCGTTTAGTTTGTTAGCCACCTGAGCAGGATCCTCAACTGTTGAACCATCAATATCCAGTGGACCAATCTGATTCATCCTTTTCCTTCTAGAGTTTACACATGTAAAGAACTATTTTCTGTTTTTCTTTGCATCCTTTGCCAAGGATTTCTCATAATTTGCCTTTGCCTGCCTAATCTCCTTTGTGACTTGGTTACAGACCTGTCTATCATAGGCTTCCATATCACCCATTAATTTATATGTATCCTATGCAATTTTCTTCTCTGCCATATGTGTCATTAGTTCATCTGACATCCATTTAGGCCTAAACCTTGAACAATATTTCTTAGTTGGTATATAAAGCCTAGTAGCTTCCAAGATAAGTTCTTTGAATTCTTCCCATTTTGAATTTGCTGTTGGTAACATCATCAGTTGGTCCCACTGTATAGAGTTTAAATACTGTCTCAGACCATCGTAGTCGCCTCTACGAAAGCAAAAACCCTTCCCTTTACCCCTGATGGTAGTTACCTCTTTGAATAAATCCCACTTCAGCACACTGTAATCACTGCCACCTAGTGGTTCCTTTATCTGCAGGTTCTTAATGCATGAAGAATCACTACTGATAATCAGATCAAGAGTATTACTCCCTCTAGTTGCCTCCCGAACATGCTGATGTAGAAAACAATCATCCAATAAATCCACAAAAGCCTTGCTAGTGTGAGAGTGACCAACCCACAAATTCTAGTCAGTATCTGGAAACTTCAAGACTCTCTTTAAGACTCTCTGATTTACTGGCCCACTCTATTTCCCTGTACAGTTTCTTATTATACTCATCAGAGTCATTAGGCCTATAGCACACCCCTCTCAATTTTAATCTCCCAATGCTTACGTCACATCAAACTGACTCGACACTGCACTGTCCAGCGATGTCAACTGGCTTCACTTCCTTGGATTTTATGTGTTCGTTAACTAATAGTATAACCCCTCCTCCCTTCCTATCTTGTCTATCCTTTCTGTACACATTGTACTCCCCAAATTCCAATTCTGCATTCCTTATATCTGTGTGACACCACTTCTATGATATCCCAACAATATCTTCCTTTGATGTTTTGAGCAATATCTCAAATTCATCAAATTTATTTACCAAACTCCTAGCATTGGTGTACACGCAAGTATACATGCACCTGTTCCTATTCTTAGCTACACTAACACAATCCATGTGTTTACTTGTACTGCAGTGACTTTCAGCAGTCTCTGAAATACCCTGCATCTTGTTTTCCAGGCTTCTTCTCATTCCAATAGAAGCAGTGCAAGAATCACTTTCATCTCTGCCAGTGGCTAATGTTAATCTATTAGTCCTTGTATCCCGCCAAGCTAGCAGTTTTCCGACCCACCTAACACTGCCTCGATAGCATCAGCAAATATTCTTGCACCCTTTCTATTTAAGTGTATCCCATCTCCGTAGAAGCAGTCTCTCCTGTTAACAAGTACAGACCAGGCTGAAAAAAATTCTACCCCTTGAGCCTTGCACAATCTTTTCAGGGCCGAATTGATCGATAAGGCTCTCATCATATACTCCCTCCTATCGTGTCTGGGCAGAACTGCAGCCACACTAGCAACTAGCAGAAGATTTGGATATACACTTCAGTAAAATTTTGCAAGATCCTATAGATCCCGACCCTCCATGGTCTGTCATCACCGCCATCTTGTGACAATTATTTCCACCAGTGTGGAAAACACTCTCTATCAGACATAACATTCTACAGCTACACATTTAGCATACTCAACATTATCCTGACTTCACTAAAATGTATACAGATGGATCGGAGTCTGAGAATGGATCAGCAGCAGTGGTACTCGCTGATACTACCATTTCTGTACCTCTTCCAATGGAGTGTAGTAGTAGTTACAAGACTGAATTATATGCCATAAAGCTTGCTTTACAAAAATATTTTCCATATGATAGTTATTCATATGTAAAATGGAATTCATATGGAATATAGAGGATGGTTATTCAAAAGAGCATAATACACACAGACTTGCAAAGTTCCTTATTAGCCATGCAGAACAATTCCCCACTTACTCACCCGTTATTAAAGCTCATCAGATCACAGTTGATATGTCTCAGAGAGCCTCAGCAAAAAGGTTATCTTCTACTGGATCCCAGGCCATACTGGGATACCAGGAAATGAAATTGCAGATGATGCTGCCAAACATCCATCCAGCTCAGCCCCAACGAATTCCCTAGTACCGTCCACAGATTATAAAATTAATATACAAAGTACTGTATATGTAAAGGTCGATGGACTCTTCAATGGCAAGTGCAAATTCAAAATAAACTACTTCAAATTAAACTTGTACCAAAATTATGGGCTTCCAACCTCATTAAAAACAGACAAGAAGAAATAATTCTAACCAGAGCCAGAATTGGCCACACTCATTTAACCCATCTGTTCCTTTTCTCAGGAAATGACCCTGCTCATTGTAGTCACTGTCATACACCACTCACAATCAAACACATACTTCTGGCATGTACTCATATAATAACGCTCGACTAGTGTCATTCAGTTCTCTAGCAAGTTAAAAGGAACCTTTGTTGCTTTGCCATCTCATAGGCAAAAAATCAAATCTCACAGAATTCTTCTCCTTCCTAAAACTAATAGGATTGTATAGCCATTTTTAATTGCTTCTAAATTAACCAACTCAGGCAGTATGAACCACTTTCATAAGTGCAATATGGGCTAAGAACCATTGCACTTAACACCATCAACAAGAATCTGGGGTAATTATACAGTCAGATATGAAATTCTCTGAGCTATGCAGAAAGGCTGCAAGGACAGCACATGGTGTTTTGCATGATATAGGGGAATTTTGCTAGCAGTGATAAGGATGTGAATATTCCATTGTATAACGCAATGGTTAGGCCTCATTTTAGGAAGGACGTAGAGCTGCTAGAGCAGGTACAGAAAAATGCAACAAGATTGCTGAGGGAAACAAAGGGGCGCTATTACCAAGAAAGGCTTTGATTCTGCAAATTGCAGTGTCTGGGAACCTGCGAGGTAATCTAGACACTGGGCACCAGCAAGGTGATCTTATTGAGGTGTTTAGGACTTTGAATGGATTGTGCAAGTTCAATGCTAATGGGATTCTTCCTCTTTCTCAGACTACACACAACACAAAGGAGCAAAAATTCAAATTGAAGGATGGTTGCAGAATAGATGTGCTGCAGAAGTTTGCCACTAGCCAAAGTGTGATTGATTGCTTGTTTGTTTGTTATTTGGTTTTTAGGAGCATTAGCAACTAAGGCGATATTGCTCCGGGGATATGCGATGGTCATTCCCTGACCTTTCCGCATCCTCCGTATTTGATGCGTGGTTGATTGCTTGAACAAACATTTGTCTGATATTGTGTTAGTGGATAGCTTGAACAAATTCAAAGAAGAACTAGACAAACTTTTGGAAGGGGTGTGGATAGGTGAAATGGGATTTTTTGGCTGATGCTGTATAAGCTTGCTTTCTTGCATCATTTGTCACCATTAATACTAATTATTAATAATAATAACAGCAATATTATGTCTGATATAATGAGTACTAATTATTATTATTATTATTATTATTATTATTATCAATTTATTTCTCTGTTGAGGAGACACCCCTGGATCTGTTACAGAAAATAATAATAATTATTTTCTGTAACAAGTTAAATGGCTAGAAGGGTGTGAGTTACATTCTAAGGTGTGAAGCAGACCCCATGAGTAAAAGGTTACAAATTCCTTTGGATGTTCACCCTGAAAGGTTCAATACAAAATTTTGAAATACTGTGTAATTATGATTTTATATTAGAATATTTCAAATTTTGACATCTTAGGTTGACATTTAGAATAATGAGAAGATATAGTTAAAAGGAATCAAAATTAAATGCAATTTTGCACCGAGTGGCTGTTCACTAAAGTTGCATGAGACGATAGGAGTTGGCAAAGACCTGCAACCTGTAGCCATTGTCATTACAGTTGTCATAAATTTTTAGTTGATTGAAAAGTTTTATTGTGTTTGCTGGAAAAGAGCTACTTAGGCTGTCCAGGTTGCTTTGAAGAGGATGTCTTGTTTCAGCATTCCTGGGGTTTTCTCGATGAGAGTGAAACACGCATCAATGCTGGGAGCATCTAATCTTCCTGTTAGCAGTTGGGCTAATATGAAAATGTTTCTTGTGTTAATTGACTGTTTCCAGGGAGAAATACTGAGATTGGAAAGTAGGATGGCTCTAGAGATAGTAAATGGGTGATTCGAGATCCCCCTTCAGCCATCTCAAGAGCCAGTATTCAATATTGAGGAAAGCTTTCACTTTGTTCGGTGGTGCAGAGGACAGACCAAATCTGTGAATCATACGGTGGGATTGGAATCATTGGAATGAATGTACTAATCAAGCTACTACTACTACTACAAGCCATATTGATGAAACCCTTAGAGTCCTGTACCCAGATTATAAGCTCAGAATACTTCTAACACAAAAGGTCATTTGGCAACAGATTTGGCAAAATCAAACCAACAATGAACTTTTTCAAATTAAACCCGAATTACAGTACTGGAAATCCTATGCTTGTACTCAGACATGAGGATATAACACTTGCAAGACTCCAGATCAAGTATACAGGGTGTTTCAGTTAAACGTTTCAGAACTTCTAAGAGGGGTAGAGTACATCCTGACAACTCGAAATCATATAGCAATGCGGGGTCGGAAATGCTTTCCTGAAGCGGTGTTGTACACAGAAGCACCATAAAGAAAAGAGACCGTAAGTGAGAAATCGTTTTAATAATACATGAAAAGAAGCAAAAGGTACTTGGATTAAAGTAAGTGTTCGAAGTTTCTTCCACGGGCTACAATGCACGCCTCACATCTCCGACGCATGGACATCCGAACATTCTGGAATACTCCAGGCGAATTTCGAATTTCTTCGGCAGCTACTGCGATTCTTGCAACCAGCTCCTCAGCATTGTCAACAGGGGTGTCATAAACTAGCGATTTCATATGACCCCAGAAATAAAAATCAAGACATGATAGGTCGGGTGACCGAGCAGGCCAACGCACGGGACCACCACGTCCAATCCACTGTTGACCAAACAGTGGATCGGACGTGGTGGTCCGTTCGCTATAATGGGCAGGGGCTCCATCGTATTGGAACCACATTGTCTGTTGCGTCGATGCAGAAATCTGTTCATCTCTCAAAAGTTGTCACCCGACCTATCATGTCTTGATTTTTATTTCTGGGGTCATATGAAATCGCTAGTTTATGACACCCCTGTTGACAATGCTGAGGAGCTGGTTGCAAGAATCGCAGTAGCTGCCGAAGAAATTCGAAATTCGCCTGGAGTATTCCAGAATGTTCGGATGTCCATGCGTCGGAGATGTGAGGCGTGCATTGTAGCCCGTGGAAGAAACTTCGAACACTTACTTTAATCCATGTACCTTTTGCTTCTTTTCATGTATTATTAAAACAATTTCTCACTTACGGTCTCTTTTCTTTATGGTGCTTCTGTGTACAACACCGCTTCAGGAAAGCATTTCCGACCCCACATTGCTATATGATTTCGAGTTGTCAGGATGTACCCTACCCCTCTTAGAAGTTCTGAAACGTTTAACTGAAACACCCTGTATACATCCTACTCATATCTATCCACTTACACAGGAAGACCCTCCTCTCTGCTCCAGTTGCCATACTCTGCTTGTAGTCAGGCATATTATTCTTGGCTGTCCTCTCTATAAACAATCATATCAAACACCGTTTTCTTCCCTCATCCTAAAGTATGACAACACAAACAAGTTTTTTCCTATTCTTAAACCTTATATATTCTTTAATTAGATTTAGACAACAACAAAAGAAATACCAATCAAGGGGGAAAAAAAACACTTGAAAGACACAATATGGCCACAGTACCTAACATGCTCATAAAATAACAGTAACTACCTTCAAAGCTTTGAGTTAAATATGAAATAAACAGAAATCCCTAGTGCCAGTAAAAATTTCTATGAGAAACAAACTACACTATAAATGATTCCCTAGGCATCACCTCTACCATTTGTAGATATCTTTGTCATCTGTTTCCCAAAAACTAAACCTGAAAAGAAAGAAGTTACATTTGGATTTATTTCTTCTTGGAACCTTAAAAAAAAGCGATATAAGTGGGAAAGCATTTTAATTGGGAGGGCCATAGACATTAAAAAATGCATGAAACTTCGTAGGATTGACCTGGGACTAGAAGAAAAGAATGCTATAAGCAGGAATGTTATAACAGGAGTTTACTATAAATTCTACATGAAATGTATTTTGCATTTTTAGTTTATTCGTAGTATTATCACTGGTTACAGTAACAAAGATAGTTTCAGCATACACAGATGTATACCTATTTTATAAATTCTCTTCATAAATATTTTATATTATACAGATTTAATGTCATTTCAAAAAATAATTTATAAAATAAATTCATGCTTGAAATTACATTAAAAGTGTGAATCATTTGATATTAAATTATTTGATTTGTCGATTAGAATCCAGAACATGTTAAGAGCTGTTACTAGCTGTTAGCCAGTTTTAATCTTGTTTGAACCTGGAAACAAAATTCCAAAGGAGTTGTAGAAACAGCTTTTTGTGGTTTATTGAGCTGATGGTATTTGGATTAGTTATACATTTGTGCACACTCTATCTAACTTTCTTTATAGACATATTAGTTATCAATAAGCTAAACTTAAAATGCATTTCTTATGGTGATAGATGTTTTTCATATACAATATTGCATTTAAATTTATATTAAAAATGAATATCTTCTTTTTAACTCCAAGTTAATGCATTATAGAATTCTGAATTCAGAACTTCCCTTCAAATATTATTCTCCTTAAACTAATCCTATTAATATTCTAATAAATCTAAGAGTTACTTAAGTTTTTTCTTTTTTGTAAATATAAATATTTAATTATAATTCTAGACAGCTGAAACTGTGGAAGCCATTGTACAACAGCTTATGGAAAAGCAGAGAACAAAAACTGCAGTTCGGACCCATGAGTGTGCATGCGACACCACTTCTAAAGGAACAAATGCTGTTTCTGAGAACAAAAAGTGCAGCCATACACTCCACCGCATTATCTCTCCAAAAACTCAGCAGCGAGGAGTTTTGGCTGCTAGCACATCGGGGAATTCTGGTTCTACAACAACTAAAGTTGTGGCCACTGCTGCACCAGTTGTCACTGGTAATCACTCAGGAGGTGCTAAAACTGAAGAAAATTGTGCCAAAAGGTCAAGTGCTGTACCTAGTGTTGCTGTAGCCAGCTGCACTCGCAGAGCTGGAAGTGTAATTCTGGCACCATGCCGCCCATTGCTACAGGATAGTAAACAAGGTGAGCTGACAACAAGTTCATCTAGTGGTGCAGCAGCAGCAACAACCTCCCTTATTCTTAATCTCTCTCAACTTCAGGGAGGTAGTGGCCTACTTATCTTGAACAGTGCCACCACTGCCTCAGGAATGGGACTTGCATCAGCTTCTGTGACTCCAGTTACCTTTTTATGTGGACAGGAGACAAGCACAGGTTCTACAAGGAATATGTCTACTTCTTCTACTTCTCAAACCATAGTATCGGCTATGGATACTTCAGACTCACCTACTTCACCTGTTCGAAGAATTGGTGCTAGTAAATCGTCCTCTGTAAAATCAGAAATAGACAAGAGTTTACAGAATGCTCTCAAAAGCGATGTGAATTTCTCAAACATACCTAGTCAAAAAGATCCTGATTTATGTAGTGTCATGGATGAACTCTCATCTGAACAAAGAGAGCCAATAAGCCTCTTTGAAGATAATCTAGCAATGTCCCAGGAAGACATTCAAAAAACACTTTCTGCCAACTTACCTACGCCCAAATACATTCTTCAGGACACACATTCACCAATTTCTGTCAAAATGGAACCTAACCACTCTGATAATGATCCAGTAGACCTCCATCCTATGGACTTTATTGATAATGACATCTCCACACCTGATGAAGAAGTATTTAACTTAGACACTTTTGATATTTTAAGTGATCTTCCTAATTTAGATGACTTCAGTCCTGATTTAGCACCAAGCAGTGGAATGTCTAGTAGCAATTCGTCAACTCCTGTCAGTAGCAGCTCACTTTCAATAACAAAAGTTGGTCATCAGGGTCCTCAACCAGCTATGGATTATAGAGAAGGAACTGCCAATATCACAGATTACTGTCCTGATTGGTGTTATACTGAGGTGAGGTATATTTTAATGATTTTTGTTTTCTGTTTGTGTTTAAAGTGTATTTTTGCTTCTGTATTAGTTTTAGTTATTCTTCTCACATATTTGGCCACTTGTTAAATTGTAAGAATAATTAAATTAGTAAATTGACGACCACTTTATCCTATGTATTTAGCAGCCAGCAGACTTTTTTTGCTGCAATTAGTAAATGCTGTGGTCTTTGTACTCAAGACAGAACAAACTTTAACCATAAGCCACCTCAAGACACTATTTTTAAACAAATAACATCACCAAAAGGCATTCCATTTTTTTTTTAATGAGATATTGCTATTGACACCCTACTTTAATACCACCTGCTGACACTTACCAGTCTTGACATGTGTTAGTGAATCTCTGGCAACTTGTGGACAACAAAACAATTCCATGTAAGTTGCCATGTGATACAACAAGTTAAAACTTCAAGTATCTAATATAGAAAAAAGCTATATGGTATAATAAATAAATTCATAAATTGAGGATTAGCTTATTCTCCTATGTATGGATGACCTGGTGGCCAGCAGATTTTCAACTAAGTAAATTAATGCTGTGGTCTTAATTACTGAAGACAGATCGGTATTCGAGGTTCATGGACACCAGAGGTTATTTTGTTTCAATATTAAGACCATAGCATTAACTTACAACAGTTGAAAAATCTGCTGTCCACATTCCTGAATTTACTAAGTGCTTTCATAAACCATATACTTGTAGTGTTTACTATATTAAAAACTTTGAGAATAATTAGTTTTTAGATTCCAAGGTTAATTGAAAGATGTGAGATCTAATTCAATTTTTTACACAATTATAGACAAAATATCCTTAAGTTTTAACCCATTTGGGAATTTTTTGTTAAGAAATTCTCTTGCAATGAGAGAATAATCTATTGGAACACTATCCTGTATAGTCTTTCCCCGTAATTTGTTCAAGGCATTTTTTTTGTAACATTGAATGGAAGCTCTGTGAAATGACAATGCCCTCAAAAAAAATTATTAAACCTGTCCTTCCAAAAAGATCCCCCCCCCCCCCAAATCAACCACTCCAGGAGCGTATAATTGATTTGCAGTTTGTACATTCACATTATGTGTTTAATAAATATAATTTGGCATTCAATTCAAACATCAGCTCATTGGTGCAGATAATATTGTTGGGAACTTTGAATTCTTGCCACTCTTTTTAGTAAGTTTCAGATAATTTCATTCTTCTGTCAGGATCATTGTTATTTAAGGCTTGATATAATTTCGGATATAAACTTTGTATCCAAGTCTTTTAAAATTCCCATAACAGAATGTTATGATGACAGTTCCACTTCAGATGATAGTTATGTTGTCTTTTGAGGATCTCTGTGGAGCTTCATCAGCTCACCCAGCATTTTCTGTAGTTCTAATAGAACATGGTGTATTACTTCTAGGAGGGTTTAGAATATTCTCCAAATACTCTCATATCTCTTAATCATTTAGTAAATTGTTGGTTTTTAATGACGGAGCAGAAAATATTTTTAATTAAGGGTCGCAGTATCAAGGTTGCATAACAGTTCCACCATTATTTTAAGTCTTCATTTATGCGATACATCTAAAAAATTTCAAAAGGTTCCTGCAAAAAAAAAAAAAAAAAAAAAAAGGACTATACAAATGAAAGAGTCAGTGATACAGGATGCCCTTGTCATTCATTGTAGTTATGTTTCTAGAACCACAATGAAAATGATGAACAGTGGAGCTAATTGGCCTCTATATATTTATTGACTTGCATATGACATTTGTGTGCATTGTCAGTTATCACATGTATTGCACAAAAGATGTTCCAAAGGCAAAAAAAAAAATATGTATATATATTTTATTTATGTCATAAAAAGCACTGCTATTCTTTAAGATCACATTTATCATATAATGTAAACTATAAATAAAAAGTCACCAGTTTATTTCTGCAAGGCAGATACTACAGCCACATTTTTCTTAAAGAAAGAATTGATTTTGTGTTGTTTTATTTGCTTTTTTTTTTCTTTCTCTTTTTAAAGTTCTTTGTAACAGGAAATAACATTTCAAGTGATCAGACTATCCATGACTAGCATTAAAAGCATCTTCATCTGCACCTTTGCCAAAATATTTTCATACTAATAGGCATATGTTGTTGATTCATATTCTCAATCTCTAGATTGAGAATATTATTTTTTTAGCCATCTATGGCTAAAAATTTTCCATTCTTTTCATGACACTGCATCTTGTTACTTTGATGGCACTCATTGAAGTAACATTTTGTGCACCACTTCTTAATGCCACTGCCTTTTTTTTTTTTTTTTACAAGTAGATCTTACCACAGTTGATGGCACAGAAAAATTTTATGCAATGTCCATTGGCTTCAAACATGCAAATAATGTCCATCTTTTGCTCCAACTGAATCATGTTTTTATCCTTTTTCTTTTCTAACAAAATTATTAGTTGCTATTGCAGGCCATTTAGATCTCATAATCAGGTAGGCTGTACCTTTCTCACTTACATATAAACTTTTAGAAAATTTCTATTATTAATTTTCTTAATAATAGTAAGAAGCATATTAAAACATCCGAAGGTATTTTTTGCTTTTTAAGAAATTCTCAATAAATACACAAAGCAAGCTGGTTTAATATCAGTATGACCCAGACTTTGGTGTGCACGTAATAAAAAAGTTGTGGTGGATTGAGAAATGACAAATAACGGGGCAACAAACAACAAGAACTTACTGTATTTAGTTTTAAAGTGCAAAGCAACTTACAGCTCACTCTGTATACAAATTATTTTTTTTTTCTTTTTCTTTATATATATTTATATCCCTTGCATTTCTTTAAATCCAGCTTGGTATTGTCTGCTTGAATTACCTTCTATATATTGTTATCTTCAATATTATAAATATTTTATACACATTACGGTCATAATGCTCTAGCAACTGCATTGGCCCATAAGTATTAGTTACAGCTTGTTACAATTTATTAATTTTCTTTCCATATTACATATATATATATATATTTGAATAATGTTTGAAATAGTTGAAAACTGAATCTGTCATATTAAAAAATAAAAAGGTAAAGCAAACATCAGAGGCAGCTAAAAGCATATTCCTCTACATCAGTGGTTTTCAACCTTTTTTTTAATAACGGCACTCCTAAGTAATTTATTCTATTTTGCTTTACCCCTACCCAATTTTCTGCCTGTTAGATCCGATTCTCTCTCTCTCTCTCTCTCTCTCTCTCTATATATATATATGATATTAAAAAATATATATGTTATATGATATTTTCTTATCTGTTGCCCCAACTCGACGTATTATCTAGATGTTCTGGGGGCAAAGACGTTTCACGTGAGCGGGTAGCTAATATCAGGGAAGAGAGCCTAAAAAACTTCAAGGGTTGTGTTAGAGTTGTTAAATATACAAGAACAGTAAATCTTAATTGTTTATACAGTAACGATAGAAGTGTCGTCAATAAAATGAGCAAATTCGAACTGCTGGTTAAAACAAGTAACGCGGACATAATAGGGCTTACAGAGACGTGGTGCCACCCAGAAATTGGGGATGATGAGTTTCAGTACGGCTTGTATAATGTATTTAGGAAGGATAGAGTAGATAGAAGGGGTGGTGGGGTAATGCTTCTTATCAGAAGCAGCCTGAGTGCGACGATAGCTTTCCCGGATTCAGACATTTCACATGCTACTATAGAGTCTGTATGGTGTGAGATAGTTGGAAACAAATGTATAATGCGAGTAGGAGTAATCTACAGACCAGGTGATTGTGTAGATTATGACAAAAGCCTCTACATGCAAATGGAATGGGCAAGTAAGTGTCAATGCCTTATTATGGGTGATTTCAATTTGCCTCTAATTGATTGGAGTAAATGGGAAGGAAACTCGACATGGGGAACAAAATTTTTAAAACAACTAGATGACTATTATTTGTATCAACATGTCAGGGAAAGTACTAGAGAAAAGAATATCCTAGACCTCATCATCACACATGAAGCAGATGACATAACAGGGCTGACAGTAGAGGAACCAGTAGTAGGAAGTGATCACGGAGTTCTACGGTGGATGATGACGAGAGAGGTAGCAGAAGTAAAAGGCAAAGGAATGGGTTTTAATTTCAAAAAAGGAAATTACGATGCCTTAAGGTACTACATGGCCTCTATTAACTGGGTAGATATCGTGCTGAGAATGAATACAATTGAACTGTGGTATGCTTTTAAAACATTAATCACAGATGCCTTGAATGCATATATACCATTAAAAAAATACTCCACGAGAAGGGTTCCAAGTTGGATGAATAGTGAAGTTGCCACATTACTTGAGCAGAAAAAGGTGGCATGGAAAGGTTAAAGAGCAATAAAAAGTACTGAAGCCTATAACAGCTACAAGGTGATGTGTAACAGAGCCACAGAAAAGATTCGACAGGCGAAGGCAGTTTATGAGAAATCACTAGCAAACAGAGCAAAGAGGGGGGGATAAAGAATTCTTCACATATATAAATGCCAAGAAGAGCAGGACAAACCAGATCGGACCTTTACGTAAGGGAAAGGGGATAGTAATAAATACACCAGCTGCCGTTGCAGATGAACTCAACAGTTATTTTGCATCGATATTTACAAATGAAAAGCCTTTTGTGGCAATGGGAAATTGTGGGAGCGAAGTTAAAAAATAAGTAATTAATGATATTAAAATTTTGCAAGATTATTTAATGAAAAAACTTTCGAGCCTACAGACCAGTAAGGCTCCTGGCGTTGATGGAATATACCCTATAATCTTAAGAGAGGCAGCAAGCGAGTGCATTGAACCATTGAGGCTAATTATGCGAGCATCACTAGACTCTGGGGAGATTCCCTTGGATTGGAAAAGTGCAAATGTATCTCCCATACATAAGGGTGGTTCTAAAAGTGAAGTTGGAAATTATCGACCTGTCAGTCTGACTTCAGTAGTACGGAAAATCATGGAGGCAATGATAAAGGGTGGAATTCAGGATCATTTGGATCGAATTGAAATTCTCAAGGATACTCAGCATGGTTTTGTAAAGGGAAAATCATGTTTAACAAATCTGGTTCGCTATTTCGAAAGGGTCACTCACGAGCTGGATTTAGGGAATAATTTCGACATTGTTTATTTAGATTTCAGCAAAGCTTTTGACTCAGTCCCACATGAGCGGTTGCTTTATAAGCTGGAACAGGTTGGAATCACTGGGAAAATCCTTAGATGGATAGAAGGATGGCTTCAGGGCAGGAGGCAGAGGGTTGTGATAAATGGCTATTCATCAGATTGGGTTGATGTAAGAAGTGGGGTTCTCCAAGGCTCAGTATTAGGACCACTGTTGTTTATAATTTTCATAAACGACATTGATGAAGGGATAGAGGGCGTGATGTCTAAATTTGCAGATGATGTTAAAATTGGTAGAGTAGTTAATGATCACTGTCAAGCTGAGCTTCTTCAGAGAGACCTAGATAGACTTCAAGAATGGTCAGAAAAATGGCAGCTGTGCTTTAATCCAACAAAGTGTAAGGTATTACACCTGGGAAACAGTAATCCCAAAAAAACTTATTCACTTGGTGGAGTTCAACTAAACCCAGTACTGGAGGAAAGGGACTTGGGTGTTACGATACGGTCAGACATGAAATTCTCTGCGCATTGTAAACAGGTTGCAAGGAAGGCCCATGGTGTCCTATCGATGATCTATCGAACTTTTGCAAGTAGAGATAGGGACGTGATAATCCCATTATATAAGGCTTATGTTAGACCACACTTGGAATACTGTGTTCAAGTGTGGAGACCGCACCTATAGAAAGACATCGAGCTTCTTGAAAGGGTGCAAAGAAGGGTAACTCGCCTGGTGAGATAGGCAAAAGGGCATCCTTATGAAGAAAGACTTCGAATATGTGGGTTGCAGAGTTTTGAAACTAGACACCTTAGAGGAGATTTGATTGAGGTTTTAAGGCTCTGAGAGGCATCAGTAAAATGAATGAGGACAAAATTTTCAAGATTATAAATGATGCTAGAACTAGGGGACATAAATTCAAGTTATGGGGGGAAATGTTTAGATTGGACTGCAGGAAGTTTTATTTTAGCCAGCGAGTTATAAATTACTGGAATAAGTTGCCTTCATGGGTAGTAGAGGCCGACAGTTTGGGGAAATTCAAAGGTCATCTGGATAGTACTTTCGGGTAAGGGAAGTGCATAGGATGATAGGTTTAATTTCCTTTTTATTTATATTTTATTTTATTATTTTTTTTTATTTATTAATTATTATTATTTAGTTATTTATTTTATTTATTTTTTTTTTTTTTGTTTTTATCATTGTTTTGTTCGGATTTTTTTTTTTTTTTTGGCTGGTGCAGCATAAGCCATAGGCTTTCTTGCACAATGCGGTTGTTACTAATACTAATACTGGCCCCGGGTGCCAAGCGTTTCCGTGGCCAAGTGATTATTGTGCGTATATCGAGCGTTTTTCTTCCCAGCGACTAAGTTTTCCTTTGTTTTCTCTTGCATTTATTAAATTTTCTGTTAAGTAGCTCTAGTCTCTTATAAGAAATAAGAAGAGAGCCCAGAAAAAGGAAATCACCTTTTTCTTTAATTTAGATTTACTAACCGTACTAACTAACTCTACGCTTGGCCACAAAGCGGCACTGCTCCTGCCTCCCCGTGGCGGGGCCGGTAACCTGGGCGGTAAGGAGAAACCCCCCAGGGCGAAAAGGAGCCATTATGGATAAAAATAATTATCCACCATTAGAGCCTTCGAGCTCAAGAACAGACACTCATGACCCCAATCACGACTTAGAAAATGATCATCCAAAGAGACAGAAGACAAATCAGATGGAGCAACCCTGCCCATCCTTTTTAATTTTCCACTCCCTTACTAGTCAGCCAATGAGCAAACTGTCTCCCTTCGTAATACAAAAACATCTCGAAGGTATTGCAGGATCTCCTAAGACTGTCAAGAGATTACAATCAGGAGACCTGCTAGTGGAAACTACGAACCACAGGCATTCGGAGAAACTCTTACAGTTAACAAACTTTGCGGGCATTCCGGTAAAAATATCTCCTCACGCAACCCTGAATTCATCTAAGGGTGTCATATCCAGTTGGGACCTGTTAAATGTCACAGAGGAAGAAATTACCCAAGAGCTGCAGGGACAAAATGCAATTCAAGCCAAACGTATAATGACAAAAAAAGATAATCAACTTATCCCAACTAGAAACATTATTCTCACGTTCAATACGCCCAACTTACCGTCCCCTGTAAAAGCAGGTTATTTACTTTGCCGTATCCGCCCGTACATTCCCAATCCTTTAAGATGTTTTAAATGTCAAAAGTATGGCCACTCACAAACTGTATGCAGAGGAGTTCCTGTCTGTCCCAACTGTGGTTCTCCGGATCACATACAAAGTGACTGTACGACTACTAAAATGACATGTCCAAATTGCAAAGGTGATCATCCTGCCTATTCTAGAACTTGTGAAAAATGGAAAACGGAGAAACAAATTGTAAAATACAAGGTCGAGAACAAATTGAGTTACCCAGAAGCGAGAAGACTAGTGGCACCTACTATGAATAAAAATATTTCCTATGCTAATGCAGTTAAAAAATACCAAACAGTCTCTACTCAAACTAATGTTACAGTTCCTACTAATATTTCAATTTCAGATTGGGCTAGAACTGTCCTCTCTGTGGAAAAACCAAATGTACCTAAACAACAACCCAAACTCTCAGACCAAGCAAATAATACTCCTCTTACAATACCAGCAGAATCTCCTCCTCCAATGAGTGCTACCACACCATGTATTACAAATTCAAATATAATCAAAAATAATCGAGACACAACCATGGACACAGATGGAACATCTATAGAGGAAGATCCTCTTTTAGAAATCCATGCCGAAGAAGAAGAAATGGACACTGGTCGGCCAGTCTTCCAAAAAAAAGACAAACACAAATTGGAACGCCATAAACCAATCACTTTCAAAAAGCAGTCAGAATCAGCTCCATCAACTAAACACAAATAATGCCTTGTATGTTACAATGGAACTGCAGAGGCTTTCGTTGCAATACAGTCGATATCCAAGATCTAATAAATCGATTTTCTCCAGTTGCCCTTTGTCTTCAGGAAACTTACTTAACTTTGCAAATTTCTCCTTCAATAAAGAACTATTGCCTTTATCGAAGGGATCGTAATACAGCAAATGCTGCCCATGGTGGTGTAGCAATCCTGATAAATTCAGTGATCCCAACTAAACATATTCCACTTCAAACTGACATAGAAGCTGTTGCTGTGCGTATAACGCTCCTTATTGAAATAACATTAGTATCAATCTACTTACAGCCAAACCGTACCTACTGTTTAAAAGATCTTGAAGATCTCCTTATACAGATACCTCCACCTCTTTGTATGTTAGGGGACTTCAACGGGCACCACCCCTTATGGGGCGATCCTAAATTAGATAGACGAGGTAGACTCATTGAGAGTCTAATAGAGGCAGCAAACCTCACTATACTCAATACTGGCACACACACTCACATTCAGCTCCCAAATGGACATACCTCAGCCATAGATCTCTCCATTTGTTCTCCATTACTGGTCCCGACCATAGAGTGGTATGTTTTAAATGATATAATGGGTAGTGATCACTTCCCAATCATATGCAACCTATTAATAGCACAGGCTCCTCCAGCTCAACCATGTAGAAAATGGAAATTTGCCCGAGCAAACTGGGCAAAATTCTGGTTATCAATATCTTTTGATGAGGAAAAAATCCGTCTCCAGCCTATTGATGATGTGACACAATACATCACGTCACATCTCCTAAATGTGGCTAAAGAAACAATACCACTATCAAATCCTTCGGTTCGTAAGCATTATAATTATTGGTGGAATGAGCAATGCACAAAAGCCAAAAAAGCAAAAAATAAAGCCTGGAATTTGTTTCGGCAATATCCAACAACACCCAATCTAATAAATTATAAGAAGTCAAAAGCAAAAGCACGCTTCATACAAAGGCAAGCCAAGAAAGAATCCTTGGTCCGTTTTGCATCAAGCATTAACAAAAACACTGACACCAAAATAATATGGAAAAAAATTAGACAGCTTTCTGGTAAGTTTCCTACCGTACCTTCACCAATTCTGTCCTGTAATGGGCAAGATCTATCTAGTCCTTTAGATATCGCAAACGCTTTGGGCAACACATTTGCTGAAATCTCAGCGACAGAAGCTTATACTCCACTTTTCCAGAGAATTAAAAACACTGCAGAACAGCACTCTGTTAACTTCCAAACTGCTCTCCTTCTGCCGTATAACAAACCCCTACAATATTCCGAACTCTTGCATGCTATCAGAACAGCCCACAATGGTGCTGCCGGACCAGACGGAATCTATTACGTCATGCTACAACATCTTGATGACAGAGCTTTGCATCTCCTTCTGCTCTTTTACAATCGTATTTTTCTAGAAAATGTCTATCCAACTTCTTGGCATCATTCTACTGTTTTGGCATTCCTAAAACCTGGAAAAGATCCAACCAATCCCCATAGCTATAGACCAATATCCCTCTCAAGCTGCCTCAGCAAAATTCTAGAAAAAATTGTCCACTGTAGACTCGTCTGGATCATTGAGTCAGAACAGTTAATGAGCAATAGTCAGTGTGGCTTTCGTCAAAACAGGTCATGCCTGGACCTTATGGTTAAGGCTGAATTTGCCATTCGTAATGCCTTTATTAAGCATGAACATCTAGTAATGGTTTCCTTAGATATAGAGAAGGCTTTTGATACCACCTGGCGGCATGGCATACTAAGAGACCTTTACTCTCTTGGTCTGCGGGGCAACCTTCCTATATTTATAAAGCATTTTCTACACACTAGATCTTTTCAAGTTCGATACCAACATGCCCTCTCTGCAACTTACATTCAGGAAGAAGGTGTTCCACAGGGATCAGTACTGAGTGCCACTCTTTTTGCCCTAAGAATAGATTCTATCACTAAACAACTTCCAAATACTGTAGAAACTTACCTTTATGCGGACGACCTTGCTATCTCCTGTCATTCCCAAAATATGAGATCTATTGAACGACAGCTTCAGATATCATTAAATAAAATACAGCAATGGGCCAGCCTTAACGGCTATAGGCTATCACAACAGAAAACAGTTGCTATCCATTTTTGTAGACAACGCAAATTCCATCTGGATCCTGAACTTCACATCTCTAATATTTCCATCCCAGTCACTAGTAACATTAGATTTCTAGGTTTAATCATGGACAACAAGCTAAATTTCTTAGAGCACATTAAAAAAGTACGTACTGCCTGCTTAAAAAAGATAAACATACTCAGATCTTTATCTGCACAAACGTGGGGTGCAGACCGTACCTGCCTTCTTCGATTATACAGGGCATTAATTAGATCCCGTCTTGATTATGGAGCTCCCATTTATGACTCTGCCAGAAAGAGTGCTTTACGCTGGCTTGATCCAGTACAACACAGTGCACTGAGATTGCACTTGGCGCATTCAGAACATCGCCAGCTCATAGCCTTTACATTGATGCTAATGAGCCGCCACTATCTTTACGTAGGAAATTGCTATTGCTAAAGTATTCTGTCAAGATACAAAGTTGTGCCTCGCATCCCATTCAGCCATATCTTTTCAATCCACCGTTAGAAAATCTGTACAGAAATAAACCTAGCATAGTAAAACCAGCTGGACTTCGCCTTCTTGAACTACTACAGGTTTGGAATATATCCATCCATTCTGTACAACAAGTAGCCGCTTGTACCCAACCACCATGGGTTCAAACTCCTATACCGACCTGTGACACTTACCTCTGTCAGTGGGGAAAGAATATTTTGCAATCATCAAATATCAGACAAGTTCATGCTGTTCACACTCAAAAGTATATTGATTTTTTACCAATATACACAGATGGCTCTAAATCAAATTCAAAAGTTGGAGCAGCTGCAGTGTTTCCGAATACAATTGTATCAGCAGCCCTTCCTCCTGATTTCAGTATCTTCTCAGCTGAGTTATTCGCAATTAAACTAGCTTTAAAAAATCTCCCTCCTGACTGCTCATTAAAATCAGTTATTTACACAGATTCCCTCAGCTCAATCAACGCTTTGTGTAGTTCTTCAGATAAATTTCACCCTGTTATAATGAAATTAGAAAATTATTACTAAAGATTAAAGAACGTCACCAACTGGTCGCCTTCTGCTGGATACCAGCACATTCTGGTATTTTAGGCAATGAACAGGCTGATAAAGCTGCAAAAAACCCAACCAGCTTAGATTTCACCAATATCCCTGTCCCAGCCTCAGACTATGCGCTAATGATTCATGCTGCATGCCTAACAGAATGTACAGCACTATGGCATTCCCAAACGAATAATAAACTCTTTCAGATTAAACAGGTTCCGAAAATCTGGCCCTCCAGTGTCCGGACATCAAGACGAGAAGAAGTAATTCTTTCAAGAGTAAGAATAGGTCATACTTATCTAACCCATTTTCATTTACTCACAGGAGATGATCCACCACAATGTCCACATTGCCATATAAATATGACTGTTAAACACATTCTCACTGCCCCCATTATAAACAAGACAGAATTTCCACCCTGCAATCACTGGTTATCCTTCAACAACCAATAACCCTAGAGAATTTGATAGGTGACAAGGCAAATATACCGGAATTCTTCCGTTTTCTGAAGCAAATTAGAATTTTTAATCTATTCTGATTAAGGACATTTCAGGCAGTATGATTCTTTCTCATAAATGAATAGGCGCATTATAGCCAAAGTTGCTTATGCGCCATGAAACCCCCACAACAACAACAATACTAATACTAAAAAATTTATTACAATGATATAATTATAAAAATTACATTTCATAATACAAATTATATATATACAGTATATAATTTTATTCTTTATATGGAGGTACTAAGTAAACATTAATTATAGATCACCACAAAATTAAAAAGATACTGTACACCTTTTTATAATGCATCTAAATTAAAAAATAATAATAAGTTTAAGTAACTTAAACCCAAATTACGTGGCACCTCTGAAATGTTGTTGCAGCACCCCGGTTGAAAACCATTGCTCTACATGATGCTTGAAATATAAAAATAAATTAGAATGATGATTAAAAAAAATAATAAATAAAATAATAAAAATAATTCCAGCAGCATGGAAGACAGAAAAGTAAAAATAGTCAAAATTAAACTTAACGATCAAACCAACAGTGAGGGAAGAGAAGGGTAACAAGAGTAAAAATATTGCAGCAGAAACTCTCTAAGATAATTTAGAAATTCTAAATGCAAAGATAATAAAATAATAATCAATTAATTAAATTGAAATTTAACGGCACCTGTCTGATGGGCACCAAGTCCAAATTTATGTGAAATATCAACAGAGATGTAAACCAACTACAATAAAATAAAACAAAAATAAGCCAAAAATAGACTGACCATTATGCCCCATCTCAACAGAGGACCACAAGGCCAATAATGGTCAGGGAATTTCTGACCTGCAATTAAACAGAAATTAAATTTCTATTTAATTGGCATTCAAAATTTAATTGATTATTATTTTATTATCTTTGCATTTAGATTTTCTAAATTATCTTGGAGAGTTTCAGCTGCAATATTTTTACTCTTGTTACCCTTCTCTTCCCGCCACATGCCACATTAGATCAATTGACCATGTGATAAAACTGCTAGTGCACTTTTATCACATGGTCAATCTAATATCTCTGTTGAAATGGCATAACCCATTTCAACGTTAAACTGTGCATCAGCACTAGCATGGCTGATGGGCCACCCAAGTACCTTCTTTATCAATCTGTCACAAACAAATGCCCCTACAATAGGCATGGGTACAGAGCCATTGAAGAATGGATGATTGAAAACAGGTTACCTAATCTGATGAATCACATTTCCAACTGCACAATACAGATGAACAGTGTACACTTAGTGTACTCAACATTGGACTCTTGAACCTTGATGCAGGGGGGGAATTGTAAAAGTTGGTGGTGCCAGTGTAACGGTCTAGTTTTGATGACTGAAATGTTTGAATGGAGGGACCCTAGGTTGAGATCCTAGATGCAAAGTAATTCAGTGATCAAGCAATTTGCAAGTTTTCTATTTAGTGCTTTCTTAAAAACATATACTAGTTTAATTTGATCCCAAGTTATAACAAGTAGCTCCTATTTATACAAGTAGTGTACTTGAAAAAGTTGAATTTCTGTTTTTCTCGTTTATTACTAACTATTAACTGAACTAACCTTTCCAAGCTGCTTAGACACTAGTTGGCATCACCCCTGCCTCCCTGTAGCAGGGCCAGAAATCTAGAAGGAAGAAGTAATCCTCCACAGCTAAATGAAGCAACCATGGCTTCACAAACCAGATACCATCTGGATCTGTGGGTTATTTACCATTTTTCCAGCAGCAGTGAGTGCAGAAAGATGATTCTAACTTGTCTTTTGGGCCCCGAGTACCAAATGAGTGATCATAGCAATTTCGAAAGTGATTTGAAGGCCTCTTTTCTCTAAATGACTGATTAAAGAGATTTTTAAAGCCTTTATTATACAAAGTTATTTATTTTTGGCCCCTTCTTTCTTTTGTATATATATTTTCTTTTGTATATATACACCTTTCTTTTGTATATATAACTAACTTCTCAAACATCCTAACCTTATCGTTTGATCACTGGTAGCGCCGCTCCTGCCTCCATGTGGCGGGGGGGGGGGGGCAGTAAACCTGAATATAAATCCAGTACTCAGGCAAAAAGGAGCAAACATGGACCCCTTGATTTCACTGACTGAGCCTATGTGCTCACATAATGAATATGAATCGTGTCAACCATAAAGAATCAAAAAAAGGATTCTTTATCTGATCTGCCTGCTTTCTTAATTTTACATTCTTTATTAACCTCAGGGGCTCACATCTGGTGAATATGGGCTTGGCACCTGAGCTGGATATCATCATTCTTCTCTTTCTTGGTGATTCCTTTCTACTTCCGACTTTTTCTCTCTCTCTCTCTCAGGATAACTTGGGAATTTTTTTGGCTAGTGCAGCATAAGCCTTAAGCTTCCTTGCACCATATGGCTAATAATAATAATAATAACCTCTTGGCAGCTTATCTCCATTACTTGTGGAGAAAAGCAGAGGCTGTAGCACGTACTCCTAAAATAGTCAAATGACTTTACTCAGGAGATCTCCTTGTGGAAACGTCTAACATTAATCATTCTAGGCAGCTCCTGAAGCAAAATGAACTTTGGAGGCATTCCCATTTCTGTAATTAGACACAGAACTTTAAAAACTTCAAAAGGGTCCATTTTAGAATGGGACCTCCTTAATGTTCCCGAGGATGAAATTACTGAAGAACTTAAAGCATAACTGTCATCAGTGCCAAAAGAATATTGACCAAACAGTCAATATTCTTTTGGTGTCCTTACTTACACACCCCTCGACGTGGGCACCTGTATGTGGGGAGAGGACCTCCCAGTGATGCTGCTGGTTTTCCAGATTAGCATCACTGGTATCTAACGCCCATACCTTGGTTCTAGGGTTACATCATTGGAATCCGACGTGTGCAGCCATGCGCCGCAACCTGTGGAATTCGGAAGGGGGGATCCTGGTGGTTGAGGGGCCCAGCCTTAATACACCACTTTGGCCCCTGCTTCGACAAGACGGGTGGTCCCGGACTGGCCCGACTGGGATCAATCGGTAGGTAGTTCTTACTGCTAGGGTCAAATGCGTTCCAATAAGTCTCCCTGGGACGGGATCAAGGCTTATTTGAAACATGAGTACAGTGCTCCTAAGCGAACTTGGTATCCCATTCGTGTACGCAGTACCTGCTAGTTCACGAGTGGGCGTCCCCCTCGTAGGGCTCCGTGGTGGGTGAGGTACTTAGAGCATCGGAAAGTTTTATCTTACTCCTATGAGTAACTTAAATCCTTCTTCTTCTGGGGCCCCAACAAGGCCTCTACCTAATCGATCATCAGATGAGAGTGACAACAATTCTGTCAGAACTGAGGAGAAAACGCCATCTGTGACACCTCTTTTCCTCATTCTCCATTCCACCGGAGAGCAGTCAGTTGAGAAAATGTCACCTTTCTTTATCCAGAAAGGATTAGAAGTGATGGCAGGTTCACCCAAATTCGTAAAACGGCTGCGTTCTGGAGATATTTTAGTTGAAGTATCAAACACAAAGCATGCTGAAAAAATTTGAATGCCACATCTATAGGGGGAATACCCATCATTGTAACCCCTCACAAAACTGAACTCGTCACGAGGTGTCATATCAGAGTGGGATCTTCTTCACGTTTCTGAAGAAGAGATCTGCTCTGAATTAAAAGAACAAGGAGTGACAGCTGTAAAGCGAATATCCATGCGAAAGGATGGGAATCTCATCCCTACCCGAGTTCTCATCCTAACATTTAACACCCCACGGCCTCCAAGTTCCATCAAGGCAGGGTGTTCTGCCCAGTGAGGATTTGCGTTCCAAACCCACTGAGGTGTTTTAAATGTCAAAAGTATGACCACTCACAAACAGCTTGTCATGGTAACCCTGCCTGTGCTCGATCTGGTGCTAAAGATCACGAGAGCAAGGAATGTCTAGCTCTTAAGCCTAATTGTACTAACTGCCAAGGAGAGCACTGTGCATACTCTCGAGCATGCCAGCGGTGGAAGGACGAAAAGGAGATTCAAAAATTAAAAACGGAGCTGAACATCTCCTACCCAGAGGCCAGAAAACGCATCCAACCAATAAATAGCGGAAAGCCTTCATACGCCCAGAACGTTTCTGGTAAAATTACCATTGGGACCCAAACTGATATGAATGTTCCCCCAAGGGACTCTTTTACTCCCATTGCCCACTACTTACTGAGTTCACTAAATCAAAAATCGCAGTCAGCTACCACTCCAATATCGGTACCTCCCAAAACTCCAGCATTAACAACAACAAGCACTAAATTAACATCACAGAAAAGTGAACTGCCCACTTCAGGGCAAGAAATAATGGACGTCGAGACCAAGGAGGTACATGATAAGCCAGTCTTGGAACTCTTTGCGGAGGAAGAAATGGACACAGGACAGCGTCCATACTTCCTCAGGAAAGATAAATCCAAGACTTACAAAATTAAGCCCTCAGCACCTCGGAAGCCGCCTGATGGACCCACCAAGCCCAAATAATGGCTAAATTCCTACAGTGGAATTGTCGTGGATTCTGGCAAAATATTGATGACATCAAGGCACTCCTGCAAAAGCAAACCAGTTTGCTTTTGCATACAGGAGACTTATTTAAAGGCAAATGATGACCCCACCATGCATAACATTACCATCATTCGTAAGGATAGAATTGTGGATGGTCCTACTCATGGAGGAGTCGTAATACTCGTTGGATACCAGATCCCATTTCTGCCTTTGCAGCTTACAACTAGCATTGAGGCTGCAGCAATTCACCTTACAGTGGGGTTCTTATTAACTGTCTGCTCTGTTTATTTGCCACCTGGGATTGACATCCCCCAGAAAGACCTTGATGATCTTATCATGCAATTGCCTTCCCCTTGTTTAATTCACCCCTCTGAACGAACAGAGGGGTGAAGTGGAAGTGGGTTTTTTTTTTTTTTTTTTGGCTGATGCTGCATAAGCTTGCTTTCTTGCATCAAATGCCTCTACTAATGCTAATGCTAAATCTTTGGGATTTCAATGGACATAACACTCTGTGGGGTAGTGCTAACATCAGTGGAAGGGGACGAGTTATAGAGCATATGCTCACTGACAATAACCTCTCCCTCCTAAATGTGGGAACAAACACCTTCTTCCACATGCCTACCCATACATTCTCTGCCATTGATCTTTCTATCTGCTCCCCTTCACTCCTTCCTTCACTTACTTGGGAGGTAGAAGAAAACCCATATGGAAGCGATCACTTCCCCGTGATAACCACCCTAACTAGTGGTAGGCCATGTCTGCCATTTAATTTACTGCGGTGGAAGATTGATCAAGCTGACTGTAATGTCTTTAACATCTAGCAAATCTTGACATCGCTGCAGTCAGTCAGGAGCCAATCAATGATGCAGTCATGTATGTCACAGAAATGATTGTCCAAGCAGCTGCAATTGCAATCCCAAAATCATCCAGCCGGTTCCCACTATTTCCTAAACCTTGGTGGAATTCAGAATGCATGGCAGCAAAAAAAGCACAAAACAAAGCCTGGGGGATATTCTGCTGATATCCCACGACTGCAAATTTAATATCATTTAAACGTGCACGTGCGAAAGCGCGTTATGTACGACATCCAAAGGAAATCTTGGATTCGTTTTGCATCTTCCATAACCCATGCTGCTAGCTCAAAAGTAGTCTTAGATAAGATCCGGAAAATGAAGGGGAAATATCCACCATGCCCTTCAGTGATCCTCGAGCACAACGGATGTCCAATTGCAGATTGAACTGCAGTTAGCATTAATAGAGGCATATGATCCAAGGAAGCAAGTTTATGCAGCATCAGCCAAAAAAAAAAAAAAAACTTCCACTTCACCCCTCCATTTGTTCGAAATACCTGTTCAGCTGAGCCTTAAATTTATTTAGTCTACAACTTCCACGACAAGGGATGGAAGTCTGTTCCACCAACCAACTACCCGCTGGCTAAAGGCAAATTTCTGCGCATCTGTCCTTCATCTGTCTTTCCTCAATTTGAATTTATGCCCTTTCAAATGATTATTCTGAGCAAGAAGAAGAAAACTCCCATTAGCATTGAGCATGCTCAAACCATTCAAGGCTTTATACACCTCAATCAGATCACCTCGCAAGTGCCTAGTCTCCAGACACTGTAATTTGCAAAATTTAAGCCTTTCTTCGTAAGAGCAACCCTTTGTTCCATTCACTAAACTTATTACCCTTCTCTGTACTCATTCCAACGGCTCTACATCCTTCTTAAAATGAGGCCTCCAGACCTGTATACAGTACTCAAGGTGTGGCCTGACCATTGCCTTATATAAGGGGATAATCACCTCCTTATCCCTGTTAGAAAAATTCCTGTATATCATTGACAAGACACTATGAGCTACTCTTGCAGCCCATCTGCACTGCTCAGAAAACTTCATATCTGCCTGCACAGTTACCCCCAGGTCCTTTTCGTTCTCTACCACTGTCAGTGTAGTACCACAGAGTTGATACGTTGCTCTGGGGTTGCTGTTTCCCATATGTAGTACTTTACATTTGTCAATGTAAAACTTCATTTGCCACCCCTCAACCCATCTGCTCAACCTTTCCAGATCCTGTTGCAGCAGCATAGCGTCAGTAGTGTCCTTAACAACCCTGCCAACCCTTGTATCGTCTGAAAACTCAGACATTAGGCTTGATATACCATCATCAATATCATTTATAAATACAGAAAACAACAATGGATCCTACACTGAACCCCGAGGGACTCAACTAATAACATTAGTCCATGATGAGCAGTGTCCATTGATTACCACTCTCTGTCTTTCCCCCCTCAACCAACCCTTTATCCATAGCAGCAATTTGCCTCCAATGCCACACTGCTCCAATTTGTGCAGCAGTCTTCCATGTGCAACAGTATCAAAAGCCTTTCTAAGATCCAAATATATGATATCAAAGTTATTTCCTGCATCCAGTTCCTTTGTGACCACATCATAGTATCCAATCAGATTGGTCAGACGAGACTTCTCCTTAACAAAACCATGCTGTGTCACAGCTATAACTGAATTCTTGTCCAGATGATCCTGCAGTGCTTCTTTAACCAGTGCCTCCATTAATTTTCCTGGAACCGAAGTTAAACTAACAGGTCTATAATTACTTGTGTCAGCCTTTGATCCTCCTTTGTGAATTGGGGTTACATTTGCACATCTCCAGTCCATGGGTACCTCCCCTGAGTCCAAAGAAGCTCTCATAATTATGGCTAGGGGTTTGCTTACTTCCTTTGCTGCCTCCTTTAATATAACTGGATAGATCCCATCCACCCCGGGTGCCTTTTTTATGTTTATCCTCAACAATTTCTCCTCCACTTTCCTCTCAGTTATTAGAAAATCATCTAGCTCACTGCCAATGTTTACTTCACCTACGACATTCCCCTTCCTGAATAACTCCTCATGTGTGAATGTAGATGCAAAATACTCGTTTAGATTGTTAGCCACCTGAGCTGGATCCTCAACTGTTGAACCATCAACATCCAGTGGACCAATCTGATTCATTCCTTTCCTTCTTGAGTTTAAATAGGTAAAGAACTCTTTTCTGTTTTTCTTTGCATCCTTTGCCAAGGATTTCTCATAATCTGCCTTTCCTGCCTAATCTCCTTTGTGACTTGGTTACAGACCAACTTATATCTATCATAGGCTTCCACGTCACCCATTAATTTGTATGTATCCCATGCATTTTTCTTCTCTGCCATATGTCTCATTAGTTCATCTGACAACCATTTAGGCCTGAACCTTGAACAATATTTCTTGGTTGGTATGTAGAGCCTGGTAGATTCCAAGATTAGTTCATTGAATGCTTCCCATTTTGAATTTGCTGTTGGTAACATCATCAGTTGGTCCCACTGTATAGAATTTAAATACTGTCTCAGACCATCATAGTCGCCTTTACGAAAGCAAAAACCCTTCCCTTTACCTCTGATGGTAGTTACCTCCTTGAGTAAATCCCACTTCAGCACACTGTGATTATTCACTAAATGAACCACTGCCACCCAGTGGTTCATTTATCTGCAGATTCCTAATGCATGAAGAATCACTACTGATAATCAGATCAAGAGTATTACTCCCTCTAGTTGCCTCCCGAACATGCTGGTGTAGAAAACAATCATCCAATAAATCCACAAAAGCCTTGCTAGTGTGTGAGTGACCAACCCACAAATTCCAGTCAATATCTGGGAAATTAAAATCCCCCATTATAAGACTCTCTGATTTACTGGCCCATTCTATTTCCCTGATCTTATTATACTCATCAGAGTCATTAGGCCTATAGCACACTCCTACTCTCAATTTTGATTTACCTATGCTTATGTCACACCAAACTGACTCAACACTGCACTGTCCAACGATGTCAACTGGCTTCACTTCCTTGGATTTTATGTGTTTTTTAACTAATAGCATAACCCCTCCTCCCTTCCTATCCTGTCTATCCTTTCTGTAGATGTTGTACTCCCCAAATTCCAGTTCTGCATTCCTTATATCTGTGTGACACCACGTCTCTGATATCCCAACAATATCTGCCTTTGATGTTTTCAGTAATACCTCAAATTCATCAAATTTATTTACTAAACTCCTAGCATTAGTGTACACGCACGTATACATGCACCTGTTTCTATTCTTAGCTACCCTAACACAACCCATGTGTTTACTTTTACCGCAATGACTTCCAGCAGTCTCTGAAATATCCTGCATCTTGTTTTTCAGGCTTCTGCTCATTCCAATAGAAGCAGTGCAAGAATCTCTTTCACCTCTGCCAGTGGCTACTGTTAATCCATTAGTCTTTGTCTCCCCCCAAGCTAGCAGTTTTCCGACCCACCTAACACTGCCTCGATAGCATCAGCAAATATTCTTGCACCCTTTCTATTTAAGTGTATCCCATCCCTGTAGAAGCAATCTCTCCTGTTAACAAGTACAGTCCAGGCTGAAAAAAATTCTACCCCTTCAGCCTTGCACAATCTTTCCAGGGCCGAATTGATCGACAAGGCTCTCATCATATACTCCCTCCTATCGTGTCTGGGCAGAATTGCAGACACTTTCAAATTCAACCCTACTTCACGGCTTTTTTTCAACAGTGACCTGTACTTGTTAAGTAATTCCGCTGGTCTCCTACTCTTAATATCATTAGTGCCAACGTATACAACTATATCACCTTTTGTGCCCTTAAAAGATGATATCTGCTCTACAACTTCATCAACCTTTGCCCCTGGCAGACATACCCTGGTCCTGTTCCACCTATCCTTTTTACAAAGCATGTTCCCCGTTTCCCTGACAATTGAGTCACCAACAACTACTAGTTCCTGTTGGACCAGCGCATTCTGCCTTGGGGGCTGCCTCTGTGTTGCAAGATGACCAAGTCCAAGCTCTGGTGTTGATGTGGGCAGCTGAGAGCTTGATGGGCCCCTCAATTTATTTCCTTCGAGGGCATCCACCCTGTCCTTCAAGGTCTCATATAGGCCCATAACAACGCCGAGTTGTCGCCTAATTTCCTTGCACTCCTTGCATCGTGCACACACACAAAGACATCCCCCATGGCAGTATCATGTCCCGTACCCGATTGCTCCGCAAACATCAAGCAAACAGTGCATCTTAAAAGGCCGTGATTCAGGGGGCAACCGCCCCCCTCAGTTCTCCCCTGAGTCACAGCACTCCCATTAGCTTGAGCCTTTTGCTTTGCTGCTCTGGTCAGAGTCATGATTTCGATTTAAATGTCAATAAAATTACAATTTCAGAACAAAATTAAAACCTTAAACTTGTATCTTAACACAGTTATAACGCTATATTTATTTTTCGGTATCGAGTGTTATCTACGAGTTCCCTTTATATAACTTCCGTATCAAGTATGTATTAATTATTTGTTACGTTTGTACTCTAAGTCGTTATATATATATAGTTAAAAGTACAATTTAATTGACAATGAAGTTTAACAAGATTAATAGATGTACTGATTAATTGACAATATTATATTATGCACTATACTATACAAAGCTAATGCTATCGAATTCCGGATATGCTGTATCGCGCTTCAGTGAGTGTTATCTACGAAATCCCTTTATATAACTTCTGTATCAAGTTATGTATTAATTATTTATTTTTACTAATTATTTATGTTCCATAACCTAAGTGGTTATATGTATAGTTAAAATTACAATTTAATTGCCAATGAAGTTCGACAAGATTAATAGATTTTACTGATTAATTTTCACGTAACAATGGCGGCCGTTTATGAACGGTAAACACGTGGATTTGATACCCTTTCCGATACTAAGTAATACCTACAAAATCTCTATCTAAGTTATTTTAACTTTAAGTACCGTAAATAGGAATATAAAGCTACTCTAGAAATAAGTTAATATGTCAATTTAAACTAATAAAGCAGAAAATAAATCAGAAAAAACTTCTCTATTCCAAGAGCGGCAGAAAGGCACGTCCGCACAGGAAACCCTCGACCTCAGACTCGACCTTATAAAAAAGTTATTCATAGTAGCGGGATACACCACTGGCAACAGTAGTGGTGAGTTCTAAAAAATAACAAATTTCACCAAATTAAAAGTTTACTCCAACCATGGAAATCCAGCAAACAACAAAACAGACATGACAAAGTGATACTTGCAAGGTTAAGAATAGGACACGCTCATTTCAGCCACTGTCATCTCTCACGAGGAGAAGATCCCCCCCTCTATGTCCTATCTGACACACACAACAAACAGTAGAACATGTACTGATTACATGCCCAGCTTTTACAGATGAGCGCCGAAGTTGCTTCAAAGAGTTGATGACCAAACATAGGAGACGTTTTTCAGTTCCTCAGGGAAATAAAGTTCTATAATCTAATATGAAACCAAATATAATCTTTGCAGTAAGCTATAGTCACTCCGTGACTCTTGGAAACTATTCGCAGCAAAATACAAATACAAACAAAACTGTTGTAAAAAATATTCCAGGTGCATTTTAGCCGCAGTAGCTCTTGCACCAAGAATTTCTAAATCATTGACAAAGGATGGTACCCTCAGAGTTTACGGACAGTGATTAGCATCACCCTCATGTCGCTTGATTCTTGGTTGAAGAGAATCTCGGTGGTACCACTCATTGCTTTCGCAATTAAGTATAGTTTTTAGGCAAAAACCCGTGTATTAATTTGATGAATAAATTTTATATTTATTGCTAGTCAATATCTAACTTCACCTGCATGCAGTATCCCCAGTAACAAATTACACTCTAATATGATGCCTGCAAAGACAAAGTTATTGGCACTTGAGATATAGGACTGTGTTGCCATTAAACTTTCCTCAACCCTCATCTATAATATTCAGCTTATGGAACAATTGCCATTCCACTCTCATAAGATTGTTCTACAGGTTTTCATGCTGACAAGGTAAGTACTATAGATTTAGCATGAGATTTATGATTCTCATATTTTAATATGAGATTTAGAATTACTAAATCTCAGAGAGAGCAAGTATAACATTCTTATACTATTCATGAGCAACTTTTTACTCATTACAGGTTACTGTGGTACAGTTGTGTTTAACTATATTTGTTCAACACTAACTTTGTTTGTCTGTTACTTTGATACAGTTGTGTTTAGCTAAGTTTGTTCAACATTAACTTTGTTTATCTACTTTTTGTACTTTCTTGCCACTCCTTTATATTCATACCTAACAGGTGTGGCTTGCTTGTTTTTTTCCCCTCATCAGGGTGTTAGGTAATCTGTATTGTATCATTTTTGAATTTAAAATTGGAATGGACATAAGTTCACTTTGTTGCTTTCATCCTAATCAGACCTCAGAACAGTCCACAGCTTCTCTCCTAGTTACTGTGGTTACTGCCTTGGCTTCTCTACTGGCTACTTCTGATCTGTTTAGCTGGATATTCGGTTTCTCTTTAATAGTAATTCTGGTTTCCAAGTCTGCTATCTTACAAGAGTCTGGTAGCACGACTGGTGCCTAGTGATCATCTGATTGGACCCCCCCCTCTCTCTCTCTCTCTCTCTCTCTCTCTCTCTCTCTCTCTCTCTCTCTCTCTCTCTCTGCTGCAAGTTGCTAGATCCTGTTAGAAAGTCACATGCTCATGTTATTCTGAATGCATCCAAGTGATTCACTAGCAGAGTGAATATTTCTGAAAAAGAATTAGTTTTTTAACACACCAAAGTTACTATAAATAATTAAAGCAGGACATTTAACCCACTGCCACTCATGCCTAAATGGAACAAATATGCACACCATCTGTGTGATACCTTTTTTGTTTTACTAATAAAAAATTAACTTTTAGCTTTTTTACTGAATTGAAAATAGCATTCTGTTAATTATGATTTGCTAAACTCAATTGCAAAATATCAAAAAGAGAAGACAATAATAATGAAAAATGTTTTTAATATTTCTTAGAATTTTCGGTCACTCATTCCCTGAATCCAAATACCAACACTCATATGGCATCTGCCAGATGAATATCTATATTTTTTTCAGTGTTTGTGTTTAGTTTCCAAAGGCAGTGAAACCAATGTCTCATGGCAAAATTAGGCAGCTCTTATTAGCATCTCACAAACACCATGTGAGTATCTGTAGTAACTGCTAAACAAAATATTAATGCCTCTTAATCCATAGTGTATCAAAATGGAAGAAGAATACTGTATCTAATCAGTTAGAGAATACTGTTAGGCAGAGGTACATTGGTTTAGAAATTCAAAAAAAAAAAACCTAGAAAACTTTTAAAAAGTTGCACTATACTAGTGGAAGATTAAATGTACCCCGAAATCAAATTCCCAAATTGTTCACTTAGCCCTAATTAATAACATCTGTCTTCACTATTACAGAATTAATCTCCAAGTTAACTCTTCAAAAAGAGTACACAAGATATATTATATCTTGTGTACTCTTTATTATATACTATTTTCACACCCACCACATTGCCCTTTCACAGTGGTTTTTACCATCCCTTTTAGGTTATTTGTGTAAAACACTGCCATCATGATAGGTCTTAAGAAAGAACTAGTGCATAGTGCACAGTGAACAATAAAATGACCATACCGAATCAACCATTGGAACCCTTTTCCTTCACCCACTGTAGTGCAAACTAGATGGAATGATAGTTTCACAGTGCCAACTAGAGTTGAACCTGCAAAAGATTTGTGAGTCTTAAATATTAGTGATTTGTTACTGAAAAATATCAGTGCTACACCATAATGCATATTAGGTAACCTAACACCTAATAATTTAGTTAACATGGGAAGAGGATGGTCCCCGGTTTTTTTTTTTTTTTTTAATTGGGAGCACTGGTCCTTTTCACATATTCATTTGCAAAATATAGGGTACTTCTTCCATCCAGCTAGCCACTGAAGCAGATACCAGGTTATCAGGTTACCCCATCACTTTTTAATATTTTAACAGCATTTAAAACATTTGATGGTTCAATCAAAATAAAATTCACCCAATTTTTTAAATGCATAATGGTTTTTAAATGCAATGCATTATGACTTTTCTCAATTAATTTTTTATTCTGGTCAGTAAACTCTTTGCACTCTTAAATTAAATATTATATTCATAATGGCAGCAGATAAAAAAAAAATGCACAGTCTAAATGATCATATAGGCTGATTTTTCATAATTTAGCCATATATAAATATCTATTATTGAATTTTTGATTTAGACTGAATTTAGCTTGACTCGGTTGAATGCATAAAATTTATACTACTAGCATTATGGTACTGTCATTAAGATCAAAAGCTGATAGATAACCTGGCAGGTTTAAAAACTTAAATGATAAGAACATGGAGTTTTGATCTTCTTGATGAGCAAGCAGAATTAAAGGAATACAATAACTTAATGTCATTTGTGTATATTATATATATATATATATTTTTTTTTTATTGTGTGTTATGCTAGCTGTTCTAAGTCTGCTGCTGTACAGGCCTCTAAATTGTCCATATGTGAATTGACTTTTCCAAAGGCAAGTCTGTTTTGCAGACAAGTCTCGAGGTAAGTCTTTAATTAGTGCAGAGCTGAAGACTTAAGTCTGTAGTCTGAGTTGTAAGAAATCTCTCACTCCTTGATTTTTTTACCAGTAAACTACAGACTTACGGTGCACGTCTCAGTATCCTGTAACCATGCAGAGACCATAGACTTCTAACATTAGTGAATTAGTATGTTGCAAAATGACTGAGTTTTAATTTCTGTGAGTGATTTTTTTTTAAGCTGGTTGAATGGAAAGTACTTACTGATGAATTCTCAATAGAATTTATTGAGCTGTGTAAGCCATTTCCCTGCCCTTTGGAAAGTAAAAAGTATAAAGAATACTTGAACAAATATATATACAGAACAGTAAATATACCAGACAGACTGAAAGAAAATGATGTAAATGGTGACAAGAATGCAGTCATGAAAAGAACAAATAACTTAAGTAGTTTTATTAATAAGTAGGGATCGGTGTAACTGATCAGTTATATTCTTTTCACCCAGTACTCACTGCAATGATTCTAACTTCTGAATAACTTTAAATAATAATCTTTACTCATTTTCAGATAATTGTTCCAGTCTGTAGGTTTTAGTATCAATTCAAATAATAAATTAATATGAGAATGTTTGCCTAACAAACCAGTCTCAAACCATTTTGCTCATGTCCATTTCTTCCATGTAACTGCATAACAATTAAGCAAATTAAAATTAATATTCTTTTTCTTTTAATGTTTTGACATTATTGCTAAATTGGGAACTAATTTTCTATTGTGAGCAAAATAATGTAGAAGATGAACCTATAAACACTGAATATTTATAGAGAAGTCTATGTCAATCAAAAAGTGATCACTAGCAGAGCTTAAACTTGCCTGTAGCTTGATTTCAGACAAGTCCATTCATCTGTAGGCATATTAAAATATCATTAAAATCTAGGAATTAGCTTATCTTTTGTGTTGTTTTTAACCCATTGTTGGTAGTGTTGAGGTTTTCCCCTACTTGAAAACCATTCTTTTCACTCAGGAGCAACTGACAATACTTTCCAAACTAATTTTTTCCTGTGTTGCTCAATTAATAATAAGAGATAACTCAACTGAATATGTTCAAAGTGACTCTCAAAGCACCATTATGTTATGCATGATTTCACATGACTGCCAACGGCTTAAATACTTTTAATTGCTGTCAATGAAAGTGGACCCTGCATTGTTTAAATAACATTTCTTGTTGATTTGAATTATCTTACATGTCATATAAACATTTTTGTTCAAGTTATTCATTTTTTAAATAAGTGAATTGTTTTATTCAGTTTTATAAAATTATCATTATGATTTTTATTAACAAATCTTTATAGGGAGGTGTGAAGGTGTTGGTGACTGGCCCTTGGTATTCAACATCATCACCTTATACAATTCTTTTTGATGGAGTAAGTGTGCCAACTACTTTAGTCCAGAGTGGAGTCCTTCGGTGTTACAGTCCAGGTAAGCCCCCCCTCAAACCATTTGGAATACACAAAGCTGTATCGTGTGCCTCTGTAGCCAGGTGGGAAGGAGCAGCAGTGCGTAGCACACGCTTCTTGATTAGACCGGGGTTCAAGCCCATCACCACCAAATACGCAGGATGCGGAAAGGTCAGGGAATGACCACCGCATATCCCGGAGCAATATGGCCTTAGCTGCTAATGCTCCTAAAAACCAACAACAACAACAAAGCTGTATCACAGCACTGTATATTTCATAAGATACATCTCCAGGCCATAGAAATAGTCCTAGCAGGGCACCTCCATAGCTAGGTGGGCAGGAGCAGCAGTGTTTAGCACACACTTCTTGATTAGACCGAGGTTTGAGCCTGTGACCACCAAATGCGGAGGATGCGGCAAGGTCAGGGAATGACCACCGCATATCCCCAGAGCAATATGGCCTTAGTTGCTAATGCTCCTAAAAAAACCAAGCAACAACAACAGTCCTAGCCAACTTGGAATGTTGTTGATCTTTACCTTATTTTTATAACAGTGCAAACTGTTTTTCTTCTGTCACAATAGTTGACAACAGGAGTCATAATACCACCCAATGCCAGAAATGGCATTTCAGAGAATCTATTGTTTCACTTTGCCAATTATTTAAAAGAGGGAGAAAAACCATGTACAAAAATTTCTTAGTATTGTAGCAGACCTGCCTTCTTACACCACAAAATTTCAATATGAGGTGGTTATCCACTATGATGATGATTGAACCCTGGGGTACCCCATGCTGAGCACTGAACCCTGGGGTATCCCACTAATACAAGTTATTCATGAGAGCAGTGTCCATTGATAAACATTCTCTGTCTTCTCCCACTCAATAATTCCTTTATCCTTTGCAGTAACTTTTGTTAATGCCACACAGTGCTTGGTCACTGGTGGCTCAGCTCCTGCCTCCACGTGGCAGGGCCAGTAACCTGGGGGAAAATCCATCCCTCAGGGCTAAAAGGAGCAGAAATGGAAACTGATATATTTCCACACTAAGAGCCTAAGAGGTCTCAACATGACAATGACACCGACCATGACTTCTCTCTTTCAAAGAGACTTAAAAAGGACACAAGGAAGCAAGAATCTCCAGCTTTCCTCGTAGTACACTCTTTGTCATCCCAACCTGTGAGCAAGCTCTCCCCTTTCATCATCCAGAGATGCCTAGAAAATGCTGCAGTTCACAAAAAATGGTTAAATGTCTTCAATCAGGAGATTTACTAATAGAGACATCTCATTCAAGACATTCTGAGTTACTATTACAACTAACTTCTTTAAGTGGAATACCGATTCAGGTTACCTCACACAACACACTGAATTCTTCCAAGGGAGTGATCTCCAAATGGGAATGCATTAAACGTTTTTGATAAAACGTTTAATACATTCAATGCATTTAATACATTCCTTGTCCAGGAGCTAAAAGATCAAAATGTGTCTCATGCAAAACAAATCATGATTGGTAAAGACAGCAACTTAACTCCCACGCAAAACATAATCTTAAACTTTCAGTATTCCAAATCTACTGGGTTCTGTCAAAGCATGTTACTTGAATTGCCGCATTAGGCCATATATTCCAAATCCACCTAGATGTTATAAATGTCAAAAGTTCAGCCATGCTAAGACAGCATGCCATGGAGATGCTGTATATCTGAACTGTGGGTGCAAAAATCACACACAAGCAGAATGCAAGGCTCCAACACCACAGTGTCGTAATTGTAGTGGCAAGCATCCAGCTTACTCCAAAGATTGTGAACTATGGAAGATAAGAAAAAAAATACAAAAATATAAAATTGAAAATAAAGTCTCTTACCAAGAAGCGAAAAAAAAGGTCAACTTAAGTATACCAAAACGCACTTATGCTTCTACCATTCATAGACACAAATCAGTGGCATGTCAGACAGAAGTATCCATCTCTCCAAAAATATCAATATCAGACTGGGCTCGATTAGTACTCTCAGTCCAGCATCTATCTAAACCAAATTCAGTAGACCAAAGCAATAATACCCCACTCACAATTCCATCCCAGAGACCTCCACATTGTCAAGTAGCAAAATTTGCAAAGATTGTATCCTGTCGAGGCAAAACAATCATGCCTAACAAGCATGGATACAGATGATACTATCGGTAAAGAAGAACTGCTTGAAATACATGTAGAAGATGATATGGACAATAGCAATGAATCAGGATGTCCCACTTTTCCCTGAAAAGAAAAATCAAAACCAGACCATCATAAACAATCAGCTTATAAAAAGCAGTCAGATACATCTTTCACAAACAAAACCAAATAATGGAACACATCATTCAGTGGAATTGTAGAAGTTTTCACAGCAACATCGATGATATCAATGAACTAATTCACTGCTTCAAAATCCTGTTGCCATCTGCCTACAAGAAACCAACTTGATGCCCCAAGTTTCCCCAACAGTCAAAAATTACACTATCTTCAGTCAAGATAGATCTGACAGTAATAGTGCTCATGGTGGAGTAGCCATCCTGTTAGACTCGAGAGTTCCCTCCAGATGCATTCCATTGCAAACCTCTTTAGAAGCTGTTACCACATGCATAGTAATTGGAATCACCGTTACATTGGTCTCAATTTATCTTCCACCTAATCTATTCAGGAAATCGAAGATCTTGTGTTGCAACTACCACCTCCTTTCTGTCTACTAGATAACTTTAATGCTCACTACCCATTATGGGGTTCCTCTAGCTTAGACAGGCATGGAAAGCTTATTTAAATGTTGATAGACAGACAAGATTTAACATCGTTGAATACTGGCTCTCCTACCTATGGGCCCTGGGTGACAAGTGTTATTGTGATCGAGCAATTCTTTGAGCTATTTACAGAGCATTTTCTCACTGCAATAGTTCTTGTTAATTTGGAAAGTTTTTCTTACATTTAAAGTAATTTACTGTTAACTTAATCTTATGAATTGTAAGTAAGTTACAGAAAGGAAAACCACCTTTCTTTTTTTCTTTCCTTAAAATTAACACACTAACTCTTACGCCACATGTTCACTCTAGCGGCACTGCCCCTGCCTCCCCGTGGCAAGGCCGGTAACCTTGGCAGAAAAGGTTCTCTGCCAAGGGCTAAAAGGAGCTGACATGGATCACAAAGACCATCCATCTGTTGAGCCACATGCCTCAGCTTGTTCAAGGACAGACCAAACTGACTTTGACAGTTCCCATCGCAAGAGACAAAGAACAGAAGGATCCAAAAAAGAATCACCACTGTTTCTTATTATACATTCCCAAACAAGCCAACCAATGGGTGCACTTTCTCCATTTCTTATCCAGAAATGTCTCAAGAATGCTGCCAGACAACCTAAAATGGTGAAAAGACTCCGTTCTGGAGATCTACTTATAGAGACAATGAATAGCAGGCACTCTGAAGCCTTGCTAAGAATTTCAAAATTCGCAACTATTCCTGTCACAGTAACTTCACGTGCCACCCTAAATGCATCCAAAGGAGTGCTGTCTGAATGGGACTTAATAAATGTTACTGAAGAGGAATTAGTCCAAGAGCTACAATACCAAAAAGTTGTACAGGCAAAGCAAATTAAAATCAAGAAAGACGGTGAACTGGTTCTGACTCGCCATGTTATACTGACCTTTTCAACACCAATCCTTCCAGCTACAGTTAAGGCTGGACATCTGAACTGCCATATCCGACCTTATATCCCCATTCCTCTCAGGTGCTTCAAGCACCAAAAAATTGGCCGTGCTCAAACAGTGTGTAGAGGGGTTTCAGTGTGCCTCAACTGTGGATCCAAGGAACACACGCACACACACACACACACACACACACACACACACACAGACACACACACACAGACTGCCCAGCACAAATACCAGTATGTCCAAACTGTAAGGGTAACCATCCAGCTTACTCAAAAATCTGTGAAACCTGGAAAACAGGAAAGTAAATACAAAAGTACAAAATAGAAAACAAAGTGACTTACCAGTAAGCAAGGAAACAAGTTTTACTCACTGTACCAAAACTCACATATGCAGCTGCAACACAACAATACAAATCGGAAGGAACTCAAACTGAAGTGTCCATACCACGAGCTACATCCATTTCCGACTGGGCTCGGGTTGTTCTAGCGACTCTGCAGGAGGCCCCAAAAGAACATGTAAAAGACCAAACAAATAATACCCCAGTCACCGTACCACCAACTATTACCCCATCACGTTCAGATACTGAGAGGCTGAGAAATCTTAAACCACAAAAAACTCTAAACGCAGATATGGAAATCGATGACACAACTCATAATGATGAAACCGTTTTAGAAATACATGCTGAGGAAGACATGGATACTCCACGACCCACTTTCCCAAGAAAAGATAAAATAAAATTGGAACGTTATAAAGAGATTGGCTCTAAAAAACATTCAGAAAACATTCATCTACTTCAAAAGCTAAATAATGGATCAGTTGATTCAATGGAATTGTAGAGGCCTCAGTAGCAACATAGACGATATTCACGATTTGATAAATCAGCATCATCCTGTAGGTATCTGTCTACAAGAAACGAATCTTTCTCCACAAGTGACACTTTCAGTTAAAAACTATACACTATTCAGGCAATTCATTCAGGCACTATTCATGGGTAGAGACAGAATCTCTACCCATGGTTCACATGGTGGTGTGAACAATATCCACCCAGACACCGGAGAAATGGAGCCTCCATGGTCCACTTTTAAACCTTTATGTGATGACTTTTTTCGAAAGTAGGGAAAACAGGCGCTGGACAATCAAAATATACAGCAGCTACATTCAGCCCATGCATCAGCAAACACACACTGTCTGCAAATATATACTGATGGATCCAAATCTGATACAGGTGTAGGTGTTTCAGTGGTTCTTCCCAATTGTACTATCTCTGAAAAACTACTTTTCCCTAGTTGCAGTATTTACACCGTGAACTCCATGCAATAAAAATGGCTATCTAACATGTCAACAACAGGTCTGATTTAGAGATAATAATCTATACCGATTCCTTGAGTGCAATATCGTCTTTACAACATATATGTCCGAACTCTCATCCTATTCTGAAAGAAATCAGAGCACAGTTAATTAATCTCGCAGAATATAACACAGAGGTAAGGTTCTGCTGGATTCCTGGGCATGCTGGAATCCAGGGAAATGAGAAAGCAGATCAAGCAGCAAAAAATCCAGTCAACCCAGTGTCTTCACTTGCCTCGATTCCTTATATGGACTGAAAACTTGTCATAAAACAGTTATGTATTGACCAATGGGCATCAGTATGGCAGCAACAGACCGATAATAAACTTTTCCAAATAAAGAAAAAGCCACAATACTGGAAATCTAGTTTACGATTAAACAGATGAGAAGAGGTTGTCCTTGCAAGGACACGCATTGGGCATTCCCATCTCACCCACCTCCACTTGTTGACAGGTGATGAATGTCCTCACTGCTGTCATTGTCCCGCCCTACTTACAGTGAAACACATTCTCCTCGAGTGTCCCCACAATCATGCTGCTCAATTAACAAATTTTAAATCGGCTTTAACCCAAAACAATTCATTAGAGATGAACCATATTCTCAGTGATGACGCAAATTTATCTGACTTATTTAATTTTTTAAAACAAATTAATTTATATGAACTTATCCAACATATGACCGGAAAAAAGAAGGAAAAAAAAAAATCATTTGCAGAATTACTGTGATAGGCACAGTTTGGCCTTAGTTGCCCTTGTGCCAATAAACTTCCATTAAAACCAACCAACCAACCAACTCCTACCTATGTTCATTTTCCTACCAGATCAACCTCCGCAATAGACCTTTTCATTTGCTCTCCAGTGCTCTATCCAAGTATCAATTGGGTAACTTTTAATGATCCTCACAACAGCGATCATTTCCCAATAATATGCAAAGTTCAAACTTCCTGTTCATTACCAAGAGGTAATCCAGTAAATTGGAAATTCCCAAATGCTGACTGGATAAAATACAGCAGGCTTGTCTCGTTCGACAACCATATCATACAGTGCTCTTCTATCAACCATGTTACTGAACACATAACAAACCAAATTCTAACAGCTGCAACCGCTGCCATTCCACAATACCAAATGAGGAAAAGGCGAAAATTAAATTATTGGTGGAAACGAAGAGTGCAACAATTCAAAAAAAGAGAAAAACAAAGCATGGAATCAATTCCACAAACATCCAGCCACTTCCAATCTTATTAATTATAAGCGACTTAGAGCAAGAGCCCATTATACCAGATGGAAAGCAAAAAAAAAAATCCTGAATTAAATTCGCTTCCTCAGTTAATAAAAATACAGACATCAGACAGATCTGGAATAAGATAAAACTGTTAAATGGCAAATTTCCCCCAACATCTACTCCACTAATTAACTGGAATGGATAGGAACTCTCTACCCCCGCAGAAATTGCAAATGCACTAAGATCTGTATTTTCTCAGTTGTCCTCAACTGCTTATGACCAATCATTTCAAAAAATTAAAGATATAACTGAAAACTCCAAACTGAATTTCACTGACATATAACACAAGGAACAGTGTTGCTGGCCCTGATGGGATATTTTATGTAATGCTCAAAAATTTAGATCCAAAATCACACTTGCTGATCTTCAATTGAATCTTCACTGAACATACATTCCCAAGCTCCTGGCATCATTCCTACATACTGGCTATCCCAAAACCTGGTAAAGACTATTCTGTTCCTCATAACTACAGACCAATTTCACTTACCGGCTGTCTGAGCAAAACCCTCAGAAAAATGATTCATCGCCATCTATCTTGGTATCTTGAGTCCTAGAATTTGATCAATAACAATCAATTTAGATTCAGAAAAAATCGATCATCATTGGACTTTATGATTAAAGCCGAAGCAAACATCAGAAATGCATTCATCAAAAAGGAGCATCTCATTATGGTCTATCTGGATATTGAGAAAGCCTTTGACACCACATGGCATTTCGGCACCTTAAAGGATCTGCATTCTCTTGGCCTGAGAGGAAATTTGCCATATTTCATCCAAAATTTCCTACAACAAAGATCCTTTCAAGGGGCACTCTCTCTAAAAACTTTGTCCAGGAAGAAGGAATCCCTCAAGGGTCCGTTTTCAGCGCCACTCTATTCGCAATTAGAATTAATCACTTCACTGAACTCACTCCGAAAACAGTGGACTCGTATCTTTATGCCAATGATCTCACAATCTCCTGCCACTCTCACAACATGAACTACATTGAGAGACAATTGCAGATATCAATAAATCGGATCCAGATTTGGATAACACAAAACGGTTACAGACTATCCAGCCAGAAATCTACTGCCATTCACTTCTGTACCATATATAAAATGCATCCTGATCCTGAACCCCAATTAGATAACCATCCTGTTCCAATAGCAAATAGTATTTGTTTGCTTGGCTTAATTTTTGACAGCAAGTTAAACCATCAAAAACACATTGAACATCTCTGGACAGCTTGTCAAAAAAAAAATTAACATACTCAGAGCCTTATCAGCAACAACCTGGGGTGCAGATCGTTACACCTTGCTTCACTTATATAGATCCAGAATCAGATCAGATCTCGACTGGACTATGGCATTCCTGCCTTCGATTCTGCTAGGAAAAGTGCTTTAACTTGCCTCAACCCTATTCAACATTCAGCTCTTAGAATAGCTCTAGGTGCATTTCGAACATCTCCAGTGCAAAGTCTGTATGTAGAAGACTATGAAGCTCCTCTAAAGACCAGAAGAAAGATGTTCTTACTGAACTATGCAACGAAGATCCAAAGCCAGTTGACCCATCCTAATTGGTTAATATTTAATTATCCGCAACTCGCAACCTTTTATAGAAACAAACCACAAGCAACTAGGCCTGCAGGTATTAGATTAATGGAACTAGCAGAAAACTGAAATATACAACTCAATAAAGTCCACCAAGAGCCTATAGACCACGTTCCTCCATGGTCTATCATTGTGCCAATTTGTGACAATTATTTCCGCCAATGGGAAAAACACTCTTTAATGGTTATTAACATCCAACAGCTGCACATTGCATATATACATTGTTATCCTGACTTCGCTAAAATATATACTGATGGATCGAAGTCCAAGAGTGGAACAGGTGCAGCAGTGGTATTCCATGATTCTACCATTTCTGTATCACTTCCGACAGAATGCAGTAGTTACACCACTGAATTATATGCCATAAAGCTTGCTCTGGAAAACATTTTCCATCTCTCAATCCAAAAGACCATAATCTACACAGACTCGCAAAGTGCCCTATTAGCAATGCAAAAGATTTCCCCACCTACTCATCCATTACTACAGCTCATTAGATTAGAGTTTATTCATCTCAGAGATCATCAGCAAAAGGTTGTCTTCTGCTGGATCCCAGGCCATACTGGAATACCAGGAAATGAAATTGCAGATGATGCTGCCAAGCATCCATCCAGCTCAGCTCCAATGAATTTTCTGGTACCGTTCAGTGATTACAAAATGCATATATGAAATAAATGTAAGGAACGATGAACACTTCAGTGGCAAACACATATACGTAACAAACTCCTTGAAATTAAACCTGTACCACAATTATGGGCCTCCAATTTCCGCACAAACAGACAAGAAGAGGTAGTCGTGGCCCAAACAGACCACACTCATTTGACCCATCTATTCCTATTATCAGGTAATGACCCTCCACAGTGTACACGTTGCCACAGTTCACTCACAATAAAAGACATACTCCTGGAATGTACCCTGTATAACAACTCTCATCTAATTTTATTCACTTCTCTCTCAAACTTACAGGAATTGTCACTTAGCCATATCATAGGTGAAAATTCAAGCCTTACAGAATTTTTATTCTTTCTGAAATGAATAGGTTTATATAACCGTTTCTAACTGTTTCCATAGAAGTCAATAAAATTAGTATTAACTACTATGATAGGTGCAATATGACTTTGTAGCCTTTGAACCAGAAAAATCCAAGTACAACAACAACAATGCCACACAGCACCAATTTGTAGAGCAGTATTTTATGTGCAACAGTATCAAAGGCTTTCCTGAAATCTGAGTATATGATATCAAAATAATTTTTTGATATCATATACTTAGATTTCAGGTTCGAGTTAAACTAATAGGTCTATAATTCATGTCTCCTTTTTGATCCCCCTTTGTGAATTGGAGATGCATTTGCACATCTCAAGGCACAGTGACCCCCCCCTCTGAATCTTAAGATGCTCTTATAATTATGGCTAAGGGTTTATTTATGTTCTTTGCTGCCTCCCTTAATATAGTGGTGGTTGGATAGCTCCCAACCGCCCCAGGTGAGGTTTTTGTTTAGCTTCAACAATTTCTCTTCCAGTTTCCTCTCAGTTATCACAAAATCATTTACCTCCCTGATAGAGTTAAATAAACATCTGGCATCCTCTTTCCTAAAGAATTCGATATATGCCAATGCAGAGGTAAAATAATTATTCAGTTTGTCAGCAAATTGAGCTGGATCATTAGCAGCTAAACGATCGACATCAAGTGGACCAGTGTGATTCAACCCCTCCTTCTGCTGTTAATATAAGTAAAGAAGTCTTTGTTGCTTTTGTTTTCATTCATTGCCAGATACTTTTCGTAATCTGCCTTAGCTTTCCTTATGGTTTTTTTTTTTTCTGAAACTGTATCGACTATATAATGAACTTGTTATGAACTTTTTTTTTTCTGCCAATGCAACAAAAAGCCTGTAGGTTCCTTGCACTATACGACGAATTTTTTTTATTTTCTAAATTCTAGCTAGAATTTTATTAGCTATTTTCTAATCACCGTTGTGGGTGAACAGCTAGAACTGTGCTTGGTCTCAACCCTTTTTCATCCGGAATTTTAGACATATGTTGATCTTTTCAGCTGGGGTGCAATTGTGATTAAGGTGTTTTGACCTATCCCCTGTATGGTCAAAAATTGTTGTTTTTCTTTTTTTAAATAAATAGCTACTAACAATAATGAGAATTATATTTTATTTGCAAATCCCATTAAAAAAAATAATAGCAAGAAATATTCAAAAACAGCCATACTATGAAAATTTAATCCTGTAATAGGCATGCTGTGCAACAAAAAATTAAAGATTTTGTTAATTAAATATTAATTAAACATTTAAAAATATTTTATTAGAATATTTAGTAATTAAAAGTTAATAGTTAGCATTAGAAGAGGCATATGATGTAAGAAATCAAACTTATACAGCATCAGCCAAAAAAAAAAAAAAAACCTTTCCAATTTCACCGATCCATTCGTTCCAAATGTTTGTCTAGTTGTGCCTTGACTTAATTTAAACTATCAACTTCCACAACAACAGATGAAAGTTTGTTCCAACAATCAACTACCTTCTGGCTAAAGGCAAATTTCTGCATATCTGTTGTACAACTGTCTTTCCTCAGTTTGACTCTATGCTCCCTCAGGTTTGTAACCTGAGCAAGAGGAAGAATCCATCAGTATTGAGCCTGCTTAATCCATTCAAGGCCTTATACACCTCAATCATCAATCAGCTCACTTCTAGTCTCCAGAAGCTGCAATTTGCAGAACTTAAAAACCTTTCTTCTTAAGAGCACCCCTTTGTTCCCCTCCCCAGTCTTATTGTCCATCTCTGTACTCATTCTAGCAACTCTACGTCCTTCCTAAAATGAGGCTTCCAGGACTTTATGCAGTACTCAAGGTGTGGCCTGACCATTGCCTTATACAAGGGGACAATCACCTTGTCCCTGCTCGCAAAATTCCTGTATACCAAAGACAAGACCCCGTGACCTGCTCTGGCAGCAGTTCTGCACTGCTCAGAAAACTCTTTATATCTGACTGCACAATTCGTCAGGTCTTTTTTATTCTCCACTACCCAGAGTGCAACACTACCCAGTTGGTACATTTCTCTGGGGTTACTGTTACCCATATGCAGCACTTTGCATTTGTCAATGTTAAACTTCAGTTGACACTTCTCAGCCCATTTGCCCAACTCTTTCAGATCCTGTTGAAGCAGCCTACTGTCATTACTGTTATTAACAATTTTATCATCAGCAAACTTTGACATCAAGCTTAATATACTTTCATCAATATCATTGATAAATACACAAAACAACAATGGGCTCAACACCAAACCCTGAGGGACACCACTAATAACATTAGTCCACATAGAGCAGTATCTATTGATTACCACTCTCTGTCTTCTCCCACTCAACCATCCTTTTATCCATTGTAGCAACTTACCCTTAATGCCATACTGCTCCAATTTGTACAGTAGTCTTCCATGTGCAACAATATCAAAAGCTTTCCTGAAATCCAAGTATATGATATCAAAATTATTTTTTGCATTCAGTTCCTTTGTGACCATGTCATAGTATCCAATCATATTGGTCAAACAAGACTTCCCCTTAACAAACCCATGCTGTGTCTGAATTATAACTGCGGTCTTGTCCTGCAATCCTGCAATGCTTCTTTAACCAGCGACTCCATTATTTTCCCTGTAACAGAAGTCAAACTAACAGGTCTGTAATTACTTGTGCCATCCTTTGTTCCCACTTTGTGAATTGGTGATACATTTGCACATCTCCAGTCCTTTGGGACTTCCCCTGAGTCCAAACATCTTTGGACTCAGGCTGTCATAATTATGGCTAAGGGTTTGCTTACTTCCTTTGCCACCTCCTTTAATATAACTAGATAGATCCCATCTACCCCAGGTACCTTTCTTATGTTTAACTTCAACAATTTCTCCCCCACTTTGCTCTCAGTTATTACGAAATCATTTAACTCCCTGTTAGATTTTGATAAATGTCTGGTCCTCTTCTCCTTGACTAATTCCTCAAGTGTGAATGTAAGTGCAAAATACTCATTTAGTTTGTCAGCTATCTGAGCAGGATCATCAACAGTCGAACCACCAACATCAAGTGGACCAATCTGATTCATCCCCTTCCTTCTAGAGTATACATAAGTAAAGAAGTCTTTGTTGTTTTTCTTTGGGTCCTTTGTCAAGGATTTCTTATAATCAGCTTTCACTTGCCTAACCTCTTTTGTGACTTGATTACAGACTAGCTTATATCTTCCATAGGCTTCTGCATCACCTGCTAATTTATATGGTTCCCACACATTTTTCTTCTCTGCCTTGAACCTCATTAGTTCATCTGACATCCATTTAGGCCTATTTCTTAGTTAGTGTGAAAAGCCTAGTAGCATCTAAGATTAATTCTCTGAAGGCCGCCCATTTAGAATTCACTGTTTTTAACATCATCAGTTGATCCCAATGTATAGCGGCACCTCCGTAGCCAGGTGAGCAGGAGCAGCAGTGCATAGCACACGCTTCTTGATTAGACCGGGGTTCGAGCCCGTGACCACCAAATACGGAGGATGCGGAAAGGTCACGGAATGACCACCACATATCCCCAGAGCAATATGGCCTTAGTTGCTAATGCTCCTAAAAACCAAATAACAACAACAACAACACCGCATATCCCCGGAGCAATATGGCCTTAGTTGCTAATGCTCCTAAAAACCAAATAACAACAACAACCAATGTATAGAATTCAAAAATTGCCTGAGACCACTACAGTGGTCTCAGGCAATTTTGTAGTTTGTTGTTTTTGTAGTCACTTTTACAAAAACCCTTCCCTTTATCCTTTGACATGGCGCATTATAGCCTTAGATGCTAATGCGCCATAAAACAAACAAACAAACATTCCTTTATCCTTGATGGCAGTTACATCTTTAAGTAAATCCCACATCAGTAGACTGTGATCACTGTCACCTAGTGGTTCCCTTATCTGCAAATTCATAATGCATGAGCCATCACTGCTGATAATGAGATCAAGAGTATTATCCCCCTCTGGTTGCCCCTCAAACATATTGTTGTAGAAAACAGTTCCCCAATAAATCCACAAAAATCTTGCTAGTATGCAAGTGACCAACCCACAAGTTCTAGTCAATATCTGGAAAGTTAAAATCCTCCATTACAAGATAATTTGATTTACTGGCCCACTCTTTTATTTCTCTGCACAATTGTTCATTGTACTCATTAGGCCAATAACACACTCCTACTCTCATTTTCTCTTTCTCAGTATTTATGTCACATCAAACAGACTCAACATTGCACTGTCCGCCCATGTGAACTGGATGCACTTCCTTAGATTTTATGTGTTTCTTAACTAACAGCATAATCCCTCCTCTCTTCCTACCCTGTCTATTCTTTCTGTACGCATTGTACTCCCCAAAGTCCAATTCTGCGCTGCTTATTTGATATCATATACTTGGATTTAAGGAGAGCTTTGGATACTGTTGCACATGGAAGACTGCTGCTGTACAAATTGGAGCAGTATGGCATTAAGGGCAAGTTACTGCAATGGATAAAGGGATGGTTGAGTGGGAAATGGCAGAGAATGGTAATAAATTGATGCTACTGTATGTGGACTAATTTTATTAATGGAGTCCCCAGGGTTCGGTGGTTGGCCCATTGTTTTGTTTTGTGTTTTTATCAATTATATCGATGAAGGTATATCGGGCTTAATGTCCAATTTTGCAGAAGATACTATGGTTGCCAGGGTTGTTAATGACAGTAAAGACAGTATGCTACTGCAACAGGTTCTAGAAAAGATAGGCAGATTTCCTCACAGTCTCTGCACCTAGCACACACACAAAGACATCCTCCGTGGCTAGATCATGTCCTGGTCTAGACAGGTCCACAAACATTTCACATTTCTTACATTTTTTTAGACTGTGATGCATTGGAAAATGGCCTGCGAGCCACAGCACTTTGGCTAATCTGTGAGCATTGCTTTGCTGCTCTAGTTTGGATCATGATTCTGTTTAAGTACAATTTAATTAATAATGAAATTTAATAAGATTAATAAATTTTACTGATTAATTGATAATACTATACTATACTATACTAAGTTAACAGATTTATAATACAATGCTAAGTGTTTCGCTATCTAGTTTTACGTTAAACCTTACGCTATCTAGTTCGGGATATACGTTTTATCTTATAACAATGGCCGCAAGTTATCAACGGTAAAATCTACGGACACTTAAGTATTAACTTTCAAAATTGCCATCTAAATTCGAAATAAACCAAGGAGCTTCACTAGAACTATAAGCTACTTATAGAAAGTAATTTAATAATACAATTAAGTGAACAAAATGGCTAAATATAATAAAAACTTAGCATTCACTGGAGCTGCAAAATCTTGTCCAACTCATGGATACCCTTACCGATACTAAGTAACAACCTACAAAATCTCTGTCTAAGTTCAAAATAAACTAAATATCATAACTAGGAATATAAAGCTACTTCTAGAAAATAAATTAATATTCCAATTGAACTCAATAAAATGACAAAAATTTAAGAAAAACTTCTCTATTAGCTGGAGCCATAAAAACTTCACCTGCATGGAGCTACTCTCGTTCCCGAAAAACATATTTAAGCAATCCCACATCAGTACACTGTGGTCACTGCCACTTAGTGGTTCCTTTATCTGTAAATTGTTAATGCATGAATAATCACTGCTGATAATCAGATCAAGAGTGTTGCCCCATCTGGTTGGCTCTCTAACATGCTGCTGTAGAAAACAATCATGGGCGCCTCCATAACCAGGTGGGCAGGAGCAGTTGTGCGTAGCACATGCTTCTTGATTAGACCGGGGTTCGAGCCTGTGACCACCAAATACGGAGGATGCGGAAAGGTTAGGGAATGACCACTGCATATCCCCGGAGCAATATGGCCTTAGTTGCTAATGCTCCTAAAAAAAACCAACCAAAACAATCATCCAAAAATTCCACAAAAGCCTTGCTAGTGAGTGAGTGACCAACCCACAAGTTACAGTCTATATCTGGGAAGTTAAAATCGCCCATTATATGACACTCTGATTTACTGGCCCACTCTATTTCTATGCATAATTGCTCATTATACTCATCAGATTAGACCTATAACATACACCTACTCTCATTTTCCCTTTCTCACTGATTATGTCACATCACACTGACTCAACATTGCATTGTCCACCAATTTACAACAGGGGCTCACATCTGGTGCATATGGGCTTGGCACACCCAGCGCTCTGAGCTGGATGTGCCAAGTTCATTGTACTCATCAGAGTCATTATGCCTATAACAAACTCCTACCCTCATTTTTGCTTTCCCAGTGCTTATGTCACACCAAACTGACTCAACATTGCACTGTCCATCTCTGTCAACTGGACACACACTTCCTTAGATTTTGTGTTAATAAACTAACAGCATAACCCCTCCTCCCTTCCTATCCTGTCTATCATTTCTGTACACATTGTACTCCCCAAATTCCACTTCTGCATTCTTATATCTGTATGACACCACATCTCTGATATTCCATCAATATGTGCCTTGGATGCCTTAACCAGCACTTCAAATTCATCACATTTATTTACTATACTCCTAGCATTAGTGTACATGCAAGTATACATGCTCCTGTTCTTACTCTTGGTTACTCTAACACAGCCCATGTATTTACTTGTTTCATGACTTCCAGCAGTTTCTGAAATCCGCAGCAACTTGCTTTCCGGGCTGCTGCTCATTAAATCTTCTCTGTTTAGACTTAGTTCCTTTTACTTTCTTTTTCAGTAAGCAGTGAAAGTGAAACAGGTTATGGCAGCTTCTTGTTGCTTTCCACCTAGAGAAGTGAGCAGTGGGATCTGCCTTCTCACCCAAGTCATGGAAAGCAACAAGAAGCTGTCATGACCTGTTTATATTTCCACTGAATATGATGGCAGAGAACTCAAGTTAATATTGTGGTAGGACAATGGTAATGTTAAACTTTAGTTCGTAATACCATGGTAGAGGGTGGTTAGCACATTCTCCAAAATCAGTTCAGAGACTGTCCTGGAGATCTCTTGATTGTAACCAAGAACAAAGCACAGAGCAGCTCCCTCAATTCAGCTGCTGTCAGAGGAATATCAATCAATGTAACACTACATTTAATTTTTCAAAAGTGTGATCCCCTTGACATGTTAGAGGACATCTGCTCTGAACTAAAGTTCCTGGGAGTAACAGCAGCTAAATCATATTCATCCACAGGATTGGAATCTATTCCAACCAGAAACCTCATCCTTACTTTTAACTCTCCAACATCACCAAACTTGGTCACTGCAAAATATCTCCATTGCAGAATAAAGCCATATATACAGTGTACCAATTAAATAATGAGACTGCGTGCACTCTGCATTTAGTATTAATATAAGAGACCAAAATAGTACATGCTTAGATCTGCTAGAGTGCACTCTTTCCAATGAGTGCAAGTTGAAACTTGTCCGGTCAGCAGTTCATGATTTATGATGGAAAGAGTAATAGTAGTTTTGTGCATGTTGTGAGAAAATTGAAAACGGAGCAAAGAGCAGTTACCAAATTTTGTTGCAAATTAGGAAAAAGTGTTACGGAAACTTTTGACAATTTAAAAAAGTTTATGCTGATGAATGTTTGTCTCGACCAAGAGTTTTTGAATGGTTTTCTTGTTTTTGTAACGGACGTGAGTCATTAGATAATGACTTGCCAGCCGATCTGAGTTCGAATACCAGAGATTATCACAAAGGTTAGAAAAATTGTGACTGAAGACAGATCAATTCCAATGCGGTTACTTGATGAGATGATCAGTATCAATAAGGAATCTGCACGAGAAATTCTAAAAGAAGATCTGGGTAAGAGAAAAATGTGTTTCCGTTTAGTACCACATTCATTGAGTTTCGAGCAACAAGAGAAAAGAGTAGAGTGTTGCATCGATTTGATGCTGTGTGTTGACAATGGCCCAACATTTTTGAGTAGAATCGTTACAGTGATGAGAGTTGGATATTTCAATACTATCCCGAGACAAAACATCAGAGTTCTGAATGGCAATCGCCATCCTCTCCCCATCAGAAAAAAGTGTGGTTAGAAAAATGGTGAGTGAAAATCACGTTGATAATCTTCTTCGATATCAAAGGCATTATCTATTTGTGTCTCAAGGGACAACAGTCACGAAAAAGTTCTATGAGGAGGTGTTGAAGAGGTTGCGGGATTGAAATCATCGGGTGAGATGCGAAATGTCCAACTCCAAAAATTGGTTGTTGTTGAATGACAATGCATCCACACATTCTGCCGTCAAATTCGAACAAATTTTTGACAAAAAAATCAATTCCAGTCATCGAACACCCCCCCACTTTCACCGGATTTGGCTCCCACTGATTACTTTTTGTTTCTGAAAATCAATAAAGCTATGAAAGGAACACGAAACAGGAAAATAGAGGACATCCAGGCTGCAGTGATCAACCAGCTGAAAGTGGTACCAGAAGAGGAGTTCCAGAAGTGTTTCAAAACTTGTATAAAACATGTAAACAGTGTGTACACATCAGAGGTAATTACTTCAAAAAATATATAACCTTACCTTTGCTGTTTAGTGTTATTCTTTTTGTAGTAGCAGTAGTAGTAGTGTAAGTCTTGTTATTTAATTGGCACACTGTGTAGATACCATACCCCCCCTGTGATATTTAAAATGTCACAAATACAGAAATTGTCATATTGCTTGTTGTGGAACTCTTGCCCATGCCCACTGTGGTGCAAAAGACCATAAGAGCATATCCAACTCCAGAAACACAATGTGCATAGAAAGGATAGATAGGGTAGGAAGGGAAGAGAGGTTATGCTATAAGTTAAAAAACACATCATAAAATCTAAGGAAGTGGACCTAGTTGACATGGATGGACAGTGCAATGTTGAGCCTGTCTGATGTGACATGAACACTGGGAAAGGGATAATGAGAGTAGGAATGTGTTATAGACCTAATGACTCTGATGAGTACAACGAACAGTTGTGCAGAGAAATATAGTGGGCCAGGAAATCAGAATGTCTTGTAATGGGGGATTTTAACTTTCCTGATATTGACTTGAACTTGTGGGTTGGTTACTCACACACTAGCAAGGCTTTTGTGGATTTATTGGATTATTGTTTTCTACAGCAACACGTGCGAGGGGCAACAGGAGAAAGTAATATTTTTGATCTGGTTATCAGCAGTGATTATTCATGAATTAAGAATTTGCACATAAAGGAACCACTAGGTGACAGTGATCACAGTGTACTGATGTGGGATTTACTTAATGATATAACTGCCATCATGGGTAAAAAAAAAAAGGAAGGGTTTTTGCTTTCTGAAACTGTCTGAGACTACAGTGGTCTCAGACAGTTTTTAAATTCTATATAGTGGGATCAACTGATGATGTTACCAATGATGAATTCTAAATGGGACTTAATCTTGGGGCTACTAGACTTTTCATACCAACTAAGAAATACGGTTCAAGATTTAGGCCTAAATGGATGTCAGATGAATTAATGAGACTTGTGGCAGAGAAAAAAAATGCATGGGATACACATAAATTATCAGGCAACACAGAATCTTACAGCAGTTATAAGCTAGTCTGTAATCAAATCACAAAGGAGGTTAAGCAGGCAAAGGCAGATTACAAGACATCTTTGGCAAAGGATGCAAAGATAAACCGCAAAGAGATCTTTTCTTATGTAAACTCGAGAAGGAAGAGGATGAATCAGATTGGTCCACTTAACATAGATGATTCGACTATTGATGAACCCGCTCAGGTAGTTGATAAACTGAATGAGTGTTTTGCATCTACATTCACACATGAGGAGTTATTTGAGGAGGGGGTAATGCCAGAAGTTTATCAAACTCCAACAGGGAGCTAAGTGGTTTTGACTGAGAGCAAAGTGGAGGAGAAATTGTTGAAGTCAAACATAAAAAAAAAAATCTAAGGAAGTGCATCCGGTTGATATGGATATACTGAAGATGTGCAAATGTGTCCCCAATTCATAAAAGGGGTTCAAAGGGTGACACAAATAATTGGAGTGGTATAGCATTAAGGGAAAGTTACTGCAATGGATAAAGGGATGATTGAGTTTGAGACAGCAAAGAGTGGTAATAAATGGACACTGCTCTATGTGAAATGGAGCTCTATACAAGGACTAATAGATTAACAGTAGCCACTGGCAGAGATGAAAGTGATTCTTGCACTGCTTCTATTGGAATGAGCCGCAGCCTGGAAAATAAGATGCAGGATATTTCAGAGACTGCTGGGAATCATTGGGGTACAAGTAAACACATGGGTTGTGATAGGGTACCAAAGAAAAAGAACAGCCGCATGTATACTTGTGTGTACACCAATGCTAGGAGTTTAGTAAATAAATTTGATGAATTTAAGGTATTGCTCAAAACATCAAAGGCAGATATTGTGGGGATTTCAGAGACGTGGTGTCACACAGATATAAGGAATGCAGAACTGGAATTTGGGGAGTACAATGTCTACAGAAAGGATAGACAGAATAGGAAGGGAGGAGAGGTTATGCTATTAGTTAAGAAATACATAAAATCCAAGGAAGTGAAGCCAGTCAACATTGCTGGACAGAGCAGTGTCGGGTCAGTTTGGTGTGACATAAGCATTGGAAGATCAAAATTGAGAGTAGGAGTGTGCTATAGGCCTAATGACTCTGATGAGTATAATAAGAAATTGTACAGAGAAAATTGTATCAGAGAGTCTTATAATGGGGATTTTAATTTCCCAGATATTGACTGGAATTTGGGGGCTGGTCACTCACACACTAGCAAGGCTTTTGCGGATTTATTGGATGATTGTTTTCTACATCAGCATGTCCGGGAGGCAACTAGAGGGAGTAATACTCTTGATTTGATTATCAGTAGTGATTCTTCATTCATTAAGAACCTGCAGGTAAATGAACCACTAGTAGCAGTGATCACAGTGTGCTGAAGTGGGATTTACTCAGAGGTAACTACCATCAGGGGTGAAGGGAAGGGTTATTGCTTTCGTAAAGGCGACTACGATGGACTGAGACAGTATTTAAATTCTATACAGTGGGACCAACTGATGATGTTACCAACAGCAAATTCAAAATGGGAAGCATTCAAAGAACTTATCTTGGAAGCTACTAGTCTTTACAAAGCAACTAAGAAATATTGTTCAAGGTTTAGGCCTCAATGGATGTCAGATGAACTAATGAGACATATGGCAGAGAAGAAAAATGCAAGGGATTCATACAAATTAACACGTGACACAGAAGCCTATGATAGATACAAGTTGATCTGTAACCAAGTTACAAAGGAGGTTAGGCAGCCGAAGGCAGATTATGAGAAATCTTTGGCAAGGGATGCAAAGAAAAACAGCAAAGAGTTCTTTACTTATATAAACTCTAGAAGGAAGGGGATGAATCAGACTGGTCCACTTGATATCGATGGGTCAACTGTTGATGATCCTGCTCAGGTAGCTAACAAACTAAATGAATATTTTGCATCGACATTCACACATGAGGAGTTATTCAGCGAGGGGAATGCCAGAGATGTATTCAACTCTGGCAGTAAGCTTAGAGAATCTTGTAATAACTGAGAGTAAAGTGGAGGAGAAATTGTTGAAGATAAATACAAGAAAGGCACCTGAGGTGGATGGGATCTACCCAGTTATATTAAAGGAGGCAGCAAAGGAAGTAAGCAAACCCTTAGCCATAATTATGAGAGCTTCCTGGGACTCAGGGGAAGTACCCATGAACTGGAGATGTGCAAAGGTGACCCCAATTCACAAAGGAGGATCAAAGGGCGACACAAGTAATTATAGACCTGTTAGTTTAACTTCTGTTCCCGGAAAATTAATGGAGGCACTGGTTAAAGAAGCATTGCAGGATCATCTAGACAAGACTTCAGTTATATCTCAGACACAGCATGGTTTTGTTAAGGGGAAGTCTTGCCTGACCAATTTGATTGGATACTATGATGCAGTCACAAAAGAACTGGATGCAGGGAATAACTTTGATATTATATACTTGGATCTTAGAAAGGCTTTTGATACTGTTGTACATGGAAGACTGCTGCACAAATTAGAGCAGTGTGGCATTGGAGGCAAATTGCTGCTATGGATAAAGGGGTGGTTGAGGGGGAGAAGACAGAGAGTGGTAATCAATTGATACTGCTCATCGTGGACTAATGTTATTAGTGGAGTCCCTCAGGGTTCAGTATTGGGTCCATTATTGTTTTCTGTATTTATAAATGATATTGATGATGGTATATCAAGCTTAATGTCCAAGTTTGCAGACGCTACGAAGGTTGGCAGGGTTGTCAAGGACACTACTGACACTATGCTACTGCAACAGGATCTGGAAAGGTTGAGCAGATGGGCTGAGAGGTGGCAAATGAAGTTTAACATTGACAAATGTAAAGTACTACATATGGGAAACAGCAACCCCAGAGCAACGTATCAACTCTGTGGTACTACACTGACAGTGGTAGAGAATGAAAGGGACCTGGAGGTGGTTGTGCAGGCAGATATGAAGTTTTCTGGGCAGTGCAGGTGGGCTGCAAAAGTAGCTCATGGTGTATTGTCGATGATACATAGGAATCTTTCTAGCAGGGATAAGGAGTTGATTATTCCCTTGTATAAGGCAATGGTCGGGCCACACCTAGAGTACTGTATACAGGTCTGGAGGCCTCATTTCAAGAAGGATGTAGAGCTGCTGGAACGAGTACAGAGAAGGGCAACAAGATTGGTGAATGGAACAAAGGGGTGCTCTTACGAATTAAGGCTTAAGTTTTGCAAATTACAGTGTCTGGAGACTAGGCACCGGCAAGGTGATGTGATAGAGGTTTATAAAGCCTTGAATGGTTTGAGCATGCGCATGCTCAATGCTGATGGGATTCTTCCTCTTGCTCAGAATAATCACCTGAGAGGGCATAAATTCTAATTGAGGAAAGACAGATGTCGGATAGACATGAGGAAATTTTCCTTTAGCCAGCGGGTGGTTGGTTGGTGGAACAGACTTCCATCCCTTGTCGTGGAGGTTGATAACCTGAATAAGTTTGAGGCTCAGCTGGACAGGTATTTCGAACGAACAGAGGGATGAAGTGGAAGTGGTTATTTTTTATTTATTTATTTATTTACTTATTTTTTATTTTTTATTTTATTTATTTTTTTTTTTTGGCTGATGCTGCATAAGCTTGCTTTCTTGCATCAAATGCCTCTACTAATGCCAATGCTAATGTGGACTAATGTTATTAGTGGAGCCCCCCGGATTCGATGCTGGGCCCATTGTTGTTTTGTGTATTTATCGATGATATCGATGAAGCTATATCATGCGTAATGTCCAAGTTTGCAGATGATACAAAGGTTGGCAGGGTTGTTAAAGGCAGTATGCTTCTACAACAAGATCTAGAAAAGTTAGGCAGATGGGTTGAGAAGTGGAAACTGAAGTTTAACATTGGAAAATCCAAAGTTCTACATGTGGGTAGCAGTAACCCAAGAGAAATGAAACAACTGTGTGGTACTGCACTCAGGGAGATGGAGAAGGAAAAGACCTGGGGGTAATTGTGTAATCAGATATGAAGTTCTTTGAACAGTGCAGATGGGCTGCCAGAGCAGGTCATGGAGTTTTGTCAATGATATGTAGGAATGAGGTGAATATCCCTTTGTATAAGGCAATGGTCAGGCCACAACTCGAGTACTGTATACAGGTCTGGAGGCCTCCAGACCTGTATACAGTACTCGAGGGAGGGTTTTAAAATTCGAGGGTTTTTTTTTTTTTTTTTTTGGCTGATGCTGTTTAAGCTTGATTTCTTGCATCATATGCCTCAACTAATGCTAATGCTAATTGTGTCAGCTCTCTAGATGAGCATACTCTTGAGCATGCCAGTGATAGAAAGAGGAAACAGAAATCCAAAGATACAAAGCAGAGCTAAACCACTCATATTAGAAGCAGGTAAATTAGTAAAGCCAGGAACTAGCAATAAACCTATATATATATATATATATATATATATATAGTAAGAGAGAGAGAGAGAGAGAGATATGCAGGGAAACATTCTGTAGGAACATAAAATAAAATTACTATTCCACCTCAAGAGTCATTCACTCCAACTGCTCTTAATGTACAGAGTTTTCAGAAGCCAGCACAAAAAATGGTAAGGAAAAGACACCAAAGCCACCTGTACCACCTGTAAGCCAAAGGAAAAATGGACGTAGAGATTAAAGAAGTGCCAAATGAATCAATACTGGAAATTTTTGTTAAAGAAGATGCATGCCAATGCCAGCACTTCCCCAAGAAAGATAAAATCAAGTCAGGGAAAGCCAAGTCATTATCCCCTCAAAAAAAAAAAAAAAATGCCAAATAATGCTCCCAAAAACCTTAGATAATAGTAAAATTTATTCAATGGAACTGTTCCAACTTTGCTGGAATTTTGATGATAAGCTCTCCTATTTAAGGATGAGCCAATTTGCCTCTATTTACAGAGACACATTTATCAGCTTTTATGGCCTCATACAAGAACTCTGGATATGTCTGCAAGCATTACTTTAACCCACATATGTATCTATATTATTCTTGGCTCCTCTAGCTAGCAGCTTCCCTGCACCCTTTAAGGTAGTTTTTATTGTTGTTATTTGTTTTTTTTAGGAGCATTAGCAACTAAGGCCATATTGCTCCGGGGATATATGCGGTGGTCATTCCTCGACCTTTCCGCATCCTCTGTATTTGGAGGTCACGGGCTCGAACCCCGGTCTAATCAAGAAGCATGTGCTATGCACTGCTGCTCCTGCCCACCTGGCTACGGAGGCACCTTTTAAGGCAGTGCTTTCCAAACTATTTTGATGCTGACCTAAGTACATGTCAAAAAATAATTCAACCACCCACCTAGAATCTTGTATTTATTCAACACACTACCCTTTTTGTTCCTTATTTTTAATTTAATGGTAGACAACTTCTTTGCTTTAAGCCAAAGCATGTAAAAATAGAGTAAAAGAAAGAGAAACTGTGTAGTAGTAGGCACATGCATAACAGTAGATAATCTGAAATCAATTACAACAGTTGTTAGCTTTCAAAGAGAAAGAAAAGGTCCAGATCTTACCAGCCACAGAATATAAAGCACAGGAATAAATAAATATCATAATTTTTTTAATATATTAGTCAGTCATTTACATCAATATATGTAGTAAAAGAAAGCCAGAGTGAACACAGTAATGATATTATAATTATAGTGCATATATATACATATAATACTGATATATATATATATATATATATATATATATATATATATATATAAAAAATATAAGATACATATAAAAACAACAAAATTAATCATATTTTAAAGAAAGCTGGAGAAATTGGCAAAAGTTAGTTAAAATTAACATTCTTCCTCATAGCCATATCTCTGCTACTCCTCAGGGGCTTTGAGCAGACATATAGCCATACTAGAGGGCTTTGAATCTCCTATCACAGTTTGCTGTAATATACATAAACCACCCTGTTTATTTAAAATTAAGTACTTATATAAAATATATGTAGTAAAAGTACATTTATTCAATAAGATTACTCTTATAATTCCAAATTATTTTTTCACATTAATTTTCAATAACTTTTGCCAATATCTCCAGCTTTCTTTAAAATTTCATTAATTTTGTTGTTTTTATATGTATCTTATATTTTATATGTAAGGCTATCCATACCAGGGCTAGGTTTAAATATAACTAGCGGGTTGGTTGGGGTCACTACAAACCTGATGCTCCCAAGTAGTACAACAATTTAAAAACAGAACTGTATAAATAAGTTAAGTACATATACAACCCATGCACATATGTCTAATTGTCCACAGACAATAGCATTAAAGCTGGAGCCAATATTTACAATACTTATGCCATTTAATATTTAAACCTAAATGTCTTTTGACACAATTCCAATATATATATAGGGTGTCCAAAAAATAATGGTGAAATTTTGAAATTCTGTCTTCAAAAATAAAACTGCCTCCCATTAAATGCAATGTGCCTACACTCGCAAACTCAAATAGTTTCATCAGTGGCAACCACATATTGATTTTGTAGGGTTGCTAGAATGAGTACAGAGGAGGGCAACAAGATTGGTGAAAGAAACAAAGGAGTGCGCTTATGCAGAAAGGCTTAAAAAAGTTCTGCAAGTTGCAGCATCTGGAGACCAGGCACCTGCGAGGTGATCTGATTGAGGTGTATAAGGCCTTGTTATGAAAGAGAAGTTATGAAATTTCTCAGTGCAAGATTTCCTGGAAGATAAAGTGGCAGGAATTTATAATTACTATATAATTAATATGAATATAATTACTATATGAATATAATTCTATATATTTATTAGTTTTTTAGTAAGTAAAAATTTACCTTATTAGATTAATTTTATAGAAAGCATAACAAAAATTAATCACAGTTACCTCTCTCAATTTGAAGGTCATGTTTTCTATTACAGAAACAGTTTTAAAATATGATCAGCAAATAAAAACGACTTAATTAATTTTACTTTATTATATTGCATTAAATTGGTAATTTTTCAAGTCGAATTTTGGTATTTGTATAGGGTTTTTGAGTAATAATTATAGGTACAGCATTGAAATGCTAACGATTAAAAATTCAAAATAAGAATACTCTCAGAATATGAAAATTTAGAGTAATGTATTTTGGCAGCTGTGAAACATTTGTCATAAGCATCATTAGCATAACTAAAACTGTATACAGATATTTGTTATTAGCTGTACTTTTCACTAATTTCTTTGACAAGTACATTAGGCATGACCATGGGCACCAGCAGGATATTTTGAAAAGGGGTAACAGGAAAAAATATCACAGAAAAAAATATTCCATTTTCCATATTATATAATAAGAATAAAATGGGATTTCTTGTTACAGATTCTGCAGTGGGAGAGGAAAGTATTCTTTTATTTACGACAAAAGTAAATATTCAATGCTACCGTGTGCTCAATATTGAATTATGGATGATACATTTAAAAACGTGCCCACAATTTTTTATCAATTATACATGCACTCATTGGTAATGAAAACTATTGAATTCTTCCCTTAGTTTATGCATTTATGATGAAAAACAATGAAGAAAATTATAAACATTTGTTTCAAGATATGATTGACTTTGCTGAAGAAAATGAAATTGAATTGAGACCACAGGCCATATTAACTGACCTGGAATGAGCTGCAATAAATGTCTCCAAAGGTGAGTTCCCTAACGTGTCTAATAAGATCTGTTTTTTCCACCTCGGTGTTTGGAGAAAAATTCAAGCAAGTGGACTGGCATCTCAGTATGGCACCAATGAAGAATTTAGTTTGCTGCTTCGGCATTTGTGTGCCTTGGCATTTATTCCTTCTGGTGAGATACCACAAGCATTTAATATTCTGAAGGCACAATTTACAAAGGGAAGCTAGTGATGTGATAGAGTGGTTTGAAGACAAATATATGTATGTAATAAGTAGACAGTATATGCATAATGGTATGGTAATTCGTGCTCCAACATTATGGTCCTTATACGATTCCATTCAACTGGGAATTTCACGTACCCAAAACAATGTTGAGGCTTGGTATAGAAGCTGTGAATGTATAGTTAGATGCACACATATTGGCATATATAGGATCATCAAGGAATTTCAGAAAGAACAGCAACAGGTTGATAACCAGGCTGAATGCATACTTCTTGGTGAATCCTGTCCAAAACACAAGAAGGCAACAGTCAAGAGAGTAACGAGGATAATGACAGTTGTGAAAAATCGTGAAAATAGATCTGTGACGGATTACCTTCGTGGTATTGCACACTATGTATCTTTATAAATATTATTTTATTTTATGCATATATATAAAGTGTGTGTTCTTTATTCATTAATATAACAAAATATTAACATTATCATATACTGTAATATTTTTAGCAGCCGTTTTGATTACATGAAAAACATTTTTTATTGCAAAAACAGTTTTCTGAGACATGGACTCTAACTTTGTTTTTTTAAATACAATCGGTATGTCAGGATTTTCGACTGTGAAGATTTTGCCTTTCAGGATTTTAGGCTGTCGGGATTTTGGGCGGCACTGTTTTTAAATATAGGTTCTCAAAACACAACCATTATTTTTCATATACCGTGTTATTAGAAGTGGGATCCCCCAAGGATCAGTTCTGGGACTATAACATTTTTTCTGGTTTTCGTAAGTGATATCAATGAAGGGATAGTGAACATTATGTTAAAATTCGCAGATGACATGAAGATTGGGAGAGTGATTAATGTTCTGCACCAAGCAGCACATCTTCAGAACAACTTGGATAGGCTTTGAGGATGGTTAGAAAAGTGACAGCTGTGTTTGTTTTAATACAACAGAATGCAAGGTCTTGCACTCAGGGAATAGCAACTCCAAAATAATTTGTATACTTTGTGGGGTTAAATTATAAATGGTAGAGGTAGAGGACAAAAGGGATTTGGAAGTTACAACATGGTCAGAAATGAAGTTCTCCAGGGTGCACAGATGGGCAGAAAAGAAGGCCCATAATTTCCCGTTGATGATTTATCAGACATTTGCATGTAGAGATAGGGAGGTTGTAAACCTGCTGTATAAGAGAATTGTAAGACCTCATTTGGAATGCTGTGTTCAAATATGGAGCCTGCACTAAAAAATATTTTAAAAAAAAGAGTCTCTCGAAAGGATTCAAAGGTGGACAGCCCACTTAACGAAATCTGCAAAAGGGCATTAATACGAAGAAAGACTTTGAATATATAGTTTGCAGAGCTTGGCAACCAAGCACCTTAAAGTGGACATCATTCTATAATGCTCCGAGATGGGATAATAAAATGATTGGACGCAAAATTTTCACTGATATAAATGATTCCAGAACTAGGGCCATAAATTAAAATTATGGGGAAAGTGATTTAGACTGAATTGTAAGGAGTTTTTTTTAGCCAACAAGGTGTTAATTACTGTTAATTAACACCTTGTTATATACATTAAAAATTACCTCCATGTGTAGATCTTGGGGAAATTCAAAGGTCAACTGGATTATGTAAGGAGGAATGCACATAGGTTGTTCATTTTCTTTTATGTATTTATTTTTTATTTATTCATTTTTGGCCAGCATTAAAAAAAAAAAAAAAAAAATTGGTAACACCCTTTGGGACACAGTTTAACACACCAAAGATATTGCAACGCTCACTTTGGAAAGCTCTGTTTTAAGTCCCACTCAATAATATTGGCAAAGACACTTGCACCACCTTTGTTAAAATGTACTGCATCTTTACAAAATGGGTTCTTTGTACCTACTAGGAATGACCACACTAATAAAAATTTCTCACCAAAAGCTTTTCAGATTCCCCTCAAGTCCTCAGTTAATTCACAAAGCTTTCAACATATAGTCCTCCTATAATGGCTGGGAAGAATTACGGATACAAATACATTCTGTTCTTACAACTGAATGTATTTGTTGTAAGAATACATTAAAACTTATGACTGACAAAACACATTGATTACAATGTGTAATCAATGTGTTGATTACAACTGACAAAACACATTGATTACACGGTGCAGCAGTTGGAAAACGAGACTGATGCTTGAAAAAAATATTCTCATGTATGAGTAAACTAACCTTGGTTTATTCAAAGTAACTTCCTCCTAGATCCACACACTGCATGCAACGATCATGAAGCGCTGGAATGACTGGTGGAAGGCTGTGTGGTATACTATTCAATGTTCTCATCACAGCTCTTTGAATGGCGCCTCCGTAGCCAGATGGGAAGGAGCAGCAGTGCATAGCACATGCTTCTTGATTAGACCGGGGTTCAAGCCTGTCACCACCAAATACGGAGGATGCGGAAAGGTCAGGGAATGACCACCACATATTCCCAGAGCAATATGGCCTTAGTTGCTAATGCTCCTAAAATCCAAATAACCAACCTAACCAACAGCTCTTTGAACAGTGTTGATGCAGTGGTGCCTTGGGCTTCAAGAACAAAAAAAAAAAAGTTGCACAGGGCTAAGTCTGGTGAATACAGTGGGTGCAACAGTATGTAGGCTTTTTTGCTAGCCAAAAACTTCTGAACAGTGAAAACCTTGTGGCTTGGTTTGTTGTTATGCAAGAGGAACCAACTGCTGTCTTCTCCGTACTGAGACCGCACATGACTGATTTTCTGCAATAAACATTTCAAAACATCCAGATAGTAAGGCAGCAGTAACACTCTGGCCACTGAGCATGAACTCTTTGTGTACAATTCCCGTGCTATCATAGAAAGCGATGAGTGTGGTTTTGATTTTTTGCCTTTCTTGATAAACTTTTTTGGCTTTGGGAGAGTTTGCTGACTGCCACTCCACACTTTGTCGCTTCATTGTGGGTTTGTACTGAAAACACCACATCTCAGTTACCTGTAATGATCAAATTCGAGATGTTAGGTTTGCTTTCAGTGGCCTCAATGAGTTCTCTGCAGTGTTCAACTCACACTTGTCGCTGACTGCATTTATTAGCATAATGTGGAACTGTTTGTTCCACATTATGCTAACAAATGTGGAACAAACTGCACACAGAACTTTGATTTCTTCAAATCCTGGGTTATTATTTATTTAATGGTTTCCTTATTAATGCACAGATCTTCTGAAATCGTTCAGTGCATCACACATTTGTAATCAGTAATGATTTCCCACACCTTTTCAATCAACTCTGTTATTCGAAACATTTTTGCCGGGCCCAGATGTTCATCCTCTTTCATGGGTGAAACGTTTATGCCACTCAAACACACATACACGAGACAAACAATTTCTCCATAAACTTGCTTTATCATTTGAAATTTTTCCATGACACTTTTGCCAAGTTGAACACAAAACTTGGTGTTTGCTTTTTGTTACATTGTCCCTCTGCAACAATGCAGACACAGGAGAAATGTGCAGTTCTGAAATAGCAGCAATTTCCACTGACCTTGACTGAGGCACTCAAGGAACAATCACTCTTTCATTTCATGTTTACTTCTAGTAGATGGCAACACCAGTGCTCATCTCATAACATCAGTTTTGTTTTCCGATTGCCTTATTATGTATATCATCAATCGAAATTACCAGCAGACACAGCTTGGTTCTTGCCAACCTATTCATATTACAAAAAAAGTTACCTGTTTCCCTGGCAATAGAATCTTCCAATAAAACTAAATCCTTTTGAACCAGAGCAGTGTACCTTGACCCTTCAGGTTTGAAACCCATGATGGAGATACATCACCTGATAGGTTATTAAATGCTTGGACCTCGAATAAATTTTTATTCAGTTTTATTTCAGTGACTCAATTTCATCTAATAATGTTCCAATTTTAATTTAATATCAGTACATTCCTTACATTGGAAACAAAGAAAAGAATCATCAGTTGAGCTAGGATTATCTATTAGATTGACTTTTGAATACATTCCATAGGCAAGTATTCAAATATTGAAAAGTTCAAATTATAGAACATATGGACTTTTCATTAATTTGGACTATCCCATTCCCCATTAGTCTGAATTACTGGAGTTTTACTATATAGTATAAGTCCAATAATCAGCCCATTCGTGGGATGCTCCCCTCCCCACAGCAATGCCAGATTATTAGATATTCTAGATCACTGGATGTTTATCTAAAATTACTTGTGAAGTCTTCAGACTCAAAATTTTTGGTTTGTAAGAACGTGACTGCATGCTATTTATTTCATATAATAAAATAAATTCTAAATAAATAAATAATTTTCTCATTTTGATTTCAGTCAAACTCAGGCTATGATTTAATTGGATGATCCATTGATATTAAGCTTGGTCAATGATGATCCATTGATAATTAAGCTTTTAAATTTCTTTACATGATATAAATTTTATTCTATATATGTAAAATTAATCATAAATGATTAATTAATTAATTAATTAATATTGAAGTAACACAAATTGAAAAAAACACAAGCGGTGATAAATTACAGAATTAATTCCTAAATTGGGTGAATTTCTGCAAATAAAATTCTAAGTCTAATTCTTTCACAAATGATTAATTTTCAATTTTTTTATTTTTTTTCTCTTTCTCATCAAAAACAAATGGATGAAGTTGCTGTATAAATGTTATTTACAAATACATCAATTGAAACGCCTTACGTGAGCATAATACTGTTTTGTAAGAAACGTGTAAATGTGAAACTCTTTCAAGTTTTCCATCCTCAGTTTTCAGTGAATTGCAGTTTTTCTTACAAACAACAAAGGTTAATTCCATTACCTTCTAACAAACCTCCTCATACCATAAATCAAGTACACAATGCAAACTTTACATACGTACATTACTAAGGTTATTTTAAAATTGAAGTATTTTAAGAATTCTTACTTCTCAGAGAATTTAAAGAAAATAAAACTATGTAACATTCTGTACTTTTTTTTTTTCAGATTTATTAATTTCTAGTGTATCCTTTTTTTTTTTTTGTTTATGCAACTGTTTTTTTTATGAGTTAAAAATGCTTTTATAAGCTACCAAACTTTGGGACCTAACCATCATTTTTAATCATTTAATCAGAAAATGCATTCTAAGTTTCCCAAAACCTGATTTTAAACACTTTATGAATATAATCATTTTTACTAATCATATTTATAATTATTAAAAAGCATTACATGGTGATTTTACATGAAATTTTTCTCTCTAAATAATCACATGGTTTTTTAAAAGTTAGTTTATTTATCCTTATTGACTAGGCAACGATTAGGTAAAGTTTCAGGAACTTTGCTGGAACCCATCATCAGACCATACTTAGCTGTACTAAAACACAGAAAACAAATTGTTACAATTAATTATTAATTAATTTATGCATTACTACAAACATCCATTTATCAACAGTTTGTAAGTTTTATACAAATATAGGTAAAAATAAAGTATAAGTAAATAAGTTACTGGTTAACAGCCTCCTGTCTCGTAAAATAATAAATGGGCTGCTGTTAACAGCTCATTTATTTCAAATCTTTTGATGAGTTTATATCAGAACAGCCCCTTCAGAAATAGCACTGAAGTAGAAGTTCCACTAACTTGATGGAACTACACTTGATCATCAGCTGATCGGGCTAGCCAAGTGGGTAAAGTGTCTGCCTGGCAACCCAAAGGTCGCAGGTTTGAATCCCGCCTCGGGCTTGGATCAGAGTAAAAATGCAAAATCCTTAGGAGGTGCATTATGGCCACAGAAGCCGATGCATCAACAACTAACAAAAATAAAAATAAAAAAACTTGATCATCAAATCCCCTACTTATTATTGGAGTTTAAAAAAAAAACTACTTCTGTTTTGATATCATTCAAATATTACTGTGAAAACTGGCCCATTGATAGCAGAAAAAAATATACCTTATCAACTTCAACCCTAGAAATACCACATCATTATAATATATCTGCCATATGTATGTAATGGTTGCTGATGAAACTGCTCATGATTTCATGTTACCCGAAATTAAGTTTGCTTGTTGATATTAACTCTTTACTCAAAATGAGTTCATCTGACATGATCTGTTTCCCAATAAATCAGTCAATCTAGAGCATTCATCTGAAGAAATATATCTACTGCACTATGTTGAGTAAAAATTGAAGTGGCTTTTTATATTTTATAAGTTGAAAACATGTCAGATATTTATTCTCTCTTCCCCTTACAAAAGTAGCATTTTATTATGATTGCTGCTGCTGAAGAATTTATATGCAAAATATATATAATTTCAGCTCACGAACCAGGCTTAGTATTTCTTCAAGTAGCTTGTGAAGGTTTTGTGATTTCCAATTCCGTGTCCTTTGAGTACAGACAGCGACCTCCTCCATCCCTTCAACAATCTGAAGACTGGTTTAGTGTTGAAGGCAAGTACCAATTAATAGCAACTTTTTTTCATGATTTCTTTATTAAAAAGAAGTGTTAAACTGTTATAATCAAAATTTTTATATTTATACTCCCACATATAGTGAAATCCTGATTTAGTGAATTTTTGTTTAGAAAATAATTTGCATAAATACTTGGCTTAGAGAGCATAAAAGAAGTTACACATGGAAAATGCCTGGGAATGGAAGGAGATTTCAACTGACATATCAGAAGAGACTCAGAAACCATGTGAACACATACCTAGAACTAGAATATATTGTGATAATGCATGTGGAATTAAATTTGAAAAGGAATTAGTAGGCCAGATAAAAGTAGAAGATGCAATATGAAGAGAATAAGAACAACAAGAAAGGATGGTATGGAGGCAAAAATAAAGGAAAATATTATTAGAAAAGGATGGTCAGACAGTTACTCAAATTGGCTGATGCTGATGCTTTAAGCTTGCTTCCTTTCATCATCATCTACCCATATTTGCAAATATAATACTCAAATTATAAAATAAAATATTACCATTATAAAAAAAAACATAAAAAAACCTTTTCTCCTTTATGGGGTTTTTCCCACCCCGTGACAGGTGCTGCTACTAAGTTCGTGGGGTGGTTGGTTGCATCTGGTTACTATCATTATTCTTATTATTACTGTTAGTATTAGTAGAGGTATATGATGCAAGAAAGCAAGCTTATATAGCATCAGCCAAAAAAAACTTCCCATTTCACTCATCCATTTACTCCAGATGCTTGTCTAATTCTGCCTTGAGTTTATTTAAGCTGTCAACTTCTACAACAACAGATGGAAGTTTGTTCCAACTATCAACCACCTGCTCGATAAAGGCAAATTTCCACACATCTATTCTACAATTTGTGTTCTATTCTACAACTTGTGTTCCGGGGAAAATAATGGAGTCACTGGTTAAAGAAGCATTGCAGTAATAGTTAAGCCACAACATGGGTTTGTTAAAGGGAGGTCTTGTCTGACCAATTTGATTGGATATTATGATGTGGTCACAAAGGAACTGAATGTAAAAAATAATTTTGATATTGTATACTTGGATTTCAGGAAAGTTTTTGATACTGTTGCACATGGAAGACTGCTGTACAAATTGGAGTGGTATGGCATTAAGGGTAAGTTGCTACATTGTATAAAGGGATGGTTGAGTGGGAGACAACAGAGAGTGGTAATCAGTGGATACTGCTCTTCATTACAAATGTTATTAATGGAGTTCCCCAGGGTTTGATGCTGTGCCCATTGTTGTTTTGTTTATTCAACAATGATATTGATGAAGGTATATCAGGCTTAATGTCCAAGTTTGTGGATGATACAAAGGTTGGCAGAGTTGTTAACGACAGTAAAGACAGTATGCTACTCCAACTGGATCTAGACTAGTTGGGCAAATGGGCTGAGAAGTGGCAACTGAAGTTTAACATTGACAAATACAAAGTACTGCATATGGGTAGCAATAACCCAAGAGAAACGTACCAACTGTGTGGTACTACACTCAGGGAAGTGGAAAATGAAAAAGACCTGGTGGTAATTGTGGAGTCAAATATGAAATTTGCTCAGCAGGGCAGGTCATGGAGTCTTGTCGATGATATATAGGAATTTTGCTAGCAGGGACAGGGAGGTGATTATCCCATTGTACCAGGCAATGGTCAGCCCCACACCTAGAGTACTGTGTTTAGGTCTGGAGGCCTCATTTTAGGAAGGATGTAGAGTTGCTAGAACAAGTACAAAGAAGGGCAACAAGATTGGTGAGGGGAACAAAGGGGGTGCTCTTACCAAGAAAGGCTTAAGTTCTGGAAATTTCAGCACCTGGAGAGTAGGCACCTGCGAGGTGATCTGATTGAGGTGTATAAGGCCTTGAATGGGTTGGGCAAGCTGAATGATGATGGGATTCTTCCTCTTACTCAGATTAAGAACCTGAGAGGGCATAAATTCAAATTGAGGAAAGACAGTTGTAGGATAGATGTGCAGAAATTTTCCTTTAGCCAGCAGATGGTTGATTGGTGGAACAGACTTCCATCTTTTGTTGTGGAAGTTGATAGCCTAAATAAATTTAAGGCTGAGCTGGACAGGCATTTGGAACAAATGGAGGGGTGAAGTGGAAGTTTTTTTTTTTTTTTGGCTGATGCTGCATAAGCTTGCTCTCTCGCATCATATGCCTCTATAAATGCTAATGGCCTAAGGCAACTAATCTGGGCAAGAGGAAGAATCCCATCAGCATTGAGCTTGCTCAGACCATTCAAGGACTTATACACCTCAATCAGATCACCTCGCAGGTGCATAGTCTCCAGACACCTCAATATGCAGAACTTAAGTCTTTCTTTCTTTAAGGGTGCCTCCGTAGCCAGGTGGGAAGGAGCAGCAGTGCATAGCATATGCTTCTTGATTAAACCGGGGTTGAAGCCCGTCGCCACCAAATACGGAGGATGTGGAAAGGTCAGAGAATAACCACCGCATATTCCGGAGCAATATGGCCTTAGTTGCTAATGCTCCTAAAAACCAAATAACCAATAACCTTTCTTTAAGTGTTAGCATTAGCATTAGCATTAGCATTAGTAGAGGCATTTGATGCAAGAAAGCAAGCTTATGCAGCATCAGCCAAAAAAAAAAAAAAGTAACATAAATAAATCAAAATAACCACTTCCACTTCACCCCTCTGTTCGTTCGAAATACCTGTCCAGCTGAGCCTTAAACTTATTTAGGCTATCAACTTCCACGACAAGGGATGGAAGTCTGTTCCACCCACCAACCACCCGCTGGCTAAAGGCAAATTTCCGCACATCTATCCTACATCTGTCTTTCCTCAATTTGAATTTATGCCCTCTCAGGTGATTTTTCTGAGCTAGAGGAAGAATCCCATCAGCATTGAGCATGCTCAAACCATTCAAGGCTTTGTACACCTCTATCAGATCACCCCGCTGGTGCCTAGTTTCCAGACACTGTAATTTGCAAAACTTAAGCCTTTCTTCGTAAGAGAACCCCTTTGTCCCATTCACCAATCTAGTTGCCCTTCTCTGTACTCGTTCCAGCAGCTCTACATCCTTCCTGAAATGAGGCCTCCAGGCCTGTATACAGTACTCTAGGTGTGGCCTGACCATTGCCTTATACAAGGGAATAATCACCTCCTTATCCCTGCTAGAAAAATTCCTATATATCATTGACAATACACCATGAGCTACTCTTGCAGCTCGTCTGCACTGCTCAGAGAACTTCATATCTGCCTGCACCACCACCCCCAGGTCCCTTTCATTCTCTACCACTGTCAGTGTAGTACCACAGAGTTGATACGTTGCTCTGGGGTTGCTGTTTCCCATATGTAGTACTTTACATTTGTCAATGTTAAACTTCATTTGCCACCTCGAAGCCCATCTGCTCAACCTTTCCAAATCCTGTTGCAGCAGCATAGTGTCAGTAGTGTCCTTGACAACCCTGCCAACCTTCGTATCGTCTGCAAACTTGGACATTAAGCCTGATATACCATCATCAATATCATTTATAAATACAGAAAACAATAAAGGCCCCAATACTGAACCCTGAGGGACTCCACTAATAACATTAGTCCACGATGAGCAGTGTCCATTGATTACCACTCTCTGTCTTCTCCCCCTCAACCACCCCTTTATCCATAGCAGCAACTTGCCTCCAATGCCACACTGCTCCAATTTGTGCAGCAGTCTTCCATGTGCAACAGTATCAAAAGCCTTTCTAAGATCCAAGTATATAATATCAAAGTTATTCCCTGCATCCAGTTCTTTTGTGACTGCATCATAGTATCCAATCAAATTGGTCAGGCAAGACTTCCCCTTAACAAAACCATGCTGTGTCCTAGCTATAACTGAAGTCTTGTCTAGATGATCCTGCAGTGCTTCTTTCACCAGTGCCTCCATTAATTTTCCGGGAACAGAAGTTAAACTCACAGGTCTATAATTACTTGTGTCAGCCTTTGATCCCCCTTTGTGAATTGGGGTCACATTTGCACATCTCCAGTCAATGGGTACCTCCCCTGAGTCCAAGGAAGCTCTCATAATTATGGCTAAGGGTTTGCTTACCTCCTTTGCTGCCTCCTTTAATATAACTGGATAGATCCCATCCACCCCAGGTGCCTTTCTTGTGTTTATCTTCAACAATTTCTCCTCCACTTTGCTCTCAGTTATTACAAGATTCTCTAGCTTACTGCTAGAGTTGAATACACCTCTGGCATTCCCCTCGCTGAATAACTCCTCATGTGTGAATGTCGATGCAAAATATTCATTTAGTTTGTTAGCTACCCGAGCAGGGTCATCAACAGTTGACCCATCGATCTCAAGTGGACCAATCTGATTCATCCCCTTCCTTCTAGAGTTTACATAAGTAAAGAACTCTTTGCTGTTTTTCTTCGCATCCCTTGCCAAGGATCTCTCGTAATCTGCCTTCGCCTGCCTAACCTCCTTTGTAACTTGGTTACAGATCAACTTGTATCTATCATAGGCGTCCGTGTCACGTGTTAATTTGTATGTATCCCATGCATTTTTCTTCTCTGCCATATGCCTCATTAGTTCATCTGACAACCATTTAGGCCTAAACCTTGAACAATATTTCTTAGTTGGTATGTAAAGCCTAGTAGCTTCCACGATAAGTTCTTTGAATGCTTCCCATTTTGAATTTGCTGTTGGCAATATCATCAGTTGATCCCACTGTATAGAATTTAAATACTGTCTCAGTCCATTGTAGTCGCCTTTACGAAAGCAATACCCCTGTGTTGTTGGTCGAGGAACTCTCTCATTGTTCTTCAGGTGTTCAGGATCACAGCTTTCTGGAGTTCCATAAAAATTTTCTCTGGCAGACCTATTGCTAATAATAATAATAATTATTATTATTATATTTTTAATATTTATATACATAATACAACAAAAAATAGTTATATTTAATTATTTGTTATATGTGCTGTGTGTCAGAATCCAACAGTGTCATTAGCTTTTTCTAGAGCATAGCAATTGAAGGTTTTATGTTTTTGCAACATATACAGGGTGTTATAAAGTCCTCGTACAACTTTATTCTAATAACTTTGGCCAGCGGATAATAGAAGCACACTTTAAATAGCATATAAAAGACGAGATCTAAAGTTTTAAAGCAATACAGTTTGATTTTTTTTTTAACCTTCAACATAACCACCATCATTTGTGACACATTTTTCATACCCAATGAAAACATTGCTCAGTTGTTGCTTAGTAATTTCATGAACTGTATTTGTGATCCTAACCTTAAGTTCATCCAATGAACATGGTTTTGTTGAGTACACAACAGTTTTAACATGACCCCATAAAAGTAGTCCAGTGAGGTTAGATCAGGCAAACAAGGTGGCCAAGCAATTGGTGCAGCTCTATTGATCCACTTGTCTGGGAACATGCCATTCAAAAACTGTCACACATTCATAGCATAGTGGCTGGGTGCACAGTCTTGTTGTAAGAAGAAAATGCTGTCTGAAAGATTAGGGATTTTAAGGTAACATTCAACATTGACTGTTGCTTCTTTAAAAAAGAAAGGAACAATAATGCACGACTTCCTGGGGAGTTGTTTTCATGTTACCAGACTTATTGAAGTTTCTCTCTTCCCCAAATGCAGAAACTGTGGCAGTTGACTTTGCCACTAATGTGGAAATTAGCCTCATCAGAAAATGTCAACTCTTCAAGAAAGCATGGGAATCATCCATTTTTGATTTCATCTATTAACAGAAATCAAATCTCTCTTCTAGTCTTCTTCTTGTAACATTTGAACCAACTGAATCTTGTAGGCATGTTCATGCAGTTTCACTCTTAGAATTTTGCACACTGTTGATTGCAGAGAATTTTTAGTTCAGCAGATGCATGCTACACTAACTTGCACAGACTACGGCCACAGTCTCTTCTCTGATTCATGGCCTTCTGGATCATGGTTTATCACAACCCAGTTTCTATAAACATTTTCATTCAACTGTTAATTAAGTTCCTGTGTGGTGCATCTTTCCTGTAATGAGCAATGAATCTTCTTCTCACAGCTGTTATGAATTTCAGTTCTGTGAGCCATAACACAGTTGACCTTTTCTTCTACTGTCAGCATTTTCAATCATAAAGAAATTGTAACTAAAGGTCATGATTTATGATTTGTGGCATTAATTTTCACAAATCCTTCAAATACCAATTAATTATTTTTTGGCTTTAATAATACTATACATAGTCTTGGCAAAAATCTGAATTTTAGTTGGCTAGAACAGCATACCCTACATACACATGATGTACATAATATTAAATTAAAGATAACTTTTAATATATTTGCAAAGATTGAAGTGGTTAGAATTAATTAATTGGTATTTGAAGGATTTGTGAAAATTAATGCCACAAATCATAAATCATTTTCAATCAGTTGAAAAGAAATAAATATTAACTAACCCAAAATTAATAACACTAATACATAAAAAAACTTTTAAGAATTCACCTTTTATATGCCAATTACAGTGTGCTTCTATCAAGTATATATCCAAAGTTATTAAAGTTTAAAGTTGCACAAGGACTTGATAACCACCCTGAATTTATTACATAAATGTATACCAAAATTGTGATATATAAGAGAATATAGTAAATGTATAAGTTTTTACAGTTTTCTGCAGTCACAAATGAAGGTGCAAGTTATCCCTAGACTTGTTTTACACAGACTAATAGATTAACAATATTAGTCTGTGTAAGATTAACAATATTAGCCACAGGCAAATGTTAAAGTGATTTTGCACTGCTTTTATTTGAATGAGCAGCAACCAGGAAAGCAAGGTGCTGGGGATTTCAAGGGATGTTGGGAGTCATCATGGAACAAGTAAATACATGGCCCATGTCAGGGTAACTAACAGTAAGAACAGGTAGATGTATACTTGCATGTACACCAAAGCTAGGAGCATAATAAATAGGTGCCTCTGTAGCCAGGTGGGAAGGAGCAGCAGTGCGTAGCATATGCTTCTTGATTAAACCGGGGTTCGAGCCCGTCACCACCAAATACGGAGGATGCGGAAAGGTCAGGGAATGACCACCGCATATTCCCGGAGCAATATGGCCTTAGTTGCTAATGCTCCTAAAAACCAAATAACAACAACAACAGCATAATAAATAAATTTGATGAATTTGATGTTCAAGACATCAAATGCAGATATCTCTGAGATATCAGAGATGTAGTGTCACTCAGATATAAGGGATGCAGAATTTGAATATGGGGAGTATAATGTGTACAATAAGGTGGGCCAGGTAGGAGAGGGGTTATGCTCTTAGTTAAGAAGCACATAAAATCTTCTTGATTAGACCGGGGGGTTCGAGCCCGTCACCACCAAATACGGAGGATGCGGAAAGGTCAGGGAATGACCACCGCATATCCCGGAGCAATATGGCCTTAGTTGCTAATGCTCCTAAAATCCAAAAATAACAATAAAAAAAAATAACATAAAATCTATGGCAGAGCATCTAGTTAACATGGGTGACCAGTGCAATGTTGAGTCAATTTGGTGTGACATAAGAACTGGAAAAGCAAAAATGAGAGTAAGAGTGCATTATACAACTAATGACCCTTATGAGTACAACAAACTCATAAGAGTACAGAGAAATATAGTGGGCCAGTAAATCAGAATGTCTTATAACAGGATATTTTAACTTTCCAGTTATTGACTGAAACTTGTGGATGGCCACTCATACACTAGATAGATTTATTGGATGACTGTTTACTACAGCAGCATGTTAGAGAGGCAGCTAGTGGTAGTAATACTCCTGATCTTATTATCAGCAGTGATTATTCATGCATTAAAAATTTGCTGATAAAAGAGCCACTATGTCACAGTGATCACATTAGCATTAGTAGAGGCATATGATGCAAGAAAGCAAGCTTATTCAGCATCAGCCAAAAAAAAAAAAAAAAAAACCCTCTCCCATTTCACCCCTCCGTTCGTTCGAAATACCTGTCCAGTTGAGCTTTAAATTTGTTTAGGCTATCAACTTCAACAACAAGTGATGGAAGTCGGTTCCACCAACCAACCACCCGCTGGCCAAAGGCAAATTTCCGCACATCTATCCGACATCCGTCCTTCCTCAATTTGAATTTATGCCCTCTGAGGTGATTGTATTAATGTGGGAATTACCATTGAATGATCACATTGTATTAATGTGGGATTTACCATTGAATGATCACATTGCATTAATGTGGGATTTACCTTTTAGAATTGGCCGATATTACCATCAGCCAATTCTAAATGGGAAGCATTAAAGGAATTAATCATAGAAGCTACTAGGCTTTTCATACCAAATAAGAAATTCTGTTCATGGTTTAGGCCTAAGTGGATGTCAGATAAACTAACAGGACTCATGGCAGAGAAGAAAAATGCATGAGATGCATATAAATTATTAGGTGACACAGAAGTGTGTTGCTGGCAAACTGAATGAATATTTTGCATTTACGTATGAGGAATTCTTTACAGAAGTCTCAAGTATTTGGTATTTAGAATAAAGATATCCATCTTCATAAGAAATATCAAAACATTTCAAATTGTTTGGCTTAGACATTGAACTTAACCTGTGTGCTGTAGCATCTTTTCCAGTGTATCATTTTTTCATTATCATTTACCAATATTTCCATAATCCATTATATTTCTTTAGTGTTGAGCTGGTTTCTTAACAAACATATATCAAAAGAAGTACATGTGCCTCGAGTGACCAGGGTTCAAGCCTGTGACTGCTAAATACAGTGCTGTTTCTTGTATTCTTTCTATCTTGTGAATTCCTCTGGCTGTGTGGTCATCCCAAAAATATAAAAAGAAGATTTATTTATTTATTAAATGACTTAGATGATTTTTTATGGCTTTACTTAGTCACGGTGTGACTTTTACACACTTCACCATTAAATACTCTTAAATATTAATACCATATATAAACAATAGTTTTATTTTTACTACAGAACTATCATTTTATATATTTATATTTTCAAAATTTATATATATATATATATTTTATTTTACTTGTAGAAAACACTTTGAAATTTTCATTACTAGAAAGGCTAGAAGTAATGGAGACAAAAGTCAGTTTTAAACAGGATTCTGCCTCTGGCCTATCAAATGGAACAAGAAATATGACACAGGTATAATTTTTTGATATTGTTTTGTTTCTTTTAAATTTCCCTAAAAATGCTAACTCCAATTAAACACTGAAAGAACAGGGAAACAGATAATTTAACTCAGTATAATAATGGCAATTCTCTTATTATTATAATTCAAGTTAAGACTTTATGAAGCTAGTATTACTCAACAGTAGTCTAAAGAATAGACTCCTATTGATACTGAAAAGCAGTCTAAAGAAGGTTTCAAATTTCCTAATTTCTATAAGATTAAGTTTTGCTTCCGGTGACGTCAGATATACATTAATCTCAATGCTAAGAGACAAAATTAAAAATTAGTGTTTTGCTTTTCTCTATATGGATCCTTGACGTATACTCTTTTTATTCATTACAGAATGTGCTTTAATATAGGCATCCACAGGAGAAAGACATTGTTTTCCTACCTGGGATTTTATAAAATACAAACCTATCCACAAAATATGTTCTACATTGTAAATCAATGTATATTTAAATAAAAGAATGCTTTAACCCTTGGACAAGTGTGTTTCCTGAATGTGTGGATTCCCTCTAGTCAGTTCCCCATATACTGGGTTCTGTAGAGCGAGTTACTTAATGAAATTTTGAAGTTTTCTAAAAATGAAAACTGCACACAAGTGCTTTTAATTTATGTATTTATTTTAAGCCTATTGCTCAGCATTTAAATAAAATTGTTGTTAAAACTCAAGCCAGAATTATAAAATAATTAAACCATGTTTCTATCTTCCATTTTTTTTTTTTTTCTTGAAGTACAGTAGTAATATGTGTACATCTGTTTATGTATCACTTAATTTACTCTCACAACTTCTAGATCTTAATTCCAGAAAATTTCTACAATTTCACCTTTTGTAAGCCAAAATCAGATAGTGGCTGACAGGTTTGATTTTTTTTTTTATGAGAACCTCAAGCTCAAGAGGTATTAGAACCTATAGTACTTAGTATCGTACATGGGTAAAAAGGTTGAGAAGATGAAAGAACATATTTTTTAACATTAGACTTGAATTTCTGCAGATTGTAACTTTCAGGAAATACGTATGAAGGGAGGTTGTTTCAGAAAACAGATTTTGAAGGAATAAATGAGGAACAAAAAAAGTTGGTCCTGTGAGTTTGAAGTTCAGCAGTAAAAAGGACGTTTCATTGGTTGCAGCATGTATTTGGACTGCTTTGAAAGAGAGCAGGAATTATAGAAGCCAATTCAGAAAAACAGTGCCTATGGAAGTATCTATAGAAAAGATGTGCAACTGAAAGAGAACATCTATATGACAGAGAGCAGAGAGATTTTGTTAGAGATGAGTCAGAAATTAACCTAACTGCCATCTTTTCAATGGAATCTAGAAGCCTGAGAGAGGTGGTGCCTCCGTAGCCAGGTGGGCAGGAGCAGCAGTGCGTAGCGCACTGAATAATCTTCTTGATTAGACTGGGGTTCGAGCCCATGACCACCAAATACGGAGGATGCGGAAAGGTCAGGGAATGACCACCGCATATCCCCGGAGCAATATGGCCTTAGTTGCTAATGCTCCTAAAAACCAAATAACAAACAACAACAACTGAGAGAGGTTTTAGCCTGCACCAAAGATCATAACATTTCTAAAACAGTTATTAATCAGTCCGAACTAAATTTGGGACTGAATAAAAACAGGCAGGTTTTGGAACAATATTCCTTGATAGGATGAATTTGCGATTTGTGCAGAGTGAACGACTGTTTGGAAGAAAAGTAACCACAAGAGCAAAAGAGAAAACTGAGTTTTTTAGATGCAGAGAAAGCAATATTTGTGATCTGCTTATGCCAAGAGAAATTAGAAGTCAGAGTAATCCTCAATAGAGATATGTGATCTTGTCTAGAAATCAGACTGTCATTGAAGATAAGCAGAGGAGCAGAAGAATCCTTTTTTGTAAGATATAAGACAAAACTGAGTTTTAGAAGGATTGAAATCAACTAAGTTATCTTTGTCCCACTGGAGAATTACCTGGAGATCGGCATTTAAAGAATTGGTAGTGGATATTCGAGAAGTTGAAGCTTTTGTGCAGGACAAGGTTTCTCAAATTGTAAGGTGAAATGCAACGTGCTATCATCAGCAAACTATGGATAGGATTTTCAGTCAATGGAAGAAGGTCATTAATATACAAGAGGAAAGGAGTGGGAGAAAATTGAACCTTGGGGAACACCTGCATTAGCAGAGAAATTAGAAGACAGAGAGAAAAATGGATACCCAATTACAAAAAACAGTTGGCAAACCATAAGATGGAAGCTTATTTAGAAGAGCTTCATGTTAAACATAATCAAAAGCCTCTGAAATGTCAAAAGAAACTGCTTGATTTTCACGATACTTTTCCATTGAATTTGTCCATAGATGGATAACATAATCCAGTATATCACCAGTGGTTTGACCCTGATGGAGTCTATACTGTCAATTATTGATCAGATGGAAGATTTCTAGATAGTTTAAAAGTTGGCAGTTAATTGATTTCTCTATTACTTTAGAAAGAGTAGAAGTAAATGCAGTGGGACAATAATTGTATGGGAGGGATTTGTCACCCTTTTTAAGAACTGGCTGGATATGAGCAATAAGAAAGTGAAAAAAAGGTGACACGGAACAGGAGTTCAGGAGCACAGGTTTTCAATACCTGGAGAAATACTATCAGGGCCTGGCACTTTCTTGGCATCAAGACTGTTCAAAATTCTTCTGACATCCTTTTGACAGAAAAACACAGGAAATATTCAATGGAGTGTGCTGGATTTGGTAGGAGGTGGTTTACCAAGATCATCAATATAAGAGTTAGAAGGCAAGTAGGATGCTAGCAGGTTATCTTTAGCCAAACTGGCAGCAAAACCATCTGATTTGACAGAGGTGGAAATAGAGATGGGGAAAAAGTTGCAGCCAACAGCTTTAGCAAAAGACCAGAATGCTCAACTACCATTTGAACAAGCAGCAAATTTTCTACTCTTAGCCTGTTCGAAATTTAGTTTGGACTGATTAATAACTGTTTTAGAAATGTTATGATCTTTGGTGCAGGCAGAAAATGAACTTGGATATTAGGATACAAGCACATTGCAATATGCAGGAGTCTTCTCTTGAACAGCAATAGCACACTTATTGGAAAACCAAGGTTTAAATAAAGTACGATATTTTAAGATGGAGTGTGGAATAAAGGATTTCATACATACAAGAATAATTTCACTGACAAGATCTGAGCAAACTTTGACATCAGAAGATTTGAAACAGTAATCCCACAAAGAAGAGAAGAAATCTCTCAGGTCATCCAATTTTGCATTCTTATAATGCCAAATAACAAGAGGTTGAGAATGGCCATGAGAGAAAGACTCCATTGGAGAAGAGACCATCACTAAGTTGTGATCTGAGGTGCGTAGAGGACCACTCAACTTGGCTATGTACTTAGAAGAGTTGTTTGTGAGCAAAAGATCAAGTGTGTTAGCTGTGTGGTTAGGATTGTCTGGTATTGTGGTAGGTAAATGAAAAATCTCTGTGAGGTCATTAGTCATTACAAAAGCCTAAGCATCTTAACCAGCTGGGTCCGTGTGACTAGAAAACGAAAGCCAGCTGTTGTGAACATTACAATCACCAAGGAAAATTACCTCACTGTTAAGAAAGTTGGACTGGACAAATTCAAATTTCAAAGAGAGAGAAAGTCAAAGAGTTTCAAGTGATTAGTGGATTTGGCAGAATGATAGAGGTAACAGATGAATTTGGCAGAATGTGTAGAGAGATTTTAAGCCAAAGAAGATCGAAAAGAGGAGATAACAGACTATGAAGTCTCTGACAGGGAATATCAGAGCAAACATATGCACTAGTACCACCTTTGCATTATCATTAGCATTAGTAGAGGCATATGATACAAGAAAGCAAGCTTATTATTATTGTTGCTCTTATATTATTTCTCCCTGATTGGGGGATTCCACTCCATGACGGGTACTGCTACCAAGTACACGGGGTGGTTGTAATGTCTGGTGTTATACTGTTGGTTGAGGAAATCTCTGATTATCCTACAGGTGTTCAGGATTGCGACTTTCTGGAGTTCCTTGTAGGTGTTCTCTGGGAGACCTATTGCTGCTAGGCAACTATGTAGAGTCTTTGGCACCATACCGGTGGTTGACACGATCATCAGGATGGTCGATACTTCTTGCATATGCCACATCTCCTTGACCTGATGTTTCAGGTTCGTGTACAGTCTGTCCTCGTATAGCACGATAGTTGCGTTCCTAGAAAACCTCGTGCAATGCGAAATCGTGCAATATAAACAACAAGCCCTATGGGAAAAGTAGGGTTAGGTGCCGACCACCCAAGATTGAACACACATTTGGAACCAAAACATTACCAAACAATAAATAATCGGGTAATTTTAATCGTTATAAAATGTAAGTATTTTATAACGATTAAAATACGTAATAAAAATATTATAATAAAGTATTTTTAGTATTTTTTTAATACTAAAAAAGTAATTTTTACGAATAAAATATGTATTTTATTCGTAAAAAAATTATTATATTAAATAAAATAGTCGTAATAAAATACTTACGTATTTTATAATACGTAAGTATAAATTATAATACGTAAGTCGTAATAAAATATTGCTAATGCTTTTGCTTCTATCGTAAGCAAACTTGCTTTTTGTTTGATTTTCTATCCAAAGAGATGACAGCCGTTCCATCTCTTCCAATTCTTGTGTCTTAATCTAATGGATTTTAATTACACTGAGTTGTTACTGCTATGAAAGTTGTTTTTATTTTCTCTGCATTCTTTCTAATTCTCGGCGTTGCCTGATTTAGGTCTATAGCACGTGCAATATCACATGGCCTTTCATTTCGCTCAAAGCGTTTCACAATTTCATATTTTTTCTCTATCGACAGAGGCGGACAGAAGCCTTACGGGGGAAACCACGGTGGGCCGGAGGCCGGTGTGATTTTGGCCATAAACCGTAGTATGAGGCCACTATAAATTTTCCCGGTTAAGAATTTTTGATCCAGTCCGCCTCTGTTTATCGATATTGCTTTTTTTTTTTTCTCTGAATCTGCAGTATCTTAGCCAGAACGCTTCCTTTTCACACCTTTTTAAGTATTTTACTCATTTTTAGGGAATAAAGCACAATTATAAAACGAGGAGGCACGCTTGATACACATAAACAAAGCTGCGCGCGTGTAGCAACTGAATAAACAACACCGTAAAGGCCGAGATACACTATTAACACCTCATATTTTACTAAAGCACATTTCTGGGGGTTACTACCATAAAACAATAAAAACAATTTCCAGTTGCGTTTCTGCTAATGGAATCTGTTATAAACTGGTAGTAAACTCCATCTAATTGCATTTGCCATTATATCGATAGCTGGAATTGTGTTGGTTTTTACGTTATTATGGTGAAATGTGTTTCCCCTTCACTGATATAAAACACATAAATACATTTTCAGAATCTTCTTCATTCCTATCGTGTTGCGTTCGGTTGGGGTGATTCCGCGTTCGACTGCCATTTCTTGTAAACACAAAGGCGAATCGTGTATAAGCGAATTCGGTTCGTGTTATATAAGATAACGTTCCCCTATTTATAAATCGTGTATGATCGAATTCGTGTAATGTAAACACGTGTTATACGAGGACCGACTGTACTTCCTAATTTTTTCCTCATGGGTTTTCTGTACATTGCTAGTGTTGGGCACCACTATGTCAATCAGGTTGGTAGCCTTTTCCATCTTGTCCACAAGAGTTATGTCCGGTCTGTTGTGCAGGATGGTCTTATCCGTTGTTATGGCGCGGTCCCAGTACAGCTTGTGGGTTCGGGTCTCTAGTACTGCCTTGGGTTGGTACACTTTCTTTGGTCAACTGGTATTTCCTCGCTAGCTTCTGATGTATTATCATGGCTACCTGGTCGTGTCTATGAGGGTACTCAGTCTGGGTGATCACCTTGCACCCTGCGGTGATGTGTTAGATCATTTCTGAGGACAAGTGACATTGTCGACATGTGTCATCTGACATTCTGGGCTCCTTTGTGATGTATTTTTAATAGTTTCTGATGTTGATTACCTGGTCTTGGATGGCCAGCATGAATCCTTCAGTCTCGGGGAACAGCGTCCCACTTGTAAGCCATGTATTGGAAGCAATGTTATCGATGTGATCTTGATGGAGGTCATTGTAGTGTCTGCTATGGAGTGTCTTCTTTGCCCATCTTTTTAACTTCATTTCTTGTGCCTTCTGGGCGAGAGGGGGTTCCTTGTTTAGGTTGAGTGGGGTATACCACTTACTATCTTCCTTATGGCCTGGTTGAGTGGTGCTGTGTTGTTCTCAAAGTAATACCACCACTTTGCTTATTTGTGGCCTATGTGGTGAAACCCATGTTTAGTCTCTAGAGCAAAGTTTCCAGCACCCACTCCTCCCATACTTCTCCTTCAACCCATGCACGGTACTAAGTACTATAGGTTTTGATACCTTTCGTGTTTGAGGTTTTCATAAAAAAAAAAAAAATCCTTCAGGTTAACTATCACTGTTTTCTGTTGGTCTATCAGGCCTCTTCCTCCCTCTTTTCTAGCTATCGTTAGTCTCTCCCCCCTGCTGCCTTCGGGTGGTGTTGGTGGCTCTTGGTCATCATTGTCCTTGTCTTTTGCATGATATCCTCTATTTTGGTGTTAGTCCAATCTATGACTCCAAAGGAGTATGTTAATACTGGAGCTGCATAGGTGTTTATGGCTTTAACTGTGTTCCCTCCATTCAATTTTGCTTTCAGCAGGCTTCTGAGTCTCTGATGATATTTTTCGGTCAGGCACTTCTTGATTTCCTTGTGCTCTAACTGCTGAGCCTGCATCATCCCTGGGTATTGTAGGTCTCTCCTTCTGTCATAGCTTCAATCTCTTTACCAGTGAGCAGCTGATAGTTTCGGCCAATTAATTTTCTCTGGTGCATTGTGTGAGTCTTGCATTTGTCTAGACTAATTTCCATCCTAATATCATTGCTGAATTCTTCAGTGATCTGGAGTAGTTCTGAAGGTGCTTCTTGGTTCCCACGTAGAGCTTGATGTCATCCAGGAGGGTGAGAGTGTACAGGTTCTTTCTTACTTCCTTCCTTCTTTGAGGTTATATCCGTACTTGCTACTGTTAAGGATGGTAGATAGCGGGTTAAGTGCTAAACAGAACCACAATGGGCTCCGGGCATCTCCCCAAACGATTCCTCTCCTGATGGGGATTGCCCTGGTTGTGATGTTTTTGACCTTAATGGTGGTACTCCATTTCGCCATTGTTTCTCCTAGGAAGTTTGTCACTATCGGATTGACTTTGTAGATATTCAGCGCCTTTATTAGCCAGCAATGAGGCACAGAGCCGAAGGCCTTGCCGTAATCGATGTAGGCTGTGTACATGTTGCGGCGCTTCTTGTAAGCTTGCTCCATAACTGTGGCATCTATGGTTAATTGCTCCTTGCATCCTTTGCTCAGCTGCTCACATCCTGTTCTGGCTCTCCAAGTAGTCTGATATCTTCCTGGTTATGCAGCTGGTCAGGGTCTTGTACATAGTTGGGAGGCAGGTGATTGGCCTATATTTCACCAGGTTTCTTGTATCTTCATCTTCAGGCTTCAGATATGTGATTCCTTGAGTGAGAAACTTTGGGATTGTCTCTGGGTGACTTATCATTCGGGTGAACTGCTCTACCAGGTGTGTGTGTGTGCGTGTGCGTGCAAGTCAGCTTCTTGTACCAGTAGTTGTGTACGTTATCTATTCCTGGAGTTCGCTAGTTGTGAGAGTTCTTGATCGTCTGTTTTACTACTTCTTCCCGAATCTCCTACCCTCTCATTTCTTTTACTTCCTTGGTTTTCTTGTGTTCTAGTTCTATCCAGGTGGCTTGGCTGTTATGTCTTACTTCCCTGCTCCATACATTTCTCCAGAACTCCTCAATTGTCTTCTTCTCGAGTGGTCCATTCCCTTCTTTCCGGTCTTCTCCGAGATTCCTGTAGAAGCCTCTTTGGTCCTCATTGAAGATTCAGTTGTTTATTTTCCTCTGAGAGGTCTCTTTGTATCGGCGTAGTCTCTTGCTGAGTGGAAGGAGGTTCTGCTTCAATGTGTCCAAGTATTCTCCTATTCTCTGACTCATTTTTTTTATTATTATTATTATTATTATTATTAGCCCTATCGTGCAAAGAAGTCTTAGGATTATGCTGCACCAGCCAAAAAAAATTTCTGAATTACCCTGAGAGAAAGAGAGAGAGAAGTAGAAGGGAATCACCAAGAAAGAGAAGAATGATGATATCCAGCTCAGGTCCCTGGGTGTGCCAAGCCCATACTCACCAGATGTGAACCCCTGGGGTTGTATAGCATTCACCAAGAAAAGAAACTTCCCATTTCACCAATCCATTTGCTCAAAACATTTATCCAATTCTTTCTTGAATTTATTTAAGCTATCAACTTCCACAACGGCCGATGGAAATTTGTTCCTACAATCAACTACCCACTGGCTAAAGGCAAATTTCTTCATTTATTGTACAACTGTTGTTCCTCAATTTGAATTTATGTCCCCTCAGGTGCATAATCTGAGTAAGGGAAAGAATCCCATCAGCATAGGTGCCTCCGTAGCCAGGTGGGCAGGAGCAGCAGTGCATAGCACACGCTTCATGATTAGACCGGGGTTCGAGCCTGTGACCACCAAATACGGAGTATGCGGAAAAGTCAGGGAATGACCACCGCATATCCTCGGAACAATATGGCCTTAGTTGCTAATGCTCCTAAAAAACCAAATAACAAACAAACAAACCCATCAGCATTGAGCTTTCTCAAGCCATTCAAGGCCTTATACACCTCAATCACATTACCTCGCAGGTGCCTCCAAACTCTGCAGTTTACAGAATTTACACCTTTCTTCGTAAGAACAACTCTTTGTTTGTTCTCCTCACCGGTCTCATTGCTCCTCTCTGTACTCATTCCAGCAGCTCTACATACTTCCTAAAATGAGGATCCTAGACCTCTTTGCAGTACTCAAGGTGTGTTCTGACTATAACCTTATAGAAAGGTATAATTACCTCCTAATCGTAGCTAGCAAATTTCCTGTATGTCATTAACAAGACCTCATGAGCTGCTCTGGCAGCCTGTCTTCACTTCTCAGAAAACTTCACATCTGACTGCACAATTACTCCCAGGTCTTTTTCATTCTCCACTACCCTGAGTGTAGTACTGCACAGTTTGTACATTACTCTGGTATTATTGCTACCCATATGCAGTATTTTGCATTGGTCAATGTTAACCTTCAGTTGCTATTTCTCAGACCATCCGCCTAACTTTTCTATATCCTGTTGCAGTAGCATATATTGTCATTACTGCCATTAACAACCCTGCCAACCTCTGTATCATCCGAAAATTTGAACTAGCAGCCGGCCGGCCTGTGAACGCCATTTTAGAGCTGTACCCTCGAAATATAAAGAAGATTGGATCTTGCCACGATGTTCATCATAACCTGGTGCAAAAAAGGTGGTGCAAAAGTTTTTGCCAGTATTATTGAGGATACCTTAAAGGCTCAGGGAAACTGCTAGTTAGGGGGGATGTGGGTAATACTGACACGCGTTTATCTGATAATATTGGTCAATGTAACTCTTGCACATACCTTAAGAGTTCTTATCTGTTACCCCAACTGGACGTATTATCTAGATGTTCTGGGGGCAAAGACGTTTCACGTGAGCAGGTAGCTAATATCAGGGAAGAGAGCCTAAAAAACTTCAAGGGTTGTGTTAGGGTTGTTAAATATACAAGAACAGTAAATCTTAATTGTTTATACAGTAACGTTAGAAGTGTCGTCAATAAAATGAGCGAATTCGAACTGCTGGTTAAAACAAGTAACGCGGACATAATAGGGCTTACGGAGACGTGGTGCCACCCGGAAATTGGGGATGATGAGTTTCAGTACGGCTTGTATAATGTATTTAGGAAGGATAGAGTAGATAGAAGGGGTGGTGGGGTAATGCTTCTTATCAGAAGCAGCCTGAGTGCGACGATAGCTTTCCCAGATTCAGACATTTCACATGCTAGTATAGAGTCTGTATGGTGTGAGATAGTTGGAAACAAAGGTACAATGCGAGTAGGCGTAATCTACAGACCAGGTGATTGTGAAGACTATGACAAAAGCCTCTACATGCAAATGGAATGGGCAAGTAAGCGTCAATGCCTTATTATGGGTGATTTCAATTTGCCTCTAATTGATTGGAGTAAATGGGAAGGAAACTCGACATGGGGAACAAACTTTTTAAATCAACTAGATGACTGTTATTTGTATCAACATGTCAGGGAAAGTACTAGAGAAAAGAATATCCTAGACCTCATCATCACACATGAATCAGATGACATAACAGGGCTGATAGTAGAGGAACAAGTAGCAGGAAGTGATCACGGAGTTCTACGGTGGATGATGACGAGAGAGGTAGCAGAAGTAAAAGGCAAAGGAATGGGTTTTAATTTCAGAAAAGGAAATTACGATGCCTTAAGGTACTACATGGCCTCTATTAACTGGGTAGATATCGCGCAGAGAATGAATACATTTGAACTGTGGTACGCTTTTAAAACATTAATCACCGATGCCTTGAATGCGTATATACCATTAAAAAAATACTCCACGAGAAGGGTTCCAAGTTGGATGAATAGTGAAGTTGCCACATTACTTGAGCAGAAAAAGGTGGCATGGAAACGTTACAGAGCAATAAAAAGTACTGAAGCCTATAACAGCTACAAGGTGATGTGTAATAGAGCCACAGAAAAGGTTCGACAGGCAAAGGCAGTTTATGAGAAATCACTAGCAAACAGAGCAAAGAGGGGGGATAAAGAATTCTTCACATATATAAATGCCAAGAAGAGCAGGACAAACCAGATCGGACCTTTACGTAAGGGAAAGGGGATAGTAATAAATACACCAGCTGCCGTTGCAGATGAACTCAACAGTTATTTTGCATCGATATTTACAAATGAAAAGCCTTTTGTGGCAATGGGAAATTGTGGGAGCGAAGTTAAAAAATATGTAATTAATGATATTGAAATTTCGCAAGATTATTTAATGAAAAAACTTTCAAGCCTACAGACTAGTAAGGCTCCTGGAGTTGATGGAATATACCCTATAATCTTGAGAGAGGCGGCAAGCGAGTGCATTGAACCACTGAGGCTGGTTATGCGAGCATCACTAGACTCTGGGGAGATTCCCTTGGATTGGAAAAGTGCAAATGTATCTCCCATACATAAGGGTGGCTCTAAAAGTGAAGTGGGAAATTATCGACCTGTCAGTCTGACTTCAGTAGTAGGGAAAATCATGGAGGCATTGATCAAGGGTGGAATTCAGGATCATTTGGATCGAATTGAAATTCTCAAGGATACTCAGCATGGTTTTGTAAAGGGAAAATCATGTTTAACAAATCTGGTTCGCTATTTCGAAAGGGTCACTCACGAGCTGGATTTAGGGAATAATTTCGACATTGTTTATTTAGATTTCAGCAAAGCTTTTGACTCAGTCCCACATGAGCGGTTGCTTTATAAGCTGGAACAGGTTGGAATCACTGGAAAAATCCTTAGATGGATAGAAGGATGGCTTCAGGGCAGGAGGCAGAGGGTTGTGATAAATGGCTATTCCTCAGATTGGGTTGATGTAAGAAGTGGGGTTCCCCAAGGATCAGTATTAGGACCACTGTTGTTTTTAATTTTCATAAACGACATTGATGAAGGGATAGAGGGCGTGATGTCTAAATTTGCAGATGATGTTAAAATTGGTAGAGTAGTTAATGATCACTGTCAAGCTGAGCTTCTTCAGAGAGACCTAGATAGACTTCAAGAATGGTCAGAAAAATGGCAGCTGTGCTTTAATCCAACAAAGTGTAAGGTATTACACCTGGGAAACAGTAATCCCAAAATAACTTATTCACTTGGTGGAGTTCAACTAATCCCAGTACTGGAGGAAAGGGACTTGGGTGTTACGATACGGTCAGACATGAAATTCTCTGAGCATTGTAAACAGGTTGCAAGGAAGGCCCATGGTGTCCTATCGATGATCTATCGAACTTTTGCAAGTAGAGATAGGGACGTGATAATCCCATTATATAAGGCCTATGTTAGACCACACTTGGAATACTGTGTTCAAGTATGGAGACCGCACCTAAAGAAAGACATCGAGCTTCTTGAAAGGGTGCAAAGAAGGGTAACTCGCCTGGTTAGATCGGCAAAAGGGCGTCCGTATGAAGAAAGACTTCGAATATGTGGGTTGCAGAGTTTGGAAACTAGACACCTTAGGGGAGATTTGATTGAGGTGTTTAAGGCTCTGAGAGGCATCAGTAAAATGAATGAGGACAAAATTTTCAAGATTATAAATGATGCTAGAACTAGGGGACATAAATTCAAGCTACGCGGGGAAATGTTTAGATTGGACTGCAGGAAGTTTTATTTTAGCCAGCGAGTTATAAATTACTGGAATAAGTTGCCTACGTGGGTGGTAGAGGCCGACAGTTTGGGGAAATTCAAAGGTCATCTGGATAGTACTTTCGGGTAAGGGAAGCGCATAGGATGATAGGATTAATTTCCTTTTTATTTAATTTTTAATTTCATTTTATTATTTTTATTTATTTATTAATTATTATTATTTATTTATTTATTTAATTTTTGTTTTTATCATTGTTTTGTTCGGATTTTTTTTTTTTTTTTTTTTTTTGGCTGGTGCAGCATAAGCCATAGGCTTTCTTGCACCATACGGCCGTTACTAATACTAATACCTCAAAAGTCACCAGTCATACTGCATGATGGAAGAGATGGGGATGGGTGGACTGGAACTTAGCTCTGGAGACTAAACATGGGTTCCACCACTTCAAGCCTCCAATAAGCAAAGTGGAGGTATTGCACTGGCCGATGAGAGTCATCTACCACCTAGTATTGCCTGGTAACACAGAGGGGTGGCATTCCTCCATGTCGTGTGGGTGCCACACCTCGACCCCTGCTTACGTTGGTTCACACCTGGGTGGTCACCCACAGTGTGCTTGTGCATTGAGGTTATACCCAGGATTACTAACAGTCCCACCAGCGGGAAGGTGCAAGCAGAGGATTTGGACCATCCAGACTTCACTTAAATTGGGTCCGCTTGACTTGAATGTCACCCAAATGTCAGTTCCATCAGCATTTTATCCTCCCAGGTAGCAAGTACACCTTGTCTGGCATATCTGAGAGAATGTCTGTGACAACCTCAAGGACCTAGTAAATGTAAGTGTAACAGTAAGTGTGTTTGTAAGACTGTAAGGATACGAATATCACCGAGATTGGAACTGAGACAATTTATATTTCTAAAATAAATCAGGAAGTGTTTGGGAGGTTTTGATCTTTTTGCAGATAAGTTTGTTTGATTAGTTTGACAATGCTTGTTCTATTCAGTACTTAGAAAAGGTGTGGTGGACATGCTGTATGAAGTAATGAAATTTTTGGATATGGTGTATGCCTAGACTCCAGATACAAGCGATTTTGTGACCAAGTGTCTTTTCCAGTAAATTTGCACTCTCTCTTGAAGAAATAAAATCATTTCCTTGTTTTCAGCATTACACTAACACTCAGTTAGATTAGATCAATTAGATAATCTTCAGTAAAGCAAGCACTTTACTAGATCGGGGGAAAAGTAGTAGTAGTGGCATGTGATGCAAGAAAGCAAATGTATGAGCTTATGCAGCATCAGCCAAAAAAAAAAAAAGCCACACCATTCCCTCCAAATGCCTGTCCAGTTCCTCCTCAAATTTGTTTAACCTATCAACTTCCACAACGACAGATGGAAGTTTGTTCCAGCAATTAACCACCTGCTGGCTAAAGGCAAATTTCCGCACATCTATTCTACATCTGTCTTTTCTTAATTTGAATTTATGCCCCGTTAGGTTCGTAATCTGAACAAGTGGAAGGATCCCATCAGAATTCAGCGTGCTCAACCCATTCAAGGCCTTATAGACCTCAATCAGATCACCGCACAGGTGCCTAGTCTCCAGTCACTGCAATTTGCAGAACTTAAGCCTCTCTTGGTAAGAGGATCCCTTCATTCCCCTCACCAATCTTGTGGCCCTTTTCTGTACACACTCAAGTAAATCTACATCCTTCCTAAAATGAGGCCTCCAGACCTGTACGCAGCCCTCAAGGCGTGGCCTGACCATTGCCTTATACAGAGGGATAATCACCTCCTTTTCCCTGCTAGCAAAATTCCTATATATCATTGACCAAACCCCATGACCTGCCATGGCAGCCTGTCTGCATTGCTCAGAAAACCTGCCTGCACAATTACTCCCAGGTCTTTTTCATTTTCTACCACCTTAAGTGTAGTACCACACAGTTGGCACGTTTCTCTGGGGTTACTTCTACCCATATGCAGTACTTTGCATTTGTCAATGTTAAACTTCAGTTGCCACTTCTTAGCCCATCTGCCCAAATTATCTAGATCATGTTGCAGTAACACACTGCCATTACTGGCAGTGTGCTACTTCCAGTAATGGCAGTAAGTAACCTCCTTTCTTTTCTTACTTTCTCCTTTTTATTACTAACCCACTACTGCTTGGTCACAAAAGTGGCACTGCTAATTTTGCCACTGTGCAAAAGGTGCACAGTGGCAGATTTAGTACTGCAAGATCCTGAAGCCAAGATTTTATCTTGTCCCTCTGTGCCCATCTTCCTGGTGCCATTCTCTGGATGATGCTTTCACATGGAGGTCAGCCATATGATTGCTGTTAGCTGGAATCATTTTATAATGCTGCCATCTTCACTTGCTTTAACTATAACTGATTCAGTTAAAGCTTGCAGATCAATCCATGTCTGATCAAATCATTACTCAGAAGGAATGACCCATGTCTGATCAAATCATTACTCAGGAAATTTTGCATAGCACGGTATTTTTGAGCTTTTGTGCTGGGAAAACCATGCTATTATGTTAGATGTAATTTTCAACGTTTCCATTCCTTTTTGTGAACCCCTGCTGTTGACATGCTAGTCGTTATCGCCTTCGTGATATTTTTCTAAAGCACATTTCTGGAGGTCACTACCATAAAACGATAAAAACAATTTGCAGTTTCTGGGTTATTGGTCTTTTCTGTTAGTGCAATCAATTATATTTGGATAGTAAACTCCATCTTCTTGCATTTGCTATAGTACCGATAGCTAGAATTCTGTGGGTTTTCATGTTATTATGGTGAAATGTGTTTCCCCATCCATGAATTATTCAATCATATAAAAAACATAAATAAATGTTCAGAAACTCATTACTCCTTATCTCACTTGTGCGTGCCGTGTTCTTTGTTATTAATTGCTTATCATTTTTACTGTTTTAAATTTTGCAACCAAAAAAAAAAAAAAAAGTCAGTGAACAGAAATATCAGTTAGTTAGTGTAAGTTTGTTTGTTTGTTTGTTATTTGGTTTTTAGGAGCATTAGCAACTAAGGCCATATTGCTCCGGGATATGCGGTGGTCATTCTCTGACCTTTCCGCATCCTCCGTATTTGGTGGTGACGGGCTCGAACCCCGTTCTAATCAAGGAGCATGTGCTACACACTGGTGCTCCTTCCCACCTGGCTACGGAGGCGCCTGTTAGTGTAAGTAAACCTAAATTTATTTTTATTTTTCTAACTGGAAAATATACTTCCGATTTTAACCAATCATTTAACTTTGTTAATTGATAAGGTAATAAAGTTAAATGTGTGCTTTATATCTAAGCGAGGGTCCACTGTATTTTGTTGAGAGATCCCTGGGTTAGGGATCTCCCATTTGAGACCATAAAAGATTGTGCCTCCAAAGATTATGACTTTTAGCATTAGCATTAGTAGAGGCATATGATGCAAGAAAGCAAGCTTCTGCAGCATCAGCCAAAAAAAAAAAAAAAGCTCCCATTTCACCCCTCCGTTCGTTCCAAGTACCTGTCCAGCTCAGATTTAATTTATTTAGGCTATCAACTTCCACAAACGAAGGATGGAAATCTTTTCCACCAACCAACCACCTGCTGGCTAAAGGCAAACTTCTGCACATCTATTCTTCATCTATCTTTCCTCAGTTTGAATTTATGCCCTTTCAAATGATTATTCTGAGCAAGAAGAAGACTCCCATCAGCATTGAGCATGCTCAAACCATTCAAGGCTTTATACACCTCAATCAGATCACCTCGCAGGTGCCTAGTCTCCAGACACTGTAATTTGCAAAATTTAAGCTCTTTCTTCGTAAGAGCAACCCTTCGTTCCATTCACTAAACTTGTTGCCCTTCTCTGTACTCGTTCCAACAGCTCTACATCCTTCTTAAAATGAGGCCTCCAGACCTGTATACAGTACTCAAGGTGTGGCCTGACCATCGCCTTATATAAGGGGATAATCACCTCCTTATCCCTGCTAGAAAAATTCCTGTATATCATTGACAAGACACTATGAGCTACTCTTGCAGACCGTCTGCACTGCTCAGAAAACTTCATATCTGCCTGCACAATTACCCCCAGGTCCTTTTCGTTCTCTACCACTGTCAGTGTAGTACCACAGAGTTGATACGTCACTCTGGGGTTGCTGCTTCCCATATATAGTACTTTACATTGGTCAATGTTAAACTTCATTTGCCACCTCTCAGCCCTTCTGCTCAACTTTTCTGGATCCTGTTGCAGCAGTGTACTGTCATTAGTGTCCTTAACAACCCTGCAAACCTTTGTATCGTCTGCAAACTTGGACATTAAGCTTGATATACTATCATCAATATCATTTATAAATAATGAAAACAACAATGGACCCAATACTGAACCCTGAGGGACTCCACTAATTACATTAGTCCACGATGAGCAGTGTCCATTGATTACCACTCTGTCTTCTCCCACTCAACCATCCCTTTATCCATAGCAGCAATTTGCCTCCAATGCCACACTGCTCCAATTTGTGCAGCAGTCTTCCATGTGTAACAGTATTAAAAGCCTTTCTAAGATCCAAATATATATCAGAGTTATTCCCTGCATCCAGTTCCTTTGTGACCACATCATAGTATACAATCCATAGTATACAATTAATCTATTTCCCTGTACAGTTCCTAATTATACTCATCAGAGTCATTAGGCCAATAAGACACTCCTACTCTCAATTTTGATCTCCCAATGCTTATGTCACACCAAACTGACTCGACACTGCAGTGTCCAACGATGTCGACTGGCTTCACTTCCTTCGATTTTATGTGTTTGTTAACTAAAGTATAACCACTCTTCCCTTCCTATCTTGTCTATCCTTCCTATACACATTGTACTCCCCAAATTCCAGTGCTGTATTCCTTATATCTGTGTAACACCATGTCTCTGATATCCCAACAATATCTGCCTTTGATGTTTTGAGCAATACCTCAAATTCATCAAATTTATTTACCAAACTTCTAGCATTGGTGTACATGCAAGTATACATGCACCTGTTCCTATTCTTAGCTACCCTAACACAACCCATCCATTTACTTGTACTGCAATGACTTCCAACAGTCTCTGAAATACCCTGCATCTTGTTTTCCAGGCTGCTACTCATTCCAATAGAAGCAGTGCAAGAATAACTTTCACCTCTGCCAGTGGCTACTGTTAATCTATTAGTCTTTGTATCCCCCCAAGCTAGCAGTTTTCCGACTCACCTAACACTGCCTCGATAGTATCAGCAAATATTCTTGCACCCTTTCTATTTAAGTGTATCCCATCCCTGTAGAAGCAGTCTCTCCTGCTAACAAGTACAGTCCAGGCTGAAAAAAATTCTACCCCTTGAGCCTTGCACAATCTTCCCAGGGCCAAATTGATCCACAAGGCTCTCATCCTATACTCCTTCCTATCGTTTCTGGGCAGAATTGCAGACACTTTCAAATTCAACCCTATTTCATGGGTTTTTTTCAAGAGTGACCTGTACTTGTTAAGTAATTCTGCCGGTCTCCTACTCTTAATATCATTAGTGCCAATGTGTACAGCAATATCACCCTTTGTGCCCTTAAAAGATATCTGCTCTACAACGTTATCAACCTTTGCCCCTGGCAGACATACCCTGGTCCTGTTCCATCTATCCTTTTTACATAGCATGTTCCTCGTTTCCCTGACAATAAAGTCACCAACAACTACTAGTTCCTGTGGGACCAGTGCATTCTGCCTTGGGGGTTGCCGCTGTGTTGCGTGATGATCAAGTGCAAGCTCTGGCATTGATGTGGGCAGCTGAGATCTTGATGGGCCCCTCAGTTTAGATCCTTTGAGGGCATCCACCCTGTCCTTCAAGCTGTCATATAGGCTCATAACAACCCTGAGTTGTCGCCTCATTTCCTCACACTTCTTACATCGCTCGCACACAAAGACATCCCCCCTTGGCAATATCATGTCCTGTACCTGATGCTCCACAAACATCAAGCAAGCAGTGCATTTTAAAAGGCTGTGATTCAGAGGGCAACTCCCCCCCAGTTCTTCCCTGAGCCACAGCACTCCATTTAGCTTGAGCCTTTCTGCTTTGCTGCTCTGGTCTGAGTCATGATTCCGATTCAATTTCAATAAAATTTAAATTTCAGTACAAAATTATAACCCTAAACTTGTATCTCAACACAGTTGTAACACTACATATCTATATATATTTTTTAAGTTTCAAGTATTATCTTCGAGTTTCTTTATATCAGTTCCATATCACGTTATGTATTAATTAATTATGTTATGTTCGTAAAATCTAAGTTGTTATATATATTTAATTAAAGTACAATTTAATTGACAATGAAGTTCAACAAGATTAATAAATTACTGATTAATTGATAATATTATATACTATACTAAGCTAACGCTATCTAGTTCGGGATATAACGTATTGTATAACAATGGCGGCAAGTTACGAACTATAAATCTACGGACACTTAAATATTAATTAACTTCCAAAATCTCGCTGTCTCAATTCAGAATAAAACAAGGATCTTGCCTAGGTCTATAAGCTACTTACAGAAAATAATTTAATATAACAGTTGGTCAATAAAGCGGCTAACTATAGCTAAAAAACTTCCGGTTCGCCGGCTCTGCAAAACTTGTAAATTGTAAAAGACTTTTACATGAAATCTGGATGCTGCAAAAGAGATTGTGCTTAGCAGCAATGAAGAGGAAGAAAAATAAATGAATGTGCATTATCTGACATATAAGTATCACAGTTTGTAAGGTAAAACATTTGTTCAGTTATTACTATTTAAGTTAGTAGTATTATAAAAATAAAGTTAAAATATTAAGTTATTTACTACTATAAAAATTAAGTTTCAGATATAAAAAAAAGGTATATTTTTCTGTTAGCTTTTGGAACATAACCCCCATTTTTATACTGGTTCTTAGTCCCATATAACATGGTTTTGCATTACATGAGATTTTGTAGAAACCAAACTACCGTGTTATATGAGGGTTACCTGTACTTAGATTTCAGGAAAGCTTTTCATACTGTTCCATGTGAAAGACTGTACTACAAATTGGAAAAGTGTGACATTAGGGGTAAGTTGCTGTTATGGATAATAGGATTGTTGAGTGGCAGAAGACAGAGGGTGGTTATTAATGGGCACTACTCTTCTTGGAGTAATGCTATTAGTGGCATCCCCCAAGGTTCAGTTCTGACCCATGTTATTTTCTATATTTATTTATTTTATTTATTTATTTTTTTGGGTAGTTGTTGGCACATAAGCTTCTGTGGCCATAATGCACCTCTCAAGGTTTTTGCAGTACTTTGATCCAAGCCTGAGGTGGGAATCGAACCCGCGACCTTTGGGTTGCCAGGCAGGCACTTTACCCACCCAGCTAACCCGATCAACTCTATATTTATTAATGATATTGATGAAAGCATATCAACTTTAATGTCTGCTATGATGCAGACATTAAAGTTGATGGCCTGGTGGTAAATGGGCCCAGTAAATGTGATGCAGACATTAAAGTTGGTTGGCCTTGTGGTAAATGGGCCCAGTTGGTAATTGGAATCAAGGGATACTACTACAACAAGACAAAAAAAAATTAGACAGATGAGCTGAGATGTGGTAGTTGGGAGTTTTCATTGATAAATGCAAGTAATGCATATGGTCACACTAATCCCGTAATAACATATTACTTGATACAGAAATATAGAGAACAAAAACACCCGGATTAATTGTGCAGTCTGATATGAAGTTCTCAGAGCAGTTCAGGCAGGCTGCTAGAACAGCTCAGGATGGTTTTTTTTTTTTTTTTTTTTTTTTTTTTTTCAGTTTTATGTAAGAATTTTTCCAGTAGAGACATGGAAATGATTATTTCATTGTATAAGGCAATATTTAAGTTGCACCTTCAGTACTGCATTATAGGTCTGGTAGCTTCATTTCAAGAAGGATGTGTATCTGTTGGATTGGGTGCAGAGAAGAACAAAAATTAGCCATGGACAGAAAAAGAGTACTCTTTTCTGACTAATCCTGTTCAGGTTGATTTCTGCAAATTGCAGCTCTTGGAGACTGGACATCTGAAAATATATCTGATTGGAGTGTTTGTGACTTTAAATGGATTGAATAAACTAAATGCTGATTCCATCATTACTCTTTCTGAGATAACACACGAGGAGACATATTAAATTGAAAAAAGGATTGTTGCAGGAATGATATGCAAATATTTGCTATCAGCCAGAATAACTGATTGTTGGAACAAACTTTCATCATATTGTGGAAGCAGGTAGCTTGAATAAAGTTAAAGAAGGATTAGATAAATAGTTAAAGGGGATGTATAGAAGGGAGTTGGGTTTTTTTTTTTTTTTTTTTTTTTGAAAGGCTCTGTAAAGCTTGCTTCCTTGCATCATTTGCTTAAATTAATACTAGTATACTCTTGGTGTATTCATTTTATTACTGACCATATTATACTTCCACCATACATTTTTATTAATAGAAATGACATTATTTAAATTTATCATATAATTAAGCAGTTTTATTTTTGTTTTTAAGAATACAAATGAAAGACAAAGGTGCTTTGAAGACCGTCTAGTTTCTTTATGTCAGCGTCTTATGGGTGCCCTGTGGAACACTGATGACCCAGTACCTATCAAAAGTACAACATATTCAGACCTAACCCTTCTGCACCTTGCTGCAGCACTAGGGTACAGTCGATTAACATGTACACTCCTCCATTGGAGAACTGAGAATCCTTCATTAACACTTGAATCAGAAGTAGATGCATTAAGTAAGGACAAAAATGGCTGTACGCCTCTTGTAAGTATCTTTAATAATTTCTTTTTTAATATAATTTTATATATTCTTTACTATTACTTCTTTAAAAGATTTTAAAATATTGAAAATAAGAGCATTTTAAAAATTGTACTTGTGCTCATGCTATCATGATATTTATTGTCAGTAACTTTCTAATGTAGGATCTCCTTGGCTGAAAATGTGAAATTAGTCTTCTCCTTTTATCACACTCCTCTACAGATCACAAAAAATATTTATTTATTTATTTCCTTAAAAAAGAACTTTTTCCAGTCTTTCTTCACATCATGTGTTCTGGCAAAATGGTAGGAAAAAACAGTGAAGCAATAGTGACATGAGTAATTATAAACCTGTTAGCTTAACTTCTGTTCCAAGGAAAATAATGAAGTCATTGGTTAAAAATTAAATGCAGGATCACCTACACAGGAATACAATTATATTGCAATTACAGCATGGATTTACTAAAGGGCAATCTTGTCTGACCAAACTTATTGGATACTATGATGCATTACAAAGGAACCGGATGCAAAAAATAATTTTGATATAATATACTTGGATTTTAGGAAAGACTTTGATACTGTTGCATATAAAAGACTGCTGTACAAATTGGAGCAATGTGGCATTTAAGGAATTTAAAGGAGGTTGAGTGGGAAAAGACAGAGTTGTTAATGAACTAGTGTTATTAGTATAGGTCCCTAGGGTTCAATGCTAGGCTCATTGTTGTTTTCTATATTTATTAATGATATTGATGAAGGTATATCAGGCTTAATGAATACATTTGCAGATTATACAAAGGTTGTTAGTGACAGTAATACTGCAACAAGATCTAAAAATATTAGGCAGATGGGCTGAGAAATGGCAGTTGAAGTTCAACATTGACAAACAAGGTACTGCACATAGGTAGCAGTAATCCCAAATTAACATACCAACTGCAATACTTCTCAGGGTGATAGAAAATGAAAAAGACCTGAGAGTAATTGTGATATCAGATATGAAGTTCTCTGAGCAATGCAAACAGAACAGCTCAACAATATACAGGAACTTTGCTAGCAGGGGAAAAGGGGATGATTATCTCATTCTCCAAGGCCAATGGTTAGGCTACATCTTGAGTACTGCATACACGTCTGAAGGTCTCATTTTAGGAAATGTATATATGCTGAATGGGTGCAGAGAAAGGCAATGAGATTAGTGAAGGGAACAAAAGGATGGTCTTATCAAGAAAAGCTTAATTTCTCAAAACTGCAGCGTCTGAAGACTAGTCACCTGTGAGGTGATCTGATTGAAGTATTTAAGGCTCTATATGGACTAAATGCTGATGGCATCCTTCCTTTTACTCATACATGAGGGTGCAGAAATTCAAACTGAGAAAGGATGGTTGTAGAATAGATATTCAGATATTTGCCTTCAGCCAGTGGGTGGTTAATTATTGGAACAAAACATCCATCTGTTGTTGTGGAAGTGGATAGTCTATATAAATTCAAGGAAAAACTAGACAAATTATTGTAAGGGATGGACAGATGATATGGGAAGGTTTTTTTTTTTTTTTTTGTTTTTTTTTTTGTGTTTTTTTGGCTGATGGTTTCTAAGCTTGCTTTTTTGTATCATGTGCCACTACTACTAATATTCTCTGGTGACTTAAATATTAATAACTCCAACTTTCCATTTTGCACTTTTAACTGACTTAATTGGTAGATTCTGAGGCTTCTGCTTTTACTGAATACCTTATAATTGCTCACTTATCATCTAGAATATGCAAGTCTTAACAATGCTTCCACTTCATCTTTTCCTCACCAACCCTGCAAAATGCACAGTTAGCATTAGTAGAGGCATACGATGCAAGAAACCAAGCTTATGCAGCATCAGCCAAAAAAAAAAAAAAAAACTACTCCCGTTTCACCCCTTCATTCATTCCAAATACCTGTTCAGCTCAGCCTTAAATTTATTTAGGCTATCAACTTCCACAACAAAAGATGGAAGTCTGTTCCACCAGTCAACTACCCACTGCCTAAAGGCAAACTTTCGCACATCTATCCAACAACTGTCTTTCCTCATTTGAATTTATGCCCTCTCAGGCGATTATTCTGAGCAAGAGGAAGAATCCCATCAGCATTGAGCATGCTCAAACCATTCAAGGCTTTATACACCGCAATCAGATCACTTCACAAGTGCCTAGTCTCCAAACACTGTAATTTGCAAAACTTAAGCCTTTCTTTGTAAGAGCAACCCTTCATCCCATTCACTAATCTTATTGCCCTTCTCTGCACTCATTCCAACAGCTCTACATCCTACTTAAAATGAAGTCTCCAGACCTGTATACAGTACTCAAGGTGTGGCTTATTACTGTCAATCCCTCACTTTAGGAAAGATGTAGATCTTAACGTGTGCAGAGAAGGGCAACCAGATTGGTAAAGTGAACAAAAGGGTGCTCTTACCAAGAAAGGCTTCGGTTCTGCAAATTGTAGTGGCTGGAAAGTAGGCACCTGCAGGGAAATTGTTGTGTTTAAGGCCTTGAATGGATTGAGTAAGTTAATTGTTTCCTTTTCCCTCTTTCTGAGACAAGCTGCATAAATTCAAAATGAGGAAGGATGTTTGCAGATTATAAATAAGGAGATTTTTGCCTTCATCTAGTGGATGGTTAATTATTGGAACAAACATCCATCTGTTGTTACAGAAGTGGCCAGTCTGTATAAATTCAAGAACTAGACAAATTCTTGGATGGTATGTATAGGGGTGTTTTTTTTTTTTTTTTTTTGTTGGCCGATGTTTTATAAGCTTACTCTCTTGCATCATTTTTCACTAGTACTAAAATTGATAAATTAGATCATTATGAAAACAGTCTATAGTTAATGTATAAGTCTGTAGTTTTTTGCATTTCCTTTAAATGTCCAAAGACTTTACTACATTGTTTATCCAACTGTCAGAGGAAGATTCCCCCCCCCCTAATTATGGCAAGTTAAAATTGAGGGAATACAATAAGCCTTATTAATTTGGTCTTCACTAATTCAGATTCTCTATATCTCAACCTGACTTCTTTTTATGTATACATTTTATTTATGTCAGAAATTTAATGATACATTTCCAAAGATCTTTCAGGATGGTTTCACACTCACTTTGTAAAAGAAATAAAATCATTTAAAAAGAAAAATTAAATGTAAATGAAAACATTGCAACATTTTGATTGTTAGATAATGCCTATGCACATCCTTCTGGTGAAATTTCATCAAACAGTGATGGCAATATCAATTGCCTTTTCTTACCTCCCAATACCACAGCCTTATACAAACAATGAATAATGGAGTCACACTCAGCTGTAAACATCTGTACTGGTGGAAACAGCTTAAGAGCAGTTTTTTTGACAATTCTGACAAGATAAGATGTAGTGGCCAATAACAAAATTTATATTATAAAAATGTGGAATGTACCCTGGGCTGGAAGTTAGAATGACATAAAGCAGAGTACAATAGTAAGTGCATGTAAAAAACTATTAATTCATGATGATATTCTTATTGATTTAGATGGAATCAAAGATTAAGATTGTCAAAATGTGTTTCACAAAAGTGACAAGGAGGAATATTAATTTGGATGATGGAATATTAATTTGGACTGTAAGAACATAGAATGAGATGAAATAGTAACATTTCAAGGAAAATATTGATAGGTGAAGTGAGAAGTGAAGAAAAATAAGAATAAAGTAAAGAAGAAAATATTCAATTACATGCTTTAATACTCTTATTAAATATGCAAATTCTAATGAGGAATTTGAAATTAATTTTACACTGCAAGGGAAATGAAGAACAGAGTTATGAAATAACAAAAAACAGTAAATTCTAAGTGGGAAGCATTTAAGGAATTAATCGTGGAAGCTACTAAAAGTTTCATACCTATTAAGAAATATTGTTCAAGGTTTAGGCCTAAATGGTTATCTAATGAACTAACGAGACTCGTAATAGAGAAGAAAAATACATGGGATGCATATAAATTATCAAGCGACTCAGAAGCCTATGGCAGATATAAGCTAGTCTGTAATCAGGTGACAAAGGAGGTTAGGCAGGCGAAGGCAGATTACGAGAAATCCTTGGCAAAAGATGCTAAGAAAAACAGCAAGGATTTCTTTACTTATATAAACTCTAAATGGAAGGGGATGAATCTGATTGGTCCACTTGACATCGATGGTTCGACTGTTGATGATCCTGCTCAGATAGCAAACAAACTGAATGAGTATTTTGCATCTACATTCATACATGAGGAATTATTAAGGTTTGAAAATGGCAGAAGGTTATGAAATTGTAGCAGGATACTTAATGATTTTGTAATAACGGAAAGCAAAGTGGAGGAGAAATTGTTGAAGTTAAACATAAGCAAAGCACCTGGGGTGGATGGGATCTATCCAGTTATATTAAAGGAGGTGGCAAAGCAACTAAGCAAACCCTTAGCCATAATTATGAGAGTGTCCTTGGACTCAGGGGAGGTTCCCACGGACTGGAGATGTGCAAATGTATCCCCAATTCACAAAGGGGGATCGAAGGGTGACACGAGTAATTACAGACCAGTTAGTTTAACTTTTGTTCCAGGTAAAATAATGGAGTCACTGGTTAAAGATGCATTGCAGGATCATCTAGACAAGACTGCAGCAATAATTCAGACACAGCATGGGTTTGTTAAGGGAAGGTCTTGTCTGACAAATTCGATAGGATATTATGATGTGGTTACAAAGGAACTGGATGCAAAAAATAATTTTGATATCATATATTTGGATTTCAGGAAAGCTTTTGACACTGTTGTGCATGGAAGACTATTGTACAAATTAGAGCAGAATGGTATTAAGGGTAAGTTGCTACAATGGATAAAAGGATGGTTAAGTGGGAGAAGACAGAGGGTGGTAATCAATGGGTGCTGCTCTTCTTGGACTAATGTTATTAGTGGAGTCCCACAGGGTTCGGTGTTAGGTCCACTGTTGTTTTGTATATTTATCAGTGATATTGATGAAGGTATATCAGGCTTAATGTCAAAGTTTGCAGATGATACAAAGGTTGGCAGGGTTGTTAATGACAGTAATGGGAGTGTGCTACTGCAACAGGATCTAGATAATTTGGGCAGATGGGCTAAGAAGTGGCAACTGAAGTTTAACCTTGACAGATGCAAAGTACTGCATAGCATATGGGTAGAAGTAATCCCAGAGAAACGTACCAACTGTGTGGTACTACACTTAAGGTGGTAGAAAATGAAAAAGACCTGGGAGTAATTGTGCAGGCAGATATGAAGTTTTCTGAGCAATGCAGACAGGCTGCCAGGGCAGGTCATGGGGTTTTGTCAATGATATATAGGAATTTTGCTAGCAGGGAAAAGGAGGTGATTATCCCTCTGTATAAGGCAATGGTCAGGCCACGCCTTGAGTACTGCATACAGGTCTGGAGGCCTCATTTTAGGAAGGATGTAGATTTACTTGAGCGTGTACAGAGAAGGGCAACAAGATTGGTGAGGGGAATGAAGGGATCCTCTTACCAAGAGAGGCTTAAGTTCTGCAAATTGCAGCGGCTGGAGACTAGGCACCTGCGCGGTGATCTGATTGAGGTATATAAGTCCTCGAATGGGTTGAGCACGCTGAATTCTGATGGAATCCTTACACTTTTTCAGATTACGAACCTAAGGGGGCATAAATTCAAATTAAGAAAAGACAGATGTAGAATAGATGTGCGGAAATTTGCCTTTAGCCAGCGGGTGGTTAATTGCTGGAACAAACTTCCATCTGTCGTTGTGGAAGTTGATAAGTTGAATAAATTTAAGGAGGAACTGGACAGGCATTTGGAGGGATTGGTGTGTGTTTTTTTTTTTTTTTTTTTTTGGCTGATGCTGCATAAGCTCATACACTTGCTTTCTTGCATCACATGCCACTGCTACTACTACTACAATACAACAGGAGATATACTCAACAGATCAACTTCTCCAATTTCTTCAGAAAAGATAATATGACTGGAAAGGGACCATCCGATTAAATTTGTAATTATTAATACGGTAGAACCCGGATAAGAGGTTTTCTAAGGAACCGGAGGTTTAGAACTTCTTACGAGGGAAAATGACCGAAGGGTATGAAATATTAACTACACAAATAAAAATGAAAGGATACTCATACATATGAATGATCATGTGAATTGTAGGAAAACTGTCAAGAATAAAATTTGTCATTTAATGCAAAACAATATTTATTAGTCACGATTTAATAAGATTTCAAAATTATAACAAGGATGCAATGAGAAGAAAGGTAATGAGAATGATAAAAATCAATTACAATAATTACAAGTAGTACAAAAAAAAAAGTTCTAAATTTTTATAATTTTTTTCAAGTAGCTATCCAGAGAAGACTGCTTTAAATATTATGGGGAGAGCTTCATACAGAATAAATCAATTTCCCTAGCACATTTCAACAGTGACTCAGGAACATCAGATACACTATGAATGAATTGCTGCAGTGAAGAGAAGCTAATAATTGCATCTTGGAATGTTGGCCTAGCAGGCTCATCTTCTTGTTCAGACTCACTATCAGTCATGTTTTGATCTTCATTGGAAATATCTTTAATACTTTGCAATTCACATGCGATAACATCATTGTCTACATCAACATAATCATAAAAATTTACTGTAAATCCCAAAATACTCTGTAGGAAATCCCATTCTTCAAAAGGAATCCCTTCCTGTTCATCACTTCCAACACTATCAACATTTTCTTCTATATCATAATACAACCCAGCGTGTTATGTGTATAAAAGGCTCAGTGTATCCCATGATGCTTCTAAATGACAGAGAGTGGTAATAAATGGACACTGCTCATCATGGACTAATGTTATTAGTGGAGTCCCTCATCATGGACTAATGTTATTAGTGGGGTTCAGTGTTGGGTCCTGTATTTATAAATAATATTGATGATGGTATATCAAGCTTAATGTCCAAGTTTGCAGACGATACAAAGGTTGGCAGGGTTGTTAAGGACACTACTGATGCTATGCTGCTGCAACAGGATCTGGAAAACTTGAGCAGATGGGCTGAGAGGTGGCAAATGAAGTTTAACATTGACAAATGTAAAATACTACATATGGGAAACAGCAACCCCAGAGCAACGTATCAACTCTGTGGTACTGCACTGATAGTGGTAGAGAATGAAAAGGACCTGGGGGTAATTGTGCAGGCAGATATGAAGTTCTCTGAGCAGTGCAGATGGGCTGCAAGAGTAGCTCATGGTGTCTTGTCAATGATATACAGGAATTTTTCTAGCAGGGATAAGGAGGTGATTATTCCCTTGTATAAGGCAATGGTCAGGCCACACCTTAAGTACTGTATACAGGTCTGGAGGCCTCATTTCAAGAAGAATGTAGAGCTGCTGGAATGAGTACAGAGAAGGGCAACAAGATTAGTGAATGGAACAAAGGGTGCTCTTACGAAGAAAGGTCAGTTTTGCAAATTACAGTGTCTGGAGACAGGCACCGGCGAGGTGATCTGATAGAGGTGTATTAAAGCCTTGAATGGTTTGAGCATGCTCAATGCTGATGGGATTCTTCCTCTTGCTCAGAATAATCACCTGAGAGGGCATAAATTCAAAGTGAGGAAAGACAGATGTAGGATAGATGTGTGGAAATTTGCCTTTAGCCAGCAGGTAGTTGGTTGGTGGAACAGACTTCCATCCCTTGTTGTGGAAGTTGATAGCCTAAATAAATTTAAGGCTCAACTGGACAGGTATTTCGAACGAATGGATGGGTGAAGTGGAAGTTGGGTTTTTTTTGGCTGATGCTGCATAAGCTTGCTTTCTTGCATCATTTCCCTCTACTAATGCTAATGCTAAATAATGCATCGCAACTAACATAGAAAATTTTGAACTTTTCAGTTTTTCCATTGTTTTACAAGGGTAAGCAATTTATGTACAAGGTACTTACAAAAATGCATCTTTAAAATTTTGGCTGCAGAACTGACGAGGAATCCCCAGGAAAGTACTCCACATGGACATTGTCTAAGTGCTCATTTTTTTTTTCTGATGAGCAGAGCAATTATCTACAAATAAAAGAATTTTTCTATTCTCTCTTGCCATCTTTGAATCTAGAGCTCTTAAATACTCATCAAAAATAGCACAGGGTATCCATGCTGTTTTATTGTTCCTCTATTTACATGGAAGTGTTTTCAAATTCTTGAAACAATGTGGTTTCTTGGGTTTTCATATCACAAGCAATGGTAGTTGTTCAAGTGGTAGAAAATTTACACTAGGGTGGTAGAAAATGAAAAAGACCTGGGACTAATTGTGCAGTCAGATATGAAATTTTCTGAGCAGTGCAGACAGGCGGCCAGAGCAGGTCATGGGGTGTTGTCAATGATATGCAGGAATTTTGATAGTAGGGAAAAGGAGGTGATTATCCCTTTGTTTAAGGCAATGGTCACGCCATGCCTTGAATATTGCATACAGGTCTGGAGGCCTCATTTCACAGAGGATGCAGAGTTGCTTGAGCAAGTACAGAGAAGGGCAACAAGATTGGTGAGGGGAACGAAGGGGTCCTATTACCAAGAAAGGCTTAAATTCTGCAAATTGCAACATCTGGAGACTAGGCACCTGTGAGGTGATCTGATTGAGGTGTAATCTACAGAAAGCCTTGAATCATTTGAGCAGGCTCAGTTCTGATGGGATTCTTCCTCTTACTCAGATTACGAACCTGAGGAGGCATAAATTCAAATTGAGGAAACACAGTTGTAGAATAGATTTGCCTTTAGCCAGTGCATAGTTGATTGCTGGAACAGACTTCCATCTGTTGTTGTGGAAGTTGATAGCGTAAATAAATTCAAAGAGGAACTGGACAAATGTTTAGAGGGAATGGATGTGTGAAATTTTTTTTTTTTTTTTTTTTGGCTGATGCTACATAAGCTTGCTTTCTTGCATCACATGCTGCTGCTACTATCTCTGAGCCATTCATATTAGACCCCACTAGCACTGTAATTCTCTGCTTACTCAGTTTACCACCATGGCCGGTTGATTGTTTTTGGTTTTATTGGCGCATCAGCGACTAAGGCTATAATGCACCTTGCCACCTTGGCAATTCTGTCCTTTGAATGCATAAGTAGGCTATAAAAGAGTCCTAATTCATCAACATTAAAAATATTACACTTTCTATATTGTTTGATCAAAACATGTAGTTTTCTTTTCCTCCACTCATCAACTGCTAACATATTCACACTAGAAGATTCTCCACAAATTACTTTGTAAACTAAACCATATTTCATAAAGAATTACCAAAAATACTAATGGTAATCTACAGAAATAAATGAAGTACAGTATTATAAGTTCTGCTTTCAACATACCTTAATTAAAAGGTCACAATTGCAATAAAACAGAGCAACAATCCACTATGTAAATCAGAACTGTGAGAACAAACGCTTCACATGGTTGACGCGTTAAGATTTAAATATAAAAATAATGTATTTATATATTTAAAAAAATGTAGTAAGTGGGAAAGTGTCATTAAAATAATACACTGTGTATTCTTTATCATGAACTTTTTATGCGGGAAAACTTTTTACCTGGGAAACTTCTTACGCAGGAAAATAATACATTACAATATGTATTATTTTCTCAATTTCATAATACATTCATGTATTAAATCCCAATTTCATAATGCATATAATATGTATTATATGTATTATGAAACTGGGATTTAAGAAACCCAACCCAGTAGAGGGGGAAAACTTCTTATGCGGGAATTTCTTATCCGGGTTCTACTGTATTAACATTAACAGAATAGTTTAGGGCTGAAGCCTCAGGTTACATAGGGAATTAACAAGCATACAAGTTAGTGCAATTGCATCATTTCTGTACGTAGCCAACTACTTAAGTAGTTATAAATTGGCATCATTAAGTATATCTCATATGTGAATACCTTCACAATGAGTTGCCATGATATTGCATTATCTCAAATAAGTAACACTTCACCATAGGAGAAGGCTATTATCACTTATTCTCAGTTGGCTATGTACAGAAATGATGCAATTGCACTAACTTGTACACTATTAACATTAACATACAGTGGCTGACAAAAAAAACTGCATCACCTTAAAAATAAGTAACTTTTTTTAGTGAAACGTATAAGATATTGTTTGATTACAGTCATTTTGTTTGTTGCAAACCAAAGATATTGCCTCAGACAGTAATTGCAGGGTATTGCATCAGCCGTTTCTATAAATATGGTGTTGGAAGTTTATACACGCTAATTAGTATCCTGTTTTTCAGAAGTGTAAGCATGGCTCCATATATTCAGTTGACACCAAGAAAAAAAAGTGTAGCTGTTGCTCCATACCAGGAAGGGCTGTCTACCCATGCTATCGCTGATAAAATAGGCTGCCACCAGTCAACAGTATCCCAAGTGCTGAAATTAAAGCATGAAACTGGTGATGTGAAGAGAAGAGAAGACCTGGATCAGGCCATAAGAGAGAGTGACTACGCTGTCCCAAGATCGATATTTGAAATGGCTGTGCCTTCGTAATTGCCATGATAGTGCTCCTGATCTAAAACTGGACTTTTAGATGGCCTCTAGCGTTGCAACAAGTGCACGAACTATCCAAAGATGGCTTTCAGAATGTGTTTGCATGCCTATTGGCACAAGAAGAAGCCTTTGTTGACTCAACAAATGAGGAAGAAATGACTTGCTTGGGCCACAATGCATGTTTCATGAACAAAAGAGCAGTGGGACACTGTCATCTTTTCTGATAAATCAAAATTCAACCTGCATGGCTCAGATGGGAAGTGATAAGTCAGAGGACGAAAATCGGAGGCATGCCATTCTGACTGCATAACACCAACTGTAAAGTTCCCTGCCAGTCAGATGATCTGGGGATGCATAACAAGCAAAATGGGTGAGACAAATTAAGTTTATTAAAGAACAGTGAATGCAGAAACCTACATTGCTATCTTGGAGTGCCTGAACCCATTATTTGGGATCACCACACAGACGTCCAAAACTGCATTTTTCAACAGGACTCAGTACCTTGCCACACAGCAAAATTGGTAAGTTTTATGCTATTTAGATTTAATGATGAGTTTGTCTTCTTGTCTCACAAGGCTTAAAACATACACAAATGTTCTCCCTCGTTTTTCTCCCTTAAGGTGCAGTCATACATCAGAAATGCTGGCATTACAGTGTTGGACTGGCCTGGCAACAGTGCAGATTTGAACCCTATTGAAAATATCTTCTAAAATTGCTCAGAAGAAGCCAACAAGTAAGATTCAGCTGCAGGAGAGCATTGTAAGAGAAATTGGGCAACCGTATATCCAGAAGTTGATTAACTCTATGCCAGATCGTTGCAAGGCTGTAATTGCAGCTCAAGGAGGAACAAAAAAATATTGAGGACTTATTTGGCTGATTTACAGTACATAATACTATTAGATTAACTTGTCATTTCAGTTTGTACACGTAAATGCAATAAAATGTATGTTTGGTTGTCACGATTGCCATTTGCATGATTTCTCATATTTCCATTAATTGTGCATTTTACCCTTTGGGAAGATATTTATGGCAATTAGATATATCAGGTGGAGTATTTTTATTGGATTTCATTCACAGAGCTATATATCCCATTAACAAATGCATTTCAAACATTTCTGCAACCCACAATGCAGTGCAAAACACATTATTTGCAAAATTCATAAGTGATGCAGTTTTTTTGTCTGCCACTAATTAAAAATTATTAAAAAACATTTCATGTTCATTTTTGATTTAAACTTTGTATTTCATTTTGTTTAAATGTACACATTTTTGTAAACTTTTATTTTTCATATTTGTGTCCTAATACCATCAAAATTATTATTATTTACTAGATTAAATTTACTTCTTTTATTATGGACTGTGCCTTGAAAATAATTACATAATTATATTCTGTAATTTCGACTACCCCCCCCCCACATAGTCTGAAGTAGTTCAAGTTCTACCATGTGCAAAGAAATTTAGAGAAAATAGATTTAAGAAATTTAGAGAAAATTAGGTTTAAGAAAAGCTGAGGAAACTGGGTTATCTATGCCATTTCTGTATAACACCAACCACACTAATGTGATGCATTAAAAATAATAAAATATCTACAATTTTACTATTACATAAATTTTTATTTGTTGTAATTTTATGTAGTGATGAATTTGTAGTTTTTGTTTACAGTAAAGTTTTATACATTGTATCAGTTTGGTTGGTATCATACTGAAGTTACATGGGCGAATTTTTCACTTCTTTGTTTCGTTCATGTGATGTGGAATCATGATTTATTTTCATGATTCCACTTCATTTATCTAAACTAAAAAATCTTCTGTCTTGCATATAAATATGAAATGTGTCAATTTCTTTGTGTAAAATTAGGAAGAAAGATAAAAGTGAAAAAATTTTGCTTGACTAGGATCCTACTGTATTTAGATTTTACATATGTTAAAGCGTAATGTTTGCTTAAATATTTGTGCAAGATGAAATGTTGTTTAAAATATTATTCATATCTTTATTAGACATGGGCCTGTGCAAGAGGCCATAAGGAAGTAGCACTTTTGTTATATCAGTGGAATAGAGCTGCAGTGAAAGTGGGGAATATTCAAGGTCAAACTTCTCTAACTACTGCAAAAGAAAGAGGCCACACTGAGTTGGCAGAAGAGATTAATAAACTGGAACAGGCCCAACAGACAAAAGGAGTCCAAACATCTCCATTGCTTAGAAGGTACCTGCAAATATTTAAAATAAATAACTATTTCATCATATATTTATATTCTATTCAGTGCAATTGTAAGTAGAAAATATGTAATTGTTTACATGTTTGGTATAAATACAGGTAATCCCTGCATAATGAAAATTTGTATAACACGATTTTGTTTCAATGTGAAATATTTTGTTTCAAACTGAACACGAGGAAATCCCCATTTTTAACACAACTTTCTGGAAACAAAAATCTTTCTGCTAACAAGAGTCTTTTTCCTGGAAACTTAAGAAATCACCTCCACCACTCCTACCCCAAAGAAACAACTCATCCCATAATATCAGTATATCCATGTTTGTAAAACTGTGCTCCTTTTCCAACAAATTATTAAATATGCTTTTACAAACAAAAATCCCCAAAGAAACAACTCATCCCATAATATCAGTATATCCATGTTTGTAAAACTGTGCTCCTTTTCCAACAAATTATTGAATATGCTTTTACACGTGCACACTTTCCCATGCTTTTAATATAAATCTTTACAGGATTTGTGAAATTATTTTGAAATGAACACGTATTTACCAACCAGCTAGTGCCATTTCAATTACTGTGAGAAAGCAAGTACAGAAACGTTGATAGTTGTAATTGAATGTATCATGAGACTGCATGCCAAGTTTGCATTAATAGTTACAGTACAGATAGCATAAAATTGCTGTAGACTAGCACTTAAGCACCACAACTGGAATGGTGGGGGGAATGTTTTCAGTCACAATCAAACAGCAACTACATTGCAAAGTCAAAAGAAAAAAATCTTTGGAAGTTAAAATGAAAGTGAATTTTTTGTAACAAAAAATGTGCTATTTATAACTGTGCAGCAAGTTGGAATGAAGTAAAGCAGAATACAATAGTAAGTGTACATAAATATCTATTAAATTATGATGGTCTTATTGATTTAGATAGAATTCGTGACACTTTTTAGAAGTATTTAGGAAAGGAAGAGCATACTGTTGACATTGTGCATGCAATGAATCTTCATGAAGTAACTGTGCATACCATTTGTGAAAATGCAGAATATATCTAAAACAGTTTTAGATATATTCTGTACTGAACATATTGAGTATTACAGCTCTGATTCATACTATCTAATTAATTTTTAAACTCTTATTGACTATTTCATTCACTTCCTGTCTCTCCAGTAGTAAACAATCGATACACACAATTATGGGAGATTTTTTGAATGGCTTGGTGGATACAAAGTCAATTTAGCATCTATCGAAAACCTACAAACACCGGTATGCTTCTACATTATAATAGCTATCACCCATTCACCTACAAAAGATCGATTATCTTTAATCAATTTCTAAATGCCTATAAATATTCGACGACGGAATCTGCTTTGTACTCAGAAATACAAATATTAACTAGCAGTTCTTAAACAGGGGTTATTCCATTACCACAATAAACCGAATTAGGGTACAGGCTAATGATAGGATACAAAATACTACACCAATCAACAATAGTAATATCAAAATATCAAAAATTGATAATATCAAAAATTATGTTGAACAGTGGCACAAACAGCTTAACAGATTCTTTAAAGATACAGAATTTAAAATTGTAGCTAGGCCAATACGGAAGTTACACACTATACTGAACAATCGCTCGGTTCTTTCTTCGTTCGCAACACAAATTAATGATCTGGTATACAACATTTCTTGCGGTGATTGCGACTCATCTTACCAAGGTTCGACACGATTTTCTCTTAATATTCGTGTAAATCAACATGAAACCTCAGTTCGTGCTTCTCGTTCAGCAGCGTCAGAATTAGCCTTTCGTGCCATTAACGAAAAACATACTTTTTTATTTAGCGAGGCCAAAATACTTAATGTTCAACATAATTATACGCGACTATTAATTGCAGAAACCATTGAAATTAAATTACACGAGAATTCTGTTAATTTTCGGCGGCCATATTTGATCTCCGATGCGTGGACCTTTTCGCGCATGCGCGAAGACAAATAATCACTATTTAAGTTTCAGGTTTAACCTGATTCGGTAATTTTCATTCCTGTGATCACGACATACGGTCTAAAAGTGTTGTCAGCTTCAGGAAGGAAAATCGTTTTGAATATTTTTGTTAGATTCTTTTAATTGCGTTAATTTGAATTTTAATTGTTTTAAATTGATTTGAATTGTGTTAAATTGATTATTTAATTATTTATATTTTACTCTAATGTACCGGTAAGTTGTCGATTTTTTCGGTTTTTCCGTTTTAATTTCTGGAGGGTATCATACGGAAGTGTTCTACGTACTTTATTGAGGTAAACTCCTCTTATTATTTTACTAAAACAGTTTTAAAAGTGCAACACTGGTAAGTTCGAGAAGGGTACTTGTTTGTTTGTTATTTGGTTTTTAGGAGCATTAGCAACTAAGGCCATATTGCTCCGGGGATATGCGGTGGTCATTCCCTGACCTTTCCACATCCTCCGTATTTGGTGGGCATGGACTCGAACCCGGTCTAATCAAGAAGCGTGTGCTACGCACTGCTGCTCCTGCCCACCTGGCTACGGAGGCGCCACCGAGAAGGGTACATTGTACAAGGTTATTCAGTCTGGAAAAGACAGAAAGATTGTTATCATTGCAGATTAAGTAAAATGAATCAAATGTCCAATCATTTAGTGCAGTTGTTGGTTGATTCTATCAATTACAGAGCAGTGCTGAGAAAAAATTTAGTTAGGGTTAAATTTGAAAGTGTCTTCAATGTTACTAGACATGATAGGAGGAAGTACATGAGAGCCTTATCGATCAATTCAGCTTACCAATCAAAATGTACAAAAATATTTTCTCATGCTATCAAGTTAGTGCTAGGCAGATCAGAAAACTGCTAGCTTTGGGGATGGGGGAATTAGAGAGAGAGAATAATAGATTAATACAATAATCAAGGCAGAGGTGAAAGTGATTCTCCCACTACTTGTATCAGAACATGCAGCAGCCCAGAAGGCAAAGTACTGGGGAATTCAAGGCCAGCTGTAGGTCATTATGGAACAAGTAAATACAGTTGGGTTATAGTAACTAAGAATAAGAGCACGTGCATGTATACTTATACGTACACTAATGCTAGGAGCACCGTAAATAAATTTGAATTTCAAGTACTGATTAAATCATCAGATACAGACATTGTCGAGATATCAACACAAGGTCACTCAGACATAAGTGATGCTAAATTTGAATATGAGGAGTACAGTATTATTATTATTAGCTATATGGTGCTAGGAAGCCTGAGGCTTATGCTGCACCAACCAAAAAAAAAAAAATTCCCCGAGTTACCCTGTGGGGGGAGAGAGAGAGAGAGAGAGAGAGGAGAGAGAGAGATTGAGATTGAGAGAAGTAGAAGGGAATCGCCAAGAAAGAGAAGGACAATGATATCCAGCTCAGGATCCTGGGTGTGCCAAGCCCAAACTCACAAGATGTGAGCCCGTGGGATAATATATGTACGGGAAAGACAGATAGGACAGCAGGGTTGTGCTCTTGCTCTTAGTTAAGAAGCACAAAATCTAAGGCAGTGCATTGAGTTGACATTGGTGACTAGTGCAATGTTGAGTCAGTTTGTTTTAACATAAGCACTGGAAAAACAAAAATGAGAATAGGTACGTGTTATAGGCTTAATGGCTGTGATGAGTACAATGCAAAAGTATACTGGTGGGTTGGTCACACACACACACAAGCAAGACTTTTGTAGATTTATTGAATGACTGTTTTCTACAGCAGCGTGTTAGAGAGGCAAAAAGAGAGCAATACTCATGTGATTATCAGCAAGGATTCTTCCTGCATTATGAAGATGCAGATAAAAGAAGGGAAGGATTTTTATCAACAACAAATTCTATATGGGAAGCATTTAGAATTTGTTCTAAAAATTTGTATCTATGTCCACTTTATATCAATGGTTTAACTGTTGGCAATCCTACTCATGTTCCTGACAAACCAAATAGGTATTTTGAAATTTTGCATCAACATTCACACATAAATTCTCTGGGGAAGTGTGAAAGCCAGACATTTATTAAACTCTACTATTTATTTATCTAGCCTATTATTTAGGCTAGATAAATGATTTTGGTATAATAGAGAAGAAAGTGGATGGGAAATGTTTAAGTTAATCATACAAAAGGCACCTGGGGTGGTTGAGATCTATCTATTATATTAAGGGAGACAGCAAAACAAGTAACCAAACCCATAGCTATAATTAAGAGAGCATCTTTGAATTTGGGAAAGGTCACTGTAGACTGGAGATGTGTAAATGCATCCCCAATTTACAAAGGAGGATCACCAAGTAACATGAATAAATACAGACCAGTTAGCTTAATTTCTATTCCAGAGAAAATATAGAAGTAATGCAGAACCATCTAGACAGGAGTGCAGTTATCTGACCAATCAATTGTATACAATGTGCAGTAACAAAGGATTTGGAGGCAAAAAAACAATTTTGATATCATATACTTGGATTTCGGAAAGTTCAGGTAGAGACTGCCATAAATTAGCGCACTGTGGCATTAAGGGCAGGTTAGTATTATGGATAAAGGGATGGTTGAGTGGAGAAGACAGAGACTGGATATGAATGGACACTGCTTTTCATAGGCCATTGTTATTAGGAGAGTCCCACAGAGTTCAATGCTGTGCCCAGAGCCAGATTTAAACTTGTTGTGGCCCTAAGCTATAATATATATGAGGCCCTTCTCTCTTACAGTTTACATGTGACAATATTAAAAAACGATTTTTTAAGATGGAGCAAAGCCCCATGTGATGCAAGGCCCTAAGCTGTAACTTGTTTAGCTTAAGGGGCCTGACATAGCCGAGTGGGCATGGGTGAGAGTGCTAGTAGAACACACTCTTTGAGTGGACTGGGGTTCAAGCCCTTGATTGCTAAATATGATTGATGTTTGTATTGATGAATTATTATAAACTCCACTGATCTGGTGGTCATGCCAGAGTATAAACAAGAACCTTTTTTTATTTATTTTTATTTTTTTTTAATTTTTTTTTGTAAATCCAGTCTTGGATATTAACTCGTATTCTCAAAACTATACCATAGGTTTCCCAAACTGATTGGGGGAATGATCCTTATATGGTGCTGGAGCAATTATTTTGGGAGAGAGAGCAAACTATTAAAAGAAATAAAAACAAACTTTTATTAACTGCAATTTTATTGCAACTTTTTAAAGAAAACATAAAATGACTATCACAAAGTACAGTTGGAAAATCAAATAAGACTGACTACAACATCCTCGCGTGCACATGTCATGTGTGTATGTTTAAATGGGTACCAGATTTTCTACAAACAGTATTTCCATCACTCCAATTTGTACATGTGCACAACATCTGGATCACTGGAGGCGGGGCCAGATTTACACATAAGCTAAACAAGCTACAGCTTAGGGCCTCATATTACAAGGAGCCTTGTACATCTTAAAAAAAATCCTTTTTTAATATTGTCAGTGAACTATAAGAGAGAAGGGATTCACACATGTTATAACTTAGGACCAAAACAAGTTTAAATCCGGTCATGCATACGTTGCAAGACATCTGTTGGCTATTACCTGGTGATTAATTTCTTATTTCGTATTTTTCTATATTATTATTATTAGCTATATGGTGCAAGGAAGCCTGAGGCTTATGCTGCACCAGTCAGAAAAAAATAAAAATTCTGAATTACCCTGAGAGAGAGAGAGAGAGAGAGAAAACAAGAGTCAGAAATAGAAGGGAATCACCAAGAGAAGAGAAGAATGATATCCAGCTCAGGACCCTGGGTTTGCCAAGCACATACTCACCAGATGTTAACCCCTGGGGTTAATTTGATTTGAGATTATCAACTGAATAATTACGAGTAAGGGATGGAATAAGTGGTATAAATTGAGAGTTCAGGTTGAATTGTTGTCCAATAAGTGCCGAGGCAACAAAGGTGTCAGGATATCATATTCCGTGCACTGCAATTTGGGGAGGGGAGGGGTGGGGTAGCCTACCCCAATGGAAATGGCTAGTGAACTTTGTTCTTCCTTACAATAAAGATCATTTAGAATACATTACTTCATTTTTTTAAATAAATGATTAAACATATGTTACTTTAAATGTACTCTTAAATTTTTACAACTTAAAAGAGATGGTCAGTTGTTAGGAATTCCTTGATGCATCAGCTACACTGCACTAAGGCGTGTCAATTCATATGGCACTAAATGCGATCTTTTATCACATATTATGTCTATACAAGTGTGCTCTCGTGAGCCGAATTTTATGTCGTACTGACTGAAAAACCAGTAATAAATAATGGAGGGAACCTTCTATCCTCCACCTGAGATTGGATAGCTACATTCCCACTTAAAGGAGCTTTTAAGAATTCCTAGGCTCATACGGGATTTGAACCTAGGCCTCTCCAAAAACATATCACAAGTGAAGAAGAGCAGGGAGGAGAACCAGACATGAGTCATGCGTAAATTTGTTATTATAGTAGTAGTAGTAGAGGCATGTAATGCAAGAAAGCAAGCATATGAGCTTATGTAGCATCAGCCAAAAAAAAAAAAAAACAATTTCACACATCCATTCATCTCTAAAAGCTTGCCAGTTCCTCCTTGAATTTAATGAAGCTATCAACTTCCACAGCGACAGATGGAAGTTTGTTCAAGCAACGAATACCATTCTAGTAATAATATTTGCGATATGGTGGGAAAAAAAATTAAGGCCATATTAGTAAAAAAAAAAAAAAAAAAAGTAAATAAGTCTTCATTTTCAAGAACAAGTTCATTGATGTTGATTTCACTTTCTGTTAATTCTCTACACCATCTCTCTCTCTCGATTAAATTAAAAAATTACCAAGACTGCACAGTAGGCTCATCTTTATGCACAGAAAAAAGCAGTGTTTGTTGATTTTACATTAAAAGTTTTCATTTTTAAAAATTTCACTCAACATTACAATACATGGCTTAATTAGATAAAAAAAAAACAAAACAAAACACGATTCACTACACACAGAAATACATGCTTGTTTATTTTATATCATACAAACTCATGTGGGAGAACAGTCTTCCAGTCAACCAACAAACACTAAACACTGTTTGGATTGGTGTACTGCTGGCCATTTCGGGGAATTTCGAGCAATGGAAAGAGTTCCTGTGGAATGATGGTTGTGAGATCCTGTGATCAGAATTGACAATGAAATTTCAGTTTGGTGAATAAACTCTGGAAAGCTACCTACTCTTATGCATCTTTGCACCAAAGAAGTGAAGCGGATGAAAGCAAATGTGTTAATTCTAGTAGTAGTAGTTCCAGCTGAAACGATTTGTCACCAGAAATCCTCGATGCCATGTCTTTTATATTGATATTTTGGACAACTCCTTGTTTCCTACAATGGCAGTTTCATGGAACTGTTCCTTCCTTATTCCAAAACATTATCATACAAAAATTATCTTTCTTATTCGTTACTATGCTCCATAAAGCCATCCATTTATATTTACACACCTTTGGAGGAAAACTAGGTTCCATAATTTGTCTAATCATTCCACAGGCGTGATCTGATTCTCACCAAAATATTTCACCTTGGAAATATATTGTAGCCTTGAGGAAACAAACATTATTATCATTAGCCATATGGTGCAAGGAAGGCTGAGGCTTATGCTGCATAAGCCAAAAAAATTTTTTTCTGAATTACTCCGGTAGAGAGAGAGAGAAATAGAATAGAATCACCAAGAAAAAGAAGAATGATGATATCCAGCTCGGGACCCTGCGTGTGCCTAGCCCATACTCACCTGATGTTAGTCCCTGGGGTTGCATTGCAACAACAAATTTTCGAACGGATGGATGCAGTAAACTATATTGTGTTTTATGATCCTATAAGGAGAGAGAGAGGAACCAGTTTAGAAGCAGACTTTTAAACATCAGATATTTAAATATATTATTCTCAAACAACGTAGTGAAATACTGCAATTCTCTTCAAATAGAGCCAGGGGGTCTTTGTTCCGAGAAAATATATGATGTCAGTGCTGCAGGAAATATATCAATTTCTCCACTCTAGAAATAATCAGATTATTTCCAGCGACTCTGCTAGTTGTAACTTAAGAGCTTGTTTGATTGACTAACCTTTCTTTCTCAGTGTCTCCAGATTATCTCCTATGAACTGTCAATATTTGAAGATACTTTAAAATAACAACCTGCATATAAATTGTGAATATGTATTGATGATATGTTATTTTGGAAATTATTTAAATGATATTTTGGGTAACTGAAAAAATTGTTAGGGAATGAACACTCTTCTAGCAAAATTGCTGTCCTGGGGTAAAATTCTTGTATTAAACTGATAAATAATGTTTGTGAGGAGCTGGAATGTTGGATCAGTCAAAAGACTTTCATGAAGGATCATTGTTTCCATTCAGGGCAATGGTAGATGACACATTAATGAGTTCTCCAACATTACAGATGTTTATCCGAAAAAATTTGAGAGGATACAGTATGTATCTATTATATAATCATGTTAGCTACATGTTAATCTCTCCCAGTCTTATACATAACAATTTATTTGACAAATGGACCACAATATTAATATCCACTTGTGATATAATTTATATAGATTGCAGGAGCTAGTTTTGGTCCTTGAGGGTAGTATAAATGATTATGGTACGCATACTGCACGTTTGAATTTTTATTTTACCACAAAAAACAAAAACATGATCCATTGTTAACTGAACACTGCTGTAATGGTTACCATAACGGTGTACACTAAGTTGTAAACTCTTCTAAAAAGAAGAGTTTACAACTTAGTGTACAACTACTGATGACCTTCTTGTATAATATATATGTATTATTTTAACTACAGTTCCACACAATGAATTTATAATTCATTCAATCAGTACAATTGTTTAGATGACATGCATTCAGGAATGTGCAGCACCTGTGTGCAAAAATTTATATGGAAAACCATTAATTAAAAACATCAGAAAATAATATTCTAAAATTTAACATAATTTCTCTCTAAATCAACCCAAAATTATCACTATTAATTTTATGAAAGTTATTAATTATCAACAATTTTAATTTTTAGATTGATAATGTCATGAAAGTAAGGTGCCATTGAATTATTTTTTAAGTACTTTGCAACGAATTTTACATTTGACCTCCAGGTGCCTGTGTGCATTGCACACATGGACAGCATGGCCCTGCATGCATTTCTGAAAGAAACTTAGGAACAAACACAGTCTTGCAAAACAACTGTTACTGATTGCGTGGAACGTCAATATGTAACAGCTACTGTGAATAACAGGGCCCAGCTTGAGGTAAAAGCAAACCAGGCCATGACTATGCTCCAAAACTGTGCTAGGATCCATGACTTTAAAGTATCGTCAGAAAAAACTACATCCATACTACTCAAGGGCAGATTTGACATCTGCAGTCTGCCCCAAATTAAGATTGACACCAAGACTATTGGTGTCAATCTTAATTTGGGGCTTAACCGACAAAATGAAATACCTTGGCTTTGTTCTCGATAACAATCTTTCCTTCAAGCAGCACCTATCGAGATGACTTCAGACGACCAAATCTTTCAGGGCTGTTCGATTATTCTGATGATGAAGCCACAGAAAATTGTGCAATCATCGACTGTGGAAGTGACAATGAAGAGGACGGCATCATCGAAGATTTCCATACACAATCTGCCAATCAAGATGATGAAGACGATTCCTCATCAGATGATGACGTACCTTTGTCAAATTTATCTTCAGGTAATTTTCTTCGTGTTTTGGATGTGCCTATCAATTTGAAGGGTAAAGATGGTCACAAATGGAGTGGTAAAAAACCGACAAGGTCTAGAACTCCACAAAGAAATATTATCTTTCATCCACATGGGCCTAAAGGACCAGCTTGCAATGTAACCTCAGAGGAAGATACATGGGGCTTTTTTTTTCTCAAAATAACTTGGAGAAAATAGTCGATCACACCAACGTTGAAATCCATGCACAGAGGGCAAAGTATACAAATGACAGAGCTATGTAGAACCAGGAAGACGAAAGTGAAGATGCCAAAAGCTCATCTACTGTACATCCTTCTTTCGCTAAGGATACAACTGTGAAAGAAATAAAAGCACTGATTGGGCTTTACTACTTCAAATTTTGTCAAGCAAGATTTGAATTTCTCACAAATTGTTTACGTTTCAATGATTGTTCTACCAGGAAAACCAGGCGAGAAACTGACAGACTGGCACCAATCAGGGATATCTTCGATCACGTTGCCAAAATTTCCAAAAAGCTCTACAGTCCTTCAGATTGCTGCACTTTAATGAAATGTTGTTAGGATTCAGAGGCCGATGCATCTTCAGAATGCACATTCCCAGCTGTTATTCATTGTTATTTTTTTTTTTTTTTAGGAGCATTAGCAACTAAGGCCATATTGCTCCGGGATATGCAGTGGTCATTCCCTGACCTTACCGCATCCTCCGTATTTGGTGGTGACGGGCTCGAACCCCGGTCTAATCAAGAAGCGTGTGCTACGCACGGTTGCTCCTTCCCACCTGGCTACGGAGGCGCAACATTCCCAGCAAGCCGGATAAATACGGTATCAAAATTCTGATGTTGTGTGATAGTAAGACTGGGTATATGATTAGAACATTTGTGTATGTTGGGAAAGACTCTACTCCTAGAAATATTCCAGCTGCAGAATTCTTCACCATGACTTTGATTGAACCAATTCACGGTACCAACCGTAACCTAACTTGCGATAATTGGTTTTCATCAATACCTGTAGCCAAACAGTTGCTCAAAAAGCAGATGACTATGGTTGGCACGCTTCGAAGAAACAAAAGAGAAATACCGCCCAGTTTTCTTGATGTAAAAGATCATGTTCACAACACAGCTAAATTTGGATTTTCTGAAGAACTCACTCTGCTGTCCTATTGTCCACCAAAGCCAAAACAGAAGAAGATAGTAATGATGTTGTCAACTATGCATTTAACAGCAGACAAAGATGCAACAAACCCATTACCGGAGGTGGTGGAGTTCTATAACAAAAGAAAAGGTTGCGTCGATTTGATGGACCAATTATGGAACAAGCACACGGCGTCTAGGACAAAAAGATAACCAATGGCCATTTTCTTTGGACTTCTGAATATAGTAGGTGTCAATTCATACATACTTTTCAAAATGACATCAGACTCAAAAGAAAAACGACGCCAATTTCTGAAAAAATTAGCCCTGGATTTGATAAGACCACAAATGGAGCAGCGATTCACTTAGTCAACTTTGACGTCATCTCCAGACCCTCCTAGGTAGTATCCTGCAAAAAAAGCGGCCATGTGTTGAAGAGGCACCTAGTGTTAATGCCAAAAGAAGATGCATTACATGCCCCAGGGGTAAGGACCGAAAAACTAAGGTGGTATGCACCCTTTGCAAAAACCCTATTTGTGGCGAACATACCAAAGCTATGTGCCAAGACTGTGTTACTAAAGTATTATAAGTATAAATATTTTGTTACTCTTGATTGTTTATAAGTTCTAAATTTCTAATAAAAAAATTGTGAATTGTAAAGTTTTTTCATTTTTAAATTATAAGCATTCCAATTTTGGGGATCCTGGGACCCCAGGGTAGTAATAGTGTTTCTCCCAGGGTGGGTAGGGTATAAGGGTTAAAAGACATTCATAACTGTGGTGGTCTTAGAGATAACCTCCAGTTTTTATTAAAAATTTTCTGTCAGTTTTATGCTTTTTGCTATCCAAGTTAATTCTTTACTGCACAACTTCCTCCAACTATGAACAGTGCTCTTTGTTGATAACTTTAGTGTTTTACACAGTAGACGTGCAAGTAAGATTCATCGAAAGACAATTGCAGCAAACTATTGATTGCCTAAACTCCTGGACAGTGGATTCTCAGCTCAAGAGACAATTTGCATGCATATTTTTTTCACAAATAGAGCCTTTACCCTGAACCAGAACAAAAACTCAGACAAAATATCATTCCAATAGCCTAAGACAGAATTACCTGGGGTATTTGTTAAGGGGTTGACATTTTTCCAACAAATCCATCACCTGAGGACCAAGTACATGAGGGGTCAGAATCTCCTGTGTGCTGCTATTTCATCTACCAAGTTGGGGAGCAGATCATTGCATTTTAATTTGCCTCTATTGTGCACTTGTTCAGTCTAAACCTGATTATGTGTGACAGGTTTACACCTCAGCTAGAAACAGTGTATTGCAATGGCTAGACCCTATCCATCATCAGGCCATTTGTATTGCTACTGGACTTTTATTAAAAAATCCCTGCCAGACCACACCACACGGATATCAATTTTTGAACCACAATGGAAATATCTTTATTACACTCATCAAACAACTAACTATCCCTTTGGTGTTCATGTCCAAGTTTTACTCAGAGATCTTAATATCACAGTAGATAATGTTGCCTAGTCACCAAGGCATCTCCCCCCCCCCCCCCGACATGCTCACTTACCATCATGCAACTCCTCCATTAAATATTGGGGAAAGGCCAACACTCTTTCTCTCTACTTGAAACTCTGTACTGCCCATCGAGCTGAATACTGACTTTTACCTATCTTTAGCGATGGCTCTACTGCTACCTTCCCGGATAATACAATATCTGAGAGGATTCTCCACAAATGCAGTATGTACAGAGCAGAGTTGTATGCTACAGAGTTAACATTAGGTCATTACAACCCACAATTACCAAAGGTATATGATATACACATTAAGTGCATTGCAGGCCTTATCAGGGATGAGATTTAATCCTCATCTGGTTCTGTCCCAAGTTCATCAGATGCTACATTCTCTTTCTGAATGTTCATTTGACATCTGATTCTTCTAAATCCAAAGTCACATTGGAACCAGGAATAATGATCTTGGGCATGCTACAGCCAGACTGGCATAACCCCAGAACAGTCACTGTCTGTTAATTCCTTATACAGACCACAAACAACTAATACATAATAGATGCCAGTCCTAATGGCATCAAAACTCTCTCTCTCTCTCAGGGTAACTTGGAATTTTTTTTTTTTTTTTGGCTTGGTCAGCATAAGCTTCAGGCTTCCTTGCACTGTATGGCTAATAATAATAATATGGCATGGAAAGGTCACAAACAAGTTATATCAGATTAAGCCTGCAATTGAACTCTGCTAGTCTAGCCTGTGCACAAACCTTCCATATGCATTCCCTAATATCTTATAAGCATATCTTATGCATTCCTTTTTGTTGAGAACTGATGAATCCCTTGTGTATGAAAACATTAAGTTTCCATCTTTATTTTTCAAAGTGTGCACGCATTAGAAATGAATGTTGTATATTTTTTTCCACTTTTAATTATCTGACTAAACCTATAGTAAGATACTGACAATCTGACAATGACCATGTGTTGGCTGTTTTTAAATACTTAAAATTATTAAACCAGCCAACATCCATTTACTGTCCAACTTCAAACTGACAGAACCAACTTTTCATCTTCCTCGTTTATTCATTCAACTGCAGTTTTCTGGAACAATCTTCCTTCATACGTATTTCCTAAAAATTATAGTCTACAGAAGTTCAAGTCCAATGTCAACAAATATCTTATTTCATCTTCTCAACCTCCAACCCAAGCATGGTACTAAGTACTATAGGTTCTAATAGCTCTCGTGTTTGGGGTTTACATAAAAAAAATAAAAAAAAAACTTGTTAAAATTTATTTAAAATATACTCTTATTACATATACACTATAAATATATACTTATATATCATTTATACATGTCTGACAGATATTTATTCTTATACAGCCTATAAATACCTTTTTGGTCCTTGAGGTTGTCACAGAAATTCTCTCAGATATACCAGACAAGCTGTACTTGCTACCTGGGAGTCTAAAACGCTGATGGAACTGATATTCGGGTGACACTCAAGTCAAGTGGAACCAATTTCGGTGAAGTCCGGACGGCCTGTGACAGCCAAATCCTCTGCTTGCACCTTCACGATGGTGGGACTGTTAGTAATCCTGGGTATAACCTCCATGCACAAGTACATGGTGGGAGACCACCCAGGTGTGAGACAACATAAGCAGGGGTCGAGGTGTGGCGTTCACACCACATGGAAGAATGCTGCTCCTCTATGTTACCAGGCAGTACTAGATGGTAGATGACACTTATCAACCGGTACAATACCACCACTTTGCTTATTGGAGGCTTGAAGTGGTGGAACCCATGTTTAGTCTCTAGAGCTAAGTTCTGGTCAACCCTTCCCTATCTCTTCCATCATGCAGTATGATTGATGACTTTTGAGATTATGATGAACATCGTGGCGAGATCCAATATTCCTTACATTTCGAGGGTACAGCTCTAAATAAACCGGTGTTCGCAGGCCGGCCACTAGTTAGTACACCGGACCGAACCTATTGGTAACTCTCTAGGAGGCTTCCCAATCAGCGAGTGTATAATCGTGCTACCTCTACCCTGCCAGATAGTGACTGGAGGGAGTCCGAGTAGTGTGTATGCGGGGAGCATTGTCGAGGCCACGTTATGTCAAGAATCTGAGTATATTCTTACCATGTGTTATGCCATATCCAAAAATTTCATTACTTCATACAGCATGTCCCACTCACTTTTTCTTACTATTGAATACACCATGAATTGTCAAACTAATAGAGCAAGCTTATCTGTGAAAAGATCTAAACCTCCCAAGCACTTCCTAATCCATTTCACAAATATAAGTGGTCTCAATTCTAATCTCAACGATGTCCATTTCCACTTGCTGTCTGCCAAACCCCATGTACTTTTTCTGACAGAATCTCAGTTATCGGTTCATTCAAATACTGCTCATCTCAGTTACCCAAATTATTCACTGTATGATTCCTTTCACCTCAAAGGTGGTACTTGTGCATATATCCGTTCTGATATTCCCTGTCAGAGACTAGGTAATTTGGAATCTCCTCTCTTTGATCTTCTCTGGCTTAAAATCTCTCTACCTCATTGTGTCAAATTCATCTGTTGTCTCTACCGTTCTCCCAACTCCACTAATCACGTGGAGCTCTTTGACTTCCTCTCTTTGCAACTTGACTTTCTCCAGTCTAACTTTCCTAACAATGAGGTAATTTTCCTTGGTGATTTTAATGTTCACAACTCCAGCTGGCTTTCCTTTTCTAGTCACACCAACCCAGCTGGTCGAGTTGCTCATGCTTTTGCAATTACAAATGACCATGCACCGATTGTTCATTTACCTATAAGAATACCGGACAATCCTAATCATACAGCCAACACGTTTGATCTTTTTCCCACAAACAACCCTTCTAAGTGCGCAGTCGAAGTGAGAAGTCCTTTAGGCACTTCAGATCACAACTTGGTGATTGTCTCTTATCCAATGCAGCCTTTATCTCATGGCTGCATTGGATAAGAATGCAAAATGGGATGACCTGCGAGATTTCTTTTCTTCTTTTCCTTGGTCGGATTACTGTTTCAGAACTTCTGATGTCAACGTCTGCTCAGATTGTATCAGTGAAATTATTCTTGCAGGAATGGAATCCTTTGTCCCACACCTCACTTTAAAATCTTTTCCTCTATCTAAACCTTGGTTTTCCAATAAATGTGATAAGGCTGTTCAAGAGAAGAATGTTGCATATCGTAATTGGCTTGTTTCTAATTCTTCAGTTTCATATTCTGCCTACACCAAAGCTTGCAACAATTGTAAAGCAGTTATTAATCAGTCCAGTCCAAACTAGAGTTTGAACAGGCTAAGAGTTGAAAACTTGCTTCTTGTCCTAATGGTAGCCGAGCATTCTGGTCTCTTGCCAAAGCTATTGGCCGCAACTTTTACTCATCTCTGCTCCCACCTCTGTCCAAACCAGTTGGTTCCATTGTCACTTCAGCCAAGGATAAAGCTGACCTGCTAGTATCCCATTTTTCTTCCAGCTCATGTATTAATGATCTTGATAAAACACCTCCTACCATTCCCAACACACTCCATTCAGTGCCTCCTGTGGTCTTCCGTCAAAAGGATATCAGAAGGATTTTGATGAATCTTGATGCTAAGAAAGCTCCAGGTCCTGATGGTATTTCTCCACTTGTTCTCAAAACCTGAGTTCCTGAACTTACTCCTATTCTTTGCAGCCTTTTTTCACTTCCTTATTCCAAAGGTGTTTTTCCTTCTGCTTGGAAATTTGCTCATATCCAGCCAGTTCCTAAAAAGGGTGACAAATCCCTCCCATCCAATTATCATCCCATTGCAATTACTTCTACTCTTTCTAAAGTAATGGTGAAATCAACTAACTGCCAACTCTTAAACTACCTAGAAACCTTCCGTCTGATCAACGATCACCAGTATGGATTCCGTCAGTGTCGATCCACTGGTGATATTCTGGCTTATGTTACCCATTTATGAACTAATTCAATGGAAAGGTTCGATGAAACACAAGTAGTTGCTCTTGACATCTCAAAGTCTTTCGATCATGTTTGGCATAAAGGTCTTCTAAACAAGCTTCCATCTTATGGTTTGCCAACTGTTTTTAGTAATTGGTTATCCAGGTTTCTCTCTGATCGCTTACTGAGGGTGATGGTAGATGGCTCTCTGTCTTGTAACTTCTCCACTAATGCCGGTGTCTCCCAAGGTTCAGTTCTTTCCCTCACTCTTTTCCTCTTGTATATTAATGACCTTCTTCCATTGACTGGAAATCCTATCCATAGTTTTTCCAATGATAGCACATTGCATTCTACTTTCCATTTTGAGAAACCTTGCTCTGCTCAATCAGCTTCAATTTCTCGAAAATCTGCTACCAATTCCTTAAATGTCAATCTTCAGGTAATTCTCCAGTGGAGCAAAGACACATTAGTTGATTTCAACCCCTTCTAAAACTCAGTCTTGTCTTATATCTCGCAAAAAGGATTCTTCTGCTCCTATGCTTATCTTTAGTGACACTCCGATTTCTAGACAAAATGATATATCTCTTTTGAGGATTACCCTGACTTCTAATCTCTCTTGGCACAAACACATTACAAATATTGCTTTCTCTGCATCTAAAAAACTTGGTTTTCTCTTTCGCTCTCTGTGTTACTTTTCTTCCAAACAGCTGCTCACTCTGTATAAATCGCAAATCTGCCCTGCCATGGAATATTGTTCACATCTTTCTTAGCATCAAACACCCCAAAACTTCTCTCAGGCTTCTTGATTCCATTCAGAAAAGGGCAGTTAGGTTAATTCGTGATTCATCTCTAACAGAGTCTCTCAACTTGCTGTCTCATAGACATACTGTTTCTGCTGCATGCCTCTTCTACAGATACTTCCATGGGCACTGTTCTTCTGAATTGGCTTCTATAATTCTCGCTCTCTCTTTCAAAACAGTCCGAACACGTGCGACCACCAGCCAACATCCATTTATTGGCCAATTTCAAACTCACAGAACCAACTTTTCATCTTCCTCGTTTATTCATTCAACTGCAGTTTTCTGGAACAACCTTCCTTCATACGTATTTCCTGAAAATTACAGTCTACAGAAGTTCAAGTCCAATGTCAACAAATATCTTCTTTCATCTTCTCAACCTCCAACCCAAGCACTGTACTAAGTACTATAGGTTCTAATACCTTTCGTATTTGGGGTTTACATAAAAAAAAAAAAACTTGTTAAAATTTATTTAAAATATACTCTTATTATACTATAAATATATACTTATATATCATTTATACATGTCTGGCAGATATTTATTCTTATACAGTCTATAAATACCTTTTTACATAGTGACCAATTTTCATGGGTCACTGAAATTATTTATTGTCTTTACATCTTTTGCTGTTTTTATTCATTTACTGTTTTGATGCATTATAGCCTGTGTTGCTGATGCATCAGTAACCCCTAAACCAAACCAAATTCGGTTGACAATGTGTGACAAATTCATAATGAACAATCTTCATGAGTCAAAAAATACAATAAGCATAACCTCCATATTTGATAGAGATTGTCTTGCTTTTTGAGCATTGGAAAAGACAGTCTTCCATTAAAAGGACAGAGTTTTTGTTTCTGGGTCACATCGAAACACCCATGGTTCATCACCAGTTGTGAGGGTCAGCAGCACATTAGTTAAGATTCTGACATGTGAGAACTTGTCACTTTCTGTAATTATCAGTGAGTATGCAAGACACAAATTGGTTGAAATGCATTTCATTTTTATTGTGTTAAAATTGGTTGATATGTCCCATAAAAAAAAAACCAATTTCACTAGAAACTTTTCAGATTATTCATGGAACGTTGATCACTCCTGATCAGATTATGAACAGTGATTCAATCATTTGTTTTTCAAGTTGAAGGGCAACCAGAGTGAGGATTATCTTCAACAGGCAAGTGGCCTTCTTTGAACCTTGCAAACCAGTGAAAAGTCTTCAAACAACATCTTCTATGAAAACTGTTTTTAACATTTCTTCTATTTCTGTTGCACTTTTTCTCAAATTTGGAACAAAACTCGATACAGATTCAGTGTTCAGTAAAATCACTCATTTAAAAATGCAACAAAGAACATAAAATACCTTCTATTTTTGCTAAATCAGACTAACTGCAAATAAAGTGATTCCCAAGTTACCTGTATAGACGAGTGTCCAAACGCGTTGTGACAGATTGCAACATACTACAATGCTTCTTCAAGATAAAGTCAGTTTCAAACTTTCTGATCACACCTCAAAGTTGTCAAAGTTACTTCTTGCATCCATCTGTTTTTTGACCTTACAATAATAATTAATCAGATTAGTTTAATCAGACTACCTTAAGGCCTGAGGTGATATTAGCATTCTCTCATCCAAGAAGATCATTCCTTAATCTAATAATAATCATATAAACATTCCTAACAATTTGATGCACTTATGTGTCATCTTTTTAGTATAACTGGACATACACCATCCATACCCTGGAACTTTACTCTCCCACAGTTTTTCTAGTGGATATTTAGAACAGAACGTTATATCTTATTTTACAACAATCTAGCTCATCACTATCCCTCCCATTTGAATATACTTTTAGCAATAGCATTATTAAAGGAACATGAAGCAAGAAAGCAAGCTTATATAGCATCAGCCAAAATAAAACACTTCTCATTTCACCCATCCACTTGCTCCAAATGTTTGTCTAGTTCTGCCTTGAATCTGTAGTAGTAGTGGCATGTGATGCAAGAAAGCAAGTGTATGAGCTTATTCAGAATCAGCCAAAAAAAAAAATCACACCATTCCCTCCAAATGCCTGTCCAGTTCCTCCTTAAATTTATTTAACATATCAACTTCCACAATGACAGATGGAAGTTTGTTCCAGCAATTAACCACCCGCTGGCTAAAGGCAAATTTCCACACATCTATTCTACATCTGTCTTTTCTTATTTGAATTTATGCCCCCTTAGGTTCTTACTCTGAACAGGTGGAAGGATCCCATCAGAATTCAGCGTGCTCAACCCATTCAAGGCCTTATACACCTCAATCAGATCACCGCGCAGGTGGGCACCTCTGTAGCCAGGTGGGCAGGAGCAGCAGTGCGTGGCACACGCTTCTTGATTACACCGGGGTTCGAGCCTGTGACAACCAAATATGGAGGATGCGGATAGGTCAGGGAATGACCACTGCATATCCCTGGAACAATATGACCTTAGTTGCTAATGCTCCTAAAAACCCAATAACAACATAACAACCGTGCAGGTGCCTAGTCTCCAGCCACTGCAATTTGCAGAACTTAAGCCGCTCTTGGTAAAAGGATCCCTTCATTCCCCTCACCAATCTTGTTGCCCTTCTCTGTACACGCTTGAGCAAATCTACATCCTTCCTAAAATGAGGCCTCTAGACATGTATGCAGTACTCAAGGCGTGACCTGATCATTGCCTTATACAGAGGGATAATCACCTCCTTTTCCCTGCTAGCAAAATTCCTATATATCATTGACAAAACCCAATGACCTGCCCTGGCAGCCTGTCTGCATTGCTCAGAAAACTTCATGTCTGACTGCACAATTACTCCCAGGTCTTTTTCGTTTTCTACCACCTTAAGTGTACACAGTTGGTACGTTTCTCTGGGATTACTTCTACCCATATGCAGTACTTTGCATTTGTCAAGGTTAAACTTCACTTGCCACTTCTTAGCCCATCTATCCAAATTATCTAGATCCTGTTGCAATAGCACACTGCCATTACTGTCATTAACAACCCTGCCAACCTTTGTATCATTTGCAAACTTCGACACTAAGCCTGATATATACCTTCATCAATATCATTGATAAATATACAAAACAACAGATGACACAACACCGAACCCAGTGGTTTAAGCTATCAACTTCTACAATGACAAATGGAAGTTTGTTCCAGCAATCAACCACCCGGTGGCTAAAGGCAACTTTCACACATCTATCCTATTTCCTCAAAAAAAGTTGAGGAAATATGATAGATGTGTGGAAGTTATTTCAACTGTCTTTCCTCAATTTGAATTTATGCCTTTTAAGTGATAATTCTGAAAAAAGAGAAAGAATCCCATCAGCAACAAAACCATTCAAGATTTTATACACCTCAGTCAGATCACCTTGCAGGTGCCTAGTCTCCAGACACTGTAATTTGCAAAACTTAAGCCTTTCTTCATAAGAGCAACCCTTTGTTCCATTCACTAATCTTATTGCCCTTCTCTGTACTCATTCCAGCAGCTCTACATCCATCTTAAAATGAGGCCTCCAGACCTGTATACAGTACTCAAGGCGTGGCCTGACCATTGCCTTATACAAGGGGATAATCACCTACTTATCCCTACTAGAAAAATTCCTGTATATCATTGACAAGACACCATGAGCTACTCTTGCAGACCAGCAATGTCAGAAAACTTCATATTTGCCTGCACAATTATCCCCAGGTCCTTTTCATTCTCTACCACTGCCAGCATAGTACCACACGGTTAATACGTTACTCTGGGGTTACTGCTTCCCATATGCAGTACTTTACATTTGTCAATGTTAAACTCTAGTTGCCACTTCTCAGCCCATCTGGCCAACTTTTCTAGATGACATTGTAGCAGCGTACTGTCATTAGTGTCATTAACAACCCTACTGACCTTTGTATCGTCTGCAAACTTGGACATTAAGTATGATCTGCAATCATCAGTATCATTAATAAATACAATTAGTGATAAATACAATTAATTAATAAATTAGTGTCTTTAACAACCCTACTGACCTTCGTATCGTCTGCAAACTTGGACACTAAGTATGATCTTCAATCATCAGTATTGTTAATAAATACAGAAAACAATAATGGACCCAACACTGAACCCTGGAGGACTCCACTAATAACATTAGCCGACGAAGAGCCGTGTCCATTGATTACCACTCTCTGCCTTCTCCCACTCAACCATCCCTTTATCCATAACAGCACTTTGCCTCCAATGCCACACTGCTCCAATTTGTGCAGCAGTCTTCCATGTGCAACAGTATCAAAAGCATTTCTAAGATCCAAATATATGACATCAAAATTATTATTTGCATCCAGTTCCTTTGTGACCACATCATAGCATCCAATCAAATTGGTCAGACAAGACTTCGCCTTAACAAACCCATGCTGTGTCTGAGCTATAACTGAAGTCTTATCTAGATTATCCTGCAGTGCCTCTTTAACCAGTGCTTCCATTAATTTCCCTAGAACGGAAGTTAAACTAACAGATCTGTAATTACTTGTGTAGCTCTTTGATCTTTGATCCTGCAAATGTGAATTGGGATCACATTTATATATCTTCAGTCCATGGGTACCCCCCCCCCTGACTCTAAGAAGCTCTCATAATTATGGCTAAGGGTTTGCTTACTTCATTTGCTGCCTCCTTTAATATAACTGGGTAGATCCCATCCACCCCAGGTGCCTTCCTTATGTTTATCTTCAACAATATCTCCTTAACTTTGCTCTCAGTATTACAAAATCTAGCTCACTGCCAGAGTTTAATTCACCTCTGGCATTCCCCTATCTGAATAACTCCTCATGTGTGAATGTAGATGCAAAATACTCATTTAGTTTGCTAGCTACCTGAGTAGGATCATCAACAGTTAAACCATCAATATCAAGTGGAATAATCTGATTCATCCCCTTCCTTCTAAAATTTACACAAGTAATGGACTCTTTGCTGTTTTCTTTGCATCCTTTGCCAAAGATTTCTCTTAATCTGCCTTTGCCTACCAACCTCCTTTGTGACTTGGTTACAGACCAGCTTATATCTATCATAGGCTTCCATGTCAACTGTTAATTTATATGCACCCCATGCATTTTTCTTCTCTGCCACATGTCTCATTATTTCATCTGACATCCTAAACCTTTAACAATATTTCTTACTTGGTATGAGAAGCCTAGTAGCTTCCAAGATTAATTCTTTGAATTCTTCCCATTTTGAATTTGCTGTTGGTAACATCATTAGTTGGTCTCACTGTATAGAATTTAAACAGTCTGAAACAGACTGTTTAAATTTAAGACTTTAAGACAGACTGTTAAGAATTTAAACAGTCTGAGACAGGCCACTACAGTCACCTTTACAAAAGCAAAAACCCTTCCCTTTACCCCTGATGATAGTACTTTTCCCCTAGATGGCAATACTTTCAATTGTAAAGATCATGCCAAAAGTATCTTCAATTCATCTGTCACTTTGGTTAGATTTTCTGTGATTCCACAGTTTTTATATTGTGAGGGGGGAGTCTATCTGGTTTACTCTGATATAAATGATATTGATGATGGTATATCAAGCTTAATGTCCAAGTTTGCACACGATACGAAGGTTGGCAAGGTTGTCAAGGACACTACTGACACTATGCTGCTGCAACAGGATCTGGAAAGGTTGAGCAGATGGGCTGAGAGGTGGCAAATGAAGTTTGACATTGACAAATGTAAAGTACTATATATGGGAAACAGCAACCCTTAGCAACGTATCAACTCTGTGGTACTACACTGACAGTGGTAGAGAATGAAAGGGACCTGGGGGTGGTTGTGCAGGCGGATATGAAGTTCTCTGAGCAGTGCAGATGGGCTGCAAGAGTAGCTCATGGTGTATTGTCAATGATATATAGGAATTTTTCTAGCAGGGATAAGAAGGTGATTATTCCCTTGTATAAGGCAATGGTCAGGCCACACCTAGAGTACTGTATACAGGCCTGGAGACCTCATTTCAAGAAGGATGTAGAGCTGCTGGAACGAGTACAGAGAAGGGCAACAAGATTAGTGAATGGAACAAAGGGGTGCTCTTACGAAGAAAGGCTTAAGTTTTGCGAATTACAGTGTCTGGAGACTAGGCAGCAGCGAGGTGATCTGATAGAGGTGTACAAAGCCTTGAATGGTTTGAGCATGCTCAATGCTGATGGGATTCTTCCTCTTGCTCAGAATAATCACCTGAGAGGGCATAAATTCAAATTGAGGAAAGACAGATGTAGGATAGATGTGCGGAAATTTGCCTTTAGCCAGCGGGTGGTTGGTAGGTTGAACAGACTTCCATCCCTTGTCGTGGAAGTTGATAGCCTAAATAAGTTTAAGGCTCGGCTGGACAGGTATTTCGAATGAACAGAGGGGTGAAGTGGAAGTGGTTATTTTTTATTTATTTATTTTACTTTAATTTTTTTGGCTGATGCTGCATAAGCTTGCTTTCTTGCATCAAATGCCTCTACTAATGCTAAAATGGCTCTACTCTGTTTTTGTATAAGTATGATTTCTTGTCCCACATTCTTATATTTCTTTGCCAGTGAGTTCTCATACTCAGCTTTTGTTTGTCTTATCCACTCAGTGGTTATTACAAATATGCTAATAACTGGCATATGAATCTCTGATGGTCCATGTATCCCTTTTTTTTTGCTCTATTAAACCTTTAAGATTTGTTTGCATCCATTTTGGCATCTTTATTTTGTAGTACTTCCACACCATTTCAAATTTGTTTGTGGTTTCCAAGATAAATCACTTAAGTATTTCCCATAATTAATTTGTATCCAAGTGATACAGCTGAAGAAATACCTTAATCCACTATAGTGCTATCTCTAGAAAGAAGTCCATACTTCTTCCTTTGATCACTGATATTTCTCTGAATGTTACCCATTTTAAGACATTGTTCCTGCACTTTCCTACCCTTAATACGACACCCCAAGTCAAACAAATTTGAACCCCCTTGTTACCTCTCTGACATGCTGGCATAAATAAGAGTCAATCTTACTGAATAACCCTTTGCAACTGATTTTCAGTAGTAAATAGTAATCCTAGTTAAAATTTGACACTGATAAATTTGGTTCTCTATCACTGATTTATGGATTTATACTTTCTTATTTATAAAAATCATTTTCTTTATATTATTTTATAAATCCAGATTGAAAAAAAAAAAATGTTTACAAATGCATTTTACTCTTGATATTGTTTGCTTGTGTCTACTAAACCAAATGCATATCTTCAGCAAGCTTGATTCAGAATTTTCATTAAATTTTAAAAAAATTGTATTTATCTCTCCACATATTTTATTTTTAGTATGTCTTTTATCTTATATAGAACTAAAAATAAAGTATCCATTGAAAATAAAGAACATAAAATTACTATGGATATGTTGAACCGATCATATTCCTCTGCCTTCCAAGCAAGAGCCATTGGACAGATTCCCATTATCACAGGAAAAGCAAAGTTCTTTAATGCAAAGGACGGCATCAAACTGATCCGACAATCTTCTGAGGAGAATAATGCTCATCTGAATTTGGATCATCAACCAGACATTTCAAGGGTTGGAGATAAGAGGTTTACACCATCCCTGTTGCTTTCTGAAAACAGCAGATTACATTTCACCTTAAATGCAGGTAGCCAAAATACCATCAGATCGTCAGTCAAGTTAAAAAGTGCTAAATCACCTCCACCTCTTTTGGATACTGGTATGTATTCCAAATTTTATAACTATAAACTACAATTCTACAATGGAGATCAATGATAACTATTTATTGTGGAAGATTTTCTTATGATTACTGACAAACTCAAAAATTAAAATCAAAATTTTAAAAAATACAGCATTTACATAAACAAGAAAAAACACTTACAACAGAATAAAAGTAATGAGCCCAATGAGCAAAAGCCCTAAAATACATTAAAATATATAGCTTTCAAGACAGTGTGCTCCTTTATCAACTTAAACATCATATAGTAGTATAAATAGTAGAGTTAATGTGATATGTGGTTATCATAGGCCAGGAATGACTGGGCTATGAAAATGAAAATCACATCCTTCTTCCATTCACACACACTATGCCTTGCGCTCACCATTCTGTATTGCCAGTGTTTGATTAACCATTTGAATGATCAGCCAAGCAAGCAATTTCTTCTCTCTCTCTCTCTCTCTCTCTCTCTCTCTCTCTCTCTCAATTGCTATCATGCCCCATTATTCCTGACCTGTGACAATCATATCATATGAATCCTGCTATTTATATGTACTGTATGCCATACATTCCTTTAAGTTGATGAAGGGACACCCCCCCTCTCAAAAGCCACTTGTTATTTTATATTATTTTAGTACTTTTATTCATCGGCCTTATCAGATTTATTCTTACTTTTCCTGTGGCTTGTCACAGACATTCCTCCAGGTATGACGACTTGGGCTATGTCTTGCTGTCTCTGAGTCAAAAACACTGATGAAACTGACATTCAGGAGCCATTTGTGAGTCAACTGGACTGAATTTCGGTGAAGTCCAGTTGTTCTGTGACAACAGAATCTTTCACCTTCGTGATGGTGGGATCGTTAAATAATCCTGGGTATACCTACATATACAAGTCCTGAAATGCTGCACCTAGTATACTGGAAGCAACTGCCAAGGTGTGACCAATGTAAGCAGAGGCTGAGTGTGGTATTCACATCACACAGAGGAATGTCACCCTCCATGTACCAGGCAATATTAGGTGGTATATAATTCTCATCATCCAGCGTAGTACCTTCACTTTGCTTATTGGAGGCTTGAATTGGTGAACCCTATGTCTAGTCCCCAGAGCAAAGCTGCTGCAATACCCATCATGCAATATGAGTGATGACTTTTGAGGTTATGATGGGCTTCATGGTAAGATCTGGTATACCTTACATTCCAGTGGTATGGTTTTAAAAAAGTTTTTGCAGGTCTGCTACTAAGCAGCCAACCAAACTGAACCTATAGGGAATTCTCTAGAAGGCATCTGGATCAGATGGTGTATAATCTTGCTACTTTAAATCTGCCAGCTAGCGACTGGAGGGAATCTGAGTTGTGTGTACTTGGGGAGCATTGTCGAGACTATGTATTTAAGGAGCTGGGTATATTTTTACTATGTGTATGTCATATCCAAAAATTTCATTAATTCATACAAGTAAACATATCCCCCTTTGCTTTTAATCTACCTACTGAATTCATCATGAATAGTTAAACTAATTGAACAAATTTATCTGTGAACAGATATAAACTTTCCAAAAACATTCTCATTCATTTTTAAAATATACATATTCTTAATTTTGGTCTCAGTGACGGCTATTTCCACCTGCAGTCTGCCAAGCCCCACTTAATTTTTCTTACTGAATCCCACTTACTATCAGTTGCCTCCACCACTCTGTTCATCTCAGTTCTCAAATTATTCAGTGTATGCTTCCTTTCACTTCACACAACATACTTGTGTATATGTTCACCTGTGGTATTCCTTGTCAGATACTTCCTAATTTGAAATCTTCTCTGGCTTAAAATTTCTCCATCCCATTTTGTCAAATTCATGTGTTCTCTCTATCATTCTTCCAACTCCACTAATCACCCTGAACTCTAACTTCCTTTCTTTAAAACTCAACACTCTCTCTAATCTAACTTTCCTAACAGTGAAGTAATTTTTCTTGATGATTTTAATGTTCATACTCCAGTTAGCTTCAGTTTTCTAGTTGCACACACCCAGCTGGCCAAGATGCTGAGGCTTTTGCAATTACTAATGATCTCACTCAGGTTAATCATTTACCTACCAGAATACCAGACAGCCCTAACCACACTTCCAAAGAACCTTTTAAAATATGTGGTCAGCATTAGTGGCCCTCTAGGCCCTCAGATCACAACTTAATGGTGGTATCTTCTCCAGTGGAGACCCCTCTCTCTCACACACACACACACACACACACACACACACACACACACACACACACACACACACACACACACACACACATCCTCAGCCTTGCACTGTTTGAGGATTACAAGGATGTAAAACAGGATGAACTGCAAGATTTCTGTTCTAGTAGTAGTAGTAGTGGCATGTGATGCAAGAAAGCAAGTGTATGAGCTCATGCAGCATCAGCCAACTTCCACAACGACAGATGGAAGTTTGTTCCAGCAATTAACCACCCACTGGCTAAAGGCAAATTTCCGCACATCCATTCTACATCTATCCTTTCTTAATTTGAATTTATGTCCCCTTAGGTTCGTAATCTGAACAAGTGGAAGGATCCCATCAGAATTCAGCGTGCTCAACCCATTCAAGGCCTTATACACTCAGATCACCGCACAGGTCCAGTCTCCAGCCACTGCAATTTACAGAACTTAAGCCTCTCTTGGTAAGAGGATCCCTTCATTCCCCTCACCAATCTTGTTGCCCTTCTCTGTACACTCTCAAGCAAATCTACATCCTTCCTAAAATGAGGCCTCCAGACCTGTACACAGTACTCAAGGTGTGGACTGACCATTGCCTTATATAGAGGGACAATCACCTCCTTTTCCCTGCTAGCAAAATTCCTGTATATCGTTGACAAAACCCCATGACCTGCCCTGGCAGCCTGTCTGCATTGCTCAAAAAACTTCATATCTGACTGCACAATTACTCCCAGGTCTTTTTCATTTTCTACCACCTTAAGTGTAGTACCACACAGTTGGTACGTTTCTCTGGGGTTACTTCTACCCATATGCAGTACTTTGCATTTGTCAAGGTTAAACTTCAGTTGCCACTTCTTAGCCCATCTGCTCAAATTATCTAGATCCTGCTGCAGTAGCACACTGCCATTACTGTCATTAACAACCCTGCCAACCTCATCTGCAAACTTCGACATTACCCTGTTTAGATTACTGTTTTTAAAACTTCTGATCCTGATGTGTTTGCTCAGTTCATATCAGTGAAAATATTCTTTGAAAGGTAAACACTCTTTTATTCCACATTTCAAAGTTTTTTGAAATGTGGAATGAAAACCTTAAAACTTTGTTCCTTTATCTAAAAACCTTGGTTTTCCAATAAATACACTAAAGCTGCTCAAGATAAGAATGTTGCATATCACAATTAGCTTGCATCCAAATAATCTGCTTCATTTTCTGATTACACTGTAACTTATAACAATTGTAACACAGTTATTAATCAATCCAAACTTTCCTTTGAACAGCCTAAGAGTAGAAAACTTGCTTCTTATCCAAATGGTAGTTGAGCATTCTTGTATTTCTCCAACTCTATTGACCATAACTTCTGGCCATAAATACTCCTATCTCTTTTAAAACCTGATGGTCTTATTGCTGACTTACTAGCATCCTACTTTTCTTTTAACTCTTGTATTAACAACCACGGTCAACCTACCCCTACCTAACCCAGGATGTTAAGAAGAATTCTGAATAATTTTGATGCCAAGAAAGCTCCAGTGCTGATGAGATTTCTCCACTTGTTCTCAAAACCTGTGTTCCTGAGCTTGCTTGCTTCTGTGTTGCCTTTTTACACTTTCTTATTCCACTGGTGTTTCTTCTCCTTGGAAATTTGCTAACATCCAGCCAGTGCCTAAAAAGCATGACAAATCTCTCCCATCCAGTTATCACTCTATTGCACTTGCCTCTGCTCATTTCAAAATAATAGAGAAATCCATCAATTGCCAATTTTATATTATCTTCAACCTTCCATCTGATCAATGATCACCAGTATAGATTCCATCAGTGTTGATCAACTGATAAGCTGGTGATAGTGGCTTATGTTACTTATCTTTGAAAAATTTGATGAAATTCAAGCAGTTACTCTTGACATTTTTAAGCCTTTTGATCATGTTTGATATTAAGATCTAAACAAGCTCCCATCTTATGGATTGTAGACTGTTTTTTGCAATTGGGTATCCAGTTTTCTCTCTACAAGTGATGGTAGATGGCTCTGTCTTTTAACTTCTCTACTAATGATGTTGTTCTCAAAAGTTCAGTTCTTTCTGACTCTTTTCCTCTTGTATATTAATGACTTTCTTCTGCTGACTGGAAATCCTGCTCTTAGTTTTGCTGATGATAAGCAAACTATATTACATCTTCCAGTTTGAGAAACCTTGTTTTGCACAAACACCTTCAACTTCTTGAATGCCCTCCACTAAGTCTTTAAATGCTGATCTCCAAGTAATTCTTCAGTGGGACAAAGAAAATTTAGTTAACTTTAATCCTTCTAAATCTCACTCATGTATTATTTCTCACAAAAAAAAAAAGATCTACTGCTCCATCTCTACTAGGAATTACCCTAATATGCCTTAAATTACCATAATATCACAAATATTTTCCTCTTATCCAAAAAACTTGGTTTTATTTTTTGCTCTCTGCATTACTTTTCTCCTAAACAACTACTATGTACAAATCTCAAATCTGCCCTACAGTGGAATATTGTTCCCACATCTAAGATGGGACCCACAAAACCTCAGTCTCTCTTAAGCTGCTAGACTCAACTCAAAAGAGGATACTCATATTAATTAATGAAATAAATAAATCTTTCCACTTTCTTTTCTCATAGATGTTCTGTTTCTGCTGCATGCCTTTTCTATTGATACTTCCATGGAACTCTGTTCTACTGAATTAGCATCTGTAATTCCATGACCCTCTTCCAAATCAGTCCAAACACATGTTGCAACCAGTCAGCATCCATTCACTGTCCAACTCCAAACTCTCAACCAACTTTTCTCTCTTCCTCATTTATCCCCCTCTGCATCTGTTTACTGAAACAATCTCCCTTCACCTGTATTTCCTGAAAATTACAATCTACAGAAATTAAAATTGTCTAATGTACACAAATATCTCTGTCCTCTCAACCTGTAACTCATACACAGGTATTATACTAGGTATTATACTACAAATGTGCAAATGTGACCCCAATCCACAAAGCAGGATCAAAGGGTGACACAAGTAATTACAGACCTGTGAGTTTAACTTCTGTTCCAGGAAAATTAATGGAGGCACTGGTTAAAGAAGCACTGCAGGATCATCTAGACAAGACTTCAGTTATAGCTCGGACACAGCATGGTTTTGTTAAGGGGAAGTCTTGCCTGACCAATTTGATTGGATACTATGATGCAGTCACAAAAGAACTGGATGCAGGGAATAACTTTGATATTATATACTTGGATCTTAGAAAGGCTTTTGATACTGTTGCACATGGAAGACTGCTGCACAAATTGGAGCAGTGTGGCATTGGAGGCAAATTGCTGCTATGGATAAAGGGGTGGTTGAGGGGGAGAAGACAGAGAGTGGTAATCAATGGACACTGCTCATCGTGGACTAGTGTTATTGGTGGGGTCCCTCAGGGTTCAGTGTTGGATCCTTTATTGTTCTCTGTATTTATAAATGATATTGATGATGGTATATCAAGCTTAATGTCCAAGTTTGCAGACAATACGAAGGTTGGCAGGGTTGTCACGGACACTACTGACACTATGCTGCTGCAACAGGATCTGGAAAGGTTGAGCAGATGGGCTGAGAGGTGGCAAATGAAGTTTAACATTGACAAATGTAAAGTACTACATATGGGAAACAGAAACCCCAGAGCAACGTATCAACTCTGTGGTACTACACTGACAGTGGTAGAGAATGAAAGGGACCTGGGGGTGGTTGTGCAGGCAGATATGAAGTTCTCTGAGCAGTGCAGACGGGCTGCAAGAGTAGCTCATGGTGTATTGTCAATGATATATAGGAACTTTTCTAGCAGGGATAAGGAGGTGATTATTCCCTTGTATAAGGCAATGGTCAGGCCACACCTAGAGTACTGTATACAGGCCTGGAGGCCTCATTTCAAGAAGGATGTAGAGCTGCTGGAACGAGTACAGAGAAGAGCAACAAGATTAGTGAATAGAACAAAGGGGTGCTCTTACGAAGAAAGGCTTAAGTTTTGCAAATTACAGTGTCTGGAGACTAGGCACCAGCGAGGTGATCTGATAGAGGTGTACAAAGCCTTGAATGGTTTGAGCATGCTCAATGCTGATGGGATTCTTCCTCTTGCTCAGAATAATCACCTGAGAGGGCATAAGTTCAAATTGAGGAAAGACAGATGTAGGATAGATGTGTGGAAATTTGCCTTTAGCCAGCGGGTGGTTGGTTGGTGGAACAGACTTCCATCCCTTGTCGTGGAGGTTGATAGCCTAAATAAGTTTAAGGCTCAGCTGGACAGGTATTTCGAATGAACAGAGGGGTGAAGTGGAAGTGGTTATTTTTTATTTATTTATTTTACTTTTTTTTTTTTTTTTTTTTGGCTGATGCTGCATAAGCTTGCTTTCTTGCATCAAATGCCTCTACTAATGCTAATGCTAATTCTAATATCTTGTGTTTGGTGTTTTCATAAAAAAAAAAAAAAAAAAACATTTATTTTATTTAGAGCTTTATTCTTGTTTCTGTAAATGCCATATTTTATTAAAGTTTTGATTTTAATTTTATAGATTATCACAGGAAATCTTCCACATCATGTTTCTCGATGCCTAAGGCCTTTCTTTTTTCTAATAACTATTCATTGTCAACAGTTCTTCACAAATATAAAATAATATTGAGAATAATGTTCTCAATATAAAACCTGATATTGAAAGGAAGGTGTATGTGTTTATATACATTTTCAAGTATGAATCAAATTAACTTAGAACTTGATTCCCCTAGGTTTTTGTTTCAGTTGCTACACAAGCCTGTAATAAACTATTAGTTTAAAATTAACAGCAAAATCAGAGCTGAGTAATGTGTCTAAGGCAAATTTTTGAGATTGCACTCACATATATTTAAATATATATTTTTCTGATGGATACTTCCATGGACTCTGTTCTCTCTAGCATCTAGAATATTGTTTTGACAGATAGTGTGCATCATGGCAGTAAAATTTATGCTTCAATAGTGGTGAAGCCACGAATTGTCACAATGCCTTATTTAATTTAACCTAGCAGTAACATCCTGTTCCCTGACAGGACTAGCAGAAAAATATTTAATCCTAATGATTCACTGGTAGGGGATTAGCAGTTCTTTTTTTTTTTTTTTTTTTTTGTGTCTTCCTGATAATGACTTTAGTCTTGTGTGAACTGCTGTTTTTTATTCATTTATATTGCTTTTCACTTCATGAAAGCTGAGTGACCCCAAGAGAGTAGACAATATTACTTATGTTACACCATTATATCTGGCAAGGAACAGTTCCACATGTAGCAGAACACTACTTTTCATCACGATGTTTTTCACTATCCAAAGGCTTCTCAAAGTTCACCACTCACCTATGTGAGAATTATCACAGAAAATAAGAAAAAAATTTTCAGTAGATTTTGTGTACACAAACTGTAAATCAGCTAGTCTTAGTCCATTGGTATTCCAGAACGTGTCACAAAAGGATTCATGTTATTAAGAAAAGGCCAGAATGTTATTTTGACAGGTAGTGTAGTGTGCATCACAGGAGTAAAATTTATGTTTCAACAGTAAGGGAGCCACAGATTATCACATTTTACATATCTAGTTGGACAAGTCGTGTGCTACATATGATATCAGGTGGAATACTGTACGCTGGTCCATGGTGATTTTTTATTCCTTGATGAATTTAGAAGGCACCAATTTTTGCAAGGGACATGCAGGTGGTAATACGCAAAGGCTGTTCATAAGAAAAATAAAAATGAGGATGAAAAATTAGCACACAAAGTCATATACTGTGATTGTTTTTATATTTCGGCCATGTAGAATTTCCATGTAGTAAATGTCACAAGAACCTTGGAAAATGGATACAAATTATTTTATGTTAGTATTTCATCATGTTTTTAATATTCATCACACATACAGGCAAAATTAATAGAAAATTATTATTTTTTATTGAAATGCATTAATTAAAACACTTTTTTTTTTTTCGTTTTTTTTTTGCAAATATATTGGCTTAATTTGTTGTACTGGAATAATGCCACAGTTTCATGCAATTAATGTCACTACGAACCTTAATTTGGCAGAGATTAAATTTTTCGTTATCAACATTTTTTGAAAATTTAAATAAAATCAATAAAACTTTTATTTCATGAAAATTAATTAGTATTTTTAAGTAGGGAGAATATTTTCAATTATACTGGTCAACACACATTTTGTCACATGAACATTTATTGCTAATTTTTACTTTATGTATTTTTTGTTGCTGAATTCAAAAACTGAATTTCTTTATCACGTACAATTTTCATGTCACACACAAAGTTTGATATAAAAAATACCGTAATGAAACAGTAATAGTGTGGTTTTAAAAAATGAATAAACATGTTGAAAAAGTTGGTCTGTAAGTATTGTGTGATCTGACAGGCTGTTCAAATGCCCATGTTCAAAACTTCTGTGAAATTCTATACGTTTAGTAAATGGCTGTTCAAAACTTCTGTGAAATTCTATATGTTTAGTAAATGGCTGTTCAAATAACCCCAGGAGCTCACATCTGGTGGGTATGGGCTTGGCACACCCAGGGTCCTCAGCTGGATATCATCATTCTTCTCTTACTTGGTGATTCCCCACTCTCTCTCTCTCTCTCTCTCTCTCTCTCTCTCTCTCTCTCTCTCTCTCTCTCTCTCTCTCTCTCTCTCTCTCTCTCTCTCTCTGGGTAACTTGGAATTTTTTTTGGCTGGTGCAGCATAAGTCTCAGGCTTCCTTGCACCAAATGGCTAATAATAATAATAAAATCTGACATAATATTGCTTACTTACACAGCATATACTGTTCTCTGAGTTGTGTGTTGGATGCCACTTGGTTAAGGTCATTGTTGTGATCCTTTTCTTTAAAATGTTTTGTATACTTTTTAAATGTTTCTGTGCTTTTACAACCTAAGATGCCTCATAAATTATCATTAGCAGAGGCTTATGATGCAAGAAAGGCATATGATCAAGCTTATGTAGCATCAGCCAAAAAAAAAAAAAATCCCTTCCCATTTCTGGTCACTACAAATGTTTGTCCAGTTCAGCCTTAAATTTATTTAAGCTATCAACTTACACAACCACAGATGAAAGTCTGTTCAAGAAATCAACCACCCGCTGGCTAAAGGCATACTTACATACACACACATCTATTCTACAACTGCCTTTCCTCAATTTGATTCTATGAGCAAGCGGAAGTATCCCATCAGCATTGAGCATGCTCAAACCATTCAAGATCTTATATACCTCCATATGATCACCTTGCAGGTGCCTCGTCTCCAGATGCTGCAACTTGCAGAACCTAAGCCTTTCTTCATAAGTGCATCCCTTTGTTCCGCTCACCAATCTTGTTGCCCTTTTCTGTACTCGTTCTAGCAACTCTACATCCTTCCTAAAATGAGGCCTCCAGGCCTGTATACAGTAAGTGTGACCTGACCATTGCCTTATACAAGGGAATAATCACCTCCTTGTCTCTGCTAGCAAAATTCCTATATATCATTGACAAAACTCCATGACCTGCTCGGGCAGCCCATCTGCACTGCTCAGAGAACTTCATATCTGACTGTACAATTACCCCCAGGTTTTTTCATTCTCCACCTCCCTGAGTGTAGTTGGTACATTTCTCTTCAGTTACTGCTACCCATATGGAGTACTTTGCATTTGTCAAGGTTAAACTTTAGTTGCCACTTCTCAGCACATCTGCCTAACTTTTCTAGATCCTGTTGCAGTAGCATACTGTCTTTACTGTCATTAACAACTCTGCAAACCTTTTTATCATCTGCAAACTTGGACATTAAGCCTGATATACTGTCATCGATATCATTGATATATACAGAAAACAACAATGGGCCCAACACCAAACACTGGGGAACTCCACTAATAATATTAGTCCACATAAAGCAGTGTCCATTTATTACCACTCTGCCATCCCTCTATCCATTGCATTTAATGCAATGGATAAAGGGACGGCTTCCTTAATGCCATACCACTACAATTTGTACAACAGTCTTCCATGTGCAACAGTATCAAAAGCTTTCCTGAAATCGAAGTATATTATATCAAAATAATTTTTTGCATCCAGTTCCTTTATGACTACATTGTAGTATACAATCAAATTGGTCAAACAAGACTTCTCCTTAAAAAACCCATGCTGTGTCTGAGCTCATATTGCTGTCTTGTTTTGTCTAGATGATCCTGTATCACCTCTTTAACCAGTGACTCCATTATTTTCCCCGGAACAGAAGTTAAACTAACAGGTCTGTAATTACTCGTGTCACCCTTCGATCCCCCTTTGTGAATTGGGGATACATTTGCACATCTCCAGTCCATGGGGACCTTCCCTGACTCTAAGGATGCTCTCAAAATTATGGCTAAGGGTTTGCTTACTTCACTTGCTGCCTCCTTCATTATAACAGGATACATTCCATCTGCCCCAGGTTCCTTTTTTATGTTTAACTTCAACAATTTCTCCTCCACTTTGCTCTCAGTTATTACAAAATCACTTAGCTCCATTTAGAGTTTGATAAACTTCTGGCATTCCCCTCCTGGAATAACTCCTCATGTGTGAATGTAGATGCAAAATACTCATTCAGTTTATCAGCTTCTTGAGTAGGATCATCAATAGTCGAACCATCTATGTTAAGTGGACCAATCTGATTCATCCCCTTCCTTCTAGAGTTTACATAAGTAAAGAACTCTTTGCTGTTTTTCTTTGTCTCCTTTACCAAAGATTTCTTGTAATCTGCCTTTGCCTGCCTAACCTCCTTTGTGACATGATTACATACTAGCTTATATCTACCATAGGCTTCTGTGTTGCCTGACAATTTATATGCATCCCATGCATTTTTATTCTCTGCCATGAGCCTCATTAATTGATCCGACATCCATTTAGCCCTGAACCTTGTACAGTATTTCTTAGTTGGTATGAAAAGCCTAGTAGCCTCCAAGATTAAGTCCCTGAAGGCTTCCCATTGGTAACATCATCAGTTGATCCCACTGTATAGAATTTAAAAACTGTCTGAGACCACTGTAGAACATTTACAAAAAGAAAAACCCTTCCCTTTACCCTCGATGGTAGTTACATTTTTAAGTAAATCCCACATCAGTACACTGTGATTACTGTCACCTAGTGGTTCCTTTATCTGCAAATTCTTAATGCATGAATAATCACTACTGATAATCATATCAAGGATATTACTCCCTCTGGTTGCCCCTCAAACATGTTGCTGTAGAAAACAACCCTCCAATAAATCCACAAAAGTCTTGCTAGCATGCGAGTGACCAACCCACAAGTTCCAGTTAATATCTGGAAAGTTAAAATCCCGCATTACAAGACATTCTGATTTACTGGCCCATTCTATTGCTCTGCACAACAGTTCATTGTACTCATCAGAGTCATTAGGCCTATAACATACTCCTACAGTCGGTCCTCGTATAACACGTGTTTACATTACACGAATTCGATCATACACGATTTATAAATAGGGGAACGTTATCTTATATAACACAAACCGAATTCGCTTATGCACGATTCGCCTTTGTGTTTACAAGAAATGGCAGTCGAACGCGGAATCGCCCCAACTGAACGCAACACGATAGGAATGAAGAAGATTCTGAAAATGTATTTATGTGTTTTATATCAGTGAAGGGGAAACACATTTCACCATAATAACGTGAAAACCCACACAATTCCAGCTATCGATAATTTGCAATCGCAATTAGATCGAGTTTACGACCAGTTTATAACAGATTCCACTAGCAGAAACGGAACTGGAAATTGTTTTTATTGTTTTATGGTAGTAACCCCCAGAAATGTGCTTTAGTAAAATGTGAGGTGTTAATAGTGTATCACGGCCTTTACAGTGTTGTTTATTCAGTTGCTACACACGCACAGCTCTGTTTATGTATATTAAGCGTGCCTCCTCGTTTTGTAATTGTGCTTTAAAAATGAGTAAAATACTTAAAAGGTGTGAAAAGGAAGCGTCCTGGCGAAGACACTGCAGATTCAGAGAGAGAAAAAAAAAAAAAAGCAATATCGATAAACAGAGGTGGACTGGGTCAAAAATTCTTACCCAAGAAAATTTATAGTAGCCTCATACTACGGTTTATGGCCAAAATCCCTCCGGCCCACCGGGGTTTCCCCGGTAAGGCTTATGGCCAGTCTGCCTCTGTCGATAGAGAAAAAAATATGAAATTGTGAAACGCTTTGAGCGAAATGAAAGACCATGTGATATTGCACGTGCTACAGACCTAAATGAGGCAACGCCGAGAATTACAAAGAATGCAGAGAAAATAAAAACAACTTTCATAGCGGGAAGAACTCAAAGTGTAATTAAAATCCATTAGATTAAGACACAAGAATTGGAAGAGATGGAACGGCTGTCTTTTCTATTTGTTTTTCGATTTTCTATCCATTTGGATAGAAAATCAAACAAAAAACAAGTTTGCTTACGATAGAAGCAAAAGCATTAGCAATATTTTATTACGTAATAGTCGTAATAAAATACGTAAGTATTTTATTACGACTATTTATTTAATATAATAATTTTTTACGAATAAAATACGTATTTTATTCCTTAAAAATACTTTTTAGTATTAAAAAATACTAAAAATACTTTATTATAATATAATAAATAATAAAAAAATAAATATTTTTTATTATTTATTATATTATAATAAAAAATATTATATTATTTTTTATTACGTATTTTAATCATTATAAAATACGTAAGTATTTTATAACGATTAAAATTACCCGATTGTTTATTGTGTTTGGTAATGTTTTGGTTCCAAATGTGTGTTCAATCTTGGGTGGTCGGCACCTAACCCCACTTTTCCCATAGGGCCTGTTGTTTATATTGCACGATTTTGCATTGCACGAGGGTTTCTAGGAACACAACTATCGTTCTATACGAGGACAGACTGTACTCTCATTTTCCCTTTCACAGTGTTTATATCACACCAGACAGACTCAACATTGCACCGTCCACCCATGTCAACTGGATGCACTTCCTTACATTTTATATGTTTCTTAACTAACAGCATAACACCATCTTCCTTTCTGCACTGTCTGTCCTTTCTGTACACATTGTACTCCCCAAATTCCAATTCTGCACTGCTTATATCTGTGTGGCACCATGTCTCTGATATTCCAACAATATCTGCTGTTGATGTCTTGATCACCACTTCAAATTCATCAGTTTTATTTATTATACTTCTAGCATTAGTGTACATGCAAGTATACATGCAAATGTATCAATCATCATAATAGTTTTTGCTAAATCAGTCTTGGGTGTCTCATTTCTACTGGGTCAGTTGTGTTAAAATATTGTTGTTAAATTAAATTATTATTGGGGTGATATTGTTGTACACGTTTGCACCAATGACATTAAGAGTATGAGATCTAAAGATGTACTTAACAAGTTCAGGTCAATGTTGCAAAAAAATCTTGTCAGTGTTAAATTTAAAAGTGTCTGCAATTCTGCCCAGACACGATAGGAGGGGGTACATGATGAGAGCCTTGTTGATCAATTCGGCCCTGGAGTGAATGTGCAAGGCTCATGGGGTAGAATTTTTTTCAGCGTGGTCTGTGCTTGTTAACAAGAGAGACTGCTTCTACAGGGATGGGATACACTTAAATAGAAAGGGTGCTAGAATATTTGCTGAAGCTATCGAGGCAGTGTTAGGTGGGTCGGAAAACTGCTAGCTTGGGGGGATTCACAGACTAAAAAGGTTAAAAGTAGTTGCAGGTAGAGGCGAAGGTGATTCTTGCACTACTTCTATTAGATTAAGAAGCGGCCTGGAACGACAGGTGCTGGGGGTTTCACAAATTGATGGCAGTCATCATGAAAGAAGTGGGTATATGGGATGTGTTAAAGTAACTAAGAATAAGAAAAGGTGCTTGTATACCAATGCTAGAAGTATAGAAAATAAATTTGGTGAATTTGAAGTGTAGGTCAAGATATCAAAGGTGGATATTGTTGGGATATCAGAGACATGGTGTCACACAGATATTATAAATGCAGAATTGGAATTTGGAGAGTACAATATTTACAGAAAAGATAGATAGGATGGGAAGGGAGGAGGTGTTATGCTGTTAATTAAGAAAAACAAAAAATCAAAAGAAGTGCATCCAGTCGATATAGATGAACAGTGCACTGTTGAGTCAGTTTGGTGTGACATAAGCACTGCGAAAGCAAAAATAAGAGTAGGAGTATGTTATAAGCCTAATGACTCGAATGAGTACAATGAGTAATTGTACAGAGAAACAGAGTGGGCTAGTAAATCAGAATGTCTTATAATAGGGGATTTTAACTTCCCAGATATTGACTGAACGTCAATATCTGGGAAGTTAAAAGTAAGCCTTTTGTGGATTTATTGGATGATTGTTTTCTGCAGCAGCATGTTCGAGAGGCAGCCAGAGAGGGTAATACTCTTGATCTGGATATCAGCAGTGATCATTCGTATATTAAGAATTTGCAGATAAAGGAACCGCTAGGTGATTGGTCCACTTGATATCGATGGTTCGACTGTTGAAGATCCTGCAGAGATAGCAAACAAACAATGAGTATTTTGCATCTACATTCACACATCAGGAGTTATTAAGGATTGAAAATGCCAGAAGGTTATCAAATTGTAGCAGGGCGCTTGATGATTTTGTAATAATGGAGAACAAAGTGGAGGAGAAATTGTTGAAGTCAAAAAACATAACAAAGGCACCTGGGGTAGTAGTAGTAGAAGAAGTTATGGCATGTAGTAAAAGTAATGGTACAAAGGGTACTAGGAAAGTTTTGCAATATGACGCAACAATGAATCGCAGGAAGCTGCTTGTTGCTGCATGTTGAGACATGTTCATACGTGCATAGTAGCCGCCGCACCAAGTCGATGGGCTCAGTTATTCATTAGTAGTGAGAGTGTAAAGTGCTTGCGATGGCATCGTGGTCACGAAATGAGATAAGGACAGTTTTGCAGTATAATTTTTTGCGTGGTTTAACCATAGACCAGTGCTTAGAAGAAATGACTCTTGCACCAGATGATGATTGTCCACATCGTACAACGATATTCAGGTGGTATAGAGAATTCCAAAGGGGAAATTTCACTCTGGAGGATTCTGAGAGGCCGGGAAGGCCACAAATGTCAGTTACAGAGGAAAACGTTACTGCTCTGAGGAAAATGCTTGACGAAAACAGGCGAGTGACCTACCAACAGATAGAGGATACTTTGGGCCTAAATGCACCAGCAATTCGTTCGATTCTGCAAGATCATTTGCACGTGAAGAAACTTTGTTCTCTCTGGGTGTCGCATCAACTGACTGACGAGCAGATGACACGACGTGTGACTTGGTGCCAGGAGATGTTAAAAAAGTTTGATAAGGGACAATCTCGGTATGTGAACAACATCGTGACAGGTGACGAGACTTGGCTGTACTATTACGATCTGCCGACCAAGGCTCAAAACAAAGTTTGGGTCTTTGATGATGACGACACACCCGTAATTGTCAGAAAATCCCGATCTGTAAAGAAGAAAATGATAGCTGTATTTTTCAAATCGAGTGGAATTGTGGAACGTGTCATTTGGACACGCAGAAGACAGTCACAGCTAAGTGGTATACTGAACAATGTCTGCCTAAAGTCATTGGATCTATGAAGAACCTGCGGCCAAAGTCAAGAATGGACACCTGGTACCTCCATTATGATAATGCTACAGCTCACCGCACCAAAGCCTGCACCGAATATTTGACCACGACAGGACTGAAACTTCTCGAGCACCCTCCCTACAGTCCAGACCTTGCTCCCTGTGACTTTGCACTGTTCCCGCATGTGAAAATGAAGCTAAAAGGGAGGCGGTTTTCCAGTGATGAGGACCTTCTATGGGCTTGGGACAACGAGTGTGCTTTACTCCCTAGTGAAACTTGGCAGAACTGGTTTAAAGATTGGTTTTGGAGGATGGAGAGGTGTATTGAATGTAGAGGAAATCACTTTGAAAAAATTAAATAAGCAAAGCTTTATTGCAAAACTTTCCTAGTACCCTTTGTAGAAGTAGTGGCAAAAGCCGAGAATTAGGGTTGAATTTGAAAGTGTCTGCAATTCTGCCCAGACACGATAGGAGGGAGTATATGATGAGAGCCTTGTCGATCAATTCGGCCCTGGAAAGATTGTGCAAGGCTCAAGGGGTAGAATTTTTTTCAGCCTGGACTGTACTTGTTACCAGGAGAGATTGCTTCTACATGGATGGGATACACTTAAATAGAAAGGGTGCAAGAATATTTGCTGATGCTATCGAGGCAGTGTTAGGTGGGTCGGAAAACTGCTAGCTTGGGGGGAGACAAAGACCAATAGATTAACAGTAGCTACTGGCAGAGGTGAAAGAGATTCTTGCACTGCTTCTATTAGAATGAGCAGAAGCCTGAAAAACAAGATGCATGGTATTTCAGAGACTGCTGGGAGTCATTGCGGTACAAGTAAACACATGGGTTGTGTTAGGGTAGCTAAGAATAGAAACAGGTGCAGGTATAATTGCGTGTACACCAATGCTAGGAGTTTAGTAAATAAATTTGATGAATTTGAGGTATTGCTCAAAACATCAAAGGCAGATATTGTTGGGATATCAGAGACGTGGTGTCACACAGATATAAGGGATGCGGAACTGCAATTTGGGGAGTACAACGTCTACAGAAAGGATAGACAGGATAGGAAGGGGGGAGGGGTTATGCTATTAGTTAAGAAACACATAAAAACCAAGGAAGTGAAGCCAGTCGACATCGCCCGGACAGTGCAGTGTTGAGTCAGTTTGGTGTGACATAAGCATTGGGAGATCAAAATTGAGAGTAGGAGTGTGCTATAGGCCTAATGACTCTGATGAGTATAATAAGGAACTGTACAGGGAAATAGAGTGGGCCAGTAAATCAGAGAGTCTTATAATGGGAGATTTTAATTTCCCAGATATTTACTGGAATTTGGGGGCTGGTTACTCACACACTAGCAGGGCTTTTGTGGATTTATTGGATGATTGTTTTCTACATTAGCATGTTCGGGAGGCAACTAGAGGGAGTAATACTCTTGATTTGATTATCAGCAGTGATTCTTCATGCATTAAGAATCTGCAGATAAATGAACCACTAGGTGGCAGTGATCACAGTGTGCTGAAGTGGGATTTACTCAAAGAGGTAACTACCATTAGGGGTAAAGGGAAGGGTTATTGCTTCCGTAAAGGCAACTACGATGGACTGAGACAGTATTTAAATTCTATACAGTGGGACCAACTGATGATGTTACCAACAGCAAATTCAAAATGGGAAGCATTCAAAGAACTGATCTTGGAAGCTACTAGGCTTTACATACCAACTAAGAAATATTGTTCAAGGTTTAGGCCAAAATGGATGTCAGATAAACTAATGAGGCATATGGCAGAGAAGAAAAATGCATGGGATACTTACAAATTAACACATGACACAGAAGCCTATGATAGATACAAGTTGATATGCAACCAAGTTACAAAGGAGGTTAGGCAGGCGAAGGCAGATTACGAGAAATCCTTGGCAAGGGATGCAAAGAAAAACAGCAAAGAGTTCTTTACTTATGTAAACGCTAGAAGGAGGGGGATGAATCAGATTGGTCCACTTGATATTGATGGGTCAACTGTTGATGATCCTGCTCAGGTAGCTAACAAACTAAATGAATATTTTGCATCGACATTCACACATGAGGAGTTATTCAGCAAGGGGAATGCAAGAGGTGTATTCAGCTCTAGCAGTAAGCTACAGAATCTTGAAATAACTGGGAGTAAAGTGGAGGAGAAACTGTTGAAGATAAACACAAGAAAGGCACCCGGGGTGGATGGGATCTATCCAGTTATATTAAAGGAGGCAGCATAGGAAGTAAGCAAACCCTTAGCCATAATTATGAGAGCTTCCTTGGACTCAGGGGAGGTACCCATAGACTGGAAATGTGCAAATGTGACCCCAATTCACAAAGGAGGATCAAAGGCTGACACAAGTAATTATAGACCTGTGAGCTTAACTTCTGTTCCAGGAAAATTAATGGAGGCACTGGTTAAAGAAGCACTGCAGGATCATCTAGACAAGACTTCAGTTATAGCTGAGATACAGTATGGTTTTGTTAAGGGGAAGTCTTGCCTGACCAACTTGATTGGATACTATGATGCAGTCACAAAAGAACTGGATGCAGGGAATAACTTTGATATTATATACTTGGATCTTAGAAAGGCTTTTGATACTGTTGCACATGGAAGACTGCTACACAAATTGGAGCAGTGCGACATTGGAGGCAAATTGCTGCTATGGATAAAGGGGTGGTTGAGGGGGAGAAGACAGAGAGTGGTAATCAATGGACACTGCTCATCGTGGACTAATGTTATTAGTGGAGTCCCTCAGGGCTCAGTGTTGGGTCCATTATTGTTTTCTGTATTTATAAATGATATTGATGATGGTATATCAAGCTTAATGTCCAAGCTTGCAGATGATACAAAGGTTGGCAGGGTTGTCAAGGACACTACTGACACTATGCTGCTGCAACAGGATCTGGAAAGGTTGAGCAGATGGGCTGAGAGGTGGCAAATGAAGTTTAACATTGACAAATGTAAAGTACTACACATGGGAGACAGCAACCCCAGAGCAACGTATCAACTCTGTGGTACTACACTGACAGTGGTAGAGAATGAAAGGGACTTGGGGGTGGTTGTGCAGGCAGATATGAAGTTCTCTGAGCAGTGCAGACGGGCGGCAAGAATAGCTCATGGAGTATTGTCAATGATATACAGGAATTTTTCCAGCAGGGATAAGGAGGTGATTATTCCATTGTATAAGGCAATGGTCAGGCCACACCTAGAGTACTGTATACAGGTCTGAAGACCTCATTTCAAGAAGGATGTAGGGCTGCTGGAACGAGTGCAGAGAAGGGCTACAAGATTAGTGAATGGAACAAAGGGGTGCTCTTACGAAGAAAGGCTTAAGTTTTGCGAATTACAGTGTCTGGAGACTAGGCACCAGCGAGGTGATCTGATAGAGGTGTATAAAGCCTTGAATGGCAGAAAAATCACCTGAGAGGGCATAAATTCAAATTGAGGAAAGACAGATGTAGGATAGACGTGCGGAAATTTGCCTTTAGCCAGCGGGTGGTTGGTTGGTGGAACAGACTTCCATCCCTTGTGGTGGAGGTTGATAGCCTAAATAAGTTTAAGGCTCAGCTGGACAGATATTTTGAACGAACAGAGGGGTGAAGTGGAAGTGGGTTTTTTTTTTTTTTTTTTTGGCTGATGCTGCATAAGCTTGCTTTCTTGCATCAAATGCCTCTACTAATGCTAATGCTAATGTGATGCAAGAAAGCAAGTGTATGAACTTATGCAGCATCAGCCAAAAAAAAAAAAAAAATCACACCCTTCCCTCCAAATGCCTGTACAGTTCCTCCTTAAATTTATTCAACCTATCAACTTCCACAATGCAGAATGAAGTTTGTTCCAGCAATTAACCACCCGCTGGCTAAAGGAAAATTTCCGCACATCTATTCTACATCTGTCTTTTCTTAATTTGAATTTATGCTCCCTTAGGTTCGTAATCTGAACAAGTGGAAGGATCCCATCAGAATTCATCGTGCTCAACCCATTCAAGGGTGGATAGGATCTATCCAGTTATATTAAAGGAGGTGGCAAAGGAACTAAGCAAACCCATAGCCATAATTATGAGAACATCCTTGGATTCAAGGGAAGTACCCATGGACTGGAGATGTGCAAATGTATCCCCAGTTCACAAAAGGGGATTGAAGGGTGACAGGAGTAATTACAGACCAGTTAGTTTAACTTTTGTTACGGGTAAAATAATGGAGTCACTGGTTAAAGATGCATTGCAGGATCATCTAGACAAGGCTGCAGCAAAAATTCAGACACAGCATGGGTCTGTTAAGTGAAAGTCTTGTCTGACAAATTTGATTGGATAATATGATGTGGTTACAAAGGAACTGGATGCAAAATAAATTTTGATATCATATATTTGGATTTCAGGAAAACTTTTGACACTGTTGCACCTGGAAGACTACTGTTCAAATTGGAGCAGAATGGCATTAAAGGTAAGTTTCTACAATGGATAAAAGGATGGTTGAGTGGGAGAAGACAGAGGGTGGTAATCAATGGGCACTGCTCTTCATGGACTAATGTTATTAGCGGAGTCCCACAGGGTTCGGTGTTGGGTACACTGTTGTTTTGTATATTTATCAATTGTATTGATTAAGGTATATCAGGCTTAGTGTCGAAGTTTGCAGATGATACAAAGGTTGGCAGGGTTGTTAATGACAGTAATGGCAGTGTGCTACTGCAACAGGATCTAGAAAATTTGTGAAGATGTGGCAACTGAAGTTTAACATTGACAAATGCAAATACTGCATATGGGTATAAGTAATCCCAGAGGAACGTATCAACTGTGTGGTACTACACTTAAGGTGGTAGAAAATGAAAAAGACCTGGGAGTAATTGTGCAGGCAGATATGAAGTTTTATGAGCAATGCAGACAGGCTGCCAGAGCAGGTCATGGGATTTTGTCTTTGATATAGAGGAATTTTGCTAGCAGTGAAAAAGAGGTGATTTGTCCCTCTGTATAAGGCAATGGTCAGACCATGCCTTGAGTACTGCGTACAGGTCTGGAGGCCTCATTTTAGGAAAGATGTGGATTTGCTTTAGCATGTACAGAGAAGGGCAACAAGATTGGTGAGGGGAATGAAGGGATCATCTTACCAAGAGAGGCTTAAGTTCTGCAAATTGCAGTGGCTGGAGACCAGACACCTGCGAGGTGATCTGATTGAGGTGTATAAGGCCTCGAATGGGTTGAACATGCTGGATTCTGATGGGATTCTTCCACTTGTTTAGATCACAAACCTAAGAGGGGCATAAATTCAAACTGAGGAAAGACAGCTGTAGAACAGATGTGCGGAAATTTGCCTTTAGCCAGCATGTGTTTAATTGCTGGAACAAACTTCTATCTGTCGTTGTGGAAGTTGATAGTTTAAATAAATTTAAGGGGAAACTGGACAAACATTTAGAGGGGATGGTTGTGTGAATTTTTTTTTTTTTTTTTTGGCTGATATTTCATAAGCTCATATGCTTCTTTTTTGCACCACATGCTATGATTACTATTAATTACTGCCTTGTTAAATGGATATCACTGTCTTGTTGTGCTATTTGCAGTTCCTATGGTTTGGAGGGAACGAAAAGATCATTCTACAGATTATTTTTGTTTAACAAGCATTTCAGGGATTTCCTCTAAATCTAAACATACCATAAAATATCCAAATATACATTCAGCTATAAGACCTGTTTTATTCGGTGAAGAACTACCTATATCAAAACCACCAAAAACCTTTTTGATAAAAACAATTTTTTGATCAAAAACAATTTTGATGAAAAAAGACAAACCAGATGATTAAGTGAGTTTGATGGTGAGACTTAGAATGACTATGGAGAAGACCAGCAAGTTAGTGACCCCACATATGAAGTAACATGTTCATCCTCAGTATATTTTAAAGAGGAAGCAATAACCACTTAATATTTCAAGAGGAAGTAAATCACCTTGTTCATGATGATGAGGCTAGTGGGAACCAGACATGTTCGAAGCCGCTAAGTGGATTTTCTTATTTATTGATTTGAAATTATTGTTTTTTTAAAACTTGATTTAAATTTAGTAGTATAGCATTATTTTGTGATTTTCTGATTAATCTGGTGTATTTATTCTTTACTCGGCCTTGTAATTGCATAAAAGTATCGGTAAAGGTATCAAATCAATGTGTTACAAGTTGCAGCTCCGCTGAGCGAGAACTTTTTTAGTCATATTTAGCCGCTTCATTGACCAATTGTTACATCAAATTATTGTCTATAAGTAGCTTATAGACCTAGTGAGGAACGTTAGTTTATTCTGAATTGAGACAGCGAGATTTGGAAGTTAATTAATACTTAAGTGTCCGTAGATTTACCGTTCGTAACTTGCCGCCTTTGTATTACGATACGTTATATCCCGAAATAGATAGCCTTAGTAAGTATAGTATAGTATATAATATAATATTGTCAATTAATCAGTAAAATCTATTAAATTTGTTAAACTTCATTGTCAATTAAATTGTATTTTTAAATAAATACATATAACGACTTAGATTACAAACCTAACCTAATTAATTAATACATAACTTCATATGGAAGTTATATAAAGGGAACTCATAGATAAAACTCGATACTGAAAAATATATATAGCGTTATAACTGTTTTGGGATACACGTTTAGGGTTATACTTTTGAACTGAAATCGAAATTTTATTAAAATTAAATCAAAATCATGACTCAGACCAGAGTAGCAAAGCAAGAGGCTCAAGCTAATGGGAGTGCTGTGGCTCAGGGGAGAACTGAGTGGAGGCAGTTGCCCTCTGAATCACAGCCTTTTAAAATGCACTGCTTGCATGATGTTTTTGAAGCAATCGGGTACGGGACATGATATTGCCATGGGAGATGTCTTTGTGTGTGCGCGATGCAAGGAGTGTAATGAAATGAGGCAACAACTCAGCGTTGTTATGGGCCTATATGAGAGCTTGAAGGACACGGTGAATGCCCTCGAAGGATCTAAATTGAGGGTCCCATCAAGCTCTCAGCTGCCCACATCAATGCCAGAACTTGCACTTGGTCATCACGCAAACACAGCGGCAACCCCCAAGGCAGAATGTGCTGGTCCCACAGGAACTAGTAGTTGTTGGTGACTCTATTGTCAGGGAAATGGGGAATATGCTTTGTAAAAAGGATAGGTGGAACAGGACCTGGGTATTTCTGCCAGGGGCAAAGGTCGATGACGTTGTAGAGCAGATATCATCTTTTAAGGGCACAAAAGGTGATATAGTTGTACACGTTGGCACTAATGATATTAACAATAGGAGACCGGTGGAATTACTTAACAAGTACAGGTCACTGTTGAAAAAAGCCGTGAATTAGGGTTGAATTTGAAAGTGTCTGCAATTCTGCCCAGACACGATAGGAGGGAGTACATGATGAGAGCCTTGTTGATTAATTTGGCCCTGGAGAGATTGTGCAAGGCTCAAGGGGTAGAATTTTTCTAAGCCTGGTCTGTACTTGTTAACAGGAGAGACTGCTTCTACAGGGATGGGTTACACTTAAATAGAAAGGGTGCAAGAATGTTTGCTGATGCTATCAAGGCAGTGTTAGGTGGATCGGAAAACTGCTAGATTGGGGGGATACAAGGACTAATAAATTAACAGTAGCCACTGGCAGAGGTGAAAGTGATTTTTGCCCTGCTTCTATTGAAATGAGCAGCAGCCTGGAAAATAAGATGCAGGATATTTCAGACACTGCTGGGAGTCAATGCTGTACAAGTAAACACATGGGTTGTGTTTACTTAGGGTAGCTAAGCATAGGAACAGGTGCATGTATACTTGCGTGTACACAAATGCTAGGAGTTTAGTAAATAAATTTGATGAATTTGAGGTATTTCTCAAAGCATCAAAGGCGGATATTGTTATGATATCAGAGACGTGGTGTCACACAGATATAAGGAATGCAGAACTGGAATTTTGGGAATACAACGTCTAGAAGAATGGAACGAATTATATTGGGAATCAGACTGTTAGATAAGAAGAGAAACACATGGATTAGGCAGCAAACTCAAGTAAAGGACATTCTTATCAAAACTAAAGAACTAAAATGGTCTTGGGCAGGACACATAGCTCAAAGACATGATGACAGATGGACTAAGAAAATAACAGAATGGTACCCAAGAGGAGCTAGAAGAAATCCTGGAAGACAAAGGCAGAGATGGATAGATGAAATCAATGAGTTTTTGAGTAGTAAATGGATGTCCAGTGCTCAAAACAGAAGGAACTGGAAAGTTGCTGGAGAGGCCTTCATCCTGCAGTGGATTGAAAATGGCTGATGATGATGATGATGATGACGTCTAAAGAAAGGATAGAAAGGGAGGAGGGATTATGCTATTAGTTAAGAAACACATAAAATCCAAGGAAGTGAAGCCAGTCAACATCATTGGACAGTGCAGTGTTGAATCAGTTTGCTGTGACATAAGCATTGGGAGATCAAATTTGACAGTAGCAGTGTGCTAAAGGCCTAATGACTCTAATGAGCATAATAAGAAAATGTAAAGGGAAATAGAGTTGGCCAGTAAATCAGAGAGTCTAATAATGAGGGATTTTAATTTCCCAGATATTGACTGGAATTTGTGGGTTTATTACTCACACACTAGCAAGGCTTTTGTGGATTTATTGGATAATTATTTTCTACATCAGCATGTTCGGGAGGCAAATAGAGGGAGTAATATTCTTGATTTGATTATCAGTAGTGATTCTTCATGCATTAAGAATCTGCAGATAAAGAAACCACTAGGTGGCAGTGATCACATTGTGCTGAAGTGGGATTTACTCAAAGCGGTAACTACCATCAGTGGTAAAGGGAAGGGTTCATAAAGGCGACTACGATGGACTGAGACAGTATTTAAATTCTATACAGTGGGACTAACTGAAGACGTTACCAACAGCAAATTCAAAATGGGAAGTATTCAAAGAACTTATCTTGGAAGCAACTAGGTTTACATACCAACTAAGAAATATTGTTCAAGGTTTAGGCCTAAATGGATGTCAGATGAACTAATGAGACATATGACAGAGAAGAAAAATGCATGGGATACATATAAATTAACACGTGACACAGAAGGCTGTGATAGATATAAGCTGGTCTGTAACCAAGTCACAAAGGAGGTTAGGCAGGCAAAGGCACATTATGAGAAATCTTTGGCAAAGGATGCAAAGAAAAACAGCAAAGAGTTCTTTACTTATGTAAACTCTAGAAGGAAGGGGATGAATCAGATTGGTCCACTTGATATTGATGGTTCAACTGTTGATGATCCTGCTCAGGTAGCTAACAAACTAAATGAATATTTTGCATCGACACATTCACACATGAGGAGTTATTCAGTGAGGGGAATGCCAGAGGTGTATTCAACTCTGGCAGTAAGCTAGATGAACTTGTAATAACTGAGAGTAAAGTGGAGGAGAAATTGTTGAAGATAAACACAAGAAAGGCACCTGGGGTGGATGAGATCTGTCCAGTTATATTAAAGGAGGCAGCAAAGGAAGTAAGCAAACCCTTAGCCATAATTATGAGAGCTTCCTTGGACTCGGGAGATACCCATAGACTGGAGATGCGCAAATGTGACCCCAATTCACAAATGAGGATCAAAGGCTGACACAAGTAATTATAGACCTGTGAGTTTAACTTCTGTTCAAGGAAAATTAATGGAGGCACTGGTTAAAGAAGCACTGCAGGATCATCTAGACAAGACTCCAGTTATAGCTCGGACACATCATGGTTTTGTTAAGGGGAAGTCTTGCCTGACCAATTTGAATCAATACTTGGATGCAGGGAATAACTTTGATATTATATACTTGGATCTTAGAAAGGCTTTTGATACTGTTGCACATGGAAGACTGCTGCACAAATTGGAGCAGTGTGGCATTGGAGGCAAATTGCTGCTATTGATAAAAGGGTGGTTGAGGGGGAGAGAAGACAGAGAGTGGTAATCAATGGACACTGCTCATCATGGACTAATGTTATTAGTGGAGTCCCTCAGGGTTCAGTGTTGGGTCCATTATTGTTTTCTGTATTTATAAATAATATCGATGATGGTATATCAAGCTTAATGTCCAAGTATGCAGACGATACAAAGGTTGGCAGGGTTGTTAAGGACACTACTGATGCTACGCTGCTGCAACAGGATCTGGAAAGGTTGAGCAGATGGGCTGAGAGGTGGCAAATGAAGTTTGACAAATGTAAAGTACTACGTATGGAAAACAGCAACCCCAGAGCAACGTATCAACTCTGTGGTACTACACTGACAGTGGTAGAGAATGAAAAGGACCTGGGGTAATTGTGCAGGCAGATATGAAGTTCTCTGAGCAGTGCAGATGGGCTGCAAGAGTAGCTCATGGTGTCTTGTCAATGATATACAGGAATTTTTCTACAGGGATAAGGAGGTGATTATTCCCTTGTATAAGGCAATGGTCAGGCCACACCTTGAGTACTGTATACAGGTCTGGAGGCCTCATTTCAAGAAGGATGTGGAGCTCCTGGAACGAGTACAGAGAAAGGCAACAAGATTGGTGAATGGAACAAAGGGTTGCTTACGAAGAAAGGCTTAAGTTTTGCAAATTACAGTGTCTGGAGACTAGGCACCGGCGAGGTGATCTGATAGAGGTGTATAAAACCTTGAATGGTTTGAGCATGCTCAGTGCTGATGTGAATCTTCCTCTTGCTCAGAATAATCACCTGAAAGGGCATAAATTCAAATTGAGGAAAGACAGATGTAGGATAGATGTGCAGAAATTTGCCTTTAGCCAACGGGTAGTTGGTTGGTGGAACTTCCATCCCTTGTGGAAGTTGATAGCATAAATAAATTTAAGGCTTAGCTTGACTGGTATTTCGAACAAACGGAGGGGTGAAATGGGAGTGTTTTTTTTTTTTTTTTTTGGCTGATGCTGCATAAGCTTGCTTTCTTGCATCATATGTCTCTAGTAATGTTAATGCTAATGATCTTAACTTATCTAAAAATCAAGCTGAACATTTGGCTTTTAGGCTGAAAGGATGAAATCTCCAGCAACAGAATAGCAAAATATGCTGTGTTTGTAAATGTCAGCAAATATTTATATATTTATTTTTTCAAGAAAGGGATTTGGTTTACTGCAGTGATGTAAATTCTCTAACGGAAATTCTAGGACACCTGCACAATCCAACTGAATGGCAGGTATTCATCAATTCCTTAAAAACAAATTTGAAAGCAGTGTTGCTCCATAACAGAATTACATTATCATCAGTAACCCTTAGCATATGCTGCACAAATGAAAGAAAGCTATGATAACATTTAATGTCTCTTGACAAGCATGAAGTGTGAGCAATTTTCTTGCATATCTACGTTGACTTTAAATGATTGCTCTTTTACTAAGCCTGCAACTTGGCTACACCAAATATTGCTGCTTTATTTGTGAATGGGACAGCAGAGATAAAAAAAAATCATTATTTTAAAAAACAATGGCCTCAAAGAAAAGAACTAATTCTAGGAAAGAGAAATGTTGCAAACCACTGGTTACTCCTGATATTACCACTTTTATTACCACTATTGCATATTAAACTTGTTTTAATGAAAAATTTTGTAAAAGCAATGGATCAAAATGGAGCAAATTTCCTTTACCTGAAAGTGAAATTTACTAAAGTCAGTGCGAACAAAATCAAAGTGGGAATATTAACTGTTAGCATTTGTAGTGAGCAGACCTGTCTTCATATTGCTCCTAGAAAGTGCAGGGAGAGCATAGTGATTTGAGAGGATTAAATTAGGACTAAAGAGTTTAAATAAAAATTGTAAAATTTATTTTTAAATTAAGTTTTTATTTACCTGTAATAGTTTGTAAATTTAATTTTTATAATATTATAAATATCATTTTTTAAAAGTTACTTTCTGTGATATTTAGTAAATTTAGCAGTGATTGTGACAAGATCCACCTTGAACACTTTGTCAGAGGGTATCATGACTTGTTCAGAAATAGCCAATGGCAATTTCCAGGTGAATTTTCATCATTTGCAGAACCTGTATTGTTGACCTTGGCATGTATTCCAAGTTCAACCTAGTGGGTAATCATAGCTCACCCGGTGATTCTTTCTTTGTCACCACTGTACAGAATGCACCGATCAAAGGTTAAAATTTGGTGCATTGCTAGAAGAATTTGAGTCACTGAAAAAATGTGTGCTTGCCTTAGAGAATAATGTAAGTGGGAGCTCGTCAGGGACTCAAGACTGTAGTAGCCTACCAAGTGATTCACTACCAATTTGGGCCCCAGAGCAGAATAACCAAGTGCAAACTGTTCTGGTTCAGAAGGACTTAGTTTTATTAGGAGACTCCATTGTTAGGGAAACAAGAAATGTTTTTTGTAATAAGTCCTATATTTCCTATAGAAAAATATAGGACCATGCTGAAGAAATGTCACAAATTAGGTCAGAATGTCTATGTGTCTGCAATTCTGCCCAGGCACAATAGCAGGGATTATATGATGAAAGCCTTGTGGATTAACTCAAGATGTGAAGGACTCTGCAAGACTTTTTGGAGGGAAAATTTTATCAGCTTGACCAGCATTTGTAGATAGAAGGAATCTGTTTTGTAGAGACAGGATACATTTAAACAAAGGTGGTGCAAGGGTTTTTGCCAGTATCATTGAGGATACCTTAATGATCCAGGGACACTGCTAGTTTGGGAGGACAAGGGAAATATAGATACACATTTAACTGATAATATTGGTCAAAGTAACATTTGCACATACCTCAAGGGTTCTTGTTTGTTACTGCAACAGATTGTATTAGCAAGATGTTCTGAGGGCAGAAACATTTCTAATAAGCAGGTGGCTAATACCGGGGGAAGCAAGCTTAAATAACTTCAAGGGATGTGTCAGGTTAGTTCACTATACAAGAACACTAAGTCTTAATTGTTTATACAGTAATGTCAGAAGTGTCGTCAATAAAATGAGTGAATTCCAACTGCTGGTTTGGACAAGTAATACTGACATAATAGGTTTACAGAAATGTGGTGCCACCCAGAGATAGGGGATGATGAGTTTCAGTACGGTAAGTATAACGTATTTAAGAAGAACAGGGCAGATAGGAGTGGTGGGATCATGCTTCTTATCAAAAGTAGCCTGAGCATGAAAAAAGCTTTCTGGGATTCAGATGTTTCACATGCTAAGTATAGAATCTGTATGGTGTGAGATAGTTTGAAGCAAAGGTATAATTAGAGTATGAGTAATCTACAGGTCAGATTGTGAATATTATGATGAGAGCCTCTACATGCAAATGGAATGGGCAAGTAAGTGTGAATGTCTTATTATGGGTGATTTTAATTTGCCTCTAATTGACTAGAGCAAATGAGAAGGAAACTCGACATGGGGGACAAAATTTTTTAAATCAACTAGATGATTGTTATTTGTATCAACATGTCAGTAAAGGTACTAGAGAAAAGAATATTCTAGAATTGACCATCACCCACGAACCAGATGACATAACAGGGCTAACAGTACAGGAACCAGTTGGGCGTCTCTGTAGCCAGGTGGGCAGGAGCAGCAGTGCGTAGCACACGCTTCTTGATTAGACTGGGGTTCAAGCCCGTGACCACCAAATACGGAGGATGCGGAAAGGTTAGGGAATGACCACTGCATATCCCCGGAGCAATATGGCCTTAGTTGCTAATGCTCCTAAAAACCAAATAACAACAAACAATAACAGGAACCAATAACAGTAGCAGGAAGTAATCATTTCCTGATGCTCGAACAGATCATTGGATGATGAAGAGAAAGAGGCAGCAGTAGTTAAAGGCAAAGGAATGGATTATAATTTCAGGAAAGGAAATTAAAACAGCTTAACATATGGCCTCTATTAGCTGTGTAGATATCTCACAATGTGTGTATACCATTAAAACAAATACTCCACGAGGAGGATGCCAAGTTGGATTAATAATGAAGTTTCCAGATTACTTGAGTAGAAAAAGATGGCATGCAAAAGTTACAGAGAAATAAAAAATACTGAAGCCTATAACAGCTACAGATTGCTCTGTAATAGTGCCACAGAAAAGGTTAGGCTGGCAAAGAGTGGGGTTAAGGAATTCTTCACATATATAAATGCAAAGAAGAGAAAGACAAACCAGATCAGACCCTTATATAATGGATGTGGGATAGTATTAGATACCCCAGCTAATGTTGCAGATGAACTCAACAGTTACTTTGTATTGATATTTACAGAATTTTCTAATCTCAACGATGTCCATTTTCACTTGCAGTCGGCCAAACCCCATGTACTTTTTCTGATAGAATCTCAGTTATCAGTTGATTCAACTACAGCTCATCTCAGTTGCCCAAATTATTTGCTATACGATTCCTTTCACCTCAAAGGTGGTGCTTGTGCATATGTCCATTCCGATACTCCCTGTAACAGACTTGGTAATTTGGAATCTCCTCTTTTTGATCTTCTCTGGCTTAAAATCTCTCTACCTCATTGTGTCAGATTCATCTGTTGTCTCCATTGCTCTCCCAACTCCACTAATCACTTGGAGTTCTTTGACTTCCTCTCTTTGCAACTTGACTTTCTCCAGTCCAACTTTCCTAACAGTGAGGTAATTTTCCTTGGTGATTTTAATGTTCACAACTCCAGCTGGCTTCCGTTTTTTAGTCACACCAACCCAGCTGGTCACTTTTGCAATTACTAATGACCTTGCACAGATTGTTCATTCAAAGGAATCAAAGGAATCAAACCTACAACAATACCGGACAATCCTAACCATACAGCCAACACGCTTGATCTTTTTCTCACAAAGAACCCTTCTAAATATGCGATCGAAGTGAGTGGTCCTTTAGCCACATCAGATCACAACTTGCTGATTTTCTCTTCTCCAATAGAGCCTTTATCTCATGGCTATTCCCAACCATATGTTGTTTGGCATTACAAGAATGCAAAATGGGATGACCTGCAAGATTTCTTTTCTTCTTTTCCTTGGTCGGATTACTGTTTCAAAACTTGTAATTACAGACCAGTTAGTTTAACTTTTGTTCCGGGTAAAATAATGGAATCACTGGTTAAAGATGCATTGCAGGATCATCTAGACAAGACTGCAGCAATAATTCAGACACAGCATGGATTTGTTAAGGGTAAGTCTTGTCTGACAAATTTTATTGGGTACTATGATGTGTCACAAAGGAACTGGATGCAAAAAATAACTTGGATTTCAGGAAAGCTTTTGACACTGTTGCACATGGAAGACTACTGTACAGATTGAAGCAGAATGTAGCAACTTACCCCTAATGGTATTAAGGGTAAGTTGCTACAATGGATAAAAGGATGGTTGAGTGGGAGAAGACAGAGGGTGGTAATCAATGGGTGCTGTTCTTCGGGGACTAATGTTATTAGTGGAGTCCCACAGGGTTCGGTGTTGAGTCCACTGTTGTTTTGTATATTTATCAATGATATTGATGAAGGTATATCAGGCTTAGTGTCGAAGGTTACAGATGATAGAAAGTTTAGCAATGTTGTTAATGACAGTAATGGCAGTGTGCTACTGCAACAGGATCTAGAAAATTTGGGCAGATGGGCTGAGAAGCTGCAACTGTTTGTTATTTGGTTTTCAGGAGCATTAGCAACTAAGGCCATATTGCTCCGGGAAATGCGATGGTCATTCCCTGACCTTTCCGCATCCTCCGTATTTGGTGGTGACAGGCTCGAACCCCGGTCTAATCAAGAAGCGTGTGCTACACACTGCTGCTCCTTCCCACCTGGCTACAGAGGCGCCTAGAAGCTGCAACTGAATGTTTAACATTGCCAAATGCAAAGTACTGCATGTGGGTAGATGTAACCCCAGAGAAATGTACCAACTGTGTGGTACTACACCTAAGGTGGTAGAAAATAAAAAAGAACTGGGAGTAATTGTGCAGTAAGATATGGAGTTGGCGAAGGTAAAGAAAGCCTGCACAAGAAGCATTCAAAAGTTCGATGAAATTTACCTTCAAAAGTACTTTGCCGTAACGGCATTTGTATTGTTGCTCGCTCAGTAAAGATACATGTGTTATCGGTCAGGAGTAGAAATTGAATCCCATGGGAGATTAAAACCCTTCCGAAGTGGAGGTGGTAACCTGACCATTTTTCTTTAAAATCACTCGTGGACTTGTGGATAAACTGTTTATTAAGAAAAAAAAAGGCAAGGGAAACCCACACAAGAAGCACGGCAAACTTCCAAAAAGTTTACCAGTGAAGCTACGTTACAAACATTTTTTACGATGCCAGAACTTCCAATATGAAGTCAGGTTATCCTCCCCCCACTTCAGGAGGGTTTCAAGATCCCATGGGATTCAACTTCAGCTCCAGACCGATAACACTCACCGTCTGTTTCCTGGCGAGCAACAATACAAATTCCGTTACTGCAAAGTACTTTTACCAGTAAATTTCATTGAACTTTTGCGTGGTTCGCATGCAGGCTTTCTTTACCTTAGCCATGAAGTTTTCTGAGCAGTGCAGACAGGCTGCCAGAGCAGGTCATGGGGTTTTGTCAATGTTATACAGGAATTTTGCTAGCAGGGAAGAGGAAATGATTGTCCCTCTGTATAAGGCAATGGTCAGGCCACGCCTTGAGTACTGTGTGCAGGTCTGGAGGCCTAATTTTAGGAAAGATGTAGATTTGCTTGAGCGTGTACAGAGAAGGGCAACAAGATTGGTGAGGGGAATGAAGGGATCATTCCCCTCACCAATCTTAAGCCTCTCTTGAACACCTAAGGCTGTTTAAGAGAGGCTTAATTTCTGCAAATTGCAGTAGCTGGAGACTAGGCACCTGCGAGGTGATCTGATTGAGGTGTATAAGGCCTTGAATGGGTTGAGCATGCTGAATTCTGATGGGATTCTTCCACTTGATCAGATTATGAACCTATGGGGGCATAAATTCAAATTGAGGAAAGATAGATGTGCAGAAATTTGCCTTTAGCCAGCGGATGGTTAATTGATGGAACAAACTTCCATCGTTGTTGTGGAACATGTTGTTGTGGAAGTTGTTAGGTAAAATAAATTTAAGAAGGAACTGGACAAACATTTAGAGGGAAATGTTCTGTACATTTTTTTTTTTGGCTGATGCTGCATAAGCTCATATTCTGATGTCAACATTTGCTCACATTGTGTAAGTGAAATTATTCTTGTAGGAATAGAATCCTTTATTCCACACCCCACTTTAAAATCTTGTCCTTTATCTACACCTTGGTTTTCCAATAAATGTGCTAAGGCTTTTCAAGAGAAGAACGTTGCATATCGTAATAGGCTTGTTTCCAATTCTTAAGTTTCATTTTCTGCCTACACCAAAGCTCGCAACAATTGTAAAACAGTTATTAATCAGTCCAAACTAAATTTTGAACAAGCTTAAAGTAGAAAACTTGCTTCTTACCCTAATGGTAGCCGAGCATTCTGATCTCTTGCCAAATCTATTGGCCGCAACTTTTGCCTATCTCTGCTCCCACCTCTGTCAAAACCAGATGGTTCTATTTTCACTTCAGCCAAGGTTAAAGTTGACCTGCTAGAATCCCATTTTTCTTCCAACTCAGGTATTAATTATCTTAGTAAAACACCTCCCACCATTCCCAACATGATCCATTCAATGCCTCCTGTGGTCTTCCATCAAAAGAATGTCAGAAGGATTTTGACAAATCTCAATGCTAAGAAAGCTCCAGGTCCTGATGGTATTTCTCTACTTGTTCTCAAAACCTGTGCTCCTGAACTTACTCCTGTCCTTTGCCCCCTTTTTTCACTTTCTTATTCCAAAGCTGTTTTTCCTTCTGCTTGGAAATTTGCTCATTTCCAGCAAATTCCTTTTTAGGAATTGGGTGACAAATCCCTCCCATCCAATTATCATCCCATTGCAATTACTTCTACTCTTTCTAAAGTAATGGAGAAATCAATTAACTGCCAACTCTTAAACTACCTAGAAACCTTCCGTCTGATCAACGATTGCCAGTATGAATTCCATCAGTGTTGATCCACTGGTGATATTCTGGCTTACGTTACCCATTTAGGGACAAATTCAGTGGAAAAGTTTAGTGAAACACAGGCAGTTGCTCTTGACATCTCAAAGGCTTTTGATCATGTTTTGCATAAAGGTCTTCTAAAAGAGCTTCCATCTTTTGGTTTGCCAACTGTTTTTTGTAATTGGTTATCCAGTTTTCTCCCTGATCACTCACTGAGGGTGATGGCAGATGGCTCTCTGTCTTCTAACTTCTCCACTAATGCTGTCCCCCCCAAGGTTCAGTTCTTTCCGCCACTCTTTTCCTCTTGTATATTTATGACCTTCTTCCATTGACTGGAAATCCTATCCATAGTTTTGCTGATGATAGCACATTGCATTCCACTTTCCATCTTGAAACCTTGCTCTGCTCAATCAGCTTTAACTTCTCGAATATCCACTACCAATTCCTTAAATGTCAATCTTCAGGTAATCCTCCAGTGGGGCAAAGACAACTTAGTTGGTTTCAATCTTTCTAAAACTCAGTCTTGTCTTATATCTCGCAAAAATGATCCTTCTGCTCCTATGCTTATCTTGGGTGACACTCTAATTTCTAGGTAAAATGATATATCTCTTTTAGGGATTACCCTGACTTCTAATCTCTCTTGGCACAATCACATTACAAATATTGCTTCCTATACATATAAAAAAACTTGGTTTTCTCTTTCGCTCTCGGCATTACTTTTCTTCCAAACAGCTGTTCACTCTGTACAAATCGCAAATCCGCCCTACCATGGAATATTGTTCCCACATCTGGAGCGGTGCCCCCAAAACCTCTCTCAAGCTTCTAGATTCCATTCACACGAGGGCAGTTAGGTTAATTAATGACTCCTCTCTAACTAAGGCTTTCCACTCACTATCTCATAGACTTACTGTTTCTGCTGCATGCCTTTTCTACAGATACTTCCATGGGCACTGTTCTTCTGAATTGGCTTCTATAATTCCCGCTGTCTCTTTCAAAACAGTCTGAACATGTTCCACCACCAGTCAACATCCATTTACTGTCCAATTTCAAACTCACAGAACCAACTTTCCTTCATACATATTTCCTGAAAATTTCAGTCTACAGAAGTTCAAGTCTAATGTCAACAAATATCTTCTTTCGTCTTCTCAACCTCCAACCCAAGCACAGTACTAAGTACTATAGGTTATAATACCTCTCGAGTTTGGGGTTTTCATAAAAAAAAAAAAAAGAAGAAGAAAAACCCTTTATGTCAATGAGAAATTATGGGAGTGGAGTGATTCAAATGATTATTTAATGAAAAAACTTGAGCCTACAAGTGAGTAAGGCTCCTGGGGATGGCATATACCCTATAAGTTTAAGGGAGGCAGAAAGTGAGTGCATTGAACCATTTAGGCTAATTATGAGAGCATCACTTGACTCTGGAGAGACACCGTTAGATAGGAAAAGTGCCACTGTAACTCCAATATATATATGGGTGGTTCTAAGAGTGTAATAAGAAATTACCGACTAGTCAGTCTAACTTCAATAGTAGAAAAATCATGGAGGCAGTGATCAAGGGTGGAATTCAGGATCATTTAGATAGAAATGGAATTCTGAAGGATACACAGCATTCTTTCGTAAAGGAAAAATCATGTTTAACATATCTGGTTAGCTATATTGCCATTATCACTAATGAGCTGGATTTAGAAAGTAATTTGAACATTGTTTATTTAGATTTCAGCAAAGCATTTGACTAAATCCCACATGAGCAGGTACTTTATAACCTGGAACAGGTTGGAATCACAGGGAAAATCCTTAGATGGTTATTCCCCAGATTGGGTTAATGTAAGAAGTGGGGTTCCCCAGGGATCAGTATTAGGACCACTGTTATTTTTGATTTTGTTAAATGACATCAATGAAGGGATAGAGGGAATGATGTTGAAATTTGCAGATGATGTAAAGATTGGTAGAGTAGTAGTTGTAGTAGTGGCATGTGATGCAAGAAAGCAAGTGTATGAGCTTATGCAGCATCAGCCAAAAAAAAAAAAAAAAATTACAAAACAATCCCCTCTAAATATATGTCCAGTTCCTCCTTAAATTTATTTAACTTATCAACTTCCACAATGATAGATGGAAGTTTGTTCCAGCAATTAACCACCCGCTGGCTAAAGGCAAATTTCCGCACATCAATTCTACATCTGGCCTTCAATTTCAATTTATGCTCCCTTAGGTTCATAATCTGAACAAGTGGAAGAATCCCATCAGAATTCAGCATGCTCAACCCATTCAAGGCCTTAATTCCCTCACCTCAATCAGATCACCTTGCAGGTGCCTAGTCTCCAGCTGCTGCAATTTGCAGAACTTAAGCCTCTCCTGGTAAGAGGATCCCTTCATTCCCCTCACTAATCTTTTTGCCCTTCTCTGTACACGCTCAAGTAAATCTACATCCTTCCTAAAATGAGGCCTCTAGACCTGTACGCAGTACTCAAGGCGTGGCCTGACCATTGCCTTATACAGAGGGATAATCACCTCCTTTTCCCTGCTAGCAAAATTCCTATATATCATTGACAAAACCCCATGACCTGCCCTGGCAGCCTGTATGCATTGCTCAGAAAACTTCATATCTGACTGCACAATTACCCCAGGTCTTTTTCATTTTCTACCTCCTTAAGTGTAGTACCACACAGTTGGTACATTTCTCTGGGGTTACTTCTACCCAATACTTTGCAGGGTTACTTCTATGCAGTACTTTGCATTTTTCAATGTTAAACTTCAGTTGCCACTTCTCAGCCCATCTGCCCACATTTTCTAAATCCTGTTGCAGCAACACACTGCCATTACTGTCATTAACAACCCTGCCAACCTTTGTATCATCTGCAAACTTCGATACTATGCCTGATATACCTTCATCAATATCATTGATAAATGTACAAAACAACAGTGGACCGAACACCAAACCCTGTGGGACTCCACTAATAACATTAGTCCATGAAGAGCGGCACCCATTGATTACCATCCTCTGTCTTGTCCCACTCAACCATCCTTTTATCCATTGTAGCAACTTACCCTTAATACCATTCTGCTCCAATTTGTACAGTAGTCTTTCAGCGCAACAGTGTCAAAAGCTTTCCTGAAATCCAAGTATATGATATCAAAATTATTTTTTGCATCCAGTTCCTTTGTAACCACATCATAATGATCACTGCCAAGCAGAGCTTCTACACCATGACCTATATAGACTTCAGGGATGGTCAGAAAAGTGTCAGCTTTTCTTTAATCCAGCAAAGTGTAAGGTATTACACCTGAGCAACAGTAACCCCAAAATAACTTATAATACTTGGTGGAGTTTAACTAAAGTCAGTAGTAGAAAGAAGGGACTTGGGAGTTAAGATACGGTTGGATGAAAAGTTCTCCGAGCATTGTACACAAGTTGCAAGGAAGGCCCATGGTGTCCTATTGGTGATTTATCGAACATTTGCTAGTAGAAATAAGGACATTATAATCCCATTATAAAAGGCTATTGTTAGACCACTTGGAATACTATGTTCAAGTATGGAGACCACACCAAAAAAAAGACATTGTACTTCTTGAAAGGGTTCAAAGATGGGTACCTCACCTAGTGAGATCGGCAAAAGGACATCTATATGAGGAAAAACTTTGAATATGTGGGTTGCATAGCTGGGAAACTGGGCACCTTAGTTGTAGAACTGTATTCCCAATGCACATTGTTCTCAACAACATGCAAACTGTATGATATGCCTATCTAAATGTAGGAATGGCAGATATTTGAAAAAAAAAAAAAAAAATACAGAAAACTATCTTTAAAAATATTATATATAATGATCGAATTAAAAGACTGGCCAATACTATCACAATGACTAATACTATCACAAACTTTATTAACACATTTTCTGCAACCTCTATTTGTCCATTGTGCTATAATTTTCGGAATGTTGAGGAACACAGCATATTAGTATTATCAAAATTCCAGAAACTTGTAAATTATAGTTTAAAAGTAAAAGTCTGTAATTCATAGTTAAAAGCAAACACTTATTTTGTGGGCTGAGCTTTAAATCAGAACAGACCTAAAAATTTTATCAAAAGTTTATTTTCACATGAACTAACCTCAATACATGCAAATGACAAATAAAATTGTGTGCCAAGTTTATAAACAAAAACCAAATGTTACTACAATAATTTAAAACCAAATGTTACTACAGTAACTTTTTTTTTTTTTTTGTTATTTACAAATAATAAAAGAGTTCAGTCATTGTGCTGATATTGAACGGTTGTTAATTTCACGAGCTCATAAGTAGTCAATAATTTCATTTATTGACTACTTAAGAGTAACCGACCACATGCATTATGGCACAGTGCCTGAGTGCCTTTTGAACACTGGTGGGTCAGAGGCAGTGAACATGTCAAAGGTTGTCTCAGTTCCATTTAGTTGGGAAACTAAAAGTTGTTCTAAAGAAGGCTTTCCCCCCTCTCCCTCCCATTTTAAATTATGAAATTCAACAACAAATTGTTTTGCTGTATTTTCAGTGACTTCATGGCTGCATTGAGGTTGTACATTGTCATGTTGAAGAAACTGCTGTTTTGTCAAGTCTAATTCATTTTATTCTTTATTTAAGCTTGTCCATGATGTCATAATACCAGATCAAATTGGTTGTGGTCTTGTTTTCCAAAAATTTGATATGGATAACACCCACAGGGTCCCAAAATACAGTTGTCACTTTGTCAGTTGAAGCTTGGACTTTTGAATTTTATAGTGAAATTCCTTGAACTTTCTCTTGTTTATTGGAATCATGGTGATGAATCTAGGATTTATTCAGCATTCAACAAGTGCAGTCACAAACTCAGTAATTGCACACTGTTTGAGCCACATGTTCAAAGGTGCTTCCATTTAAAACAGTATAATTTGTAGAGAATAACAACCACACAGAAATACTACTGCAAATGTTTAACTATAAACTATTAACTATATGGGAACTTAAGTGGAACTTTCTGCCCCACCCCAGCCCCAATTGCTAAGCGAGTGATCACAGCAATTTATTAAGTGACTCTAGAGAGTCTCTTCTCTCTAATCAGCTGATTACAGAAAATATTAGTCTTCATAATTATTTAACCAGTTGCACTGCTCCTGTCGCCATGTGGGTGGGGCCAGTAACCAGAGTCTAAATCTAATACTCAAGGCAAAATGGAGCAAATGTTGGCGCCTTAAACCGAAGCCGCTACAGATCTGCTTATAAGCTCAGACCTTGAACGTGAGACATATTAACCAAAAAGAATCATACATTCATTATCAATGAAACCTCTTAGCAGCTTATCCCTGTTACTTGGCCGGTGCAGCATAAGCCACAGGCTTTCTTGCACCATGTGGCCATTACTAATACTAATACTTGTATAGAACAATACAGCAGCCATAGTAGTACCCCAAAAATGATTAAACGACTTCATTCAGGCATTCTGAATGAAGTTGTGGAAGCTCATGAAGCAAATAACTCTGAGACCTTCCCATTTCAGTAACCCCACACACAAAACTTTAAACATCTCTAAAAGGTCATTTTAGAATGGGATATCCTTAAAATTCCTAATGAAGTGATTACTTAAAGCACATATCATCAATGCTTAAAGAGGATGGTGTTCTTACCTCTACAAGGAACATTATTCTCACCTCAGTATCCCAAATCTCCCTTCATCAGTTAAAAGTGGCTACCTTTCTTGTAAAATTCATCGATGCATTCCAAATCTGATTAATTGTTTTAAATGCCAGCTGTATGGGCACTCGCAAACAGCATTTCTTGGTATGGCTGTCTGTTCCCTGTGTGGCTCTAAGGACCACTCCCAATTTGAATGCACTGATGTAATATCAGGATGCTCTCATATGCATATTCCAAAATGTGAATCCTGGAAATTGGATAAGAAAACTTTTAAGTACAATGTAGAGAAAATAGTCTCGTGCCAAGAAGCACACACACACACAAACAGAAGTTGAACCTAATGCCTTTCAAATCAAATGCCAGTTTAAACACTAAAGAATTTTCAACACAGACATATTACAATTCCTCCTAAAATATCCCTTTCTTAATGGGCATGGTCCCTTCTTATGGATGGAAAGATACCAATAAAGCAAAAACAACAATGGATATACAACGATTCTTCTAATACCAAATCACAGGTGTTGACAATGGATAAAGATTTGAACTCTACATCATATAAACAATCAGAGCAAAACATGAACATTAATCGATAAATTATATAATGGGAATACATTATATAATTAGAATTATATGACGGGAATACAGTTCTAATCCATGATGATGAGATAAATCTTGGTCATCCAGTACTTCCAAAATGAGAAAAATCTAAAGAAGATTAAGGGAAAACAAAACAGCCAGATCAGTCCTCTAAATGTAAAACCAAATAATGCAGAAAATCATTCAGTGGAATTGTAGAAGCCTAAGAAGTAACTTATGATTAAAAGATTTAATATGTCAGCATAATCCAGCATATCTATTTTCAAATTATCCTCCATATTTCTCAAAGTATATGCTATACAAACATGATATATATCTTGAATCCCAGCAAGAAGAGGAGTAGCAGCAATTTTAGTTTGTACAAATGTACCATCCAGACTCATCCAGCTTTGCACCTCTCTAGAAGCAGTAGCTATTTACATTGTTCTTGGCATTATGTTCTCACTCTTGTCTCCATTTTATATTGCAATAAACACAACATGCTTCACAGAACTTGACATTTTAGCAAATCAATTGTCCCACTCCATATGCTTTCTAGATGACCTAATTGCACATCATACTCTGTGGAATACTTTGACATGGGGCTCACATCTGGCGAGTATGGGCTTGGCAAACCCAGGGTCCTGAGCTGGATATCATCATTCTTCTCTTTCTTGGTGATGCCTTTCTACTTCTCTCTCTCTCTCTCTCTCTCTCTCACACAAACACTCAGGGGGTAACTCGGGAACTTTTTTTTTTGACTGGTGCAGCATAAGCCTCAGGCTTCCTTGTACCATATGGCTAATAATAATAATAATAATAATAATAATAATAATAACAATCAAAATTCTGCTTCAAATACTCTCACTCTTGTCTCCATTTATATTCCATCAAACACAATGTGTGCTCCACCACAGAACTTGACATTTTAGTAAATCAATTTCCCCCACCCCATATGCTTTGTAAACAATCTAAATGCACACCACCTTTCTCCTCCTATTGACATTCTCAAAAACATGGATTATAGAGGACTGATGAGCAAAACTCTGCTTGACAACTATCAGCTATCACTACTGAACACAGGTACACACATATAATCATCTGCTACAAGATGGGATCTATCTCTGCACTGTATCTGTCCATATGTTTCTCATCCATTTATCCTAGCATTGAATAGACAATGCTAAATGACTATAACACTGTGCCTCTTCCCCATAATTTCCAAAATACAGATGGACACAATAGCACTATAACCAATGAATTACCTGGAATTTTCACAAAGCTGCTGGGAACAATTTTCTAATCACTTGATCCTTACTACTAACCATTAATAATGCTACTTGTGGCTGCTACTATTAATAATGCTACTATGCATATAGTAGAACAGATACTTGGAGCTTCTACCAATAAAATACCAAAATAAAACAGTACTAAACAATAATATAATGGATGATGGGCAGGAGATTGCTCCTGCCAAAAAGCAAACAACATAAAGCAATGGAACATTTTTTGCTTAAATGCTACCATGGAATATCTTATTAACTATATATTAACTATAAATGACTCAAAGATGAAACTCTATAAATTCATAGGAAAGTGAAATGGGATGCTTAGATTAGATGCACTTCTACCATCCACAGAAATACTTACCCCAGAATAACCTAGACTAAGATTTGTACTCTTACTGGAAAGGGCCAACAAACTTCCTCTCCAGTCCTATTTTGAAAAGAAAAAGATCTTTCTTCTCCTATTGAGATTGCAGAGATATCATATTAAACCATTACTGCCATCGCATTCCTAGCTTCCTGTAACGACTTGTTTTGCTATACAAAGAAGTCTGTGGAACAACATAAAATTAACTTTGCTGCTACTGAATCCTATAACATTCCTTTCACTATTACTGATATAGCTGCCCCCCCCCCACCCCCAGCAGTTATTGTCCTTTATCTCTCACCAGCTGTTTAAGGTAAATCCTAGAAAAGATGGTTCACAAAAGACTTATCTAGATTCTTGAAGCCCAAGATATCATGTCATCAGTTTGGTTACCATTGTAATAGGTCTGCAGCAGACATCAATGCCAAAACCAGAAACATACATTTGAAATGCTTTTATTAAAAAACAGCACATGGTAACAGTAATAGTAATTTTTGATATTGAGAAAGCATTTGATACTACCTGGAGATATGGAATCTTTCAAGTTTTATACAGTCCTGGAATGAAAGGTAACCTGCCTTAATTAATTCAGAATTTTCTCCATCTCAGGCCTTTTCAAGTCCAAATCCAGAATATGTTGTTCCAACTCACACACAAAAAGACATATTAGCATTAGTAGATGGAAGGAAGCAAGCTATTATAGCATCAGTCAAAAAAAAAAAAAAAAAAAAAACCCTTCCCATTTCACCCTTCCATTCATTCCAAATGTGTGTCTAGTTCTGGCTTTAACTTATTAAATTGTAGTAACTCACTCATTTCAGGAACACAAAAGAATGAATAAAACATTGTTATAGGAAAATGTAGCATATGGCATATTTATTAATGTTTGTTGCCATTTGCTTCCTGATATATATTCTAATTTTTGTTAATTATAAATTATGAACAAAGAAGTCAACAAAAAAATGAGAAACTGCACTCTCTAAAATTAATATAAGGTTGTTCATCTGACATATGACAGTTCTCAGCAGTGTGGGGAAATGCTAACATTATACTAACATATCAGTATACTATTTCATAAAACCTGCTTTTTTGAGTTTTGCTCCTTGTTATGATAATGCACGTAATTTTTTGTATGGCATTTCAAACAAACATTGTATCCAAAACAGGCCAGCATGCAGTTATTCAATTTTTAACTGCTGAAGTGCAAAACTACAACATATTTGTAACAGAAATGTTTGGAAAATCAAAATATTTAGGAAATGATGACTCTTACCAGCTATTTGGATAGATCTCCTCTGAAGTAGTCTCCATGATATTGTATACCCAAATCTTTGAAGTATTCTCCTTGACAACTGTATATACCAATTCCAGTGCTTCTGAATGGGCTTCTTTTAGAATTTCTAACAGTTCCTGTGTTGTGTTCTGAATAATTTCTTTAGTTGTTTCAAATTTGTGACCTTTCCAAAGACTTTATACTTGGAAAACAAAAAAAAAAATCACAGGGAGTCAAATTCAGTTAGTATGTTTGATGGATATAATACATAATAAATTCTCAAATGAAAGAGTGTGTGTATGGATTGTCATGATTCAGGTGCCATTTCACTGAAGCCCACTCTTCCTGCAGTTTTCTCCTAACAATATTATGCTACCGCCACATGGCATTTAAAACAACATTGCACCACAGATACATTTTGTAATATCCTGGTTCACTGTTTGACTATGCAGAACAAATTCATAATGAACATTATGAGTGAAAAATACAATAAGCATGATCTTTACATTACATTTTATTGAGATTGCAGCTTTTTGTGGGCCTTGGAAAGACAAGAGCCTTCTGTTGAGAGGACTAAGCCTTTGTCCCAGTCATAGTGATATACTCACAGTTTGTCACTAGTAATGATGGAAGAAAAAGTATGGGTGAGCAGCAGCAGCAGCACATTGACAAAGATCCTGACATACAAGAACTTCACTGCTCTCTGTCATCATCAGCAAAATGTGTAGTGCAAATTGGCTGAAATATATTCATTCCTAAATCTTGTGTTAAAATCAATTGAATTGTTCTATAACAAATATTAATTTCACTAACAACTTGATGGATAGTTAAACAATGCTCACTTCTGATCAGATTATGAACACAAGCAATTTAATCATTGGTTTTTGAAGAGAGGCCAGAGTGAGGATTGCCTTTGGCTGGCAAGTGGCCTTCATTAAGTTTGAAGAACCATTGAATAATCTTTAAATGATACAGGATCTCCAAAAAAGCTGTTTTTAACATTTAGTGGGTTTTTTTTTTCATATGCTTTTCCTTAATTTTAATAAAATTTGATGTAAATTCACTGCTCAGTAAAACCATTTATTTTAAAATGTGGCAAAACACCTATTCAATGCATACTAATTCAAACTGGCCAAATAAATAAAGGGACAATTCATGCCAAACTATTTTTAAACTAAATGAGTCACCAAACATGTCGTAACTCAATATGGTGCCAAAGTTTCAAGATACAAAATCAGTCCCAGAACATTTTTGATCACACCTTATATTTAGCAAGTTTCTACACAAAACTTGTTTGCAGTGTGGTCAAGAAAGCAATGGAAGCATCCAAAAGCAAAAGTGACAATTGGATTTCTGCATGAAAAGCAGTCCCCCAATGGTCTCTCACTTTTAGATTTTAAAAAGTCCGATGACAATAATCACTCAGAACAGTATTCTAAAACTTTTGGTGCCTCCGTAGCCAGGTGGGAAGGAGCAGCAGTGCATAGCACACGCTCCTTGATTAGACCGGGGTTCGAGCCCATCACCACCAAATACGGAGGCTGTGGAAAGGTCAGGGAATGACCACCGCATATCCTGGAGCAATATGGCCTTAGTTGCTAATGCTCCTAAAAACGAAATAACAAAAAAAAAAAACAAACAAACATCTAAAACTTTCAATCACTCCCACCTCAAAATCAAATGCAAACAACTAGGACAGCTTACAGAAGAATTTTTTCTTCATGATCCATGCTCACATATCGCCAAACTGATTTAGGCCTTAGTTCAAAAGATGCATGGGAGGTTCTCAAAACCAGGCAACAGTTTAGATTTGTAATGTTTTTGGCCTGTTTAAAAAAAAAAAGCTTCAAAAGGATGTCATTTAATTTGAACACTGAATTAAAAGCATCTGTCAAAGAATCATTCCAGCAACATCTGAAAGAATTTTTTGAGGCAGAATATATTGATTTTGAGGCAGAATAACAAATCAGTGAGATGTCCAAATGATAACAATGACTAATTTTTCAAAAATACATTTTTTTAAAAAAAACTTCCAAGTATGTTTCAATTAATCCTACCTGCTTATGTGAGGTACATCTTACTTATTCACCGCAAGCATATATGATAGTGAGCAAGTTATTTTATCATCCTTTTCATTTTTTGCTTTATTTTTCAAGTTGGAAATGCCATATCTGGTCATCGAGAGAGCTGCAGTAGCCATGATTTAAACTTGCCACCTGGAAGTGAAACAGACAATCGTGTTTTAACCCTAGCTGAACAGATCATTGCTGCTATGCCAGATCGCATTAAAGCAACTGCATCTTCAATGTCAAGATATGAAGATTCCTCAGAAGAAAGAACAAAGAATGAAGAAATTCAGAGAAATTCTTCATCATCACAAGATCCTCCTGACTTAGAAATGTGTCCAGTAGATGAGCCACCTCCACTTCTCAGTGAAGAATTCAGTTTTGAATTCAGTGACCATAATTATAGGTAATCTTAAGTATATACCTGTTTTCCATTTTAAAATTTATATGAACAGATTCATGCAATTTAGTCATTTGTTTTGAATAGATTTAAATTTGTTAGCAATGACTTTTTAAAATCTTTTATAATCATATTTAAATGTTTAGTGTGCTATCCTTGCGTACATTATATTCTCAGGAATCGATACTTCTCAAGTATATGTGCATACTTTATTACTCCATTCTGTCAGAATACTTTAAAATTTACTTGTAAATAGAAATTCTTCAGATTGTAAAAAATATCTGCTGAAGTTATTCAGCAACATTCTAACTGAGCAGTTTCTTTATTAATGTGAGGACATTTATGTTTACACTTTAAAAACAGAGATGTGATTAGTTTTCTTTTCTCATGAACAGTCAACTCAGTAGTCTAACTCTTCATCCTAACTGCATCATTTATCCATTTTAGCATGGAGAAGTTTCACCTTATTCTTAAAATAAAAGTGTTCATCTGTTACAAATGAATGACCCTCTCCTAATAGCTAATCAATAATGAAGACCACAACTTCTTACCACAATGGTAAAAATGTTACTGTGCATTGTGAGTCACTCTTGTTTTCTTATTGCCATATCTTGTGAACACAAGCATCTTTTTTTTTTTTTTCTTTTTTTTTCTAACTGAACAGTTTCAACAGAACATATCCTTTTGCCATTTTTAGCACGTTTTTACTCCCATGTTGCCATTTCTAGTTTCATTTTTAATAGTTAATTATGTTGTTTTTTGATTTTTTTTAAACTTCACTGAAGAAGAGCCCAATATTTAGGCTCAAAGGATTTGATTCATTCTTTTAAGTAAATGCATACTTCAACAAACTGGAGTATTTTTATTAAAATAATAGGAATTAAAATAACATCATAGGAAAATAGTTCTGTCTACAGATGGTGCAGAAACATAATATGCAAAAATATTAATGATCCAATTTTTGCATCTCTGGTACTAAACTTTGTTAGAAATTTACATTCTTTCATTATATAGGCCATACAAATAAAAAAAAAAAAAAAAAAACTAGTGTTGTTAAAGCACAGCTCTGCTTCACATGAAGTTTAACCTTAAACCACTAAAACCACAGTGCTGCTTGTAGTTCTTTACTGTAGATTTTCCAATTTTAAACAAATTTTTATTATTCTCCTTAAAAGATAATAATATTTATTGAATTCAGCAATACTTGTAACTCTCTTTTTTCTAAATATAGCTTTAATATTTTTTCTAAGTATAGCTTAGTATACTGTAAAGCAAAATTCCTCTGCTGTTTCCCTTTTTATACAAGGTGATTTTGGGGAGCTGATGGCAGCAGTCATTTTGAGCAAAACAGTTCACATAAATGTGTGAAAGATGCTAATATGAAACATGACATTTAAACAGCCATTAGCTCAAAATGACTGCTTCCATCAGGTCCTGACCTTATGACATTTCATTGTGAATCACCTGGTATACTTGTAAAATTATTTCCTTTGTCCAATCTCCTGAAAATTTTTCTTCAGCAAATGACATCTGTGATATAAACACCCTGATATTTTTCTTCCAGCATTTCAGATCTGATTTCATCTACACCTCCCACCTTTCATGCTTGATATTTTCTGCAATCTTTGCTATCTCACCATCTATATATCAGAGAAATTATTCAAAATTTCCCACATTTCAGTTATTTCCTTTTAGCATTAGCATAGGCATATGATGCAAGAAAGCAAGCTTATATAGCATCAGCTAAAAAAAAACGTTTCTCATTTCACCCATCCACTCGCTCCAGATGTTTGTCTACTTCTACCTTGAATCTATTGAAGCTATCAACTTCTACAACGACAGATGGAAGTTTGTTCCAGCAATCAACCACCCGCTGGCTAAAGACAAACTTCTGCACATCTATCCTACAACTGTCTTTCCTCAATTTGATTTTATGCCCTCTCAGGCAATTATTCTGAGCAAAAAGAAGAATCCCATCAGCATTGAGCATGCTCAAACCATTCCAGGCTTTATACACCTTAATCAGATCACCTCGCAAATGCCTAGTCTCCAAACACTGTAAAACTTAAGCCTTTCTTCATAAGAGCAACCCTTTGTTCCATTCACTAATCTTGTTGCTCTTCTCTGTACTGGTTCCAGCAGCTCTACATCCTTCCTAAAATGAGGTCTCCAGACCTGATACAGTACTGATCATTGCCTTATACAAGGGGATAATCACCTCCTTATCCCTGCTAAAAAAAATCCCTGTATATCATTGACATGACATCATGAGCTACTCTTGCAGACCATCTGCACTACTCAGAAAACTTCATATCTGCCTGCACAATTACCCCCAGTTCCTTTTCACTCTCTACCACTGTAAGTGTAGTACCACACAGTTGATTCTTTACTCTGGGGTTACTGCTTCCCATATGCAGTACTTCACATTTGTCAACATTAAACTTCAGTTGTCACTTCTCAACAACCTGCTCAACTTTTCTAGATCCTATTGCAGCAGCGCACTGTCATTAGTGTTATTAAAAATCCTGCTGACCTTCGTATCGTCTGCAAACCTTGGACATTAAGCCTGATATAACATCATCAATATCATTAATAAATACAGAAAACAACAATGGACCCAACACTAAACGCCCCTCTAAGATCCAAATATATGATATCAAAATTATTCTTTGCATCCAGTTCCTTTGTGACCACATCATAGTATCCAATTAAATTGGTCAGTCAAGACTTCTCCTTAACAAATCCATGCTGTGTGTAAGCTATAACTGAAGTCTTGTCTAGATGATCCTGCAATGCTTCTTTAACCGGTGCCTCCAGGTCTGTGGATTGGGGTCGCATTTGCACATCTTCGGTCTATGGGTACCTCCCCTGAGGCCAAGGAAGCTCTCACAATTATGGCTAAGGGTTTGCTTACTTCCTTTGCTGCCTCTTTTAATATAACTGGATAGATCCCATCCACCCCAGGTGCCTTTCTTATGTTATCTTCAAAAATTTCTCCTTCACGTTGCTCCCAGTTATTATAAGCTCATACATTTGCTTTCTTGCATCACATGCCACTACTACTACTACCAAGTCCAAATTTATGTGAAATATCACCAGCAGAGATATAAACCAACTACAATAAAATAAAACAAAAATTAATCAAAAATAGACTGACCATTGTGCCCCATCAACAGAGGACCACAAAGCCAATAATGGTCAGGGAATCACTGCATTTCGATCGATAGACAAATTGCCTCAAAGGCGAGTCGATCAAAAGATCAGTCCGCCACCCAATTCCCAGATCGAGCCACCAATGCAGAGGACTTGAATAGTGGTAGTCCTGATGCAGCAAAATTAAAAATGGGACAGATACAAGGACTCCAATGCAAAGCCACACCACTGACAAAAAGTAATCTTAACCAGATTATATAGATGAATAATGAACTATGGATGGCAGCATGGGCACAGTGTTAGCAAATCCACCCACTACTGTCATGTGATATACTTATACATATATTTAAATAATGTTTGAAATAGTTGAAAACCGAATCTTTCATAATAAAAAATAAAAAGGTAAAGCAAACATCAGTTCCTCTACATGATGCTTGAAATATAAAAAATAAATTAGAATGATGATTAAAAAAACATAAAAATAATGCCATCAGCATGGCAAGACAGAAGAGCAAAAATAGTCAAGATCAAACCAACAGAGAGGGAAGAGAAGGGTAACAAAATTAAAAATATTGCAGCAGGAACTCTCCAATATAATTTAGAAAATCTAAATACAAAGATAATAAAATAATAATCAATTAAATTTTGAATGCCAAATTTTTTTAATTATCATTCTAATTTATTTTTTATATTTCAAGCACCATGTAGAGGAATATGCTTTTTGCTGCCTCTGATGTTTGCTTTACTTTTTTTATTTTTTATTATGAAAGATTCAGTTTTCAACTATTTCAAACATCATTAAAATATATGTATAAATATATCACATGACAGTAGTGGGCGGATTTGCTAACGCTGTGCCCGTGCTGCTATCCATAGTTCATTATTCATCTATATAATCTGGTTAAGATTACTTTTTGTCAGTGGAATAGCTTTGTATTGGAGTACTTGTATCTGTCGTATTTTTAATTTTTTGCACCAGTAAAATCAATCAACCAACCAGTTGCATGGCTTTTGGCCATGTATTGTTGCAACAGCATCTTCTGTGGGTGTTGCGCTGTCCTTTCAAGAGCCTCTCAGCTGCATGAACTGCTGGAGGAGGAAGCTCTCCTATAGGCATACTGCTGTGGACATTAATATATATAGATATATATATTATTATTATTTTTTTTTTTTTTTTTAATTTTTATTAGCAAGCAGCCCCTAGCCAGAAACTGGCAACTCTGCTATATACATATATATTATACACAGATAATATGATATACAGAAATATAAATTGTGGCACAAGGAATCACAGGACAAGCACATGGCACAATGAGCCATATGACATCATTAACTACCAAGGCAATTACACTGTTTATTTCAGCATCTTTAACTGTTACACAGAATTCATGTCAGTAGTTTATAAGCATTCTACTCTTCTTTCCTCAAATTCAAGAAGCACTAATCTTCTCTGGAATAATTTCTTGAAAAATTTTCGAAAAGCTTGGAAATCTTCCTCAGTCCTAATTAATTGAGCCTGGCCACTCAATTATTTAGGACTGAGGCAGTGCCCTACCTCTAATGGGGTATTAGAGATAATGCCCTACCTCTAATACCCCATTCCTTCCTAGTAATTCTTGCTATCGTGTTAACAAATTTTGCAACCCTTTCAGATAGAAAATTGATATGGGTGTCAAATCTAAGACCTCTGTCAATGAAGACTCCAAGATATTTAATATTCTTTGGACATTAAACATTTTAATGGACATTAAACTTTCACAACCAATCAGCACATGAGGTTCTCTACAAACAGATAGGTTCCCCTTTAGCAATAATATTTTTGTTAATTTATGGAAGTTACACCAAACATTGAGATCTTTTATTATTTCATTAGATCATTGTTCAATTTGTAGTCGTGAAGAGCCTTCACCTAAGATTACTGGGTCATCTGCATATGCAATTTAGCATTAGCATTAATTTACTTCAATTGTTTTAGCATTAGCATTAGTAGAGGCATTTGATGCAAGAAAGCAAGCTTATGCAGCATCAGCCAAAAAATAAAATAAAATAAAATAAACTAAATAAATAAATAAATAAAAAAATAACCACTTCCACTTCACCCCTCTGTTCGTTCGAAATACCTGTCCAGCTCAGCCTTAAACTTATTTAGGCTATCAACTTCCACGACAAGGAATGAAAGTCTATTCCACCAACCAACCACCCGCTGGCTAAAGGCAAATTTCCTCACGACTATCCTACATCTGTCTTTTCTCAATTTGAATTTATGCCTCTCAGGTGATTATTCTGAGCAAGAAGAAGAATCCCATCAGCATTGAGCATGCTCAAACCATTCAAGGCTTTATACACATCTATCAGATCACCTTACTGGTGCCTAGTCCCCAGACACTGTAATTTGCAAAACTTAAGCCTTTCTTCGTAAGAGCACCCCTTTGTTCCATTCACTAGTCTTGTTGCCCTTCTCTGTACTCGTTCCAGCACCTCTACATCCTTCTTGAAATGAGGCCTCCAGACCTGTATACAGTACTCTAGGTGTGGCCTGACCATTGCCTTATACAAGGGAATAATCACCTCCCTATCACTGCTAGAAAAATTCCTGTATATCATTGATAAGACACCATGAGCTACTCTTGCAGCCCGTCTGCACCGCTCAGAAAACTTCATATCTGCCTGCACAACCACCCCCCAGGTCCCTTTCATTCTCTACCACTGTCAGTCTAGTACCACAGAGTTGATACATTGCTCTGTGGTTGCTGTTTCCCATATGTAGTACTTTACATTTGTCAATGTTAAACTTCATTTGCCACCTCTCAGCCCATCTGCTAAACCTTTCCAGATCCTGTTGAAGTAGCATAGTGTCAATAGTGTCCTTGACAACCCTGCCGACCTTCGTATCATCTGCAAACTTGGACATTAAGCTTGATATACCATCATCAATATCATTTATAAATACAGAAAACAATAATGGACCCAATACTGAACCCTGAGGGGCTCCACTGATAACGTTAGTCCACGATGAGCAGTGTCCATTGATTACCACTCTCTGTCTTCTCCCCCTCAACCACCCCTTTATCTATTGTGCAGCAGTTTTTGCTGCACAATAGATAAAGGGGTGGTTGAGGGGGAGGTTGAGGGGGGTTGCCCTAATTTGTGCAGCAGTCTTCCATGTGCAACAGTATCAAAAGCCTTTCTAAGATCCAAGTATATAATATCAAAGCTATTCCCTGCATCCAGTTCTTTTGTGACTGCATCATAGTATCCAATCAAATTGGTCAGGCAAGACTTTCCCTTAACAAAACCATGCTGTGTCTGAGCTATAACTGAAGTCTTGATCCTGCAGTGCTTCTTTAACCAGTGCCTCCATTAATTTTCCTGGAACAGAAGTTAAACTAACAGGTCTATAATTACTTGTGTCGCCCTTTGATCCTCCTTTGTGAATTGGGGTTACATTTGAACATCTCCAGTCTGTGGGTACCTCCCCTGAGTCCAAGGAAGCTCTCATAATTAGGGCTAAGGGTTTGCTTACTTCCTTTGCTGCCTCCTTTAATATAACTGGATAGATCCCATCCACCCCAGGTGCCTTTCTTGTATTTATCTTCAACAATTTCTCCTCCACTTTACTCTCAGTTATTACAAGATTCCCTAGCTTACTGCCAGAGTTGAATACACCTCTGGCATTCCCCTCGCTGAATAACTCCTCATGTGTGAATGTCGATGCAAAATATTCATTCAGTTTTTGTTAGCTACCTGAGCAGGATCATCAACAGTTGACCCATCGATATCAAGTGGACCAATCTGATTCATCCCCTTCCTTCTAGAGTTTACATAAGTAAAGAACTCTTTGCTGTTTTTCTTTGCATCCCTTGCCAAAGATTTCTCGTAATCTGCCTTCGCCTGCCTAACCTCCTTTGTAACTTGGTTACAGATCAACTTGTATCTATCATAGGCTTCTGTGTCACGTGTTAATTTGTATGTATCCCATGCATTTTTCTTCTCTGCCATATGTCTCATTAGTTCATCTGACATCCACTTAGGCCTAAACCTTGAACAATATTTCTTAGTTGGTGTGTAAAGCCTAGTAGCTTCCAAGATAAGCTCTTTGAATGCTTCCCATTTTGAATTTGCTGTTGGTAACATCATCAGTTGGTCCCATCATATAGAATTTAATTACTATCTCAGACCACCGTACTCACCTTTACAAAAGCAAAAACCCTTCCCTTTATCCCTGATGGTAGTTGCCTCTGAGTAAATCCATTTAGCACACTGTGATCACTGCCACCTAGTGGTTCATTTACCTGCAGATTCTTAATGCATGAAGAATCACTACTGATAATCAAATCAAGAGTATTACTCCCTCTAGTTGCCTCCTGAACGTGCTGATGTAGAAAACAATCATCCAATAAATCCACAAAAGCCTTGCTAGTGTGTGAGTGACCAGCCCCCAAATTCCAGTCAATATCTGGGAAATTAAAATCCCCCATTATAAGACTCTCTGATTTGCTGGCCCACTCTATTTCCCTGTACAGTTTCTTATTATACTCATCAGAGTCGTTAGGCCTATAGCACACTCCTACTCTCAATTTTGATCTCCCAAATGCTTATGTCACACCAAACTGACTCGACACTGCACTGTCCAGCAATGTCGACTGGCTTCACTTACTTGGATTTTATGTATTTCTTAACTAATAGCATAACCCCTCCTCCCTTCCTATCCTGTCTATCCTTTCTGTAGACATTGTACTCCCCAAATTCCAGTTCTGCATTCCTTATATCTGTGTGACATCACGTCTCTGAAATCCCCACAATATCTGCCTTTGATGTTTTGAGCAATACCTCAAATTTATCAAATTTATTTACTAAACTCCTAGCATTGGTGTACGCGCAAGTATACATGCACCTTTTCTTTTTCTTAGCTACCCTAACACAACCTATGTGTTTATTTGTACCCCAATGATTCCCAGCAGTCTCTGAAATATCCTGCATCTTATTTTCCAGCCTGCTGCTCATTCCAATAGAAGCAGTGCAAGAATCACTTTCACCTCTGCCAGTGGCTACTGTTAATCTATTAGTCCTTGTATCCCCCCCCCAATCTAGCAGTTTTCCGACCCACCTAACACTGCCTCGATAGCATTAGCAAACATTCTTGCACCCTTTCTATTTAAGTGTATCCCATCCCTGTAGAAGCAGTCTCTCCTGTTAACAAGTACAGACCAGGCTGAAAAAAATATGTGAACATGAACATGGCTTATGCAATCATATGAACATGACTATAAAATCAACATTTCACAATCTATAAATATTAAAAAAGCAATCTAGCACTCACATAACCCCAGGAGCTCACATCTGGTGAGTATGGGCTTGCCACACCCAGGGTTCTGAGCTGGATGTCATCATTCTTCCTCTTTCTTGGTGATTCCCTTCTACTTTTGACACTCTCTCTCTCTCTCTCTCTCTCTCTCTCTCTCTCTCTCTCAGGGTAACTCGGGAATATTTTTTTGGCTTGTGCAGCATAAGCCTCAGGCTTCCTTGCACCATATAGCTAATAATAAAAAAAATATTCCTTTCGTAACCAATCCTCTAATATCAATTTCCACATTATTGGCCCAAAAACAGAACCTTCCGGACATCCTCGAATAGCAGATCTAGTTACTGAATTCCAACTAGACTTAACTGTAAAAGTTCTTTCCTTAAAATAATCTACTTGATGATGGTATAAAGCTGATTATTATTATTATTAGCTATATGGTGCAAGGAAACCTGAGGCTTATGCTGCACCAGGCAGAAAAAAAAAAAAAAAATTCCCGAGTTACCCAGAGAGAGAGAGAGGTGGGGGAAGAGAGAGAGAGAGAGAGAGAGAGAGAGAGAGAGAGAGAGAGAGCGCGAGAAAAGTAGAAGGGAATCACCAAGAAAGAGAATGATGATATCCAGCTCAGCACCCTGGGTATGCCAAACCCATACTCACTGGATGTGAGCCCCTAGGTGGGAGCATTTTGCAAGGCAAAGCATCAATAATACACTGTCCCAAGAGATATTATCAAAAGCCCCTTCAAAATCAACAAAAATGCCAAGAACATATTTTGCATTTTAATCTCTAATCAATTTAACCAAGGATTTTAAAGCATCCTCTGTTCCACCTCCAGGAGTAAAGCCATATTGTTTATTTGAAAACTACAAATTTTCTTGCTTGCATATTTGCAATATTTACTATGAAAGCATGTATTCATAGACCTTGCCCAAACCTGGAAGAAGCACAATTGAACAATAAGAAGAGGGCTCGGTTTTAGGTTTTTCAGCTGACTTCAAAATGATCTTAAAAAGAGCATCCTTCCAAGGCGAGGGAAAAATTCGTTCAAGCAGGCATTTGTTGAAAACCAGAAGAAGATGCTCAGGAAACAGTTTGAAGAAATGCTTAATAACATTCCCTTCAGTGAGGTCCATACCAGGACACCTGTTATTACAAATTTTGTTAACAGCTGAATTAAGATCTTCTATTGATAATGATTCCTCTTGAATATCGCTAACACAACCACAAGCTAACCGATCAGTACTATCAGAATGTTCCACCTATCTCTCGTTGTGGAAGTTGATAGGTTAAATAAATTTATGGAGGAACTGGACAAACATTTAGAGGGAATTGTTTTGTAAATTTTTTTTTTTGGCTGATGCTGCATAAGGTCATACACTTGCTTTCTTGTATCGCATCCACTACTACTCCATATGATGATGAGGTGCCAAAATAGATGACAGATGAGTTGATGTATCTTATACATCTAAAGAAAGAAGCAATGATAGTTACAGATTATCACATACTACCACATATGAGAACTATAATCAGATATATAACAGTACTACAGATTGAATAAGAAAAATAATAGCTCAGTAAGAGAAATCACTAGCAAAAAAGAGCTAATTATGGGTATATTAATGCAAAAAAACCAGAAAGTTATATAGGTTCCCTCTAAGTCTTAATGATGAAATTGTAGACAATTCAGCTGGAACTGCAGATCAGTTGAACAGGTATTTTGCATCCATTGTGGGGGGGGGGGCTTTATGGTCATGTCCTCCACATTAAAAATGTATTATCTTATTAAGTTTCAGCAATTTCTGGATCCAAGTTTGAGAAAATGTCTTCAATTTTGAAAGGCTGTGCTCCCTTACACAAATTTTTGAAACTGTCATAAATTTAAAAATGGCTGCTATTATTTGTAAATACAATAGATGGCAGCACATCCTTGTAAAGTTCAAGACAATCCATACCTATGCACACAAAATTTGTTGCTACTGCATTGCAACAGCCATCAAAATGTATATACTCCTTTCGGCCCATACATGAAAAAAAAAAAAAAACTTAGATAATGTGTATACTTGTAAAAGGGATTATTAAAACATTGTTGTTTTTTTTCTTTTTTAAACAAAAGCCATGAGAAATAGTTTTGCCAGGCCAAATGAAACTTGCAGCTGGGCTTGTGTGGATCCTTACTTTCAATATATCTAAATTTTAATTTTCCTTTAACTTGGAAGGCAAGGTTTTTTGGTTTCATATTAAACTAGATCTGATACCAACCATAAAGCCTTTTATATTTAATGTATCGGTATATTGGTATTGACTTTATTCAAACTACCCATTTCTGCAACACTAGATGGGAGTTTTTTCCCCTCAATTGACTACCCACTGGCTGAAGGCAAATTTCCACAAATCTATCCTGCAACCATCCTTCCTCACTTTGAATTTATGCCTCTTCACATGGGATTATTCTGAGCAAGAGGAAGGATTCCATCAGCACTGAGCTTACTCAATCCATTCAAAGCCTTAAACACCTCATTCAGATCTCCACACAGATGCCTAGTCTGAAGGCACCAGAAATGAAGTTTGCAAAACTGAAGCTTTCCTGCTACACGTTGGGTCTCTTCTACCTTTGGTGAGAGGAAGGAAAGAATCACACTGCTCTTCTCTCCACCTATTCCACATCCTTCCTCAAATGAGGTCTCTAGACCTATATGCAGTACTCAAGGTGCCTGATCACCATTTCTTTATCCCTGCTGGAAAAATTCCTGTCTATTATTGACAAAACCTCATGAGCTGAACTGGTAGTCTGTCTGCACTGCCTAGAGAACTTTGTATCTGACTACAAAATTACCCCAGGTCTTTATCATTCTCCTCTACCCTGATTATTGTACCACACAGTTGATACTGGGATTACTGCTACCCATAAGCAGCACCTTGTATTTGTCAATGTTAAACTTCAATTGCCACTTCTCAGCCCATCTACCTAATTTGTCTAGATCTTGTTGCAATATCATATCTTGATTACTGTAATTAACCCTGCAAACTTTCATATTATCTGCAAACTTAGGCATTAAGCCTGGTATGCCGTTATCAATATCATTAATGAATAAGAAAAGAACAATGAGCCCATGTGCTGAATTCTGTTGGACTTCATTAATAGCATTAGTACAAGAAGAGCAGTGTCCATTGATGACCACTCTCCGTCTTCTCTCATTCAACCACCCCTTTATCTTTGCCCTTATTGCCACACTTCTCCAATTTGTACTGCAGTCTTTTATATGCAACAGTATCAAAAGATTCTCAAAAATCCAAGTATTTGATGTCAAAATTATTTTTTGCATCCAGTTCGTTTGTTACTGTGTCAAGTGTCTTGCATTTAATTTTCGTAATTACAAATTATGGCTAGTCTTAACTAGATAATAAAATTTCATACAGCTAATTTTGATATTTTTCTAGTTTAGTATTCAAAATCACAGCATGTTTGTATGTAAGTAATTTTTTAAATTTGCTCTTCTTGTACTAATGCTATTAATGAAGTCCAACAGAATTCAGCACATGGGCTCGTTGTTCTTTTCTGTATTCATTAATGATATTGATAATGGCATACCAGGCTTAATGTCTAAGTTTGCAGTTAAACATCACTATTTATTTTGTTAAAAAAATACCTTAAGTTTATGAAAGGACAAACTAAGATTTACTGATATTTTTTGGGACTGGAATAATTACTTTCAGGAGGTAATTATTCTTTAGGTAACAAATAGAATATTACAAAAACTTTAACTTTAATTTAATAACTACAGTCAAACCTCCCAAATCTAGCAACCATACAAACTGCTCCCTGCCAAATCTTTGAAATTTACTGGATTTTAGGTGGAAAAATTCTGCATTATTATATTCTGCATTTGTACATAGTACAAAAATACAAGTGTATTGTATGTGGATATAAAATAACAAAATATATGGAAAAGTATTTAGGTAACAAATAGAATATTGAATGGTACAGTACGAAAAAAAAAGACATTTCTCTTACAAAATGTATCATACATGGTTGATAAACCAATTTCAAAGCTAAGTTTTCCATCACTAATTATCGGTAAATTGCCAACCTTGTTCAATCACCATCCTGCATGAACTTTGATCACTGATTGGGTGGTTGACTAGACTGCCCATCATCTTAATTTTTTTTTTTTTTTTTTTTTTTTTGAAAATGGTGGTGCTGGAAAATTAACTACCTGATCTGGGAGGTGTGATTAAATACCATTCGGCCAATTTCCAAAAAAAAAAACAATTAATGCATAAAAACCATTATACAAAGACCCATATATCCAGAACTATCCTGCCTATGCTTGGTAGGCAGGATAATTCTTAGATATAATGTACCATAAAAATAATGGAAAAATGTTGACAACAATCATGATTTTTAGTCAGTGAATGTTGACTCCTCACTCACATCCTCACTGTAGACCTTTGCCAAAGCTATTCTCAGCTTGTCTGAACGGGACTTGTAAACATCTATGCATTCAGTGGAATTAAGTCAGCAATTTGATTGCAGAACAGTACCTTGGCCATTACTTTGCAGTGGCTAGCATTTAATTGCAAATTACATTAATCATTGTTAAATTAACTAATCAGATAAAACAAAACACCCAGTTTGGGTAAAGGATCTAAAACAAATAAAGCCACACTTCAAATAAGTACAAATAAAGCATAAATTTAGTGTACTTTGCTTCTCTTAATAAATCAGTATAAATATTCTGAAATCAGAGTATTACAAAACTTTATCTTTTTAAATATGTGTATGCACAATTAATATAGAATGGTTTGCTATATGTTGTGGTAAATCTAAGAAATTCCTTTTTTTTATTCACATGCAGTTTGCCTATAAAAAGTTGTAGGATAACAGATTTACAAGGTAGAGACAGACTAAATTCAAAGGTAAAAATAATAATACTATTACTTCAACCTTATTAATAGACAGATTTAAGAGAAGCAAATTTGGTATGCATGCGATGTGACAAACCATTCATTTTTATGTAAAACAGTTTTTGACATAGTTTGTTGTTCAGCAAAGTAAATATGGCAGGTGTGGATTTTAGTTGGCCTTCTTTCTTTAGAATATAGAATTTAAAATAGGACTTTCCTTTCAGTGGAAGTGTGAATTACCTTCTATATTTATATTCAAAAGGGTTGGACATTAAATTTTTTGGCTGGATACCTAACCTACCTAGTCTAGTCTTGGAAGCTCTTAAGATTCTGCATAAATTTAAAAAATCTATTTTTATATAATTTTTTATGTATATAGAAATTTATATAAATCTCACTTAACTTTTAACTGTAAAATGGCCATTATTTTTGATATCAGTAATGTATATTCTTAGTTGGGTAGTAGATACTTATCATTTTGTAATTTAAGTATGATAATATCAGTTAGTGATAAGATCTAAACAGATATAATTTAAGAACTATACAGCAAGAGCGTTCTGGTTTAAAAAAATATATATAAAACTATATTTTTATTTATTTCACGGTTCTTCAAAAAATAAAAATTCACATAGGAAGTTAGTACAAGTCTTACATTGTTTTGGCAATACCTGCTAACTCAGCCAACCCATTCTTTGATTACTGAAACAAAACAAGTAACTGTTATGGTGATATTTGTAACTTATGTGCCATAAGTATCTATTAGAAAACAAACCAAGAATGTCTCTCTTCGAAAATCAGAGCCTTACATTAACTTCATATTTTGGATTAACTCTTTTGAAAGCAGTTGCAGTTATTTAGAACAAAGGCAGCATAAGATTTATTTATGACAACAACAAATTCAGAGCATATAATAGAGAACTTCGTTAACTATGCTAGTATTGAAGTCTGTTAACACATTTATTACATTTCATGTCTGGAGGAATCATATACACAATGATTATCTTTGTAACATAAGGCAGCATCACAAAAAGAAACCAAAATATTTCATAAATTGCACACACTATATAATATCAGTTTTCTGCTTAAATAAAATTACCATGAGTAAAATTTTCACAAAGTTCAATAAAATTAAAATTTCTCTTGACAAAAGTACTAAATGAATTGTGCTGCAATGAAAATATTGTATTTGCATTAATGTTCCATTTCAGATCCTGAATGTTTCTGGTGTTGGACAGAAAAAAAATTTCTTTGAGGAGTCAGCTCCCAAGTAATATTATTGGAACTTGATATAAATCAAAATATTTCTACCATACATTCAACATTCTGAAATTATGTAAAATGATGGAATGTAAGTCATTCAAAGGATGCTATACAAAGTCTTTTACAACACTGTTATCAGTTGTATCTTTGATCAATGAAGTCTAGTATATTCTTCAGATCTAATTCAGTCCATCCAGAAAAGGTTGTGATATCAACAAATGTCTAATTGTGAACGTAGGTGAATTGAAATTCAGGATGTAACATTGATCTATCAAACTACGGTACCAGTAATATCTATAAAGAAATATATCCCCCCCCCCCAAGTAAATACTGAAAATGTTGCTTCAGGGTCTTGTTTTAAGAAATTGTGAGATATAAATGGAACAAGGAAGCACACAGTCAGTACCGATTTCACAGGGTGTATTAGATCATTCTGTCATATAAAGCTGTGAACCAGAGACACCTTTCTGTGAGTGGGAATTTTTATGGGAATATATTTCTGTTTCATTTGTCTGCCTCCAGTACTCTTATCAGTCCATCCAAAAAAAAAAAAAGAGTGATATTTCACTTTAAAGATTTTTAAAACTGTTTCATTAAACTACATCCCAGTTACTCTCCAAAACTCAATACAGTAATACAAGTATGCTAATTTACAAACTTCTAGAATAGCTAGAACACATGAGCCTTTTGTGGGAAAGTTACAGTATGGAAGGCATCTTAGCAGTTGTGATATCTCTCTCTAACAGATGTCATGTTCCACTGGTACACCATATTTTCTTTTCCTTCCCATTCAAATGAAATAATTTAATCCCCATGTTCCTCTGCAATAGTTGATTAATTTAAGTTTATGGAAGAATAATTTGATTACTATGTTTCCCTATATCAGTGGCACTGCTATTGCTCTAATAATTCCCAGTGCAACACTGAAGTTAAGAGGAGCAAGCACTTCTCTCAGATAGGCCAAATGTAAGTTAATAACTATTACTTTAGTAACTTATAAGATCAGGTTTACACACATTAAATATGTATCTAATCTTTTTTGTCTTGCTTTTTAAATTTTGTCTTGGCAAAGTGCAGGATTTCATGCAATTTCTGTGCTTGTAGTTTTACATTCAATCCTGCTCTTTTAATGAAACAGAAATTCCTTTCTTTATGGTAAAATATAAAACTAAGCAGTTCATGAACTTTTCAGATAATCCAAACAAATGTATATAATAACATATATTCAATAACTATATCTGCTTAAAGGCAATTCATGACATCAACAAATATTACAGGTAGAAAAATAATACAGAACTAGATTATTTTTTAGTATAACCTTCTAATAAGACTATCAATTAGGTACTCTTAGGTTAGGTACATGTTTATGTAAACAGTCTATAAATTTAAGAACAGCATTTGTTAGTCTTTATTTAAGAGGATGAGATAATTATAATTTTCACTCACTCATATCAGTATACAGAGTGTTTCAAAAACGATGGTCAATAATTTAAAGGTGAAAAGTACAAACTAAAATAAGCAAATAAGTTCCAGTGAACGTTGGGCCACAAATGAACCATTTTCGTGATAATGAACATTTTCTGTTAAGATCCGCCACTGACTATGGGAGCACTCTGGGAGGGTAGTCTGCATTGCCAAGACATACACACTGGATATGGTAGGGGTACAGTAATTGGTGATGTAAAATTCCCCACACACACTGCTATGACTCAGTACACCTCTTGCAGAGCAACCCTCCTTGTCAGAATTCCTGGATTTTGTTCTATTCTTTCTAACACCCCCTAACCTAAACAAACAAGTCAGTGGTGGATCCCAACTCTGTACAGTTCACCTTGTCAGTAGTGGATCCCAGCTAGAAATGTGCAATATCTTGAAAATGATTCACTTAAGAACCCATGCTTACTAGGCTTTTTTTGCATTTGCAGTCTGTACAATTCACCTTTAAATTATTGACCATCACTTTTGAAACACCCTGTATAGTATTTATATACTAATATAAGACTAATTAATTAGAGAAGACTTTTTAAAAGCCTTGTCTAATTACATAGTATGGTTTACTCTTTTGCAAGAGTGAGCAAAAACTGTGTTAGTCAAATGCATATATTTAAATAAACTCCTCAGTGTTTATAATAGCAAGAGAGGACAGAGTCTAACCATTTGCTGTCTTTTCTTACTCTAAGTGATTAACTGATTAGCACTCATACAAATCATTTAATATGAAAACTGAATATTTTTCTTTAAACTCTTACAGATATTGTGAAGCTGCTACTCCAGCATCATCCCTTAGCCCAGCATCATCATCATGTCTTCAAAGTCCAGGAAGTTTCACTTTGGATTCACCCTCTCCTCCTCCAACCACTGCTGATTTTTGCGAATTTTTTCAAGCTTCAGGAAAAATTATGGAAAAGGACTTCTCTAAGTTAACTCTTTCAGGTAACTATTACAGCTGTTTAAATTTATTATAATTTGTTTGTTAACAGGTTCATGGATAGGCATTTACATGTCAAATTAAGTTTCCTAAGCATGAAGGACATGGTAATTGTAATAAGCAACACTCGGTTCATAAGATGTAAGAAAATGAAAAAGGATCCATCCATGAGTACCATGTATGGACTTATGAATCCTTATCTACACTCTTAATTTCAGTTAATGCTGAAAAGTTTGAGGATTCTGCAGTTTCTTTAAGTTTTGTTTCAACCACACTTCCTTTCATTATATAATTGATCTTTTGCTGAATCTAAATTCTATCCACTATTTTGTTGATGTTTACCCCTTTCTAATTTGAAAAGTGCAAGTGATCATAATTCCTTAAATTATAATTTCTTAAGTATTTTTCCAATTGTGTGTATGTGGGGGGGGGGGGGTGTTAAACTTATTTACTTTAATACTAACAAAACTTGATCCTATCTCTATTCTCATATAAAATTGACTTTTGCCATTGATAAATAAAGTAAATTCCAGTTACTTATCAATGCATTTGATAATAATGCATAAATAACAAATCTCAAGACAAATCAAGTTATGGCCTATATTGTTTAGACCACATAGTAAAACAGTGATCTTAACACTGGTTTGTTTGTAAATTCTGGAATTTTTTTTTTTTTTTTTTTTTTTTTGTGATAATTTGGTTTCTTAGCAAAGTTGTAGTAAATGAATAGTTTTAAGTACCATAATTATGAAGATTTGTAATTTTGCATTTATATATAAATTTTATCTAAATGCATTGTCATCATGAAAATTGCAATATTTATGTATTGGAAAGTTTGTAAACAGAACCAGGAAATAAGTATAATTCTTGAACATTTTCTTTTGTGAGGTCATGCTGACATATAATTAATACTAGACTAGAGCAGCAAGGCATATAACCCAAAGCAGCAAGGATGCCTTGGTTCCTTGGCAGGTTGCCAGTGGTGATTCCCTATGAATGAAGGCCTTAATGTATGCATTATGTGTGGTACATATGCAGACCTGAGCATAGGAGAACATAATGACCCAGGAGATACTTTGCATGTGCTAAATAATTGAAGTGAGGAAATTAAGTGGAGGTTAGTGTTTTTCTTAGACAAATTTCAGTGCTTAAAGAAAAGGGTTGTTGTACACAATGGAATTAAATCGGGAGACTCATCAAGCACTCAGATGTCCACCTTTAACTTAGAACCTACTTTTGTGTATCTGGCTAAATGACAAGATCATAACAAGCAGAATGTGCTGGTCCCACAGGAAGTAGTTATTCTCAGTGACTCTATTGTCAGGGAAATGGGGAATGTTTTATGCAATAAAGATAGGTGAAATACAACAGGGTATGTCTACCAGGGACAAAAGTTGGTAATATTGTAGAATATTATCTTTTAAGTGCACAATCTTTTAAGGTGATACTGTTGTACATGTTGGTACTAATAATGTTAAGCATAGGTATTCTAAAGCTATATTTAACAAGTATGAGGTGATATTAATAAAATCCACGAGGTAGGACTGAATTTGAAAGTGTCTGGAATTTTGACAACACAATAGGAGGGAATTTATGACTAGAACCTTATCAATCAATTTAGCCCCGGAGAGACTGCAAAGCATGTGGGGTAGAATTTTTCTCATTATGATCAGTGCTTGTTAACAGATAGGATTTTTTTCACAGAGATGAAATATGTTCAAATAGAAGGGATGCAAGATGATGCACAAGTAAGTTTCCTGATGCTATCGAGGCAGCATTAGGTAGGTCAGAAAACCACTGGTTTGGGATTGTACAGAGACTAATAGTTTAACAGCAGCAACAAGCAGAGGTGAAACTGATTCTTGTATTGCTTCTATTTTGACATGTAATAGCTGGAAAAGCAGAAGGGGGAACATTACATGGACTGATGGGGGTTCATACAAGCTAGAAGTTAACATGGATTTGTATTATTCTCAAGTGAAATTGAATTTAAATGGAAATCATGCCTCAGACTAGAGTAGCAAAGCAACTGGCTAAAAATAGCGGGAGTGCTGTGGTTCAGAGGAAAACTAAAGTAAGTGGTTCTCCTATGAATCATGGCCTAACAAAACACACTACTTGTGCAATGTTTGCAAACCTATCTGGAATGGGACATATAGAGACAAGGGGGAATGTCTTTGTATGTGTTCTGTGCAAAGAGTATAAGGAAACTTGGTGCAAACTCAGCATTCTGAGGGGCATTTATGAGAGCTTGAAGAACAGGGTGGATGCCCTCAAAAGAATTAAAATGGGGGGACTCATCAAGCTCTCATTTGCATAAATCAATGCCAGAGTGCTCACTTGTGCATCAGGCAATGCAGTGGCAATCCCAAGGCAGAATGCACTGGTCCCACAGGAGATAGTTATTGTCAGTGAAACTATTGTCAGGAAAATGGGAAATATGCTGTGCAAAAAGGGATAGCTGGAATAGGACCATGGTATGTCTGCTGGGGAGAGGATATAGAGGAGCAAATATCATATTTTAAAGGCACGAAAAGTGATATTGTTGTGTAAGTGGACACTAATGATATTAAGAGTAGGAGATCAGAGGACTTACGTAACGAGTACTGGGTCAAGTTGGTTTTTTTTTTTTTTTTTTTTTTTTTTGATTTGGTAGTTGTTGGCGCATCGGCTTCTGTGGCCATATTGCACCTCCCAAGGTTTTTGCAGTACTTTGATCCAAGCCCAAGGCGGGAATCAAACCCGCGACCTTTGGGTTGCCGGGCAGGTACTTTACCCACTCGGCTAGCCCGGTCAGCGGGTCAAGTTGGAAAAACGTCACAAGTTAGGATTAAATTTTAAAGTATCTGTAGTCCTGCCCAGACATGATAGGAGGGAGTACATGTTGATGGCTTTGTCAATCAGTTCATCCCTGGAGAGACTGTACAAGGCTCTTGGGGTAGAAATTTTCTCAGCATGGTCTGTGCTCATTAACAGAAGAGATTGTTTTTACAGGGATGGAATACACTTAAATAGAAGGGGATGCAAAAATATCCACTGTGCTATCGAGGCAGTGTTAGGTGGGTCAGAAAACTGACAGCTTGCGGGGAGAGAGATACACACATTAATAGATTAACTAGAGCTGCAGGTAGAGGTAAAAGTGATTTTTACACTGTTTCTGTTGGAGCAGTTGGGAAAGCAAGGTGTCAAGGATTTCAAGCTCTGCTGTGGGTTATCATGAAACAAGTAAATACATGGGCTATGTTAGGGTAACTAAGAGTAAGAACAGGTGCATGTACACTAATGATAGGAGCACAGTAAATAAATTTGATGAATTTAAAGTACTGAATAAGTCATCAAATGTAGACATTGGAGATATCAGAGGCATGGTGTCACTCAGACATAAGGGATACAGAATTTGATTATGGGTATGGGTAGAGTAGCACAATGTGTACAGAAAGAACAGGGAGGGAAGGGGGTTATGCTCTTTCTTAGTTCAGAAGCATATTAAATGTAAGACAGGTATACAGTGGAATGTTGAGGCAGTTTGGTATTATATAAGCATTGGGAAAACAAAAATAAGAGTAGAAGTGTGTTACAGGCCTGACTATGACGAGTAAAAAAAAACAACTACACAGAGAAATAGAGTGGGCCAGTAAGTCAGAATGTCTTGGGGGTTTTAACTTTCCAGATATTGACTGCAGCTTCACTCAGACATAGCAAGACTTTTATAGATTTAATGAATGGCTGTTTTCTACAGTAGCATGTTAAAGAAGCAACAAGAGGAAGCACTCTTGATCTGATTATCAACAATGATGTTTCATACATTAAGATCCTGCAGGTAAAAGACACAATGGGTGGCAGTGATTACAGTATGCTGATGTGGGATTTACTTAAAAGTATAACTACCATCAAGGGTAAAGGGAACGGCTTTTGCTTTTGTAAAGGTGACTACAGTGGTCTCAGGTAGTTTTAAAATTCTGTATAGTGGGACCAATTGATTATGTTACCAATAGCAAATTCTAAATAGGAAGTAATTGTAGAACTACTAGACTTTTTCATATCAACTAAGAAATACCATTCCAGGCTTAGACCTAAACAGATGTCAGATGAACTGATGAGACTTGTAGAAGAAAAGAAAAAATGCATGGGATGCATATAAATTAACAGGTAACACAGTAGATATAAACTAGTCTGTAATCAAGTCACAAAGGAGGTTAGCCAAGCTGGCGCCTCCGTAGCCAGGTGGGAAGGAGCAGCAGTGCGTAGCACACGCTTCTTGATTAGACCGTGGTTCGAGCCCGTCACCACCAAATACGGAAGATGCGGAAAGGTCATGGAATGACCACCGCATATCCCGGAGCAATATGGCCTTAGTTGCTAATGCTCCTAAAAACCAAATAACAACAACAACAACAACAACAGTTAGCCAAGCTAAGGTAGATTATGAAGTCTTCAGAAAAAAATGCCAAAATAGCAAAGATGTCTTATTTATATTAATAGTAGAAGGAAGGGGTGAATCACAGTGGTCTATTTGATGTGAATGGGTTAACTGTTGATGATCCTGCTCAAGTTGATATGTATTTTGCATTTACATTCAACACATGATAAGTTCTTTAGGGAGGGGGATCCCAGAACTTCAAAATCTAACTGGGAGCTTTGATAATAGAGAGGAAAGTGGAAGAGAAATTGTTAAAACTTAACATAAAAAAGGTACGTGGAGAGGACGAGATCCATCCAATTACATTAATGGAGACAGCAAAGGATGCTAGCAAACCCTTATTTCAAGAGAGGTTCCTATAAGCTGAAGATGTGCGAATATATCCCCAATTCACAAAGGGGGATCACAGGGTGCTTGAGTAATTATGGTCCTGTTAGCTTAACTTCTGTTCCAGGGAAAATAATGGAGTCACTGGTTAAAGAAGTAATGCAGGACCGACCACATAGACAGGAATATAATTATACTACAGTCACAGCATGGATTTTTATGTTATTTGTTAAGGGGGCAATCTTTTCTGACCAATTTGGATATTATGATGCAATAACAAAGGAACCGGATACACAAAATAATTTTGATATCATATACTTGGATTTCAGGAAAACTTTTGATACTGTTGCGCATAAAAGACTGCTGTACATGGAGCAGTGTGACAATCAGGTCAAGTCACTGCTCTAGTGAAAGGGATGATTGAGTTGGAGAAGTCAGAGTGGTTATTAATGGACACTGCTCTTCATGGACTAATGTTATTAGGGGAGTTCCACAGGGTTCGGTGCTGGGCCTATTGCTATTTTCTGCATTTATTAATGATATTGACAAAGGTATATCAGGCTTAATGCTAAGCCTGATATACCTTTGTCAGGGTAAGCTACTGCAACAAGATCTAAAAAAATTAGGCAGATGGGCTGAGAAATGGCAATTAAAGTTTAACATTGATGAATGCAAAGTACTACACATATGAGTAGCAATAATCCCAGAATAACATAACTGTTTATTACTACACTCAGGGTAGTGGAAAATGAAAAAGACCTGGGGTTAATTTTGCATTCACATTTGAGGTAACCTTGCAAGGTTCCTTAAATCTTAAGTTACATAGGATGGGGTTCTCACTTTGGCTTGCCCTAGCTGATGAAAGGAACATATTTTTTTAGTGATTTGGTTCACTTGAACAGGGAAATGCAAGTATCTCTGCCAATTCCATAGAGGAAGCTCTAAGGGTTCAGTGAACTTGATGGTGAGGGAGGGGGTGAATAAGGAAGTTAGATTAGGGATATCAACAAAGGTCACACTTCCATCCTCCTCAAGAGTACATGTTTGCAACTTTGAGTACGAGAGTAGCCTTTGCGGACGTTGCTTATTGCCGCTCCTGGAACAGAGAAGTTTTTTCTGATTTATTTTCTGTTTTATTAGCTTAAATTGACATATTAACTTATTTTCTAGAGTAGCTTTATATTCCTATTTACGATACTTAGTTTAAAGTAACTTAGATAGAGGTTTTGTAGGTATTACTTAGTATCGGTAAGGGTATCAAATCCACATGTTACAAGTTGCAGCTCCATTGAACGAGGGGCTTTTTTAACATGTTTAGCCGGTTTAGTAACCAATCGTTACATCAAATTTTTTCTATAAGTAGCTAGTCAGGATCCTTAGTTTATTCTGAATTGAGACAGCAAGATTTGGAAGTTAATCGATACTTAAGTGTCCGTAGATTTACCGTTCGTAAATTGCCGCCATTGTTACGCAATACAAAATAACTCGAACTAGATAGCATAAGCTTAGTATAGTATAGTATATAATATTGTCAGTTAATTAGTAAATCTATTAATCTTGTTGAACTTTATTGTCAATTAAATTATACTTTTAACTATATACATATAACAACTTAGATTACGTAACATAAATAATTAGCAAAAATAAATAATTAATACTTAATTTGATACAGAAGTTATATAAAGGGATTTCGTAGATAACACTCGATACTGAAACATAAATATAGCATTATAACTGTGTTGGGATACAAGTTTAGGGTTTTAATTTTGTACTGAAATTGAAATTTTATTGAATTTAAATCGAAATCATGACTCAGACCAGAGCAGCAAAGCAAGAGGCTCAAGCTAATGGGAGAACTGAGGGGAGGCAGTTGCCCTCTGAATCACAGCCTTTTAAAATGCACTACTTGCTTGATGTTTGTGGACAGTTGGGTACGGGACAAGATACTGCCATGGGGGATGTCTTTCTGTGTGCACGATGCAAGGAAATCAGGCGACAACTCAGCATTGTTATGGGCCTATATGAGAGCTTGAAGGACAGGATGGATGCCCTCGAAGGATTAAAAGTGAGGGACCCATCAAGCTCTCAGCTGCCCACACCAACTCCAGAGCTTGCACTTGGTCATCACGCAACACAGCGGCAACCCCCAAGGCAGAATGCGCTGGTCCCAAAGGAACTAGTAGTTGTTGGTGACTATATTGTCAGGGAAACGGGAAACATGCTTTGTAAAAAGGATAGGTGGAACAGGACCAGGGTATGTCTGCCAGGGGCAAAGGTTGATGACATTGTAGAGCAGATATCATCTTTTAAGGGCACAAAAGGTGATATAGTTGTACACGTTGGCACTAATGATATTAAGAGTAGGAGACCGGTGGAATTACTTAACAAGTACAAGTCACTGTTGAAAAAAAGCCGTGAATTAGGGTTGAATTTGAAAGTGTCTGCAATTCTGCCCAGACACGATAGGAGGGAGTATATGATGAGAGCCCTGACAATCAATTCGGCCCTGGAAAGACTGTGCAAGGCTCAAGGAGTAGAATTTTTTTCAGCCTGGTCTGTACTTGTTAACAAGAGAGACTGCTTCTGCAGGGATGGGATACACTTAAATAGAAAGGGTGCAAGAATGTTTGCTGATGCCATCGAGGCAGTGTTAGGTGGATCAGAAAACTGCTAGATTGGGTGGATACAAGGACTAATAGATTAACAGTAGCCACTGGCAGAGGTGAAAGTGTTTCTTGCACTGCTTCTATTGGAATGAGCAGCAGCCTGGAAAATAAGATGCAGGATATTTCAGAGACTGCTGGGAATCATTGGGGTAAAAGTAAACACATGGGTTGTGTTAGGGTAGCTAAGAAAAAGAACAGGTGCATGTATACTTGCATGTACACCAATGCTAGGAGTTGGGTAAATACATTTGATGAATTTGAGGTATTGCTCAAAGCATCAAAGGCGGATATTGTTGGGATATCAGAGACATGGTGTCACACAGATATAAGTAATGCAGTACTGGAATTTGGAGAGTACAACGTCTACAGAAAGGATAGACAGGATAGGAAGGGAGGAGGGGTTATGCTATTACTTAAGTAACACATAAAATCCAAGGAAGTGAAGCCAGTCGACATCGCTAGACAGTGCAGTGTCGAGTCAGTTTGGTGTGACATAAGCATTGGGAGATCAAAATTGAGAGTAGGAGTGTGCTATAGGCCTAATGACTCTGATGAGTATAATAAGAAACTGTTCAGGAAAATAGAGTGGGCCAGTAAATCATAGAGTCTTATAATGGGGGATTTTAATTTCCCAGATATTGACTGGAATTTGTGGGTTGGTCACTCACACACTAGCAAGGCTTTTGTGGATTTATTGGATGATTATTTTCTACATCAGCATGTTCGCGAGGCAGCTAGAGGGAGAAATACTCTTGATTTGATTATCAGTAGTGATTCTTTATGCATTAAGAATCTGCAGATACAGGAACCACAAGGTAGCAGTGATCACAGTATGCTGAAGTGGGATTTACTCAAGGAGGTAACTACCATCAGGGGTAAAGGGAAGGGTTATTGCTTTCGTAAAGGAGACTACGATGGTCTGAGACAGTATTTAAATTCTATACAGTGGGACCAACTGATGATGTTACCAACAGCAAACTCAAAATGGGAAGCATTTAAAGAACTTATCTTGGAAGCTACTAGGCTTTACATACCAACTAAGAAATATTGTTCAAGGTTCAGGTCTAAATGGATGTCAGATGAACTAATGAGACATATGACAGAGAAGAAAAATGCATGGCATACATATAAATTACCACGTGACACAGAAGCCTATGACAGATATAAGGTGATCTGTAACCAAGTTACAAAGGAGTTTAGGCAGACGAAGGCAGATTACGAGAAATCTTTGGCAAGGGATGCAAAGAAAAACAGCAAGGAGTTCTTTACTTATTAAACTCTAGAAGGAAGGGGATGAATCAAATTGGTCCACTTGATATCGATGGTTCAACTGTTCATGATCCTGCTCAGGCAGCTAACAAACTAAATCAATATTTTGCATCTACATTCACACGAGGAGTTATTCAGGAAGGGGAATGACATAAATGAAGTAAAAACCGCCAGTGACCTGAATGATCTTATAATAATTGAGACTAAAGTGGAGGAGAAATTGTTGAAGATAAATACAAGAAAGGCACCTATGACAGATATAAGTTGATATGTAACCAAGTTACAAAGGAGGTTAGGCAGACGAAGGCAGATTACGAGAAAAACAGCAAGGAGTTCTTTACTTATGTAAACTCTAGAAGGAAGGGAATGAATCAAATTGGTCCACTTGATATCGATGGTTCAACTGTTCATGATCCTGTTCAGGTAGCTAACAAACTAAATCAATATTTTGCATCTACATTCACACGAGGAGTTATTCAGGAAGGGGAAATGCCATAAATGAAGTAAAAACCGGCAGTGAGCTGAATGATCTTGTAATAATTGAGACCAAAGTGGAGGAGAAATTGTTGAAGATAAATACAAGAAAGGCACCTGGGGTGGATCGGATCTATCCAGTTGTATTAAAGGAGGCGGCAAAGGAAGTAAGCTCTTAGCCATAATTATGAGAGCTTCCTTGGACTCGGGGGAGGTACCCACAGACTGGAGATGTGCAAATGTAACCCCAATTCACAAAGGAGGATCAAAGGCTGACACAAGTAATTATAGACCTGTGAGTTTAACTTCTGTTCCAGGAAAATTAATGGAGGCACTGGTTAAAGAAGCACTGCAGGATCATCTTGACAAGAATTCAGTTATAGCTCAGACACAGCATGGTTTTGTTAAGGGAAGGTCTTGCCTGACCAATTTGATTGGATACTATGATGTAGTCACAAAAGAATTGGATGCAGGGAATAACTTTGATATTATATATTTGGATCTTATAAAGGCTTTTGATACTGTTGCACATGGAAGACTATTGCACAAATTGGAGCAGTGTGGCATTGGAGGCAAATTGCTGCTATTGATAAAGGGGTGGTTGAGGGGGGGAGAAGACAGAGAGTGGTAATCAATGGACACTGCTCATCGTGGACTAATGTTATTAGTGGAGTCCCACAGGGTTCGGTGTTGAGTCCATTGTTGTTTTTTGTATTTATAAATAATATTGATGATGGTATATCAAGCTTAATGTCCAAGTTTGCAGACGATACAAAGGTTGGCAGGGTTGTTAAGGACACTACTGACGCTATGCTGCTGCAACAGGATCTGGAAAGGTTGAGCAGATGGGCTGAGAAGTGGCAAATGAAGTTTAACATTGACAAATGTAAAGTACTACATATGGGAAACAGCAATCCCAGAGCAACGTATCAACTCTGTGGTACTACACTGACAGTGGTAGAAAATGAAAAGGACCTGGGGGTAATTGTGCAGGCAGATACGAAGTTCTCTGAGCAGTGCAGATGGGCTTCAAGAGTAGCTCATGGTGTCTTATCAATGATATACAGGATTTTTTCTAGCAGGGATAAGGAGGTGATTATTCCCTTGTATAAGGCAATGGTCAGGCCACACCTTGAGTACTGTATACAGGTCTGGAGGCCTCATTTCAAGAAGTATGTAGAGCTGCTGGAATGAGTACAGAGAAGGGCAACAATGTTAGTGAATGGAATGAAGGGTTGCTCTTACGAAGAAAGGCTTAAGTTTTGCAAATTACAGTGTCTGGAGACTAGGCACCGGCAAGGTGATCTGATCTGATAGAGGTGAACAAAGCCTTGAATGGCTTGAGCATGCTCAATGCTGATGGGATACTGCCTCTTGCTCAGAATAATCACCTGAGAGGGCATAAATTCAAATTGAGGAAAGACAGATGTAGGGTAGATGTGCGGAAATTTGCCTTTAACCAGCGGGTAGTTGGTTGGTGGAACAGACTTCTATCCCTTGTTGTGGAAGTTGATAGCCTAAATAAATTTAAGGCTCAGCTGGACAGGTATTTCGAACGAACGGAGGGGTGAAGAGGAAGGGGTTTTTTGTTTTTGCTGCATAAACTTGCTTTCTTGCATCATATGCCTCTACTAATGCTAATATTTGAAACCTCATAATTGCACAAACATAGAAAGAGTGAATGAATTATATAGACCAGTCCCCAACAGTTACATGCCACAGAGAAAAACTTGAATAAGTTACTAAGGGATGTATTAGGGTAGTAAAAAAAGAAAAAATTCAAAACTTTACCTATCTGTATAGTAATTCTAGGAGTGTTATATATGACATAAACAAACGTGAGGTCAACTAATGCTGATATTGTAGGAATAACCAAAACATGGTGCTGTGACGAATTTTACTACAGTGAGTACATTGTGTTCGGAAGAGATACGGGAAGCACAAAGTGGTGCAGTTGAGCTGCTTGAAAGTAACGAGATCGTTTCCAGTGTGATTAAATTCTGGCAGAAGTTGGGTCTGTGTGGTATGAAATGAGTAGTCATCAGGCTTTATGAAATGAGTAGTCATCAGCAACTCTGGCTATATTGCACTATTACGTATTGTCTTTACGTGTGCATTTATAGGCTGATTTGCACGTTGTGCTGGCTGAAAAACCTGGAATAACCTAGGGGGGGTGACCTTATTCCTCCAACTGAGATCAGCTAACTACAACCTTGATTGAAGGGGACTTTTTTTTTTTAGAAATTCCTCCAATCATCAATGGGAATCAAAATCAGACTTTTACAAGCAAATGATATGTAGTAGTATAAGTATGTAGAGCTGCTGGAATGAGTACAGAGAAGGGCAACAATGTTAGTGAATGGAACGAAGGGTTGCTCTTACGAAGAAAGGCTTAAGTTTTGCAAATTACAGTGTCTGGAGACTAGGCACCGGCGAGGTGATCTGATCTGATAGAGGTGAACAAAGCCTTGAATGGCTTGAGCATGCTCAATGCTGATGGGATACTGCCTCTTGCTCAGAATAATCACCTGAGAGGGCATAAATTCAAATTGAGGAAAGACAGATGTAGGGTAGATGTGCGGAAATTTGCCTTTAACCAGCGGGTAGTTGGTTGGTGGAACAGACTTCTATCCCTTGTTGTGGAAGTTGATAGCCTAAATAAAAGGAAAGGTGACAGTGGGGAAGTGTTACAGACCAGGTGTACCAAAAAATTTGATAAAAATCCCTTTCGGCAACTTGAATTTCCTTATAGACTGGAAAATGGTGTTCATCTAGTTATAGTGAAAAAAAAACTTGCAAATGATCACATCAATCATTAGTAATGTTAATATAATCATCATCAGATTCAAGATTAACCTAGAGTGGAGAAGTGCAAAACACCTTCTCAATCCATAAGGAAGGAGCTAAAGAAGTGTGATGGGCAGGTATAGACCACAGTAGGAAGGTGTAATGGCGCCTGTATACAGACTCCATGACCATAGCCTGAATACAGGATTTGATTTGTTCAAGTTGTAACTGGCATGCCAGAAAGAAAGGCTATAACACACCAAGAAAGAGTCATAGGAAGTTAAAATACACTGTCCAGTCAAAATATGATGACCACTGCCATGTTTTAGCATGTAGGCTGTTGCTTCCCACCTGGTGGCACTGTGTGCAGTGAGACTGGGTAGATGTGATGCTGCAGACTCATGGCATGTGGCCCATTTACAAAGTATTTGATTGACAGGAAAGGGATGGGATGGGATGTGATCTGATCTGGTGTTTCCAGAGTGGACAAATAGCAGACAGAGCACCAGTAGTCAGGCCCCGAATGCCAAGTGACAGTTACCAAGCAATTTTCCTAGTGCAGTTGTCTAGTGTTTTTTTCTAGGGCAAGTACTAGCTTATTTTCATAAAACCTCCTCTGTTCACAATGTTACTGCCTTCCCCTGCTAGTAACATCACTGCTATCTCCGATAGCCAAGTACTGCTCTCCTACTCTCCAACCAGTGACCAAGCAATCAGTGATTGCAAATCCAAAATTGGATTTAGATTGCACTCCAAATCCCTTAAGATGTTTCAAATGCCAAAAATTTAGTAATTCTCAAACAACATGCAAAGGCAAAATTACTTGTCTTAATTGTGGGTCAAAAAATCATTCTCAAGAAGAGTGTACAGCAAAGTCTCCATAATGACCAAATTGCAAGAGGGATCATCCAGCTTATTCAAAATCATGTGACCTGTGGAAAATGAAAAAAAAAAAATAAATAAATAAATAATACAAAAAGTATAAGATCAAAAATAAAGTATCATACCAAGAAGCAGGCACCTCCGTAGCCAGGTGGATAGGAGCAACAGTGCTTGGCACACGCTTCTTGATTAGACCGGGGTTCGAGCCCTTGACCACCAAATACGGAGGATGTGGAAAGGTCAGGGAATGACCACCGCATATCCCCAGAGTAATATGGCCTTAGTTGCTAATGCTCCTAAAAACCAAATAACAAACAAACCAAGAAGCAAGTCAAGGTGACTAAGCCAAAATGCAGCTATGCTTCTGCTACCCAAAATTGTCAAGCTGTTGCAGCCAAAACAGAGGTGTCAATCCCATATAACACATCCATTGCAGAATGTGGCACAATCTGTACTATTGACAAATCAATCTGCTAACAAACCTTTTAGTTGACAATATAAACAATGTCCCAATCTCAGTTCCACCTAAAATTGCACCAAGGAATTTTACAAGGAATTCCTTGTAAAAGGAATTCACACCAAGGAATTCACAAGGCAACATGCCACTGAATTGCTACATTTAAATTCAAGCAGCATGGACAATGAAGATATAAATACACAAGACGAAACAGTCCTTGACCTTCATACAGAAGACGACATGGAGACTGGATGTTCACCTACTGGAACCAATGATGTAGAAGAGAGTACAGGTTACACGTGCCCTTGTTTTTTCCCTAGAAAAGATAAGACCAAATATGACTGTTAAAAGCAAACTGCTCTCTCTCACAAGAAACAGACTCACCTTCCCTTTTTCAAAACCAAATAATGCAGCACATTGTACAATGGAATGCAATAATACTGATGATATTATTATTATTACTACCCATATAGTGCAAGGAAGCCTGAAGCTTATGCTGCACCAGCCAAAATAATTCTCCGAGTTACCCTGAGAGAGAGAGAGAGAGAGAGAGAGAGAGAGAGAGAGAGAGAGAGAGAGAGAGAGAGAGAGTGAGAGAGAGAGAGAGTGTGTGTGTGTGTGTGTGTGTGTGTGTGTGTGTGTGTGTGTGTGTGTGTGTGTGTGTGTGTGTGTGTGTGTGTGTGTGTGTGTGTGTGTGTCAAAAGTAGAAGGGAATCACCAAGAAAGAGAAGAATGATGATATCCAGCTCAGGACCCTGGGCATGCCAAGCTTGTACTCAGCAGATATGAGCATCTGCATTTTGATCTGACGATATAATCCGGTAGCCTTTTGCTTGCAAGAGACTAACTTAAATCCACAAGTAACTTATTCGATTAAAAATTTTACAGCTTACAGGAAATAGAAATTCTTCAAGCTCCACACATGGAGGCATTGCAATTTTAATATACTATAAAATACCTTCAGACCCACATAGAAGCTATTGCAGTGTAGCAGTGGGACAAACACTAACTCTAGTCTCATTGTACCATCCACCTTACAATATCTACACATTGAAAGGACTAGAAGATCTTATAAAACAAATACCATCACCTTTTTATCTTCTTGGTGATTTCATTGCACAATATCCACTATGGGGATATGCCCACATGGACATTAAAAGACACTTGATAGAAAAGATATACTAGACCAGCTGAACCTAACATTGCCGAACACTGGTCATAATGCTTATACCCACCTTCCAATGGGATCTATGTCAGCAACTGACTTATCTATTTGTCCCCCCCCCCCCAAATTATTTTCCATTATATTATAAATTAGGCAGTTTTAAATGATCTGCACAATAGTGATCATTATCTAATTACAGTAAAATCTCGTTAATACAAACTCGGTTTATACAAAATACTCATTTATATGAAGCACGTACCATTCCACAGTATATTTTACATAGAAAAAATACTGTGAAAGTATATTTTCTATATAAATATATTTGTTTATTACAAAATTCGGTTAATATGTATTAAAAAGTTTTTTTTTTTCACCCCGTGAGAAATAAATATTGTCATTTTGCATGTTTAATACAAATATTGGCAGAGTGATCTGCTTATTGCCCCCAGCCACCCGGCTCCTTACTTCTCAAAGGATGGTAGTGACTTGTTAGAAATTAGTTTTTTGTAAACAAAAGCAGTTTATGGTAGCTACAACATCAAGTGCACTCTGAAAAACATCTTTCTGAAGGATGAGTTGTTAAATTAACAAAAGAATAAAAAATTCTTCTAAGTTATTTACATGCACTCCCTCGCTCTCCACGGGAATAAGGTCAGTTACAATTGTTACCCCAGTCCAAAGAGTCTTTTGCAATCGTATTCAGCAATCTATTTTTTGTGCCATTTTATCTGAGCTGATGTCTTTTTCGGAACTTGTGTTTAAATTAATTTAAAATTTGTTTATATTAAATCTTATCTAGCAGTGTTATGACGACGAGACGTAAACGGACAGAATTAATCCTGGAAATTAAACTAAAAATTGTACAACAGGCTGATAGTATGAAAAGAAGCAAAATTGACATTGCAATGGAATACAACATCCCTTTACCTACAATACTGAAAAACCGAAAGACTTGAAGAAATGCGTGACACTGGAGCAGCGATGAAAAACATGAAATGGAATTCGTGGTGCAAAATACGAGAAGCTTGAAACAAAACTTTCTGAGTGGTACCAACAAATGCATGCATCTAATTTGCCAATATCAGGTCCGATTTTGCAAGAAAGAGCAAATTATCTAGCTCAGCAACATGGGATGGTGGCTGGTTCCAAAGATTTAAAGTGGCTCAGCAACAGTGGCTGGCTCCAGAGATTTAAAGACAAGAATAACTTGGTTGTTTTGCAAAATGTTTGTAGTGAGTCTGGATTATTCGACAAAGAAAAGGCTACAGACTGGTTGTGTTCTGTACGGTCCATCCTTGAAAAATATGAGGCAAAGTATATTTTTAATCTTGACGAGACAGGTTTATTTTATAATTTGCTGCCAAACAAAACATTTGCTGTTCAAGGAGAGTCTTGTCATGGTGGAAAATTAAGTAAACAAAGACTCACTGTTCTGTTATGCTGCAATTCAGATGGCAGAGCAAAACTATACCCACTTGCGATTGGTAAGTTTTCCAAGCCAAGATGTTTTAAAGCAGTTAACCAACTTCCCTGTGATTATGAGGCCAATAGAAGTGCTTGGCTTATGGTCAAAATTTTTCAGTCTTGGTTATCAAAATTGAACAGAAGAATGGCTTCAGAAAAAAGGAACATTTTGATGATTCTAGACCTTTGTACAGCACATTCTGCCGAGACACTTAAGTTAGCAAATATACGGCTGTTGTTTTTACCTCCCAATACCACCAGCTTAATGCAACCACTGGATCAAGGCATTATTTATAACTTCAAGAGAGCATTTAGAGCCCACCTGATAAGGTACTTATCCACAACATAGAAGGAGGGAACAATTTGCAGCCAAACTGGAATGTCTTGGATGCTATCCGTAATCTTGTTATTGCTTGGGAAAGTATTACATCAAGTGTAATAATCAACTGCTGCAGAAAGAGTGGCTTTGGAGAAAGAACATCATCGAAAAACATGGTCCAGCAGACGAATGTGAGAGCAACAGTGAGAAATGGAGGATTTCAAGGAGCATATGGATTTTGTTGGTGAATTTTAAGAGTTTGTGAAGGTGGATGATGAAGTTGCTACCACTGCAATGCCAACACCAGAAAAGCTGCTGGGTACTAAACAAAACGATGATGTTTTTGTTACCAGTGACAGCAAAAGTGAATAAGCGCACACACTGCCATCTAAAAAAAATGCCCAAAATTCATTGAACATAATAGAGAATTTGTTGGCCTGCAGTAACATTGATAAAGAAACAACTATTGAATTTGATAACGTCTGTGCTGTAGTTAAAAATGTTGTGAGAACTTTATTCCCTAGAATTGAGAGGACATTCACCGAAATTCATTAAAAATTTTTCAACACAGAACCTTTCAAGTCCATTATCAAACAGTACTTTTCTTGTGTCTGTACTCAAGAAGGTGTCCCACAAGGATCAATACTTACCACTACTCTTTTTTTAATTAGGCTGAACACCATAACCCACAACATTCCAATACCATAGAACTATATATTATATGCCAATGATCATACTATATCTTGCAGTTCACAAAATATTCATACCATTGAAAGACAGCTATAACTTTTTCACAAATAAGATAGAGATATGGACACTGCAGAATGGATATTGTATATCAGAACAAAAAAACAGGGCAATTTACTTCTGCAAAAAATACAAGCTGCATCCAGAACTTCAGCTAAAGACCCACCTGATCTCTCTCACCAGTAACTTTCGTTTCCCAGCTTTAATGATAGACACCAAACTCAACTTTGTCCCACCTATAGCATACATCTGAACTGTCTGCATGAAGAAACTTAATTTGCTCAGGTCCATTTTTGTCATGACACGGTGTGCCAATAGATAAACTCTTCTACATCTGTATCGTGCCCTTATCAGATCTCATCTAGATTATGACGCTGTTGTCTATGACTCAGCTAGGAAATGTGTGCTTGATTACACTCAATACTATCCAACACAATGCCCTCCACACTGCTCTGGGAGCATTTAGAACATCCCCTGTCTGCAGTCTTTATGTAGAGGCACATGAACCTCCACTTCACTTTAGAAGGAAAATGCTACCCCTCAATTATGCAGCCAAAATTATGTCTTCCAGCCCACCCTGTTCGACTGTTGTGTTTCGACCTTGAATGGACCACATTCTACAACACCACACAGGCTGAAAATAGACCAACTGGTATTCGACTGAAAGATTTATTATACACTTGGAAAGTTCAATTTGACAATATATTTTAAGAGACAAATGTACCTGATTAACAATACTAGTCTGTAAATCTCTCTCACTGTGATACCTATTTTCAGCAACATGGAAAGAAATCCTTGGAAAATGAAAGTATTAAACAGCTACATAAAAACCATGCACTCAACAATGCTCAAAGCTGCCTAATATATACAGATGGTTTGAAAACAGATTGTGCCACGACTATTTCTTCTTCTTTTACATTTTCCATATCACTACCACTTGAATGTAGCAGTGATATTGCAGAATTATATGCAATAAAATTAGCCTTAGAGAATATTAACACTTTCTTCAATGCTAGCAGTGTAATTAGCATTAGCAAGGGCACATGATGCAAGAAAGCAAGCTTATATAGCATCAGCCAAAAAAAAAAAAAAAAAACACACCCTTCTCATTTCACCCATCCACTCACTCCAAATGTTTGTATACTTCTGCCTTGAATCTATTTAAGCTATATATTTCTATAACGACAGATGGAAATTTGTTCCAGCAATTAACCACCCGCTGGCTAAAGGCAAAACTTCCGCACATCTATCCTACAACTGGCTTTCCTCAATTTGAATTTATGCCCTCTCAGGTGATTATTCTAAGCAAGAGGAAGAATCCCATCAGTATTGAGCATGCTCGAACCATTCAAGGTTTTATACAACTCTATCAGATCACCTCGACGGTGCCTAGTCTCCAGACAGTAATTTGCAAAACTTAAACCTTTCTTCATAAGAGCAACCCTTTGTTCCATTCACTAATCTTGTTGCCCTTCTGTGTACTCAACAGCTCTACATCCTTCTTAAAATTAGGCCTCCAGACCTGTATACAGTACTCAAGGGGTGGCCTGACCATTGCATTATAAAGGAGGATAATCACCTCCTTATCCCGGCTAGAAAAATTCCTGTACATCATTGACAAGACACCATGAGCTACGCTTGCAGACCATCTGCACTGCTCAGATAACTTCATATCTGCCTGCACAATTACCCCCAGGCCCTTTTCACTCTTCACCACTGTCAGTGTAGTACCATACAGTTGATACATTACTCTGGGGTTACTGCTTCCCATATGCAGTATTTTACATTTGTCGTGTGAAACTTCAGTTACCACCTCTCAGCCCATCTGCTCAACTTTTCTAGATCCTGTTGCAGCAGTGTACTGTCATTCATGTCTGCCTTGGCCTGCATTAACAACCCTGCCGACCTTGGTATCGTCTGCAAACTTGGACATTAAGTTTGATAAACCATCATCAATATCATTAATGAATACAGAAAACAACAATGGACCCAGCACTGAACCCTGGGGAACTCCACTAATAACATTAGTCCACGAAAAGCAGTGTCCATTGATTATGACTCTATCTTCTCCCACTCAACCATCCCTTTATCCAAAGCAGCAATTTGCCTCCAGTGCCACACTGCTCCAATTTGTGCAGCAGTCTTCCACGTGCAACAGTATCAAAAGCCTTTCTAAGATCCAAATATATGATATAAAAATTATTCTTTACATCCAGTTCCTTTCTGACTACATCGTAGTATCCAATGAAATTGGCCAGACAAGACTTCCCCTTAACAAACTCATGCTGTGTCTGATCTATAACTGCAGTCTTGTCTAGATGATCCTGCAATGCTTCTTTAGCCAGTGCCTCCATTAATTTTCCTGGAACAGAAGTTAAACTAACAGGTCTGTAATTACCTGTCTTCCCCTTTGATCCTCCTTTATGGATTGGGGTCATATTTGCACATCTCCAGTCCATGGGTACCTCCCCTGAGTCCAAGGAAGCTCTCATAATTATGGCTAAGAGTTTGCTTACTTCCTTTGCTGCCTCCTTTAATATAACTGGATAGATTCCCCCCCCCCAGGTGCCTTTCTTATGTTTATCTTCAACAATTTCTCCTCCACTTTACTCTCAGTTATTACAAGATTATCTAGCTTACTGCCAGAGTTTAATACACCTCTGGCATTCCCCTCCTTAAATAACTCCTCATGTGTGAATGCAAATGCAAAGTATTCATTTAGTTTGTTAGATACCTGAGCATGATGATCAATAGTTAAACCATCAATGTTAAGTGGACCAATCTGATTCATCCCCTTCCTTTAGAGTTTATATAAGTAAGGAAGTCTTTGCTGTTTTTATTTGCATCCCTTGCCAAAGATTTCTCATAATCTGCCTTCACCTGCCTAACCTCCTTTGTGACTTGGTTACAGACCAGCTTATATCTATCATTGGCTTCTGTGTAACCTGTTAATTTATATGTATCCCATGCATTTTCTTCTCTGCCACGTGTCTAATTAGTTTATCTGTCATCCATTTAGGCCTAAATCTTGAACGATATTTCTTGGTATGAAAAGCCTAGTAGTTTCCAAGATTATTTCTTTGAATGCTTTCCATTTTGAATTTGGTGTTGGTAACATCATCAGTTGGTCCCACCGTATAGAATTTAAATATTATCTCAGACCACTGTAATCACCTTTACGAAAGCAAGAACACTGTAATCACCTTTACGAAAGCAAGAACACTTCCCTTTGCCCCTGATGATAGTTACCGCTTTGAGTAATTCCCATTTCAGAACACTGTGATCACTGCCAACTAGTGGTTTCTTTATCTGCAGATTCTTAATGCATGAAGAATCACTACTGATAATCAGATCAAGAGTATTACTCTCTCTAGTTGCCTCCCAAACATGCTGCTGTACAAAACAATCATCCACTAAATCCACAAAAGCCTTCCTAGTATGTAAGTGACCAAACCACAAATTCCAGTCAATCTCTGGGAAATCAAAATCCTCCATTATAAGACACTCTGATTTACTGGTCCACTCTCTTTCTCTGCATGACTGGGCTAGCCGGGTGGGTAAAGTGCCTGCCTGCCTGACAACCCAAAGGTCGCGGGTTCGAATCCCGCCTCAGGCTTGGATCAAAGTACTGCAAAAACCTTGGGAAGTGCATTATGGCCACAGAAGCCGATCTGCCAACAGCTACCAAAAAAAAAAAAAAAAAAAAAACAACTGCCCATTATACTCATCAGATTCATTAGGCCTATAACACACACCTACTCTCATTTTCCCTTTCCCAGTGCTTATGTCACACCAAACAGACTCAACATTGCATTATCCACCAACATCAATTGGATGCACTTCCTTGGATTTTATGTGTTTCTTAACTAACAGCATAACCCCTCCTCCCTTCCTGTCCTGTCTATCCTTTCTGTGCATATTGTACTCTCCAAATTCCAATTCTGCACTGCTTATGTCTGTGTGACACCACATCTCTGATATCCAAACAATATCTGCCTTTGATGTCTTGACTAGCACTTCAAGCTCATCAAATTTATTAATATACTCCTAGCATTGGTATACATGCATTCCAAACATGCTGCTATAGAAAACAATCATCCACTAAATCCACAAAATCCTTGCACCTGTTTCTACTCTTAGTTACTGTAACACAGTCCATGTATTTACTTGTTCCACTATGACTCCCAGCAGTTCTGGAAATCCCCATGGCCTTGCTTTCCAGGCTGCTGATCAATTGCATTTCAATAGTAGCAGTGCAAGAATCAATTTCACCTCTGCCAGCAGCTACTGTTAATCTATTAGTCCATGTATCACCTGAAGCTAGCAGTTTTCCAACCCACCTAACTCTGGCTCGATAGCGTCAACAAATATTCTTGCACCCGTTCTATTTAAGTGTATCCCATCCCTGTATAAGCAGTCTCTCCTGTTAACAAGCACTGACCAGGCTTAGAAAAATTCTACCCCTTGAGCCTTGCACAATCTCTCCAGGGCCAAATTAATCAACAAGGCTCTCATCATGTACTCCCTCCTATCGTGTCTGGGCAGAATTGCAGACACTTTCAAATTCAACCCTAACTCACGGCTTTTTTTCAACATTGACCTGTACTTGTTAAATAATTCCGCCGGTCTCCTACTCTTAATATCATTAGTGCCAACGTGTACAACAATATCACCCTTTGTGCCCTTAAAAGATGATATCTGCTCTACAACATCATCAACCTTTGCCCATGAGAGACATACTCTGGTCATGTTCCAACTATCCGTTTTGCACAATGTGTTCCCCGTTTCCCTGATAATAGAGTCACCGACTACAACAACTAGTTCCTTTGGGAACAGCACATTCTGCCTTGGGGGTTGCCACTATGTTGCGTGATGTTCAAGTGCAAGCTCTGGCATTGATGTGGGCAGCTGAGAGCTTGATGGGCCCTCAATTTAAATCCTTCGAAGTCATCCACCCTGTCCTTCAAGCTCTCATATAGGCACATAACAACGCTGAGTTGGGGCCTGATTTCCTCACACTCCTTACATTGCGCACGCGCGCACACACAAAGACATTTCCCTTGGAAATATCATGTCCCGTTCCACAAACATCAAACAAGTAATGCATTTCAAAAGGCTGTGATTCAGGGGATAACCCCCCCCCTCAGTTCTCCCCTGAGCCACAGCACTCCCATTAGTTTGAGCCTTTTGCTTTGCTGCTCTGGTCTGAGTCATGATTTCTATTCAATTTCAAATAAAATTGCAAAACAAAATATAACCCTAAACCCTAATTACACCAATTCCATGAGTGCGATATCTGTATTGAATAATAAATTTTAAATATCGCATTCCATCATAAAACAAATCTTTTCCTGTTTAAAACATCTATGAAGTAAAAATCATTCAGTGAAATTTTGCTGAATCCCAGGGCATTCTGTTATCGCAGGTAATAACAGAGCAGATCGGGCAGCCAAACAACCAACAGCAGCAAATTACCAAGTACCATATATAGATTATTTGAAGTGCATAACAAAATCTGTACATTTCAGTGGTCCAAAACCTGGAAATCACAAATGAACAACAAATTTCTCTAAATCAAACACTCCAGCATTATGGAAATCTAGCTTCGGGCAAAACAGACAGGAAGAGGTTTTACTAGCAGGATTATGCATAGGGCATACACACCCAACCCATATGTATCTTTTCATGGGGGATGGACCACTCTATGCATGCACTGTTCATCACCACTTACTGTTAAAAATATACTCCTAGATTGTATGTACTATGCTCATATCAGAAAATGTACTTTCCATTCACTGTCATGACTGCAAGAACCTTTATCACTTGCCACTGTTATTGAAAATAATACCAATTTAAATGAACTAAACACCTTTCTTAAGCAAATACAAATATATGATTTCCTGTGATGCCAAATTTGGACCAATTTATTACATAAATTATAACATAAGAACAGGCACATTTTGGCTTCAGTTGCCTTTGTACCCTAAAACATCAATACCAATAGCAGAAGTCAGGCTATAGCAAGTGCCCACACCTCAATTATGGTTATGGTGAGCATAGGCTGACCAACTTTGTGCAAGCCAATAGACAGAAAATAGTGAAACAGCTGACCATGGACTTTTGCCGGGAGGCAGTCAGTGGCATTTCCAAGACCACGATCCAAGAACCCCTCTGTATGGGCCTGCAGAGTAGGTGCCCAGTCAAGGTACCAATGCTTACAGAGATTGACCACCAACAATACAGTAAACCCCTGCTATTTGCAGTATCTGTATTCGCGGTTTCGCGTATTCGCAATCACCGATTTAATATAAAATGAAACCTAAAAAAAAATGTGAATTCTAAAGCGCCGTGAATATTTTCCGCCATAAAAAAACATGGGCATGGCTAAAATTACCTTTCCTGGTCAAAACAGCGCTCAGTGGGTGGGGGGAGAGGGGTGACAAAATCACGAGCGTGAATGTTTCTCGCTAATCCTTGTTCAGTATGTGTCATGCGCTTGTCATGGAAGGTTTCGTCGTTTGCTTTTAATTTATATGCTTATAAATTTATCAATTTATAAATTGATATGCTTACAAAAATGATAAATCTACCGTTTTGCAGTGTAAAACAGACTTTTTCGAGTGTGTTAATGGAAGAAAGTGACTTTATTGTGGACAAGTTCTTTCTAACACCTACAAAAATATGTCTACAAATAACAAGAGAAATGTGAAAATATCAAAGAAGGTGATGACATTAGCGAATAAAATTGAGTTAAACAAAATTTCTAATGGTGAAAGTGTCTCCTCAGTGGCAAAACATTATAAAATCAATGAGTCAACGGTACGATCAATCAAAAAATCAGAAGAAAAAATCCGCCATAGTGTCCGTGAAAACGCACTAATTGCTTCAAAAATTTGCTCTGTAACTCGTGATGTTAAATTAGAAAAAATGGAAAAGGCTTTAAATCTGTGGATAGAAGACCGAACTCAAAATAAAATTCTGTTAAGTTCACCTTCAATTCGTGAAAAGGCAAAACTCCTTTATCAAAACTTTAGCGAAACTGGATAGCACTGGTGGGATACGTTTTCTTGCTAGCAAAGGCGCTGGTTTGAAAGATTTGTTTGAAATTTCTAATAAATATTACATTTAATATTAAATTGTTTCTTATTTTCATTTCGATGCCATATGCTTGCATTTCACTATGTACTGTCTATGTACATAGTCATATTATGAAGGTACATATAATACATACATAGACAAAATGTTAGACTAGTTTTTCTTATATATTTCATACTTTGGAATGGAACCTCTTTATTACTATGGGAGCCATAACTCAGTATTCGCGTTTTTCGTATTCGCGACATTTCTCAGGAACGTAACCCCCGCAAATAGCGGGAGTTTACTGTACCTGAATTTGCACCTGAACGGGAATTGCACCCTTACGGAATTTCACAAATGGGAAAATATGCTATAGCCATCAACATAGACAGCATCATTTACAACCGGAGGAACTTGTTCTTTGATGGCAAAAAGCATAATGCTAAAACTGATCCTTCAGGTACTAGAAAACTGGAAGGTGACCACTAAGGCTGTCTATACAGGTCTTTAAAATGCCAAATCTCCAAGCTGTGCCATATGCTTTTTTTCAATGTCGAAGAAGATGACGAACACCAGGAGCTCTCATTTAAGGAAAGCATTTCAGATAGACGTTTACAGTCTAATTAAATAGTATAAAGTGGACTTGTTCCTTTGAAAGCTGAATTGAAGAGGAGTTCAGTTGCTTCCAAAAACCATATAAGACAAGTGTTGACCATTATCTCCAAAATTTTTGTTCAAACAATTAGAGTTTTAGGATGAGTTAGTTGGAACTTTAGGATCTCTTCCTGGTTTGGCAAAGGCAGGCAGGGATGGTTGCCTGATTCATGGGGGTCTAGCAACTGCACTTCAAGAAAGACTTTATTATACAAAAAGGAACAGATCCATAGATTCTGATGATAGCTTAATCATTTCATAATAAATGTTACTGGATGGTCAAAGAGCACTTGCCTCAGTAAGAGTTAGAGCTGTGGTTTTTTTTTTTTTTTTTACTTTTGCATGATAAATAGGCACCTCCGTAGCCAGGTGGGAAGGAGCAGCAGTGCGTAGCACATGCTATCTTGATTAGACTGAGAGTCCATCACCACCAAATATGGAAGATGCAGAAAGATCAGGGAATGACCACCGCATATTCCCGGAGCAATATGGCCTTCGTTGCTAATGCTCCTAAAAACCAAATAACAACAGCATGATAAATGATGTATGCAAGGATTTTTACCCATTTACTCATACATACTCTTGTATGTATGAGTAAAAATCCTTTGTTGTGAAATTAAGTGTTTTTATTATTATTATTTATGTTTAAGGCCAATAACTCTGGGGAGTAGAATATGTTAAAAAAATTGTTTCCCCAAGACCATTGTATGCAGTTGAATTGGTAACAGGTACCTATTACAAAGATTGACGAAATGTATGTGTATTTTCCCTTCATTTTCTGGATTTTGACCCAGACTTCCTTAAGGCCAGCTGGTAAAATGAATAATTAGCATTAGTTGAGACTTATATAGCATCAGCCAAAAAAAAAAAAAAAAAAGCCTTCCCATTTTACTCATCCAGTCACTCCAAATGTTTGTCTAGTTCAGCCTTAAATTGATTTAAGCTACCTTAAATTTATTTAAGAAGTTTGCCTTTATCCGCTGGCTAAAGGCAAACTTCTGCACATCTATTCTACAACTGTCTTTCCTCAATTTGAATCTGTGCCCTCTCAGGTTCTTAATCTGAGCCTGTTCAAACCATTTAAGGCATTATGCACCTCAATCAGATCACCTCACAGGTACCTAGTCTCCAGATGCTGCAACTTGCAGAACTTAAGCCTCTTTTGGTAAGAGCACCCTTTGTTCCTCTCACCAATCTTGTTGCCCTTCTCTGTACTCGTTCTAGCAACTCTACACCCTTCCTAAAATGAGGCCTCCAGACCTGTACATAGTACTCAAGGTGTGGCCTGACCACTGCCTTATACAAGGGGATAATCACCTCCTTGTCTCTGCTAGCAAAATTCCTATATATCATTGACAAACCACCATGACCTGCTCTGGCAGCCCGTCTGCATTGCTCAGAAAACTTCATATCTGACTGCAGTTACCCCCCAGGTCATTTTCACTCTCCACCTCCCTGAGTGTAATACCACACAGTTAGTATGTTTCTCTTGAGTTACTGCTACCCATATGCAGTACTTTGCATTTTTCAATGTTAAACTTTAGTTAGCATTAGCATTAGTAGAGGCATTTGATGCAAGAAAGCAAGCTTATGCAGCATCAGCCAAAAAAAAAAAAAAAAAACCCCCACTTCCACTTCACCCCTCTGTTCGTTCAAAATACCTGTCCAGCTGAGCCTTAAACTTATTTAGGCTATCAACCTCCACCACAAGGGATGGAAGTCTGTTCCACCAACCAACCACCTGCTGGCTAAAGGCAAATTTCCGCACATCTATCCTACATCTGTCTTTCCTCAATTTGAATTTATGCCCTCTCAGGTGATTATTCTGAGCTAGAGGAAGAATCCCATCAGCATTGAGCATGCCCAAACCATTCAAGGCTTTATACACCTCTATCAGATCACCTCGCTGGTGCCTAGTCTCCAGACACTGTAATTTGCAAAACTTAAGCCTTTCTTCATAAGAGCACCCCTTTGTTCCATTCACTAATCTTGTTGCCCTTCTCTGTACTCGTTCCAGCAGCTCTACATCCTTCTTGAAATGAGGCCTCCAGACCTGTATACAGTACTCTAGGTGTGGCCTGACCATTGCCTTATACAAGGGAATAATCACCTCCTTATCCCTGCTGGAAAAATTCCTATATATCATTGACAATACTCCATGAGCTACTCTTGCAGCCCGTCTGCACTGCTCAGAAAACTTCATATCTGCCTGCACAACCACACCAAGTCCCTTTCATTTTCTACCACTGTCAGTGTAGTACCACAGAGTTGATACGTTGCTCTGGGATTGCTGTTTCCCATATGTAGTACTTTACATTTGTCAATGTTAAACTTCATTTGCCACCTCTCAGCCCATCTGCTCAACCTTTCCAGATCCTGTTTCAGCAGCATAGTGTCAGTTGTGTCCTTGACAACCCTGCCAACCTTTGTATCGTCTGCAAACTTGGACATTAAGCTTGATATACCATCATCAATATCATTTATAAATACAGAAAACAATAATGGACCCAACACTGAGCCCTGAGGGACTCCACTAATAACATTAGTCCACGATGAGCAGTGTCCATTGATTACCACTCTCTGTCTTCTCCCCCTCAACCACCCCTTTATCAGTAGCAGCAATTTGCCTCCAATGTCACACTGCTCCAATTTGTGTAGCAGTCTTTCATGTGCAACAGAATCAAAAGCCTTTCTAAGATCCAAGTATATAATATCAAAGCTATTCCCTGCATCCAGTTCTTTTGTGACTGCATCATAGTATCCAATCAAATTCGTCAGGCAAGACTTCCCCTTAACAAAACCATGCTGTGTCCGAGCTATAACTGAAGTCTTGTCTAAATGATCCTGCAGTGCTTGTTTAACCAGTGCTTCCATTAATTTTCCTGGAACAGAAGTTAAGCTCACAGGTCTATAATTACTTGTGTCAGCCTTTGATCCTCCTTTGTGAATTGGGGTCACATTTGCACATTTCCAGTCTATGGGTACCTCCCCTGAGTCCAAGGAAGCTCTCATAATTATGGCTAAGGGTTTGCTTACTTCCTTTGCTGCCTCCTTTAATATAACTGGATAGATCCCATCCACCCCGGGTGCCTTTCTTGTGTTTATCTTCAACAGTTTCTCCTCCACTTTACTCCCAGTTATTTCAAGATTCTGTAGCTTACTGATAGAGTTGAATACACCTCTGGCATTACCCTCGCTGAATAACTCCTCATGTGTGAATGTCGATGCAAAATATTCATTTAGTTTGTTAGCTACCTGAACAGGATCATCAACAGTTGACCCATCAATATCAAGTGGACCAATCTGATTCATCCCCTTCCTTCTAGAGTTTACATAAGTAAAGAACCCTTTGCTGTTTTTCTTTGCCTCCCTTGCCAAGGATTTCTCGTAATCTGCCTTCGCCTGCCTAACCTCCTTTGTAACTTGGTTGCATATCAACTTGTATCTATCATAGGCTTCTCTGTCATGTGTTAATTTGTAAGTATCTCATGCATTTTTCTTCTCTGCCATATGCCTCATTAATTTATCTGACATCCATTTTGGCCTAAACCTTGAACAATATTTCTTAGTTGGTATGTAAAGCCTAGTAGCTTCCAAGGTAAGTTCTTTGAATGCTTCCCATTTTGAATTTGCTGTTGGTAACATCATCAGTTGGTCCCACTGTATAGAATTTAAATACTGTCTCAGTCCATCGTAGTTGCCTTTACGGAAGCAATAACCCTTCCCTTTACCCCTAATGGTAGTTACCTCTTTGAGTAAATCCCACTTCAGCACACTGTGATCACTGCCACCTAGTGGTTCATTTATCTGCAGATTCTTAATGCATGAAGAATCACTGCTGATAATCAAATCAAGAGTATTACTCCCTCTAGTTGCCTCCCGAACATGCTGATGTAGAAAACAATCATCCAATAAATCCACAAAAGTCCTGCTAGTGTGTGAGTGACCAGCCCCCAAATTCCAGTCAGTATTGGGAAATTAAAATCTCCCATTATAAGACGCTCTGATTTACTGGCCCACTCTATTTCCCTGTACAGTTTCTTATTATACTCATCAGAGTCATTAGGCCTATAGCAATAGAGCGTTTCCCTGACAATAGAGTTGGTGACTCTATTGTCAGGGAAACGGGGAACATGCTTTGTAAAAAGGATAGGTGGAACAGGACCAGGGTATGTCTGCCAGGGGCAAAGGTTGATGACGTTGTAGAGCGAATATCATCTTTTAAGGGCACAAAAGGTGATATAGTTGTACACGTTGGCACTAAAATCTCAGTGGCAACTAGTTGGCACTAGTTGCCACTTCTCAGCCCATCTGCCTAACTTTTCTAGATCCTGTTGCAGTAGCATACTATGTTTACTGTCATTAACAACCCTGCCAACCTTTGTATCATCTGTAAACTTAAATATATAAAAGGAACAGATCCATGGATTTTGATGATAGTTTAATCATTTCATAATGAGGATGTAAAATGGATCCATGATTCCTTTCACTTTATTATGTGCCTTTTTTGTTGCTGTGCATTCTGAGTTCCACCGTGATTTCAGAAATAGGGGAAACCAGAAAGACGTTTTTGGAATTGAATTTGCAGATGTATGGACAGTATTTTCTGTGATGTACATCATTGCATCATTGAAAGGCTTCTTACTGACAGAAGTGATGTAAAAATATGCCATATGTCGAAAGGCATGCTACTTAGCTTCATCAGCCTGCCACCATGATAACTTTAAAGTGAGACAGTCTCCACTAGATAGGTAATTACCACAGGTAAGTGGTATTCCCTTACATGTTGTCCACCTCCCAAGTAAGTGAAAGCAGGAGAGGAGGAGGAGGTAGCAGACACAAAGATCAATGGCAGAAAACATACAAGTAGATATGTGTAAAAAAGATGCTAGTACCCACATTTAAATGGGAGAGGTCATTGTAAGCACGCATATACTCTGTGATTCAGCCCCTCCCTGTGACATCCACACTACTCCAGAGAGTAGTATATCCATTGAAATTGCCTAATAATAAAATTGAGGAAGGTAACTGCATTATAAAATCAAGATCAGTCTGGAGAAAGTCAGTCCCAAGTGGCAAATAGATGGAGCAGACTGTTAATGGAAACTTAACTGTAAGTCTGATTTCCATTTCCTTTATGTTGATCACAAGTAGCAAAAAATGAATGTGGTCTTGTCACCCACAAATAGCAACTGCTCCATGAGTGAGTCCATATCCACTTCTATCCTTACAAATGAGAGTAAGGTTATGCAAAATGAGATCATCATTTGTCTTCAGATACATCTCCTGCAAGGAAAAGCATGAACCAGTTTGCCAGAATCCACAACAATTCTACTGTAGGAATTTAGCCATCATTTGGGCTTGGTGGATTTGGCAGTTGTAGAGGGCATATTTTTCTCAGTCTTAGCTTTATTCTTTTTGGGGAAGAATGGCCATTGACTTGTGTTCATTTCTTCCTCATCAAAAAGTTCCAAGATGATATATTGAGTACCTTCTTCTCATTGACACTGATTGTTTTTTTTTCCCTTGGTCTACAGGGCTGTACTTCAGGTTCTTGCAATTTCCCTTTGCCACTGGGTCTTTGTAGAGGGAATGCAATAAAAGGTAAAAATATAGGATTCACCATTATTTTCTGTGTAGAATTATTAGAACAATCATAGTCTAACTCCAAGTTGATGTAGACCAGTTACAGGTTGAGTTAATCAATAAAAATAAACCTGAGAATTAGTATCATAATGGCCAAAGTATCCAAAGATGCAAACCTATTCTGCATTAGCCAGAAAAAAATAAATAATAAAATAAAAATATATATGTACAGGAATTCCCCGGCTTACGTAAGGGTTGAGTTCCGCGGAATGCTGCGTAAGTCAGGGAATTTCTCCCATGATTGTGCAGCACTCGAAATTGTGCTCGCTGAATTGATTGAATCAAAAAAGAAAGGTTCAACGAACATGTGAATAGAATTATTTATTGTATTTATTCAATTTTTCATCATGAGATACGCAGGAAAAATTACAAAAGGGTGCAATTTTAAAAAATTTCAAAATTATAAAATTACAAAAAAAGAGAGGACACAGGCATAACGTCATTAAGTTTTACATCCTGAGCATCGTTGCTAGAATCGACGTCTTCAGCTGATAAGTACGCCGCTGCGGAGGTTGAGGGCTGTGGAGATTTAGAAGGGGTCGGCCGCTCAACCTTATGAAAGACCATATTAATGGATGACTGGATGGTGGCGTTTTTCTTTTCATTGTAGATTTCTTTGTACCAAGCAAGCATCCAGTCATCCATTAATATGGTCTTTCATAAGGTTCATCCCTCTGTTAACTTTTAAGAATCATTCACTGTCAGGATCCATCTTCTCAAACTTCGCCATTGCCGACGCAATTTCACAAAATAGCCATTGCTATCTCTCTGGTGATGAAGCATCTTGGCTCCTTATTTGGTTCATCCTGAGCTTTGTCTGGATTTCCTTCTTTCACTATCGCTGCCTGCAAGTCAATAAGTTCTTCGTTAGATAATTCCTTTTCTTCTGCCTCTATTAACTTCTCCACATCTTTGGCATCAACCTCCAACTGAAGTATCTCTGCAACCTTTACAGTCTTATCTGTAACCTCTTCATATGATTAGTCTTTTTCAAATCCTTTAAAGCCTTTTATGTGCCATTTCTTCTATGCGCCATTTAAACAACTTTTAGTAATTTCTGCCCAAGCCTTATTAATGTTTAAGATGGCGTGGTAAATATTGTAGGATTTCCAAAAGTCTCTTAACGTAAAATTTTTCTCATCGTCTACTGCAGACAATGCCTGAGCAAATGTTGTGCATAAATAGCAAGCTTTTAAATTCTAAATAACACCTTGATCCATAGTTGGATGAGTGAAGTCGTGTTTGGCGGTAGAAATATGACTCTCGCATTCGAATTGAAATCATCTAGATGCGTAGGATGTCCAGGAGCGCATTATCTAATAGAAGAAAAATCTTGAAAGGAATGTCATTGTCTTAACAATATTTTTCAACCTCGGTAATGAAGCAGCATTTAAACCACTCCTCAAAGAGAGATATTGTTATCCATTCTCTCTGGTTCGATCGGAAGCACACGGGCAAGGTGGCTTTATTGATGCCCTTAAATGCACAAGGATTTCCAGAATGATACAAAAGCAGTGGTTTTAATCTGTAAGCTCCTGCTGCATTAACCCCATGCAAGAGTGCGGCTCTATCTTTTGATGCCTTGAAACCTGGCATTGTCTTTTCCTCTTTGGCAATGTACGTTCGAGCTGGCATTTTTTTCCAATACAGAGCAGTCTCATCAACATTAAAAATTTGCTGCATTGAATAGCCGCCTTCATCAATAATTTTTTCCAACACATCACAAAATTTCTCTGCAGCTGCAGAATCAACACTGGCAACTTTACCACATACTTTAAAGTTATGGAAACCAGAGTGATGCTTGAACCTATTAAACCACATGTTGTTTGACATGAACTTCGGTGGGGGTTCGCTGTACGTATCCTTAATATCTCCATATTTTGTTGCTTCTGCTTGAATGGTCATTAGACTCAGGGGCACTCGCTTCTGAATCTGATTTTCCATCCATATTATTAACAGCTGTTCCATCTTCGATATAGCACCTGAATGTTGTTTTGTGATCACTGTTGATCTTAAGTGTGTTGATCCTTTGCCATGTTCCTTTATACGTACACTGTTGAAGCAGCGAGACCTAATTTCCATGTAATAGATAACAAACTTTGTCCTGCTTCATACTTCTTAATCATTTTCATCTTCATTTCTAAATCAATTTTCGTTTCTTGGCACTGCCAGCACTTGCACTTTCCGTTGGTCGCTTTCTCTTCATCATTGTAATATGTAAATGGGAACGAAGAGAAGTTTCTGAAAATTTTTTTGTATGATTGAATATTTCAGTGAAGGGGAACACATTTCACCATAATAATGTAAAAACCCACACAATTGCAGTTGTCCGTATTATCGCAAATGCAATAAGATTGAGTTTACTACCCGTTTATAATTAGATGCACTAACAGAAAAGTCCAATAAACCGGGATGTGCAAATTGTTTTAATGTTGTGATCTCCAGAAATGTGCTTTATAAAAATATCACAAAGGTGTTCAAAATTGATTCTTATAAATGGAACATATAACGATGAAAGTGCAATTTCCATTATAAATATGACCTTTTAGAGAGATAAATAGCTTAGTAATATAGTGAAATTTTCAATTTCCAACGACTTGGAACAAATTACAAAAAAAAAAAAAAAAAAAAAAACAATGTGTTAGTGGGTTATTATGATATTTTTACGATACCTCCATTTATTCCTACAGGGTTCAGAATACGTTTCCACGATTTTTTTAAGTTTGCACCGGCCTGCAAAAACTTACGTAAAGTTAAATTTCCACAAGTCGAGTATTACGTAAGTTGGGGAGTTCCTGTATAATAAAATTCCTAAGTCACTTATATCTCAGGTGGTAGATGACTTTCATCAACCAGTGAAATACCACTTTGCTTATTGGAGGCTTGAAGTGGTGAAACCCATGTTTAGTCTCTAGAGCAAAGTTTCCGGCATCCCCCTCCCCCCCATACTTCTCCTTCAACCCATGCACGGTACTATGTACTATAGGTTTTGATACCTTTCGTGTTTCGGGTTTTCATAAAAAAAAAAAGAAAAATATATTATTCTCACTGCTAGAAAGTGCCCACCAGTTCCACCTTTCTGTTGCCAAACTCTCTGCTTCAACCTTCTGGAAGAAAATTTATTCCAATAATTATCTATATCACACTGCCTGTGGCATACTTCGTGAGATCCAGTCTTCTGTTAGTCCTTAAGAATCTACATCCCCCCCCCAGTTCTTGTGTTCACTTCAATCAAATAACCCCCCCCTTTCCTCAAAATTCTCTAGTTTCCAAGATCTGCAGACCACACTTCATAGGCTGTACCCTGCATGGATAACATTTAACAATCTTTATCAATCTGTTTGCCCTAATTTGAACTCTAGAAGTTATATATATATATATATATTAGAATAATGAAGCAATTAAGAAAAATAGTAAAAAAATATAATACAAAAATTAAGAAAATAAATATAATTACGAAGGGGTCGCTGTTAAATTCTTATATCATTGTCTCTAAATTTTAAAATTGATTTATTATTTTTAATTGGATTTTCTAAATTATTTGGAGATTTTCTGCTACAGTTTTTAGTCTTGTTACCTATTCTTCTCCCTCCCTGTTTATTAATCGTTATGTTTAATTTATTATTTTCGCCCAACAGTTTTTCCATGCTTATGGCATTAGTTTTGATTTAATGTCAATTATATTTATATATATATTTTTTCTTTTCTTTTAGATACTGCTTACAAACCTGAATATAATATTCCAAATTTAGTCTCACCATCATGTTATACATAAATATAACGAAATCCTTTTCCCTTCTTGCAAAGGTCTGATAAATGGTCTTATGTCAGTGTGGTGTGACATAAGCACTGGGAAAGGGAAAATGAGTGTAGGTGTGTGTTATAGGCCTAATGAATCTGATGAGTACAATGAGCAACTGTGCAGAGAAATAGAGTGGGCCAGTACATCAGAATGTCTTATAATGGGAGATTTTAACTTTCCAGATTTTGACTGGAACTTGTGGTTGGTCACTCGCACACGAGCAAGACTTTTGTGGATTTATTGGATGATTGTTTTCTACAGCAACATGTTCGAGAGGCAACCAGGGGGAGTAATATTCTTGATCTGATTAACAGCAGTGATCATTCATGTATTAGGAATTTGCAGATAAAGGAACCACTAGGTGACAGTAAGCACAGTGTACTGATGTGGGATTTACTTAAAGATATAACTACCATCAAGGGTAAAGGGAAGGGCTTTTGCTTTCATAAAGGTGACTACAGTGGTCTCAGAGATTTTTTAAGTTCTACACAGTGAGACCAATTGATGATGTTACCAACAGCAAATTCAAAATGGGAAGCATTCAAGGAATTAATCATAGAAGCTACTAGGCTTTTCATACCAACTAAGCAATACTGTTCAAGGTTTAGGCCTAAATGGATGTCAGACGAATTAATGAGACTTGTGGCAGAGAAGAAAAATGCATGGGATGCATATAAATTATCAGGTGACACAGAAGCCTATGGCAGATATAAGCTAGTCTGTCATCAAGTTACAAAAGAGGTTAGGTAGGTGAAGGCAGATTAAAAGAAATCTTTGTCAAAGGATGCAAATAAAAACAGCAAAGAGTTCTTTACTTACATAAACTCTAGAAGGAAAGGGATGAATCAGATTGGTCCACTTAACATAGATGGTTTGATTATTGATGATGATGCTCAGGTAGCTGATAAACTGAATGAGTATTTTGTATCCAAATTCACACATGGGGAGCTATTCAAGGAGAGGAATGCCAGAAACTTATCAAACTCTAATAATAATTAGTAATTATTATTAGAGTTTGATTTTGTAATAACTGAGAGCAAAGTGGAGGAGAAATTGTTGAAGTTAAATATAAGGAATGCACTTGGGGTAGATGGGATCTATCCAGTTAAATTAAAGGAGGCAGCAAAGGAAGTAAGCAAACCCTTAGCCATAATTATGAGAGCTTCCTTAGACCCAGGGGAGGCCCCCATGGACTGGAGGTCTGCAAATGTATCCCAAATTCACAAGGGGAAGTCAAAAGGTGACACAAGCAACTATAGACCTGTTAGTTTAACTTGTGTTCTGGGGAAAATAATGGAGTCGCTGGTTAAAGAAACATTGCAGGATCATCCAGACAAGACTGCAGTAGTAGTAGGCACAGCATGGGTTTGTTAAAGGGAGGTCTTATCTGACCAATTTGATTGGATACTATGATGTGGTCACAAAGGAACTGAGTGCAAAAAATAATTTCGATATCATATACTTGGATTTTGGGAAAGCTTTTCATACTGTTACACATGGAAGACTGCTGTACAAATTGTGGTGATATTACATTAAGGGCAATTTGCTACAAAGGATAAAGGAATGGTTGAGTGAGAGACAACAGAGAGTGGTAATCAATGGACACTGCCCTTCATGGACAAATGTTATTAGTGGAGTTCATCAGGGTTCTGTGCTGAGACCATTGTTGTTTTGTGTAGTCATTAATGATATTGATGAGGGTATGTCAGGCTTAATGTCCAAGTTTGCAGATGATACAAAGGTTGGCAGGGTTGTTAATGACAGTATGCTCTTGCAACTGGATCTAGATAAGTTGATCAAATGGGCTGAGAAGTGGCAACTGAAGTTTAACATTGACAAATGCAAAGTACTGCATATGGGTAGCAGTAACCTAAGAGAAATGTGCAAAATGTGTGGTACTACACTCAGGGAAGTGGAAAGTGAAAAGGACCTGGGGGGTAATTGTGCAGTCAGATATGAAGTTCACTAAGCTGTGCAGACGGGCTGCAAGAGCAGGTCAAGGAGGTGATTATCCCGTCGTACAAGGCAATGGTCAGGCCACACCTTGAATACTGGGTACATGTCTGGATGGCTCATTTTAGGAAGAATGTAGAATTGCTAGAACAAGTACAAAGAAGGGCAACAAGATTGGTGAGGGGTACTCTTACCAAGATAGGCTTAAGTTCTGCAAATTGCAGCTCCTGGAGACTAGGCACATGCGAGGTGATCTAATTGAGGTATATAAGAACATGAATGGGTCAAGCAAGCTCAATGCTGATGGGATTCTTCCTCTTGCTGAGATTCAAGCTGAGGAAGACAGTTGTAGAATAGATATTTGGAAATTTGCCTTTAGCCAGTGGGTAGTTGATTGCTGGAACAGACTTCCATCTCTCATTGTGGAGGTTGATAACTTAAATAAATTAAAGGATGAGCTGGACAAGAATTTGGAGTGAAATGGGAGGGTTTGTTTGGTTTTTTTTTTTTTTTTTTTGGTTGATGCTGCATAAGCTTCATTTTTCTTGCATCATATGCCTCTGCTAATACTAAATCATTAATAGGATATCGTGTGTTTATTGCCACTTTTAAAGGGTTACAATAAAAATAATTTTTCATACAGTGTTTATGCTACATGTGTACACCCATGTTTGTTCTGAACCACTTTTAAACTCCCCCCCCCCAAGTATTTTTCTTGTGGGGCAATAAAGTTGAGAATTACTCCAATAAGTGGAAAGTATGGTAGGGATAAAGATTGTTTAAAAAGTGAAAGTAAGCTCTGATTCCATTGTTGCATGTGTAGATATTTAGATTAGTTTGCAAGTTATATAAATTTACTCTAACTTAGGCACTATATAGTGCATGAGTCTGCAAATCACAGGCAACTATACAGTATATTACCAAATGTAAGGGAACATTAAGAAAAGCAGTGAACTGAGAGAATATTAATTTTTTTCCACGAAAAACTGCATTCAAAGTTGCTAAAGAGCTATAACCCACAAAACTTTTGTTATTAAAGTTATTACACAGCACCAAATGCTAAGAGAAATTTGCTTCCAGTGGAAAGTTTCTCTGAGTCGATTATCTGGTGTGACAAGTCCATTATACACTGTTTTCATCAGATGTAGGATGCTGAGATGGATGAATACACAGCTGTTCAGTCTAATAGAGTATAAAAAGATTTTTTTTCCTGTTCTATTAGACTGAACTGAGCTTACGGACAGTCCAACTTCATGAGTAACCTTAACAACAGTCATTCGCCTATCATTTCACACGAGTTCATTCACTTTCATGACTTTGAAGGAAGTTCCCTGCGAGGTTCGTCATCCAGTGTTTCCTGTCCATTTTTACACCTATTAAAACAACTTGTAAACTGTTTTCTTCAAAGCATCATCTCCATAAACTTTCTATAATGTATGCAATGTCTCTGTAAAACTTTTCCTAAGTTTAAAGAACTGGATGATATTCAATCTGTGACATTCTGCAATCAGTCTGCTCTGAGGATTGAAATAGCCAAGTTTTTTTTTTTTTTTTTATGTGAACCCCAAACACGAGAGGTATTAGAACCTATAGTACTTAGTACCGTGCTTGAGTTGGAGGTTGAGAAGATGAAAGAAGATATTTGTTGACATTGGACTTGAACTTCTGTAGATTGTAATTTTCAGGAAATACGTATGAAGGTTGTTCCAGAAAACGGCGGTTCAATGAATAAATGAGAAAGATGAAAAGTTGGTTCTGTGGGTTTGAAGTTAGACAATAAATGGATGTTGGCTGGTGGCGCCACGTGTTCGGACTGTTTTGAAAGAGAGAGCGGGAATTATAGTAGCCAATTCAGAAGAACAGTGCTCATGGAAGTATCTGTAGAAGAGGCATGCAGCAGAAACAGTACATCTATGAGAAAGCAAGTGGAGAGACTCTGTTAGAGATGAATCATTAATTAACCTAACTGCCCTCTTCTGAATGGAATTAAGAAGCCCGAGAGAGATTTTGGGGGCACCACCCCAGATGTGGGAACAATATTCCATGGCAGGGCGAATTTGCGATTTATACAGAGTGAGCAGCTGTTTGGAAGAAAAGTAATGCCGAGAGCAAAAGAGAAAACCAAGTTTTTTAGATGCAGCGGAAGGATTATTTATAATGTGCTTGTGCCAAGAGAGATTAGAAGTCAGGGTAATCCCCAAAAGAGATATATCATTTTGCCTAGAAATCGGAGTGTCACTAAAGATAAGTATAGGAGCAGAAGAATCCTTTTTGCAAGATATAAGACAAGACTGAGTTTTAGAAGGGTTGAAATCAACTAAGTTGTCTTTGCCCCACTGGAGAATTACCTGAAGATCGGCATTTAAGGAATTGGTAGCAGATTTTCGAGAAGTTGAAGCTGATTGAGCAGGACAAGGTTTCTCAAAATGAAAAGTGGAATGCAATGTGCTATCATCGGCAAAACTATGGGTAGGATTTCCAGTCAATGGAAGAAGGTCATTAATATACAAGAGGAAAAGATTGGAGGAAAAAACTGAACCTCGGGGGACACCGGCATTAGTGGAGAAGTTAGAAGATAGAGAGCCATCTACCATCACCCTCAGTGGGAGATCAGAGAGAAAACTGGATAACCAATTACTAAAAACAGTTGGCAAACCATAAGATGGAAGCTTGTTTAGAAGGCCTTTATGCCAAACACGATCAAAAGCCTTTGATCAAAGAGCAATTACTTGTGTTTCACCGAACCTTTCCATTGAATTAGTCCATAAATGGGTAACATAAGCCAGAATATCACCAGTGGATCGACACTGACGGAATCCATACTGACGATCGTTGATCAGACGGAAGGTTTCTAGGTAGTTTAAGAGTTGGCGGTTAATTGATTTCTCTATTACTTTAGAAAGAGTAGAAGTAATTGCAATGGGACGATAATTGGATGGAAGGGATTTGTCACCCTTTTTAGCAACTGGCTGGATATGAGCAAATTTCCAAGCAGAAGGAAAAACCACTTTGGAATAAGAAAGTGAAAAAAGGTGGCAAAGAATAGGAGTAAGTTCAGGAGCACAGGTTTTGAGAACAAGTGGAGAACTACCATCAGCACCTGGAGCTTTCTTAGCATCAAGATTCACCAAAATCCTTCTGATATCCTTTTGACGGAAGACCACAGGAGGCACTGAATGGAGTGTGTTGGGAATGGTAGGAGGTGTTTTATCAAGATCATTAATACATGAGCTGGAAGAAAAATGGGATACTAGCAGGTCAGCTTTATCCTTGGCTGAAGTGACAACAGAACCATCTGGTTTGAACAGAGGTAGGAGCAGAGATGGGCAAAAGTTGCGGCCAATAGCTTTGGCAAGAGACCAGAATGCTCGGCTACCATTAGGGCAAGAAGCAAGTTTTCTACTCTTAGCCTGTTCAAACTCTAGTTTGGACTGATTAATAACTGTTTTACAATAGTTGCGAGCTTTGGTGTAGGCAGAAAATGAAACTGAAGAATTAGAAACAAGCCAATTACGATATGCAACATTCTTCTCTTGAACAGCTTTAGCACATTTATTGGAAAACCAAGGTTTAGATAAAGGACAAGATTTTAAAGTGGAGTGTGGGATAAAGGATTCCATTCCTGCAAGAATAATTTCACTGACACAATCTGAGCAAACGTTCACATCAGAAGTTTTGAAACAGTAAGCTGATCAAGGAAAAGAAGAAAATAAGTCTCACAGGTCATCCCATTTTGCATTCATGTAATGCCAAACAACACGAGGTTGGGAATAGCCATGAGATAAAGGTTCCATTGGATAAGAGACAATCACCAAGTTGTGATCTGAAGTGCCTAAATGACCTCTCACTTTGACTGTGTACTTAGAAGGGTTATTTGTGAGAAAAAGATCAAGCGTATTGGCTGTATGATTAGGATTGTCCGGTATTCTTGTAGGTAAATGAACAATCTGTGCTAGGTCATTAGTAATTGCAAAAGCCTCAGCATCTCGACCTGCTGGGTCGGTGTGACTAGAAAACGGAAGCCAGCTGGAGTTGTGAGCATTAAATTCACCAAGGAAAATTACCTCACTGTTAGGAAAGTTGGACTGGAGAAAGTCAAGTTGCAAAGAGAGGAAGTCAAAGAGCTCCAAGTGATTAGTGGAGTTGGGAGAACGGTAGAGACAACAAATGAATTTGACACAATGAGGTAGAGAGATTTTAAGCCAGAGAAGATCAAAAATAGGCAATTCAAAATTGCCAAGTCTCTGACAGGGAATATCAGAACGGACATATGCACAAGTACCACCTTTGAGGCGAAAGGAATCATACAGCGAATAATTTGGGCATCTGAGATGAGCAGTAGTTGAATCAACCGATAACTGAGATTCTGTCAGAAAAAGTACATGGGGTTTGGCAGACTGCAAGTGGAAATGGACATCGTTGAGATTAGAATTGAGACCACGTATATTTGTGAAATGAATTAGGAAGTGCTTGGGAGGTTTAGATCTTTTTGCAGATAAGCTTGCTCTATTAGCTTGACAATTCATGATGTATTCAATAGTAAGAAAAAGTGGGTTGGACATGCTGTATGAAGTAATGAAATTTTTGGATATGGCATACACGTGGTAAGAATATACCCAGATCCTTGACTCCACTCCGGATACACTGTATACAGTGTCCGGAGACACTGTATACAGTGTATCCGGAACACTGTATACAGTGTTCCGGATACACTAGCTGATCCGGAAACCTCCTAGAGAGAGTTACCAATAGGTTCGGTCCAGTGACTAGCGGCCGGTCTGCGAACACCGTTTTAGAGCTGTATCCTCAAAATGTAAGAAATATTGGATCTCGCCATGACGTTCATCATAACCTCAAAAGTCATCAATCATAGTTCATCAATCATCAATCAAAAGTCATCAATCGAGAGCTAAGTTCCGGTCAACCCTTCCCTATCTCTTCCAACATGGGTTCCACCACTTCAGGCCTCCAATAAGCAAAGTGGTGGTATTTCACCGGTTGATGAGAGTCATCTACCACCTAGTACTGCCTGGTAGCATAGAGGGGTTGCATTCCTCCATGTGATGGGGGCACCACACCTCGACCCCTGCTTACGTTGGTTCACACCTGGGTGGTCACCCACCATATACTTGTGAATGGAGGTTATACCCCGGATTACTAACCGTCCCACCATCGCGAAGGTGCAATCAGAGGATTTAGCTGTCACAGACCGTCCGGACTTCGCCGAAATTTGGTCCACTTGACTTGAGTGTCACCCGAATATCAGTTCCATCAGCGTTTTAGACTCCTAGGTAGCAAGTACACCTTGTCTAGCATATCTGAGAGAATGTCTGTGACAACCTCAAGGAACTGGCTTGACCACTTCACCCATGAAGTGGTCAAGCCAGTTCCCACTTGGCATGCGTGTGCACCAAGGTCAATGCCTCATTAAACCCTCACAGGCATAGCTCAAACTGTTTAAATACCAGCATGTGATTTCAGGAACTTTTGGAATGTACTGCATAAGCAGAAATACATTTACAAATTCCATGCTCTTAACTGTTGTCTGTACTGGAAAATGGAAGAGACTATTAATTTTCATGTTAGAACATTTTGTTTTTTTTGGCTTCAATAAAATTGATTTTTTTTTTTTTTAAATAACATAAAAGAGAACTTTTTAAATATTTAGTTTTCTTATAAAAAATAAAAACTTAGATTAATTAATTATGGAAATAAATTAAAAAATGATGATGATTTTGTATACTCCAAGCATAATTCGGAAAATTCAAAAACTTTTTCCACAAATTAAAAGCAAAGTTGGTCACCTAACAGGGGTAGCATGACTTCCCTATTGGGATGCAACCACTACCAGGATAATACAGTAGACTTTCAGAATAACAGCACCTTTGGAGATTCAAGGTGCCATAATTTTGATTTTTCCTATGTCTATAAAGTTTTATTTTTAATATATTTAATGAAGAAATAATGAGGCTAAATAAGAAATAGAGAGATTATGTTTGCAATTTTATTAACTGCACATAAAAAAACATAAATATGTTGATGATCCAATGTTATAATCTGCCATTAATACATTCCTACCTATGCTCTGTTCTATTTTCTTTATTATAGCAAGTTAATCTGCATGGATAGTACAGTGGTATCAACACTTTCCTCCCCACACTGGGTGGAAAAGGCATGGGTTCGAATCCCATCGATGACTCAAGGAACTTTTATGATCATTTTTCACTCCGTGATTGAGTTAGTCAGTCTCATGCATAGATAGTAAGGTTTTTCCCCAAAAACTGGGGTTTTTCATCCAGCAAAACAGGCAAATCAACCAGAGAATACATGCAATTTACAGACACAAATATTACATGAATATATGAATTAACTTTCCCGTTGACCATAATATAATAGTTTGGATTATATCAAGTTTGTTGCTAAGCTTTAATGTTGTTCTTTTATTCTCTGTATGAAGTTTATTAACTTTAGGAGTTAATAGTGAGGGGTTTTAATTTAAAATAAGTGTAAAACAGCAATATAATCCATGATATCAGCAGAATTCACCTTCAAAATGGTGAACATAAACAAATACAGTAATCATGTGATGCTGTTTTCTCTCTCTCTCTTTTTTTTTTTTTTTTTTTTTTTGGCACTGCAAGACATCTGCACTGTATGTAAACATCTGATCTCAGTATGCCATTATTTCGACAGTCTACTGTAATAATATTTTACCAAAAGTAATCAAAACTATTTTTCCCTTTCAAAATGGCATTCTCTGAGTGGACAGCACTTCTTTTTTTGTGAAGGTTATTGGGAGACACACAGAAGGTGAATGTTCAATCTGTTTCTTTTTGTTTTGTTATTTGGTTTTCAGGAGCATTAGCAACTAAGGCCATATTGCTCCGGGGATATGCAGTGGTCATTCCCTGATCTTTCTGCATCCTCCGTATTTGGTGCTCACGGGCTCGAACCCCGGGCTAATCAACAAGCGTGTGCTACGCACTGCTGCTCCTGCCCACCTGGCTACAAAGGCACCTAATCTTTGTTTCTGCCAATTTAAAATAAATTGCTTATACACATTGTATATTTTAAAAATATGCACTTGTTAATATCAGTAGTACTAAGTGTCATTTCTCTAACAAAATACCACTTTTTTTTTTACAGACAAAGAACAAAGGGAATTATATGAAGCAGCTAAGATAATACAGAAGGCTTATAGATCTTATAAAGGCAGAAAACGTCAGGAAGAGCAGGAAAAAGAGAGAGCAGCTGCAATACTAATTCAGAGCTACTATCGCAGATACAAACAAGTAATTCTTTATCTTTATTATATAGCTTCCTCTATCTAATTTCCTCCTCTGTGTAATTTATTTTGCAAACTTAAGGAAAGTCAGAATACCCATGTCTTTATCCTTTAATATGCACTCACTGGCTGTATAACTGGAGTACAAGCACTGATTTTGTAATACAAATTAGTGGTGTCATTACCAACTGCTTGTAGTAGTAGTAGTAGTAGTAGTGGCACTTGATGCAAGAAAGCAAGTGTAGGAGCTTATGCAGCATCAGCCAAAAAAAAAAAAAAAAAAATCACACCATACCCTCCAAATGCCTGTCCAGTTCCTCCTTAAATTTATTTAACCTATCAACTTCCACAACGACAGATGGAAGTTTGTTCCAGCAATTAACCACCCGCTGGCTAAAGGCAAATTTCCGCACATCTATTCTACATCTATCCTTTCTTAATTTGAACTTATGTCCCCGTAGGTTCGTATTCTGAACAAGTGGGAGGATCCCATCAGAATTCAGCGTGCTCAACCCATTCAAGGCCTTATAGACCTCAATCAGATCACCGCGCAGGTGCCTAGTCTCCAGCCACTGCAATTTGCAGAACTTAAGCCTCTCTTGGTAAGAGGATCCCTTCATTCCCCTCACCAATCGTGTTGCTCTTCTCTGTACACGCTCAAGCAAATCTACATCCTTCCTAAAATGAGGCCTCCAGACCTGTACGCAGTACTCAAGGCGTGGCCTGACCATTGCCTTATACAGAGGGACAATCACCTCCTTTTCCCTGCTAGCAAAATTCCTATATATCATTGACAAAACCCCGTGACCTGCCCTAGCAGCCTGTCTGCATTGTCTCTGGACCCTTTTAAGAAACACTAATTCAGTCTCTAATATGTGCAGTCTCCACACTTAAAACACAGTACCCTCCAAGGGTCAACCTTAGGACGCAAAAACTTTACTTTGAAAGAAGAAACTGGCTGGCTGGTTACAATGATTCAAAGTGATTCATGAGTCAAAGCATTACATACACTGTAAAGCTCTGACTAATGAATTAAGTGAGGCTGATGCAGTTACTGCTGATGAGTGGATTTCAAGCTGTGATCACATTAGTGACTATCCTTTAATGTGAATTTGTAACATTGTTAAAACAATAGATATGAAGTGGATAAAGCAACGAGCAAGCAAGTGCACTACAGTTCATTTTAGCATCAATATATATGACAACAATAAAAGAAAACTACTCATCATAGGCAAAAATGCAAAGCCCCATTTTAATGGAGTAGATCTAATTGAACTTCCCATTAAATATCAAAATAACAAACAAGCATGGAAGACAAGACATATTCAGTAAATGCTAGTAGAATTTGATCATAAAATGACTGCAAAATGAAGGAAAGTTTGCCAAGTTCCTCAAAAAAATTTCTATTCATTCTTCAGTCAAAACTTTTCCTCTTTTAACTCTTTTTCATCTTTTAACTTTCTAATCTCTATATTAAGTGCAGTGAAATTAGAGAGTTAAAAGATTCAGCCACTAAAACAAAAGGCACCATTGAAAATTTTAAATACTTTTAATAAAGTTGGATAAGAGACAGTCTACTTTTGAATCTGAACAAAGCCTCACAACTGAAGAGTGATATGCATGTGGCCACTGAGTTTGTGCAGAATGCATGGATTGGTGTTAAAATATCTACATTCTAAACTGTTTTTGGGAAGTTGATTTACCTATGACCAAAACAAAGAAGTAACTTTTGATGATGCAGGTATAAAAAAGCTGTGAGATGAATTCATCTGCCACAACATCACTGTGAAGCTATTTTGATGGACTTTTGTGCTGCAAATGATAACTTTTTTTGATAAACTCATATTAACAAATGCCAAAATTGCTGATGATGTTATAAAATGCAATAAATGACCTCTGAATGATAATGAATTCAAATTACCACACATCATAGAAAATGGCGTTTCAGCTATAGAAGCTGACTCATATTTAGGTACAATCAGAGGCCTTTCTTTTTATGTCACACATCATATATGCCAAGAATGGGATATCGAATGAAATAGAATTTCTTGAAAACTTGATTTTAAGATTAATGAATGGCTAATAAAAAAAATAAATGAGCTTGTCAGTTGTTTATTTGACATTTAAACTTTTGTTTATGTTTTACTATCAAGGTTTTTTTTTTATTTTTTTTGATATAATACTGTATTATATTTCGTCTGTTTAGTTGAAGTTAATTTTATTTCAGTTTCCATCAATTCTGTTTTAAATTCATTACAAATTGGTTTGACTGTATCAGCAAACTGAAATTAAAAACAAGCACATGCAGATTATGACTGGCTGAATGAGGAAATAACATATTTCTATATACACATGTACACACATTGCAAAATTAGTTTGTACACAATAACAAACAGACATTTACAAGAAATATTCTACTTTTTTGACACAGTTTCACATATTATTTCTAAAGTTAATGAAAATTGTTCAGCAGTAAAGAAATAATTTTTTTAATTTCCATAAATTATGGTAATATATTAAAATCACAAGTGATATAAAGTATTTTAGACATATTTTAAAATACAGTATGAAGTTAAGAAACATCATGCAATATTGGTCATGTTCATATTGAGCAGTTTGTTTAGCGACTTAATGTTTCCCCTCTGTTAGTCACATGGGGTTGATTCCACCCCAGGCAGTATTTCAGCACTTCATGTACTCCATCCATACAGCTCAAATTCCTAATAGCTATTTTTGAAAATGTTTTCATTGATTCCTCCACTTAAAATTCCAGAAATCTCAGTTAATTATCACACAATTAGGAAAAATTCATGAATTAAGTCAAACCTAATTATATGCACATGTTGATTGGCATGTGTCAGTTTCAGTTATTGATAGCAAGTTGTTTACTGCAACACACACACGTTCCTCCAATTGGTAATGCACTCTAGCTTTTTGACAGTGAGGTATCATCTGGAAACAGACTGTTCATGCATGTGCTTCACATTTCATGCAGTGGGTGCTCCTGTTAGTGAGAGGCTATCATCCAATTGCAGACATCTGTTGAAGCATGCAGTTTTTACATTTGCTTATAGCTTACTAACAGGTCTAAAGGGAGCTTTAATTTCAAAAATTATTACAAATGTATGTTTTTAATATAAAAAATTGAATTTCACAGTCATGTTCAGAAAAGATTGAAAATAAAGTTGGGATCAAAAAAAGTGAACTGTTCATTTAAAATTTTTTATTTTATTTTTTGCTGAGTTTCCAATGTAGGCATGCAGGGTCTAAATGATCCAACACAATTAGTGGAAATTAGTGGAAGAATAATCTTTTTTTTTTGTGCCTGCAAACAGGTTAATGGTGCCTATCACTTGATGAAAATTTTGTTTTGGTTCCTTATGTTTTTCAAACAAATGATTTTTGGCTCATACTATACTGTGACAAATAAGATACATCACAGTAAAGACAAATAAGATATATTAGCATTAGCATTAGTAGAGGCATATGATGCAAGAAAGCAAGCTTATTCAGCATCAGCCAAAAAAAACAAAAAAACACACCACTCCCATTTCACCCCTCCGTTCGCTCGAAATACCTGTCCAGTTGAGCCTTAAATTTGTTTAGGCTATCAACTTCAACAACAAGTGATGGAAGTCGGTTCCACCAACCAACCACCCGCTGGCCAAAGGCAAATTTCCGCACATCTATCCGACATCCGTCCTTCCTCAATTTTAATTTATGCCCTCTGAGCTGATTATTCTGAGCAAGATGAAGAATCCCATTGGCATTGAGCATGCTAAAACCATTCAAAGCCTTATACACCTCTATCAGATCACCTCGCCGGTGCCTAGTCTCCAGACTCTAATTTGCAAAACTTAAGCCTTTCTTCTTAAGAGCAACCCTTTGTTCCATTCACTAATCTTGTTGCCCTTCTCTGTACCCGTTCCAGCAGCTCTACATCCTTCTTGAAATGAGGCCTCCAGACCTGTATACAGTACTCAAGATGTGGCCTAACCATTGCCTTATACAAGGGAATAATCATCTCCTTATCCCTGCTAGAAAAATTCCTGTATATCATTGACAAGACACCATGAGCTACTCTTGCAGCTCGTCTGCACTGCTCAGAGAACTTCATATCTGCCTGCACAATTACCCCCAGGTCCTTTTCATTCTCCACCACTGTCAGTGTAGTACCGCAGAGTTGATACGTTGCTCTGGGGTTACTGTTTCCCATATGTAGTACTTTACATTTGTCAATGTTAAACTTCATTTGCCACCTCTCAGCCCATCTGTTCAACCTTTCCAGATCCTGTTGCAGCAGCATAGCATCAGTAGTGTCCTTAACAACCCTGCCAACCTTTGTATCATCTGCAAACTTGGACATTAAACCTGATATCCCATCATCAATATCATTCATAAACACCGAAAACAACAACGGACCCAACACTGAACCCTGAGGAACTCCACTAATAACATTACTCCACGTTGAGTAGTGTCCATTGATTACCACTCTCTGTCTTCTGCCACTCAACCATCCCCTTATCCATAGCAGCAATTTGCCTCCAATGCCACACTGCTCCAATTTGTGCAGCAGTCTTCCATGTGCAACAGTATCAAAAGCCTTTCTAAGATCCAAATATATAATATCAAAGTTATTCCCTGCATCCAGTTCTTTTGTGACTACATTATAGTATCCAATCACATTGGTCAGGCAAGACCTGCCCTTAACAAAACCATGCTGCATCTGAGCTATAACTGAATTCTTGTCTAGACGATCCTGCAGTGCTTCTTTAACCAGTGCCTTCATTAATTTACCTGGAACAGAAGTTAAACTAACAGGTCTATAATTACTTGTGTCAGCCTTTGATCCTCCTTTGTGAATTGGGATTACATTTGCACATCTCCAGTCTATGGGTCCCCTGAGTCCAAAGAAGCTCTCATAATTATGGCTAGGGGTTTGCTTACTTCCTTTGCTGCCTCCTTTAATATAACTGGATAGATCCCATCCACCCCAGGTGCCTTTTTTATGTTTATCCTCAACAATCTGTCCTCCACTTTCCTCTCAGTTATTACAAAATCATCCAGCTCACTGCCAATGTTTACTTTACCTACATCATTCTCCTTCCTGAATAACTCCTCATGCGTGAATGTAGATGCAAAATACTCGTTTAGATTGTTAGCCACCTGAGCAGGATCCTCAACTGTTGAACCATCAATATCCAGTGGACCAATCTGATTCATCCCTTTCCTTCTTGAGTTTAAATAGGTAAAGAACTCTTTTCTGTTTTTCTTTGCATCCTTTGCCAAGGATTTTTCGTAGTCTGCCTTTGCCTGCCTAATCTCCTTTGTGACTTGGTTACAGACCAACGTATATCTATCATAGGCTTCCATGTCACCCATTAATTTGTACGTATCCCATGCATTTTTCTTTTCTGCCACATATCTCATTAGTTCATCTGACAACCATTTAGGCCTAAACCTTGAACAATATTTCTTAGTTGGTATGTAAAGCCTGGTAGCCTCCAAGATTAGTTCCTTGAATGCTTCCCATTTTGAGTTTGCTGTTGGTAACATCATCAGTTGGTCCCACTGTATAGAATTTAAATACTGTCTCAGACCATCATAGTCGCCTTTACGAAAACAAAAACCCTTCCCTTTACCTCTGATGGTAGTTACCTCCTTGAGTAAATCCCACTTCAACACACTGTGATCACTGCCACCTAGTGGTTCATTTATCTGCAGATTCTTAATGCATGAAGAATCACTACTGATAATCAGATCAAGAGTATTGCCCCTTCTTGTTGCCTCCTGAACATGCTGATGTAGAAAACAATCATCCAATAAATCCACAAAAGCCTTGCTAGTGTGCGAGTGACCAACCCACAAATTCCAGTCAATATCTGGGAAATTAAAATCCCCGATTATAAGACTCTCTGATTTACTGGCCCACTCTATTTCCCTGTACAATATCTTATTATACTTATCAGAGTCATTAATCCTATAGCACACTCCTACTCTCAATTTTGATTTCCCTATGCTTATGTCACACCAAACTGACTCAACACTGCCCTGTCCATCGATGTCGACTGGCTTCACTTCCTTGGACTTTATGTGTTTCTTAACTAATAGCATAACCCCTCCTCCCCTCCTGTCGTGTATATCCTTTCTATACACATTGTATTCCCCAAATTCCAGTTCTGCATTCCTTATATCTGTGTGACACCACGTCTCTGATATCCCAACAATATCTGCCTTTGATGTTTTGAGCAACACCTCAAATTCATCAAATTTATTTACCAAACTCCTAGCATTGGTGTACACGCAGGTATACATGCACCTGTTTATATGCTTCCCTCCTCTTTTCCCACAAATATCCACACTACTTTAGAACAAATGAAATTTGGTACACTGCAGTTCATGAGGTAGATTATGATGATAGCTTTCCATGTTTATTTACTAATAAAAATTAAGTTAACTGTAGTAACTCTTTATTACAATTTTTAAAGGTTCAAAATAGATCTGAAATAATGAAAAAAATTTTAGTCATTTTGTATGATTTTCTTTTCAGTATATGTATTATAAACAGATGACAAAAGCAGCACAGCTGATCCAAAACCAGTTCCGCAGTTACTGTGAGCATAAAAGGTTCAAAAAGAATCAAGGAGAAGATGGTTGTACTACTTTGTCTCCACTTAGTGCTACATCACCTCATCCTACTGCCACCAGTCTCCAAAACTTATACTTTACCTTTGCTGAATCAGAAAGAAAGTTCAACTCAAGTAGAGAAGGCACACCAACATCACTCAAGTAAGAATTAATTTGTGAATATCAGTATTAATTCTTTTGCCAGTGGGTTTCTGGACCATAAACATGTTACCTGAGTGATTTGTTTTTAAAAAATTTGGAAGTTTGTTAAAAAAAAACCCTATGCATAAATGTTTTTTAAAATTGGCATTATCATAGGCATGTGATGCTGCATAAGCAAGCTTATACAGCATCAGCAAAATAAAAAAAAACCTCCCATTTCACACATCCATTCACTTCAAAAGTTTGTCTAGAATTTATTTAAGCTGTAAACTTCCACAATGACAGATGGAAGTTTGTTCCAGCAATCAATCACTGGCTAAAGGCAAATTTCCACACATCTATTTTGCAAGTCTTTCCTTAATTTAAATTTATGCCCCCGCAGGTGAGTAATCTGAGCAAGAGGAAGAATTCCATCAGCATTCAGCTTGCCATTCAAGGCCTTATACACCTCAATCAGATCACCTCACAGGTGCCTAATCTCCAGATGCTGCAATTTGCAAAACTTAAGCCTTTCTTGGTAAGAGCAACCCGTTGTTTCTCTCACCAATCTCATTTCCCTTCTCTGTACTTGTTCCAGTTGCTCTACATCCTTCCTAAAATAAGGCCTTCATATCTGCGTGCAGTACTCAAAGTGTGGCCTGGTCATTGCCTTATGAAAAGGGATAATCACCTCCTTATCCCTGCTGGAAAAATTCCTGTACATCTTTGACAAGACTCCATGGGCTGTTCTGGCTACCTGCCTGCACTGCTCGGAAAAAACTTCACATCTGGCTACACAATAACCCCAGGTCTTTTTCATTCTCCACTATCCTGAGTGTAGTAGCGCACAGTTGGTACGTTACTCTGGGGTTACTGCTACCCATATGTACTACTTTGCATTTGTCAATGTTAAATTTCAGTTGCCACTTCTCAGCCCACCTGCCCAACTTTTCTAGATCCTGCAGTTACTGTCATCAACAACCCTGCCAACCTTTGTATCATCTACAAACGTGGACATTAAGCCCAATATACCTTCATCAATATCATTGATAAATACACTTGCGAACAAGTAAAATATTATGAAAACAAAAATACCCGATCTTGACTAATTCAATGCTGCTGAACATGAAAATCACATTAAAATTTCTTGATTGATTCTTGTTTACCAATTACAATTGGGGTCTCATATTAGGGAGTTATTTTACATTTATCAACTACGGCTCTTGGCAAAATGCATGGTAACCCCACAGTTTCAGTACCACCATGCTGTTATCACATAATCGGTAACTGTCACCTTGCTCTGCATCACATGATAAGTTGTTGTCACCTCAAATACATCTTCAACTCTGTTGCAGTAATCCTCAAATATGGTTAGGTATTGGGTGATTTGTTCTCTGTGAGATTCTTACTTTTTTGTGCAGTATTTGTGTCATTTAAGATTAATATACCCTGTAATTATGTGAATAGTCCGGATGACTAGTCATGTTAGCTTCAAGACAGCATCCCTTAACTCAAACCATAAAAAAGGCCTACTTCTTGTACTTTGGGTGTAAAGTAGGTGACTAGGAGAAGAACTGGGCTCCACACATATATGCTGCACTACCTGTTCATTAAAACTCAACATGTGAGAGAATTGAAAGGGTTCTTTTATGCCTTTCGCAGTGCCCATGATATGGAGGGAACCAACAAATCATGTCACAGACTGTTACTTCTGTATGGTGCCTCCTATTAAAAAACAGTAACAATGAAGAAAAAGTACACAATGACATACCCAAATATACCATCTGCAATTCATCCCTTCCTCACGGTGAAATACTACCTATTCTTGAACCACCCAACCGTTTTATGTGCACTCTGATGAAGATGAAGACACTGATGAACATCAGCTTGATATACACAAAGTACTGCAAGGGATCCACCATTTTGTCCAAACACATAAGATCACAGAAAGTGAGCTTAATGACCTCATCAGGGATCTCAAATTGCCAAAGAATAAGGAAGATCTTTTGGCCTCAAGACTACAACAGTGGAATCTTCTAGATCATTCTGTGAAAGTGACAACCTTTTGTACTCAAATTAAAGACTATGATAAATTTTATCAAACAGAAGGTGAACTCACTGTCTGTAAGGATGTTGATGGTCTAATGCAGTGGTGCGCACTTATTTTGCTCGCGATCCCCTTTATTAAATATAAAATTGATACGACCCCTCAACGTAAACCCCAAGGAAGGATGACAAGATTTTTAGAGAAGAAAAATGGCATTTTATAAATTATCTACTAGAAAATTTTATTTGAGTATTGAGAAAGGAATAAAAAAAAATTGTTTCCTTTTTAATTTACACATTAAAATAATTGTTTAATTTTTTTATTGAATACAGCAAAACAACAAATCAAATTCTTATTCTTCAATTAAGATTACAAAACAATAAAAAATGAACAATTACAAAACAAAACAATTAATGAGAAGGATGAGCCCGGATAACCGATAATATTTGGATGCAATATTTGAAAATGCTAATCTCATGTCATCGTCTGTATCAGGTCTGGAACACTGTTTTGTTTTTATAGCTGTTAATTTTGAGAAATGAACATCACATAAATATGTAGGCCTGAAAGTTATCTTTGTATCGCCATTTTTGATAATTTTGGATACTCATCTCGAAGAGAAAGCCAAAATTTTTCACAAGTATTGAAACGAGCACGTCAGACACTTTGTCAGATGACAGGTCGATGAGATCTTCCTTTTTGCTGAATGGTAATTTCGGGACATGAAGAAATTTCAAAAGTAAAAGGATTACAAATCCAATGCAACTTTTTTTTCTGGAGATATATTAAATCGTTTTGAAAAATTCTTAATTAGCATTGTTAGGTGGGTGGCAATGATAGCCCTAAATTGTAAAATGTCAATATTATTGCTATTAACAAAATCAGAAAAACATGGAACATTTCAGTATTATTTTGCTCAAATTCAGTTTTCCAAAGGTTAAGTTTATTTTTGAAAGCTTCTGAGTACTAATATATTTGTTCCCTGTATATCAACAAGGATTTCCAAGCCATTTTTTAATTGTAAACAGTTGAGCAAGGTTCTGATCTGTATTTGATAAAAACAATAAAACTTCATGTTTGAGGTCAAAAAGACATCAACACTTTACCACTGGGCAACCACTTCACTTTCATATATAAAAGAAGCATTTCATAAGCGGATCCCATTTCATTACAAAGTGTAGTGAAAAGTCTGCTATTTAAGCTTCTACTTTCAATAAAGTTGGTCACACGTACTGCATCTTTCAAAACTTTGTGCAAATCAGTTGGAATTTCCTTGGCTACTAATACTTCCCTATGTATAATGCAATGATTAAAAATGATATTTGGAGCAATTTCCTTTACTTTGCCTTTTAAACCTTTATTTTCTCCTGTTAATGCAGCCATCAGTACAAATCACAACACCCTTGTTCCACGTTAAATTATTTGTTCGAAAGAAAATATTTATAACATCAAAAATCTTCTGGCCCGTCATTCTTCCTTCCAAAGCTTTGGAAAATAGAAAATTCTCCAAAATATCTTCCTCGTAGCAGTATCCAACATATACATTAAGTTGAGCAAGGTTTGAAATATCTGTGGATTCATCTAATTGTATTGCAAAAATTGGATTTTCTCTGTCGATTTAATGAATTGAATTTTATGTTGTCCAATGACTGTAAGATGCCTCGAAAATGTGTCTCTGGACAGAGGAATGGTTTTTAAATCATTGCTGTATTTTTCTCCATGCATTATTGAAATAATTTTTATTGCAGCAAGGAGAATGCACTGAATTACGAAGCAGAATAAAGCTTGCATGCAACCAGAGCCGACGGAACACGGTAAGCCTGGTAAGCAGGGCATAGGGGTGCCAACGTCTGGGGTGCTGAAATTCAAAATTTTTATTATAATAATATTTAATAAAAGTATCTCAAGGGCACCAAATACATTTCTGTCTAGGGGCACTAAAAACACTAGCGCCGCGTCTGCGTGCAACACACTTGCTATGTATATTTACTGCTCTCGCACATCTGACTTTTAGGCAATACAGTACAGGCAATTTGAGAATTTGTCCTGTAGGAAGCACGAATTAACAGCTAAAGGGATTACCGTAAGGGATTAATTGAGTAGAAGTATCAATACATACTGAGAAGTCACACTAGTCAGCTGCTTTTTGTGTGTCCATAGCCAGTGAACAAATTAAGGTGCGGTGGGCAGTAGGGTTCATTCGTATCTCAGACTTAGTTTGAATAGCAAGGTCTCTACATCTACAGTATTGAAAAAGTAATTTTAACAACAGGTTTTTAGCTTTTATTTACACAAAAATAAATTTATTTAAAAATTTCCACGACCCCTTTAATTTATCCTGTGACTCTTCTGGGGGTTGTGCCCCACAGTTTGCACATCACTGGTCTGATGGCAGCAATGAACATGAGGCATGTTCCTGAAGAATGGCAAATATTTATAGACATTTCAAACTGTGTAATAATACAGCCTTAAGGCTGTATTATTACACAGTGAAAATATGCAGCCTTCAATACTTCCTGCATATGCCATCCACAAAAAAGAAACATATGCAAACATGGAGAACATCCTCTTAGGTGTACACTATCAGTAGTATGAGTGGCAGATATTTGGTGATTTAAAGGTAATCGCCACTTCATTAGGACTACAAAAGGGCAACACTAAATATTGTTGCTTTCTTTGCGAGTGGGATAGTCACGCCACTACGAGAAGAGTTGGTCTCAATGAAAATCATTAACATCTAGAAAGGAACATAGAATTTGAACCTCTGGTATATCCAAATAAAGTTTTGCTTCCACCATTCCACATCAAACAGGGGCTCATGAAAAATTTTGTGAAGGCTTTGGAAGCGAGCGGTCCTGCATTCACATACTTGCAAGAGAAATTTCCAAGTCTTAATACACAGAAGATTAAGGCAGATATTTTCATTTGTCCTCAAATAAGGCAACTTTTCAAAGACAAATGGTTCGAACGTGTCCTTAGTGATAGCGAGAAATCAGCGTGGAAAGCCTTTTGAAATGTTTTGACTGGTTTTATAGGAAATGCTAAAGCCACCAACTACAGGCAGCTTGTGGAAGATCTCATTACTTCTTACAAAAAATTGGGGTACAACATGTCATTGAAGATACATTTCTTGCACTTGCACCTCTTCCTGCCAAACTGTGATGCCATCAGTAATGAAAATGATGAGTGCTTTCATCAAGACATCACAACAAGAGAACAAAGATACAAAAGCAAATGGAGTTCCACCATGTTAGCTGATTATTGTTGGGTGGTAAAAAGGAATGCTCCCCAAGTTGAATACAAGCAAACGTTCGTAGCCACTTACTGCCATATAAATAAAAAAATACCTTGTATAAATGTAACTAACTACTTTTTTCGAAAAAAGGGGCCAATCTACCATTTTAAGCACCATTTTCGTGTTTAGTACTCCAAAATATATAAAGTAAACTTACTTTCATGCCTGTAACAAGATATGACTCAAAATTTGTTGTTCAGTGATATAGAAACAGCAATGGTCCTAACACCAAACCCTAGGGGACTCCATTAATAACATTAGTCCACAAAGAGCAGTGTCCATTGATTACCACTCTGTCTTCTCTCACTCATCTATCAGATCACCTCGCAGGTGCTTAGTCTCCAGACACTGTAATTTGCAAAACTTAAGTTCTTTCTTCGTAACAGCAACCCTTCGTTCCATTCACTAACCTTGTTGCCCTTCTCTTTACTCGTTCCAGCAGCTCTACATCCTTCTTGAAATGAGGAATTCAGACCTGTATACAGTACTCAAGGTGTGGCCTGACCATTGCCTTATACAAGGGAATAATCACCTCCCTATCCCTGCTAGAAAAATTCCTGTATATCATTAATAAGACACCATGAGCTACTCTTGCAGCCCATCTGCACTGCTCAGAGAACTTCATATCTGCCTGCACAATTACCCCCAGGTACTTTTCATTCTCTACCACTGTCAGTGTAGTACCATAGAGTTGATACATTGTTCTGGGGTTGCTGTTTCCCATATGTAGTACTTACAATTGCCAACGTTAAACTTCATCTGCTCAACCTTTCCAGATCCTGTTGCAGCAGCATAGCGTCAGTAGCGTCCTTAACAACCCTGCCAACCTTTGTATCGTCTGCAAACTTGGACATTAAGCTTGATATACCATCATCAATATTATTTATAAATACAGAAAACAACAATGGACCCAACACTGAACCCTGAAGGACTCCACTAATAACATTACTCCATGATGGGCAGTGTCCATTAATTACCACTCTCTGTCTTCTGCCACTCAACCATCCCTTTATCCATAGCAACAATTTGCCACACTGCTCCAATTTGTGCAGCAGTCTTCCATGTGCAACAGTATCAAAAGCCTTTCTAAGATCCAAATATATAATATCAAAGTTATTCCCTGCATCCAATTCTTTTGTGACTACATCATAGTATCCAATCAAATTGGTCAGGCAAGACCTTCCCTTAACAAAACCATGCTGTGTCTGAGCTATAACTGAAGTCCTGTCTAGATGATCCAGCAGTGCTTCTTTAACCAGTGCTTCCATTAATTTTCCTGGAACAGAAGTTAAACTCACAGGTCTATAATTACTTGTGTCAGCCTTTGATCCTCCTTTGTGAATTGGAGTTACATTTGAACATCTGCAGTCTGTGGGTACCTCCCCTGAGTCCAAGGAAGCTCTCATAATTATGGCTAAGGGTTTGCTTACTTCCTTTGCTGCCTCCTTTAATATAACTGGATAGATCCCATCCACCCCAGGTGCCTTTCTTGTATTTATCTTCAACAATTTCTCCTCCACTTTAGTCTCAATTATTACAAGATCATCTAGCTCACTGCCAGTGTTTACTTCATCTATGGCATTCCCCTTCCTGAATAACTCCTCATGTGTGAATGTAGATGCAGAATACTGATTTAGTTTGTTAGCTACCTGAGCAGGATCATGAACAGTCGAACCATCGATATCAAGTGGACCAATCTGATTCATCCCCTTCTTTCTAGAGTTTACATAAGTAAAGAACTCCTTGCTGTTTTTCTTTGCATCCCTTGCCAAAGATTTCTCGTTATCTGCCTTCATCTGCCTAACCTCCTTTGTAACTTGGTTACAGATCAACTTATATCTATCATAGGCTTCTGTGTCACATGTTAATTTATATATATCCCATGCATTTTTCTTCTCTGCCATATATCTCATTAGTTCATCTGACATCAATTTAGGCCTAAACCTTGAACAATATTTCTTAGTTGGTATGTAAAGCCTAGTAGCTTCCAAGATAAGTTCTTTGAATGCTTCCCATTTTGAGTTTGCTGTTGGTAACATCATCAGTTGGTCTCACTGTATAGAATTTAAATACTGTCTGAGACCATCGTAGTCGCCTTTACGAAAGCAATAACCCTTCCCTTTACCCCTGATGGTAGTTACCTCCTTGAGTAAATCCCACTTCAGCACACTGTGATCACTGCCACCTAGCGGTTCCTGTATCTGCAGAATCTTAATGCATGAAGAATCACTACTGATAATCAAATCAAGAGTATTGCTCCCTCTAGTTGCCTCCCGAACATGCTGATTTAGAAAACAATCATCCAATAAATCCACAAAAGCCTTGCTAGTGTGTGAGTGACCAACCCACAAATTCCAGTCAATATCTGGGAAATTAAAATCCCCCATTATAAGACTCTCTGATTTACTGGCCCACTCTATTTCCCTGTACAGTTTCTTATTATACTCATCAAAGTCATTAGGCCTATAGCACACTCCTACTCTCAATTTTGATCTCCCAATGCTTATGTCACACCAAACTGACTCGACACTGCACTGTCCAGCGATGTCGACTGGCTTCACTTCCTTGGATTTTGTGTATCTTAACTAATAGCATAACCCCTCCTCCCTTCCTATCCTGTCTATCCTTTCTGTAGACACTGTACTCCCCAAATTCCAGTTCTGCATTACTTATATCTGTGTGACACCATGTCTCTGATATCCCAACAATATCTGCCTTTGATGCTTTGAGCAATTCCTCAAATTCATCAAATTTATTTACCAAACTCCTAGCATTGGTGTATATGCAAGTATACATGCACCTGTTCTTTTTCTTAGCTACCCTAACACAACCCATGTGTTTACTTGTACCGCAATGACTCCCAGCAGTCTCTGAAATATCCTGCATCTTATTTTCCAAGCTGCTGCTCATTCTAATAGAAGCAGTGCAAGAGTCAATTTCACCTCTGCCAGTGGCTACTGTTATTCTATTAGTCCTTGTATCCCCCCCAATCTAGCAGTTTTCCAACCACCTAACACTGCCTCGATAGCATCAGCAAACATTCTTGCACTCTTTCTATTTAAGTGTATCCCATCCCTGTAGAAGCAGTCTCTCCTGTTAACAAGTAGACCAGGCTGAAAAAAATTCTACCCCTTGAGCCATGCCATACTGCTCCAGTTTGCATAGTAGTCTTCCATGTACAACAGTGTCAAAAGCTTTCCTAAAATCCAAGTATAAGATTTCAAAATTATTTTTTGCATCCAGTTCCTTTGTGACCACAGCATAGTATCCAATGCTATGTCTAAACTATAACTACAGTCTTGCCTGGATGATCCTGCAATGCTGCTGCTTCTTTAACCAAAGACTCCAATTATTTTCCCCACAAAAACTGTTAAACTAACAGGTCTGTAATTACTCATGTTACCCTTTGATCCCCATTTATTAATTAGAGATACATTTGCCTATCTCCAGTCTGTGGGGACCTCTCCTGATATTTTTCCATATTTTGACTTGATAGCTAAATGTTAGAGCAGGATTAGTTTCAAAAATAAAATCCAAATCGCATTATAAACTCTCCATTTCTTATTATTATTTTTATATTATATACTGCATGTGTTATATAATTCAGTTTCATAAAATTCTAGATCCAAATTTCAGAAAATTTCTTCAATTTTGGTTTGTGTAAGTTTGCGGCCAAATCTCCTTGAAAGGGTATATCTGCATATGCCAATTTTCAAAATTATTGTAAATATAAAAATTTCTACTACTACTACTTGCAGCAACACCTACATCACTGTAGGTATTTCAAACACCATACAAACTGAGAATCTGTATACCATACAATTTTTTCATATCACATTAAAAGAATGTTGTGTGTGTGTGTGTGTGAGAGAGAGAGAGAGAAAATATAATTTGTAAAATCTTAATTTAGAATGAAAAAGTAATGAAATGCGAGAAAGCAATGTCAAAGAAAATTGAAAATGAATTTTAATACTGTATTATATACATATACACATCCGCATATACACTTCTAACTCCCTCACATAAAAAAATATACTGTATGTGATGAAAGGAATAAAAAATCCTATATTCTAAACAGATAGGGAGTCTGATTAAGTGCAGTATATTATAACCATCTTGACTGAAAATTATAGAGGTGTAGCCTAAATTACTGGAATTTATGCTGCTGCAACTGCAAGTTATTAACAGCTTATTCTGTAGCAAATAATTGCTATTATTTCCTGTCTTTAGTTGGCAAAGCAGAAACACAATCAAGTTTCAGGGCTTAAATACCAAACACTACAATATATAAAATTATAACACTTAATGGGCATTAACAAATATAAAATGCAACATTTAATTTGAACAAAAAAAGTTTACATACCAAAGATATGTAAACATTTTTGTTTACAAATTGCAAAATATTTATAAAAAAAAGGCAAGAAATAACAGTTAAAAACAGGTGGTGCATTTTATAATTTTATTCTTTATTCTAACAATACATTGAATAAATAATGTCTTTAATAACAGAAATCTTATTGTCCTAAAATATTATTTTCCCACTACCTCACCTCTGTTATTCAGTGGTCCAAAGTGGGTGAAATTGAAGCCAAAACTAAAGTGCTATAGATATTCTGTCTTTAGTGTAGAAGTGCATCAGCTAGAAAATTAAAGAAAGTGGGGCAAAAATTTATCTTGAAAAGAACTGGGAGTTACTCAAAACTGAACAGAGTTGTTTTTAAGTAAGAAAAAAAAAGGGGGGTGGGGGAGGATGTCAAAATGCTCTTCAACAATAGGTTGAATTTGTTTTCATTTGTGAATCTCTACTATTAATTGCTCACAACCTTTCTGGTGTGTGCAATAACAGTTTTAACTCCCAAAAAGACAAGTAATTATAATTGAGAAATCTGAACAACCCCATTTATGAGATATATCCACATAATGTGAGATAGTGCAGTAAGTGAAGTTGGACATAATAAGTTCAAGGCAAAGGTTCATGCTATGAAAGCTATAGAAAAATCATAGGGCACAGTCTTTTTCTGTATATAGCTGTGAACAAATTAGATTTGCTATTTACTGCTGCATTAATCTCATATTGATGTACTTAATGCTTACCATCACACTCTTCTGACAGAAGGATATTTGGAGAATTCTGTTTAATCTTGATGCTAAGAAGGCTTCAGATCCTGATGGCATTTTTCCACTTGTGCTCCTGAGCAAGTTCCTGTTCTGTGTTGCTTTTTTACACACTTTCCTATTCCACTGGTATTTTTCTTTCGGCTTGGAAATATGCTCATATTCAGCCAGTCCCGAAAAAGTGTGACAAATCCTTCCCATCTGGTTATCACCCAATTGCAACATAATGGAGAAATCCATCAAATGCTAAATCTTAAACTATCTTGAAACCTGTCTGATCAATGATCACCAATATGGATTCCATCAATGTCAATCCACTGCTGATATATTTGCTTACTTATCTCTGGACAAATTTGATAGAAAAATCTGGTGAAACTAAAGCTGTCACTCTAAAGCTTTTACTTGTATTTGCCAGTCAAGTCTTTTAAAAAAGATCAGATCTCTGGACTGCTGACTGTTTTTTGCAACTGAGTATCCAGTTTTCTCTCTGACTGCTCACTGTGGGTGATGGTAGATTGCTCTATCTTCTAGCATATCCACTAATGCTGGTGTTCCCCAAGGTTTAGTTCTTTCTCCCACTCTTTTTCTTTTGTATATTAATGATCTTCCACTGACAGAAAATGCTATCTGTTGTTTTGCTAATGATAATACACTACATTCCACCTTCCAATCTGAGGAAATCTTACCATGCACAAACAGCCTGAACTTCTTGAATATCCACTGCCAATTCCCTAAATGCTGGTCTTCAAATAATTCTCTGATGTCTAAATAATTCTCTGATGTTTTAGGCGATGTCTAAAACTCTGTTCTATCTTATTTCTTCAAAAAGAGAGAGAGAGTGGCAATGTGCTACTGCAACAGGATCTAGATAATTTGGGCAGATGGGCTAAGAAGTGGCAACTGAAGTTTAACCTTGACAAATGCAAAGTACTACATATGGGTAGAAGTAACCCCAGAGAAACGTACCAACTGTGTGGTACTACACTTAAGGTGGTAGAAAATGAAAAAGACCTGGGAGTAATTGTGCAGGCAGTTATGAAGTTTTCTGAGCAATGCAGACAGGCTGCCAGGGCAGGTCATGGGGTTTTGTCAATGATATATAGGAATTTTGCTAGCAGGGAAAAGGAGGTGATTATCCCTCTGTATAAGGCAATGGTCAGGCCACGGCTTGAGTACTGCGTACAGGTCTGGAGGCCTCATTTTAGGAAGGATGTAGATTTACTTGAGCGTGTACAAAGAAGGGCAACAAGATTGGTGAGGGGAATGAAGGGATCCTCTTACCAAGAGAGGCTTAAGTTCTGCAAATTGCAGTGGCTGGAGACTAGGCACCTGCGCGGTGATCTGATTGAGGTATATAAGGCCTTGAATGGGTTGAGCACGCTGAATTCTGATGGGATCCTTCCACTTGTTCAGATTACGAATCTAAGGGGGCATAAACTCAAATTAAGAAAAGACAGATGTAGAATAGATGTGCGGAAATTTTCCTTTAGCCAGCAGGTGGTTAATTGCTGGAACAAACTTCCATCTGTCATTGTGGAAGTTGATAGGTTGAATAAATTTAAGGAGGAACTGGACAGGCATTTGGAGGGAATGGTGTGATATTTTTTTTTTTTTTTTTTTGGCTGATGCTGCATAAGCTCATACATTTGCTTTCTTGCATCACATGCCACTACTACTACTCTGTTCTATCTTATTTCTTCAAAAGAGAGAGAGAGAGAGAGAGAGAGAGAGAGAGAGAGAGCAACTGCACTGCTCCTATGCTAATCTTCAATGACACTCAGATTTCTAAAGATCATCACATCTCTGTCTCTATTACCCTGGCTGGCTTCTATTCTCTCATAAGTATATGGCATAATCATATCATGAATATTGTGTCCTCTGAATAAAAAAAAAAAACTGGAATTTCTTCTTCACTTTAGCCATTACTTTTCTTCTGAAAACCTACTCACGCTATACAAATATAAAATCTGCCCTACCATGGAATACTGGTTGCCCATCTAGGGAATCAAAACTTTCTCAAACTACTTGACTCCATGTAAAAGATTTTAATGGTGTCAAATAAATTTAACCCCAGGGGCTCACACTGGTGAATATAGGATTGGCACACCCAGGGTCCTGAGCTGGATATCATCATTCTTCTCTTTCTTGGTGATTCCTCTCTCTCTCTCTCTCTCTCTCTCTCTCACAGGGTAATTCAAAAAAAATTTTTTAGCTGGTGCAGCATAAGCCTCAGACTTCTTTGCACCATATGCTAATAATAATAATAATTAGACAAAGTTTCTGCTGCATGCTTTTCCTGTAGATGCCTCTATGGGCAATTATACCCCCATCTCTTTTAAACTAGTCAACATATGTTATAAACAGTCAGCATCCATTCACCATCTAACTCCAAACTCACAAAACCAACTTCTCTCTTCCTCATTTATCTCCTCTACTTCTGTTTTCTCAAACGACCTTCCCTCGCGTATTTCCCAAAAGTTACAATCTGCAGAAAGTCAAGTCTACTGTTAACAAGTGTCTTTTCGGCCTTCAACCCATGTACAGTCCTAATAACATTTGTATTTGGGAGCGTCATAAAAAAAAAAAAACTTCCTATTTCACTGCTTTTAACACCTAAAGAATATCATATATTAAAAAAAATGAAAATCTATTATTTGGATTTTGGATTTCTAATTTAGTTTTTTTAATAGTGAAGAACCATCAGCAAAAGTATGCACTTTGAAGGGGATTCAAAAAGTTATGTATAAATTTCTTATTAATTTTATTTTTAATTCCACCTTGCCAAATAAATCAAAGTTTGTAGGTACAGGAGATAAGCCTCAAAAAAAATACAGAGAAATGCTAATTACCTTATTAAATAGTTTCTCTGAACATTTCAGCTCTTAATATACTTAATTGTATTTCATGATATACTTTATCACAACACCAAAATTTCAAATTCTCGGATTTCATATGTTGTTATTTTCAGGAGAACCTACTCTCAGAGAAGACAACACCAAGCTGCTAGAAAAATTCAACAATTTTTAAGACAGTCAAAGAACAAGTAAGTATGAACAGAATTTATGCACATATACAGCAACAGAAAGTTACACAGTGATTTAATTAATGAACTAACTGTATTTTTCTCTTTTACTGCTGTCCAGTGTATGGGATTATTTGCATGAAAAAGCGGTGAGTTTTTCACAATTACTGTCACTGTAATTTTCTTAGTAATCCAACCTTCTATTTTGTATTCCTTAAATACAGTTATAAAATTACTTTTAACTATGTTTAAATAAAATACAGTTGACATTAATAATACACTGGTGTGCAAAATTTAAGGACCAGTCAGGTTTTCACCTGTAGCATCTCATAGGAATGGCCTGGATATGAGAAAAGCATACCAAAGGAACATCATGAGGTACAGAACTGATGAAGAAAACAACACTGACACAACGGAAACAAAACAGTACAGAGGGACTTTATTCAAAAATGGCAACATAGCACTGGCTGCCATGATACAGATACATCACTGCCAAAGATGGAACAAAGGGAAGACGTTGTCCTCAGTAGGAAATATGGCCACCCCTAATGTCAATGCAGGCTTTGCACCGCCTGTCCGTACTTAGAACAATGTTGTTGATAAGTTCTTGCTGTAACATCGTCCATTCCTCTGTCAGCGCCATCTTCAGCTGCTGAACATTTTCTGGCGGGTTTGGACATGCCGCTATGTGTCTCCCCAGAGCGTCCCACATGTGTTCGACGGGATTTAGATCGAATGAACAGGCAGGCCAATCCATATAAACATTGTCCTCACTTTCCAAAAGCATATCGACAGCTGCAAATATTTTAACAATGGGCTCGCACTTTTGCCGACTTTTTGATGTGAAACATCCTTTGGGGGGATGCCTACCGAGTAAATCTGATCAATCACAGAAGTGACATCATCTGCAGAGTCTGCCAGAGGTGCTTCCCATGCTCAGACCACTAGTCTGTGTGGAGCACTCACTAGTATGATTAGAGCGCGTGATGCATTTTTCGTGCCCAGTACGATATCTCGAGTTCTAAATTTTTGTATAGTATCATTGCAAGTATTTGTCATATGACTGCACCAATACAAAGAATTGTCAACAATTTCTTATTTCGTCTACACAGCTGTTCGGGGCACCTAACATTCCATTGTTAGGTGCCCCGACATTTAGATACGTTGTTAGGCACAGAGACGTTTAGATACATTGTAGTAGCAAGTATACGTCTCTTACTTTAGTTATCATAAATCCATTGTATATTGTCTTCCAGAAATTTTCATAATTTCTGGATGATCAATAAAATATTTACAATACAAAAGCTCTTTTATTTCGTAATCAATATATACAAATTAAAATATCTAAAAGAAACATGCATGGCAGACGTGCAACTTTTTTTTTTTTCTTTTTTTTTTTACAGCTAGGGATATAATGGATACATTTTTTTTTTTGTGATAAAATTTTAATATTGCAAATAAAAAAAAGAACATAAAAATATTTCTCATATTACAAATAATGAATTATCACAAAACATTTTAGAATATAAAAACAAACTGTTCTAGAAAAGGTATGCAAAAATCACAGGTTACATGAAAAAAATGATTGCACAAATATTCAAGAAAGTTTTATTCTAAAAATTGCCATATGCAGTTTACTTCATTATTAATATTTGTTTTCGATCTTCTTTGCTCAATAGCTGTACTATCATTATGGAGGAATGATTTGACATAACAGTCTGAATCAAATTGAAGCAATGGTTTTCCATTTAGATGTATGGTCATCATAATCTGCAACGTGTTTAATTGTCAACATTATTCATTCATTCACTCAGTATTATTAATTACGCTGAAAGCTTGCTCAGCTTCAGCTCTGCTAATCACAATGGCTTCAAAGATATTTCTGGCTTTCTTAATTGAAAAGGGAATTTCACTCAATTTAAAAGATAAACTGTCTTTGACAAAATCTCTAAAATCTTTAATTTTTATTTCATATTTTATCAGAAAACAAATTTCTTATTCGGTTTTCACCATCTTGCCACCGAGACAAAAATTGTTTCATATTCCACGAATTATGGTAGCATATGTTTAAAATTTCTTTCAATGGTATCATTATTTTCTTTATTTAATTTAAAATCACTCTGTTGCATTAATAACTTATCCTTTGAGGATAAAACAATGCATTAAATATCTTGTCACAAGGTAATTTTACTGTTCTTACTTTCGATTTTGATTCCTTCAGATTCTTTCCACTTCAACATGCCCTCAATTTTAGCTTCATAATTTCATTCAGAATTTTTAAAATTAGCAATAGCATTGATAGTTCGAATAATTAATTTATCTGCTTTTACCATAGTGAATCTATAAGAGCTCCAGAAGGATGTCGATCATTAGTGTTAAATATTTAAGAAATTCCAGATTTAAAAGTCAATTTAATAATCTAGAATATTTAACTTCTGATTCAAAATGTTTGCACAATGCAGGATAATTACCATCCGCAAGCTACAAACTGCTCATCGTAGCCCGAACACACAACTGATCTTTATAGTTTCCACATCAAGTTCTTTAGCAATCATCTTTAATTCATGCTGTTTTTTTGGAGATTGGTGATAATGCATACAGTTGTTTTTTGTTTTTTTTTTTATTATTGCCCCCATGCCATTATATTTTAGAACATTTTCTACACAGTGAAAGCCTCGACGAAATTTCAAAATCTGCCAACATTTCATCTTCGTAAAGTTTATATAATATCTTATTTGCCTCAATCTCCACCTGTATGTTGCAACTGTCACTAGTTTTTCGAATATTGTGAAAAATGTCGGAATCACATGTATATTCAGCTACTGTGATCATGTAAACATAGACAGGAGAAATTTACTGGAAGGCTTGGATCACCCATTTCTCCAAAAAACATACTACGCCCATTTGTTGGAGTAAACAGGAACCACAACACAGCTTGACCAGAGGCTATTATCCATGTCGGGAATCTTCTAAATCCTCCGACTGGCTATGGAAAGCATATTGACTAGCACGACTTCTCGGTATGTGACTGTATAGGTTTTACAGACACCACTAACATTGTGAAACGGTAATCTCTTTCACCCTTAATTCGCACTTTCTAATTACCTAAAGGCCAGAGGTGAGGACAATGCTTACAAAGTTGTCTCTCCTAATCTGTTCGTTACATGGAAATTATTTTCGTTCAACGGAAACTACTGTATTTTAAATGTAATTACCAAGAGGAATTTTAAAAAATTCGGTATAAAGAAGTTGGTTAAACAGAGGTTCTATTGTAATTAAATCAAAAATGAATCAATTTTAAAATACATAACTGATCGATTGTGCCATTAAAATGCTGGGAATGGGGCCGCACTTGCCCCACCATAGTTTCAGCTCTGGATATTCAATAATTGCATCCAGGATTTCATTTGTAAAATAAATGATTGTCTCAACAATGGGCTTGCAAATTTTCAAAAAAAAATAACAATGGGCTCTCGCAAGCCCACTATAGATCACCACTGGGCGTTATCATCCATAAACACGAACTTGGGACCAATGGCATCTCGGAACAGATGCACATGGGGAAGGATTACCTCAGTACAATAGCGTGCACTGGTTACAGTACCGCCTTCCAGTATCTGGAGTTTGTACATCCATCCAAGATAACGCCTCCACAGACGAGAACACCTCGACCGTCATATCGATCCCTTTCAGTGATGTTTGCTATTGTTATTATTTGGTTTTTAGGAGCATTAACAACTAAGGCCATATTGCTCTGGGAATATGCAGTGGTCATTCCCTGACCTTTCCGCATCCTCCGTATTTGGTGGTGATGGGCTCGAACCCCGGTCTAATCAAGAAGCGTGTGCTACACACTGCTGCTCCTTCCCACCTGGCTACAGAGGCGCCTAGTGATGTTTGCAGGGTGATACCACGTGCCAACCTCTGGCCAGATTAGCTGGCATCCAGAATCGCTGCTGAGACTGAATCTACTCTCATCAGTAAAGAGTACCTTAAGTAAAGATTTTGCGGTTGTAACCTTTAGAAATAGTGTTGGTCCTTAAGTTTTGCACACCAGTGTATATTTGATCCTCTTGCTGTGTGTTTGGTAAAATTGGGTAACAATATTGCTAATAAACTAAAATTCATTAACAGGTCCAGCCATTGGGTTAGTGGGGCCAGACACAAACTGTCTATGGGGATAAGTATTCAAGGAATCCTTTTTTTATAAAAAAATATTTGATATTGCTATAAGAACAAGGGGTATAACTATAAACTTAAACATTTGCTTTTCAAAATAAAATACAGTTCTTTTAATATATGCTATTTAAGAATATATGTTAATATAGAATAACACACCTTCGGGGGGGATTCAAGGTGCTGTTATTTCAATTTTTCTGTTATCTAGAGAGTTTTATTTTTAATATATTTAATGCAGAAATAATGAGGCTAAATAAGAAATAGAGATTAAGAATGCAATTTTATTAACTGCACATAAAAAACAAACATTGACGATCCAATGTTATATTCTGCCATTAATATACTCCTGCTTACGCCCCGTTCAATTTCTTTATTATGTCAAGTTTAGTCTGCATGGATAGTACAGTGGTATCGTCATCATCTTCCCCAGACCAGGTGGAAAAGGCCTGGATTTAAATCCCATCAGTGACATGAAGAACTTTTATGGGCTTTTTTTTTTTCACTGTGTGGCTGAGTTAGTCTGTCTCAGACATAGATGGCAAGGTTTTTTTTTTCCCCCCCTAGAAACTGTGGTTTTTTTGTTCAGCGCAACAGGCAAATCAACCAGAGAAGACATGCAATTTACAGACACAATACACATGCGTATATGTATTAACTTCCCAGGTCACCCTAATGTTTTTTTTTTTTTTTTTTTTTTTTTTTAGTTAGTTGTTGCCGCATCAGCTTCTGTGGCCATAATCCACCTCCCAAGGTTTTTGCAGTACTCTGATCCAAGCATGAGGCGGGATTCAAACCCGCGACCTTTGGGTTGCCGGGCAGGCACTTGACCCACCCAGCTATCACCCTAGTGTAAAAATTTGGATTATATTAAATTTGTCACTAAGCTTTTATGTTCTTCTCTTCTCTGTGTGAGGTTTAACTTTATGGCCATAATGAGGGGTTTTAAATTTAAAATAAATGTAAAACAGGGGTTATAATGCATGATTATCAGTAAGGAATTCACTTTCAAAATGGTGAATGTAAACAAATGCAGTAATCATGTGACGCCATTTTATTTTTTCTGTCTGTGAATTGTGTGTGTTCTCTCTGGTCAATTTGCCTGTTTTGCTGGATGAAAAACACCAGTTTCTAGGGGAAAAAACCTTACCATCTATGCTTGAGACGGACTAACTCAGCACATACTATTAAAGTATGTTTAAAGGCTGACAGTTTGGGGAAATTCAAAGGTCAGCTGGATAGTTACCTACAGGAGGAGATAAATGCACAGGTTGTCTATTTCCTTTTCTTTTTTATTTAATTTTATTATTATTTTACTTTTTTTTTTTTTTTTGGCTGGTGCAGCATAAGCCTCAGGCTTCCTTGCACCATATGGCTAATACTAATATGGACTACACACACACTGCTTGACATTAGAATTTCAGCACCCAGAAGGAATGATCTTAAGTGCATGCAAATCATCAGGTGAATGAGTTGCACTGAGATTTACATATGATTAAAATATGGGACCAATTAGGCAGAAGCTTTGGCTGATATAAAAACAAAGGTTAAGATAAAGAAAGCCAACACGAGAACCATGGCAAACTATGGGAAACTTACCGGACAAACTAGTTTGCTGTTACCCCAGTTTCTCGCTGCATTCTCGGTAAACAGACTGTGTGTTATCGGTTGCGGCAGTAGAAGTCGAGAACAATATACTGACTGACATGCAGGAAAGACTATGTAATGATTAGTTTTTTCCTGATTATTAAAAGCAGATTATTGGACTTTATGAGTGTTTTTGCTATTAAAAAAACCATATTACTGATTTCTTTGTACATTTTTAAGGTTAGATTTCCTAACCTTAAAGGTTAGGTTAGGAAAAAAAGGAAAAGGTTTACCGGTTTCAGCTAAACTTCAGAATAGGATGTGCACTCCAGACTATCAGCGTAGTTTAATTGAGTGGGTTGTTTTTAGTGTTGGTTTTTTAAGACTGATTTTCGGCTAGTGAAAAAAGGTTATGTTAGTTTATGCCACTAATTTGGGCCGATTCAAGCAGGCTAGTGAAAAAAAGGTTAGGTTATTGTACGCTGGAGTGTGTACCCTGTTTTGAAGTTTTATCAAGGTTTCTTTATTATTTGTTATATTTCCTAACCTGACCTTAAATGTTAGGTTAGGAAGTAATAGGAAAAGGTTTCCTTACCTAACTTTAACGTTTAGGTTACGAAATAATAGGACAAGAAAGAAAGATTCTTTCTATTTATATATGTGTATCATAACGTCAATCAATCACTTAACACTATAGTGTTATCATCTGTTGTGTTCACGCACCAATCAGTACATCTGTCACACTTGTGTGTCAATCAATGTATCATTCTCAACTTCTACTGCCGCTACTGATAATGCGCACCATCTGTTTACTGAGAATACTGGGAGAAACTATGGTAGCGGCAAAACAGTTTGACCAGTAAGTTTCCCACAGTTCACTATGATTCTTGTGTTAACTTTCTTTACCTTTGCCAAAACAAAAAGTGATTGACATGAAAAACAAACAGAGTTCAAAGCAATTCACAATGTGACACAATTAACAGGCTTCTGTCTTGCAGGCGTCAACTTCATCAGAGTGCAATGAGATTTTAGAGAATGCTGAGACATCACATTCAACACCAATAACAACAACTTCAACAGAGAATGAATTATCAGTCTTTGAGATACTGGATGGTCACTTCCTTATGTAGCAGTAGGAAAGTACAAGTAGTTCCCAACTTGGCAAGTTAATTCATTCCTAGCATGCACTCAAAGCAGAAATTTATTATTATAAATTTCTGCTTTGAGTTTGTCCTCAACAATAAAATTTGACTGTAAAAAGTGCAGCCATTATCAACCCACTGCAGGATGGAAGCCTCCTCAACAATTCATGCTGAGGGAAATGGACCATAATCTGCCACGCTGGTCCAGTGCAGGTTGGCAGATCGACCATATTCAGCAGTCAGGGGCTTGAACCCCGGTCTACTCAAAGAGCGTGTGCTACTGCACTCCCGCTCCTGACCACTCAGCTACGCAAGCAAATTTGACTGTAGTAATGTTAAATAAAGGTCAACAAAACAATAGTTTATGCTTAAACAATAATTTATTTGTCCAAAGAAATGAAAACATAGCCTTTAAGATCAAGCAAATTATAATAATAAATAAATGATTTATGTCATACAAATGTTAAAGGTTTATTCTTCATCATCATTCTGTGCTCCTTCACTTTAATGTTATGCCAACTAGTTCTTTTTTTATAAAGATCAAACCATCCACGACTTGCAGTGAAAGTTTCTTCATAAGTTGACCCCCCCCCCCTTTTTTTTGTCTTTAAGCAGCTCAAAAACGGATAATGCTTTTGCACGAATAGTAGCGTAGGTAACAGGCATATTCAATCATTGTGTTTGATCACTTATCCATGTAGTTAAAAGTTGCTCCATTTGAGGAATAATGCTGCAACTTCTTTAATACATAACCATGTAGACTGCATGGATTGTGCATTTTTAACTTCCTTCAAATATTTTCCTTTATCTTTTAAAATTGTACACACAGTTAAAGTGCTTAGGTAATATTTCGCACAAAGATCTTTAACAGTCATTCTGGCTGCATGTTTGCAGCCAGAATTTCTAATTTCTAGAACATCAGTAATTCTAATTCCAGAATTTCTGATGTTATGCCTTTTTGCTGTTTCTTTTTATTAACATCACTCTCCATAGTATTACTTCGTTTTGGCATACTGTACAGTATTAATAAGGAGGATAAATTTGAAATAAGACAAGACAGCGAAAATGAAGAGCAAACACAACCACTCTTTGTAACGTCAGCTTTGTAACTGCTTTATGTTATGTGAGTCAGTGAGACACTGTCGTCTGCTTGAACAAACACACACACAGAGTAATACTGTAGCTATGTGCTTGGTTTGAAATGGCGTATTTATGAATGTTTAGCATTTAATGTTCATATTTTTGATTTTGTTAATACTTGAAAAAAAAAAAAAAAAAAAAACACTCTTAAACTCGGAAACTTGTAAAGCGGGAACTGCTTGTATATGGGTTTTCAGTTTAATTGAACACAATCAAAAAATTATTACATTCGAGTAGTGGCAACATGAGATCAAGATACTATGTTTGATATTGTTACTTGTGCCAGGGATAGTTATTATAACTGATGGATGGTGACACTATAATAAGATACACGAAACTTATCAGTGCAAAACAGTGTTACACAGATACCACTTTATTGATCCTGATTACAATGTAATACATAAAAGTAATATTGAGCATTCATCACACTCTTTAAAAGAAGAAATTGTAAATACTTGTAATGAAAAAAGTCAATTTGTTTTTATTTCAAAGAAATTACAGTTGAACTTGGTTAAAACGAGCATCAAGGGACCAACAAAATTTCCTCATTATAACCGTTATTCACTATATCAGTGATAGCAGAGATGGGGAAACCCCTGGGGCCGTTAAACAATGAACACTTTATATCAGTGATGAGTTAAATCTACCTCCTGTTTTTTTTTTTAAATTCCCAATAACTTAATAAAAAAGATAGATTCATAGAAATATTAAAGAGCAAAAAATAATGTAAGTACAGTATATACCTACATATTGTATTAATATGCTTGTATAAACTACAATACACTTAATAATAAACACTATTTCAATTAGTCTTTATTTATGAATCTTAAAATTGATGTTTGTTTTAAAGATTTCACTTTGATATTTCTCAAGTTTCCTCTTAAAACACTCAACGCATTAAAAGTCTCATTACTTGCCTCAGTTCCTTCAAAAAAATTGACTAATTTGTCCATTGCACCTTGAGCTTGTGAGATTATCAGCACTGATTTTGATTCACTTTCAATTGTCATCATATCATCATCATCACAATCATCGTCTTTGTTGAGCACAGCATATACAATATCACTCTCTGTGGGAAGACCACTAGTTAATAAGTTGTCATTGAAGCCCCTGACTGCTAAATACAGTTGATCTGCCAACCCGCACTGGACCAGCGTGGCAGATCAGATTATGGTCCATTTCCATCAACATGAATTGCTGAGGAGGCTTCCATCCTGCAGTGGGTTGATAATGGCTGCAGTTTACCTTTTTTTTTTTCACATCGACTCGTAAAAATTCATCGATGTTAAAGCCTACAACATTGTTACATAGCAACCATTCGGATAATGGTAAGTTGTTTTATTTGTTTCCATCTTCTTCATCTACAATTGAAATTTCATTTGAATTTAATTTCAATTTCTTGAAGCAATTTGATATGGTTGTCGAAGTAACATTGTTCCACGCATCGTTCAATAAATTTATAGCATCCAATATCAATATAGACTTGGTAAGTTTCTGTTCTCTTTGACTGATCTAGAATATAGAACTAGAATATAGGTCAGATATAGAACTATAAAATCCTTTCAAACTCTTGATTACACCATGTCCATTGGTTGAAAAATTGATGTCGCATTGGGAGGCAGAAACACTAGCTTAATGTTGGACAAATTTTGAATCTGGGGATGTGTAGGACAGTTAACAACTAACAATAAAATATTTTTCTTCTTTTTGAATAGCTCCTTATTCCAATCATTTGCATATTCCCAAAAAAATATCCAAAGTTATCCAAGCTTTCTTGTTTGCAGTGTAATCCATAGGAAGTTTCCTTACATTTTTGAAACAACAAGGTTTTAACGATTTTCCAATAACAAACAGGTTTTTTTTTTTATCAGTTCCTGTCATATTTGCACATACGAGCACTCAAGCGAGCCCTTGATTTTTTCCCACCAGCACATTTTTCCCCTCAACACATTGTCAGGTGTCAAATTATAAAAAAGTCCTGTTTCATCGGCGTTGTAGTAGTAGCTTAATTTTGTTGATAGCTTAATTTATTTAAGCTATCAACTTCCACAATGACAGATGGAAGTTTGTTCCAGCAATTAACTACCAACTGGCTAAAGGCAAATTTCTGCACATCTATTCTACAACTGTCTTTTCTCAATTTGAATTTGTGACCATTCAGATTCATAATCTGAACAAGCGGAAGAATCCCATAAGAATTCAGCATGCTCAACCCATTCAAGGCCTTATACACCTCAATCAGATCATCTCACAGGTGCCTAGTCTCCAGCCACTGCAATTTGCAGAACTTAATTAAGCCTTTCTTGGTAAGAGAACCCCTTTGTTCCACTCACAAATCTTGTTGCCCTTCTCTGTACACACTCAAGCAACTCTACATCCTTCCAGACCTGTATGCAGTAATCAAGGCCTGACCATTGCCTTACACAAAGGGACAACCACCTTTTCCCTGCTAGCAAAATTCCTGTATATCATTGACAACACCCCATGACCTGCTCTGGCAGCCTGTCTGCATTGCTCAGAAAACTTCATATCTGACTGCACAAACACTCCCAGGTCTTCTCCATTTTCTACCACCCTAAATGTAGTACCACACAGTTGGTAAGTTCCTCTGAGGTTACTTCTACCCATATGCAGTACTTTGCATTTGTCAATGTTAAACTTCAGTTGCCACTAATCTGCCCATCTACACAAATTTTCTAGATCCTGTTGCAGTAGTACAACTGTTGTAGATGTTTTCATCATTGCAATCTTTTCTGATTTCTGCCCAAACACAGTCAATCCATTAATTTGCCATTATTGGATCTGAAGATTAAGATTCTCCACTAGTTTTTGCATAAACAATGTTATGTCGATTTTTAAATCGATCCAGCCAACTGGTGTTACACACAAAGTCGTCGCATCCAAATTGTTTAGCAAATGTTGCCACTTGAGCCTTCAAGATCAAACCATCTATTGAAAATCCAGCACTTCTTTTTGTGGTGAACCATTGAAGCAATGCTTCATCAATGTTTATAACCTCGCACTTTCTAACTTTTTTTTTTTTTTTTTTTTTTTTTGGCTATGTTCTTTTATAGTGCCAATATGTAAACATCTTTATTCTTCCACAATGTTGATACACTTGAAGAGGAGAAAGAAAACTTTTTACACACTTCCCAACATTTTTTGCATCACTTTCTAACTCGCAAATAATTCGACTTTTTCGCGAATCGAGAGACACTTTCTTTTGTTAGTAGATATGTTTCCGAAGGAAGGGTTCGTTTTTAACTGATTTTACTTTAATATGATAAAGTGATCTGCATACGAAGTTCTTAGAAGTCCTGAAATAAATTTATGGTTCAGTGAATACAAGACAATCTGTAAATAGGGTAATGCGACAAGCGGAACACCAATGCACTATTGTGTAGTCCCCATCCCCGGAAAGACAAGATCATAAACTGGCCGGCCATCCAATGCAGGTGGCCATAAAGCTAAGTCGCCCTTTTCATTTTCATCTATTCCAAAAATTGGGATTTTTCGACTACCTGAGCGATTAAGAGTGTTTGCATGGTTACCAAAATTTGTTCGGTATATCAGTGTAGTACACTTGTTATAACAGTGAGCGATTGTATGGGAATATGCGTAAATTAAAAAATCATTATGGCTTTTTGCTTGTTACAGCCGTGATCTCATTATTTCCATGCTCGTTATAACCAAGTTCAACTGTATTTAACTCATTCATTTGAGAATAAGATTTAATAAAAATATTATAACACATTTTTAATCATCTTCTTAACAGTTTTATTATTATATATTTTTCTAAATTTTAAAGAAGGGATTTTTTGGGGGCAGGGGGGTTTACATTATTATTATTATTGCTTAATCATGAAATTAAAATAGTCTGTACTTCTAAATTTTTATTTTGAAGTATTGCAAGAAAACAGTTCACATTGAAATATGAGTACAATATTATTAAGCTTTAGATTATAAATTAATACAATTCGAATACAATATAATTATGTACCTTATTTCAAATCACAGACAAACTTAATCATTAACATTCTTCTTTATTTATTTACAGAAGAATCTACCCATTTCTCAATTACATTTTGAAAAAGGCATGTTTCAACCATTTCTCTTTCAACTGATGATATCACAGGCATTTAATCTTTCTTGTGACATGTGTGAATGCAGATAGGTCTTTATTAACCGTAATTTACTTAAGAGTAATTTACTTAGCTTCTGCCACTGTTATGGGAAGGGATAAAAATATTCTAATAGCTATTGCCATATTTGGAAATACTGTATTTTTTCCAAGCTATTTCTTATTATGCAAAGTAGCATATCTATAGGTTTGTATAGTTTCAGTTTTTAACATAGTTTGTAGGATTGATACTTCTAAGCAAATTTCATCAGAAACATCATTAGAATATTTAGAATATCATAGTGGAAATCTTCTACACTACTAAATCTGTAATGTTCGCAGTTTTAATCTTTAGCATAAAATGATATTTGTTAATTGTTTTAGGAAGATTATCAAAACATTGTCCTAACTGACTTATTACAATATTGACTAACATTAAGTAAAATGAGACTTTAAAGTTTTCCCTCTGCATTAGTTAATGATTCATCCTCACAAGTTTCATCAAAATGGATTTTCCTTTTCTTAATGCAAGTATCTATAAATTCTGTACTTATTCCCAACTGATGGGCCTCAGATTTTCACAATTCCAATATAGCACCGAATCTGATCCCAAGTTCATGTTCTTTAAGTGCAGTACTCAGGTTTGTAAATTGTTATAACCATTTAGAAATCTGTTATTTTGAATATTACTATTGCTGGAACTTTTAAACAGCATGCAACAGAAGTAATAAAGACTATCTGTGCTAACTGAAAAAACAATTATTTTCATGCCACTATTTCCCCATTTTTTTAAAGTTATAATGACTAACTGAGAATTTCCTGTTACTAGCATAATTTTTATGAAAAATCAACATCTGTTATTTGCTATGGTCCTTGGTTTACCAACTTTATCCTTAAGTCTTTGCATATGACTTTTGGCCATGTGACTCTATCATCACTAATTATTGTTTTATCACAATCACCTGTACTGCCATCATCAGATATGAGTTCATCACAATTTTGCAACACTCTATCTGCTGTAATTGCAGATGTATTATTTCCTTTATTTTCACCCTCGAGAATGGCGGACGCAAAATCCTAAAAAATTGTTAGCATACCCTTGTGTACCATTCTGCCCATCTTCTGTTTTAAACCAGTTTGATATATTAGTCTGTCCTTTTTTTTTTTTCTCTTTCACCTGCTTCTCTTTTAAAGTTTCTTCTGGTTGCTCCCAAAAGGTGTGTTTGTTTTTAAGACATACTGGTCATACTCCTAAATCTGAATAGAAAATAATATAATTAACTACTAATAAATTTAAAACTGGGGGTAAAAGTAATATTTCGCATGCATAAATTCTTCTGATGTCAACGTTTGCTCAGATCGTGTCACTGAAATTATTCTTGTAGGATGAAATCCTTTATCCTACGCTTCACCTCAAAATTACATCGTTTTTGTAAACCTTGGTTTTTCAATAAATGTGCTAAGGTTGTTCAAGATAAAAACATTGCCTATCGCAATTGGCTTGCATCCAAGTCTCCAGTTTCAATTTCTGCCTACACCAAATCTCACAACAATAGTAAAGCAGTTATTAATCAGCCCAAACTAGAATTTGAACAGGCTAGGAGTAGAAAACTTGCTTCTTGTCCAAATGCTAGTTGAGAATTCTGATCTCTTGTCAACGCTATTGGCTGCAACTTTTGCCCCTCTATTAAAACCTGATGGTTCTATTGCCACCTCAACTAAAGATAAGGCTGATTTGCTAGCATCCTATTTTCTTCTAAATCTTCTATTGATTATCTTTGTAAACCATCTCCTACTATTCCCAGTGCTTTGCATTCAATGCCTCCTATGGTCTTGTGTGAGAAGAATCTTGAACAGACTTGATACCAAGAAAGCAGCAGGTCCTTATGATATTTCTCCACTTGTTTTCTAAACATGTGCTCCTCAGCTTACTCCCATTGTTTGTTGTCTTTTTACTCTCTCTTATTACACTGGTGTTTTTCCTTCTGCTTGGATATTTTCTCATATTCAGCTAATTCTTAAACATTTAAAAACATGTTTCACTGAGTTCACTGAAATTCACTGAGTGCAGAGATGAGACCCCTACAGGACAAAAACAGCCGGAGACTGATTTTGTTTCAGCTAAACATCAAAAGACTGACGTAGCCAGAATCAAAACTTTTCTTATTATACACTCGATTCAAGAACAACCTATTGGCAAACTATCGCCATTTCTAGTGCAAAAATGCTAGAAAGTATAATAGGTACACCCAAGACAGTTCATAGATTAAGATCGGGAGACTTACTGGTTGAAGTTGCCACTGCTTGACAATCTGAGCAACTACTGAAAATAAAAACGTTTGGTGGAATTTCTGTTACAGCTTCACGACACGTTTCCCTGAACACGTCAAGAGGTGTCATCACCGAATGGGACCTCATGAACATGTTAGATGAAGAACTAAAACAGGAACTACAAGACCAAGGAGTCATCAGTGTCAGAAGAATAATGACAAAGAAGGATGGCATACTTGTTCCTACTCGGAACATAATACTCACTTTTGATAACCCTAAACCACCAACAGCAATCAAAGCAGGTTATCTTAATTGCCGCGTCAAAGTGTACATTCCAAACCCCTTACGCTGCTACAAGTGCCAGAAGTTTGGGCGCTCACAGACAGTCTGCAGAGGTGCAGCTGCCTGTGCTGCATGCAGATCCACTGAGCACATGAATACTGATTGTACAGCAACAACACCAAGTTGTCCTAACTACAAAGAAGCCCATCCGGCATTTTCCAAGGAGTGTCCCCTCTGGAAATAGGAAAAAAATGTACAATGGTACAAAATTGAACACAATGTCACCTACCAAGAGGCCAAAAAGTCCTTTCCAGCCCTGAATGCTAATAAATCAATTTATGCTCAAGTAACCAAAAAACAAATATCAATTGCAACCCAAACGGTGGTAACCATACCACCAAATGAATCACTATCTGATATGGGCAAGGTCAGTATTGTAAGATAGCTCAAAACAAGAAGAACAGGTATTAGAACTATTCACTAACGAGGATATGGACACAGGAAAGATTTCCAGAGAAAAGGAAAGGGAAGGGAAACCTGAGCGAAACAAACCTTTAGCCCCTCGAAAACAAATCGAGGATTCTACTAAACGCAGATAATGCTTACATTTCTGCAGTGGAATTGTAGAGGATATCGCAGCAATTTAAATGACATACAAGCTCTCCACACGCAATATGATCCTATCGCCCTCTGACTACAGGAAACCAATCTAACGCCACATATAACTGTTTCTCTCCAGAACTACATAATTCATTGGCGAAATCGTGTTGTAAACAACCATAGTAATCTGGCACATGGAGGTGTAGTGCTGATAATCAACACTCAAATACCCTCTGAATCACTCCCATTAAAAACAAACCTTGAGGCAGTTGCAGTACAAGTCAAGTTAATTTTGACTTGACTATCGTCTCACTATACTTGCCCCCTAATCAAAATATAAGGTACGCTGACCTAGAAGAACTAGTGGTACAGCTTCTTCAACCCTACTTCACCCTGGGGGACCTCAATAGTCATCATCCATTATGGGGAAACCAAAACATGGACAAATGTGGACAAATTATAGAAAAATTACTTGACCAGCACAATCTGATTACTCTCAATAATGTCGCACACACTTATACGCATTTACCTACAGAATCTACTTCAGCTGCTGATGTCTCTCTGTGCACAGCATCCATATATCCTCTATTTAGATGGACTATTCATAGCATTTCACTGGGTAGTGACCATTACCCATTTATATGCCGGATTGATAAAAACATCCCTGTTTTCTAACAGAACTGTCAAATGGAACTTTTTAAAAGCAAAATGGGATATATACAAGCAACTAGCAATACTAGAAGAAAAGCACGTCCAGCAAACATCCATAAACTCGGCTACAGAATAAACATCTAACCAATTACTATAGGCAACAGAAAAAGCGATTCCAAAGCAATCCAACAAAATATCAGCACGCTCAAAATTGTGGTGGAATAATGAATGCAGTGCAGCTATTTCGTGCCTATTTTATCAACACATAGTACACATAGGAAGCACTTCCTGGGACAGAGCAACAACTACACTTTTTATTCTTGGTGTCAACTTGAACACATGGAGCCATGCTTACACCTGGGGTTGATGGGATCAATCCAGTTATATTAAAGGAGGCAGCAAAGCAACTAAGCAAACCCTTAGCCATAATTATAAGAGCATCCTTGGACTCAGGGGAAGTTCCCACGGACTGGAGATGTGCAAATGTATCCCCAATTCACAAAGGGAGATTGAAGGGTGACACGAGTAATTACAGACCAGTTAGTTTAACTTCTGTTCCGGGTAAAATAATGGAGTCACTGGTTAAAGATGCATTGCAAGATCATCTAGACAAGACTGCAGCAGTAATTCAGACACAACATGGGTTTGTTAAGGGAAAGTCTTGTCTGACAAATTTGATAGGATATTATGATGTGGTTACAAAGGAAATGGTATGGTATGCCTTCGATTTTCATCTTACGACATATCACTTCCCATCTGAGTCATGCAGGTTGAATTTCGATTCGTCAGAAAAGACGAGTCCCATTGCTCTTTTGTCCATTAAACATGCATTTTAGCCCAAGCAAGTTGCTTCTTCCTCATTTGTTGGGTTAACAAAGGCTTTTTCTTGGGATATCATATATTTGGATTTCAGGAAAGCTTTTGACACTGTTGCACATGAAAGACTGTTGCACAAATTGGAGCAGAATGGTATTAAGGGTAAGTTGCTACAATGGATAAAAGGATGGCTAAGTGGGAGAAGACAGAGGATGGTAATCAATAGGTGCTGCTCTTCGTGGACTAATGTTATTAGTGGAGTCCAACAGGGTTTGGTGTTGGGTCCACTGTTGTTTTGTATATTTATCAATGATATTGATGAAGGTATATCAGGCTTAATTTTGAAGTTTGCAGATGATACAAAGGTTGGTAGAGTTGTTAATGACAGTAATGGCAGTGTGCTACTGCAACAGGATCTAGATAATTTGGGCAGATCGGCTAAGACATGGCAACTGAAGTTTAACCTTGACAAATGCAAAGTACTGCATATGGGTAGAAGTAACCCCAGAGAAACGTACCAACTGTGTGGTACTACACTTAAGGTTGTAGAAATGAAAAAGACCTGGGAGAAATTGTGCAGGCAGATATGAAGTTTTCTGAGCAATGCAGACAGGCTGCCAGGGCAGGTCATAGGGTTTTGTCAATGATATATAGGAATTTTTCTAGCAGGGAAAAGGAGGTGATTATCCCTCTGTATAAGTCAATGGTTAGGCCACGTCTTGAGTACTGCGTACAGGTCTGGAGGCCTCCTTTTAGGAAGGTTGTAGATTTACTTGAGCGTGTACAGAGAAAGGCAACAAGATTGGTGAGGGGAATGAAAGGATCCTCTTACCAAGAGAGGCTTAAGTTCTGCAAATTGCAATGGCTGGAGACTAGGCACCTGTGCAGTGATCTGATTGAGGTGTATGGGTTGAATGGGTTGAGCATGCTGAATTCTGATGGGATCCTTCCACTTGTTCAGATTACAAACCTAAGGAGGCATAAATTCAAATTAAGAAAAGACAGATGTAGAATAGATGTGTGGAAATTTGCCTTTAGCCAGCGGGTGGTTAATTGCTGGAACAAACTTCCATCTTTCGTTGTGGAAGTTGATAGGTTGAATAAATTTAAGGAGGAACTGGACAGGTATTTGGAGGGAATGGTGTGATTTTTTTTTTTTTTTTTTTTTTTTTTGGCTGATGCTGCATAAGCTCATACACATGCTTCTTTGCATCACATGCCACTACTTCTACCTCTGCAAAACCAGATACTAATGAGCATGTATACCTTTCCAATGCCACATTTATAGGAATGGCTGATGCAATCACTGTCTGATGCAACAGAAGTGTTATCTGATGCAATACCTTTACTTTGCGAAAAACAAAATGACTGTAATCAAACAATATCTTATACATTTTGCCACAAATGTTACTTTTTTCAAGGTGATTCAGTTTTTTTGTCTGCCACTGTAGACGGTATCAAAAATGTGAAATGGTTTGAATTTTTTTTTGCTGATTTTTCCAAATGCAGGTACATAGGGTCTAAATGACACCAGGTAACTAGAGGAAGAACAATCTGTATCATACCTGCAGTTAAATTTAACTTGTTTAAGGTGTTATTTGGTTCATTAGTGGACTGAAATGGTAATGCATCATTCATATTGCAATCTTTAGCCAAATTCCTCGGCTCCCAAGTGACTTTCACTGATCAATCAATTAAAAGTGATCTATAAAGTACTTTCTTAAAACATTTATTAATTATTTTCATATCTACTTCTCCAACTTTTGTTATAACAAGTAACTTCTAGTTATACAAGCTGTATACTAGAGCCCAGATGGGAAAAGTCACCTGTCTATTTTGCTCTTTTATTACTTGTCACTGCCAAAAGGCAGAACAAAGACATAAATGAGAACATTTTACCAATTCCTGATCATACATTCACTAACATTAGGCACCTCCCGTAGCCAGGTGGGAAGGAGCAGCAGTGCATAGCACACGCTTCTTGATTAGACCGGGGTTCGAGTCCATCACCACCAAATACGGAGGATCCGGAAAGGTCAAGGGAATGACCACCCCATATTCCCGGAGCAATATGGCCTTAGTTGCTAATGCTCCTAAAAACCAAATAACAAACAATTCACTAACAGACAAGCCTGCCAATAAACTGTCTCCCCTTGTTACACAAAGATCTGGACACATAGCTGGTTCCACAAAAATGGTTTGCCATGAAATTTTGCAATCTGCTAGTAGATCATGCATGATCAACATTCAGAGAAACTTCTGAAAACAACAGTACTTTAAATTCTCATCAGTGTCATTCCACATGAATACCTCAAAGGCATCATCATCAGAGAATTGGATCTGCTAAACAACTCCGAGGAAGAAATTGCACAAAAATCTGGAGACCCAAAATGCTATGCAGGTCAAGAGTAAACTTGACCTGCACAGCATCTCAATAGCAGACTGGGCTCAACACTCTTTTCCAAATCAAAACAACAATTTTTGTTGTTTTGATTTGTAAGGGATGAACATTCCTTTACAATAAATAACATGCTAATCATAATCCTGTCAGATGCCAAAGCCTTAACGAAAATGGACAAAACTCCAAAAAATCTCAACAGAGTAAAAAACGATAGCATAATACCAATCTGATGGCCTCAGATGACAAAGATCAAGATGAAACTATTCTTGAGCTTCATGCAACTGATAACATGATGGTCATCCAGTTTTTCCCAAAACAGAACAGCATAAACAGACAAACACAGCAAAAATCACTGGAATCAACAACTAAGCCTAAGTAATGCATACAATACTTCAATGGAATTGTCATTGCCTCCAAAATAATATCAATGACATTAAAGATCTTTTACATGCCTGTAATTCTGCACTGTATGTTTACCAAGAAACTAACCTACCCCTGCAAATAAATATTTTAGTAAGCAATGTAACATGTGCAGGCAAGATCAGATAACTACAACAACTGCTCATGGATGCATACCCATTCTAGTAGATTCTAGAATTCCCTCTAAACATGTCCAGCTCTAAATATCCCTTAAAGCAGTTACAGCACAAATCATAGCAGTAATTGCACTTAAAATATTCTCTCTTTATCATCCACTAAATTTTGCACATGTATACCAAAAATTAGTAGACCTAGTGAATCAATTTCCCTCTCCTTTTCTTACTTATGGAGATTTTAATGAGCATCATCCTCTATGGGGAATCTCTTCACCCAGACAACAGCAGAAAGATGATTGAAAGGTTCTTAAATTATCAAAATCCACACACAAGTGTAAACATAGGTGTTCATACTCAGGTGGAGTTACCAACAGGATGAAGTTCAGCAATAGATCTCACCAGCCTTCTTTCCACTTCTAAAATGGTCTGTTCAATTGCATGTTATTATTATTATTATTATTATTAGTGGCATATGATGCAAGGAAGAAATTTTTAAAGCATCAGCCAAAAAAAACCTCCCACATCACTTGTTCACTCTCACCGATAATTTGTCTAGTTCTTCCTTAAATTTATTCAAACTGCTCACTACCACCCACTGGTTTAAGGCAAACCTCCTCACATCTAACAACCAGTCTTCCTCAATTTGAATTATGCCATGTGTAGCCTGAGCAAGAAGTAAAATGCCATCAGCAATGAACTTGCTCAATCCATTCAAAGCCTTTAAAACCTTGATCAGATAACCTCACACGTGCCTAATCTCAAGATGCTGGAACTTGCAGAACTGAAGCCTGTCAAGGTTAGACTACCCTTTCATTCCCCTCACCAAATCTCATGCCCCCCTCTCTGCATGCATTTCAGCAGATCTACATCCTTCCTAAAACGAGGCCTCCAGACCTTTATGCTGCCTTATACAATGGAATAATCACTTCTTTGTCCCTGCTAGCAAGATTCCTGTATATCATAGACCAGAGGTTCCCAACCTTTATAAGCCTGCATACCGTTCAACCACATTGGTATCTTATGATGTACTGGTGTATGTTAATTAATGAGTACATAAGTCTGTTTTGAAAAGTCACATACTAAATAATTAGGTAAGCAAAACTGAGCTATTCTATTAAAAACAGAAAAACATTATTAATTAAGAAAATACAATTTATGAGGTTTTTATATTTTCACATAACATGTGGTTTAAACATTTTCCTCTTCACTTGAATTTTTTTGTTTCTGTTTTGAATCTATTTCACTTTTACTAGCGAATGGATATCTGGATTGATTAGTGTCAATTTTAGTCGAAGATCTGATTCAATATTCATCGAAGTTCTATATTTATTTTTCATTGCAGTCATCGCTAAAAATCCAGCCTCACACAAGTTAAATTAAATGGCATTAAAACATTAGCATTAGTAGAGGCATATGATGCAAGAAAGCAAGCTTATCAGCATCAGCCAAAAAAAAAAAAAAAAAAAAAGCTCTAATTTCACCCCTCCATTCGTCCAGCTCAGCCTTAAATTTATTTAGGCTATCAACTTCCACAACAAAAGATGGAAGTCTTGTTCCACCAATCAACTATCCTCTGGCTAAAAGCAAACTTCCGCACATCTATCCTACAACCGTCTTTCCTCAGTTTGAATGCGCGCCTCCGTAGCCAGGTGGGAAGGAGCAGTAGTGCCTATCACATGCTTCTTGATTAGACCGGGGTTCGAGCCCGTCACCACCAAATACGGAAGATGCAGAAAGGTCAGGGAATGACCACCGCATATCCCGGAGCAATATGGCCTTAGTTGCTAATGCTCCAAAAAACAACAACCACCTCCTCAATTTGAATTTATTCTGAGCAAGAGGAAGAATCCCATCACCTTAAATTGTTTGAGCATGCTCAAACAATTTAAGGCTTTATACACCTCGATCATTTTTATATTTTCACATAACATGTGGTTTAAACATTCAATGCCTGCTCAGAAAGTAGGGAATATTCTTGGTGGATAGATAGCCAAAATTTTGTTAAGTTTGAACTCTTAAACTTCAGCATTAAGCCTCTGTCTGACACTAAATCTATGAATGACTCCTTATACATCACGTCTTCTGGAATCTCATTTGAGAATGCAAAAGGGTTCCTAATCCAATTCTGTGCTGAAAAGTTTTCCTGGAAATATTTTTCAAAACTTGTGTGCAAAGATTTTATATGTTCGTGGATGTCGTCAATCACATTTTTGGTCATAGATATGACGACTACTTTTAATGTTCACTAACCAACCTCTGTAGGAAGATTGACCGTACAAAATAAGAAGGAAAAAAAAGGGGACGTAAAGAGATAAAGTTCTTTGAATACAAGAAAGAACTGAGGTATATTTTCCAAGAATAAAGACTGAAATACACACATAGACATGAACTGTGGAAAATAAAAAGAAGTTTTGGCTTTAATAAGATATTAATGTTTAAAAAGTTTACTCTCCCATGAGAGAAATTGCAGGTGGTGTCATTCACAGTCTGCATGCTGATAGCTCACTCCTCATACTGTTACTGGTTTACGTACTGGTGGTTGGGAACCTCTATCACAGAGGTTCTCCATGAGCTGTCCTGGCAGCCTGTCTGTATTGCTCAGAGAACTTCATATCTGACTGCACAATTACCCCCCCCAGGTCAGGTCATCTTCATTTCCCATTACCCGGAGCATAGTAATAAACAATTGGTATATTAATCCGGGATTACTGCTACCCATATGCAGTACCTTGCATTTATCAATGTTAAACTTCAACTGCTATCTCTCAGTCCATTGGCTTAATTTGTTTAGATCTTGTTGCAGCAGCTTACCCTGATTATTGTCATTAACCACCCTGCCAACCTTTGTATTATCTGCAAACTTAGACATTAAGTCTGATATACCTATCATTAATAAATATAGAAAACAACAATGGGCCCAGCACTGAACCCTGGGGGACTCCACTTATAACATTAATCCATATACAAGGAGGCAAGAGCTTTCTGATATTGCCAGCTATTATATCAAGTGGAAATGCCAGTAAGAATCCTGGATTTTATTTCCCAATAAATCACTATAGTAGTGTGGAATTAGATAGTATGAATCAGAGCTGTAATGCTCAATACATTCTACGTTGATATTAATATTTGTAAAATAATAAGAGGAGTTTACCTCAATATAGTACATAGAACACTTCCGTATGATACTCTCCAGAAATTAAAACAAAATTTATAACAGAAATTAACAGAAACTCCAGGAATTAAAACGAAAGTTTCGTTTTAATTTCTGGAAAGCATCATACGGAAGTGTTCTACGTACTATATTGAGGTAAACTCCTCTTATTATTTTACAAGTAGTGTGGAATAAAATCAAACAAATCTCCAGAAAATATTCAGCAACACCTGCACTGATAATGAATTGGAAAGGACAAGCAGTTTTAGATCAGGACATTGTAATGTCCACTGATATTAGAAATGTGGTCAAAAACACTGAAACAAAGAATGCACCATGGCAAAAAAAAAAAAGGAAAAATAAACCTTGGAATTGCTGTCAAAGGTTCTCCACCACTTCTAATCTCATAATATACAAGAAATCAAGAGCTGAAAGCTCATTATGTCAAGCAGAAATGCTAGAATGAATCCTGGATGTCATTTGTGACTAAGATTACTAGAAGCACAGATACTACAGTAGTCTAAAATAAAATCTTCAAATATCCAACAACATCTATACCAATAATGTTTAAGTAAAACTAAATGCAACTATGCATAATATTTTAAGAGTTATAATTATATATATAATATTGGTGTAGATACACCAAAGACAACTCTTAAACAAAAAACTACGACAGTAGTGTAAAGGGCATCATTTCATCTGTATCTCATATTGTGCTCATCCTTCATGAGTTACCATGTATTACACTACCGCAAATAACTAACGCTTCACTAATAGAGAAGACTATTGTTACTTATTCTCTGTGGGCACCACCACCCAGACAGCACCGTTTCAAGGCTTGTTGGCCTTTCATCGGTGGATGGACAGGTACCCTGGTATTCATCTGTACCTCTATTAGTGAAGCATTACTTATTCGAGGTAGTGTAATACATGGTAACTCATTGTGAAGGATGAGCACGATATGAGATACAGAAGAAATGATGGCCTTTACACTACTATCATAGTTTTTCGTTTAAGAATTGTCTATGGTGTATCTACACCAATATTACATAGCTATACCAATAATGAATTGGAAAGGATATGTGAGCCAGATCAAACTACAAATGTACTAAGAGACACCCTTGCAAAACTGTGAGCAACATCTTCATATGACCCTAGTCTTCCAAAAACAATGGAATTCATATCTTTACTTTCCATTATGTCTATTTAGTCCATTATAATTGGTTTAAACATCTATAAATTCATCACACACACACACATGGTGATTCATGAAGAAAGATTATAACTTTATACTGATGGCCATAATCATTTCGAGAAAACTTCATATAAAAATGAGTTCAATTATGAATGGCTATGGAGCTAAGCATATTGTGAATGTTATATTTTAAAAAAATATCAAAAATAATTTAAAAAAAACAGTATAATTAATATTTTAATAGGTATGTTATTGCTTGTTTTTATTTATTTCCTTAATATTTTATCATTTTTAGCCATTCAGTACTCCATGGCCATTTTTAAAAACTCATAGCTCTGTGACCTTTCAGATCAGGCACATTTATAACTTTTTTTTTCTTATTTTGGACCCTTCTATCATGTCCCATAATTTGGTTACACCCTATATATATATTTTTTTATTATTATTATTTATTTAATTATATTTTTTCAATGGAAAAAAGCCTACAATGTTCCACTCAGGGGTCATATTACAAAGATTTAATAAGAGCATTTTTTAATATCTTACTTATTGACATAAATAACTACTTTATTTTTATTTAAATTTTGTATCATCAGATTGCAGAAAGAGCATGCATTAGCTGCAGAAAGAGAGAGGCTAGCAGCCGGAACAGTGACTCAGCAGCATCAGCACCAAAAATTCCTGGAACAGCCTTCTAAATAAAATTGATGTCAATTAGTAAGGGCCATTTTTGCTGTTATCTTTATATATAATTTATATTTACTATGGAAATAAAAATAAAAAAAGAAAGTGTTCCTTCGTGAATACAAGATTTCAGAGTAATTATTAAAAAAAAAAAAAAAAAAAAAAATACAAACCTCCTCTAAAGCTTATATATATATATATAGGGTCAGGCAAAAACAATTACCTATTTTAAAAATGGCACCATTTATATTGGTTGCAGTGACAGTGATGCAATTTGTGTCCTGGAGTAGGGTATACTAAAGCATTCTGTAAAAATGAGGTGGTGGATAAAGAAACAATGTGCATTTTGCTGCTGAAATATTTTTTAAATGAGGTGACTGTTGCAAGTACTCAACATGAGTTTAGATACCATTTCAACATCAGAAGAAATGGTAGTGTTCCAAGTCAAAAGACCATAACACATTGGATTTACAAATTTAGAACAGTATCTGCAATAGATGTGAAACCTCCAGGGTTGGATAGGTATAGTATACAGGCAACCCCCGTATAACACGGTACTTATATAACATGGTAAATCTCGCATAACAGGGTATTTTTGAGCTTTTGCACAAGGGAATCCCTGCTATTATGTTGGATGTAATTTTTCAACATTTCCACTCTTTTTGAATTCCCGCTGTTGACTCGCTAGTCAAAAAAAATATATTGAGAAATCCCCATATTTTATTTTGTTGGGAAATCCCCACGTTACGTTCTGTGCTATTGAACTTGTGGAAAAAGCTAGATTTCAAAATTTTATTACTATTGGATAGCACACCAGGCCATCCAAAAGATTTAAGTCATCTAAACGTTGAAGTTTTGTACCTACCACTACAGTTGTACTAGGTTAATACAACTTCTTTCATTCAGCCATTAGATCAAGGCATTATATCCACCTTTAAAACTCATTCCATCTGAAAATTGTTACAATAGATTTTGAAAATAATTGATTCTGAATCTATTGAAGTAATGGAGGCATGGAAAAATTTCTCAATTGTGGACTGTATCAGAACCATAGCTTTATCGCTGAAAGAAGTAAAACTATCAACTTTAAATGCATGTGGAAAAATGTATGGCCAGAGTCAGTTCATTCAGGAAATATGGTCGAACTGGCAGAAAAGGGAATTTGTGCAATCGTAGAACTTGCTACATTGGTAGGAGGGGAATGTTTTGATGATATGACTACTGAAGCCCTCGTGGGTAGCACAGTTGATAGAATTGGCTTCCTCCCCACACCAGGTGGAAATGACCTGAGTTCAAATCCCGTCAATGACAGGAGAAATTTTTATGGGTCTTTTTCACAACATGGCTGAGTTAGTTGGGCTCAGGCGAGGGTAGCATGGTTTTTTTTCCTCCTGGAATCTCTGGTTTTTTTTTTCATCCAGCAAAACAAACTCAGGACACACGTAATTTATAGACAATATACACAGATTAACATAGCCTTAGTCGCCTATGCTCCTCAAATAATTTCAAAAACGATACGATTACTGAAAACATTCAAGAATTACTGGTAGAAAAAGAGGCTGGCAAAGCAGATTTGGTGGAAATGGCATCGGAGGTAAAACCAAATCAATTCAGAGGATGATAGCGCAGATGAAAATTCTAAACTTCCAAATTTTATGCTAAAAAGCATACAGAAGGCATAAAGTTATCCAAGAAATTAGAATCTTATTTTTTGAATGCAGATTCTTGAATGAAAGGAGCCCAAAGTTCAAAAGGGAGCTTCAAAAAATGCTTAGTTCCATACGATGAAATTCACAAAGATTTATCAAGCAAAAATTAAACAAACCCAGATTACTGATTTTTTAAAGAGACTAGAAGATACACGAAATCTAGAATGGTGTATTTTTGTTAGTTTTGTTAACGAAATAGTGTATTTTTTTTTTTTTTTTTTTTCAAATTTTGGAATGTAACCCCCTTTTTGTATTTTTTCTTAGTCCCGTATAACAAGGTTTCACACAACACAACATTTTACAGGAACCTAACTACCGTGTTATATGAGGGTTACCTAGATCGTAGGTATAGTTGAGGGTTACCTGTATCTGCCCAAAAACATTGTAAGAATCAGGGCAGTGTTACTACTCAGTCCTCAAACATCTTTTAGTCATTAATCAAAAGAATTACACATACCAGAATGAAGTGTGCTGTATATTGCCTATCGATTTAAAGTTCCATCCTCACATCTGGTGAGTATGGGCTTGGTGCACCCAGGATGCTGAGCTGGATATCATCATTCTTCGCTTTCTTGATGATTCCCTTCTACTCTAAAGGGAATCACCAAACCTCCCCCCCCCCCTCTCACTCTCGGGGTAATTCAGAAATTTTTTTGGCTGGTGCAGCATAAGCCTCAGGCTTCCTTGCACCATATGGCTAATAATAATAAATATAAAATGCAAATGTTTCAACGATTACTTGTTTGTGATTTGAATACACATTTGAAATTTTGCAATCTATTCCTATGTTTGTTTGTTTGTTTGTTATTTGGTTTTTAGGAGCATTAGCAACTAAGGCCATATTGCTCCGGGATATGCGGTGGTCATTCCTTGACCTTTCCGCATACTCCGTATTTGGTGGTGACGGGCTCGAACCCCGGTCTAATCAAGAAGCATGTGCTACGCACTGCTGCTCCTTCCCACCTGGCTACGGAGGCGCCCCTATTCCTATAGGGGTGCGTCCGTAGCCAGGTGGGAAGGAGCAACAGTGCATAGCACACGCTTCTTGATTAGACCGGGGTTCGAGCCTGTCACCACCAAATACGGAGGATGCGGAAAGGTCAGGGAATGACCACCGCATATTCCCGGAGCAATACGGCCTTAGTTGCTAATGCTCCTAAAAACCAAATAACAACAACATATTCCTACAGAAGGTGAATGATGATCCAGAGTTAATCAGTTGGTTAATTATGAGTGACAAGGCCCACTTTCATTTGAATGTAAATTAAATTTTAGAGTTTGGCCAGCAGAAAAGCCACATCACCTTCTTGAACAACCGCTTCACAGCAAAAAAGTTACTGTTTTGCGTGGGGTGTCTCCTTTTGGGATCATCAGTCCATACTTTTATGAAAATGCTAATGGTTCTGCCATCACAGTAACTTCAGCCCTATATGTAAACATGCTACAAGAATTTGTAAGATCTTCACCAAAAAGGTGTCAACTTACAAAATGTCTTGTTTAAACAGGACAGCACTAAGGTCTGCAAGACTTTCCGCAGACACTTTAAAGGAAATGTTTCCAAATCACATTATAGCTTGTTTTGATAACATAAATTGGCAGCCACAATCACCAGACTTTTCTGCTTGCAATTTGTTTTCATGGTTTTCTTCAAGTCCAAAGTCTATGTAAGACATCTACAGACACTTGAACAATTGAAACAAAACATTTGTAATGAAAGTGAAAGAATACCACCAGAAATGTTAAACAGAGCAGTGGGTAATGTAAGAATATGAGTAGAGTTTGCAGTGGTGGTAGCCATTAAGGAAATCATCTTCAAACACTGAGAAGTGTAATATAAGTGCTTTGATGTAATATAGGAGCATTCACACACACACATATAAAAAGAAAAATTTAGAACCTATTTATATGTGATAGCATCGCACATCAGACAGCACATCTGTCTGATGTGCTACACTATCAGACAGATGTGCTGAAAATTCCTTCTAATGAAATAAAGGCTGTTTTTACTGCTAGATAATGCACTTGCTCACCCCCTAATGCTGAGAGGTTAGTTAGCAGGGATGGGAAAATTAAATGCGTTTTTCTGCCTCCTAACACTACTTCACTCATACAGCCAATTAATCAGGATGTAATTGTTGCATGTAAGAGGTTGTATAAGAAGTTTTTGGAAGAGGTGATGGTTGTTTTGGAAGAAACAGAAGATGCAGAAGAAGATACAAGAGGCAGCAGGCCACTGCAATAAAATCTGCTATCTTCAACTCGGAAGCTGCATGAAAAGATATGAAGATTACTACCTTGGCCAGTGCTTGGAAGAAGTTGTTGTACGACATAAAACCTGAAAAGGACTTTGAGGGAGTTGAGGCGTCTAATTTTTGGGACACTCTTCTGAGAGTCAGCAACAAAAATGCAACTGAGAATGATGTGGAACAGTGGCTCGCAAATGATGAAGGTGATCTGGGCTATCAAATTTTTTCTGAGGGCGAGATAGTGGAAAATGTTCTTCGTGGAGAACAAGAGGACGATGATGATGACAAAGAATCAGTTGCACCTCATCCTAAATTGTCTGTTATAAGACAACATATGGATGACATCATACATTATATTGAATCATCATCAGACCCTGATGTGTTTCCTTATTATGAACATTTTAGAGAATTTCAATCTACAGTAATAAGGAAACAGCACCAGGGTGTAAGGCAACTGAAGCTTGATGATTTCTTCAAAACCACTTCATAAACTGGATCTGTTTCACCAGAACTCTCTACCAACAAGAAATTAACACCTCTTCCTCCATATGACAGTTGTTTCTGACTGAAAATTGTGATTCTTTCAATTAAGTTAATATTAATATTGAATATTATGTATCTTTTTTAATGTTTTTAATATTAATATTAATATTATTAATTTTTTAATTTTTTATTAATTTAATATTAATTTTTTAATATTAATATTGAATATTGTGTATCTTTTTTAATGTTTTTTTTTTGTGTTTTTTAATTCAGTGGAGTTAAAGAATTTTAAACTATTTTTTCCTTCTAAAATGGATTTAAATTAAAAAACTACTATTCACGTTGAAAACAACTTTGTGTGAGCTTTAAGAAAAAAAAAATTGGTGGAAACACTCCATTAGTTACATTGTATAGTTTTTGATGTGTTTAATTAAAATAAAGTTTGGTTACTGTCGTAAATTTATTTTTATACTTTTAACAGATATTTTAGTGGCGTGTATAAATTACTCAATGTACATTATAATAATATTTTAATACATCCTGTACATTGTAAGTTCGCTATTAATAAATGTTTTTAAAATACATTTGATTTAACAGACTTTCAGCAATATCGGACAACCCTTCCCCCAATTAGTCCGAGAAATAGAGGGCCTACTGTATATATGTGCTAAGTGCCTCTTGTCTTCACCAGATACATCCTTCTACATATAACAGATGGACTCTCAGCGGACAGATTTTCATGAAGTTTTGTATTTGGGCTCGTTACACATACAGTGGACCCCCACTTCATGATTTGTTCACTGTATGATCAAATCACTTTACGATGGATATCTCCTTTCCAATTAATTACTAAGATTATAACACTTAATAAAACTCTGTAGGTTTACATTCTCTAAACTTAGCCATTTAATTTAATTGCAACTGTATAATATTTATTACTCTCCTCCTGTATTACTTTTTTTTTTTTTTTTTTTTTTTTAATTCTATTTTCTCTGTGTTTAACATCACATTCACAATTCTTACATCACAATACAACATGCAAAGCATGCATGTACTGTCTAAAGCTAACATAATATGCTGCATTAAAACTACATTTAATCCATGAATTACTCTTTTCCATACAGTTTGTATGTATAGCAGTAGCATTAACAAGGGCACATGATGCAAGAAAGCAAGCTTATATAGCATCAGCCAAAAAAAAAACCTTATTTCACCCATCCACTCGCTCCAAATGATTCTCTAGTTCTGCCATGAATCTATTTAAGCTATCAAATTCTACAACAACAGATGGAAATTTGTTCCAGCAATCAACCATCCGCTGGCTAATGGCAAACATCTGCACATCCATCCTACAACTGTCCTTCCTCAATTTGAATTTATGCCCTCTCAGGGAATTATTCTGAGCAAGAGGAAGAATCCCATCAGCATTGAGCATGCCCCTGAGTCTAATAATAAAATACTGTTCACTATACGATATGTAGTAATCGCCAGTCACTGTGATCATGTTTGCGAATTGAATTTTAATTCTATTAAATGGCAATTATAATAAGCGAAAATAGGAGGAATATTATCCACAGGCTATAGAAAAAAAGATCACAAATTTACACTTTACTATATTACCAATTAACAAAATTAAAATGAGGAGTTATTCGGGGAGGGGAATGCCAGAAGTTTATCTAACTCTGGCAGGGAGCTAAATGATTTTGTAATAACTGAGAGCAACGTGGAGGAAAAGTTGTTGAAGATAAACATAAAAAAGGCACCTGCGGTGGATGGAATCTATCCAGTTATATTAAAGGCAGCAAAGGAAGTAAGCAAACCTTAGCCATAATTATGAGAGCCTTCCTTGGACTCAGGAGAGGTACCCATGGATTGGAGATGTGAAATGTGACCCCAATCCACAAAGGAGGATCAAAGGGAAACACAGGTAATTACAGACCTGTTAGTTTTACTTCTGTTCCAGATAAATTAATGGAGGCACTGGTTAAAGAAGCATTGCAGGATCATCTAGACAAGACTTCAGTTATAGCTCGAACACAGCATCAGTTTGTTAAGGGGAAGTCTTGTCTGACCAATCTGATTGGATACTATGAGGTAGTCACAAAGGAAGATGCAAAGAACAATTTTGATATCATATATTTGGATCTTAGAAAAGCTTTTGACGCTGCACAAATTGGAGCAGTATGGCATTGGAGGCAAATTGCTGCTTTGGATAATTCCACATCTCCAGTCCATGGGAACCTCCCCTGAGTCCAAGGAAGCTCTCATAATTATGGCTAAAGGTTTTCTTACTTCCTTTGCTGCCTCATTTAATATAACAGGATAGATTCCATCCACCCCAGGTGCCTTTCTTATGTTTATCTTCAATAATTTCTCCTCCACTTTGCTCTCAGTTATTACAAAATCATTTAGCTCCCTGCCAGAGTTTGATAAACTTCTGGCATTCCCCTCCCTGAATAATTCCTCATTTTAATTTTGTTAATTGATAATGTAGTAAAGTGTAAATTTGTGACCTTTTCTTCTATAGCTTGTGGATAATATTCCTCCTATTTTCGCTTATTATAATTGCCATTTAATAGAATTCAAATTCAATTTGCAAACATGATCACAGTGACTGGCGTTTATTACATATCATATAGTGAACAGTATTTTATTATTGGACTCAGGGGAGGCACCCATGGACTGGAGATTAGCATTAGCAGAGGCATATGATGCAAGAGCGCAAGCTTATGCAGCATCAGCCAAAAAAAACTTCCACTTCACCTATCCGTTCGTTCGAAATACCTGTCCAGTTGAGCCTTAAATTTATTTAGGCTGTCAACTTCCACAACAAGGATGGAAGTCTGTTCCACCAACCAACACTGGCTAAAGGCAAATTTCCGCACATCTATCCAACATCTGTCTTTCCTCAATTTGAATTTATGACCTCTCAGGTGATTATTCTGAGCAAGAGGCAGAATCCTATCAGCGTTGAGCATGCTCAAACCATTCAAGGCTTTATACACCTCTATCAGATCACCTCGCCGGTGCCTAGTCTCCAGACACTAATTTGCAAAATTTAAGCCTTTCTTCGTAAGAACAACCCTTTGTTCCATTCCCTAATCTTGTTGCCCTTCTCTGTACACGTTCCAGCAGCTCTATATCCTTCTTGAAATGAGGCCTCCATACCTGTATACAGTACTCAAGGTGTGGCCTGACCATTGCCTTATACAAGGGAATAATCACATCCTTATCCCTGCTAGAAAAATTCCTGTATATCATTGATAAGACACCATGAGCTACACTTGCAGCCCGTCTGCACTGCTCAGAGAATTTCATATCTGCCTGCACAATTACCCCCAGGTCCTTTTCATTCTCTACCACTGTTAGCGTAGTACCACAGAGTTGATACGTCGATCTGGGGTTGCTGTTTCCCATATGTAGTACTTTACATTTGTCAATGTTAAACTTCATTTGCCACCTCTCAGCCCAACCTTTCCAGATCCTGTTGCAGCAGCATAGCGTCAGTAGTGTCCTTAACAGCCCTGCCAACCTTTGTATCGTCTGCAAACTTGTACATTAAGCTTGATATACCATCATCAATATTATTTATAAATACAGAAAACAATAATGGATCCAACACTGAACCCTGAGGGATTTCACTAATAACATTAGTCCACGATGAGCAGTGTCTATTGATTACCACTCTCTGCCTTCTCCCTCTCAACCACCCCTTTATCCATAGCAGCAATTTGCCTCCAATGCCACACTGCTCCAATTTGTGCATCAGTCTTCCATGTGCAACCGTATCAAAAGCCTTTCTAAGATCCAAGTATATAATATCAAAGTTATTCCCTGCATCCAGTTCTTTTGTGACTGCATCATAGTATCCAATCAAATTAGTCAAGCAAGACTTCGCCTTAACAAAACCATGCTGTGTCTGAGCTATATATGCAGTGCTTCTTTAACCAGTGCCTCCATTAATTTTCCTTGAACAGAGATTAAAAAAAAAGCCTATAATTACTTGTGTCAGCCTTTGATCCTCCTTTGTGAATTGGGGTCACATTTGCACATCTCCAGTCTATGGGTACCTCCCCTGGATCCAAGGAAGCTCCCATTATTATGGCTGAGGGTTTGATTACTTCCTTTGCTGCCTCCTTTAATCTAACTGGATAGTTCCCATCCACCCCAGGTGCCTTTCTTGTGTTTATCTTCAACAATTTCTCCTCCACTTTACTCTCAGTTATTTCAAGATTATCTAGCTCATGCCACAGTTGAATACACCTCTGGCATTCCCCTCGCTGAATAACTCCTCATGTGTGAATGCCGATGCAAAATATTCATTTAGTTTGTTAGCTACCTGAGCAGATCATCAACAGTTGAACCATCAATATCAAGTGGACCAATCTGATTCATCCCCTTCCTTCTACAGTTTACATAAGTAAAAGAACTCTTTTATGTTTTTCTTTGCATCCTTTGCCAAAGATTTCTCGTAATCTGCCTTCGCCTGCCTAACCTCCTTTGTAACTTGGTTACAGATCAACTTATATCTATCATAGGCTTCTGTGTCACATGTTAATTTAGATGTATACCATGCGTTTTTCTTCTCTGCCATATGTTTCATTAGTTCATCTGACATCCATTTAGGCCTAAACCTTGAACAATATTTCTCAGTTGGTATGTAAAGCCTTGTAGCTTCCAAGATAATTTCTTTGAATGTTTCCCATTTTGTATTTGCTGTTGGTAACATCATCAGTTGGTCCCACTGTATAGAATTTAAATACTGTCTCAGTCCATCGTAGTTGCCTTTACGGAAGCAATAACCCTTCCCTTAACCCCTAATGGTAGTTACCTCTTTGAGTAAATCCCACTTCAGCACACTGTGATCACTGCCACCTAGTGGTTCGTTTATCTGCAGATTCTTAATGCATGAAGAATCACTGCTGATAATCAAATCAAGAGTATTACTCCCTCTAGTTGCCTCCCGAACATGCTGATGTAGAAAACAATCATCCAATAAATCCACAAAAGCCCTGCTAGTGTGTGAGTAACCAGCCCCCAAATTCCAGTCAATATCTGGGAAATTAAAATCCCCCATTATAAGATTCTATGATTTACTGGCCCACTCTATTTCCCTGAACAGTTTCTAATTATACTTATCAGAGTCATTAGGCCTATAGCACACTCCTACTCTCAATTTTGATCTCCCAATGCTTATGTCACACCAAACTGACTCAACACTGCACTGTCCAGCGATGTCGACTGGCTTCACTTCCTTGGTTTTTATGTGTTTCTTAACTAATAGCATAACCCCTCCCCCCTTCCTATCCTGTCTATCCTTTCTGTAGACATTGTACTCCCCAAACTGCAGTTCTGCATCCCTTATATCTGTGTGACACCACGTCTCTGATATCCCAACAATATCTGCCTTTGATGTTTTGAGCAATAAGGGTTTTTTTTTTTTTTTTTGGCTGATGCTATATAAGCTTGCTTTCTTGCATCATGTGCCCTTGTTAATGCTACTGCTATACATACAAACTGTATGGAAAAGAGTAATTCATGGATTAAATGTAGTTTTAATGCAGTATATTATGTTATACTTTAGACAGTACATGCATGCTTTGCATGTTGTATTGTCATGTACGAATTGTGAATGTGATGTTAAACACAGAGAAAAGAGACTTAAAAAAAAAAAATGTAATACAGAAGAAGAGTAATAAATATTATACAGTTGCAATTAAATTCAATGGCTAAGTTTAGAGAATGTAAACCTATAGAGTTTTATTAAGTGTCCTATGAAGTGTTATAATCTTAGTAATAATTGGAATGGAGATAAACTATATTTACTTTTCATTTCTATTAATCACAGAAAACGAAAAAAATCACTTAAGAAAAATATAAATAAAACGAACATGCCTGAGACATAAAGCACTGCACACATTAATTAACTTGTTATTAAACTGTAATAATAAATGTCTTTTCCAATTTGCGCAGTAGTCATTTCATCTTTAAAGTGAGTAGCTGTTTTTGCCTGAAAAAATATTTAGGCATTATTATTGAAAGAAATGGAAAGTAATTTATGGACTAGAGTTTTAACTGATGAAAGACTTAAACACATTTAAAACTTAAATCAAGGTTTAACTGCCGAAGCAAATAAGCCTCAAAACCATAATGATTATGTAGTGCAGCAAGTACATAGAAGATTGCATGAAAAGTACAATTACGACGATATTTATGAAAACTTATTAAAGATATAGAGTTGAGTAAGTATATGTTAGATTATCAGAAAATTATATCTCAGCATTAATATCATTGGGATTTACAGATTACACAAAATTTTAAAAATTATTAAATAAATAATGAAAGTATATTGTAGTATGCCGCCCAATTTTAGTGGCATTTTTCAAGGATCAACCACCAAAATTGAGAGGAAGGACATCAATATGCAGACCCTTTGTCTCTGTAATAAAATATACTCAAGTAATGATAGTAATCAATATATAAATAAAGTATATTAAGTATTTTGAAATTGAATGTTAGACCAAAAATGGGTGCAGAATATTATTATAATTATTGCAAGTCTATATTTCACTGCTGAAAGCAACAGAGAACCAGATTAAAAGAATGCTAAAATTGATATTAATATCAAATAACATAAAATGAAATAGCAGTTACAGAAATGCCAAAATAATAAAGGCTTCAAATCAAAATAAACTTATAGAAATAAAAACAAAACTTACTGATTCCAAAAGGAACAAGCAAATTACTTCTTCCCATAAAGAAACACCTCTAAGGATGTTCCTTAAAAGCAACATTTTTAGAGAAGGAGGACAGGGTGGATGCCCTCGAAGGATTTAAATTGAGGGGCCCATCAAGCTCACAACTGCCCACATCAATGCCAGAGCTTGCACTTGAACATCAAGCAACACAGCAGCAAACCCCAAGGGAAAATGCCCTTGTCCCAAAGGAACTAGTTGTTGTAGGTGACTCTATTGTCAGGGAAACGGGGAACATATTGTGCAAAAAGGATTGATGGAACAGGACCAGGGTATGTCTGCCAGGGGCAAAGGTTGATGACCTTGTAGAGCAGATATCATCTTTTAAGGGCACAAAGAGTGATATTGTTGTACACATTGGCACTAATGATATTAAAAGTAGGAGACCAGCGGAATTACTTAACAAGTACAAGTCAATGCTGAAAAAAACCTGTGAGTTAGGGTTGAATTTGAAAGTGTCTGCAATTCTGCCTAAACACGATAGGCGGGAGTATATGATGAGAGCCTTGTCGATCAATTCGGCCCTGGAGAGATTGTACAAGGCTCAAGGGGTAGAATTTTTCTCAGCCTGGTCTGTGCTTGTTAACAGGAGAGACTGCTTCTACAGGGATGGGATACACTTAAATAGAAAGGGTGCAAGAATATTTGCTGATGCTATCGAGGCAGAGTTAGATGGCTCAGAAAACTGCTAGCTTGGGGGGATACATGGACTAATAGATTACCAGTAGCCGCTGGCACAGGTAAAAGTGATTCTTGAAATGCAATTGAGCAGCTTGAAATGCAATTGAGCAGCTCTACTTCTATTGAAATGCAATTGAGCAGCTGGAAAGAAAGGCAATGGGGATTTCCAGGACTGCTGGCAGTCAGTGTAACAAATAAATACACGGATTACAGAGTCTGGAGACTAGGCACCGGCGAGGTGATCTGATAGAGGTGTATAAGGCTTTGAATGGTTTGGGCATGCTCAATGCCAATGGGATTCTTCATCTTGCTCAGAATAATCACCTCAGAGGGCATAAATTCAAATTGAGGAAGGACGGATGTCGGATAGATGTGCGGAAATTTGCCTTTGGCCCGCGGGTAGTTCGTTGGTGGAACCGACTTCCATCTCTTGTTGTTGAAGTTGATAGCCTAAACAAATTTAAGGCTCAACTGGACAGGTATTTCGAACGAACGGAGGGGTGAAATGGGAGTGGTGTTTTTTTTTTGGCTGATGCTGAATAAGCTTGCTTTCTTGCATCATATGCCTCTACTAATGCTAATGCTAAATACATGAGCTGTGTTAGGGTAACTAAGAGTAGAAACAGGTGCATGTATACTTACATGTACACCGATGCTAGGAGTATAGTTAATAAATTCGATGAGCTTGAAGTTCTAGTCAAGACATCAAAGGCAGATATTGTTGGGATATCAGAGACATGGTATCACACAGACAAAAGCAGTGCAAAACTGGAATTTGGGGAGTACAATGTGTACAGAAAGGATAGACAGGACAGAAAGGGAGAAGGGATTATGCTGTTAGTTAAGAAACCCATAAAATCTAAGGAAGTGCATCCAATTGATGTTGGTGGACAATGCAGTGTCGAGTCAGTTTGGTGTGACATAAGAACTGGGAAAGAAAAATTGAGTAGGAGTGTGTTATAGGCCTAATGACTCTCATAAGTATAATAAACCACTGTACAGAGAAATAGAGTAGGCCAGTAAATCGGAATGTCTTAAAATAGAGGATTTTAATTTCCCAGATATTAACTGGAATTTGTGGGTTGGTCACTCACACACTAGGCTTTTTTGGATTTATTGGATGATTGTTTTCTATAGAAGCATGTTTGGGAGGCAACTAGAGGGAGTAATACTCGTGATCTAATTATCAGTAGTGATTCCTCATGCATAAAGAATCTGCAGATAAAGGAACCACTAGGTGGCAGTGATCACAGTGTGCTGAAGTGGGATTTACTCAAAGAGGTAACTACCATCAAGGGTAAAGGGAAGGGTTTTTGCTTTCGTAAAGGCGACTACGATGGATTGAGACAGTATTTAAATTCTATACGGTGCAACCAACTAATGGTGTTACCAACACCAAATTCAAAATGGGAAGCATTCAAAGAATTAATCTTGGAAGCTACTAGGCTTTTCGTACCAACTTAATTGCTAAGTCAGCCTAGATTTTTTTATTTATTTTTTATTTTTTTTGTTTTTATTTTTTTGTTTGCTGGCATCATGAATTGGTGATGCGGTATTTACTCCTAACTGCTTGTATAAGTCTGGGTAAATTTTTTTTTAGCCAGGATGCAGGGAAGGTGACACCTACCAGTATTGCACTTCATCCAATGGAGATGGAGTTCATGCATTGTGCACAGACAGGAAAAGTTGACTCTAGGGATGGGCAGCAAGAAGCTATTGCAAATTTGCCATTTACTCTCCCGGTGGCAGAGTGGCTCTTTTTTTATTGGTAGATGTTCTACTTGATACTGATCATACGGTGGAGATGGACTTTAAGTCTAGGTGCCACCATACATACATTAATATGTACAAGTGCACAGGCACATAGTACACATTATATACTATGTGCCTGTGCACTTGCCTCATTACGGCACTGGTTGTAATACTTGAATAAATCGAAGATCGCACAAAGTCATTGTCTATCACCGTCAGTCATTTACATCAAGTGTAGCTTCGTGCAGATGCATCAGTACACCTGGCGCATCTGTACAAAGACTACCACAGCGTCACTGTCAAGTTAAGGTTCATGCGTGATACAACATAGCAAAGGGCAGAATAAAATAGCTATTAATCAGTATTTTAGTAATAGCATTAGTAGTAGCAAATGATGCAAAAAAGCAAGCTTATACAACATTAGACAGACCAAAAAAAAAAAAAAAACCTTCTCATATCACGTCCATCCCCTGTCATTCTGAAGGCCAACCACACACATGAGACGATGTTATGGTCAATACCGAACTCTGCAGCCACACTCCCTCGCACTTCGACCTTCCCAATTATTCGACTCCGGGTATAGTCATCCAGATGTTGTCTACTGGCCATTTCGTTGTCTGTAGTACTGTATTGAAACCAATCAAACGTCTATAACAATCGTGCTCACCATTTGGTAATTTGCACATAACTGCTGATTTTATCTATTTATGTCAGCCCTCTCATCACAGTTCAAATTTCTGCATGTGCACCTGCTTTCTACTGAATAACCACAGTTATGCAAATCGCCACAGGCTGTTTCGTTTGATTTTGTGGTTGTAACCTTTAGAAATGGTGTTGGTCCTTAAGTTTTGCATACCAGTGTACAATTTAAAACACATTATTCATAATAATGCAGTAAGTAGGACTATCCATTGCTATTCTTTTCATTCGCTGGTAAATTGTTGCTCCATCAGAAACAAAGTTGTGGAATATACATAAGTTAATAATGTCATAAAAGCAAACTTCTGCACATCTATTCTGCAACCATCCTTCCTAAATTTGAATTAATGCTCCCTCGTGTGAGTAGTCTGACAAGAGGAAGAATCCCAACAGCTTTCAGCTTGCTCATTATATTCAAAACCTTAAACAGCTCATTCATATTGTCTTGCAGTTGCCTAGTCTCCTGATGCTGCAATTTGCAGAATTTGAGCCTTTCTTGCTAAGAGCACCCTTTTATTCCTCTCACCAATCTCATTGCCCTTCTCTGTACCCATTCAAGCAGCACTATATCCTTCCTGAAATGGGGCCTCCGGACCTGTGTGCAGTACTCAATGTGTGGCCTAACAATTGCCTTATACAATGGAATAATCACCTCCTTATCCCTACTAGCAAAATTCCTCCATATCATTGACAAAACTCCATGAGCAGTCCTGGCAGCCTGTCGGCACTGTTCAGAGAACGTCATATCCAACTGCTTAATTACACCCAGGTTTATTTATCATTTTCCACTATCTTCAGGGTACTACCTCATGGTACGTTACTCCGGAATTACTAAAGATTTCTTATAATCTGCCTTGGCTTGCCTAACCTCCTTTGTGATTGATTACAGACTAGTTTATATCTACCACAGGACCTGTGTCACCTGATAATTTTTATAACTACCACAGGATCCTGTGTCACTTGATAATTTTTTATATCTACCACAGGATCCTGTGTCACCTGATAATTTATATGCATCCCATACATTTTACTTCTCTGCCAGAATATAATAAATCTCATTAGTTCATGTGACATCCATTTATGTGTAAGTCTTGAACAGTGTTTTTTTTCTTTGGAGTGGAAAGCCTGATGACTTTTATGATTATTTCCTTGAATGCCTCCCATTTAGAATTTGCTGATGGTCACATCATCAGTTGATCCTACTGTATAGAAATTAAAAACTGTCTGAGACCCTTGTAATCACCTTTATGAAGCCAAAACTCCTTTCTCTTACCATTAATGGTAGTTACATCCTTAAGTAAATCCCACATCAGTACAATGTGATCACTGCCACCTATTGGTTCTTTTACCTGCAGATAACCAGATCAAGAGTATTACTCTTTCTTTTTGTCTCTAGCATTCTGCTGAAGAAACAGTCATTAGCAGAGACATATGATGCAAGAAAGCAAGCTTATGCAGCATCAGCCAAAAAAAAAACAAAAAAACAAAAACCTTCCACTTCACCCCTCCATTTGTTCAAAATACCTGTCCAGCTGAGCCTTCAATTTATTTAGGCTATCAACTTCCACAACAAGGAATGGAAGTCTGTTCCAACAACCAACTACCCGCTGGCTAAAGGCAAATTTCCGCTCATCTATCCTACATCTGTCTTTCCTCAATTTGAATTTATGCCCTCTTAGGTGATTATTCTGAGCAAGAGGCAATATCCCATCAGCATTGAGCATGCTCAAACCATTCAAGGCTTTGTACACCTCTATCAGATCACCTCGCCGGTGCCTAGTCTCCAGACACTGTAATTTGCAAAACTTAAGCCTTTCTTCATAAGAGCAACCCTTCGTTCCGTTCACTAACCTTGTTGCCCTTCTCTGTACTCGTTCCAGCAGCCTCTACATCCTTCTTGAAATGAGGCCTCCAGACCTGTATACAGTACTCAAGGTGCGGCCTGACCATTGCCTTATACAAGGGAATAATCACCTCCCTATCCCTGCAAGAAAAAAATCCTGTATATCATTGATAAGACACCATGAGCTACTCTTGCAGCCCATCTGCACTGCTCAGAGAACGTCATATCTGCCTGCACAATTGCCCCCAGGTCCTTTTCATTCTCTACCACTGTCAGCGTAGTACCACAGAGTTGATACGTTGATCTGGGGTTACTGTTTCCCATATGTAGTACTTTACATTTGTCAATGTTAAACTTCATTTGCCACCTCTCAGCCCATCTGCTCAACCTTTCCAGATCCTGTTGCAGCAGCATAGCATCAGTAGCGTCCTTAACAACCCTGCAAACCTTTGTATCGTCTGCAAACTTGGACATTAAGCTTGATATACCATCATCAATATTATTTATAAATACAGAAAACAACAATGGACCCAACACTGAATCCTGAGGAACTCCACTAATAACATTAGTCCACGATGAGCAGTGTCCATTAATTACCACTCTGTCTTCTGCCACTCAACCATGCCTTTATCCATAGCAGCAATTTGCCTCCAATACCACACTGCTCCAATTTGTGCAGCAGTCTTCCATGTGCAACAGTATCAAAGTTATTCCCTGCATCCAATTCTTTTGTGACTACATCATAGTATCCAATCAAATTGGTCAGTCAAGACTTTCCCTTAACAAAACCATGCTGTGTCTGAGCTATAACTGAAGTCCTGTCTAGATGATCCTGCAGTGCTTCTTTAACCAGTGCCTCCATTAATTTTCCTTGAACAGAGATTAAAAAAAAAAAGCCTATAATTACTTGTGTCAGCCTTTGATCCTCCTTTGTGAATTGGGGTTACATTTGAACATCTCCAGTTTGTGGGTACCTCCCTGAGTCCAAGGAAGCTCTCATAATTATGGCTAACGGATTGCTTACTTCCTTTGCTGCCTCCGTTAATATAACTGGATAGATCCCATCCACCCCAGGTGCCTTTCTTGTATTTATCTTCAACAATTTCTCCTCCACTTTACTCTCAATTATTATAAGATCATCTATTCTGCCAGTGTTTACTACATCTATGGCATTCCCCTTCCTGAATAACTCCTCATGTGTGAATGTAGATGCAAAATATTGATTTAGTTTGTTAGCTACCTGAGCAGGATCATGAACAGTCGAACCATCGATATCAAGTGGACCAATCTGATTCATCCCCTTCCTTCTAGAGTTTACATAAGTAAAGAACTCCTTGCTGTTTTTCTTTGCATCCCTTGCCAAAGATTTCTCGTAATCTGCCTTCGCCTGCCTAACCTCCTTTGTAACTTGGTTACAGATCAACTTATATCTATCATAGGCTTCTGTGTCACATGTTAATTTATATGTATCCCATGCATTTTTCTTCTCTGCCATATGTCTCATTAGTTCATCTGACATCCATTTAGGCCTGAACCCTGAACAATATTTCTTAGTTGGTATGTAAAGCCTAGTAGCTTCCAATATAAGTTCTTTGAATGCTTCCCATTTTGAGTTTGCTGTTGGTAACATCATCATCAGTTGGTTCCACTGTATAAAATTTAAATACTGTCTCAGACCATCGTAGTTGCCTTTACGAAAGCAATAACCCTTCCCTTTACCCCTGATGGTAGTTACCTCCTTGAGTAAATCCCACCTCAGCACACTGTGATCACTGCCACCTAGTGGTTCCTGTATCTGCAGATTCTTAATGCATGAAGAATCACTACTGATAATCAGATCAAGAGTATTGCTCCCTCTAGTTGCCTCCTGAACATGCTTCTATAGAAAACAATTATCCAATAAATCCACAAAAGCCTTGCTAGTGTATTAGTGACCAACCTACAAATTCCAGTCAATATCTGGGAAATTAAAATCCCCCGTTATAAGACTCTCTGATTTACTGGCCCACTCTATTTCCCTGTACAGTTTCTCATTATACTCATCAGAGTCATTAGGCCTATACCACACTCCTTCTCCTACTGCTTATGTCACACCAAACTGACTCGACACTGGCTTCACTTCCTTGGATTTTATGTGTTTCTTAACTAATAGCATAACCCCTCCTCCTCCTCCCTTCCTATCCTGTCTGTAGACGTTGTACTCCCCAAATTCCAGTTCTGCATTACTTATATATGTGTGACACCACGTCTCTGATATCTCAACAATATCCGCCTTTGATGCTTTGAGCAATACCTCAAATTCATCAAATTTATTTACCAAACTCCTAGCATTGGTGTACACACAAATATACATGCACCTGTTCTTTTTCTTAGCTACCCTAACACAACCCATGTTTTTACTTGTACCCCAATGACTCCCAGCAGTCTCTGAAATATCCTGCATCTTATTTTCCAGCCTGCTGCTCATTCCAGTAGAAGCAGTGCAAGAATCACTGTCACCTCTGCCAATGGCTACTGTTAATCTATTAGTCCTAGTATCCCCCCCAATCTAGCAGTTTTCCGACCCGCCTAACACTGCCTCAATAGCATCAGCAAATATTCTTGTGCCTTTTCTATTTACGTGTCTCCCATCACTGTAGAAGCAGTCTCTCCTGTGAACAAGCATAGACCACACTGAGAAAAATTCTACCCTATAAGCCTTGCACAATCTCTACATGGCTGAATTAATCAATAAGGCTCACGTTATATACTCCCTCCTATCATGTCTGGGCAGAATTGCAGCCAATAATCTGTTTATATTTATTGTGGATGCTGTTAAAAACTAGTTTTAAATTTTGGAGATTAATGTTGGTGAAGAGACATTGAAGGTAAAAGGTTTGGATATGGTTAATATAATTATCTTATAGAGCATTTACGACTGGTTGATTATTAACTATGATTCTGCTATTTGCTCTAACGGGTTTCAGCTGAAAGGTTTTTGTAGGCAGTCTAGGATAGCTATCTCTGCATGATATAATAAATCTGAAACTCACCAGTGATTTGTGAAACTTTGGAATAAAGTATACATAAGAAAATTTATAATTATTATTTAATTTCAATTTTTTATTCAATGCTATAAGTTTTTTGTGATAACATTAGACAAAGTTGAAATCATTTTATATACACTGAGTTATGACCACCTATCTAATACCATGTTGGGACACCATCTGCGCTGATAACAGCCACCTTACTTATTTTGCTAGACAATGACTCCACTAGACGTCTGAAGATGTCCGTAGGCATCTACAGCCATGCTGCCTTGCATGCAGCATGGCTGTAGTTTTGGAATACTTCACGATAGTTTTGGAATAGATGACTGTTGCACATGTCCATATGCTTCACTTCCCATTCAGAAATATGCCACAGGTATTCAAAGTGGATTGTGGTCAGGCATATTTGGAGGCCAATCAAGATGGATATCTTCACTGTGTTCCTCGAACCACTTGTGCACAGTGTGGGCCCAATGACATGGTGCATTATCACCTTGGAAGATCCCATTTCTGTACATGAAAAAAATGCAACATGACAGGATGGACACAGTCTCCGAACTACTAGCAGACCTCACCAGCAAAACATTGGTTTATCCACACCATGGCTCGTAGTTCTTGCCAGCAAAACATACTCCATAATAAGCAACCACCATCACCTACATGGATAGTGGGCACCATACATGATGAGTCCATGGACTTGTGTTGCTTGCACCACACACAAAGGCATCCATTGGTATGTTGTACCAGGTATTTGGACTCATCCTACTAGCACACTTGTTTCCAGTCCTCCAGTGTCCAACCAGCATGTTCTTGACACCACAGCATTTGCCATCAATGCTGATTACCAGTGAGGAGAAGGTATCTTATAGTCATTTGGGATAATGCTCTTGCATTCCCCATATGGTATTGCAATGTCACCTGTTGCACTGTGACCAGCCATTGAGCCTGTAGAGTGTGCTGCACCTTCTGCTCATCATGACCATCCACCTTGTGCAATCCTTTACAGTTCTGTCAATGTGAGTTGGTTTGATACATTCAACACCATAGCTACCATGGGCTACGAGCAATTGACCTGCTGTTTCCAATATGGAAGCACCTGATGCATCAGCTCCCATAATTCTACCCTTTTGAAACTGTGATATCTTTACTATGTACCATACAGTGCCTCCGTAGCCAGGTGGGAAGGAGCAGCAGTGCGTAGCACACGCTTCTTGATTAGACCGGGGTTCGAGCCCATCACCACCAAATATTGGAGGGTGCGGAAAGGTCAGGGAATGACCACCGCATATCCCGGAGCAATATGGCCTTAGTTGCTAATGCTCCTAAAAACCAAACAACAAACAAACTATGTACCATAACTGCTACTTTATCACTGAGTTTATGCGGCACAGTCCATTATGGATAGGGTGATCATAATTCAGTGATCAATGAGTATATATCATTAAAATGCAGGGTTTTGTTTTTTTGTTTTATGTTGATATAAAAATTTTTACATATGAATGTGTAATTATTAGCTGTCTTGTCCACTGGAGTAAATATTGAAGTTTTTATGCAAGTCATGTAATTGCTTTTTAATATGCACTAAGTTAAATGACTTCTATAAGGAATGACGTAATTTTGAATACATCTCAGAGTATTTGTTAGGCATTTCCAAAAATATAATGTTAATCCATGTGTTATATTTGTAAAGCATATCTTTTGTTTGTCTTTGTCTTTTAAAAGATACTATACTGATTTTTCTACTTAATCTGAATTTATATCCATGTTAGAGGAGATATTTCTTAACTATGAATTATCTACTATCCCTAAATTTTCTGTAATAACATGTCCATAGACTATTGTATACTAGGTTGTTTGCAAATTCAATAATTTCACGACTAATATGTATGGCTGCATTTTATTATTTTTTCCTGGGAACAAGTAATTGGTTCTTCTTGGAATTTCTGTAAGCCTTATTTTATTTCGTATTATTTTGATATTAATTTTAGCATTCTTTTAACCTAGTTCACTATTGGGTAAACAGTGAATTATATACTTGAAATGATGATAATATTATTTGGCACCCATTTAGCCTAAGCTTTCAAATTCAAAAGTTTAAATTTAATATATTCATTACTATTATTATTGTGTGAATCTATTTTAATACAGAAACAGAGAACGTGCATATTGATGTCATTGATCTCAATTTTGGTGGTTGACTCTTGTAAACATCACTAAAACTGGGTGGGATCAATTTATAATAGTTTATTTATTTATTTTTTAGGATTCAGAGGAGGTCTCTATGGACTGGAGATGTCTGAATGTATCCCTAATTCACAAAGGGGATCATCAAAGAGCGAAGTCAGTACAAAGGGTACTAGGACAGTTTTGCAATATGACGCAACAATGAACCACAGGAAGCTGCTTGTTGCTGCATGTTGAGACATGTTCATACGTGCATAGTAGCCGCCACGCCAAGTCGATGGGCTCAGTTATTCATTAGTAGTGAGAGTGTAAAGTGCTTGCGATGGCATCGTGGTCACGAAATGAGATAAGGACAGTTTTGCGGTATAATTTCGTGCGTGGTTTAACCATAGACCAGTGCTTAGAAGAAATGACTCTTGCACTAGATGATGATTGTCCACATCGTACAACGATATTCAGGTGGTATAGAGAATTCCAAAGGGGAAATTTCACTCTGGAGGATTCTGAGAGGCCGGGAAGGCCACGAACGTCAGTTACGGAGGAAAACGTTACTGCTGTGAGGAAAATGCTTGACGAAAACAGGCGAGTGACCTACCAACAGATAGAGGATACTTTGGGCCTAAATGCACCAGCAATTCGTTCGATTCTGCAAGATCATTTGCACGTGAAGAAACTTTGTTCTCTCTGGGTGCCGCACCAACTGACTGAAGAGTAGATGACACGACGTGTGACTTGGTGCCGGGAGATGTTAAAAAACTTTGATAAGGGACAATCTCGGTATGTGAACAACATCGTGACAGGTGACAAGACTTGGCTGTACTATTACGATCTGCCGACCAAGGCTCAAAACAAAGTTTGGGTCTTTGATGATGACGACACACCCGTAATTGTCAGAAAATCGAGACGATCTGTAAAGAAGAAAATGATAGCTGTATTTTTCAAATCGAGTGGAATTGTGGAACGTGTCGTTTTGGACACGCAGAAGACAGTCACAGCTAAGTGGTATACTGAACAATGCCTGCCTAAAGTCATTGGATCTATGAAGAACCTGCGGCCAAAGTCAAGAATGGACACCTGTTACCTCCATCACGATAATGCTGCAGCTCACAGCGCCAAAGCCTGCACCGAATATTTGACTACGACAGGACTGAAACTTCTCGAGCACCCTCCCTACAGTCCAGACCTTGCTCCCTGCGACTTTGCACTGTTCCCGCATGTGAAAATGAAGCTAAAAGGGAGGCGGTTTTCCAGTGATGAGGACCTTCTACGGGCTTGGGACAACGAGTGTGCTTTACTCCCTAGTGAAACTTGGCAGAACTGGTTTAAAGATTGGTTTCGGAGGATGGAGAGGTGTATTGAATGTAGCGGAAATTACTTTGAAAAAATTAAATAAACAAAGCTGTATTGCAAAACTTTCCTAGTACCCTTTGTAATTACAGATCTGTAAGCTTGACTTCTGTCCTAGAGAAAATAATGAAGTTACTGGTTAAAGAAATAATGGAGGACTATCTAGAGGAATGCAGTTCTACTGCAGTCACAGAATGGATTTATTAAGGAGAAATCTTGTCTGACCAATCTGATTGGATACTATGGCACAGTAACAAAGGAACTGGATGCAAAAAAAAAAAAATAATTTTGACATCGTATACTTAGATTTCTGAAAAGCTTTTGCTACTTTTGCACATAAGACTTCTGTACATATTGAAGGAGTGTGGAATTAGGACAAGTTACTGCTATGGATAAAGGTATGGTGGCGTGGCAGAGTGATTATAAATGGGTAATGTCATTAGCAGACTCTCAGGGGTCAGCTTCTTTGATGTCAAAATATACTAAATAATTATGGTATAGAAATAAGTTCATTTTGGCCCAAGTTGTCCTTGTATCTGGTGCGTATGGGCTTGAGCTGGATATCATCATTCTTCTCTCTCTCTCTCTCTCTCTCTCTCTGGGAATTTTTTTTTGGCTGGTGCAGCATAAGTCCCAGGCTTCCTTGCACAATATGGCTAATAATAACATCCATATCACTATCCCCACAGTTCAGTGCTGGGTCCATTGTTTTTTGTTTCTCAGTATTTATTAATGATATTATTAAAATCATATCACACTTAATGCTTAAGTTTGCAGATGATACAGAGGATGGTTAATGACAATAATCAGGTTATGCTACTGCAGCAAGAACTAAAAAAATTGGGCAGATCAGCTGAGAAGAAGCTATTGAAGATTAACATTGATAAATACAAACTACTGCATGTTGGTAGCAGTAATCCTAGAATAACATACAATTGTGTGGTATTACACTAAGGGTATTAGAGAACGAAAATGTCCTGGGGATAACTGTGCAGTTAGACATTAAGTTCTTTGAGCAGTGCACACAGGCTGCTCGTGGAGTTTTGTCATTAATACACAGGAATTTTTCCAGTAGGGAGGTGATCATCCCATCATATAAGGCAATAGTTACGACACATCTTGAGTACCACATATGGGTCTGGAAGCCTCAATTTAGGAAGGATGTGGATCTTTGAAACAGGTGAAGAGAAAACAAACAAGATTAGTCAAGAACACAGAAGGCACTTGGTATGGAGACTTGAACTATTTAAGGCTTTAAATGAATTGAGTAAACTAATGCTGATGGTATCCTTACTCTTGTGGACAACACACATAAAGAGGATATAAATTTAATTTGAAAAATCATGGCTGTAGGATGTTGTACAAAAATTTTCTTTCAGTCAGGGAGTGCTTGAGCATTGGTAAAAACATTCATCTGGTGTTATGGAAGTGAAAAGTTTGAAAAAGCTTAAATAAGAATTAGAAGTTTAGAGAGGATGGAAAGTTGTGTGATTTTTTTTTTTGTTTGGATGATGTATAACCTCTCTTCCCTGCATAATTTGTCACTGCTAATATTAACTCAATGCGTCATCATGCATGGTAACACAAATGTGCCGTTAATTCTGCAGGCAAATATTGAAAACCTCTACACATGATCAGTGTTTTTTTTTTTTTTTTTTTTTTTTGCTTGGCCTATATAGCTGACTAGAATGATGTGAGATGCTCACACTGCCTATCTCCATGAAAATTTCCATGCCACCTACATAGAGATGAATGAGAAGGTAAATCTTTTTTTGCAAATGCTATTCTGAAATCCCTTTGAACCCAAATATCTAACTTTGTTTCTATTAACTAAGACTGTGTACCTTTTCCTGCACAGCCACCTTTTCTACAGCTCTAATAATAGTGTAGCCAACTTAAGGAGAACTGCTGTAACTTGTAATCAGAATTAAACTTAGTTATTTCATAATGGGCAGCAAGAAAATGTCACTGTCACTTATGTACATATCTGTTAGCCAATGAAAAGCTGTACATATCTTTTGAAATAGCCTGTATTTCAATTACCTTTATAGGCATAACATAAGTGCAGAGGGAAGCAAAAAAATATATATTTTATTATTTTTAATTTTAATTTGAGAGCACAATTTTTTGTTTAACTTTAGTTAATACACATGGCTTTAAAATTTGTACCTGATTAAACAAATGTAAACATTACTTTTAAGACACTGAGATCATGCTTAATTTCATATACTCAAAATGCCATAAATTAGCTAGAATTATTTAATAAGCTCTGAACTATAGCAGTAATATTATAAACCTGTTTATTCATTAATTATATCAGTTTTCATATTTCTGTTGGTTTATGCTTTTTCGGTTAGGTTAAATTCACTGACTTGATGACAATCTCACAACTATATTTTAGAATCCATGTGTATGTCTGTGTTTATTTGAATAAAATCATGCCTACACTTAATGAATTGTTTAACAGATACTCTGGAAAGTAAAGAAAGAAGAGAGAGAAAGAAAGAAAGAAGAGAGAGAGAAAGAAATAAAGAAAGAAAAGACTAACTGCTTTGCAAGACAAGAGGAAGCCATTTCTATGTTTAAAGTATTGTCAATCAGGGAAAAGAGGGGAGACAGTCAAAGAAACAATGACTTTTACATTCAAGTAAAGATGAAAAAAAACTGACAGCTATAACTGCCTACTGATTTTATTTGCAGCTGCGGTCACTGAAAGCCAGGGCAGGAGAAAAAGTTAAAAATAAAATAAATAAATAATAATCAGTGCAGCAGGTTCTGAATTTGTCTTTAAAATGTACATCTTTTATCTTTGATAGTACTTTCTATTAGATGATCTGTATCAATGTTTGTGATAAGCTTATAAATTCCCAGGTCTTTCATCAAGTGGTTTTTCTGGCATGTTTCTGTTAGATATTAAAAAGCTCAAAAATAGAGCAGTAAAACTGAGAGAACTGGTAAAGAATAGAGGGCAATCATTTAAATATTCAGTGCCTATTGTTCTACTTGAGTGGCACTCAAATGGAAAAAAGAATATACACAAAATTTTACTAAGAGAGCATTGTTACTGACTTCATAGCTCCTCAAGCATGTGATATCTATGTCTGTTGTATAAAGCACTGAAGTTAAGCATATTCTACTGGCTGTATATATATATATATATATATATATTTAGAGTTTTAGAGCTTAATGAATGTTTATTTTCATAAAGAACATGCAGCATAGTTTTAAAAAATAATAAACATTAATGTCACTTGTTCAACGAAGTTCAGCTTGTGGTCCAGATATCAAATGCAGTAACTCCCCGGTACGAGTCTCAGATATCATTTTGACGATCAGTTTTATTATTTTTTTTATTTTTTTTGTTATTATTATTTTTTTTAAAACTCAAGTGATAGTAACATTTTTTTTTATGAAATAAAGTTCACTACCTTAATGATAAGATCTGATCATCTCCAATTAAATGTGCTTTAGCTTGCTTTATTAAGGTTGTTTTTTGATTAATTATTAAAATCAGTATTAATACAGGTTTTCCAATTTTCTTTTATGTATTTGATGTCATCATTTCAGATTCTTACTAAACTTAAAATCAATTTCATAAAGCATTGCTTAACAGGAAGATATATAAGCTGCAATGAAAAACCTTACCCAATAATTGGTGAAACAATTGCAGCACTAACTTTTGCTCTTTCTCCATAATGAACGCACAATAGCTACTTCTTAAGCTAGATTGCCAATATCTCATTTTCTTGTCCCTTAACAAATATATTTATGCAAATATTTGACTTCATATTTTTATTAGACTATGTGTCAATTTCAACTTATGTAGAATAAATTTTATTAAAGGAATTTCAAGGAAGGTTCTTTTTTATAATCTAGCTAATGTAATGTAAGTTTTTAAAGTATCTCTTAAACTGTTCTTAATGTATAACGTGTAAATATTTTTTTCCTTAGAAAGGAAATCAAGAAGGTGTGTTTTTAACAATTTTTCACTTTCCAGATAATAGAACCTAGGAAATACTATGTTTCACTCAATATACAGCAAAGAAATAATTTTAAACATGCCAGTAAAACCACATAATGCATGTGCCCTCAAATACTTTCCTAATATTACCTTGGGCAACTTTAAATCCTGATTCAGTCCACATTTCCAGCAGAAGTGTCCACGAGTGAGTGGATGGTAGATTAAACTATATTAACTAAGATTTTATCCAGTTTTAGCAATTCCATAAGATTTCAAAAGTTACAATTGATCTCTCATAGATGGAAAACAAAGTATGAAATTGTGTGTATATATTATACATACACACTCTGTAAATCTCCTGTTGTATATTCCCCCAAGCTAACTTCTTACATCACAGAAGGAAGAGATATTAAAAAAATACAGTAAAATGTCAAAATGAAAGAAAAACTTGCATAGCACACACTCATTTATGAACTCATCTTTAAAAACTCCCTACTGAACTAGAACATTTTACTTCATCAATATTTTATGAAAAGTGAGAGAAAATGCCAGAAATGCCCTTTGAATCTTTCACAATTCATCCTCATGTAAATAATTGTTGGTTGTTTTTAAGAGTTTATTCTTTTTTCTAAGCTCTAGTGCTGCAACCCAAAGTATAGGTGCTTCTATGTGTGTGATACAAAGGAGTATTTTCTGCTCCTTATCTTGTTGAGTGCTCTCAGTAGTGATATAAAAGGTTATGTGTTTACAGCTGTGGTGACACGAAATGCAGCAGATGTTCTGCAATCTCAAATTATTGCCATCTGTTTGATTAAAATTTTAATGTGATTTTCAATATAAGTTTCAAAATATTTTTTAAAGAGATTGCAGTTGCAAAGTTAAGGATTTAAACTATCACATTAGCAGAAAATACTTGTAGCTTAAAAGTGTATTATATTTTCGCTTAAGCTTTTAACAAGTTTTATATGACAGATTAATAGTAATAGTTAAAATTTATTTGTCATATGAAAATAATTCTATTAGGAGAAAGAAGGGTTAAGAATAATTTTGCCTTTGTACATGTGTGTGTGTGTCATAATTTTATCACAGAAGGTGATCATGTTAAAGTTCCTCTTAATAGGATGGTACACACATATACACAGCTAATATCATATAAATTAGCTGATGAATACTAAAGTTTATGAATGACAACAAAAAATTTGTTTGTCCTACATACACAATATATATATTACTCAACAAGAACTACTATAGTAACTGTTGTCAGATATCTCTGTATAATATGGCATCTTAAACTGCAAACATTTGTAGTGATCGTGAAATTCACACCATATAAAACTATCCCAACAGGAATTGATAGACTCTCAAACATGCATGCATGGTTTTCACAATCATATGAACATCCATACTTAGCATTAATGTTGTGTGCCGTATCATCTTACATAGAGAAAGTTTAACTTAGTCACTCACTAATAGAGAAATGTTAATTTAATGTGCTCTATAATTTGCAACTGAACACAGCAGAAATTATAAAAAGTAAGTATTTAAAGAAAGTAAATCTCAGCAGCAGGATAACTTCAGCAAAAGGATTTAAAACTTGAGAACAAAGCAAGAAAAACGTTAAAATTTTAAATTCAAAGTATATACATACAGTGCTACCCAAAAGTTTCCAGACTGTGAGATGAGGATCCACATGCTGCTAGCTATACCATGGTATTCCTTCCTCAAAGTAATCCACCTTATGAGGTCCAGTGATTCTGGACTATGTATATTACCGCACAAGTGCATCTAGAACTTATTTCTCTATCTCTTGCATGCTGTCCCATTCAATTTTCACTGGATCTCCAAAATGCCATTAAATTTCCTCCCACAAAGTTTAAACTTCAGTTTTAGAAACACAAGAGGATGGAGAGACTGGGACAACATTAAATTGCAATGAAAAGGACGTGCAAATGAGTGCATTTTTTCATTTGATTTGTCATAATGCAGCAATCAATCCACAACAGAGTCACTTTCCTGAGCTTTAAGTGAGCCAGCCTCCTACAGATGCTCTAAGACTGAAGGCTTCTTTATAAATGCTAAATAACTTTTGACCCTATAGAACCTTCTGTTCTCTCAAATCTGTCTGCTTAGTAAAAAAACAGAAATATGGAAACAGTCAACGTTATCCTACTTCAATATAAAATAACACTGAAGTAAGCTATAGCAGCAAGGTCCGCACAAAACTACTCATAAAGATATACATTATCACTATCTAGTGGCAGAATTGCATCTATTGTCTGCATTGCCATGGCAAGAAGAGTATTGAAACTTTTGGGAAGAACCTTGCATTTTATATACATACTATAACTCTGAAACTGCTATCCATTGAATATATAAAATGAATTCTGAAACAAATACAGTACTTTATAACTAAAATTGTTTTTTTGTTTAGGATTAGATATATTTCTTTGTAAGAAACTTTTTTTTTTTTGCTCACATTGGTGGGCTGGAGATTGATTTTTCCAACATGGGGGGGGGGGGGTAAATTTGCTGATAGAGTTAAAATCTGATTCAAAATTTTTCTACTACTGTTGAAAATTTTACTGTTCCATTTATATCATTGCTTATATAAGAAAATTATAAAAAATTAAAAAATGTCTTATTATAAACTTATGTATAAATTTAGCAGCTTACAAATCCAACTAAAATATTTAATATAATTAGTTCAGATTTAATAGTTGTTGAATAAGCATGTTTAATTATAAGATGCTAATTTTTATGTTATTGAAATTTCATATTATTTATATATTTTTTATAATATTCATATTCATGTGTAGAATTTGAACCATTATTTGTTAATAAACCATTATCTTTATTTTTTTATAAAATGAGAGAGGTAATAAATTGTGTGATCCTCCTTTCTGTACTTCTTCAGTCTGCTATAAATTATTACAAAAAGTAATCACTAGTGTAGTTGTAGAAGGGATATTTTAAATGCAGTAAAAAGAACTGTATTAAATGACTTAGTTTATTTTTGGAAAACTTAATGGAACATAACATTAAGGGTAATTTCATGTTTCATTATGACTTTGCAAACCTTCAATTAGTAATTAACAAAATGATTATTTAACAATTGAAGGTACCTACATTATAGCTAAAGTCCTTTGTGTGCTGGAATTGTAGATCTACAAATCATGGAAACTTACCTTTCACTGGCTACTTTGGAAGTTACATCAGCAAGTAAATGGATGCTAGCTAAGGTGCCAGAGTCTATGTGATTGGCTGAGGGCCTGCTGTTTGGCTGCTCTCCTGAACACAGCAGCATCAAGAATGACCTGAGACGTTCTCCTGATCTTGGTACCTGAGCTGTCATTTGCAACCTCCCCCAGAACCAGAGGTCACCACAGTATCCCACTGCAGTTACAGAATATTTCAACAGATCCAGTCAATTCAGCAGACTACCACAGTCTTCTCACAATGACAGCCCAGATACCAAGAACAAAAGCACATTCCAGATCACCCTTGATGTCACTGGGCTCAGAAGATCAGTCTAACTAGGACCAAACAACACAGCCTCAAGCTAATCAACCCACCCTAGTACCTTATTCAATGAGCCACCTACCTGCTAACATAACCTTCAAAGCAGTCAACGAGGGAAAAGTTCCACATCCTTTGTTTTGAAGACAGAGAATATGGAAAACTTAAATTTAACAATTGTTAATCACTGTTAAAGATATGCAGAGTTGTACTGAAACATATGTTTTACCTTTAATGTTAATGCTCAACTACTACAGAGGGTTTTTTTTTTTTTATACCAATAAATTTCATATAAGATTTTTATGTCACTGTGTTTAGTTTCATACTTTTTTAATCATAATTTAAACTTTGCTAAATTTTGAAAAATAAGAATGCAGCATTTATAATCAGTTGAAAGTAAAAGGCAAAATGAGAATATTAATATCTTATCAAGATATTAACACATATTTTAATAATGAGCACTTTGCTATATTTAAAAGTCTAAAAAATTTATCTGAGTGAAGAAAAAAAAAAGAAAAAAAAAAATGTTGATGGCTTCTTTGATGACTATTAACCAAAGACCCTATATACTTACAAGTATCTTCTTAAGAGCATACTCACATGAAAGCTGATCAAAAAGTTTGCATTTTGGGAATGAAAGGCTTCACACAGTAACCCATCCCTCTCCAGCTTTTCTCCCAACACAATCTCCTTAAAATGAAATTAAATACATCTAGTACAGCAGCTCTGCCAAGCTCAGCTCACTATAAAAATCAAAATTTGGTTCCATTCTTCCAACAAGGCATTCAGAGTGCCACATCCTAGTCATTTGAATATTTCTGTCCCTGAAGGTGGTTTCTTCAATAAGTATGATGCTGTCAGTATTCTATAAAGAGAATGCCATGATTTTTCCTATGGGAATAACAATGCTAAATTACTTGTCAAACAGACAAGTGCTTCAGGGCTATTTCCAGTTCAGTTTCTGGACTAAAATGACAAGCTCATACTGACAAAATAGAGAAAGTCCTCTGTGTTCAGATAGAACTGCAACAGAAGTTTGCAGCCCAAATTGCCTTTTGCTTATCCACCAACGCATATGTTTGTACCCTCTTGAAGCAGCATTACGCAGCTTCAAGTGCTCTTTTAATACTAAGAATGTACAATAATGGAATGCCAGATTACTTAAAAATGCAGCTAACAGCAAATTAAAGATCTTCCATGACAAGGTCAGTCTTTCCATAGAAACAAAATACTGATGGATGCCCATGCTTAAAATTAATTATCATTTACCAGGTGAATATGTTGGAGCAATGTTCAGTTCCTCTAAAAGGGTATTTTATGACAGCTCAGATTTCTCTATCAGCTTTCCAAAAATACCTATAAAAAGGACAATGTTGTTTCTAATCATAATTTAATATACAATATTTCTGTTATATTATAGGTAATTAAAATTTCAAGCCAATACATAAATCCTTCTAGAACACAATACAAACTTTTTGTTCAGCCCCGGCCTGATTTACAATTACAGATCAGCACTAAGCTCTGTAATACGTATCCGAAAAATAGCAGTTATAATAAATATATATACTGAAACTGAGTACTAGACATACACATCCATAGGTATTTTTAACACTTTTTCTTCCAATTTTTTTTTTTTTTAGCAGACAGAGGCAGTTTTGTGATGACAAAAAAAAAAAAAAAAAAAAAAATCAAACAAATCATTAATACATCATTTTCACTTAAGCATAACAAAATATTTCTCTTTTTATGTATCTCTGCTTATCCTCTTATTCTATTCAGATAGATAAATAATTTTTCAGCACTTAAGCACTAAATATATATTCACTTGAAAGTTTATGATGAAGTAATTTACTGAAAATTATCTAAGTAGTTTTTAATAAATATTTTTTTTTTTTTTTTTTTTTTTTTTGATTTGGTAGTTGTTGGCGCATCGGCTTCTGTGGCCATATTGCACCTCCCAAGGTTTGTGCAGTACTTTGATCCAAGCCCGAGGCGGGAATCGAACCCACGACCTTTGGGTTGCCGGGCAGGTACTTTACCCACTCGGCTAGCCCGGTCGGCAATAAATATTTGAAAGTACACAGAGTTGTACTGAAATATGTTTATGCATATGTTTTTATTTTACTGTCAATTTCTGTTTAATTTAACTTTAATATCAATTTTTGTTCAGTCCTGACTGGCAAAAACTAAACAGGCAGCACTCTAAGCTTCTTTCCAGAGCTACTCCTTTCATATTCTACTCACACAAAAATCGACTCTGTTTACTCAGAATGTAAATTTAAAGATAAACTTAATAAATAAGGAAAAAATATTTGCTAATATCTATAAGAAATATAACACTGATAGCTGTTTTTAAATAAAAAGGTTTATAATTAACACGGGCTAAATATGGACATTATGAAAAGACTACATCTGGCATATGCAAATGCACATTTTTCATCACATTTTTTCATCATATTTCATAGTTTTTCTATGTTAATAAAAATTTTCCAATATTTTTTTTTTTTTTTTTTTTTTTTTTTTTCAAACAAATTTAATAAAATATTGGGTTGTCTTAAAATCATGTCAGAATCAATTGATTGGGTATCTGTCTTATATATTCTAAAATATAACTGATAATGTGGTGGTATTTCATCAACCGGTGAAATACCACCACTTTGCTTATTGGAGGCTTGAAGTGGTGAAACCCATGTTTAGTCTCTAGAGCAAAGTTTCCGGCATCCCCCTCCCCTCATACTTCTCTTTCAACCCATGCACAGTACTAAGTACTGTAGGTTTTGATCCCTTTCGTGGTTGGGGGTTTCATTAAAAAAAAAAAAAAAAAAAAAAAAAAAGTAACAAAAGTGCATTAGGATTGTAAGAGAGTTCTTTCTAAGAGCCTATGAAAAAGGGCAACCTCTAAAAAAAAAATTTGATCAAGTTTTAAACCCTAAAGATGGCAAGCATAATATTGGTAACATAAAAGTGACTGGATCTTCATATGTAACCATAATTTATAAATATGTGCAATTCTACATTAGTAGAGTAGGGCAATACTTATTTAGTGTTATCAGATTTAAAATATTTATATATGAAAAAAAAATTACAGTACATTTTTTTAAAAAATTCACTGTTTTCTCAGAAAAGGGTGTTTCTGAATCATTTTCTAATGTTGATTTCAAACATGACTTCCATCATATTAGGTTTCTTCAAAAATCATGAAAGAAAATTTGATTTTTCATTTTTATTAATTTTGGCAGAATCTGTGCACTAAAATTATAACAAAATGCTACTTTTACCAGACTTTTATATTTAAATACATGTTGAAAACACTATTAAAAAGGGCAGTGTGTAAAAACTTCACTAGACACTTGCCTCTCATTTTAAAAACTGATCTACGATTGGTAAAAATTTTTGTTTTTCTTTGATTTTCTTGAGGTCCTTCTACTTTACAGTCCCTCTTCAGCATCCAGCAATAGTCAGCCATCATGTTGACATTCCACCTCCCCTGGTACCTCTCATCTCCATGTGTCTTTAATATCATGGTGAAACCTCTGACCTTGTTCTTCACTAACACTTCCTAGATTTTCTGGGAAGTAGTTGATGTGGGAGTGTAAATGTATGTTGCAGCCCAGCTTCTTGAAGTTTGCCAATGTTTTCAATTATATCCTTATAGTCTAGATCCTTCTTGTTCCCTGCGAAGTTTTCAACAACAAACCTGAAGCTAATCCATGCCTGTTTTTCTCTTTTATTCATAGTTCCCTCAAAATCTTGCTCTTTCATCAGTTTAAAAATTTGAGATCCAACAAAAATATCTTGTTTTAGCTTCTCCTGGATGGGAATTGAGTAAAAAGGTAGTTGAAGCAGGGACCTTCCTGAGGTACAGCTTTCACATTCATTAAACCCAGTTTGATGTGGAAGGACAGTTTTGGTGTCTACCAATGGTTTATTAACTATGTTCTTTGATCCAAGCAACAAACTGCCCCTCTTTTTCCAACATGTGAAGATTTAGTTTACAAATTCCCAGCATTTACTTCTAACTTAATACATTCAATAATACAACTCACAACATCAACTTCAGTGATTTGTGAACAAATGATAAGTGATAGAAAAAAACAAATAACATTTCTGATATAAGCATAAAAAACAGAGTTAAATACATCTATTAGTTTACAAACATCAAAAATCATGCAGCGTGGTGTTATCAGTCAATCAGGTGAACTTCTGTATTACTGTTTACTAAAATTGAACATGCTTATGCATTAGCATATATAGACTATAAAAGTAATATATTTTCATTGAAAATAAAATTTAGCATTAGCAAGGGCACATGATACAAGAAAGCAAGTTTATATAGCATCAGCCAAAAAAAAAAAAAAAAAAAAAACACGCATGCATGCGCGCACACACACACACACACACACACACACACACACACACACACACACACACACACACACACACCCTTCTCATTTCACCCATCCACTTGCTCCAAATGTTTGTCTAGTTCTGCCTTGAATCTGTTTAAGCTATCAACTTCTACAATGACAGATGGAAGTTTGTTCCAGCAACCATCTAAAGGCTAAAGGAAAGCTTCCACACATCTATCCTACAACTGTCTTTCCTCAATTTGAATCTATGCCCCCTCAGCTTCTTAGTCTGAGCAAGTGGAAGAATCCCATCAGCATTGAGCATGCTCAAACCATTCAAGACTTAATACACTTCAATCAGATCACCTCACAGGTCCTGGTCTCCAGACACTGTAATTTGCAAAACTTAAGCCTTTCTTCATAAGAGCAACCCTTTGTTCCATTCACTAATCTTGTTGCCCTTCTCTGTACTCGTTCCAACAGCTCTACATCCTTCTAAAAATGAAGCCTCCAGACCTGTATACAGTACTCAAAGTGTGGCCTGACCATTGCATTATACAAGGGGATAATCACCTCCTTATCCCTCTCAGAAAAATTCCTGTATATCATTCACAAGACACCATGAGCTACTCTTGCAGACCATCTGCACTGCTCAGAAAACTTCATATCTGACAGCACAATTACCCCCAGATGCTTTTCATTCTCTACCACTGTCAGTGTTGTACCACACAGTTGATACATTACTCTCGGGTTACTGCATCCCATATGCAGTACTTTACATTTGTCAATGTTAAACTTCAGTTGCCACCTCTCAGCCCATCTGCTCAACTTTTCTAGAGCCTGTTGCAGGAGCATACTGTCATTAACAACTCTGCCAACCTTTGTATCGTCTGCAAACTTGGACATTAAGCCTAATATACAATCATCAACATCATTAATGAATACAGAAAACAACAATGGACCCAACACTGAACCCTGGGGGACTCCACTAATAACATTAGTCCACTAAGGGCAGTGTCCATTGATTACCACTCTATCTTCTCCCACTCAACCATCCCTTTATCCAAAGCAGCAATTTGCCAGCAGTGCTACACTGCTCCAATTTGTGCAGCAGTCTTCCAAGTGCAACAGTATCAAAAGCCTTTCTAAGATCCAAATGTATGATATTTAAAATTATTCTTTGCATCCAGTTCCTTTGTGACTACATCATAGCATCGAATCAAATTGGTCAGACAAGGCTTCCCCTTAACAAACCCATGCTGTGTCCGAGCTATAACTGAAGTCTTGTCTAAATGATCCTGCAATGCTTCTTTAACCAGTGCTTCCATTAATTTCCCTGGAACAAAAATTAAACTAACAGGTCTGTAATTACCTGTGTCTCCCTTTGATCCTCCTTTGTGGATTGGGGTCACATTTGCACGTCTCCAGTCCATGGGTACCTCCCCTGAGTACAAGGAAGCTCTCATAATTATGGCTAAGGGTTTGCTTACTTCCTTTGCTGCCTCCTTTAATATAACTGGATAGATTACCATCCGCCCAATGTACCTTTCTTAATGTTTATCTTCAACAATTTCTCCTCAACTTGACTCTCGGTTATTACAAGATTATCTAGCTTGCTGCCAGAGTTTAATACACCTCTGGTATTTCCCCTCCCTGAATAATTTTTCATGTGTGAATGTAGATGCAAAATATTCATTTAGTTTGTTAGCTACCTGAGCAGAATCATCAACAGTTGAACCATTGATATCAAGAGGACCAATGTGATTCATCTCCTTCCTTCTAGAGTTTACATAAGTAAAGAACTCTTTGCTGTTTTTCTTTGCATTCTTTGCCAAAGATTTCTCATAATCTGCCTTTGCCTGCTTAACCTCCTGATTTGATTGAGTAATTTATTAACATATTAATCACCATAATGTTAATAAAAAACAGATTCCTAGAGGCCTTATTTATTTATTTTTTTTTTTTTGAAAATATAATTTTATTGTGGCTTATCCAAAAAAATGGAAACCAAAATCACATTTGAGTCTGAGAGAACATTTAGATTCATTTTACATTAAAGAACATGCTGTCTGTGATGTTGCTCAAACAGCAAAGTGAACTGAGACATAATCATTGTGTCATACTGCTTAGTGGTTAAGTTGAATGGCAAAAGTTATTTTTGTGTTTTTTTTTCCCACCGACTTTTTTTTATAGTAAAAGAGTTATTTTCATTTAACAAAGAAATACAGTGAACTAAATATTATAGAATCTAGATACCAGTTAGTGAGCTATAAAATAACTAGCTGAAATAGCTCCATGTTATGCTAGAAATTTATTGGCATATATCATCACAGATACTGGAGAAAGACTAGTGGGAAAGCAATATAGGCCATAGATCTTATAATGGTATACGAATGCAATGGTCATTTTATCCACTACCCATGAATTTCTATATATAAAGTTATACACAATAGCTATAGTAGAGTCAAATCAACTAAAACAGGCTGAAATAAAAATTCTTTTCCATTCAAGAAAAGTGCATTTTCTCCAAATAAATATTAGCTCTTTATTTTCATTACACACTTATTTTACAACAAAAACTTTGAACTTAGTACAGTAGACTCCCAGTTAATCGGCACCCATGGGGATTGGTAGATGCCGGATAACTGTAGTTTCTGGTTGCTTGAGAGTTAGTATTAAAAAAAATACTTGACTATTATACTAAGCCCAATATTAGAAAATTTACTATAGAAACCGCTTTTTGAATACAGTAACTTACAAAAAAACACACTCAAAACTGTTGCAGTAGGTAGAGAGTTTACTGGGTAGACATCGCATGAGGATAGTCAGGATCTACTGATGTAGCTGGGACAGGATCAGGAGGATCTGTAGATGGTTTTGGATCTGCATCAGTAGATGTTGTGCTGCCAAACTTGCTTTCAGCATTCTTCAAAAATGAATGAATATCACCTTGCTTTGAGGTCTTATGTCTCTCAGACAAAGTCAAGTTATGCATGATGTGGAGCTGCATAAGATGCTAAGAAGTGAAGAAGGGTTGCTGTTCTGAAAAAGCTATTAAAGTTTCAAAATGCTGCAGTAGCTCTCTGCCAGGATACTTTTCCCACCTGACACACATAGTCATCACTTTCTTCCTCCTCTGCAACTTTCATTTTTCCATGATTCACAACAGCTTCTATATAATGTCTTCTGTATTCAGTGTATGAATTACTGGTATATCTTCATCCACAACAAGCCAGTCGTCAACTTCATCTCGAGACAAATTCATTTCGTCAACTAACTCACAGATTTCATCATAAACAGTGCTATTGACAGCTGCACTATTGCCTGGAAATGCCTCAAATTTGACGGAGGAGGACTTCTCAAATATCCCAGATGGTCACAACTTTCTCCAACATTTCCGTAATGTTTCATTTCTCAGAGTCCCAAGCACAACTGATAGTGTAGATAGCATCTTTGAGGTTATTTCTTCTGAATATCCAGAATTGTCCCGTCAAAATTAGTAATTTTCTGCATGAAGTCACACCTGTAAAACATTTTTATGTTTTGCATCACCTCCTGATCCATTGGTTGGATCAGACTTGTGACATCAGCCGGAAGATAACACACAAAAATGTTGCCATTAACTAGCTCTTCAGCAGGAGGATGTGCACAACAGTTATCCAAGAGCAACAAAACTTTACTATTCTCTGGTAATCCTTTCTTTCATAAATTTTCTTTAACACTAGGGACAAACGAATACTGAAACCACTTGGTAAAGATTCCTGCGTCCATCCAACTGTTACTCTGTGCATGATAATGTACGGGAAGGTTACTTATGCCTTTAAAGCACTTGGTTTAGCAAATTTGCCGACCACACACACAGCTTTACCTTATGATTTCCTGATGCATTTGCACAAATGAGCACAGTTACACGCTCTTTATTTTGCTTAAACCCATGAGCTACCTTCTCATTACCACCAGACAAAGTAGAATTAAGCCGACACTTCCACATTAGTCCTGTCTCATCTGCATTATAAATCTGTTCTGGTCAAGTCATTTTTTTCCACTATTTCACTAAACACCTCATGCAATGAAGCTGCACCCTGAAAATCAGCCAATTTCTGCTCCCCTGACAAATCCAGCTTACGGATGCAGTGACGAACCTTGAATTGAGTAAGCCAGCCACTTGAAAATGAATACTTACCTTCAATTTATATTCTCATGAAATTCTTTCGCTTTTTCTTGCAACATGGGTTCAGAAATGCAACCACCCTCGGATCTTTTCAGCGAAAAGCACTCATACAGGGCCTGGTGAAGCACTTCCATTTTCGGTGTATGAAGAATATGATGCTTCTCTACACTCTTGTCACTCTCCAACTTGGCATAAAACTCCTTTATTTTCTGAGACTGAGCCTTAATGTCATAGATCGTTGACGAGCCAACATTAAATTCTTCCGTGAGCACTGCACAACTTTCACCTTTCTCAAGCCTCTTGCATATTTCCATCTTCTGCTTGAGGGTAAGCACTACACGTTTACGCTTACTTGCTACCTGTTTCGGCATACTAGGGGTTGAAAGAGAACACAGAATCTGAATAACAATAAATCAATCGGTATATTTACACAGTGAATTGTCGGGAGTGAGAGACAAACATGTGATGAGGGACACGTGTACGCATACTCACAGCGCAAAGCGGCACGCCAAGTTTGAATCATTTTATCTAGGAATTAATATTTATCATTTTAATTTTTCAACTACCTGCTATTTCCAAGATTTTTGCAGGTTGCTTGAATTCCCGTTAACCGAGAATCTACTGTAATATAATATATTATAACTAAAAGCAGTGTGCTGCTTATGAAATAACAGCTAGATCACTACATGGGTCTTGCAAACTAAGACTAAATACTCATCACACAACTACCTGTCTTAACAACGGGCCTTCAAAACCAAACAAAAAAATCCAACAATAGAATGAAAAATAAACCGAAATCTAACCTACTGCTAGATTTTGGTTGTTTAGTCAGGAGATTTGTCCAAATTGGAATCAAATCAAAAACCACTTTCCTTGGAAGCACCCATATTTAGAAATCTACACCACCAAAAAAAAAAAAAAAACTGCAGAAAATCTGTTAAAAAGCACTGAGCTACTAATGATGTCATTTGTGACACTACAATATTTACTGTTATAACTTGATCTCTATAAGTCTATATCTACAGAAAGTATTAAATATAAGTATTTAATAGACAAAGTGCCTCACAGTTTCCTCTAGAAGCTGTATAATATTTTTACTTTTAACTACTTTCTACTTCATTACTAAATCAAAAATGTGTATTATCTTTGAATGCTTTTGCTAACAATTTCCTTTACTTTTAGCATTTTAAAGTAACATTACACGAGCATATCTTAAGATTACCTACATATTTATATATAAAGTTTTGTACATAGGACTTGTTCATTAAGAGAAAAATATTATTTGAATATTTAATATTGAAATAAAAACTGCGATTCATATATTCCTGAAAAGAAGAGCAACTTTGATGAAAATGACATACAGCGTTTTTATGTGGTTCTAAAAATGAAACGCCGTATTGAACTAGCTGAAAAATACCATTTCACATATTCTAAAAGCACAACTTGACAGAATAAAAACAAAATATATCAATATATTTTGGAAGTAATAAAATTTTTGCCTTTAAGGTGGAAATGTCTTTAATCCAAACATTTACAATGTTTTTATTTTTAAAGAGTTTCCTACTGGATGTATTAAGTGCATCTCATCATTTACAGCACACAGTTATACTATAAGGTAAAACAAGATAGCTAAGAATCAAAAAAAAAAAAAAAAAAAAAAAGACTATGCACATCAGTCCCAAAGATAATGCTCTACAAATCTGATGATTTTTTATATTATCTATGCAAGATGAAAATTAGAAATTAGCACAAAAGGATTAACGAAAAAAGTAATGATTTTATTTCTTGAATCACCAATTAGTTTCCTTAGAAAAGAACAAAGAAAAAGCATAAAGTAATTAAAGAATTTTTGTATCTCATAATATTTATCATAATATACAACAGAAATTCAAGCTTTACCTTTATTATTCACCACTATACTTTGTTAGTAATATAAAATATATTTTTGAAATATATTATTATGAAAAAAATATTAATTCTTAATAATCATTCTTAAGTAAATTAAAACAGTATTTAGCTATGCTTATGTAGACATATAATATATAATTTTTTGGATAAAATTAAGACAATTAGCTAATAGGTGTTTTAAGTATTCCATTAATATATTATTTAAATATTACTCAAAAAGCTGGGCCTAAAACTGAAACTTCTTATATTTCTTGGTTGTGTAGCCTTTATTCCCTATATTATTGACAAGACCACTGCAAACAAAAGTTTTCATGAGAAATGTAAGCCTTTTCATTGAAAACTTTTGTTTGCTACTGCTTTGCCAATAAAACAAGGATTCAAGTTCTATGAATCATTAATAAATTTATTACAAGTGGATACTGGCTTTGGCTCATTTTCAGTAAGTTGGCAACAGACACCTTTTGGCATCTAACATTCTTAACCTTGGGAGGGAAGGCTACATTATGAGTACACAGTGTTATTTGTGTTTCTTGCAAGTGCTGTTCATTGTGGTGTAATACTGAGGTGGCTAATAGTGATGACCTTGAAACAGGAGAGATCAGTACCATTAGATAAAGACTTTTTTTTTTCATGCAACTTATGTTTGCTACTGTCCTAATAGTAGAAGTAAGAAAGCCCGGTGAATTATAAGTGAATTCACTATAGGTAGGTACAGAACTGCTACAGCTAATTTTTAGTAAATTGCCTTGTCATATAAATTTTTTTTAACACTGTATTATTCAGAGATACAAAAAATATATATAAAAAAGATATATAAAAAAATTTTCTTTTTTCTCAAGATTTATGTTAACATTTGTGAGCAATGTTGGCCCTATGAACAAAGGGCTGAAGTGAAGACAAAAAATAAGCTTAATTTAAATGTTAGTTCAGAGCAAGCACTAGCTTAACATTAAACCTTAATACACTAACTGGAAGGAAAATCTGTTTAAGAAGGAACTTTTACTACATTGGGTAGTGTTAAATACTTATACAATAGTAACTTATGCTAATAAATATTATTCTCTTAAGCTACTGCAATACCGGTCATAATAATAACATCCCAGTAGTTTAATCTACAGTACTAAAAATTGTTCCAGTGTGACCTTAACAAGTTCCTTGTGATTTGATTTTCAGGTAAAATCACAAGTAATAAATAAGTTTGAATTTTAAATTATTAATATTACATCATTCCAAGCCTTCTGCAACATGAGGCACAAAGAAAATTTTCTATAGAAATTGTGATACTGAAAGTTTGCTATAGTGATTCAGTAATTGGTGACACCTTTGCATTCTGTAAAAGGAACACTTCTACCACCTTATAAACAAAATTGATGATGACGTAAATTTTCTGATTATGTGTTGAAGGATGTAACTGAATGCAGGAAAAGTAAGGATGATGAAAAACGCTATGTTGAGTGAAAAAATAAATTCCATTTAATACAAAAATAGCTGCCGATGCAAGCTTACATTTAACAAAGGTAGAATAGGTAACTGTAAATAAATTTAGAAAAAATATTTTTGAAAACTGTCCAAACATTACATATGGCCTGCAGAGCTAGATTAAGGCCAGCTGATGCCCTAAGCACAGTCCAACAATGGTGTCTCTCTTCGGCTTCGCTATTGCTTAACTTTCAAGACTTGATAAGTGCTGAACGTGAAAGAGTTTGAAAATTTATAATCCTTTTTCAGTTTTATTCTAGGCAAGACCCCACAACTATATTAAATAAAAACTTTTGGTTTTTTAAATTTTTATTTATTTAACAAAAACACTAAATAGTAGTAAAAAATAAGCAAAGATTTACCTATAGGTTTATATTTATTTACTTTTTAAAACGTTTTCTTCTAGATTTTTTAATTGCAAAGTCTTTGATCAAGTCCTCAAAACTAATTTGCCATAACAAATCTGCTTCTATACTTAGCAGACAAGGCATCCAATCTGTCTTGTTGCATAGCTGTTTGCTTGGGATTTTTAATCTGCTGGAGTTAAGAAAATGAATGCTCAGCTGCACAATTTGTAACCATTAATATTAAAAAAATACCCAAAAAATATACAATCAATTTTGTCTTCCACAATTATTTTATAAAGTTTAGCATGACTGAATCTGGTTTTTACACTTTTTGTTGCACTGAACTTATGGTGTACATATGCACGAAACTACTGAAGCTCATCAGACAGATCATTGTCCAAGTCTTCTGGGTAAGCATCAATTAGTTTTAGAGAGGACCTTTCAGTTTCAGCAGATGAAGTGACATTATTTGGCACATCACTTAGAAAGGAAAATCTGTCTGCTATTTCTTTGTACACCTCTCCTCTTCTTCTAATCTCAGTTTCTAGTTTGTCAATAATTGGGTAAAAGGTGGCAATACATAATTTATCTCTGTTATTCAGATCTACTTCTGGTGCATCTCCATCATTGGGTACCTTCTTTCTGATACGCTTGCAAGTTTGAATGGCCTTGTAATCAACATCTAGTAGTATTTCCTTCAAATAGCATAGTTGCTAAAGAGCATAGTTGGTCAGCTAATGACCTATACAGATCTGTATATGTTTTTAAGTTCACATCTTCACTTTGCAGAACCTCATCCCACATGATCAACGTGAAAACAAATGCTAACTCTTGCATCTTATTTTGCAATATTGTGTGCTTCTCTTCTAGTGTCTCCATTTTGTGACTGGCCTTCAGCTGAACACTAAAGCTTCCAATATCTTAAAGAAACACTTAAAAATTGCTGCTGTTGCCATTGCATATGCCTCCCATTTGGAATTAGAGGGATTTTAACACAGTTTCATTTCCAAGAGAAGCTGAAAAAATGTATAGAGCAAATGCATTGTAAATTGGATTTTGTTTAACCTTCAGTATCACGACAAGAGTGATTTTTTTTTTTTTTTTTTTTGGGAGAATACTTTAACAATGCGGACACAAGTCGAACATGGCAGGTAAGAACAATTACAAAAAAACCACTAAAGTAGCGTGTGGCAGTCAAAGAGTTAAAGTTGGCATGATAGCTAGGGAAAAAAGCTGAGGTGCCCTAAGCACGTGCTTATTTTGCTTTTGATCAATCTGGCACTGATGGCCTGTTTGACACCTGGCCCTCCTCTATACTTTTACAATACATTTCCCTCTAATGTGCATATATTCTTTGCAACTGGAAAAGAGCTGAAAGCCAGTTCATAATAAAGAGCCTATTTCCCCAAATTTGTTGTTTTATTCCAAATTATTTACAGTTAGCTATTAAGTACTAATTTCCAAATTCAAAATTTATTTCACACCTTTGTTAAATGTAAATTTACTTGAGCAATTATTTTTAAATCCAATATATCTCTTCCATTGAACTTTGTCCAGGAAGAATGAAATTACGTGTAAAAATAGTGTTCAGGTCTAGATGAAATTTACCTCAATATATATATTAACAGAATAACCGATATAGTTAGGAGAGGACATTATGTGGTTGTTTTCTATTAAGATTATTACTAAATATATTAACCACTCTTATACCACGTGAAATTAATAATATAGTTTACTAAGCTATTTGCCTAAACTACTATCTATTCATTAAGGTAACATTTAAGGTATCTTACCAATACCCATCATCAGACTGTACTGTTGTTACAAATTTGAATACAATTACAATTATCAATATTATGCTTACATTACAAATATTACAATAATCAGTGTTATGCTTGCAATTACCAATATTATGAATATTACAACTACAATTACGATTTGCAAATAAACAATTCTAAGTTTGGATTATTGTTACAATAGAACCAGATATTAAGTTAAGTAAATACAAAGAGATTAAATTCTTACCTGCTGCTAGACTCCTCTTGCCGATGCTTCCAGAAACCATATAGGCAACAGTCCTGCCAGTAGTTAATTTATAGGTGAGGGATTAAATTCCAGTAGCCAATAGAATTGTGCCATAATTTTTATCCTTGATCCGGGATTCTTGTGTAGTTGGGCTCCTGAGGTGATCTTTGCTCTCCTACTCTGGATGTCAGGGTTGGTTTTCAGGCTGGTTCTGGTGGTCTGGAAGGGGTTGTTGTATATGGGTTACTCCTCCGGACAAAGTGGCCTATTTTCTTTTCTTGGTTTCTCATTTCTTCTTCTATTTTCTTTTTAAAAATTTGCAACCCTTTCTATTTTTGACCCCCCCAACAGTACGGTCTGACGATGGGTATCAGCAAGATATCTGAAATGTTACCTTAATGTATAGTAATTTAGGTGAATAGCTTAATAAACTATATTATTAATTTCATGTGGTATAAGAGTTGTAATGTATTTAGTAATAATCTTAATAGAACAACCAGTAGTTCAGTGGTATATTTTAATCAATGCTAGAAATGTAAGCCATACAGGGTGTTTCAGTTAAACGTTTCAGAACTTCTAAGAGGGGTAGGGTACATCCTGACAACTCGAAATCATATAGCAATGTGGGGTCGGAAATGCTTTCCCGAAGCGGTGTTGTACACAGAAGCACCATAAAAAGAAAAGAGACCGTAAGTGAGAAATCGTTTTAATAATACATGAAAAGAAGCAAAAGGTACATGGATTAAAGTAAGTGTTTGAAGTTTCTTCCACGGGCTACGATGCACGCCTCACATCTCCGACGCATGGACATCCAAACATTCTGGAATACTCCAGGCGAATTTCGAATTTCTTCGGCAGCTACTGCGATTCTTGCAACCAGCTCCTCAGCATTGTCAACAGGGGTGTCATAAACTAGCGATTTCATATGACCTCAGAAATAAAAATCAAGACATGATAGGTCGGGTGACCGAGCAGGCCAATGCACGGGACCACCACGTCCGATCCACTGTTGACCAAATGTGACATCCAGGTAGTTACGAACATCTCCGCTATAATGGGCAGGGGCTCCATCGTGTTGGAACCACATTGTCTGTTGCGTCGATGCAGAAATCTGTTCATCTCTCAAAAGTTGTGGCAATACTTGCTGCAGAAAGATCAAGTAGATAGGTCCGGTTAGACGACACGGTAACAGGTAAGGTCCGATGAGGTGATCTCCCATAATACCGGCCCATACATTGACCGAAAATCGAATCTGTGCTGCACGACGTCGTATTGCATGCGGGTTCTCGACCGCCCAGATATGGTCGTTATGCGTGTTGAAAATTCCTTCCCTTGTGAAGGATGCCTCATCAGAAAACAACACTTCAGCAGGAAAAAGGGGATTTGTAGCACATTTTCCAAGGTACCACTGTGCGAAAGCAATACGAGGTTGAAGAAACTTCGAACACTTACTTTAATCCATGTACCTTTTGCTTCTTTTCATGTATTATTAAAACGATTTCTCACTTACGGTCTCTTTTCTTTTTATGGTGCTTCTGTGTACAACACCGCTTCAGGAAAGCATTTCCGACCCCACATTGCTATATGATTTCGAGTTGTCAGGATGTACACTACCCCTCTTAGAAGTTCTGAAACGTTTAACTGAAACACCCTGTATAATTCTTTCATGCCCTGCATGAAAGAATTATATGCATATGCATATATCATATACATATGCATTTTTTTGCTAAGTAGTATGCATAAAAAGAAAAGAAAATATTCAAACCCCAATTTCTTCATATCACAGTAATATTTTTAATTAATGAATTCCATCAAAATATATTTTTTCTTATTGCAGCATAAGCCTCAGGCTTCCTTGCACCATATAGCTACACTAATAACAATAATAAATGTTCTTTAATAATATTTAAATTACTCACTTGTATGTAATCCATAATATATTGTAATAAGAACTCAAACAACAGTTTGCAATATTTTTCACAAAATTCTACCAGTTTATAATAGATACCATAGAATATTTCTGAATAGTTTTGCAAATCACTTGTAAACTAAGCTTATCTTAAGCATAGTAGATAAAATCAACATACACTTTAAATATCCTGCTGAGATTATTAGCAGTTGCATACATTCCCAACACATAAGGTTTTTAACTAATGGGATATTAGAGTTAAACAACTTCTTTAACAATTTCTCCAATTAAATTTTTTATGTTCAGTATTAAAAGATATATATATATATATATATATATATATATATATATATATATATATATATATTTTTTTTTTTTTTTTTTTTTTGTTATAATAAAACCTTCAGAAAATAATTATTTTCTATGTTCGGATTTCCACTTTATCATTTTTCTATTACATTTTTTAAACTATTAATTAACTGTTAATACTAATTAACTGTTAATACTACTTTTCTCACTAAGGCTTTAAATTAGCTGTGACATAGCCTTATTCAAAGTACTTCACTGTTTTCTTTCTTCTCTCTCTCTCCACTGATCATATGTTTATTTATTAAAAATTCAGTGTGTGTTAAACATTAAGAACACACAGTGTACATTGAATGAAAACATAATTAAGACTACTTATTAATTACCATATTAAGTAAATGTCTATACTTTGTGCTCAGTCCACCTTAAAGAAATTTTTTGGGTGGATAGCTATACTTTTTAATATGCATGACAGGTTTAAAGAATTACAAATTATTTTAAAAAAAACAAAAGAATAATTTCCTGTGACACAAATATTGAGTAAATAATCTCTCAAATTCAAATTTAATTAAGCAGTATTCTATTTAAAGTATACACTGCTGGAATTTATATTTTAATATAAATAAATGACTGATCTTATTATAACAGTTAAAACCATCATAATAATATTATAATAGAAATTGAATGGTTACATATCAGTTAATATATAACTGATATGTGTCAGTGCTCATCCATGGTAATTAATAAGAAAAAGTTCATGTACATAGTTCTGAAATTAGCTTAGAATGTCACGTGTATCATCACTATAATTCCACCATAATAGGTTCTTCATCAGTCATCATTCTACTAAAATATGAAATTAAGTCTACTATATTTAAAAACTTTATTATTACTTCAGAAACTATAACATCAGTCCCCATATTCTATGAATACATTTCTAAAATATGCTCAGCAGACAAGTCTTCATTAAAAGAAAATCCTTCTGATATACAAAATAAATTTAGTGGTCTGACAAAGTGGGGGCTTTGTGGATTATTAGGATTTACATTAGTTTGAATGTTACTTTTTATATTTAATTAAAAAACTGATTAACTATCATCTAATTTATTAAAAATTGTTTTTTTTTTCTTTCATTATATTGGCTATGGTATTAACTTTTTTTTTTTCACAGAATGTGAAATTACTAGTATACTTTTAAAATATGAGTGTTAGGTTTAGCTGCTTTTAAGCAGCTACCTACTTATTTTCCCCTTTACTTGTCATTATTTTTTGTACATGTCTCAAATGAAAAAGAGGGGTTTTTTTTTTTTTTTAAACCTTTATTTTTATGCTTTTGGGGGGGGGGGAACACATATGGCCCATTGTAAAGTTTTAGTACATCCCACTATTCATGCTGTATTTTTACTTTTGATTCTAAGGAGGGCAACTTTTCTTAATTTTGGAAATAGATTTTGAAATATTTTTAAAAATTTCCCAATCTTTTAACCCTGCAGTAGTGGCACAGGACCTTGCAGGTACCTCTCTAGAATAACACCCCATATTATCATTCAATTAAGGATTAAAAATCTGAAATTTTTTTTCTAGCTTCTTAAATACAGTCCAACTTTTACTGCAACACTGCCTGCATTTTTTGCAGAGTATAAAAAAAGGTAGCATCCTCAGATGCCACACAACCATTTTCTTGAAGAGAATGTGGGATTTGATAGAGGCCAGCATAACTATAAGGTTTCTAATTGCTTAAGTGCAATAAATGTGCTTTAAATGCAATAACCTTGAACTTTAGATAAAATCCAAGTTTACTGCATTCCATTCCCACAAGTTAAATAAATATCTAATTTCCCATGCATCATTGCTGAAAGATTTCTTATTGCTTTCACATAAATAAAGATGGGATAACAAAACATAATCAAGACTGATGCTACTTTGCAGGAAGTGAGAAATGTATGCTTTTAATTCAGCATGCTGTAAACATGCCTAATTTGAAGTAAATTTTGAAAATGGAAGTGAATAAAATTATCTAATTTTAGATCAAGATCCCAGTAGATTTGGTTTGCAAGTGGTGGTGAAATATTTTTTTGGATTATTATGTGTGTATGTATGTGTGTATATATATATATGCCCATTTAAAATGTTGTGCACTTAAGTATTTTCAAATTAAAAATGGACAGGACATTCAAGTCTATATTTTATGTTTAAAGCATTTGTTTTTTTAATTTTCAGCAGAATTAATTTTTTTAAATATTTAATTTATTAAAAAAATTAAAAGTTACATACAGTATGCTTCAGAAAAGTTGAAATATTGGTAATGACAGATTAAAAAATCAAACTATTTTCCGGAAATTAAAAATAATTGGCACCTGTCAGGTGCAGCACCACTATTTTTGCGGATATAATATAATTATATCATGCTTATTATATCATAATATAGTATGATATAATAGAATTAATTTCCTATGGCCTGATTAATTCCAATTTTACTCACCTCAATATCTGAGTTGCCCATCCGTGGTTTAGGCACTTATCTCAACTGTAACAGATTTTTATAATATGCTCCTAAAAGTCTTTGGGTTTGTTTGTAGCACTGTCTGACATCTTCCTCATTTCTTTGTCTGTGTGGAGCAGACATTCTGCTGGCTCATTTTCAATCCTATAAAAACATGAATATTTGAAGGTGATAAGCTCAAACTATATGGAAAATTCTCATTTTTCATGGTGGAGGCCTTTCATCACAAGTTGCATCATTACACAATATACATTCTAAATAAAAATACACTGCTCCAATGTAGAAGTGATTGCTCTTTATTTTAAATGTATTCCATTCTACAATATGGGATTGATGCACTTAATAGCAAACTTAATTTGCTCATTGCCACATACAGACTAAGGCTATGCCTTACTTGTACAATTGTTTTATAGCACGAGACCTTTTCCCCTAAATTCATTGAGCTTTTAAAAATTTTAGCCTTAAAGCATGTGATAATAAATGTTTGCATCTCACATGCAAACATTTATTATCACACAGCTGTCAGTTCATTCACTTACAGTGCCTGATTCCACACTGGACTGAAACCTGGGCATGGGAAAAGGCATACCTTTTCAATAAATAGCAATATACTTTTCCATTGGAGCAGTGCTTTTTATTTAGTGTTATACCAAGACAACTCATAGTGAAGGGCCTCCCACACTATAAGATCAACACATTTAATAACGAACTTAGTGTGTTCAGTGCTATGTACAGACTGAGACTATGCTCAACTCGTTGAGCTCATAATTATTTAAATATATTTTTTCCTACCACAGAAGTTACGAAAAACCCAATTCATGAAAGTAGTCCATCGTGGATCTTGCTTAGCTTTTTTGTAACCCAACAATGGTTTATTATATCAGCAGTAGCAGCTTCTGACTAGGTTTGTACTCCAGTTTTTTTTTTTTTTTTTTTTTAATCAAATAAAATTGATATATAATTACCCTTATACCAGTATCTGCATCGGAGCAATACTATTTGCTCAAAAATGATGTGGAACATGCAATAACACAATTTTGCAATCTTGTGCTGTTGCTAGAACTTGCTGCATGGTAGCCTACAACCTACTGTGGAGACTTATGTTCATTATTATTTCCATGTCGATGCATACACTAGGGTCCAGACACATGATTTCAGAGTCACACTTTGGTTATTGCAGAATGTCGTCTCAGTGAATGCTTTGTTACACACGTAGTTTGCTGTGCTTCAGAAATGTATGAGACAAGTGCAGAATTATGTGATTGTAGCTGCTTTATAAATATGCTTTAGTTTTAAATTTAAAAATATTATCCATATAATCCATAATATAAACTGCTAAATGCAAAAACAGGCAATTTACAAGTAGGTTTATAATGTAATATATATATATATAAATAGCCGGTGTGTGTCTCTGTGTCATCAACAATGCATCTGTACTGCTTCCCTATTTATTTGGAGATTTTGGACAAAATCAGGCATGACAGGTAAATTATTCAGTCAACTATATTAAAAAAACATGGGACTTCTGCAACCTAATATCAAAAATATTTTGCATCTAGTACATTTTGGCAATGATAATACTGTACTGCAGTAGCAAGTAAAACATAATACACGTGTTTTTAAATAAGAAATACAGTAAGCCAGGAAAGGGCCGACAACCATTCCTGGCTCAATGTATTTCTTATTCCAGAAAAAGGTCTACTGTAGCTATGGTAGGGTAAGACAACCTTTTACAGACATACCAGATTTTAATAAGGTTATTGACAAATTTTCTCATCAAAGCAAAAATATGAGTTCATCCCCCCCCCCCCACCCCCAAAAACAAATGGGCAATCAAAAAATTTTGCATGACAACATTCTTCTGAAACTCTATATGATCTGTTTCACTGTATACAAACTGTATTTAGAAAATGTTATCTATTCATTTTTATCTCAGTAAGAACTGTACTTAGTGTTTTTTTTTATTTTTTTACATAAAAAAATAACTTTTAACAGTAATCCATATTTTTAAAGGTCTAGATATAAAGTTTTTTTTTTTTTTTTAAATCTCTCCTTAATTCCAAGTTGATTTTTACGTTTATACAATTAAAAGAATCCCACTTTGACAGTGGTTAACAGAGAACAGTTTGTCAATTCATGGTCCAGCAAGGAAATGAGTGGTTAAGATACAAAAGTAAAAAAAGAACAATAAAGATAAGATAATAACTCAAACTTGCAAAACTCCTTCCATTTTTCACATGATCATTTTATTTGGGATGGCTGTGTTCCTTCCAGACTATGGATTATCCTCGGCTGATGTATGACCTTTAAAATTACAGATCAACTACAAACAGTGCTGTCATTTAATACAGTGGGAGCCCAACATCTGATGGTGATTTTTTTCCACAAAACTGATTGCACATTGAAAATTCTGTAAGTTGAAACCAATAATGCATTGATTTCCTGTAATTCGTACTAAACTCTTGGCAGGCGACCCCAACAACACATAAAATCCATAATATAAACAAGTATTTCTTACATGTTATACTTGATTTTTACATTAAAAATGAGTGTTTTATAAAGATAATTTAATAAATAGTTATAAAACGTTGTAAAATAAAAACCAAACAAAAAATCAGCATTTACCTTAGACTTGAAGTGCAGGGCTGATGAAATCAATGGTGACTTAGTGGTGGTGAGATTAGATCAGACGTCATGTGTCTTTTCAGTCTTTTGTGTTTTGCTGCTACTGGTAAAGAAACTGTCCAAAGTGGATTGCTTTTTATGACTTTTTTTGTAGTCTCCTGAGGTAAGAAAATGACTTAGTCTTCCATTTTGCACATCATGAGTTCAGTGTTTTCAATATTTAAGAGAAATTACACTTCTCTTAAATGCTCCCAACAAGAACTGACAGTCTTCAATTCTTCTGCTGACACTTCTTGGCTCTTCCTCTCCAGAGTCACTCTTCATAATTTTCTCCAGCTCTTGTAGCTCCTCTGTCATTAGCTCATGCCCATGAGCATCAAGAAGGTCATCCATATCCTCTTTGTCAACCTCCAGACCCACTGATTTACCAAGAGTGACTATCATTTGTTAAAGCACCATCATCTTCAAATCAGTTAAAGTTATGGATGATTAAAGGCCAGATGTTTTTCCAGGCTGAATTTAAGCATCTGGTAGAAGCATCATTCCAAGAACTTATGATTAGCCTCACACAGTCCAGGATGTTGAACTTCGACCTCCAAAAATCTTTGAGTGCAACAGCATTTTCAAAAGAGGTTGCTACAAAGCAACTTGCAAAAATTTTTTTGGTATAGATTTTCTTGAAGTCTGCAATCACTTTCTGGTCCATTGATTGAAGAAGAGGAGTTGTTGTTGGGTGGCAAAAATTTGACATGAACAAAGTCAAATTGTGCCTTGAGAGATTGAACAAGGTCGGGATCATGGCCTGGCGCATTAGCCAGCAGAAGCAGTGCCTTCGCAGGAAGCTTATTTTTCTCAAGATAAGCTCTTCACTGAAGGACATAAAACTTCAAGCGCCCATTCACTGAAGACATATCTTGTAACCCCATTCACTGAAGACATGTCTTATTACTGTGCCAAAACACTTCCAGCATGCTTTTGTTGACATTTTGTTGCTTACATACTCTGGGGATATTACAGTGATACACCAGCAAAGGCTTCAGCTTAAAATCTCCAAAAGCATTGGCACCCAACGGGAGAGTGAGCCTATCTTCCATAGGCTTATATCCAAGTAAACTAGCATCATCCTTAGTGAGGTAAGTTCTCCTGAGCATTCTCTTCCAGAAGAGGCCGATTTTGTAAAATGAACAAAAATTCACTGCGCTCACATGCTGAACAAGTGCATCAAACAGATGATAAAGAAACTGTTCGAAGTACTGTAACACACAGGAATGATGTGTTGAACAATAACAAAGACACTAATCGGTTGAGAATAATTGTATGAATGATGTTCTGCATGCCACGTGTCTGAAAATTTCCACCAATGCATCATTCCAGCTATATCGGAAATCCATCGATTCCTGCAAATATCATCGGTCCTTAAAATAAAAGATTGTATGGAAGGTAAATCAGTTCCTGAGAATATGTCTATATCATCAGAAGTCGAGGCCCACTGTATTGCATCATAAATATTTTGAATTTTCTATGCATCTCAATTACTCCTTTTCTTTGCAGGATGGACATGAATTTCTAAACCTTTCTCCGTTAAATTTATATCAGACTTTTTTTATTCCTAGACAGAGATAGTTATTGTTGTAACTAATACAAACCTAAGTCTGAACTTGTAAAAAAAATAAGTTGCACAGGTAAGTTGTACATTATCATATAAAAATTTCAAATTTTATTTTCATTTCTGTATCTTTGGGAATAAGATAAAGATAAATAAAATACATACATAGATACACATTATGTATAATGAATCTGCAGAAAGTGAGCATAAATATATAATAAGAATAACCAACAGCAAATTTCATTAAAATTCATTTGCCAGAGTGGTGCTGAATTAATGGGCACACATTTCTGACTGTATATATATATTGTGAATGACATGTCCAAGTAATTAATGCACTTTCATGTGCACCTCCTCTGTTAATCATACAAGTATTAGGGAAACTTTTCATCTAAAATAAAAAAAAAAAACTTTCTTAAATGGAAGGATAGAGAAGGAAAGTATGTACCTATAAGTTAAATATTTTCAGGGGAAAAAATTCAAAAATGCAAATTGAGCAGGGATACATAAATTTTATACAAATCTGAAAGTTGAAGACAAACCCTGGGTACACTACATTTTGCACAAATTGCTGATTAATGGTTGTTTTATTGCTGTTATTAATTAACTGAAACAATGGGTTGACTACATTTAATTTTAATTGAAAAATTCAGCTTTAAAAAAAAAAAAAAAAAAGACTATATAGCAGTTTCCTGAGTCATACAAATGAATAGAAAAGTACAATGTGTGCAGTTTTTCTCAGTGTAAAGAAACCAATGATCCCTTAAATATTCTTGGGAAGGGTCATACATGCAAAAGAAACTGTGATAAAAATGGATGTACACTTTGCCACTATAGAATTCAATCATGAGGAATTATAGAAATGCTTCTGGGTTGTTATACTCAAAGAAAAAAAATTAGATCATATAGTTGTAAACTCTATATGCACTCTCACTGAAAATAGTATTGTTAATTCCTGTAAAAAAAAAAAATAAATAAAAAATAAAAAAAATCAGATAAAACTTATATTTCTGTTATTTAAGGAAGCACAGGGCACTATCTAGTATTTCTAAATCATTGAAATGTAGTTACTACTATGTAGGAATATGCTGAACAAAGAATTGTTTAAAATCAATGTTTCTTAACACATTTATGCTAGGTGACAGATATAAGCTGACCTATGGTAAGAATATATGTCGTCTTATAGTTTACAGAATGTGGAGGTACTTTATTAATAGTTTTATTTTTACCACCACTTTATGATTATTTCTGTTTCACTATACGGCTTACTAAAGGTGTATTTCATTCAGGTATAAATATATTTGTAGTAGCCTAAGGGGAATTAAATGGGTATTACTAAAAAATTAAATGAATATTGCAAGCAAGCCCAAATATTTAAATGATTTTCTCTTTGCAAAATTGAAACACCTAGCTATATGCACCAAAATTTAATGTAAAATTAAAATTTTTCTTTCACTTTTCCTTCAATTATCATTATAAACTTTTCAGTTCTTTAGAACTATACAATACTGACTCTATCCATATCATTTCAACTATGATAGAACCAGAATGAAAAAAAAATCAAAACCATAATAAAACACCTATTATGACAAGAAATATGAAGGAATTATATTTCTGAATTAGACGTAACTTGTTATAATATAGAAACTCTGCATAATCAAAGCAGAACTATCTGAATTACTTCTCATGCTACCCCCCATTCAGGCTACTGGTTTTTAATGATTAGAAATCTTAATAACAGGTAAAGATAGTTAGTAAGCACATTTAATAGAATTTTGTATAAGTAGAGAAATAACACTTATTTTATAAAAAAACAAAATAATACTACCAGGCTTCCCAGGTAGAAAGGCAACTACAGCAACTCCTAAAAGCTTAGTACTCTTAATTTAGCATCACTCTGATAGTTGTGATCATCAGTTTGTAACTATGTTGTTTCATCTAGCAGTTCACAACTTCTTTGCGTGTATATATATATATAGCATTAATGTTTATTTCATAAACTGCAGCCATTTTTAAAAAATATAAAACCTTGTTATTATCACAGAAATTAAGGAAAGTTGACCTGAACAAAAACATTAAATTTTTTATTTAAAATAAAATTATATATATATATTACTCTTTTCATTATCAGTTTATAAAATTGTAATTTTAAAGCATATTTATTTATGTCTACCAATATGGATGAAATAAAAGTACCAGTATTGTTACTACTCTTAAAATTAGCAATGCCTTAACTTTTTTGTGGTTGTTTAAATTTAAAAAGATTTACTTTTTTTAGTCTAATTTATGAATTATTTTTATATGAAATTAAAATTAAAAAAAAAAAAAGCCACATGTACTTTAGCCTTGAACTTTTATTTTTTAAATGAATAGAACACTATTCAACTACTGGTACTTTATAACCATATTCATTGTCTTTGCAATCCAAGATTTTTTAATTTAAACCTCTATAATAATCTTGGTATATTAAAGCTTGCCTGATAACACTATTTTATTATATAATATGTTATTAAAGATCACAGATGAAATATGAAAAATTGTGAATTGGTTATCACTCAAAATAAACAACGCTATCATGCATCGAAAATATCCAATTCGTGACAAGTACACAAAGAAGAAACAGTTATGGAAAATGCACCAAGAACTGTGGGAAAGTAAAAAAAAAAAAAGTAACGTCAAGGAGGTTGATGTGGTCAATTTACTTGATCACATAGTGAAGATTTGGCTACTGAAAACTCTGAACTTTAAAACCAAAGAATGCAAGACAAGAACTGCTACAACAGTGCAGCACCCCAAAAATTAATAACCCAAGGAAAGAAGATTGCACTTGTTTAGAAGCAGCAATAGCCATTTTTTCTGAGAAAGACAAAGCCATGCAAAGGAGCAACAGAGTTAATGGGGCCATAAAAGGCATATGAATATTGCCAGCTCTCATATAAAGAGAAGAGTATATGTTAAGAGACTCAAGATTTAAACTACCTCAACCACCTCCATTGTCATTATGTGTGACAAAGTAAGATAAGTAAAATTGAAGAATAAAAAGGAATGAATTATTTTAAAAAGCTTTTAAAATAATTCATTCCTTTTTATTCTTCAATTTTCTTTTCTTTCATGTTTATCAGCCTAATGGGGATGATCTTAAAAAAACATTTTATCTGAATTAGATGTAACTTTTTAAAATATACAAAATCTAAATAATCAAAGCAATAATCCACAAAATTTAAACTCTTATTAAACATGATTATATAGCTATGCTCTTGTTAACATGTAATTTATACAAAATAGATTTCTACTTCTTTTCACTATTACTGTACTACACATTTAACTGTTAAATTTACTTCTAAAATATTTTCAGGGAATACATATGATGATAGATGGATTTATTCCATCTTTTATTATTACAGGAGAGTATATGGAAAATCGCCATTCATTTAACATAACCATGTGGCTCAACATAACCAAGTGGTTATGGCAAGAGTACCATAGGCTGGCATAGGAAATTTGAGTAAACTATGGTTGGAGTCTATATCACTGCAAAATAAGGTATTCTTGTAAGCATGAGTAGCTGCAGTGGCATTGGAATATAAACAGAACATTTTTTTTATGATTTTTAAATTATCTTAAACTTGTTATTGACTGAGGCAGAGGTACAACTGTATTTACTCTTTTTGGATTTATTGCAGTTTCCATTTTACTTTATTTTGGGTCTGACCAGTTTATATTTCATATACTATACAGAGATAAACTTGATACTATATAATATCCCACTGCACATGTATACCAATATTATAATGAAAGTAAGCCATTACATACCATTTCTTTTTTTTTTATACTATCAACTATCACAAAAATGTTCATATTTCTTCATGGTCTTTCAAATCATATATATGTAATCAAAGGTATTTATCATATAAAGCTCTAAAGAACAGATACTAATACTGGCAGAAAAATTTCACTTCATGTTATCAATTGCATAAAATTGCAAATAAGAATTAATTCATTTTCACCATTAGATCAGCATCGGTTCTAATTTTAAAAACATGTTGATTGACTCTTACATACTTTCTCATTCGACTGATATATTGATACTGTCGAATATTATTTATTTCAGTTAAATGCCTAGTTTTTATATTGCACACACACACACACACACAAACCTAGCTTTTAAGTGGCAACAGTAAACATGTTGCCATGGAGAAGATGCCAGCTGAAAGCATCATATTCCTATGTCTTCAACTCGGTTTTCATTTCATTCTTGTTAGTAATGTTGAATTTCCTATATGTTATTACTGTTCTTTATCATAAAGGATGTAATTGGGAGGGAACCAGCAGCCACAACTCACATCAGATATGAGGGCCCTATACCCCCTCCCTGATTTTTAATCATAATTCACAAAAATTTGATACTACCTTCTTTAATAGATATATATAGTTTTAGAAAGTTAAAAATTATGTTATGCAATAGAAACATTACTTCAATTAAAATTTTGAACTGGTTTGTAATCTCAAATTTTATATAGTATCACATTTGTCTTTTCGAGAAGTTTATGTTGAAGTATCAAAAATTTAACAAGTGCATTAAGAAAAATTTAATACTCAAAAGAGATTTGTAAAAATTCTTCTTAAAAGCACTTATCTGGAGTCTTTCCTTATGTTGAGAATAGTGTTACAATTTATTCATTGTTATCTGTCAGAAGTAAATATGTGGTTTCCCTCCAGAAGGAGAATGTACTTATTTTGTGGGTCTGTTATGTCACTGTTTTACCCCTGTAAATATTGAGTTAAATATATGGAAATTTTAAGTCCATATTTCTATTTTTGGAAGATGAAGGAATGTTTGTTACCTAGGATCTGTCTCGCAGTGACAGAAGGCAAGAAATTGCTCTTGTAAAGTTGTGACGTGCCTCTGTAAAAAAAATATAAAAATTAAAAAAATAAATAAAATAAACAAGAATTTAAAAAACTCCTTCCTAAGTGTGTATATGTGTTCTTTGCATATGATAAATGCAATAAGAATCACTGAATCTTTATTGATATATTTCAATAATCTTTCAAAAATTCACAAAGGGGAAATCAAAGGGTGACACAAGTAAAAACAGATCTGTTAGTTTGACTTCTGTCCCAGGGAAAATAATGGAGTCACTGGTTGAAGAAGCATTACAGGATCATTTAGACAAGACTGCAGCAATAATTCAGCCATGGCATGGGTTTGTCAAGGGGAAGTCTAGTCTGACCAATTTGATTGGATACTATGATGTGGTCACAAAGGAACTGGATGCAAAAAATAGTTTTGATATCATATCCTTGGATTTCAGGAAAGCTTTTGATACTGTTGCACATGGAAGACTACTGTACAAATTTGGAGCAGTATGGCATTAAGGGCAAGTTGCTACAATGGATAAAAGGATGGTTGAGTGGGAGAAGACAGAGTGGTGGTCAATGGGTACTGCTCTACGTGGACTAATGTTATTAGTAGTGTCTCTCAGGGTTCAGTGTTGGGCCCATTGTTGTTTTGTATATTTATCAATGATATTGAGCTATATATAGCTTTGACATTGTAGTGATACAAAGGTTGGCAGGGTTGTTAATAACAGTAATGACAGTATGCTTCTGCAGCAGGATCTTGAAAAGTTGGGTAGATGGAGTGATAAGTAGCAACTGAAGTTTAACATTGACAAATGCAAAGTACTGCATATGGGTAGCAATAACCCCAGAGAAATGTACCAACTATGTGGTGCTACACTCAGGATAGTGGAGAATTAAAGAGACCTTAGGATAATTGTGCAGTGCAGACAGGCTGCCAGAGTAGGTCATGGGGTCTTGTCAATGATATACAGGAATTTTTGTGAGTAGGGATAAGGAGGTGATTTTCCCCTTGTATAAGGCAATGGTCAGACCACACCTTGAGTACTGCATACAGGGCTGGAAGCCTCATTTTAGGAAGGATGTAGAGTTGCTAGAATGAGTATAGAGAAGGGCAACAAGACTGGTGAAGGGAACAAAGGGGGTGCTCTTATGAAGAAAGGCTGAAGTTCTGCAAATTGTAGCGTTTGGAGACTAGGCACCTCTGAGGCAATCTGATTGAGGTGTATAAGGCCTTGAATGAATTGAGCAGGCTTAATGCTAAGGGGATTCTCCCTCTTGCTCAGATTACAAACCTGAGGGGGTATAGATTCAAACTGAGGAAAGACAGTTGTAGAATAGATGTACAGAAGTTTGCTTTTAGCCAGCGGGTAGCTGAAATCTGGAACAAACTTTTTTTGGCTGATGCTGTATGTATAAGCTTGCTTTCTTCCATCGTGCCTCTACTAATGCTAACAATTAACATTAATTATCTCAGACAAAAAGAAATCAAATACAAAAAATCTTTTAGAGCAAATTTACCAACCTTTTTTTAGATGTGGATCACTTTTATATTTGAGGTAGAGGCCACAGACCACAAAAAAACATTAAACTATATATGCTATTAATATATATAAATTGTATATATTAATTACTGGTTTTTTTTTAAATGTTATTTACTCAGAATTAATTATAAAGTAAATAATTTATTTTTAATTTGTTTGGTTAATACTCTAAAGCAGTGTTTCCCAACCTGTATCTCCCATCACTGTTAATGGGATTGTTGATAACTGCAAAAACCTCTGTTCTGTTGTCGTCCTATGGACCACTTTCATAAGGTATGCAAGACCAGAGGTTGAAAAACACTACTTTAGAGTACTAACTAAACAAAAGTTAAAAAAATAAATAGCTTACTTTACAATCAATAAAATATATATATATACATACAAAGGGGACTAGGAAAGTTTTGCAATATGACGCAACAATGAATCACAGGAAGCTGCTTGTTGCTGCATGTTGAGACATGTTCATACGTGCATAGTAGCCGCCGTGCCAAGTCGATGGGCTCAGTTATTCATTAGTAGTGAGTGTGTAAAGTGCTTGCGATGGCATCGTGGTCACGAAATGAGATAAGGACAGTTTTGCGGTATAATTTCGTGTGTGGTTTAACCATAGACCAGTGCTTAGAAGAAATGACTCTTGCACTAGATGATGATTGTCCACATCGTACAACGATATTCAGGTGGTATAGAGAATTCCAAAGGGGAAATTTCACTCTGGAGGATTCTGAGAGGCCGGGAAGGCCACGAACGTCAGTTACGGAGGAAAACGTTACTGCTGTGAGGAAAATGCTTGACGAAAACAGGCGAGTGACCTACCAACAGATAGAGGATACTTTGGGCCTAAATGCACCAGCAATTCGTTCGATTCTGCAAGATCATTTGCACGTGAAGAAACTTTGTTCTCTCTGGGTGCCGCATCAACTGACTGAAGAGCAGATGACACGACGTGTGACTTGGTGCCGGGAGATGTTAAAAAAGTTTGATAAGGGACAATCTCGGTATGTGAACAACATCGTGACAGGTGACGAGACTTGGCTGTACTATTACGATCTGCCGACCAAGGCTCAAAACAAAGTTTGGGTCTTTGATGATGATGACACACCCGTAATTGTCAGAAAATCCCGATCTGTAAAGAAGAAAATGATAGCTGTATTTTTCAAATCGAGTGGAATTGTGGAACGTGTCGTTTTGGACACGCAGAAGACAGTCACAGCTAAGTGGTATACTGAACAATGCCTGCCTAAAGTCATTGGATCTATGAAGAACCTGCGGCCAAAGTCAAGAATGGACACCTGTTACCTCCATCACGATAATGCTGCAGCTCACCGCGCCAAAGCCTGCACCGAATATTTGACCACGACAGGACTGAAACTTCTCGAGCACCCTCCCTACAGTCCAGACCTTGCTCCCTGTGACTTTGCACTGTTCCCGCATGTGAAAATGAAGCTAAAAGGGAGGCGGTTTTCCAGTGATGAGGACCTTCTACGGGCTTGGGACAACGAGTGTACTTTACTCCCTAGTGAAACTTGGCAGAACTGGTTTAAAGATTGGTTTCGGAGGATGGAGAGGTGTATTGAATGTAGAGGAAATTACTTTGAAAAAATTAAATAAACAAAGCTGTATTGCAAAACTTTCCTAGTACCCTTTGTACATACATACATAGATTATAAAAAATAATAATAAAATAAATTAACTATAAAGTATATACAGTATTAAAATTCTAAAAACAATGAAAAGATTAAAAGTTTGCATAAGTAAAAAATAAAACTAATAAAATGATAGCTTTCTGCAGTAGATACTGTCATATACTCCTATCCCTATTTAATTCTTCGAGTACAAGTCCTAGTATAAAGAAAGTCATATCTTCAAAAAATAGTGGTTGTTATCTAGAAATTATATGATCCAACGGCAGCCACACTAAATTATGAACATGAGAAACTTCAATATGTGCTCATAGATGAAGTGTTCTCATCTCATGCTGCAAAGGATTAAGACGTAAAAAACATGAAAATATCCTATTGTCTTGTAAATTTAGAAAACTTGATGCAAAAAGAGAAAATTGCTTCTTTTTCACTGATATATATATGAACGAGAACAAATGCAACTTACTTTCATTAGAATATTAGCAAATCAAACCCCTTATTACAAAGGACAATCTATAAAAGCTGTGAATAACCAATTTATAAAAATTGGCAGATAAACCAACAAATACATCATATAAAAAAATTAAGTAAATTTTGTTTAAGCCACTAGAAAAATGAAAAAAATAAATATTCTGAAGAACATAACAGAGCTAAAATCATATTACATAATGACATCCATCCCTAAAAATCATGAACCCTTAAAACTTTCCAAACTGATACAGATTAAAATCTTTGGTGATGAAGATATTCAATCAAGAACATGAAATGTTAATCCTCTGAACTCCCATAACCAAAGAAACCATCCTAATGAAATGGTAAAAAAGTTAACAGATGTAATCTGACCCTAAGTGATGACCGCTTTTCAGATTATCATATTCAATGGGCAAGCAGAGAAGTTCCACAATTAGATTTCATTCCCATGAAAAGTTACACACTCAGACACGTGACTGGGCAGTCAAGTGTCTGGATTTCTGAGTTGATCTGTAGTTCAATAAATGAACATTTTGTTTAGATTTGGGGAGAGGAAGAGGGAACAAATTAAATTATCCTCTAATTATTAAACTTGTTTTAAATACCATTCTTCTGATATAATTACTGGTCTATGTATGTTAATAGATCTATTAGTTGACCGAAGTTTCACTGATTTTTAAAACTTAGACTTCATTGGCTGTGTGTCTAATATTAATGTATTATTACTTATAAGAAAATAACTTTTGTAAATAATATGCAATTAATTTGCAACCTCCTTCAAATAAATTGCTAAATTTCTTATTATGTATTATATTTAATGAGCTCTTATGTTTCTGCAACTGAATGTATAAAGACATTCTGGTACTGCCACTGTATATACCATTACATCATTCTTTCGAGAGAGAAAATATACCATATTAGTTTCCTGTTTAAAGTCAACATTCTTAACTTCATCCTCCCAGATTCTCTTAAGTTTGTAAAGATTTTCTTAGAACTACCAAATGCTAAATTTAAATCTGTATTTTTGAATATTTTTTTTCACATGTTTCAATAATTTGTTGAAAAAGAGTCATAAGTTAGGATTAGCATTAGTAGAGGCATTTGATGCAAGAAAGCAAGCTTATGCAGCATCAGCCAAAAAAAAAAAAAAAAACATTTCCACTTCACCCCTCTGTTCGTTCGAAATACCTGTCCAGCTGAGCCTTAAATTTATTTAGGCTATCAACTTCCACAACAAGGGATGGAAGTCTGTTCCACCAACCAACTACCCGCTGGCTAAAGGCAAATTTCCACACGTCTATCCTACATCTGTCTTTTCTCAATTTGAATTTATGCCAGCAGGTGATTATTCTGAGCAAGAGGAAGAATCCCATCATGGGTTGAGCATTGAGCATGCTCAACCCATTCAAGGCTTTATACACCTCTATCAGATCACCTCGCTGGTGCCTAGTCTTCAGACACTGTAATTTGCAAAACTTAAGCCTTTCTTCATAAGAGCACCCCTTTGTTTCATTCACTAATCTTGTTGCCCTTCTCTGTACTCGTTCCAGCAGCTCTACACCCTTCTTGAAATGAGGCCTCCAGACCTGTATACAGTACTCTAGGTGTGGCCTGACCATTGCCTTATACAAGGGAATAATCACCTCCTTATCCCTGCTAGAAAGATTCCTATATATCATTGACAATACACCATGAGCTACTCTTGCAGCCCATCTGCACTGCTCAGAGAACTTCATATCTGCCTACACCTCCCGCCTCCCCCAGGTCCCTTTCATTCTCTACCACTGTCAGTGTAGTACCACAGAGTTGATACGTTGCTCTGGGGTTGCTGTTTCCCATATGTAGTACTTTACATTTGTCAATGTTAAACTTCATTTGCCATCTCGCAGCCCATCTGCTCAACCTTTCGAGATCCTGATTGCAGCAGCATAGTGTCAGTAGTGTCCTTGATAACCCTGCCAAAATTCGTATCGTCTGCAAACTTGGACATTAAGCTTGATATACCATCATCAATATCATTTATAAATACAGAAAACAATAATGGACCCAACACTGAACCCTGAGGGATTCCACTAATAACATTAGTCCACGATGAGCAGTGTCCATTTATTACCACTCTCTGTCTTCTCCCCCTCAACCACCCCTTTTATCCATAGGAGCAATTTGCCTCCAATGCCACACTGCTCCATTTTGTGCAGCAGTCTTCCATGTGCAACAGTATCAAAAGCCTTTCTAAGATCCAAGTATATAATATCAAAGTTATTCCCTGCATCCAGTTCTTTTGTGACTGCATCATAGTATCCAATCAAATTGGTCAGGCAAGACGTCACCTTAACAAAACCATGCTTTGTCTGAGCTACTGAAGTCTTATCTAGATGATCCTGCAGTGCTTCTTTAACCAGTGCCTCCATTAATTTTCCTGGAACAGAAGTTAAACTCACAGGTCTATAATTACTTGTGTCAGCCTTTGATCCACCTTTGTGAATTGGGGTCACATTTGCACATCTCCAGTCTGTGGGTACCTCCCATGAGTCCAAGGAAGCTCTCATAATTATGGCTAAGGGTTTGCTTACTTCCTTTGCTGCCTCCTTTAATATAACTGGATAGATCCCATCCACCCCAGGTACCTTTCTTGTGTTTATCTTCAACAATTTCTCCTCCACTTTACTCTTAAGTCATTACAAGATTCTCTAGCTTACTGCCAGAGTTGAATACACCTCTTTCATTCCCCTCGCTGAATAACTCCTCATGTGTGAATGTCAATGCAAAATATTCATTTAGTTTGTTAGCTACCTGAGCAGGATCATCAACAGTTGACCCATCGATATCCAGTGGACCAATCTGATTCAGCTCTTTCCTTCTAGAGTTTACATAGGTAAAGAAGTCTTTTCTGTTTTCCTTTCCATCCTTTGCCAAGGATTTCTCATAATTTGCCTTTGCCTGCCTAATCTCCTTTGTGACTTGGTTACAGACCAGCTTATATCTATCATAGGCTTCCATGTCACCCATTAATTTATATGTATCCCATGCATTTTTCTTCTCTGTCATATGTCTCATTAGTTCATCTGACATCCATTTAGCCTAAACCTTGAACAATATTTCTTAGTTGGTATGTAAAGCCTAGTAGCTTCCAAGGTAGGTTCTTTGAATGCTTCCCATTTTGAATTTTGCTGTTGGCAACGTCATCAGTTGGTCCCGCTGTATAGAATTTAAATACTGTCTCAGTCCATCATAGTTGCCTTTACGAAAGCAATAACCTTTCCCTTTACCCCTAATGGTAGTTACCTCTTTGAGTAAATCCAACTTCAGCACACTGTGATCACTGCCACCTAGTGGTTCATTTATCTGCAGATTCTTAATGCATGAAGAATCACTACTGATAATCAAATCAAGAGTATTACTTCCTCTAGTTGCCTCCCGAACATGCTGATGTAGAAAATAATCATCCAATAAATCCACAAAAGCCTTGCTAGTGTGTGAGTGACCAGCCCCCAAATTCCAGTCAATATCTGGGAAATTAAAATCCCCCATTATAAAACTCTCTGATTTACTGGCCCACTCTATTTCCCTATACAGTTTCTTATTATACTCATCAGAGTCATTAGGCCTATAGCACACTCCTACTCTCAATTTTTATCTCTCAATGCTTATGTCACACCAAACTGACTTGACACTGCACTGTCCAGCGATGTCGACTGGCTTGACTTCCTTGGATTTTATGTGTTTCTTAACTAATAGCATAACCCCTCCTCCCTTCCTATCCTGTCTATCGTTTCTGTAGATATTGTACTCCCCAAATTGCAGTTCTGTATTCCTTATATCTGGGTGACACCACGTCTCTGATATCCCAACAATATCTGCCTTTGATGTTTTGAACAATACCTCAAATTCATCAAATTTATTTACTAAACTCCTAGCATTTTTTTTTTTTTTTGGCTGATGCTGCATAAGCTTGCTTTCTTGCATCAAATGCCTCTACTAATGCTAATGCTAATGCTAATGCATTGGTGTACACGCAAGTATACATGCGCCTGTTTCTATTCTTAGCTAGCCTTGTCAATGATATATAGGAATTTTGCTAGCAGGGACAGGAATGTGATTATCCCGTTATACAAGGCAATGGTCAGGCCACACCTAGAGTACTGTGTACAGGTCTGGAGGCCTCATTTTAGGAAGGATATAGAGTTGCTAGAACGAGTACAAAGAAGCACAAGATTAGTGAGGGGAACAAAGGCATGCTCTTAGAAAGAAAGGATTAAGTTCTGCAAATTGCAGCGCCTGGAGAGTAGGCACCTACAAGGTGATGTGATTGAGGTGTATAAGGCCTTGAATAGGTTGAGCAAGCTGAATGCCGATGGGATTCTTCCTCTTGCTCAGATTAAGAACCTGAGGGGGCACAGATTCAAATTGAGAAAAGACAGTTGTAGAATAGATGTGCAGAAATTTGCCTTTAGCCAACGGATAGCTGATTGGTGGAAGGAACTTCCATTTTTTGTTGTGGAAGTTGATAGCCTAAATAAATTTAAGGCTGAGCTGGACAGGCATTTGGAACAAATGTAGGGGTGAAATGGGAAGGGTTTTTTTTGGCTGATGCTGCATAAGCTTGCTTTCTTGCATTATATGCCTCTACTAATGCTAATGCTAATTATGCAGTGAGAGCAAATAAACTCACCACAAAAGCAAGAGTAAAACCAAATCGATTCGATTTCCCTCAAGTTAGACCAGTTCTGAAGGCCAAAAATTTGATTGAAGGCAGTTAATATTCCCAAAAACAGTATCAGCAGTCCAAAAGAGAAAAAAAAAAAGTAGCAAAGGATTGACAGAATAGAAGAGGGAGAGGGGCTTTGCTCTTAATTAAAAAAGCACAAAATCGGAGGCAGTGCATCCAATTGACACGGGTGGCCAGTGCAATGTTGAGTCAGTTTGGTGTGACATTAAGTACTGGAAAAATGAAAATAGCAGTGTGTTATAAGCCTAATGACTCAGATGAGTACAATGAACAGCTATACAGAGAAATTAAGTGAGCCGATAAATCAGAATATCTTATAATGGGGGATTTTAACTTTCCAGACATTGACTGAACTTGTGGATTGGGCACCCACACACTAGCAAGGCTTTTGTGGGTTTATTGGATGACTGTTTTCTACAGCAGCATGTTAGAGAGGAAGTAATACTCTTGATCTGATTATTAGCAGTGGTTATTCATGCATTAAGAATCTGCAGATAAAAGAACGCTAGGTGGCAGTGATCACAGTGTATTGATTTGGGATTTACTAAAAAATGTAACTAACATCAAGGGTAAAGGGGAGAGGTTTTTGCTTTCATAAAAGGTAATTACGGTGGTCTCATACAGCTTTTAAATTCTATACAGTGGAACCAACTGATGATGTTACCTCAGAATTCTAATGGGAAGCATTCAAAAGATAAATCTATTTATTCTGTAATCAAGTCACAAATGAGATCAGGCAAGAGAAGGAAGATTATGAGAAATCTTTGCCGAAAGATGCAATGAACGGTCCAGGTTATGTCCATCCTTGCAGACCATCTGCATCCTTTCATGGTCATTGTGCACCCGCGAGACAATGGACTCTTCCAGCAGGACAATGAGCCTCCTCACAGAGCCGTGGTGACTAGGTCACTAGAACATGGTTCGAAGAGCATTCTGTAAATTTTACCACCATGAAATGGCCTCCCCATTCATCAGACATGAACCCTGTGGAGCATCTTTGGGATGCTATGAAAAAGTCCAATTTGAGTTTTGGATCCTCCACCCAGGAATGCAACGGAATTATGAACAGTAGTGTAGCAAGCAATGATGGAAATACCTGTGGAACGCTTTCGTGAACTAGTGGACTCAATGCCTTTCCATGCGACTGCCCTTATTCGGGTGAAAGGTTAGCCTACCCGTTACTAGGTAAGTATTCCCATGATTTCTGTCCACTCAATGTATGTTAGCACTGGGACCACATAGGTGTTTATGGCTTTAACTGCTTACCCTCTGTTTAGCTTTGCTTTGAACGGGCTTCTGAGTCACTGATGGTATTTTTTAGTCAGGCAGATCTTGATCTCGTTCGTTAGCTGCTAAGCCTGCATCATCTTCAGGTATTTATAGGTCTTTTCCACCCTATCATGGCTTTGATCTCTTTACCAGTCTGCAGCTGGTAGTTTCAGCTGACTAATTTCCCTGATGCAATCCGTAAGTCTTGCATTTGTCTAGACCTAATTCCATCCTGAATTCTTCAGTGATCCAGAGTAATTGCTGGAGTTGCTAGTCGGGTTGCCACGTAGAGCCTAATGTCATCCATGTACATCAGGTGGGAGACTGTGTACAGGTTTTTCTTTCCTTCTTTGAGGTTACTGTATATCCATACTTTCTGTTGTTGAGCATGGCAGATAGTGGGTTGAGTGCTAAACAGAACCACAGCGGGGTCAGGGCATCTCCCTGAAAGATTCCTCTCCTGATGGGGATAGGTATGGTTGCGATGTGCTCAACCTTGATGGTGGTACTCCATTTTGCCATGGATGCTTCTAGGAAGTTTGCCACTGTCAGATTGACTTTGTAGATCTGACTTGGTTTTTCTTTTATTTTATTATTAATCCTTTAATCCCTATATTCTTTTTTATTATTCTACTTTACAGAGTCATTGTGATAGTAATTTATAAATAATTAAAAGCCAAAAAGGTGAACATAAATATGATAATAATGGTCTTCGGGTTTCCTATGTGCCGAGGCATGTGCACTGCAAGGCCTTCACTATGCTGAGGCTGAAAATAAGTTGACTGCCAAAAGAATCAAAGCAAAAGAACTGAAACTTAAAATATTCTGGTGTATATTCTGAGAAACAGACTTTTCAGATTGTGATGTTGACGATAAACCTGACATTGTCATCCATTTAAACGCACTACATTCAAATCCAAAGATGGAAGTGAATGTAGTGCATTTAAAAACATGAATGATAGTGTTATTATTGAATTTATTTTTTGTAACACATAACCAGCCAAAATGTGCTGTACATTTTTTTTGAAGCAGCATATGGGATCGATCTTGCAATGTGCAAGCCTGCATCTTGAGTATGCTACCTCAGGCATAACCAACTGTACATTTAGAGATCAATTTAGAGATTGCTATACTCCATAGCCAAGTGGACAGGAGCGGGAGTGCAGTAGCACACGCTCTTTGAGTAGACCGGGGTTCAAGCCCCTGACTGCTGAATACAGTCGATCTGCCAACCCGCACCGGACCAGCGTGGCAGATTATGGTCCATTTCCCTCAGCATGAATTGTTGAGGAGGCTTCCATCCTGCAGTGGGTTGATAATGGCTGCACTTTACCTTTTTTTTTTTTATACTGCTATTCCCAACACATTTTGTCATCAGCAGGCACAAGAGCAAATTATTATGCAAATCATGAAATCAGCACCTCTGGCAAACAATGTTATCTTATGCGACACCTTAGGTGTTCTTAAACTGGAATTGGCCTATATGGCTGAGCTGCCCCTATAAAGTTTCTGGACTGGCGCAAGAAAAAGAAAAGAGGTGAAGGAGCTAAAAAATAGTTTTATTTTTTCAATCAAAATAATCAACACCTGATTGAATGCAATTATTACAGCATTCTAAAAGAATTTCTGAAAAGAGTCAGCAAAGACATCCAAAGAAATTATGTTGTTCAGCGGTTACATGTTCTATACGTCATCAACATCCTGAAATCTGTTTCCTTTGAGAGCACCTTGAGAAAGAGGAAGTAGTCCGCTTGTGCTAGATCAGAAAAGTAGGGTGGTCATTGATTTATACAATGCCATGTTCCATCAGAAATATCTTCAAAACAAGTGAGGAATGGATAGGGACATTGCCATGTGCAACAAGAACTGTCTGCCTTTCTCTCGAAATTGCAGCCGCACTCGGGAAATGCACTTCAATAGTCTTTGAAGCACGCAGAATGCAGCATTCACTCTCTCCCCTTCAGTTATAAATTTTTCATGAATCACACCGTTTGTCAAAAAACATTATCAGCATCTTTTTGATCCTGGACATCTGTAAACGAAACTTTTTGGGCTTTGGTGATGATTTTGAGATCCAGTGCATACTCTGACGCTTTACTGAAATACCCATCTCCAGACAATACAGTCGAGGAAATTAGGATTGTCTTGAGAAGTCTAGATGACGTCTTCGCATGATGACACTCTTCATTTCTTCTGCTCATCCATGATGCTGTGTGGCACAGATTTTGCACAGATCTTCCTTTTCCATAAATCTTCATGCAGAATTTGTCGAATCGTCTCCTCATTCATATGCAACTCATCAGCCATCATTCTGAGGGATAAACAACAATTGCCTGCCACAATTTCCCAAACTTTTGCAACTCTGTCCTCATTTCAAGAGGCTGACGAAGTTTTCAATAACTCAAGGCCACCCCTTGAGTTATTGAAAACATCCTCACGTCAATTTTTGAACCACTTTTACCATTCAAACACACTGATACGACTGCACGTTTCATCATCATAAACAATTTTTAACCTTTCATACGTTATTTATTATTATTAATCATGTCGTGATGACTTTCTCTAGGACCTTGCCCAAAACTGGAAGTAAGGCGATTGGCCGGTAGAATGTGGGATCCTGTTCTGGCTTGTCCGGCCCTTTCAAAATAATTTTCTGATTGGCTAGTTTCTAAGTCCTGGGGAAGGTGCCAGCAAGGAGGCAGGAGTTAAGGGCCCCATGAATGGCTTGGGGCGCAATTGCCACACCCTCTCTTTAGACCTCAACTTCAATGGCATCATGGCCCGGGCATTTCCCACTCCTCGTGGTGGCGATAGCATAACCAATTTCTTCGTTTGTGAAGGACGGTTCCATTGGGGGTTCTATATATAACTTGTTTTTTTTTTTTTTGCCTTACTTCCTTTTGGTATGGCAACTCACTCCGGTCTATATCCGGATGTGTGATGGTATCCAATATTGCATTGATTGTTTCCGCCCAATTACAAGTGGGGGTGTTCCCTTGCACTTCTATTGTGGTATAAATTTCTGGAGAGAGGATCTCGCTATTTATCATTTTACCAGACCAGACCCCATGGGTCTGGATTACCTTTGGTTTCGATCAGTTTTTCCCAGACTATTCTCTTCTGCAGCTGAATGTTATGATGGTAGGCTCTTCTTGCTTGTCTGTATCGCTCTTGTAGGTTGTGTATTTCTTGTTGGGGTCTGGTTGGTTCTCACCGGGCTCTTTGATATTCCTTTCTAGCTAGTTTGGTTTGCTGCTTCCAGTCGGTTTTGGTTTTTTTTTTTTTTTTTTTTTAGGAGCATTAGCAACTAAGGCCATATTGCTCCGGGATATGCGGTGGTCATTCCCTAACCTTTCCGCATCCTCCGTATTTGGTGGTGACGGGCTCGAACCCCGGTCTAATCAAGAAGAGTGTGCTACCACTGCCGCTCCTTCCCACCTGGCTACGGAGACGCCGCTTCCAGTCGGTGAGGGTTGCTGTCCACCAAGGGACATGGTATTTTTTTCTTTTTCAGGGCTTCATGGATGCAATGCACGATTTTATTATTTTTCCTTGCAGGCTCTCTATATGTTCTTCAGTTGTCAGATTTTGTAGGGTCAGTATGTCTTCGTTTATCAATTCCTTCTTTATGGTGGTTTCAAACTCATCCCAGTTTGCCGATTTTGTTTGAAATCGGAATTGGTCTGTGTTGTCATTCCTGGTGAATCTGGTTCCTCGTGTGACAGTGAATGTTATCGTATTATGATCGCTAGTCGTGATGGTTTGTTGGACTTCCCAGTTTGACTCTTTGCCCAACATTGGGGTTTGCTAGGGAGACATCTATATATGACATGCCATGTGGAGTTATGCACGTTGGGGGATGACCTTGTGAGCTTAGCATTTTCAGTCTGTGCATTATAATTACTTCCTCCATGATCTGCCCTTTGTCATTTGTCTGTGGGCTGGTCCATAGAGTTGAGTTTGCGTTCATGTCTGTTAGTATCAGAACGCTTTTGTTTTCCTGGGTGTTCAGTGTGAGTTCCAGGTAGTCTGTGAATGGTTGGATAGGATCTGCAGATTGCGAGCACTGGCAGTACAAGGATACTACATACATCTGGCCGAAGTTGCCCTCAAGGCAAGTACAGACTGCACGCATTGTACACAATGGGGTGACCTTAGTCACCATGATGGTTGGATCCGTTATAACTATGGCAACCCAGATCATTCTTCTTCCATTTTCACCTCGCCCCAATGTGATTAGGTTTGATTGAATGATTTGGTGGGTCAGGGGGATTCCTTTAATTGTTCCCTTATATGAGTAGGGTTCCTGTAGTGCCGCTACTTGTATGGATTCGTCTATTATTAGAGTTTTGGTCATGTCGTTTGTGACACCAATGGCTCTTTCGCAGTTTACTCGTAGGAATTTAAGGTTCCTTGAATTTCTTCTTGCTATGGTTCTGTTGTATTGTGTGTTACTCATAATCGGTTTTTTGTCTTACAAATTCAACTGCTTTTATGTACTCCAGGCATTTGGGATCTTTGAATGAGTGGTTATTGTTTCTTTTGTGTACAGGTGGGGCAGTTTGGTGGCTTTTCTATATTTGGACAATCTTGAGTGTTGTGTCCTTCCAAATACTCGAATACCCACAAACACCTCGCCGACGGTTTGTGCGTATTCCCTCCTCGGACAATTTCGGTAGGTACTAACCACAGCTGATCGTAAGCATTCCACCAGCCATGCCATTCAGATATGCTCTGACCCATTCATCTGGCCATTACAATTTGGCCTTTGTAAAGCTCGCTTAAGTCTGCTGCCTTTCCCATCTAAAGAACAAGAGTAACACTGATTAACGCAAATCAGTATCAGGTGTTTTCTTTATACAGTGTCCCAACCTGTGCACGCGCCGTTGTTCACCTGGAGTTGCTTCGATTTGCATAACGACTCACTGGTCAATGTTTTGGCTCATCGGTGTAAACTAGTACGTAATCAAGTCATAAAGGAGCTTAGGCAAGCAAAAGAAGATTACAAGAAATCTTTGACAAAGAATGCAAAGAAAAACAGCAGATTTTTTTACTTATTTAAACTCTAGTATCAACGGGACGAATTAGATTGGTCCACTTGACATCGGTGGTTCGACTGTTGATGCTCCTGCTCAGGTAGCGGACAAACCGAATGAGCGTTTTTTATCTACATTTACATACACGACCTGGGGTAATTGTGCAGTCAGATATGAAGTTTTCTGAACATTGCAGACAGGCTGCTACTGAAGGTCATAGGATCTTGTCAATGATATACAGGAATTTTGCTAGCAGGGATAAGGAGGTAATTATACCCTTGTGTAAGGCAATGGTCAGGCCACACCTTAAGTACTGCGTACAGGTCTGGAAGCCTCATTATAGGAACGATGTACAGTTGCTAGAACGAGTACAGAAAAGGGCAACAGACTGGTGAGGGGAACAAAGGGGTGCTATTACGAAGAAAGACTTAAGTTCTGCAAATTGTAGCGTCTGTAGACTAGGCACCTGTGAGGCGATCTGATTGAGGTCTATAAAGCCTTGAACGGATTGAGAAGGCTTAATGGTGAGGGGATTCTTCCTCTTGCTCAGATTACAAACCTGAGGGGGCATAAAGTGAAATTGAGGAAAGACAGTTGTCGAACAGATGTGTGGAAATTTCCCTTTAGCCAGCGGGTAGTTGACTTCTGGAATAAAGTTCCATCTGTCGTTGTGGAAGTTGATAGCTTAAATAAATTCAAGGAAGAAGTGGACAAACATTTGGAGCACATGGGTGAAATGAGGTTTTTTTTTTTTTTGGCTGATGCAGTATAAGCTTGCTTTGCTGCATCATATGCCTGTACTAATGCTAATGTGGGAACAAAATTCCATGGTAGGCCGGATTTGCGATTTCTACAGAGACAACAACTGTTTGGAAGAAAAGTAACGTCGAAAACGAAAAAGAAAGAGAAAATCCAGTTTTTTAGTTGCAGAGGAAGCAATATTTGTAATGTGGTTTATGCCAAGAGAGAGGTCAGAAGTCAGGGTAATCCCCAAGATCTTGCCTAGAAATCGGAGCGTCATCGAAGATAAGCACAGGAGCAGAACAATCCTTTTTGTGAGATATAAGACAGGACAAAGTTTTAGAAGGATTGAAATTAAGTTATCTTTACTCCACAGGAGATATAAGACAGGACAAAGTTTTAGAAGGATTGAAATTAAGTTATCTTTACTCCACAGGAGAATTACCTGGAGATCAGCATTTAAGGATTTAAGAGTGGGTTCTTGAGAAGCTGAAGCTGTTTGAGCAGGGCAAGGTTTCTCAAACTGGGAGGTGGAATGCAATGTGCTATCGTCAGCAAAACTATAGATAGGATTTCCAGTCAATTGAAGAAGGTCGGTCATTAATATAAAATGAGCTGGAGAAAATACAGAACCTTGGGGACACCAGCATTAGTGGAGAAGTTAGAAGACAGAGAGTGTCTACCATCACCCACAGTGAGTAGTCGGGGAGAAAACTGGATACCCAATTACAAAGAACAGCTGGCAAACCATAAGATGGAAGCTTATTTCGAAGACCTTTATGCCAAACACGATCAAAAGTCTTTGAAATGTCAAGAGCAATGGCTTGAATTTCACCAAACGTTTCCATTGAATTTGTCCATAGATGGATAACATAAGCCAGATATCACCAGTGGAACGACAATGACGGAATCTATACTGGCGATCGTTGATTAGATGAAAGATTTACAGATAGTTTAAGAGTTGGCGGTTAACTGATTTCTCCATTACTTTGGAAAGAGTAGAAGTAATCGCAATGGAACGAAAATTGGATGGAAGGGATTTGTCACCCTTCTTAGGAACTGGTGGATATGAGCAAATTTCCAAGCAGAAGGAAAAACACTTTTGGAATAAGAAAGTGAAGCAAGATGATACAAAACAGGAGTAAGTTCAGGGGAACAGAGTTTGAGAACAAGTGGAGAAATGCCATCAGGACCTGGAGCTTTCCTAGCATCAGATTCATTAAAATCCTTCTGACATCCGTTTGACGGAAGACCACAGGAGGTATTGAATGGAGTATACTGGGAATGGTTTGAGGTGATTTACCAAGGTCATCAATACATGAGTTGGAAGGAAAATAGGATACTAACAGGTCAGCTTTATCTTTGGCTGATGTGGCAACAGAACGATTTGGTTTTGATAGAGGTAGGAACAGAGACGGGCAAAAATTGCAGCCAATAGCTTTGGCAAGAGACCTGAATGCTCGGCTAGCATCTGGATAAGAAGCAAGTTTTCTACTCTTAGCCTGTTTGAAATCAGTTTGGACTGATTAAATACTGCTTTACAAAGTATAAATAATACTAATATTAATTTTTATTATTACGCAATGTCGCTTATAAAAATGTGGTAGTGGAAATATTTTATAATAAAAATTCAGAAATATTATACGATTTCAGAGAATATACGCTTAGTGGTTCACATTAAAAATATTATGTTGAAAGGGGTTCGCGATAAAAAAAATATTACGTTGAAAGGGGTTTGCGAGTCAAAAAAGGTTGGAAACCGCTGTGTTAAGGGAAGTTTAAACTAAAAATACCATTGGTAACACCAAAATTCGTTCCAATCAATCTTGCCCTTCTCTGTACTCATTGCAGCAGCTCTACATCTTTCCTAAAATGAGGCCTCCAGACTTTTATACAGTACTCAAGGTGTCGCCTGACCACGGCCTTACAATTGGGGACAATCACATCCCCACCAACAAAATTCCTGCACATCACTGACAAACACTATGAGCTGCTCTTTCAGTCTTTTTGCACTGCTCAGAAAACTTCATATCTGACTGCACAATTACCTCCAGTCCCTTTCATTCTCTACCACTGTCAGTGTAGTACCACACAGTTGATACATTATTCTGGGGTTAACGCAACCCATATGCAGCACTTGACATTTGTCAATGCTACACCTCAGTTGCCACCTCTCAGCCCATCTGCTCAACTTTTCCAAATCCTGTTGCAGTAGCGTATTGTCATTAACAACCCTGCCAACCTTCGTATCTTCTGCAAACCTAGACACCAATCCTGATATACTTTCATCAATATCACCGATAAACACAGAAAACAACAATGGGCCCAACACCGAACCCTGGGGCACTCCAACAACAACATTTGTCCATGAAGAGCAGCGTCCATTGATCACCACTCCCTGTCCTCCCCCACTCAACCATCCCTTTATCCATGGTAGCAATTTTCCCCTAATGCCACACTGCTCCAATTTGTACAGCAGTCTTCCATGTGCCACAGTATCAAAAGCTTTCCTAAAATCTAAGTATATGATATCAAAATTATTCTTTGCATCCAATTCCTTTGTGACCGCATAGTATCCAATCAAATTTGTCAGACAAGACTTCTATTAACAAATCCATGCTGTCTGAACTATAACTGTGGTCTTGTCTAGATGATCCTGCAAAGCTTCCTTAACCAGTGAGTCCATTATGTTCCCTGCAACAGAAGTTAGACTAGCAGGTCTGTAATTACCAGTGTTACCCTTTGACCCCTTTGTGAACCGGGGACACATTTGTGCACCTCCACCGAGTCCAAAGAAGCTTTCATAATTACGGCTAAGGGTTTGCTTACTACCCTTGCTGCTTCCTTTAAAAAATTCAATTTATTTAAGAAAAAATCAAATACATCTGAAATGAAATGCACTGTATACATTAAGCTTTTGTAACCTATCATTGTTAAAATTATAAAAAAATGCTGTACGTACATCTTCAAAATAGACAGTGCTTTCGTACATGATATAAGATTGAAATAAACTCATAGCATATAACTGCAGATCAAATATAAAAATATAAAAAAAATAATAAAAAGGAATAGAAAAACACCCATGGTCATTTAAAGCAGAAACACAGGGTAAAGTTTATTATGTTTCATATTAATATTATTAATATTATCTGGGGTCTCTTATGTGGGGTTTTGCTTCTTCCTCCCCTTCCTTTCCTTAAAGAAAGGAAGGGATGGAGAAGCAAAACTTAATATTACCACTGACTTGCAAACACTATTAAGTTCTACTGTAGCTTGATTTTTAAGAGCGGGATATAATCCTTCGTTTTTACATATTCGTTCTAAGTTATACACATTTTGAAACAGGCGGAGTCCCAATACATGTTCTGGCATTCAACAACCTCAGAGCACGATACCAAAGTTTCTAAATGTCAATGAAGTTTAAAATGCAACAATGGCTTCTCAGCCACCTCACCTTTCAAAAAATTAACAGAAAACAAACATTTAGAAAGAAAGAGCACGCGCAGTTGTTTGCAACAATGAAAAAAATTCAGTTACCAACAGAGCAACATTCCAGTATTCCATTTTAAAATCCCGCACTCAGTTATCGTGTTGTGCTGTAAAACAACACGGTCGAGCCTTCATGGAGTAAATCATCGCTGGACAGTCTCTGCGTCCCGCCTTTCCAGCGATAGTGTGGAACGCCTGAGACCATGATATCCAAGCATCAGGCAACAGACCAGCGTCATCACTCTTCTGCTCTTACAGCTCCTCAATTTTTGGCTAAAGAAGGCTATAGATTAGGACGCGTAATTGGCGAAGGATCATATTGCAAAGTCAGGTTAGTAGCAAGCAAAAATACATAGATGAAACTGTAATTAATAATAATAAAAAAAATAAACTCCCATAACACAAATTTAAACAAAATCCCCTAAAATTTCGATTATATATGACTTTCACCAGATGTGTTTTTCTTCAAAATTCAAAATAGAGTTTAATTCTAAATATATATATATATATATATATATATATGCAGGTGTATTCGAAATGACTGCACAGATTTAATTTTTGCGATTTATTGAACAAATGAAATTGCAATATACATTAAGGCCGACTTCTACAGCGTATTACTGTATATTTAAACACACTATCTTTTATTTTACAAAATACATAATGCGTACGCAGTGTCACTCAAACTGCCGTAGCCTAGTCAGGTCAGGCGCGCGCGGGTGCATAAGTACACGTGCCTTGAGTGACCGGGGTCCAAGCCCGTGACTGCTGAATACGGTTTGGTTTGGATTTTATTGGCGCATTAGCAACTAAGGCTATAATGCGCCAGCTGAATACGGTGCTGCTTCTTATATTCTGTCTATCTTGTGAACTCCTCTGACCGTTTGGTCGTCCTGGAGTATAAACAGAAAATTTATTATTATTATTTTACGATTGCGAATCCATTTTGATTCCTGGATTTACCGGTGATCCACCAAAAAAAAAAAAAAAAAATTTTTTTTTTTTTTCTGATTGCTCTGTAATAAAACAAACACCTATCTTTAAAATATACCCTTACACATTTCAAATTAGGCATGTAGATTTACAAAATAAAATTAAAATATTTTGTCCCGTCTGTCTATAGTCCGCTCGATACATATAGCATTCCGACTTTCAAGAACGCTAGGCGGGGGAGGGGAAGTCTAACAATTTACCTCTCAGAATAAGTATCACACTTAGTTAGCTTGTGTATCTTTTGTCATGTAACTCATTTGTGGTGCACATAATGAGCAGAGAGACCACCTCGCGAACCTCCACTGAACCTCTCCGCGGATCACTTTGCGCGATACTGGCGTGACAAAACAGTGTAAGCAGAGAATATGCAAGAATTAAAATAATGGACCACTAGAGGGCACTGAAGTTTTAGAGTTTTGGAAGCCGTGGGAAATGATTTAGGCGGGTCCTTATTCTGACGAACAGGTAAAATAACCCCAGGGACTCACATCTGGTGAGTATGGGCTTGGCACACCTAGGGTACTGAGCTGGATATCATCATTCTTCTCTTTCTTGGTGACTCCTTTCTACTTCTGATTCTCTCTTTCTCTCTCTCTTCCCCCCCCCCCTCCCAGGGTAACTCGGAAATTTTTTTTGGCTGGTACAGCATAAGCCCCAGGCTTCCTTGTACCATATGGCTAATAATAATAATAATAAAACACACTGGTTAAAAAAAAATAAATAGACTCTAGAAGCTGTGATCCCTCTATCAGTGGCGAAACTATAAATTGTGGTCTCGCTGGATTGCCGAGAGGCCACGTGATTTTTTAATAACAACAAAAAACCAGCCGTCAGGCCCTCTAACTCCTTGGCCCTCCCCTACCCGGTGGCGAACCTAAAAGTACGGTAGTTTTGTCACTGTTCTATTACAGAATATAAACGCATAATGGAGAGTGAGTTAGAGACTACTTTCACAATCCCACAACACAATCTCGTTTGGAGAGGTGTGAATTCAAATCCCCTCGACAACTGGACGAATTTCTATAGTCCTCTTCGACTGAGGTTGTAGTAAGCCGGTCTCAGGCGGAAGGGTAGAGTCTTCTTCGTGATTTATTCCGGGTTTTTCAAATGGCACAACGTGCATATCGACCAGTGCACACATACTTGATATTGATGAAGGTATATCAGGCTTGGGCGCCTCCGTAGCCAGGTAGGCAGGAGCAGCAGTGCGTAGCACACGCTTCTTGATTAGACCGGAGTTCGAGCCCGTGACCATCAAATACGGAGGATGTGAAAGGGTCAGGGAATGACCATATATCCCTGGAGCAATATGGCCTTAGTTGCTAATGCTCCTAAAAAAAAACAAATAACATATCAGGCTTAGTGTCGAAGTTTGTAGATGATACAGAGGTTGGCAGGGTTGTTAATGACAGTAATGGCAGTGTGCTACTGCAAGAGGATCTAGATAATTTGGGAACATAGGCTGAGAAGTGGCAACTGAAGTTTAACATTGACAAATGCAAAGTACTGCATATGAGTAGAAGTAACCCTAGAGAAACGTACCAACTGTGTGGTACTACACTTAAGGTGGTAGAAAATAAAAAAAGACCTGGGAGTAATTGTGCAGTCAGATATGAAGTTTTCTGAGCAATGCAGACAGGCTGCCAGGGCAGGTCATGGGGTTTTGTCAATGATATACAGGAATTTTGCTAGCAGGGAAAAGGATGTGATTGTCCCTCTGTATAAGGCAATCGTGAAGCCATGCCTTCGGTACTGCGTATAGGTCTGGAGGCCTCATTCTAGGAAGGATGTAGATTTGCTTGAGCGTGTACAGAGAAGGGCAACAAGATTGGTGGGGAGAATGAAGGGATCCTCTTACCAAGAGAGGCTTAAGTTCTGCAAATTCCAGCGACTGGAGACTAGGCACCTGCGAGGTGATCTGATTGAGGTGTATAAGGCCTTGAATGGGTTGACCACGCTGAATTCTGATGAGATTCTTCCATTTGTTCAGATTACGAACCTAAGGGCGCATAAATTAAAATTCAGGAAAGACAGGCGTAAAATAGATGTGCGGAAATTTGCCTTTAGACAGCGTTTGGTTAATTGCTGGAACAAACTTCCATCTGTCGTTGTGGAAGTTGATGGTTAAATAAATTTAAGGAGGAATTGGACAAACATTTAGAGGGAATTGTTTTTTATTTATTTATTATTATTATTATTTTTTTTTTTGGTTGATGTTGCATAAGCTCATACACTTGCTTTCTTGCATCACATGCCACTACTACTACTTCTACCGACATAATAAATTTCTTTGGATAGAAGTTACGCCTCGGAGCCCTTTCATTCCTTGTAAACCCTAACACGCAATTATCAGTGCAATTATACCTTCATGGGGCCCAAGGCAAAATGGAATTTGGGAAACAGCCTGGTTCGGCTAGAAGGGTGTACATTATGCAAATTCGAGTTGATTACATTGATTGGAATTACAAGAAATCAAAACAGATTGAAAATACAAAAAAAAAAAAAAAAAAAAACAGTGAATCCAGGGAAATCCTTCCACATAATAGTTATTGTTCGTGTTTATAGACTTCTATCAGGATGTCCTGTCTATAGCGCTTCGAGCTGCAGAAGGTTGAGGCATCAATTTCAATTCCCATGGATTTATACATTCCGAAGGTATTCGGCGGAAACACTGATCTAAGGTATTGCACGTTTTGCAGCCAAGATCGTGTACAAGGTGTTGAACAGCACAGAGTTCGTTCTGAGGTCCGAGGGTTTGTAGAGACGTCCCACATGTCAGGCGAATCCATTTGGCGGCACAGAAGTTGTGCCAAGGTGTGGAGATTCCTCTCTTTGATGATGGATTCTCAGGGCTTCATGCCATAGAGCACGCTCTTAGAGATGGTGAACTTGTAACCCATCTCCCTGTTTCACCATTTCGGGAGCCAATATTCAACCCAAGAAATCTCTTTAGTTGAGTAGAGGAGGCTTCTGACCAGAGTACCGAAGCGTAGAGCGGTATGGATGTCAATTTCCTTTGGACGTATTCCAAGAGGAAACCTCAAGGCCTAACACCGACCAATTCCTGCCGGTTTGCCCAAAGCGCCGCAAGCGTTTTTAGCTTGGCCATCTTGAGGTGGGCTTTGAAAGTAAGCCTGTCATCCCACTTCAACCCCAAATTCGTGTGAGTGAACCTTTGTAATGGCAGTCCCGTTGATTGTGAGCATAATTTCATTCATAGTCCTCCTTTTCGTAAAGGTCATCTGAAATGCTTTCTGAGGATTCAGCTTAAGACCTAGATAATCCTGGAGTTCAAACAATACTCTGATTTTCATAGGCGACTGCCTCAACTTTTGCTGGATCATCAAAGGTGAACTGCGAAGTGGTGCGTTATCCTATAGACCAACGGTTTACAACCTTTTTTGACTCGCGAACCCATTTCAAAATAATATTTTTATCGCGAACCCATTTCAAAATAATATTTTTATCGCGAACCCCTAAGCCTATATTCTCTGAAATCGTATAAAAGTGCTGAATTTTTATTATAAAATATTTCCAGTACTATGTTTATAAGCGACATTGCGTAATAAAAATTATTATTAAGTATTATTTATACTTTGTAAAGCAGTTATTGATTAATCCAAACTAGATTTTAAACAAGCTAAGAGTAGAAAATTTGCTTCTTGCCCTAATGTAGCCGAGCATTCTGGTCTTTCCAAAGCTTGGCCGAAATTTTTGCCCATCTCTGTTCCCACCTCTGTCAAAACCAGATGGTTCTGTTGCCACATCAGCCAAAGATAAAGCTAACCTATAAGCACCTATTTTTTTTCCAACTCATGTATTGATCATCTTGGTAAATCAACTCAAACCGTTTCCAGTACTCTCCATTCAATGAATTCTGCCGTTTTCCGTCAAAAGAATGTCAGAAGGATTTTGATGAATCTGATGCTAGCTAGGAAAGCTCCAGGTCCTGATGTTATTTCTCCACTTGTTCTCAAAACCCGTACCCATGAACTTACTGCTGTTTTGTGTCGTGTTGTTTCACTTTCTTATTCCAAAGATATTTTTCCTTCTCTTGGAAATTTGCTCATATCCAGACAGTTCCCAAAAAGGGTGACTTCCATGCAATTATCGTCCCATTGCGATTACTTCTATTCTTTCCAAAGTAATGGAAAAATCAATTAACTGCCAACTCAAACTATTTGGAAACCTTTCATCTGGTGAACGATCGCCAGTATGGATGCCGTCAGTGCGTTCCACTGGTGATATTCTGGCTTATGTACATCTATGCAAGTACTTCTACAAGAGACAAAAAAGCAATGAAAAAAGGAGAGAAAATGGAAGTGAAAAAGAATATTGACACTATCAAAGAAAAACGTTTAACGTGGTATGGACATGTAAAATGGATGCAAGAAACCAGATATTCAAATGCTATCCTGGAAAGGATACCTTCTGGAAGAAGGAGAAGAGTAAGACCTTAGAGGACGTGGATGGATGGAGTACGGAATGCATGACAGCCCGAGGTTTAACTAACCAATACAATTTGAACCGCACTTTATAGCGGGAAAAAATTCGTACCAAAAAATAACATGTAGGCTGACGAAACCTATTGTAAATGGAACCACTCCTCTTGAAGATGTGCATCTATGGTTAAATTCAATGGAAAAGTTTTTGGTGAAACTCAAGGCATTGGTGTTGATAAATCAAAGGCTTTTGATCGTGTTTGGCATAAAGGCCTTCTAAGTAAGCTTCCATCCTAGGGTTTGCCAGCTGTTCTTTGTGATTGGGTATCCAGTTTTCTCTCTGACCGCTCATTGCGCGTGTGATGATAGACGGCTCTCTATCTTCTAACTTCTCCACTAATGCTGGTGTTCGCCAAGGTTCAGTTCTTTCTCCCACTCTTTTCCTCTTGTATATTAATGGCATTTTTCTATTGACTGAAAATCCTATCCATAGTTTTGCTGGTGACAGCACATTACTTTCCACCTTCCAGTTTGAGAAACCTTGCCCTGCTCAAACAGCTTCAACTTCTCGAGTATCCACTGCCAAATCCTTAAATGCTGATCTCCAGGCAATTCTCCAGTGGGGCAAAGAAAACCTCATTTCAATCTTTCTAAAGCTCAGTCCTGTCTTATATCTCACAAAACGGATTCATCTGCTCCTATGCTTATCTTCGATGACACTCCGATTTCTAGGCAAGATATGGGGTTTACCCTGACTTCTAATCTCTCTTGGCACAAGCACATTAAAAATATTGCTTCCTCTGCATCTAAAAAACTTGGTTTTCTCTTTTGATCTAGGCGTTACTTTTCTTTCAAAGAGCTGTTCACTCTGTACAAATCGCAAATCTACCCTACCATTGAATATTATTCCCACATCCGGGGCGGTGCCCCCAAAACCTCTCTCAGGCTTCTAGATTCCATTCAGAAGAGGGCAATTGGGTTAATTAATGACTCCTCTCTAATAGAATCTCTCCACTCGCTGTCTAATACACGTTTTGTTTCTGCCGCATGTCTTTTCCATCGATAGCTACTTCCATGAGCACTGTTCTTCTGAATCGGCTTCTATAATTCCCACCCTCTCTTTTAAAGCGGTCCGAACATGTGATGCAACCAGCCAACATCCTTTTACTGTCCAACTTCAAACTCACAGAACCAACTTTTCTCCTTCCTCATTTATTCATTCAACTTCTGTTTTCTGGAACAACCTTCCTTAATACGTATTTCTTGAAAATTACAATCTAAATAAGTTCAAGTCTAATGTCAACAAGTATCTTCTTTCATATTTTCAACCCATGCATGGTATTAATACTATAAGTTCTAAAATAAAAGTACCTATACATAACGATGATCCTTAAGAATGAAAAAATATAGTATGGAAAACATTTATTTAAAAAAGGTTGTTTAGGAACATTTTTACTATTACTACCCAGGTAGTATGAATGCATCGTTTATTCATATGTCATATTGTGAATGAACCTTCAGAACGAGTGGCCGAGATATTGCACTGATTTGAATAAGTAACTTCACCAGACTAATGTTACTTATTCTCGGCAGATACCACCACCCAGATGGCACCGTTTCGAAGCTTGTTGGCTTACCCATCGGTAGTTGGGCAGGTACCCTGTTGTTGTAATAGTGACGTCCCGGTTATGAAGTATAACTCCACAATATGAGAGATACTTGATTGTGTGCATGGTTTAATCTTAAACTATTTCTTGACTAAACGTCCAAGAGTATGAAAAAGATTGTTTATGCATGGGTAATGCACTTCTATCATTTCTACTACCCAGGTAGTATGCATGCATGTATCTGATTATATCTCGCATTACCCATGCATAAACAACCTTTTTCATACTCAAACATTTAGTCAAGAAATAATTTTAGATATTTATTTAACATGATATACTGTAAGATAGTAAAGTAATTATAAGGAATTGTGGGGGGGGGGGGTTTATTTCCTTGGCAGTTCTTTACTTTTTATTTAATTTTATTTTACTTTCTTGTTTATTATTAATTATATTTTGTAGTTTACAATAGCAGACGCCATTACAGAATTTTTAGTGCGAACCCCCTGGAACACTTTCGTGCACCCCTGAGGGGTTCGCGAACCACCGGTTGGGAACCACTGCTGTAAGTTAACAATGAGGCAGAACTGTCCATTGGTGTTCCTGAAATTTGCTCGTAAAACAGATTGCCGTTAAAGGCAAAGTTATTTTTCAATAATTTTTCAGTTATTTTTCTCAACGCACAGATTGGCAAGATTATTCCAAAATGCAACATTGCATTTAATTACATGTTTGTATTCATGGTATATTTCCTGTATTCAAATTATTTAAGATGAATGCTGGTGAAAACACTTTGGAAGTCACGGGTTCGTATATTTATGTTACAGTTATGTAAAGTATCCAAAACTGGTAGATTATTAAATATTATTTTATTATTAGGCAGAAAAAAAAAAAAATGCCCAGGATGCGTTTAAGTAGTTCCTTTAATGTTTTTCCAGGTATCTGGGCATAACTGCTTCTGCAAGAGGTTATAAACCTAAAACTTACAGGGCAGGTGCTTTGTGAAATTTAATAATGAAATATACATATAGAAAATTACATTTATTTATGTTTAATTTCAATTTCTTGTTTAATGCCAATCACTTTTTGATAATGATACTGAGAAAGGAAAAAATGCGTTTATTAAGACTCTCACTAGACCGAAGCTTTTTCTTTAAAGTATTAGCATAAAAAAGCTTTACAAATAAAAGCATAATTATTGGAGGCTTTGTCTACAGGGGTAATAATAAAATGTACTTGTAATTTTTTTTTTTTTTTTTTTTTTTATGTAAACCCCAAACACGAGAGGAGTTAGAACCTATAGTACTTAGTACCGTGCTTGGGTTGGAGGTTGAGAAGACAAAAGAAGATATTTGTTGACATTGGACTTGAACTTCTGTAGATTGTAATTTTCAGAAAAGACATATGAAGGAAGGTTGTTCCAGAAAATGGTAGATGAATGAATAAATGAGGAAGATGAAAACTTGGTTCTGTGAGTTTGAAGTTGGACAGTAAATGGATGTTGGCTGGTGGTGGCACGTGTTCGGACTGTTTTGAAAGAGAGCGGGAATTATAGAAGCCAATTCAGAAGAACAGTGCCCATGGAAGTATCTGTAGAAGAGGCATGCAGCAGAAACAGAACGTCTATGAGACAGCGAGTGGAGAGACTCTTAGAGATTAGTCATTAATTAACCTAACTGCCCTTTTCTGAATGGAATTAAGAAGCCTGAGAGAGGTTTTGGGGGCACCATCCCAGATGTGGGAACAATATTCCATGGCAGGGCGCATTTGCGATTTATACAGAGTGAGCAGCTGTTTGGAAGAAAAGTAACGCCGAGAGCGAAAGAGAAAACCAAATTTTTTAGATGCAGAAGAAGCAATATTTGTAATGTGCTTGTCCCAAGAGAAATTAGAAGTCAGGGTAATCCCCAAAATGCCGACCGGGCTAGCCGGGTGGGTAAAGTGCCTGCCTGGCAACCCAAAGGTCGCGGGTTCGATTCCCGCCTCGGGCTTGGATCAAAGTACTGCAAAAACCTCGGGAGGTGCATTATGGCCACAGAAGCATATGCGCCAAACAACTACAAAAAAAAAAAAAAAAAAAAAAATCCCCAAAAGAGATATATCATTTTGCCTAGAAATCGGAGTGTCACTAAAGATGAGCAGAAGAATCCTTTTTGCCAGATACAAGACAAGACTGAGTTTTAGAAGGGTTGAAATCAACTAAGTTGTCTTTGCCCCACTGGAGAATTACCTGAAGATCGGCATTTAAGGAATAATAGCAGATTTTCGAGAAGTTGAAGCTGATTGAGCAGGACAAGGTTTCTCAAAATGGAAAGTGGAATGCAATGTGCTATCATCAGCAAAACTGTGGATAGGATTTCCAGTCAATGGAAGAAGGTCATTAATATACAAGAGGAAAAGAGTGGAAGAAAGAACTGAACCTTGGGGGACACCAGCATTAGCGGAGCAGTTAGAAGACAGAGAGCCATCTACCATCACCCTCAGTGAGCGATCAGAGAGAAAACTGGATAACCAATTACTAAAAACAGTTAGCAAACCATAAGATGGAAGCTTGTTTAGAAGACCTTTATGCCAAACACGATCGAAAGCTTTTGATAAGTCAAGAGCAACTACTTGTGTTTCATCGAACCTTTCCATTGAATTAGTCCATAAATGGGTAACATAAGCCAGAATATCAGCAGTGGATCGGCACTGACGGAATCCATACTGGCGATCGTTGATCAGACGGAAGGTTTCTAGGTAGTTTAAGAGTTGGCGGTTAATTGATTTCTCCATTACTTTAGAAAGAGTAGAAGTAATTGCAATGGGACGATAACTGGATGGGAGGGATTTGTCACCCTTTTTAGGAACTGGCTGGTTATGAGCAAGTTTCCAAGCAGAGGAAAAAAGACCTTTGGAATAGGAAAGTGAAAAAAGGCGGCAAAGAATAGGAGTAAATTCAGGAGCATAGGTTTTGAGAACAAGTGGAGAAATACCATCGGGACCTGGAGCTTTCTTAGCATCAAGATTCGTCAAAATCCTTCTGACATCCTTTTGACGGAAGACCACAGGAGGCATTGAATGGAGCGTGTTGGGAATTGTGGGAGGTGTTTTACCAAGTTCATTAATACATGAGTTGGAAGAAAAATGGGATGCTAGCAGGTCAGCTTTATCATTGGCTGAAGTGACAATAGAACCATCTGGTTTGGACAGAGGTGGGAGCAGAGATGGGCAAAAGTTGCGGCCAATAACTTTGGCAAGAGACCAGAATGCCCGGCTACCATTAGGGCAAGAATTGCAACTGCGCTTTAATTTTGGCAAAACTGTGGTGTCTAAAATATTTGTGAGCGAAAGATTTAGGATATATTTTTCAAGTAATTTTTAATTAAATCAGGAAACTCTTCATTCCACATATGGTAAGCTTCAACAGGTGTGTTGAGCTTACACGCCAAACATATACAATAGTCTAATAGAACTTTAAAAAAAAAAAAAAAAAAAAAAAAAAAAAAGTAGAATTATCCTAAACTTACATCCAAATGAAAGAATTTTCTTTAGGTTCAGAATGCGCCACAATACCCAAATGTCCAGAAATACCATAATTGGGATAAATGTAAGATGGTAAATTTTGTTCTTTACAAATGCAATTGTCCAAATCATAAGTGTCAGCACATAAATAAGTTTCTATAGTTTTATAACTGCAAGTTATTAAGCCAGGGGGTTTAGAATATTTATTCAGCAATACCCCGCATAGCACTGATATTTGGTACCGAAACTATTCAGTGTTATGAGAAACCGTGCTGATTACAGTATAATTATAATGGGCTTTAATTGAATGCGTACCAGAGAAACAGCCTGTAAACAAATTATAATAAATCTATAAACAATTTGCGCTTGATAGCCAATTAAAAGGATGTGAAATAAAATATATATATACTGCAAAAATTTTATTAATGAAAAGGTAACATCACGAGAGACGAGAAAAAAAGTTTACAAAAAGGCGGTTGGTTATTTAGGTCTTTCAATAATGAAGTCGTCTCTTCTTTTTCTCGATGCTACAAGTCTTTGTAGCATCGAATCCCATCTTGTAAAATTTGCTGTATCTTGATGCTACGTTCAACATTCGGATCTCCATTCATAATCGCCTCGCACAGTAAAAATGAGACCGCAACTGACCAACGAAACTCAATAATGAATAAATTGATATGACTGCATGAATCACAACTCGTGCATTACAGGTTATCTCATGCCTCATACACTAACAGAGCCGACATTAGACGTGCAACACAGCTATTCGTGGCAGCACGACCCATCACCCGTCAACCACACGTTCCAAAAGATCTGGGTTCAGTTCCTGTCGACTAATGATGTAATTTCTAAAGTCCTCTTCATTCCAGGTTGTAGTTAGCCGATCTCAGACGGAAGGTGTGATATTTTACCACTGAGTTAATACCGGTTTTTAAAAGCCCGCACAACATTAAAATCTACCTGTGAATACTCTTCTACAGACATAATATACTTACGGTTATAAGCGCACGCTTTGAGGCAGGTAATTTTAATATAGTTGGGGAAGGACGTTCCGTGGTATTTTTCTATAGAATTATACTTTTAGTAATGACCAACACTTATACCACGTATCTATTAAAATAGTTTATTTGTTAATAACTGAATCCTTATAGAAGCTTATGTCTGTAGAAATGAGCGCACACTTCTACAGATATAAATAAGCTTATAGTTATGAGTGCACGCTTGGGATCCGCTAATACCAATACAAATGACCTTTTGGCCTCGTGGAGAAGAGGCACTCAACCCCCCCCCCCCCTCCACGAGTTGCTGTCCTCACCACGAGGAGGTAGGTCTCTACTATCTAAAATGTCTTAATCTACAATCACATCTAGCAGAAGTAAGTTCACATGTAGTAATTACAAATACATGTCATATAAATGAAGATCCACCTCCTGAATAACACAATAAGCGATTTCAGTAGTAAAATTACAATTATCAATAGGATAGACGAAAATGAAACGACAAAGTCAGCAAAGCAAAAAGATTAGAAAGAATCCCAAACAAGCAAGCCTGTGCAGCAATAATCCCGCCTGAAACCTTTATCGTCGCCAACCAAGTACACTTCTTCGTGATGACTGTGTACCCAAACAATCCCCGCGTCAACGCGCCATGCCACAAGATCCGTTAGGCTTCTAAGTGGTTTCAGGAACATAACAATGAATTCTCCGTCATACCATGGCGGCCCACCTAGTCCGATATGAATCTAATTAAGCATGTGTAAAGTGTATCAGTTTTCTGACGGCACCAGGGGTTCCCCCCATCTCCACATTGTATTCTTTGTAAGTGACACAGAACGCTGGAAGTGGTCTGTTGTGTAGCGTTACGTTCTGTTGTTTCTCTGACCCTTTCGCCGTTGGGCCCCTATTGGGACCACCGTTGCCCACACTTTGCCACGAGGAGGCGGGTCAGGCACCCACTAGATCAGTGTTTCCCAACCTTTTTTTTTACCATGCCCCACCTAAGTCTTTCTAAAATTCTGATGCCCCCTATGTAACGTTGGGAAACACCGATATACATATTTTTTATATTCAAAAATTGAATTATTCCCTAAATGAAGCCTAATTACAACTTGTTCAGGACACAAAACTTAGGTTTTAGGAAGAAATCATTAGGAAATTATTAAGAAAAAAACAGTAAGTAAATTTTCAAAACATATAATGGACAACTAAAATTCAAGTACAAAATAATTTATATGAAAGATTTTTTTATAATATTTTAATTTTTAGTAATTATTATTTAATTGTTTAATAATTTCAACATTCCATGTGAAGTCACTTCTAGATGAGTGCACTAAATTTAGTGAGACCCTTGTGCTTGATGCTTGCCGCAGAGAGATTTTATATTGGGCTCCAATTTAGTCAGCTTCAGTCTCAAGTCTCCCCGTTTTGTGATATCCAGTCGATTTCTTTTCTTTAGGAAAAAATCATTTATGGCACTAAATCCACATTCAGCTAAATATGAAGATGGAAACGGTAACAATAGCTCTCTTGCAAAGTTGGTTGAATTTGGGTATTTAATTTCTGTTTCATCACAAAGCCATGCCATCGCTCCTTTTATATTGAATAAAGTTTTAACTGACTCATCATTTTGCATTTCTGAGAGTTCTTCTTGGTACTGCATTGATACATCAGACAAATCCACTAACATTGGTTGCATCATCCAGGTTGTAAAATCAATTTGTTTTAAATCAGAAAACCTTTCTTTTAAATCAGCGGACAGAATTTTCAGATGATCGACAATAACAAGTACAGCGGTATCAGTCACTTCACATTTTTGCAGCCAACGAAACTGTTCAAAATTTTTGTTACAAATATATTTTTGACATAATTCAATAAATGTAATGAAACCAAATATCTTCGCTTTTGCATCGACGAGAGTTTTATTTGTTCCTTGAAGTTGTTTATTTAATATATTTAGTTTTTCAAAGATATCGGCTAAATAACTCACAAATGCTTTACCATCGACCGTTAACAGATGCTTCATTTCAGGTTTGTCACTTAAAAAGTCACTAATAGTATCAAATAGTTCCATGAATCTTTTCAAGCAGTTCCCTTTCGAGAGCCACCTTACTTCAGTGTGAAGTAAAAGTCTCACATGGTCTCCATTTTGTTCTTCACAAAAAAGCTTGAAGAGACGCTCACATTTGGCATTAGCTTTAATAGCATTGACACATTTTATAACTGATTTTAGTACTTCATGAAGAACAGGCGAAATATTTTTAGCTACCAAGTTTTCCCTATGAATAACACAATGCACAAGAAGCATTTCTGGATTCTCATCTTTCATCAATTTTAAGCAGCCATTTTTCTTGCCCATCATATTAGGAGCACCATCTGAAGCGCAAGATGTTATATTTTTCATTGGTATATTATTGTCATCTAAGTAATTTTTTAGCTTATTATATATATCTTTGGAGGTAGTGGTGCTCTCTAATGATTTACAGAATAACATTTCTTCAGCAAAATTACCTTTATCAATATATCTCACATAAGTTATCAGTACGGCTTCACTGTCTCTCAAAGTTGATTCATCCATTTGCACTGAGAATTTTCTTGTTTTCAGCTTTCCAACAAGTTGTATTTCAATATCTTCACTCATTTCATCTATTCTTCTGCTAACAGTATTGTTATTGAGTGGCATAGCTTTCACGTCTTTGTCATCTTTTTCCAGAACTGTTTTAAGAAATGCTGATATTGATGGTTTGATTAAATTCTCTCCTATAGTATGATTTTTCCCAGATTTAGCAATGAGTAAAGAAATTTCATAACTAGCCTCAAGAGTACGATTGACAGTTGCAGTATGAGCAATAAACAGAGACTTTAATGTTGCTCTTTTTTCAAAATTCTTCTTTAAAGTTTGAAAGTAATCTAAATCTGAATTTACATGAGCATTATGTTTCGCCTTCAAATGCGCCTCAAGACGACCTCGCTTCATTGATTCGTTGGTCAAGCATTGTTGGCATAAAAGACAAAAAGGTGACCTTTGATCGTGGATAGCGGGTATGAAACCAAATTTTAAGTATTCCTCTGAATACTGACGAACTTTTTTTTTACTTGCACTACTCATTTTACTGCGCAACTGAAAGAAATAAATATAAGATAAATCAAAAACTAAAAATAAACTATGCATTAAAGTTAATTTAATTTTATTTTAATATATCAAAATTAATTATTAGTACGCTTTTTGAATGAATAATTCACACGAATTACTGAATTCGGGCTATTAAATCTGTGGTCTCTGTGAACAAGCAGATAAGTCTAATTTGTCAAAAATGAGATAAGTGCACTATAATAAAGTATTTATTATTTACTATTATGTGACACGCAGCTATCTTCGTTATTGTAGTTTTAGCGTGAGTAATAAATATTTGTATATTCGAATATATGCGTGTTTATATGAGAGTGTGAAGTTTATTTTTCCTCTCCTGCAAATTCGAGTTTTTGGACTTATTTGCTTATTTACTGAGACCACAGAAATACATATATGACAAATACATACCATTGTATATCACGGTTCTTCATTAATAATAATTCTGTGCGTGGACAAAGTAATTTTTATTTTAATCTGAGATCGTCAAACCTATCCAAATGTACAGTCACGATGCCCAAACGAGCGTTTGTATGAAAGGAATTACCTATTTCATATAACATGCTGAGTTTGCGGTAGGCTACAGTAGACAACCACTTTGCTTGCACATTGCATATGCCATAAGCAATCGTCCAATACAGTATGTACTATTCCTTCACTAGGCATAGTAAGCAATACTCTCCGAGCAAACTGTAGTTGATATTACTCCAAACTTTCAAGTGCAGCCCTATAGAAAGTACAACATTTAACGAATGCTTATTTAAAATTGAGATACCAACAATTCTTCTTTTGTACAAGTTAAATCATAGTAGGCGGTTGTTTTAAACTCTAGACGAGCAATTTTTGAATTGTCCCCCTGAACAATCAAATTGCCCCCATGTGGGGCGTGGGACCCACGTTGGGAAACACTGCACTAGATTATTTAAGTACTCTGGCAGGCTCCATTGCCTAATTTCCAAGAATTTCAGTGGCAAGGGCAAAAAAGGGGGGGGGGTGAACTCTCCCTCATGCTAGGTCACTCTTTCCTTCACCAAAACTGACATTTATACCCTTTTACCATAATTCCTAGTTCACTCAGTGCCCAGCCTATTCATTCTGTCTTTCATTCTACATTGCATCCCCTCGCTATTAGCTTACTGATATTTTTCAGCTAATCTGCTTCCCTTGCTCCCTGTACATCACCCTCCCCTATGTGGGGCCCCAGGTTCCTACACATGGCAAGGTAGTCCAGGGGGGTTTTGCCCTGTCAGGGCACAGAATACTGCTATCCTGACACTTTTTACGTCATCGTCTGGGCGTGGTGGGACACGTGGACAATTTTAACTATTGATTAATTGCTGGGGGACTGAACTGCCATTCTTTGGATAGTTCTGCGCATTTCGAATACTTTCTGTGTGAAGGATGTAAAGGCTTTATAATTGTCCTCTTCTATAAATATCTTTAAATACCTCAGCAAGGAACCGACGTTCTTCTCCCCTGGAAAGGGGAGCCAATCTGTGCTATTAGCTTTGTTCTGGCCATGTCATATATTATACTTTCATATAGAAAGTGTGTCCAGTCTTCCCTCTCACCATAGGTGCTGTTTGGGTAATCAGTCAGCCCTAAGGAGGTTAGTTTCGCCTTTAGGGAGCCGTGACCTGTCAATATAAAAGTTGTAAAAAGTTCAGGAGCATACCACTTAGGTGACTTTGGGCTAAACATTTTACCACCTGTGGCAGAAACTTTTTGGTAACCAAACCTCTGGTTTCCTGCTCCCACTTAGTTTGCCATAGCTCATGGAGCTTTGTGGCTATTCTTTTTCTTTTAGCATTGAAGGTGTTAGTTGTATCAAGGGCTATTCCCAGAAATTCTGTGGGTGTGCCCTTTTTAAGTCTATAATACAAGCCTCTTTTGGCTACTTCTAGGTAAAGTGGGAGAGTTCCGGCCAGCAAATGTAGCGCAGGTGTGCTTTAGGCGATATTTTGAGCATGTGCATTTGTGCCGACTCCTGCAGCTGCAAGAGGGCGGTATTTGACCTTTGCTCTACAACCACTAGCGTGTTACCTTTTACAAGGAAAATCATGTCATCTGCAAAGACCAGGCTTTCCACGGGGCCAAGATCCAAATCCAGAAATTCGTCTAGAACAATTTCCAGAAGGGCCAAGGATTGAACCCTGCGGGCATCCTTTATTCACAGGGCGTGTCAATTCCTGGAACCTTGTGCATATTGAGACACTCCTATCTGTAAGGTAGCTGTTTATTACCTTATAGAGGTTTTGTGGGGCATTTGCCTGGCGGAGTCTCCTAAAGACACTAGGCCAAAAGAATGAGTCAAATGCCCCAGAAAAGTCAATAGAGACTGCTAGCATATATTTATCCTTTGAGTTTTTAACTGTTGTCAGTAGGTGGTGCATGGCATCCTCCGTAGTTGCTATGCTTAAAACCATACTGACTGTTGCAATGTAAACCTGCTTCCGTGTAGCATTGAACTAATCTACTATATACATTAGTCTTTCATATATTTTCCCTAGTACAAGGAGTAGGGCTATTGGTCTATATGATTTGGGATCAGTAGGCGGTTTCTCGGAGTTTGAGAATTAATCTTAACACATCTTTTTTCCATATTATTGGGAATATACCTTCTGTCATACAGTTATTATATAGTGCTATTAATTTGTCTGGTGATATTTCTGCTAATTTTTTGATAATCTCAGCCTCTAAGAGGTCAACACCTGGGCATTTATTGTGTTTGGTTTTAGATAGTGTATTTCTAAATCATAGGCTCAATATTGGCATTTTCATATTCAGTGTTTTCTTTTTTAATGTCTAGCTGGGTGGGGAATGATCCCCGCTTTCAGTCTGACTAATACTGTCTAGGATGTTATTTACAGAATCCGCCCAACACAGGGTTGGGATTCCACCTGGTTAGACAGTAGTTTCCAAGACTGTTTCCAAATCTCCTCTTGGCAGCTTGTCGGTCACAATTCTGTAGACAACTCCCCAAGGGTTATTGTTTCCGGTAGTTCCCACTAAGTGCTTCCAGCATTTCTTTTTCTTGTCTCTTATGAGGGCTGTATACTGATCCCTGAGAGTTCTATAAGAATCTCTCAGTGCATCCACCTCATTTTGCGGCCAAGATATTCTGGCTCTTCGAAAATTTCTCCTCGCCTGGTGCACATTTCTTCTGAGTATAGTCAGTTCAGGACACCACCAGGGGACTGCTTGCTTCCTCATTTGTTTCCCGTGGAGTAGACAGGTTTACTGTTTTTGTTAAAATGTTTGTCATAGTCAGTGCTTGTTCGTCCGGGCTACAGCTGTCTGATCTAAACCACTCATTTTCCTGTTTTTGTAGCTCAGCTGCTGTATGTTCTGCGAAAATCTGCCAGTTTGCCTTTTTAATGTTATATCTTTTAATATCCAAAAAGGAGTGTTAGGTTATTTGTAATTGCCTGTTTAGTTTTAGGGTGAAGGCTCTATGATCTGATGAGATCCAGGCTGGCTGGACACACCAGTCTAATTTTACAGGCTACTGAATTGGTGGCAAGAGTGACATCAATGTCACTGTCCCACGTGGTACTGCCAAAAGTTGGTAAGTTGTTAGGTTGATTTATCACTTGAAAGGGTGAAGTGGCTATAAAACCTGACAATACTTCGCCATGTGTATGCCTGCTCTGTCTTCTGTACGGCTATACCATAAAGCGAATGGATCGGTGAAATGGGAAGGTTTTTTTTTTTTTTTTTTTTTGTGGCTGATGCTGTATAAGCTTGCGTTCTTGCATCATATGCGTCTACTAATGCTAATACTAAAAAGCTGGCCGGCAGTTGACATCAGCACACACTATGATATTTGCTGTAGGTAGATATTCTATTGTAGATAAATATGTAAATATTCTATTGTAGGATTTATATCTTCACCAGGTCTGGAATAAAGTGAGATAACATAGAACTGCCCACAACACTAGTGATATGAGCACACACTGCCGCTGGGGAGCAGAGGTGACCCACCTTTGTGACTGTAAGGTCAGTGTTTTTAACTACTATTGCTGTAGAGGGGACATACGAGGTGTATTCTATGATTTTGTAGTTTCTTAGGTATCCTTGAACTCTATTCATATATGTTTGTGTGTGTGTATGGTTCTTGGAGTACCAAGATGTCTGTCATTTTCTTCTAATTTGAGCTTCATCTGATCTACAACAGCTCTTGCTCTTCGAGTAAATAAATTTTCTGTTTATACTCCGGCACGACAACCAAGTCAGTAGAGTTTACAATAAATCGTCAATACAAATATTTATCGTATTTAGTAGTCACGGGCTTGAACGCCGGTCCACTCAAGGAACGCGTGCTATGCACTCTCGCTCCTGACCACTGGGCTACGTCAGGCGCAGTATTCAAACGGACGTGATTTAGAGCCCTAGTCACGTTTATATTTTCAATTTGGCCCATAATTGGTCCCAGATTATATAAGTTTTACAATTTTTTTTACAGCAGGGGCATTTGTCATCCCTGATGCTGTGTGCATAGTCAATCAGCTCTGCTACCTTGCAAGTAGCACATTTTGGCTGCTGAGACTTATTTTTGTAACTTTTATAATCGTGGCCAGTGACTACACAATGACCACAGACAGCTTCTGTTTAACCGCAATCCCTAGCAGTATGACCATACTTATGACATTTAATACATTTTTATATGAAGAAATGTTCCTTGAATCTATGGCTGGTCCAGCCAGCATGGATTCTATGTTGTTCCTGCAGTGTCATCCATATTTTAAGTGTAATTTCTGCTATTATGTTAAATAATCCATTTCTTTTGCTTTTGGTTCTTCTTTTTAGAAGGAATTCAGCAGAAAATTCATCTATTGTCATTATGCTACTGAAGTTTTTATAATGAACATCCATCATTAAGTCTTCTTCTAATGTTGCCTCTGGAAAATCAAAAATTAAGATGTGAGGATTTTTTCCTTTTGGCTTTCTGTTTTAAACCCAAGTTTTGTGACTTCAGGTGCATGTTTGAGACTTACTGGGAAATGACATTCGATGCTACGACACTATCCATCTGACAATATGTGGCAGGTGTACCATCTACTGGAAGTGGCCCACCTTCCCGTGGTCCACGAGTACCCAGAATCATATCTCCTGGTGACTGATGCTTCTGGGTAGCCAAAGCGGGCCAGAACATTACAACAGAACACACACAAACCTGCAAATTTCTGGCCCTTTTACAGTGGTTCTGTTCTCCACAGAGATACGAGGCGAAGTTGAATAGACGTTCTAGGAGCCGCCTCTTACATAAACACATGTCCACATGACAATATGTGACAAAAAAAAAAAAAAAGGCAATATGTGGGAAAATGGAACTTTTTGAAACTCATCTAATTCTTGCCAAGAATTGGTTTTTACCTCGGTGGGATCACTGTGGTAATGATTGTTACTTAATCCAGTCTTATTGCCTTTGAGGAACCAATAAGAACTTAAATACTAATGATTGTACTATTTTTACCTCAGAGAGGATGAAGTAGATTTTATGTCACAAGCCTTGTGTTCCCTCAGTGATGACACTGTGGCTGAAGCGACAGATCTCTTAGGATTATATAGTTAATACGTATTGAGTACAGTATTCTCTTTAATTTTAAATTAATGAAAATTGGCGGATATTATTATTATTATTAGCCCTACGGTACAAGGAAGCCTGAGGCTTATGCTGCACCAGCCAAAAAAAAAAAAAAATAATAAAATAAAATCCTGAGTTACCCTCAAGTAGAAAGGAATCACCAAACAAGAGAAGAATGATGATATCCAGCTCAGGACCCTGGGTTTGCCAAGCCCATACTCACCAGATGTGAGCCCCTGGGGTTATGTAAGACACCAACTTGAAATTTCACCTAGTGGATGACACCACGGTCATTTGGCTTTGATTGTTACGAGGATCTGGTGATCTCTAAAATACCTCAGCAAGGGAGCTGTAAGCAAGACTGTTCTAATAATAATAGTATATATGTTTTTCCCTCACTGATAACGAAGTGGGCTTGAACACTTCCCCATAGGAATACTATGGTAACACCTAGTGAAACAATAGTAATGAAAAGAAATGGATAAAACAGGTAATTTTTAATTGAATTACATAAGTGGGGCAGCTTTATATGATGATGAATGAATGCTATAGTAGAAATTAGAACTTTCTAGGACAAGTATTTATTGTAAGCAGCTTGACTCTGTTATGTTACCTCAGGAACAATTTAAGGGACATGATAAGTGCTTGTGTGGATGGTTTCACCTGAGGGGTAACACCGTGGAAGTTACAAGTTAAATTATAGTCAAATGAACAATATACATGCATAGTGGTTTGAAAGGGATACTGCATATTTGTGTCTGGCTTTTGTGATGTACATAGTATTTCTACTAATGACTACGTAAATAAAAAATTATGACTCTGGAAACAAGAATTTAAGGAGTTTCTTTCTGTGTTCTGGAAACTTTGGATGGAATTTGGGGTGAATGCTAAAGTGGAATTTAATGATATAAACCTAGGACAGTGGTTCCCAAACTACCGAGATCTACGGACACTATTAAAATTCGAAAAAAAAAAAAAAAAACTTCACGGACCCCCTTCAAAAATCAAAAAAAGTTTTTTGATTTTTGTGTGTGTATACAGGGTGATTCACTACCAGTGAAACAAATTTGCAGGAGGTGTAGGGGGCACAAAGACGAACCGGAATTACATAGCATTGCAGGGTCCGAAATGCCTTCGTCATGCGGTAGAGGACGTTGAACGGGAAGTCGCGTGAACAGCGATCCCGCTGGAAGTCAGCATTTGCGAACCGGTTCCCGAGACAGTAGGATGGACGAGTATTCAAACGTTGAACTGGCCGACATGCACCTCGCGTATGGAGCTGCGGACTGTAACGGGTGCGCCGCTCTGCGCTTGTACCAGGAACATTTCCCGCACAGGCGTGCTCCTCATCATACGATTTTCGCACGTGTGCACAGAAGGTTACGTGAGACTGGTTGTTTCACGAGAGGTGCCATGAATCGAGAGCGAACGACGAGGACGCCAGACAATGAGGAAAATGTCCTACGTCTTGCAGAAGGCAATCTGAGTACGAGTACTCGAGCGATAGGCCAACGATTGGGTATTTCCCAATCCACTGTATGGAGGATACTGTCAACAAACCAAATGAGTTCATACCATCTGCAACGCGTCCAATCATTGGAGCCTGCGGATTATCCACTCCGGAGGACTTTTACTATTTCGTTTCTTCAACAGAAACGGTTCGGAAATGCTGACTTCCAGCGGAATCGCTGTTCACGCAACCTCCCGTTCAACGTCCTCTACCGCATGACGAAGGCATTTCGAACCCTGCAATGCTATGTGATTCCGATTCGTCTTTGTGTCCCCTACACCTCCTGCAAGTTTGTCGCACTGGTAGTGAATCACCCTGTATATGTATCAATACTGGGTTTTCTGAAAAGAAAATGCAAAGTTTTAAGTTTAAAGCAACTCAGCTTTATTCTTATTTTTACATAAACATATAATAATAACTATATTTATCATCAATTTGCTATACATAGAACGAATAATTTGACCAGTTCCAGGGGGTACATTTCGCGGACCTCCTGGAAATGGTCTACGGACCCCAGTTTGGGAAACTGTTCTAGGACAAAAACTTTTCGAAGGTAACTTGATTCTGTTGGGTTACCTGAGGAACAACACAGTGGACATGTCACACGCCAGTGTTGGTAGTTTTCGTCCGAGGGGTTACACCGTAGATTTTACAAAATACATTATCGTTAAACGAACAATATATAGTGATTTGTAAGGGAAACAACTTATTTATGATTGGATTTGGTGATGTAAACAGTATTTCTGTATATTGATTACTGGACTCCGCTGTAAATGGTATTTCCGCATATTGATTATGTAACCACAAGATTATGACTCCTAGAAACAAGAACTTGGGTTTCTCATTGTGTTCTAGAAACCTTAGACGGAAGTTTTTATCATTCTCCAGTGAATCACTGGAGGTCTATATAGAAAATTTAGAGTATTAGAAATAGATGGAGAACCGAGGAATAAAAAAATACTAGGATGAACTTTATTAGTTCCAGATCTTGAAAATGAACTTACAAAATTTCTGTTAATAGAGTTTGGAATAATATTTCTTTATACGAGAAGGATTTTAATAATCAAACCCAATCTGCGCGTGGTTTTTGGTGTTTCTTCCATTTGAGACTACACCAGACTATGTATAAAAAAGTATTCTGACAGGTACTTTCAATCTGTGAAGAGGACTGTGGAAGTGGTCTCATAATGGCTACCTTCCACACAGTATCCTTTTTACAATTAACTAATACCTTGTTTACTGAAATTTACTTTCCGTGGATTTCGGAAGCTTCCAGATCCATATCTTCAACTATTAAACTAAATTCTCAATGGTACTGAGTAAACTATTCTAATTACACCACTAGTTGGGTTTTTTTTTTTTTTTTTTTTTTGCTGGCTTCCAGGTTTGGGCAACCCTGGAGCGGGATTTCAAGCACCCATCGATATTGCACTACATCCAGTGGGTGCGGGATATGTGCTAAAATGCACAAACAGACGATAGTAGACCCGGCCTGCCGCTCCCTGGTGGGGACGTAGCCTGACACTAACAACACAACACACAAAAACGTTTTCAGGCCCGTTTCGTGGAGATTCTACGTCATCATAAGTGAACAATACGGAGATAGCTCATGCCTAAGAGCCACCCCGACACACACACACACACACACACACACACACACACACACACACACACACACACACACACACACACACACACACACACACACACACACACACACACACACACCCCTGCGTAGCCAGGTGGGAAGGAGCAGCAGTGCGTAGCACACGCTTCTTGATTAGATAGGGGTTCGAGCCCGTCACCACCAAACACAGAGGATGCGGAAAGGTCAGGGAATGACCACCGCATATTCCCGGAACAATATGGCCTTAGTTGCTAATGCTCCTAAAAAACAATTAACAACAACAACACACACACACGACAATATGTGGGCATTGCTGGGCACACTGTGCTACGAAATGGTAGCATTACCACAGGATTAGCATTATAATTAGTTAAGACATATGATGCAAGAAAGCAAGCGTATCAGCTTATGCAATATCAGCCAAAAAAAATCCACACAACCATTCCCTCTAAATATCTGTCCAATCCCTCCTTAAATTTATTTAACCTATCAATTTCCACAACGACAGATTTAAGTTTGTTCCGGAAATTAACCCCCCGCTGGCTAAAGGCAAATTTCCGCACAACTATATTCTACATCTGTCTTTCCTCAATTTGAATTTATGCCACTTAGGTTCGTAATCTGAACAAATGGAAGAATCCCATCAGAATTCAGCGTGCTCAATCCATTCAAGGCCTTATACACCTCAATCAGATCACCTCGCAGGTGCCTAGTCTCCAGCCGCTGCAATTTGCAGACTTAAGCCTCTCTTAGTAAGAGGATCCCTTAATTCCCCTCACCAATCTTGTTGCCCTTTTCTGTACACGCTCAAGCAAATCTACATCCTTTCTAAAATGAGGCCTACAGACTTGTACGCAGTACTCAAGGCGTGGCCTGCCCATTGCCTTATACAAAGGGACAATCACCTCCTTTTCCCTGCTAGAAAAATTCCTGTATATCATTGACAGAACCCCATGACCTGACCTAGCAGCCTGTCTGCACTGCTCAGAAAACTTCATATCTGACTGCACAATTACTCCCAGGTCCTTTTCATTCTCTATCACTGTCAGTGTAGTACCACACAGTTGGTACGTTCCTCTGGGGTTACTTCTACCCATATGCAGTACTTTACATTTGTCAATGTTAATCAGTTGACACTTCTCAGCTCATCTTCCCAAATTTTCCAGATCTTGTTGCAGTAGCACACTGCCAGTACTGTCATTAACAACCCTGCCAACCTTTGTATCATCTGTAAACTTCGACACTAAGCCTGATATTCATAAATATACAAAACAACAGTGGACCCAACACCGAACCCTGTCCGATTCCACTAATAACATTAGGCCACGAAGAGCACCGCCAATTGATTACCACCCTCTGTCTTCTCCCACTCAACCATCCTTTCATCCACTGTAGCAACTTACCCTTAATACTATTCTGCTCCAATTTGTACAGTATTCTTCCATGTGCAACAGTGTAAAAAGCTTTCCTGGCATCCAAGTATATGATATCAAAATTATTTTTTGCATCGTTCCTTTGTAACATCATAATATCCAATCAAATTTGTCAGAAAAGACTTTCCCTTAACAAACCCATGCTGTGTCTGAATTACTGCTGCAGTCTTGTCTAGATGATCCTGCAATTCATCTTTAACGAGTGACTCCATTATTTTACCCGGAACCGAAGTTAAACTAACTGGTCTGTAATTACTCGTGTCACCCTTCAATTCCCCTTTGTGAATTGGGAGGTTACATTTGCACATCTCCAGTGCGTGGGGACCTCCCCTGAGTCCAAGGATGCTCTCATAATTATGGCTAATAATTTAGGTGTTTCGAATGCAAAGCTAATTCAGTGTGCGTGTGCACGCGGAACCAAAATCAACTTTATTATATAGTGGAAATTCTGGCATTCCCATAAGCGACAAACATCTATGCTTACAAACATGGATGCATAAGATATCGTGTTAAGGTTTTTTTTTTTTTTTTTTTTCCCTAGACAGATACAAATAATGGATGGAAGTTGCACCAATGCTGTTAAACGAACAAGGTCAAAATATGTTAAAGACGTAATGTTGGACGGACAACTTGTGTAATCGAGACCAGCTAATATCAGTAAAATCAGAAAAACGCTAACTCATTGATTTTCAGTTGTACAGGATCTGTGTCCTCATTTTAAATTAGATTTTTTAAATCAATCTAATATTTCAAGCAATTTTTTTTTTATAGTTTTGTTAATGGATTTCACTCTGATTAATATTACGGAATGCAAAATAATGTGATATTCTTATCACAATTTATTTCAACACCGTTATGCCATTAATAATAACTGCAATTTCCTTCACTGGCAGGGAGGTTGACTATGCGAATCGACATTTCGCTGTCAAGATTATATCACGGGATCAAGCTTCTAAAGATTTCCTTCGCCGTTTCCTTCCTCGCGAACTTGCTATTCTACCTGAACTCGACCACCCCAACATCGTTAAGATTTATCGAATTGTGGAATTCCCAGATAGCGTCTACATATTTATGGAACATGCCGAGAGAGGCGATTTGTTGGAGTACATCCGGGTAAGTAATTCCTACATACTATGTCATTTAAGAATCAGTATGTATATCAAAAGCTCAAAACGTTATTTCCTTCAGTCGACACGCATTTATTCCGCCTAACAATATTGTATATAATTGAAGCTGTATGACAGAACCTACAAAATTGTTGATATTCCTCTAACAAATGTCAAAATATATAGAAAATATATTCGAACATATTTTAGAATATGTGAAATACATCCAACTCAATGTTGAAAGCATCTACTGCCAATACACGGTTGGTCACGAGGTTAGAAATTCAGAAAGGAATGCGAAGGAGGAAACTGCACATGAAAACAAGTTGTATCCAGCTAGGCTGTCAGTATTTTCCAGAATTTAGCCGTGCAAAGATACTAGCAGCGGACGCTTTCAGCATCTTTTATGAGTTAAATCTATTGAACATGGTCCAAGTTGTATTCAGTGTATTTTCTGTATGTAAGAGGGTGGTTGAAGGTTGTTTATTTATCTGTGCAATAAATAAATTTATTTATTTAATTACTTTGTTTTATAAAAAAAAAAACATACATACCGGATAAACAACAATCTTAGTATGGAGAGTCTTATTGTTACTAGCCTACTGCTAAACCAATTAACCTCACTTGTCAATTTTGGCACCTTTCTTTTGGGAAACTTTTCCACTCGTATCCTCGCGGTAGCGCAATGAATATAACCATCGTCCTCGCCACACCGGGCCAAAAAGATCCCCAGTTCGAATCCCAATAATGAAGCGAAGAATTTTAACTAACGGGCCTTTGATGTGAAAACATCAAAGCAGCACCTACTAAATTTTTCGTACTGAAGTAAAACCGATTGATAACGAAAATGAGCGTCGGAAATGACGCAAACTCAGTCACTAACGTTGATTCGATAGAGTAAGCAGCGGGCGTGAGCATAAAACGCTACGTCTCTCACAGCTTCGGTTCTAGCTGTTCGATTTTAAAATTTTAAACGGTTTTCATTTTCGTCAAAGATGTTTTCACATAAAATAAAACACCTTTCGTGTGTACAGGATACGCACTTTTTTTTTTTTTTTTTTACAACGTGGCTGAGTTCAACCTCAAGAAAGGGTTCCATGTTTCCAGGAAACTGATTGTGTGTATTCTGAGGTAGATTTGTCTGTTTGCTAGCAAACACGCAATTTAGAGATACAATACACTGACGCCTCATAGCCTTAGTTGCCTTGGCCCTTTTCACGCGCGCACGCACAAACACTTCTACTCTTTTGAAGAGGCCTGGGTTCGATCCACGTCGAAGAATTTCTAAAGTCCTCTTTATTCGAGACTGTAGTTAGCCAATCTCAGCCGGATGGTGTAGGGTTTCCTTCGTGAGTTATTCGGGGTTTATATATGACTGTATGTGTTCAAAGAAAGTACATCGCCCAGGAATTTAACATTTTTATCCTTTTTGACGATGATATGTTACATTAATGACTAGCATCACAAATAGCTACCAAGCTTTTCATACCAACTAAGAAATACAGTACTGTTCAAGATTTAGACTTAAATGGATGTCGGATGAACTTACGAGACTCGTGGCATAATGGATGCCAGTTGAACTGATGACACTCGTGGCCTAAACAGATGCCAGATGAACTGATGACACTCATGGCCTAAATAGATGCCAGTTGAACTGATGAGCCTTGTCTGGATACACTCGTTGCATATAAATTATCAGGCGACATAGAGACCTATGATAGATATAAACTAGTCTGTAACAAAATCACAAATGAGGTTAGGCAAGCGAAGGCAGATGAGGACAAAAATTTGGAAAAGGATGCAAGAAAAACAGTAAAGACCGCTTTACTTAAGTAAACACTAGAAGGAAAGTGGGGAATCAAATTGGTCCATTGATAGCGATGGTTCGGCTATTGATGATCCTGCTCAGGTTGCTGACAAACCTAACGAGTATTTTGCATTTAAGCGCACACATGAAGTCTTTAGTGCAGGGGATGCCATAAGTTTATCAAACTTTAACGGAGAATTAAATGATTTTGTGATAAATGAAAGGAAAGTGGAAGGGAAATTGTCGAAGTTACACATAAGAAAGGCAACTGGGGAGTATGGGATCTATCCAATTATATTAATGGAGGCAACTAAGAGAATAAGCAAACCCTTAGCCATAATTATGAAGAATCTTGGATTCACGGGAGATCCCCATGGACTGTCGATGTGCAAATGTATCTCCAATTACAAAAGGGGAGTTCAAAGGATGACACGAGTAATCACAGACCTGTTAGTTTAACTTCTGTTCCGGGAAAATAATGGAGTTAATGGTAAAAGAAGTAATGTAGGATTATCTAGATAAATCTCCAATTAAACTTCAGACACTGCATGGGTTTGTTAAAAGGAAATGTTGTCTGACCAATTTGACTGGACAGTACGATATGGTTACAAAAGATCTGGATGCAATAAATAATGTTGATATCATATACTTGGATTTCAGAAAAACTTTTGATAATATTGCACATAAAAGACTGCTGTAAAAATTAGAGAAGTGTGGTATTAAGGGAAAGTTGCTGCTATGGATAAAGGGATGGTTGAGTGGGAGAAGACAGAGTGGTAATCAGTGGATACTGTTCTTCGTTATTATTAGAGCTGGAAAAGGAATTAGAAAATGTGAATTGGAATATCATCGGTTTGGCTGAAACAAGAAGAAGAAATGAATCACTTATAAGTTTATCAAGTGGAAATCTGCTGTACACCAATGGAAATAGTGAAAGGAGTGAAGGTGGAGTTGGCTTTCTGGTCCATAAAGATATAAAAAACAACATTTTGGAATTCAAAAGTGCATCACCAAGGGTGTCAAGACTAATATTCAAGATTTCTAAGAGGTATAAGCTAAAGATTATAATGATTTATGCACCAACATCAAGCCATGATGATGAAGAGGTTGAATGTCGACGAGGAATATTACAACTTTCTGAAAGTGATAAAGCCCAAGAAACCTATAGGGAAACAGAAATCCAAAGAAGAAAAAATTAGTCAAGAAACACTTGTCATGATGAACCAAAGACGACAAATGAAGAGCAAGAAAAACACTGACAGGGAGAAAATTGAGTATACTGAGTTATGCAAAGCCATTAGAAAGAGACTCAGAGAGGACATAAGAAGATTTAACACAAGAAAAGTAGAACAAGCATTAAGGGAAAACAAAGGATTTAAATCAGCAGCCATGAATTTGCTGCTGATTTAAATCAGCAGCAGTGGAATTTGCAGAATCTCAAGGACTGTCAGTAATGAACACTTTTTTCAAGAAAAGGGCGAACAGAAAGTGGACATGGAAGAGTCCAAATGGATTAACAACTAATGAAATCGACTTCATCCTCACTAACAGAAGATATATTGTGAATGATGTTACCGTCCTGAATAAGGTAAATGTTGGAAGTGATCACAGAATGGTAAGATGTACACTTGATATAGATGTAGGAAAGGAAAGGAAAAAACTGACTCGAGTAAATAATACAAAGGTCTTTGAAATAACAGAGGAGGAGAAAAAGCAGTATGTACTGGAACTTAAGAACAAGTTTGAGCTTCTGCAGACTGCTCAGGACCAAGATATCGACGAGGAATATTACAACTTTCTGAAAGTGATAAAGCCCAAGAAACCTATAGGGAAACAGAAATCCAAAGAAGAAAAAATTAGTCAAGAAACACTTGTCATGATGAACCAAAGACGACAAATGAAGAGCAAGAAAAACACTGACAGGGAGAAAATTGAGTATACTGAGTTATGCAAAGCCATTAGAAAGAGACTCAGAGAGGACATAAGAAGATTTAACACAAGAAAAGTAGAACAAGCATTAAGGGAAAACAAAGGATTTAAATCAGCAGCCATGAGCAGTAATACAGAAAGACAAATGATACTGAAACTGAAGAATAGCGATGGTGTACTTATAAACAGCAGAGAAGGCATAATTCAAATAGCAGAAGACTACTATAGAGAATTATACAAGGAGCGAGGGAATGATACCAGCAGTGGGGAACATGGATTGCAAAGTAGCAACACATACGACATACCCGATATTCTTCCTGATGAGGTAGAACATGCATTGAAGAAAATGAACAATCGGAAAGCCCCGGGGGAAGATGAAGTTACTGTAGAGTTGTTAAAATTGGGAGGAAGAGACATAACACAAAAACTGGCAAGGCTCTTCACAAAGTGCATTAGAAAAGGTGTGATGCCTAAGCAGTGGAATAATGCAATCATAGTTTTTCTGCATAAGAAAGGAGATAAATCAGAAATTGGAAATTATAGACCAATTAGCTTGTTATCCCATATCTACAAGTTGTTCACAAGGGTCATTACTAACAGATTAGAAAGAATACTTGATGAGAATCAACCAAAAGAGCAAGCTGGCTTTAGGACAGGATTCTCAACTATGGATCACCTTCACGTAATATCACAGCTAATGGAGAAAGCGAATGAATATAAAACACCATTATGCCTGGCATTTGTGGATTATGAAAAGGCATTTGACTCCATACAGCATAAGGCAATGTTTCGGGCACTGGAAAGACAAGGCATAGATACTCCATATATTATGATTTTGAAGAAAATATATGAGAGTGCTACCTCCTTTATTAGACTAGACAAAGACAGTAGCAAATTTAAAATCGAGAAAGGAGTTCGACAAGGAGACACAATATCTCCGAAGCTGTTTACTGCTGCCCTTGAGGAAGCTTTCAGAAGATTAGACTGGTCGCAGAAAGGAGTCAATGTGAACGGAGAGTACCTGAACCATTTACGATTTGCAGATGACATTGTGGTCATAAGCCACGATCCCAAAGAATTAGAGGAAAATCTTAACCAGTTATGCACAGTTAGTAAGGATTTTGGACTAAAGATGAATATGTCTAAAACAAAAGTAATGATGAACACTATGCCACGGAAAGGGAAATAATGATTGAAGGAGCAGTAATTGAAAAGGTGGAGTCATATACTTATCTGGGACAAGTTATTAGCTGTAATAATGATAAATGGCTGGAAGTCAACAGAAGAATAAATTTTGGATGGATAGCATTCAGGAAATATAGTCACATACTGAAGAGCAATATCCCAGTTTGTCTGAAACGTAAAATAATGAATCAATGTATACTCCCCACCATGACTTATGGAAGTGAAACTTGGGCACTCACCAAAAGAATGGAAGAGAAGCTAAGAACTACACAGCGAAGAATGGAACGAATTATATTGGGAATCAGACTGTTAGATAAGAAGAGAAACACATGGATTAGGCAGCAAACTCAAGTAAAGGACATTCTTATCAAAACTAAAGAACTAAAATGGTCTTGGGCAGGACACATAGCTCGAAGACATGATGACAGATGGACTAAGAAAATAACAGAATGGTACCCAAGAGGAGCTAGAAGAAAACCTGGAAGACAAAGGCGGAGGTGGATAGATGAAATTCATGAGTTTTTGAGTAGTAAATGGATGGCCAGTGCTCAAAACAGAAGGAACTGGAAAGTTGCTGGAGAGGCCTTCATCCTGCAGTGGATTGAAAATGGCTGATGATGTGATGATGATGATGACTGTTCTTCGTGCACTAATGTTATTATTGGAGTCCGAGACTGTCTTTCCTATCTGGATTCGGCTTTGGGCCCATTGTTGTTTTCTATATTTATCTATTTTTATATTTATGAAGGTATATCGGGCTTAATATTCAAGTTTGCAGATGATACAAAGGTTGGCATGGTAATTAATGAAAGGAATGACTATGCTACTGCAACAAGATCTAGAAAAGTTAGGCAGATGGGCTGAAAAATGGCAAATGAATTTTAACATTGACAAATGTAAAGTCCTGCACGAGAGAGAGAGGAGAGGAGAGGAGAGGAGAGATCCCCAGGGCTCAATATCTGGTGAATCACGATCCAATCACCAGATATGAACCAATGGGGATAATATTTCGGGGTATCGGAAAACGAAAAAGACACGAGGTTAGTTGTGCAGTCGGAGTGAAGTTCTCTGAGCAATGCAATCAGGCTACCAGGTCAGCTCAATAGATTTTGCCAATGACATGGCTTGTCGTCGTCAGAGGATGTGTCCGACTTTGCTCGTCATTTAATGTGATATTATACAGTGCTATGGTTAAATAACTCAGTAAGTTTAGCATTAGCATTAGTAGAGGCTTATGATGCAAGAAAGCAAGCTTATGCAGCATCAGCCAAAAAAAAAAAAAAACCCCACTTCCACTTCACTCCTCCATTCGTTCGAAATACCTGTCCAGCTGAGCCTTAAATTTATTTAGGCTATCAACTTCCACAACAAGGGATAGAAGTCTGTTCCACCAACCAACTACACGCTGGCTAAAGGCAAATTTCCGCACGTCTATCATGCATCTGTCTTTCCTCAATTTGAATTTATGCCCTCTCAGGTGATTATTCTGAGCAAGAGGAAGAATCCCATCAGCACTGAGCTTGCTCAAACCATTCAAGGCTTTATACACCTCTATCAGATCACCTCGCTGGTGCCTAGTCTCCAGACACTGTAATTTGCAAAACTTAAGCCTTTCTTCGTAAGAGTACAGCTTTGTTCCATTCACTAATCTTGTTGCCCTTCTCTGTACTCGTTCCTACATCCTTCTTGAAATGAGGCCTCCAGACCTGTATACAGTAGTCAAGGTGTGGCCTGGCCATTGCCTTATACAAGGGAATAATCACCTCCTTATCCCTGCTAGAAAAATTCTTGTATATTATTGACAAGACACCATGAGCTACTCTTGCAGCCCGTCTGCACTGCTGAGAGAACTTCATATCTGTCTGCACAATTACCCCCAGGTCCTTTTCATTCTCTACCACTGTTAGTGTCCTTGACAACCCTGCCAACCTTTGTATCGTCTGCAAACTTGGACATTAAGCTTGATATACCATCATCAATATCATTTATAAATAGAGAAAACAATAATGGACCCAACACTGAACCCTGAGGGACTCCACTAATAACATTAGTCCACGATGAGCAGTGTCCATTGATTACCACTCTCTGTCTTCTTCTCCTCAACCACCCATTTATCCATAGCAGCAATTTGCCTCCAATGCCACACTGCTCCAATTTGTGCAGCAGTCTTCCATGTGCAACAGAATCAAAAGCCTTTCTAAGATCCAAGTATATAATATCCAAGCTATTCCCTGCATCCAGTTCTTTTGTGACTGCATCATAGTATCCATCAAATTGGTCAGGCAAGACTTCCCTTTAACAAAACCATGCTGTGTCCGAGCTATAACTGAAATCTTGTCTAGATGATTCTGCAGTGCTTCTTTAACCAGTGCCTCCATTAAGTTTCCTGGAACAGAAGTTAAACTCACAGATCTATAATTACTTGTTTCAGCCTTTGATTCTCCTTTGTGAATTGGGGTCACATTTGCACATCTCCTGTCTATGGGTACCTCCCCTGAGTCCAAGGAAGCTCTCATAATTATGGCTAAGGGTTTGCTTACTTCCTTTGCTGCCTCCTTTAATATAACTGGATAGATTCCATCCACCCGGGTGCCTCTTTTATGTTTATCCTCAACAATCTCCTCCACTTTCCTCTCAGTTATTACAAAATCATCTAGCTCAGTGCCAGAGTTTACTTCACCTCTGGCATTCCCCTTCCTGAATAACTCCTCATGTGTGAATGTAGATGCAAAATACTCGTTTAGTTTGTTAGCCACCTGAGCAGGATCCTGAACTGTTGAACCATCAATATCCAGTGGACTAATCTGATTCATCTCTTTCCTTCTAGAGTTTACATAGGTAAAGAACGCTTTCTTTTCTTGTTTTTCTTTGCATCCTTTGCCTGCATAATCTCCTCTGTGACTTGGTTACAGACCAGCTTATATCTATCATAGGCTTCCATGTCACCCATTAATTTATATTTATATAGTGTAGTATTCTTTATAATTTATTTATATAGTGTAGTATTCTTTATAATTTATTTATATAGTGAAGTATTCTTTAATTTATATAGTGTAGTATTCATTAATTTATATAGTGTAGTATTCATTAATTTATATAGTGTAGTATTCTTTATAACTAGGATCGAGGACGCCTCACCGAGGCTCAAGCTAGACATTACTTCCGTCAGTTGGTCAGCGCCGTTAGATATCTTCATTCCAAACAAATCACACACAGAGACCTCAAATGTGAGAACATTCTTCTGACTAAAGAGGATACAATCAGACTTGTTGATTTTGGTTTCGCCCGAAAATGTGGTAAGTATTCCAAATACTAAAATATCCACTGAGTTCAATAGCTACACAGTATCAGGACACAACTGGTATTCTGATACAAAAAAAAAAAAAAATAAGGCTGAAAGGGCTTACTTTCAAAATTAGAAAATACAAACTTTGAAAAATCATTCGACACAATGACAAAAAACCACGAAAACATAAGTTTAGGATTTCATTCCTGTAGTCAATATTTTTTCCTCGAAAGGCATTATATCTATATCAAACGTATTGGCAATCTTAATTGAAAGAAATGGAACATTCGCTCCTGTGAACGGATTTTATAAGAGATCCAAGGTATATATTTCTTGTAAGTTTAAAGCGAACGTGCCATCCAATTTATTTTCTTTCCGAGATGATTGAAACACCCATTAAGAAACATTTTAATAAACACAATAAGAGATTTAAGTTGAACTCTTGCTTAATTAAGATGAATTTTTGATATATAATTCTGTTCTGAAGATGCAGGAATGGATTGTTCCATATTGGCCCACTTTAGAATTAAAACTTAAGCAATGAAAAGAGACAGTAAAGAGAGGCTTTAAATTCGTTGATGATTTATGTTGAAAAAGTTCAACATATACGTATCTAATAATGATGATATCAGTATCAGAGTCATGGGGCTGATTCAACAAAATTTTCTGTGGGCTATAGATTTTAATTTCCTAAGCTAAATTCCAAAAAGAAATGTTTTATCAAATAATAAAACGTCAGTTTTACGATTTGATAAAACGCACTCTAAACTCAAATGATTTAATACTTTAAATTATCAATGAGAGATATAAAAAGCCACTCTTCATGATGATCAACTTTACAAATTTATTTCGAGATCAAATGAAAGTATATTTTTAAAAATAAAATTAGTTTTAGTATATTTAAAAAGACATGTTTAACAACAAAGTCAGAGCCTTATTCAAGCAAATGTTATTAATGTTGCCATTAGATTGGGTGATGGAAATGGTCGAGTTTTAAATGTTATCCGTAGGAAGGTAATGGAATTCGATTAGTGGTTTATTCGGGCCGGAACGACGTTTCGGTACTTTTATCTAAATGCCATAATAGAAAATAATTAAATTTATACACCTAATATTATGAAACAATGGCATAATCGAAGGGGAGGGAGAAATATCTATTTTACCCATTGCTACTAAAAATATATATTAATAGTAATCTTTAAAATTAATAGATTTCTTTAAAAATTTATTTAAAAACAAAAATATAAATTTCTCAATGAAACTTGAACGTTTCTTACTAAAGTACAATGTGTTAGATAAAGAGATCCAAAGAATAAGATATACTGTGATGCGCGCGAACGCTGCATTTTGATTCGCCATGAGCTGAAACGCTAGAACTGGTTGTTCTATGAACCGTGAGTCTGAATTCTGATTCAGTTACTGTACAGTCGATGTGGCGTTATCATATAGTCTTCTAGAGAACGAGCGTTCCGGTACTATTTTTTTTAACAATACACCTCTGAGTAAGACCCCCGTATCCGCAGGGGATACGTTCCAAGACCTACCGTGGATGGCTGAAACCGCGGATATAAGCGAACACCTGTTGACCCCATATATAACGTGATTTTCTTGTACATATACTGTATACGTATAATAAAGTTTAATTGATAAATTAAACACACAGTAAGACAGTTAGTTTAACTTCTGTTCAGGGTAAAATAATGGAGTCGCTGGTTAAAGATGCATTGCAGGATCATCTAAACAAGACTGCAGCAATAATTCAGACACAGCATGGGTTTGTTAAGGGAAAGTCTTGTCTGACAAATTTGATAGGATATTATGATGTGGTTACAAAGGAACTGGATGCAAAAAATAATTTTGATATCATATATTTGGATTTCAGGAAAGCTTTTGACACTGTTGCGCATGGAAGACTATTGTACAAATTGGAGCAGAATGGTATTAAGGGTAAGTTGCTACAATGGATAAAAGGATGGTTATGTGCGAGAATACAGAGGGTGGTAATCAATGGGTGCTGCTCTTCTTGGACTAATGTTATTAGTAGTGTCCCACAGGGTTCGGTATTGGGTCCACTGTTGTTTTGTATATTTATCAATGATATTGATGAAGGTATATCAGGCTTAATGTCGAAATTTGCAGATGATACAAAGGTTGGCAGGGTTGTTAATGACAGTAATGGCAGTGTGCTACTGCAACAGGATCTAGATAATTTGGGTAGATGGGCTAAGAAGTGGCAACTGAAGTTTAACCTTGACAAATGCAAAGTACTGCATATGGGTAGAAGTAACCCCAGAGAAACGTAAAAACTGTGTGGTACTACACTTAAGGTGGTAGAAAATGAAAAAGACCTGGGAGTAATTGTGCAGTCAGATATGAAGTTTTCTGAGCAATGCAGACAGGCTGCCTGGGCAGGTCATGGGGTTTGTCAATGATATATAGGAATTTTGCTAGCAGGGAAAAGGTGATTATCCCTCTGTATAAGGCAATGGTCAGGCCACGCCTTGAGTACTGCGTACAGGTCTGGAGGCCTATTTTAGGAAGGATGTAGATTTACTTCAGCGCGTACAGAGAAGGGCAACAAGATTGGTGAGGGGAATGAAGGGATCCTCTTATCAAGAGAGGCTTAAGTTCTGCAAATTGCAGTGGCTGGAGACTAGGCACCTGCGCGGTGATCTGATTGAGGTGTATAAGGCCTTGAATGGGTTCAGCACGCTGAATTCTGATGGGATCCTTCCACTTGTTCAGATTACGAACCTAAGGGGGCATAAATTCAAATTAAGAAAGGACAGATGTAGAACAGATGTGAGGAAATTTGCCTTTAGCCAGCGGATGGTTAATTGCTGGAACAAACTTCCATCTGTCGTTGTGGAAGTTGATAGGTTGAATAAATTTAAGGAGGAACTGGACAGGCATCTGGAGGGAATGGTGTGATTTTTTTTTTTTTTTTTTTTTTTGGCTGATGCTGGATAAGCTCATACATTTGCTTTCTTGCATCACATGCCACTACTACTACTACTACTACATTACCAACATTAAATACGGTAATAATAAAGTACAGCAGACTCTCGATTTACCAGGATTAGATTAACGGGGACACTGCAAGACTCCAAATTATAAAATAAAAAAAAATATAATAAAAAAAAATCAACTAGAAATCATAAAATTCAAGTACTAACTAGAAAGGTATAAACAGCTATTTTGCAAGTCGTAAATAAGCGACAAGAAATAAGTCATCATTGGGAGGTTAGTGTACCTATTATCACGCATTTATTTTTCTCATTGTTTTGCTTCCCTTTATTTTTTTCATTGTAAAAAATAAAGGGAAGCAGCTATTCGATTTAAAATCGACATCGTAAAAAATAAAGGGAAGCATCGTATTGGACAAGCGAGTAGTACGTGTTAAGATTTTTCGGTTTTTTTCCGTGGTTAATCGCGGGTAACTGAATCAGCGGATATGGGGGCACAACTGTAATGGGAAAATTGGAGCTAAAAACGAAAAGACCTAAAAAATACCACCCTGGAGATTTCTAATCCTTCCACGAATTAGTAACGGTGAACATGAAATCTTGCTTAGAAAGCTTTAGAAATGGCAACAGTAGCTACTTTAGATTCTTCGAACTTTTCCTTTCAAAGTGTTTCAAAATACTGAGAGCTGGCAGTTGATGGAATTTTCGATTACTTTAGAAAGAACTATGACTAAAGTCACTGCCGACATTACGGCTACGGACTACGACTGCCAAGACTTCACCTCCATGTAGAAGTGCTGACACTGGCTTAAGCTAGTGGGAAAGTAAAATACAGGTTTTGCTGATATCATGCCCTGTGATATGTGCTGACAAAGGCCCTTGGACCTGTGTGAGATTGATTGGAACTGACTGCTAGCATTGTGTCTTGACACGATGTGGGATTTTATTTGCTGACGCTGTCTTCTTGGCCAGTGTCAAATCGCCTCTTGGCAAATAGTTATGAATGAGACAAGAGCATTAAATGGGCAGAGCTCCTACACGAGGCCCACCACAGTCTTATCGCTGCCAAGCAGCACCCACCGATTATGACAGCTGACACCACGTTTTTATCTTTTATCTTACTGAACCATCCTGACGAAGGCTGGACCAGCTTTTTTTTTTTTTTTTGTGAGATCGCTGACACTGGCCAAAATCCCACACAGAATTTGGCCCATTTCAGGCCCAGCCTTCGAAGGATGGCGATCTTATCCACACAGGGCACCCTAGCCCCGCGACTTATCTTCCGCACACTGTGTGGTCTCCCCTCCCCTCTTTAGTTTTGCCTAAGGATGGGGGCCCATAGATGGGTCCCAACCTGTCTCCCCTCTGACAAATTCCATTCTGATGAATGCCTTTGCCTCCAACCACCCGTGTAAAACGGTTACTTCCCCTCCTGTTCCCGTACTATCCCCTCCTGCACTCTATTTCAATAAAAACTGTTTTTGGGGCCTCCTGCGAATCTCCGGCGATCCTCGCGTTTAGCCCCCCACCAGAGAAATTGTTCTTCCTGGTCCCACTTCATAAGTCGATGGACGGGCAAAGGAGATCGCCGACGTTCTACGGTCCCGTGGCTAAGAGGTCAGATGAACAACACAACCCATCACTAACACTACTACAATTCATACTCTCTGGCCTTTACAGAGTTTGTATACGAAATACAGTTCACTACGCAGAGTTGGGGAAGACCTTCAATGCCGCTTGCCATAACACCACACACTACATAGCGTATAGTACACAATACTATTGCACCTCCCTAATAGCTAAGTGGCCAGAAATAATAAGACATATACTGCGTAAACATAACATCATACTCATATCTGGCTATTTTACAGAGTTCTGTAGGCGGAGTTTAACTAACATTTAGGACCCACCCTACATACGGCCTCCGTAGCCGAGTGGTCAGGAGCGGGAGTGCAGTAGCACACGCTCTTTGAGTAGACCGGGGTTCAAGCCCCTGACTGCTGAATACGGTCGATCTGCCAACCGGCACTGGACCAGCGTGGCAGATTATGGTCCATTTCCCTCAGCATGAATTGTTGAGGAGGCTTCCATCCTGCAGTGGGTTGATAATGGCTGTACTTTTTTACTACATAAGACAACACATGTCTACTGTATCTAGGTTAATAATACGAGCACTTTTCCATTTGATATTGAATCAACTACAAATCAGAGTTTGAGGGAATCTGATCATGGTGAGATGACACTAGCCTCAGATGGGGGAACTAGTTCAACTGCTGGATATTTTAGCATGATAAAAAAAAGCATTATATTGTTATATTATTTATATTTAGCATGATATGGCTCTCCAAATGACTGGAAAACGCTATGATATGGTTTAAGTTCACAAAATTTGTTTTTATAAACAGGGTGAAGAGTATTATATTTCTAGTAGTTTTCAATAAGAAAGTAACGTAACCATAAATAAGTTTTGGCTCAGACTTTTTATCCGGCAAATTAAAACATCACTTAGTTTTACTGATTCAAAATCTAACTTTTCATTTGCTTTTTTAACACTTGGAATTAATATTGTACATTATTTCATTAAAAACGTTTTCTTAGGATTTGTGCACATGCTATTAGGATGTGATTGAGAAAATATTATTTAGGGTAATATATTGCGGAAAGGACACATGTAGTTTTTACGTGAAGAAATACATCGAATCCTCGTGATGAGTCTAGTGAGGCTTCTAGATCCTCTTATCATGCGGACGTGGTATTTCCTCACGTAAAACGTGGGTGTAAGCAATCAGATTAAAGTTTTTTTTTTTTTTTTCTATTTATTACCCTAGTGGACGCAAATGGGAAACGCATTTTAAGTCGAACCTATTGTGGCAGTACAGCGTACGCCGCTCCCGAAGTCTTGATGGGAACGCCCTATAATCCGAAGATGTATGATGTCTGGAGTCTAGGATGCGTGCTCTACATTATGGTGACGGGTTCGATGCCATACGACGATTCTAACGTCAAGGTGATGGTCAGCGATCAAATGAAGAGGAAACTCAAATTTCCAGGTGTGACAAGTCTAATAACTCAATCTTGTAAAGATCTCATACGACATATGCTAGAACCAGATGTCACAAGAAGGGCAACTGTGGAACAAATAATGAGAAATAGTTGGATGCAAGTAGGGGAAGAGAAAAAAGAAAACATATTGCAGAAGAAATAAAATTCTTAATCTATGCTTATATTTGTTGATGTATTTATAAGAGCAGAAACTAACATTTCAATTCTACCAACTAATAACTGAAATTTATAAATACGTAATATGAATATTAGATAGGCATTGAAGAGACAAGATGTAGTTCAAAGTAGGGTAAATAAATGCTTCTCACATTAATATGTGGGAACCAAGCAGCACTTCGGTCACCAAAAAATTTGCAAATTTGGCGAAAATAATTCAAAAAATCTATACTGGCAGTTATTGGGAACGTTTGTGGTAGTTCCCATAAAAATACCACGATCGACAATGCAACCTGACTAAGTTATAATTCTCTCAATGCTCAAGCGATCCAAGAGCGCGCTTTTTATTTATTTTTTTAAATACAAATATATACACACTGGCCAAAACAATACAAACCTTTGTATTAAGACAGTCACAGAGAGAAGAAATGCAAATAAATGCGAACAGATGCAAAGAAAACTGCGACGTAGGGCGATTACGTGTTGCCACCTTGAGTATAAAGACTGCACAAGTTGTTCCACTGCAGTAATTTGATATCAGAACGGTAAAAACGCGTGATCTACCAGACTTTGAAAAAATGTCTTATCTTGGGTACACGTTTAGCAGGAGCTACGATTCAAATGAAAGATATAACTGGTTTCTCAAAAGCATCCATTTCAAAGGTTTTTAAATGAATGGAAAGCAAGCGGTTCTTCCACATCTCAAAGGAGGGCATCCAGTGTGCAGTAAATAACATCTGAATTCAACCAAGTCCCGAACTGCCTATTTCAGCCCGTACCATTCGCAGGGAATTGAAGAAATTGGGTATTGGTAGTCGTCTGCCTATTCATAAGTCACTTGTTTCAAAAAAAAAAAAAAATAATAATAATAACACAGAAAAATGTGCTTGCAGTGATGCCAAGAACGTCGTAATTGGACGGTGAAACAATGGAAGAAAGTCGTGTTGTCAGACGAATCACGATACACACTGTTTTGCACTGATTGGTAGGCACCCGCTTGCCTTGTTAAGACAACTCAGGCATCTGGAGGTGATATCATCGTATGGGGAACGGGTTTTTTTTTGGCACAGATTGGGTCCGTTGATACCGGTGAAAGGTCGAATGTCATCTAGGGAGTACCGGATCTACTGCACCCTGCAACGTTACACTTTAATCATGAAATTGATGGCCATTTTTATGGATAGCAATGCAGCAGCGCATCGTGCCAGAATGGTTCGGAGAACATGACACGGATTTCCACCAACTACTCTGGCCCCCCCACATTTACTGATCTCAATCCTATTAAGAATGTGTGGGATACGCTGGTGAGAGCTATTCGGGAACGAAGTCCTCTTCCTTCAACTTTGTCGCAATTGCGCGATATATGCCGCGCGGCACACTTCCATTGTTATTCAAAACAAAGGCGGCCCGATTCGATACTCAATAAAATATTTATTTATTTATTTTTTTATTTACCAGTGTATGTGTATTTGGCAGAATTATGTTATATATTATGGGCAATTGAGATTGACATACAAAATCGAAAATACCAAAACATTATTCAACAACGTTTACACATACATATACGTAAATGGGAACCATTACTAATGATCGCTTTCCATCTTCACTTTTTTTTTTTTTTTTTTTTTAACTTTCTTTCATTCGTTTAAAATTCTAAACACTACACGGCGATCGAAAAGTCTTTTCGCAACGGCTATTGGCACACATTATTTATACAGTGGATAGCACTTACTCTAAACACAGCAGTGTGTTCTAAATAACATGTAAAATGTTTACCAATAAAGTTATTGTATGTCTAGTATTACTGCGGAGAGGCCTTTTTCACCCTGTATGATGCAACTTTAATTAATCAAAAGTAACCATATATTCTCAGAATTCGCATCTGTCTTGCTTTAAGAATTCAATATACAAATTACCTCTATAAATTATGCTGAATTCAATGAAACCTAAAATGTTCAATACAATCAAACTTGTAACATTAACATCTATAATTCAAGCTTTCAATAATGCTTCCATTTCACAATACCTGTAATTTTCAAGGAACACAGTTATCGGTACAGTAGTATTTCTTCAAGTTAAAATTCGATTACTACAAATGTAGAAGACAGAAACTTGCCAATATGAAATGCTCTCTAATCTTACTCTCTTAACAACAGAATTCCTTCTAAATACAGGTGCGACCCAATTTATGTTAAACTTTCATAATTAATTCTTCTTTCTTTTAAGTTCTTCTGACACTACATGACCTATTAGTAAAGTGACCAGATCCTTAGTATTCCAATGCGGGACATTAAGGGGGGGGGGGTCAATCCCCCTAGAAACAATATACACATTTTTTTATATATATATATAAAAAATATTCACATACTAAATATAAATTAAACACATACGCTTCTTTGAACTAAACTTATAAAATATCACACTTCTTAAAAAAAAAAAAAAAAGTGTGTGTATATATATATAGTACGCTACGTAACGAACAGTAGGTTGCATGAAGGGCGTGAAGGACGTGAACTGAGAAAAATAGCTGCAATTAAAAGGGGGGAAAAACTTATTGGAGGGGTCATGTTTTTAATCGAAAAAAAAAAAAGGCTAGGCTTTTTTTGTGAAATAATAATAAAAATACTTCTGTTAACAATAAAAACAAGAGAAATTAAATATATTTTTCAGCTGAGTGAATTTTTCTTAATAATTCTTCATTATTTGCTATTTCTTCGTACAATTCTTCACAAGAATTAGCAAAATTGCATTTAACTTGTAGTATTGCTCTCAGCGTTTCTACGGTCAGTTGTGTTTTTGTTGACGTCCACAGCTGATTTACTACCGAAAAAACCCTTTCCGTTGTACCAATGGTTCCCGGCAAACATAATGCAAATCATTTGCATTATGTGTGCCATTAATTATGGAGGCTACATGTCCAATCAGGGACATTTTCCGGGACAGCTTGCAATGTGGGGCAAACGACTGAAATCGGGGACTGTCCCGCATAATACGGGAAGTCTGGGCATTTTACCTATTAGGTATAAACCTGCTATTAATAATATCTGTAATTCATAAATGATAAGCAGCAAAAAAGCAGGAGTTTGTTGCAAAAAACAGAAGGGGAAACAGAAGACTTTAAAAAAAAAAAAACAAGCGAAAAACTGGAGGGGTTTTTACAAAAAAAAAAAAAAAGGAAATTTTGAAAAAACAGAAAAAGCAGTGTGGGTTTTACACTGCACTAGACGTTAAATTTAATTGATATTTTATATTAAAATACAGACAGAATTATTTATCAGTAGAGTATGCTTTCAAATATTAGCTTACTTGGGATTTGATGTCTGTGGATTTTCTGTTAGAAAAACTGATTTTCATTACATATTCTCCAAAAAAGATACTGTTGCAAACATTACAGAAATGTTGAGTCAATGTTTCATTCATAAAATCCCTGCTATCTAGATTTGGCTGTTACGACCATTTCCAGAGCTTCACCAGAAAGAAGATCTAAACTCAGTTTTTGTTTTTTTTTATCACCTGGATGAATATTCTATCATAATTATGCACTGCTATCAGGAATTGTTGAAATGCCAAACGTGACATGAGATAATTTGTTTATCTCATGTTATTTAATTTGTTAGATAATATTTCAAGCTTCCTCGTGCACTTGTCAATTCCACAACCAACGACCACTATACAACAATTCTTTTTTCGTTCATCTAGTGCCTGGTGGGCTCCCTCACTGAAACAGATGCTGCAAAACATCTACTGTTTCATCTGTGTCTAATGAATAATATTTATTGCTGAAAAGTACTGTACAGGTACTAGAAACAATAATGCTAATCACGGCGATGTAGCTAGTAGTTTTATATTAATGTAGAAAACGATTAATGTAATTAAAAAATTGGAAAAATGAAAAGTTACATAAAAAATTATATTACACAAAAATGAAAAAGCATATAGAAAATATAAAGAGAAAAAATATGAACATAGTAGCACATAACAAGAACAATGAAAAACAATGGCAGGGAAGGTGAATCAAAATCAAACCATGGATTCTGATCAAACAACAGATGAGAAACAATTGTTGTTGCAGCTCAAAAACACAGCTCGGCACGAATTGGCGAGGTGGACGGCCGATGTCGTCGTTTAGTAATCTGGCACAGTTTAAGCCACAAGATTTGGAAGCAGTTATTCCAGTTGAACAGATGCGATCGACTTTAGGAAAATGGGACGGTATTTGTAATCGACAGCAATTTTCTGTAGGTTTTCCAAGACGCAAGAGTGGCTATATTTTAAGAAGTTGTTGTAAGGTTTTAGGAGCATCAGCGACTAAGGCCATATATTGCTCCGTGTAGTGTCTGTACACCGCGTGTGTCCTGAGGTCGATTTTCTGTTTGCTGGACGAAGACCACCAGTTTCCTGGGAGGAAAACCATGCTACCCTCGCTCGAAACCAACGAACTCAGACACGTTGTGAAAAAGGCCCACAAAAATTCCTCCCGTCATCGATGAGACTGAAAATCGGGTCTTTTCCACCCGGTGTGATTTTAGGAAGTGCATTGGCAGGTAGGAAACGATTACAATGTTTCAGACGGCTGTATTTTAGGATTAATATGGAGTTGGGTCTCAAGGATGGCGAGGGGTTGTGCCACTGGCAGAAATCCCAGACGTTCGGGGCATTTGTCACTCCTGTGATATTTTTTACCGTAGTCATTAAACACCTGATGCCAATTAACTTTGGGAACCTGGGTACATAACTGTTCAGTCATGTCAGTGGTTCTCAATTGAGGGGTCGACGATGCTTATTTGTGGCCCATTTCAGGGTCCAGTATTCACGTGCGAACACTGATTTTTGAAGTGAGGGCGAAACAGATACCCAAATTTCATTAGCATATAAAATAACCAGATAAACTGTGGTTTGCAGATATTTGGTAGTGGTCGCGGCATCGTTGACATGGAGTAAGTGTTGTTTCGCTCTACAGTGTACGGTGATAAATCACTTCCGGAAGTATTCTGGGTGTACATCAAATCTCAGCTTCGGATCAGAATAGACACAGAGGTCCTTGCGGCCGGTAACTAGCGAGATGAGTGCCACAAACTGATGGTTGGTCGCAATGATTTATTCTGAGTGAATAAATCATTATTCACTCAGACTTAGATTTAGAAAGGTTAAGGTTTAACTCAAAAATCTTTAAGTAAGTTAAAAGAACGGTAAAGTTCGTTCTACTGCTGCTCTTTCTCTGATGGTGGCTGGGTGCTCTTTTTACTTTAGCGTGGTATCTGGAGATATGGCCAACTTATGCTATTCCTGAACTACACAATCGTCTAGAACTAGAGTCTCATTTGTTGACACCTGGGTGTCCTGGGAGTGGGAATATTATGCCGACACCAAGAATCCCTTCCTTGTTATATGATTTTCTCTTCAATAGCTCTTATGTAGGCCATAATCTGATCCCAGCTTTTGCAAGTTCTCTTTTCCCCAATCAACTCGTGAATTTCCTAAACCCTTCTTCATGGTATCTCTTCTAATACAGGATTCTATGCTCTACGTTCGCCTGGGAAGATGTCTCTCCTAATATCCCGTCTATGCCTTCCTTTTTATAACAAAAACTCTCCCTACCATCGACCCCCCATCTTTCTCAAAGTCCAGCCTTCAATCTTGTCGTGGCAAGAGTGTAGGAGGACCAGCCAGTGGTTATTTGCAATTGAAGTGTGGACGACCGGCCTCCTGGTGGTAGGGACAGAATTAGACAGCAGTTCCCCCAGTGATTGCTGCTGGCTGTTTATCAAGAGGCTGTCCACACAATATAAATACGATAGCACATTAAACACAAGCCAAACAAAACCCTCACAACTGGCTTAGCAGTATTCATGCTTCTTCAGTGACATTTGGCTGGTTTGTGGGAAACCCCTTGCACCGCTTAGACAAGTAACACTAATGCCACTATAGCGTTCGTTCCAATTTTCTTCTACCATAACCGTTTTAAAGTTACAATCAGCTGCAAGCGGAAAAACGGTTATAATTAAAATGATATTTAAAGATTCATTGCCACAATAATCAGCAGTTTGTGCAATAAAGTATCACTATCAGCAAAAATATGGCGATTTATTATTATATATACAGTGAAATGTCAAGAAAACCAATTCGCAATGAAAAATATATATATTAGTTAAAATAAAATTTCATTACAGTGAAACTCAGAAAAAATTTCAGAATAATAAATTACATATTAAAAAATAATTATAAAGAAAGTTACTTATTTAATTCAATTTTATATTTTTAAATTAAAAATTAAGTGTTTTTTAAGCTCATCTTCAATGAAACAAAAAAAAAAAATTAAACCCTGCTTGAACAAAAACAAGGAAGAAAATCATTAGAATCATCAAACTACAGATTTTTCCATTTTCAAATTTATAAAACTGTAATAAGCGCAATCGATTTAGACCGAGGTTCGAGCCCGTGACCACCAAATACGGTCAGGGAATGACCACCGCATATCTCCAGCCCGGATAAAGGGTGGGGGTTGGCGTCAGGAAGGGCATCCGGCCGTAAAAATTGCATGCCAAAACAATAAAAACGCTGACCCCATATATAATGGGAAAAAGCGAGGACAAAAAAAAAATAATAATAAAATAAGCGCAATCGATTATAAAAATACTACGTAAACAATCTTCTTCGATAAATCTCTGAAATGGAGACGGGTCTTTTCCTACGTGAATGAAAAAAAACGAAAAACGAGTGAATCAAATAGGTTCTGAACTTGATCAAACTGAAAAATCATGGAAAGCCCAACAGAACTAGCAGATGAATTGAATAGGTATTCTGCAACGATCTTTACACAGTTGAAAGTCCATTTGAACCACGAACGATCAGTAACAAGGAGTCATTCTACTGTAACTTATGTGATATATCCATTTCATAGAAGAGTATGTGAGGGAGAACCTACTGAAATAGAATGAACATTTACCAAGGCTCCTGGAGTGAACGGTATATACATCCTATTATAAAAAAAAAATATGTGGGTGCAAATCCCATTGAGAATATTAATGAGATCACCATCAGAATCTGGAGAGATTTCCCTAGATTGTAGAGCGCTAACGTTTCCCCAATCCAGAAAGCAGGTGCAAAAGACGTGTAAAAAGACGTGATGGGCAAACTATAGACCACTGAGTTTGACTTCAGTGGTGCGCAAAATCATGGAGTCTCTGAGTAAGGATACAATACAGGATCATCACGAAATAGGAATAATCACCTTAACAGATCGCAGCATGGGTTCGTGTAGGGGGGGGGAGTCTTGCCTGACCAATCCAGCTAATTATTATGACGAAGTCATAAAAGAGTTAAATGCGAGAGAGAGAGAAACTTCTTAAATTATTTACCTTGACTTCATAGTCAGAGTATATTAATGTATGTATGGTGACACCTAGACTTGAAGTCCATCTCCACCGTATGATCAGTATCAAGTAGAACATCTACAAATAAAAAAAAAGAACCACTCTGTCACCAGGAAGCAAACGCAAAATTTGCGATAGCTTCCCGCTGCTCATCCCTAGAGCCGGGCCTGAGTCAACTTTTCTTGTCTGTGCACAAACTCCACACCCATCGGATGAAGTGTAATACCGATAGGTGTCACCTTTCCCGCATCCTGGCTGCCCACACTAGGAAGCACAAAAAAAAAAAAAAAAAAAAAGAAAAAGAAAAAACGTGTGCAAGCAGTCAGGAGTAAATCCCGCATCATCAATTCATGATGCCAGCAAACAAAAACAAAAACCACTTATCTAGGCCCTTATCTAGGCCACTCAGCAATAATCCCGCATCTTAGCATTATAAGTTATCTTGACTTCACTAAAACGTTTGATGCGTTTCCCCATAGGCTATTATATAAACTGGAACAATCACGATACAGAGATTAAAAGCAAGATCCTTCGCCGGATCAAAGGCTGACTAAAAGATAGGAGACAGTAGTCATAAATGGAACAGGGCATTTTGCTTCAAAATTACTCATACAGATTGCACAAATGGTCTGAAAAATGGCAAAAGAAGTTTTATGCTTCTAAATGTAAGGTTTTGCACCTAGGGATCAGAAATCAGGAATTACTTATAAACGAAAAGAAGGGGGGGGGGGTTAAAAGTGGTCCAGGACGTAAAAGACTTAGGGTTTACAATTCAGTCAGATATGAAATTTTCCATGCAGTGTAAACAGGCGGCTATGAATGCTCATGGAGTCTTGTATAAGATATATATACAGTGCCTTTGCATGTTGGAAAAAGGATGCCATGTATCTTTGCATAAGATGCAGTGACCAATTTTTTGGCATCTTATTGGGTAACTGACAGAGGTGGATAAAGGTGGACAGAGGTGGATTTACTGATTGCCCTGAAGGCAATCAGTAAATCCACGTAACAATTTTAAGGCTCGCGCCTCATCTATCAGCACTTTTCACTAATTATGTAATTCTACCTAAAAAAAAAAAACCTGTCACTTCAAAAATACATGTAAGACTTCCAGAAAGTAGACGGATTCTCAGTTCGTAAATCATTGCAACTCTGGCAGAGGCTGAAACCCAAAGATCAAAAATTTTATGCCATATTATTTAAGGAGTGGCCCGAACCACAGCTCGGCAATCGCCGCTGGGTAAATAGCAAATTTTGGTCATCGACTAAGAATAATGGCTTGAGTCGCCCTAGCCGAGTAGTCAGCGCGAGGATGCATAAGTTCACACGCTTTGAGTTACCGATGCTCAAGCCCTCAAGACTGATTTATACGGTGCTGTTTCTTGTATTATATCTAGTAACTTCCTCTGTGTGGTTGTCTAGTCCCAGGGTATAAATGGAAAGTTTACTTTGTTTCAAATGAGGCCAAAATCGTTGAGAATCGCTGGAGTCGAAACCTGCCCGTTCGGGCCCTGATAATGATTATATATTTTCATAGCAGTATAAATTTTTATTACGCCAAAGTAGTATTTTCGTTACGATTATTGATATTCGTTTAAGCGGAACATTTTTACATATAAAGATACACAGTAAATTATCAGTGGATGGAAAACGACTTCGTTATACCAAATATTTCATTACACCGACATGAAACCCGTGTATTCTCAATAATAATATTTGAGAGAGAGAGAGAGGGAGAGAGAGACAGAAAATCTAGTTGCAATTTTCCCATCACGGCCAAAGGCTCACATCAGAATCTAAGTGTACTACTTCTAGATACTAATACAAATAGCATACTAATACTTAAATTTGAAATGAAGCAGAATTCAGCTAATGATCAAGTTTTAAATAAAAATTTTAAAAAATCAAAAATCCTTCAGTTACATCAAAAATTCTTAAATCCTATAAATGGATACAGATATAAACCTTGTAGTTGTCTTCTCAAAATTATGTTTCAAATTATACTTCTGAAAGTCAGTATAGTAACAATTATTAAATATAATTTCTGTCTTTCTTAATATGTACTTGATAACGAATATTCCAGGTTTGGAGAATTACCTATGTGAATAATGCATTAGTAAGAGTTGAATTGTTTTACAAGGTTTAATAAAACCAAGCTTTCTGTATGCTTGCAAAATGTTATTGTTAACGTTCTTGAAAAGAGCAATTATAAAGACCATATGTGAGGCTGTGAGATGATATGGACGATTTCTTGATGGAAGAGCTAGATGAAGCAGAGGCAGACGCAGTGGAACTTGATGCAATGGAGGTAGAAATCTGGTCTGAGAATTCTGCGAGTGAAAGACGCTTATCTTTCTAATTTCTGCAAGTTATGGAGGTAATTAATACATGTGTAGGCATTAATTACCTCATAAAAAATACATACAAATCGGCCTACAAAAATACACTTGAAATATAGTACATGATAAACAACCCAACCAGCACACACAATGACCATAAGAGTCGTGCCAAAAATCCCGAAAACAAGAACTGTAATAAATTGATATAATTTTACCAGAATTTTTTCATACATTTAAGAATAATGTCAGATACGAAATTTAATTTTTTCCGACAATATATTCAACAGGCCTTACCACTTGGGGCCCATCGGAAATTTCCCAGTGGCCAAATCTGCCCCTATTTCTCAAGTAAGTGATACTTCAATGCGGCAGTTCAGCTGACAGACTTCTGTGCCTCTTGTGGCCACTTTTGAAATAATGTAAGTTAAAAAAAAAAAAAAAAAAAAAAAAAAAAAATATACAAAACTTACATTAGGTGGTCATACACGAGAGGTTTTATTTTTATCATTGGTTTTGTTCCCCTAGATCTAGGCAGCCACGGTACAGATCTGCGAGGAAAACTGTTCGTGTGTGTGGCCGTCTACTGTAAACATTAATTTCCAACTTTCTTAAAAATTTTCTTCAAGCAAATTTTTTAATATAAAATTGTTCCTTATTAAACATTATTGCTTTTTATTTAATGCATTGTTGTAATGTTTAATTATTCAATTCACTCTTTCTACTGGATAGGCAGGTGGTATAACACAGCGGCACACTACTATTTTTTGATCAACGGGTTCGATAATTTTGTAAAAACGACTCAGCAAGAAAAAGTATAATTTTATAGAAACTCCTGCAGCTTATCACTGATGCAACCGTGTGATTTTTAAAATTTGAGGAGGCATGAGCTTTCCAGATGGATGGATGCCGGATATCTGGGCTTTTATTACATATCCTACTACAGCGTTTCCCAAACTGGGGTCCGCAGACAGTGTTCCAGGCTGTCCGCGAAATATATATAGCGTAATCAAGCATGTAGAGGCAAATGCTTTTTGCTGCCTCTGATGTATGCTTTACCCCCTTTTTTTTTTTTTTTTTGTAAGATTCAGTTTTCAATTATTTCAAACATTATTCAAATATAAGTATATCACATGACAGTAGTGGGCTAATCTGCTAACGCTGCGCCTGTGCTGCCATCCATAGTTCATGATTTGCCTATATAATCTGGTTAAGATTACTTTTGTCAGTGGTGTGGCTTTGCATTTCAGTGCTTGTATCTGTCCTATTTTTAATTTTCGCTGCATCAGGACCACCGCTATTCAAGTCCTCTGCATTGGCGATTCAATCTGGGGATCGGATGGTGGACTGATCTTTCGATCGATTCGCCTTTGTGGCGATTTGTCTAGCGATCGAAATGCAGCGATTCCCTGACCATTACTGGCCTTGTGGTCCTCTGTTGAGATGGGGCATAATGGTCAGTCTATTTTTGCTTTTGTTTTATTTTATTTTATTGTGGTTGTTCACATCTCTGCTCGTGATATTTCACATAAATTTGGACCTGGTACCCGTCAGAGGGGGCGATTAGATTATATTTTATTATCGTTGTATTTAGACTTTCTAAAAAATCTTCGAGAGTGTCTGCTGCAATAATTTTATTCTCTTCCCTCCCTGTTGGTTTGATCGTTACGTATAATTTCAATTTTCGCTCTTCTGTCTTGCCATGCTACTGGCATTTTTATTTATATCATTATTCTCACTTAAGTTTTTTTTTTTTTTTTTAATTTTGAAGGGGTCCGTAGATCTCAGTAGTTTGGGAACCACTGTGACCTACTACTTCCGTTCTACCACCAATCCTCGAACGGGAACGAGAGTCTTTTACCACTACGTTTGATATCAGTAATCTCGGCATCAAGGACATTTAGAATTATTATTAACTTTTGAAGTGAAAATTCTTTGGGCGCGTTCCAGGCAGTTTTCAGATGGGAATAACTTGCGTTCGTGAACGAAAATGCCACTGTTGTATTAGTAAACGCATTACAGGCACTCTGAACAGCCAACTATTGTGCTAAGTAAATGCCTCGGTTTTCGTGCGATCACCAGAATTAAACAGCGTTAGGATGGGTTACTAATTGGGAGAGTACCCGGTGTAGTTGCCTTTCTTTTTTTTCTCTTTTGTTAACCTGTGGAAAATATTTCAATTCTTAAAACGTGATCACAATGACCGGCAGTACACATCCTATAGTCAATGGTATTTTGCTATGGAGTGTCAATCGTAAAGTGATTTGATCGTACAGTGAACCAAACGTAAAGCTGGGGGGGGGGTCCACTGTAGTGAGCGTTGTAAGGTGTAGAGAGCATGTACACGTTCAATGCGTCCTTGTATTAACAAAAATGACCAAGAAAATGAAACATGAAACGATTCATCCCCCCCACCATTGTACCACTCTGTACCAGGCACGAGCGACGCATTGACCCAATAAGTACCCCTACTGATTGCGTCATGCCATTTCTTTCGCCATTCTCCACTGTATTTAATAAAAAATTTCGACAGAAAATAATTTATAATTCAACATGCCGAAGACTAACAGTGAGCGTTGTAAGGCGTATAGAGCACGTATACATGTAATGCGACCACCGAAACCACCTCCATTAAGTACAAAGCAGAGATCTATTTCAACAGAGGAAGAAATTACAGCGCGCGATGGAGTTGAACAAAGAAGTCGAAGAAGGTCCATCCACATCTTCAGAGCTTTACATCTCCCCAGAAATGTTAAAAGTGAATTTGGGAGAAGTCATGGAAGTTGATACTGTAAATGAAAACGATGAAGAGTCCTCGTAGCCCAGTCATAAACGAAAAGCGAAGTCAAAACAGACTGCCAGAAGTACTCCATCAAATCGTTCAACTGTGTATCACGTAGTGGGCGTGATACACAGCAGGAGCAGCAACAGGATTTTAAGAAACACAGAACGTCCACACACAGTTTAAACGTACATTCCTGGATAATGATTTCGGTTCAGTCTGTTCAGCGTGTGATCAGCTTTGGTTCAAGGACGATGTGAAGATTGTAGCTGCTGAGATCAGGCTCTTCTTCACCCAGTATTTCCAAATGTGGATGCAAGTCAAATGTATGCTGTAACAGCTGTCGTGGCTCTCTCTCTCTCTCTCTCAAGAACAAAGTGAAGATTATAGCTGCTGAGATCACGCTCTTCTTCACCCAGCATTTCCAAACGAGGATGCAAGTCAAATGTCTGCTGTAACAGCTGTCGTGGCTCTCTCTCTCAACAACAAAGTGATTCTGTCTCTATCGAAGTCAAATGGTTTTAAATATCATCCGATGTCACAGCACTTGCCGAAACTAGATTTGGTAACGGATGTCACATCCGATGCTCCCATTCATGCAGATTCGTCGCCTTCAGCATTCACACGGGATTCTCAGTCAAGTGCTAAATGTTTGCCTAAAGAAGTTTCACTTAACTTCTCCTATGCGTGCTCAGCACGGACACAGTATTTTAATTTCCACATCAGTGGGCATTCCCGGAACAGCCTATTTCGGCTAGAAAGGTGTATATTATAAATATTCAAGGCGATTACCAGTAAGAAGACATTCACTCGCAGGGCTTTTTTTTTTTGTGGCCAGTGGCGCTCACTAAACTGTGTAAAGATGTCCATCATGCCCGGAAACAGTATCAGCGGCATCGTGGATGGCCTCCTCCAGACATTTGCAGGATCTATAATGAATACATTACTAAAAAGAATCAGTACACAAAAGCAATAGCAAGCATGAAAAAAAGAAACGTGGACCAACTTTGTTAAGGACTCTGGCAATGCGAATCCCTGGGGGCTCCTCTAGAAAAATTGCTAGGGAGAAGACCTTTACCTCGTACATCTTGGGGTCTGTGGTCGTAGGAACGAATGAGTCAACTAATTGGCTCGACTCTGTCAATCTCATTCTGGATAATCTTTTCCCAACTGATGACCCCTTGGAAGATCTTCCCGAACATCTTTGAACACAAAACGCTAGTTACTACTCTCAGTTTTCAGCTGACCTTTACCATGGACCTTGGAGCTGCATGCAGTACTGAAAAAAATTAATCCCAGGAAATGTCCGGGCATGGACCTTATTGATTGTATCTTCATCCTTAGGTTCCATAAATTAAGGCCATCACATCTTTTGCTTCTGTTCAACAAGTGTCTACGAGACAGTCGATTCCCTAAGTGTCGGAAAGAGGCGCTGCTCCAGCTCATTAAAAAACCAAATAAGCCCTCAACTGAACCACGGTCATTCAGACCTATCGCACTATTGGATTGGCAAACCTTGAAAAAATATCAGAGTGGCTAATGGCCCTCAGAGTTACCACTTTGTTCCTTTCACAGGATTCAATCTCCCCATCCCAGTATAGCTTCACACCGTGCCGCTCCTGCGAGGAGACCCTCTTTGATCTGGTCCTGCACCTGGAGAGCTCTACCTCCAAATACGAACTAGCGATTTTCGTCGACTTCCAGGGAGCCTTTGACATTGTTTGGTGAGAAAGTGACTTGAACGTCTCCGTGCTGCCAGATGCCCTTCCAATTTGTACAAGCTGTTCCAGAACTACTTTTCAGAGCGCTCCGTAATAGTAGTAAAATCAATTTCTTTAGATCACAAGGCCTGTCTACCAGGGTTGTCCTCAAGGGCTCGGTCCCCTGGTCTGGAACATGGTTCTCCAAAATTGGCTTGGAAACTCCTTTGACAACACAAAAATTGTAGCATTTGCAGACGATCTCACCATCATGTTTTATCCAATATCTCCATCTGGACTAGGTTAAACAAGCTCCGCATAAATCCAGCTAAATCCAAAATGAAGATCTTCAAGAACAAACTTGACTTGGAAAGACACCCGCAAGTCAAGATCTCGGGTGCACAACTGCCCTTAGTTACGCAGGCAAGGGTCTAAGGGGTCACCATTGACTACAAACTCTACTTCTTCCCACACAGTGCCTCCGTAGCCAGGTGGGCAGGAGCAGCAGTGCGTAGCACACGCTTCTTGATTAGACCGGGGTTCGAGCCCGTGACCACCAAATACAGAGATTGCGGAAAGGTCAGGGAATGACCACCGCATATCCCCCCGGAGCAATATGGCCTTAGTTGCTAATGCTCCTAAAAACCAAACAACAACATCTTCCCACGCCTCCAACACCTCAGCACCAAAGTTAAAGGTTTCTCTGCCTCCATTCTCAGAGTCTCCGGAAGTGATTGGGGTTTGTTCAAGAGAACGTTCCGCTATACTAAAAAGTGTTCCTACCCATTGTAACTTATGCTGCCGGCGTGTGGTTCCACCGTCCAGTTATTATAAAAATGAGAAACAAACTCAACTCCACTCAAAGAGGATTGATACTGGCCACCCACCAAATCTGTAGGCCTATCTCCACGGCAGCTATTCAACTAATTGCGGGAACTCTCCCGCTTCATTTGTTTACAGTTTTCCGCGGGCTCTGCTTCAGCATTAAAAAGAAAATATCAACCTGTATTCTGGATATTGAGCTTAATCTCACTGCATATGTAAAGCGTGAAAAAACACGATGTTACAACGAACTGGTCAATGTCTGGAAAACCAGGTGGAATACATCGCCACAAGACACAGTAACCAAGAAATTCCTCCCCGAGGTAACGTTCGCAATCACCAAAACCGCAAGATCCTGGTTCTCTCTCAGTCTTGGGACGTCCTTCTTGGTGACTGGCCACGGCTCCTTGAATGAAAAGCTATACCAACTGGGCTTCTAGCTACTAACCGATTCTTTTATGGAGCCAAAGAAAACTAGTACCATCGTTTTGACTGCGACTTATACTTCTCCCCAAACCAGGTGGATCAACTAATCCAGACTCCAGACAATCTTTCTTCTCTGCAGGCCTTTGCATCTGGCATTTTTACCCGGCGGAAGATCTTGTATACTAATGCCAACCAAAACCAAATAAGTGATTCTACAGCCTAGATTTCACCGGTGAAATGAAAGGCTAAATTAAAAAAAAAATTTTTTTTTTTTTTAAATGTTTATTTATTTATTTTGCTAAATTTGCCATACTTCTTATTTTTTTTATATACAGTATTTTTGTTATTTTAATCTGCACCACTAGCTTTTTTATTAATATTTACTTATTATTATTATTAGTTTTTAATTAATTTTTTTTATTATTATTTTGTTTGCTGCAATTTTTTTTTCACAACCGGAACCACAGAATTCCCCCCCTCCTCTTCTCTTTTCCCTTTGCAATGGGCTCCCAGAGGATCCCGGCCCACCTCAGTAACACACTAGGTGGGTCAGCGTCTCTCTTGGGACAGTACGTGTTTTGCTGGGACTGGCCCACCTTCCCGTGGTGTGGACGAGTACCCAGAACATCTGTCCAGTGACTGATGCTTCTGGGTAGCCAAGAGGCCAGAACATACACATAAACCTACACTATACACATTTCTGGCCCTTTTATAGCGGTACTGTTCTTCACAGAAATACGAGACGGAGTTGAACAAACGTTCTAGGTGCCGCCCTTACATATACACGTGTCCAAGGCGATGATGACATTGATTGAATTTAAAAGATAGGAAAACTCAATTTACAAGTAAGCTAACAGACAATGAAGTTTCAAAACTGTGAAAGTAGTACAGTCAATAGTTCTAGTTTACAAGCTTCTTTCAGGGTGTTCTGTCTGTGGCGTTTCGAGCTGCAGAAAGCCGAGGCATCAATTCCGAGGGAGTTATATGGTCAATTATCAGTACCGGCAAACGATGCAAGAAAGCAAGCTCATACAGCATCCTTTTTTTTTTTTAATTTTTTTCCCCTGATATTAGAATGTATAATTTTCGTGAGAGTATAAATATGTTATGTAAGCCCCTCAATCAATTCCCCCTTCCGCCATTACAATTCACGAGTTCAACTCGCGACAAAATGTATCATGTTCTTTTTTATTTGTGAATACCACTAAAATCCCACATTTTTTCTCGTCAAGGTAATCAATGATGGCTAACATCAGCTACGCCACAAAAAAGCAATCTCGTGAATACACAATAAGATTTTGCTTTCGATACTCGTGTCTTGGGGCGATGCTCAACTCAAAGGCAAATACAGGTAGTCTGCGACCCTGGTATACCTAAACAAAATACCATACTGTTCAAATATAAAGTTACATAATTAAAAGTGGTAACTGATGCGTACAGTATACTGCCGTGCGTTATATATTTATGAATAGAGTTAGTGCAATAAACGAAAATAGCAATACAGTATTACAGTAAATGAAATGCAATTAAAAGCTTTACTGTTCACAGTAACTGAATTGGTGAGGGATCCCTGTTACCTTGTCTAGCTGTCTACCGTGATTAGTGATATCTACTAAAGCTAACATCAGCGGAAAGAATTTAACCCAGTGGTTTACAACCGGGGTGCCGTAATAACAACATTCCAGGGGTGCCACGTAATTTGGGTTTAAGTTACTTAAACTTATTATTTTTTAATTTATATGTTTATTTCATTATAAAAAGGTGTACAGTATCTTTTTAATTTTGTGGTGATCTATAATTGATGTTAGTACCTCTATATAAAGAATAACATTATATACTGTATATATATAATTTGTATTATGAAATGTAATTTTTATAATTATATTATTGTAATAAATATCATATAACATATATATTTTTAATATTATATATATATATATATATATACACGGATATATACAGAGAGAGAGAGAGAGAGAGAGAATCGGATCTAACAGGCAGAAAATTTATTGTGCGCCACCCTACTCATCACTGATCCATTTCGATGGCTCGGTGATGAGTAGGGGTGGCGCACAATAAAATAAATTAATTAGGGGTGCCGTAATTAAAAAAAAAAGGTTGAAAACCATTGATTTAACCCATGGGAAAAATTTCCCAGGAAATTTGCGCGATTGGTCAGTTAGCTGACAATCTTTTTGGTTCTCATTTGTTTCTCGTACTCCTAGCTGAAAGCCGACACACATCACAATATATTAGCATAATTTATGCATACAGACAGCTGTCATCGCAATTCGTAGTAGCAGACCGCTGGTATTGCCTTAGAAGGCCGCCGTAGCCGAGCGGTCAGGCACGCGGGTGCATAAGTACACGTGCCTTGAGTAACCCGGGTTCAAGCCCGTGAATGCTGAATACGGTGCTGTTTCTTGTATTATCTATGCCTTGTGAACTCGTGTGGTCGTCCCGGAGTATAAACAGAAAATTTATTATTATAAACTTCACGGATTTCAGTCATGTGAAACTCCCTAAAATACAGTAATTTAATATCGACCAGAAATAATTGTTTAGAATTTTGAACGAGGTGAAAGACAAATTTTTAAGTAAAGCAATGTGCTGCGTCAAGAGTATAATGTTTGGCAGAATGGAAGGCAAAATGAAATTTTATTTCTCAAGTAACATACTGCGAGCATAATGTTTCGCATGAAAGTTAACTGCATATACCCTGTGCTTTCTCCGTTTAGTTCTGCATGAATTGCGGGCTTCTCCTTTTGCAAATTTCGGTAATCTGACCTAATATATTAACACTGTTGTATACAGTTAAGTTACGGAAATTGGCTAAATTACGAAACTGTATGGATAAACTGAAATTTAATTAGTAAATTCTGTTATATTTTATACATATAATAACAAAAAATATAACAAAATATAATTATTTCCAAATAAAGCGCTCCGCTTTCTTTAAGCGCGCTCAGATAACTTTTTGGGCATCAATCGACCAAAACGGTAATGATAGTAAAGGTTAAAAAAGACGATGCGCTCGCTGCTCAGGGTAAGGTTTCATGAACCTATCAAGCATCCATCGTTGATCGCAGTTGGTCGTTCCTGCATCGCGCAATCGATGGAGCTGATCGCGCGAAAATGATGGAGAACGATGCGCCGCGTGTTAAGTAATCCAGGAATCCAGCAGAAGATAACCTTGTAGTTGGCTGTTTGATGGTAAGATAATTTAGACCGGATCTCTTTAAGAACGGGATGAGAGGGAGGAAAGGTAGATTGAAAGGTATACATTGTTGTTGTATTTGAGGTTTTTTGGCACAAGGGCCTCTTGGGCCATATTGTGCCTGTTCATTGTTTGGATATCACTGATTTCACGTTATGGTTAGAGACTATTATATAAATTGATGCGTTTTAAATACTTAAACAGATCCTCGAAATTTGCTTCGTTGCCAAGAATATGTGATAACGTTAAGGGTTCCTGCAAATTGGAGAGGGAGCTGAAGCTGGAATTTCGGACAGATGAAAGGTGTGGACATTCAATGAGAATATGTTTTATTGTTAGTTGCGACTGGCAGAAAAAACACTTAGGAGGGGTCTCTCCTAAAAGCAAATGCAGATGAGTTGGGTGTGAATGACCGATGCGAAGCCTTGCCAGAATTACTTCTTGTCGCCTGTTTCTTCTAAAACTAGATGTCCACAGTTGGGGCTCTTTTTTTATCTGGAACAGTTTATTATTGGTTTGAGATTGCCAGAGATCAGACCATTGTTTCCAACATGTTTTTTTTAATAATGGATTTATAGTCTGTGTATGGAGCTTTCAGTTGACTGTAAGATCCAGAGTCGGGATGTTTAGCAGCCTCATCTGCACAATCATTGCCTTGGATGCCGACATGACCAGGAATCCAGCAGAAGATAACCTTGTAGTTGGCTGTTTGATGGTAAGATAATTTAGACCGGATCTCTTTAAGAACGGGATGAGAGAGAGGAAAGGTAGATTGAAAGGTATTGATTGCACTTAAAGAGTCTGTATATATCAAAAAGATTGTGTGATATGATATTTGTTTATGTTATCTAGAGCCAGTTTTATTGCAAATAATTCTGCAGTATAGATACTGCATTCAGTGGGAAGAGAGGCAACTGTTAAGAAAGTGGCGGAAACTGCTGCTGCACCAACAGCCGTATCTGTTTTGGAGCCGTCGGTATAGATATGAACTTTCTCTGAGTTTTCCAAAGAATGCATTTTATGTAGCTGTTGAATGTTGGTATTTGCCAGGGAGGATTTTCCCCATCTTGAAAAGAAATTGTCACAGAGAGGTATGAATTCAGTCCAGGGAGGTTCAGGAGTGGCAAGGTCTTGGAATATATTCTTAAAATTAATTTTCCAACTGATCATGAGTTCTTGCAGTCGAATCCCTGCGGGGCGGTTTTCATTAGGTTTATTGTGATATAGCAGGGTGTGTTGAGGATCAAACAGATACTGCCAGCTGGGGTGGGCTGGGTTACTTCCAATCTTTGCTGCATAATTTAACAATAACATTTTTCTCCTGAGATGCAGAGGGGATTCGTTTGCCTCAATATACAGGCTGTGAACCGGAGATGTTCTGAAGGCTCCAACAGCTATTCTAAGGGCACTATGCTGGATGGTGTTCAGACGTAATAGAGAACTTTTCCTGGCGGAGTCGTAGATAGGTGCTCCATAATCTAAGCGCGATCTTATTAAAGCTCTATAGAGGTGTAGGAGAGAGCTTCTGTCAGCACCCCAGGACATAGCAGAGACAGCTCTTAGGATATTAAGTTTTTTAAGACAAGTATTCCGGAGGTATGCCATATAGGAAGCGAAGTTAAGTTTGTTATCTAAATGTAATCTCAACAGACGGAAATTGGTAGTGACAGGAATGAGGCTGTTATTTAAAAATATTTCTGGATCCGGATGTAGTTTCCGTTTTTTACAGAAATGAATAGCAGCAGACTTCTTTTCTGATAGGGAATAACCATTCCGCAATGCCCATGATTCTATTCTAGCTATAGCAATTTGAAATTGCCTTTCAATGGTGTTCATAGTCTGGGATTGAGTAGAGATAATGAGGTCATCGGCGAACATGTACGATTGTACTGTATTTGGTACATCCCTTGTCATGTTGGTGATTCTTATTGCAAATAACGTTGGACTCAGAATGGAACCCTGTGGTACACCTTCCTCTTGTTCAAATGTTTTAGATAAATTATTCATGTATCTGACCTGAAAAGTTCTATGGCATAGGAAGCTTTGTATAAATTGGGGTAGATGACCTCTCAAGCCGAAAGAATGAAGATCTTGAAGAACACCATATCGCCAGGTGGTATCGAAGGCTTTCTGAATATCTAGATTAATCATGACCAGATGCTGTCCCCTTATGAAGGCATTCCGTATATTCGACTCTGCTTTTATCATTACGTCTAAGGTGGAACGGTTTTTTCGGAACCCGTACTGATTACTATTTAGCAAGTTGTTTGTTTCCAGGAACCAGATTAACCGCCTGTGAACCATTTTTTCCAGGACTTTGCCTAAACAATTGGTCAGTGAAATTGGCCTATAATTATGTGGAAAGGTACGATCCTTTCCGGGCTTTGGGAAGGCTAGAACTACTGAGTGACACCAGAAGATAGGGTATGCATTTTCTAAGAATATTCGGTTGTAATAGTTTAACAATGATCTTTTTTCTCTGTGGTTCAGTTGTTTTAGCATTATATAGTAGATCCCATCTGGACCAGCAGCGCTATTTGATGTTTTATTGAGCGCTCCAAAAAGCTCTGTTAATGTGAATGGCTGGTTATATGGATGTGAAACTCTGGTAGAGAAATTAATCTTATGCTGCTCTGCAGTTTTTTTTAATTTGCTGAAAGGCTGGTTTGTAGGAGGCTATTGCTGATATACTGGCGAATGATTCCGCTAAGGCATTTGCTATTTCTCCCGGGGATGACAACTCTTTCCCTTCCCAGTTTAGTATTGTAGCTGGGGACTGAATGTATTTGCCATTTAGCATTTGTATTTTCCTCCAGATAATTCTGCTGTCTGTATCCTTGTTTATGCTCGAGGAAAAGCTGAGCCAGGCATCTTTCTTTGCTTTTTGTCTTATTTGGCGGAACTTGGCTTTCAGTCTTTTGAAGTTAATTAGATTGGTAGTTGTGGGAAATTTACGAAATAAATTCCAAGCTCTATTTTTGTACTGTTTGGCGTGTGTACAATCTTGATTCCACCAATAATTACTATGTTTCCGTTTCCCTGAGAAAGATTTTGGTATTGCAGAGGTAGCAGCTCGTAATATTTGATTAGTTACATGTTCTGTGACATTGTCTATGGGTTGAGATTGGATTATTTTGTTGTCTAACTGCACATGAGAGGCATATTCATACCAGTGTGCCCTACGAAATTTCCAAGAGGAGCGACGTAGTGAAGGAGAGTTTACCCGTGTTTGCAGCTTGCAGAGAATCGGAAGGTGGTCACTGTTTAGCGGATTTTCAAGAACCGACCACTCCATAATACTATATACGGAAGGAGAACAGATTGATAGGTCTATTGCACTCATGGATCCTGTCGAAAAATGAATATAGGTAGGTTCACCAGTGTTCAGAAGGGTAAGTTGATAAGAGTCCAGAAGGGATTCTATTAACTTGCCTCTCTTGTCAATTGTTAGAGATCCCCACATCGGATGATGAGCATTAAAGTCTCCAAGTAAGCAGAAAGGAGACGGTAGCTGTTCTATTAGATTTTCTAGGTCATCTGAAGAAAATGAGAAATTAGGAGGAATATATATAGATGCTATTGTAAGAGTGATGCCAATTTCAATGCGCACTGCCACTACTTCAAAAGGAGTCTGAAGATCAATATGTTTGGATGGTTACGTTGTTTCTTATAAGAACCGCCACTCCTCCACGGGCTGGAGAGTCGATACTTCTATCTCTTCTAAAGATAGAGTAATCTTTTATAGTAGGACACACTTGTGAATTTAAATAAGTTTCCTGAAGGGATATGGCTGCTGGATCATAACGGTGGATGAGATCACATATATCATCTTTTATACTGCGAAACCCTCTACAATTCCATTGAAGAATTCTTTCCATTAAGCGGTTTTGTTGGTTGTTTTTGTTTCTGACTGCTTTTTAGTTGTGACTTGTTTACATCGATCCGATTTTCCTTTGTCTTTCTTTGGAAAGTGGGGGCGTGTTACGTCCATCTCATCAGTCGCATGAAGTTCTAATATGGCCTCTTCGGAGTCATTGTGCTGGTCAATATCAATTCTGGTTGAATTTGGTGGTTTCAGTACCATGGTTTCTGTCACTTTTTGTTTTGCTGTTGGGTTTACATTAGCTGGAATGGTAATTGGGGTATTACAGGCTTGTTCAGTTTTTTGTTGCGAAGGACACTGTTTGGGAGCAGAGAGAATGGAGCGTGCCCAATTAGCGATGGACATATTTGGGGGAACGGCAACATCTGTTTGTGTACCTATTGACTGAAATTGTTTAGCAGCCATTGCATATGTACGTGTTCGATCTGTTTTTAATACTTGCCTTCTGGCCTCTGAATATGTCACTTTATTCTCAACTTTATATTTCTGGATTGTTTTTCCTTGCTTCCAAAGTTCGCAACTTTTGGAAAAAGCTGGGTGATCACCCTTACAGTTTGGGCAAACAGAAGTCGTAGCAGTGCATTCAGTTTGATTGTGCTCCTTCGATCCACAAATTGGACATACTGACCACCTCGACATGCAGTTTGGGAGTGTCCGTATTTTTGGCACTTGTAGCACCTGATTGAGTTTGGGATGTAAGGCCGGACACGGCAATGGAGATAGCCTGCTTTAACAGATGATGGTAGGATGGGAGAGCTGAAAGTGAGAATTATGCTCCTAGTGGGAACAAGAACACCATCTTTCCGAGTCATAATTCTCCTTGCTTGTATGACTTTTTGTTTACCTAGCTCTTGAACTATCTCCTCCTCTGATACAGTTAGCAAGTCCCATTCTGCGATTACTCCCTTCGAGGAGTTTAAGGTGGCATGGGGAGTAACTTTTATTGGTTGTCCGCCAAAAGTAGTCATCTTTAATAATTTTTCGGAATGCTGTGGTTTCATAGTTTCTACAAGAAGATCTCTAGACTGGAGCCGCTTTACTGTTTTTGGTGAGCCTGCAGCAGACTCGATGCATTTTTGGACAAGGAATGGGGACAGTTTACTCAGAGGCAGCTCTGATAGAGAGTGTAGTATGAGGAAAGCTGGTATTTCCTCTTGTGGGGTTGTTTTCAACCTCTTTGGTTGAGAATAGTCATTTTCGGTGTCTTTTTCTAGTCTTGAGCTCGATGGCTCTAAAGGTGGAAAAGAACTGTTTTCCATCTTTGCTCCTTTCAGCCCCGGGAGAGTGGATTTCTCCTCCCAGGTTACCGGCCCCGCCACGGGGAGGCAGGAGCAGTGCCGCTAGAGTGACCAAGCGGTTAAGGGTTAATGCGTTAGTTTAAAGAGAAAAAAAGAAAGGTGAATTTCCTTCCTGTAACTTAGTTACAATTCGTAATGCTAAGTTAACAAATAATTAATGGGAACGTAAGAAAACTTTTACAAATGAATATAACTGTAGCTTTGACAAAAACGCTCTAGAAATCACTCAGGGAATCGCTTGATCACTATAACGCTTGGCACCCGGGGCCAGTACAATCATTAAAAATCTCCCCACCTCAGACGGTATCTGATTTTTACAAGGTTTAATAGGCGCCTCCATAGCCAGGTGGGCAGGAGCAGCAGTGCGTAGCACACGCTTTTTGATTAGACCGGGGTTCGAGCCCGTGAGCCACCAAATACGGAGGATGTGGAAAGGTCAGGGAATGACCACAGCATATCCCCGGAGCAATATGGCCTTAGTTGTTAATGCTACTAAAAACAAAATAACAAGGTTCTATGAAAAGGGCAGTAAAATAAATAAAGATGATATCTTAACGGTAATAAAGGCAAAAAAAAAAAAAAAAAAAAAACACACACACAATAGGCTCATTATTAGCTGTTGCGCTGGTACGAAGTTAGTTGCACGAAAACTGCGACAATGAAGCTAGTTAACTTCTTACTAACAACTAGTTAACTTCTCCACATGCATTTAAATAAGTAAGCTGGTCAATTTGAGGCACCCTGTATATTCAAACTTTGTACGGAGCCATTTTGACTCTGCAGGAAGAAAAGCAAAATTTAGGTAGTATGAGACCCTAGAGCACATTTTTAGAAGTTTTAGGCCAATAGAACTACACTGTTCTCGAGAAGCGCGACCTTTGGGCCCTGGATAAACTACGCCATGCACCTCAGTAAATCCAGCATTGGCTGGAAGACTGCTTTCATCACCGATCCCGCTTTCGGTGGATGCATAAGGTGTTCCTCACATATACTACTTGGTGTAGGTACCGCAGTTTTCACAAGTGGTAAATAAATCCCATTACTAGAACACCTTCCTAGCAACTCTGTCCAGAATTTTACGTTTAAAAGTACGACTAGCCGACCGGGCTAGCTGGGTGGGTAAAGTGCCTGCCTAGCAACCTAAAGGTGGCGGGTTCGAATCCCGCCTCGGGCTTGGATCAAAGTACTGCAAAAACCTTGGGAGGTGCATTATAACCACAGAAGCTGATGCGCCAACAACTACCAAAAAAAAAAAAAAAAAAAAAAATCAGAAAGAGACTCTTATCCATGGATCTTTGTGACAGCAATGATTTTTTTATTTATTACTTTTTTAAAGCGGTCCCAGCCAACCAATAGCAACCCCGCTGTCAGTTACACATAATTTAGCAGCATAATTTTGTTACTCCCTCTCCTGTTTGCCCAAGTACAGTGAGGGAAAAAATCTGCCATGACCAAAAATGATTGATATGAACAAATTTAAAATAATTAAATTACATAAAAAATAAATATACATATAATTAAATTTCAGACAAAGTCCAAACTTCATTGGAAAGAACTGCATCTGTTCATAATCTGTTGGAGAGCCAGCAGCTGCCGAGAACATAAATGCCAGCACAAGGAGCTGGAGTTGCTGTGGATATATCAGACTCAAGCCTCCACGATTTCACAGAACTCTAGGTGATTCGGCATGCACCATACCGCATTACAAACCCAAGGCTTCCAGATGCAGAAGAGTCTTCCGTCTAAGAAATATTGCAGTTGCAAAGGCCTGGAAAGCCAAGAAGTTCTCCTGTTTATCAACTAGAATTGTTTCGCAGCCTTCTGCCATAAGATTGAGATTACTAACCCGAGATACCAATTCAATTCGTAGATCGCTGTACTCCTCACAGTTGTACATAATATGTTCCCATTATTCTCTTTCGCCACAATGGCAACTAGATCTTTCAGTAATTCCTAAATCATGCAACTTTGCATTAATCGAACCATGACCAGTTAATAAGAACATAGCTTTTAAGTTTGGCGGACAGCAATGATGGCCAGATTTAACTCCATCCCTATTTCACACTAAGTGTACAATCTATTCCTTTGCGCAATTTTGTTCCCAGATTTAAAACCCATGGCAAAGGGGGGGGGACCAGTTCCCCAATAAACGGTTTACGGGTTTCCCCCTTACCACTGGTTTTAAATCGGGAAACAAAATTACCTAAAGGAATAGATCGTCCAATTATCGCGAAGCACTAGAAGCTAAACCTGTCCATTGCTCTATGTCGCAAAGGTCTATGGGTAAGAATCTCTTTCTGAATTTAACCTAAGGACCTTTTTAACTCCTTCATATTTGGTCCAAGAAACTGTTCTGTTATTAATAGGGAGTAGTTTTTATTATTTATAAACGTCACTTGAAAATCACCTGCGTATCCTACAAAGATTAAGTATTACTGTATTAATAATTGTTAAACTGGGGCCTGGGGAATACCGACTGTATTTCATAGTCTGTTCTATAAAACAAGTACAATACGTATGCGCAGTTCAGGATTATTTGCAAGTGCCTATTCTGAATTAAAATCCAACAATTTTATATTTCTAACAATTGCATGAACTAAGTAAATAGTCCTGAATCAAAAACAATAAAATAGAAGTATGGATGTTAATTTTTCACCTGAACCTACTAACTGTGCCGAGAAGTGTGTGAAGGTAAGATAAGGTCACGATAGCCTACAATGTTCTGTCTGTGCGACCACGCCTTTTTAACCAAAAAAGCCACACGCCTTTTCGAAGGCCATAATCATTCTTCATGCTTGTCGGGATTATTCTCTTGGGTGATTCTAACATCCTTTACTTTAATACAGGGGAAACTAACTTATCTAAGCATATAAAATCTGAAAGAGAATAAGGTTTGCAATCACGTCGATCGGTCAATACCACAGCGCACGCAAGGTCAAACTTCAATGCATGTCTGTTGCTATGGTTCCTCTGCTATCCCTAAAGATCATGACCTCTTAAGACTTAACACAACGCTTCAACCACTACAAATCCTTTTTGACCCCAATAAAACGACAATTGCGATAACTGTATATTCGCAGCTTATCGCCTGAGCGACACGATTTTCCAAGTACGTGAAACTAAGTTTAGTGCTGACGACTAGCATATCTAAGAAGGTATCGGTTTTGATAAAATTATGTAAAAATAACATGCTAACATGACAATGTTGTCCCTGTACGATTATTTCCTAATGCACGTGGCATAAAATGGGGGGAAAATCATTCTAAATTACGTGTAGTATCAAGAAGTATTTAAATTATAAAGTCAGCATATTTTCACTTCCATAGCATTGGAAAAAAAATGCGTAAGCAATACAGATATATTCATAAAGGGCATTATTTGTAAAATGCAATTGTTTGCATAAATAATTTATTACATACTCATAACGAAATACGATAGCATTAATTCGTCCCGAATTAGTGTTTATGGCATTACAGAGATGATAACGCAATCGACTATTTTGCATTTTATTTGGGCGACTTTAGATATTTGCAATTTTCAACGCTTCACAACGATAAACTGACGTATCTGGAAATCACAAAACTCAAATATACTGTGTTCAACATTCTTTAGAATGCACAAACGAAACAAGCACTTGTACAAAATGGTCATTAAAATACTCAACTATTTTTCATTAAAATATTAAGATTAAACTGAACTTATATTGCCTTTAAATAACCACATACCTAGTTTATTTGATAAATAATACCGGAATTCCGTTTCAATCAGAAAGGTACGAACTTCCACATCTCGTAACGCTGTTCAGTTAGTTTGATTTTTCCTGCTAACACTAAATCTCAGATACGCACAAGCCACCAAAATAAAAATTGTATAATTGAGCAAAAAGGTTGTAGATAAACAACAGCAAAACACCTGGACTGATATTATTAGCTAAGTTACACTTCTGCTTACTGTAGCATTCGACTGTGCTGCCATCGTTTATTTCATCAAAAATAAATACTAGAATCCAAATTTCCAAAAATAAATTTAATAATATATATATTAAATAAGTATTAAATTACGGTAAAAATGATGCAAATGGACTAGCTTATACATAAGTATTAAATATATTAACTTGTACATAAGTATTAAATATATTAACTTGTACATAAGTATTAAATATATTAGATTATACAATATATTATATACTTTTTTCAATAAAATATATAATTACTTTTAAAATAAATATTTCTTATATATTACTCACTAAAAATATGCATTCCACTGACCGATTGTAAAATACCATACTTCAAATAATTAAAATAACAATTATTAATACAGTAATACAGTTTTTTTTTTTTTTTTTTTGCTCATATACCTTTTTTCTCAAGGAATCTCGGACTTCTTCATCCAGAAAAACAAACTGACCAGAGAAGTCACGCATTCTCGGACATAATACACGTGGGTAAATGAGTATTCTCTCAGATATTTATTATTTCCTAATACTGTATTTCATATTAAGGAATTAATAAAAATTTCCTAATAGGAAATATTTATTTATTTTTTTTATACGTTCATATATTCCCCTCCAAACCCTGGGATTATTATTCTTCTCGTTACCATCGATGTAACATTGACAAATCTATAACAAACCCAATTAGCTTAAATAACAATTAATGCTTTATCATAAATCCATCAAACTAAATATCAGTAAATGTTTTATCACAAAGCCATTAGTCTAAATACCAACAAATCTCTACCAAAAAACCATTTAAAAATAAAATTATTATTAATTGAGGAAATTAATGTTGAATTCCTAAAATACAGATTTGATATGAGAATGATTGGATCTAGGCTGTTTTTCTAGTGGAGGGTCGCAATATAGCGATAATGATGTGTGATCGACAGTAATTAACATGATAGGCTGCCTACTGGCTTTCGAGATGGATGGAATTCATTGCAAGGTCTGCAATGTCCAAAACTTGCATCCTTAGTCCCCACTCAAAGCCATGATGGAATGACCTCCTGACCAAGGCCTTTAGGGAAAAACAGGCAGCCCATGCCTCTTACAAGAAGTCGCCTTCACAAAAGTCTTACGCCAAATTTTCCAAAGCAAGGATGGATTTCCAGAAGAGTAAACAATTTGCGATTGACAATTTCATGAACGGCCGGCTATCCAGGGGAACACGTGTGTGGTTCACTAGTCATACTTGCACCCCCTCTATCTTTAGATGTCCAGGAATGGTGTGAGCATGTGCTGCGTTTTAAGCGAGATCACCGGGTGTCACACCGAGATCACAGCTTATCCTTGGAACGAAGCGTTTAACGTTTCTTCACCTTCTAGTAATACAGAAATTTCCGAAGAACAGCTAATAAAAATAATAAATTCACTACCTGACAAGTCCACCATAGGAATTGACGCAATACCTCTTTTTAGTCTAAAAATTGCTTCTTATTTCATCAGCAAAGAGCTCACTCAACTCTACAACAAAGTACTCAAATTTGCACAGGTGCCTTCAAGCTGGTTATCATACAGAGTCGTGGCAGTTCCGAAAAAGCCTCGTGCGAAAAGACCGGCTGACTTCAGGCCAATATCAATTGCCTCTCCCTTCCTGAAATGCCTCGAGAAGTGCATCAATGATGATGTAGCACTCGCAATCTTTGCGCATAGGCCAGAACATACCAATTATGCCATGCCTAATAGATCTACTGTAACCTGCCTACAGTACTTATCACAGAAAATACTTCACGCCTGGAATGACAACGAAGATCTTCACACCATTTTCTGGACATGAAATCTGCTTTCGACTCAGTCCAAATAACACCCCTTCTTGCCTTACTTGAGAGATTCTACGGGATATCCGGAAATATGCTCGAGATCCTCAATAATTTGCTATCTAGGAGAATGCTTCACTTCAAAGGCAATGGCATTACAGTCACTAAAAGCGTCGAAGTAGGGATCCCACAAGGTGGTTCTCTCTCAGCCTTGCTATTTGCAGCAATATTCGTTCCACTAATGGATCAAATTCTAGCTTTCCTATCGTATGCTGATGATATTGTATGCTACTTGCCATGCAAACACCATGTTGGTGACTCACAAGAAAGACAAACCTTCTCTGAATCTGTAAACAGCTACCTAAATACTTTCTGTAAGTATGCTAAATTTTTTGGCCTGTCAGTCAATCCAGAGAAGTCAAACTATCTCAACTTTACGCCAAGTCGGATGACTTCTACTGATACTGCGTCTTCTCTACTTCCGGAAATGGCAGGAAATGTTCTGACTCCCACAGACAGTGTCAAATTCCTAGGAGTAATCCTTGATGCCAACCTCACCTATAAAAAAACAAATCCAAGCCCAGTATTCCAAAGCCCTGAGAGCGTTCTGGGGAATGAAAATTGATCTGTGCAAAACGCACAATAAGCAAATAATCAAGAAATACCTCGCAACTTACTTCTGTAGTGTACTCTCCTATGCCGTGGAAGTTTGGTCGGCGGCACCACCCACCAGCCTCAGGAAACTATGGGGTCTCGAATTCTGGGTGCTGAAGTGGGCCAACTTGTGGTCGCACCAGATCTACACATCTAAATCTACTCTCTGCTGCAACCTGCAATATACGTCCATAGTCCACAGAGCCCATGTGCTAAAAATAAAATCAATCCTTCATCTGTGCTCAGCTAAGCAGGATCACATCAACATCTGGAACACGGTTGGTTGGCGTTTTCCAGGCAGACATCTCCGTAGTACACCCTCCTTGTGCTCAAGGCTCCAGCGGTTACAGAATTTCAAGAGACACTTTCCAAATGTGACTCTGGACACTCTCAACTCGCTCAACATCAACATCGACCTGTGGACTATAGACAAGGCATATCGCGATGGCATCTTGTCCCATCTTGCTGTTTGTAAAGGACATTTATGTAAGTGCCGATCTTAGTTAGCTGATGTCATTTCATGTTCTGCTCAACTTGTAGCCCTTTCGCTGTAATTACTACTTCATTCATTTTTACATTTTAATTATCATCTTTGCTTTGATCTATTAATTATTATTTAGTTATTATTATTTTTTATTTATTATTATTATTTTTATTTTATTTATTATTATTATTTTATTTTATTTATTATTATTATTTTATTTTATTTTATTTTATTTATTATTATTTTTTTTTTATAAAACAAAATCACTTGTATAAACAACAAATTGTAAGATTCCTCTGGCTTTCTGTGTAAGGAATCACTATTGTATAAATTTTATGTTAATAAAGAATCTTATTATTATTATTATTATTATTATGATAAAACAATATTTGTTCCAGTTTACTGAGGGCTGCTCCTATTGGATCCGCCATTCAGTAAGAGCCACATGATTAACATGAGACTTCCATATCCCCCTCAGAAATTGCCCTGTAAACGAGTGGTTGGCTTTCATTCTCATCTCCAAGAAGATAAATTTACACTATATCTGTATTATTCCACATCACTTACGTGTTTCAGTACCATTATACCTCATTAAGGAAGCAGGTAGGAAGAAGTGACACCCCTCTGTCATTATAGAAGTCAGTTAAAGCAATGGTAACAAAATATTTTAGTGATAATGAAATTTAAAAAGAAAAAAAAAACAATTACATTAGGATCACCCGGAAATTTCTTTCATATATCCATATATATATTGTGTCTGTAAATTGCGTGTGTTCTCTGGTCGATTTGCCTATTTGATAATGAAATAAAGCAAAAAGAGGCATAAAAAATTATATGTTCAACAGAAACAAATTCAAGGGCCTTGCCTGTTATCAGTTGCCTGATTAACACACAGGGGGTCATTGTGAGTAGCACTGTTGGTATAATGCTCTATCATCTTCCCCACACCAGAGGAAAAAGACCTGAGTTCGAATCCCGCCAATGACGGGAGGAAATTTTATAGGTCTTTTTCACAACGTGGCTAAATTAGTCGGGGGAGGGTAGCATGGTATTTTCTCCCGAAAACTAGGGTTTTTCCCAGCATACAGCAAATCGCCCACGGAACACCTTCAATTTACAGACATATTATATAAGGCGCAATATGGCCTAAGTTGCAGATGTGCCTAAAACCCTACAACAACAACATAACATAACAACACAAAGCCACCTTAACATCGAATATGCATTCCATTGTTTCACCAAGCAGAGAATATTTTCCTTGCAACGAATGATGAAATGACAGCCTACTGCACAGCAAAAGAAGCACTAAAGAAATGCCGTCCAATTAGAAAGCATCTCGCCAAAGCTTTTTTTAGAGGTCCTAAAAGATGTAAATCACAGAGGTGATCTGAATTGTAAAGGGGGTGAAAAAACCAAACTGTAAAGGAATTGGTATGCTTTCTCCAACAATTCCTATCCGTTCCGCATTTTGTGTTCACTGGATTTGCTACTGTGGTTAAGCGTTGTCAAAAAACTTTCTCTGTGTCTGCGTATCTATGCGCGCTTGCTCTTAATCGCTTTATGCAAATCTTGCAGTGTTTCTCTAAATCACTGAACGTGTCTGCGCGGCAGCAGAGTGGTTACAATCACCGTCCTTCCAAAACCGGGTAGAAAAGGTCCTGGTTCGCATTGCTTGAATGACGCAAGGAACTTTTATGGACTTTTTTCACTCCGTGGCTGAGTTCGGTCTCAGGCTTAGATAGCAATTTTTTCACTCAGAAACTCGAGTAAAACAATTGCCTGTTTCTCTCGTTGTCGAGAGAAACAGGCAAATTGACCAGAAAACATATGCAATTTATGTACATAATACACATGGGCATATAAGTTAGTCCATGGGTGGCTCTAAATGATAGTTTATATCACTGATCGTTATTAGAAAAGCCAAGTTTCTGAAACTCCCGAAGTAGGATCCTCGATGATTGAAGAAAAACACCAAGAATAACTCAGTAGCGGATTTTTCACATCTCGTAAAACTGTGAAAGCATATCTGTTCTTCTTGTGACCGCTTCATGTCGAATATGCAACAGCAAATCTCGAATTTTTTTGCCTCTTAAAAAAAATCAAGTTTCTACCAAATTCTAGATCTCTTCGCCTCTAGAAGTAAGTGTGAATCGCATTTCTTCACAAGTCACAATCTGTTTTTCTGACTATTTCTGATCAACATCTTGGAATGAATCTACTTGCCATGAATGCACCCTTTTCCTCCTGCCATGAAACAGCCTGATATTCATATAATTTTTTGAACCCTGTTCTGAAACCATCCGCTTATCCCATTGCCATAACAGTTTATCAGGTTAGTTAAACAAGATTTCCCGTTTACAAAACCATACTGTGTTCCGCTGAGAAACCATCTCTATCTAGATTACCCTGTATTACATTCTTAATCATTGCTTTCATGATTTTTGCATTACCCACTTCTTCATTGTTGAAACTGCATTTATGGACTGGCAATATGTTGGAAAGAATGTGAATTTTTGTTTAAAAAGAAACTAATATCAATGAGTAGGTGATCTAGTTAAGTTTAAAATATTAATTAATGGCTTCAGCAATGCATGTGCTAGAACATGCTTCTTGATTAGACCGGGGTTCGAGCCCGTCACCACCAAATACGGAGGATGTGGAAAGGTCAGGGAATGACCACCACATATCCCGGAGCAATATGGCCTTAGTTGCTAATGCTCCTAAAAACCAAAAATAACTAACTAACTAACTAACATGTGCTAGAATTTAAGGTAAAAGATGTTGTCATACTCGATTCTTTAACGCCACATAAAACTTTAATATTCGTGGGTTCGATATACGTCCTAAGACAGTAAACATAACTTTCTAATGTGATGACCTAGAACTTGGGTCTGCAAAATAAATGAAGTAATTAAATACAATTACTTAATTATTTAATTACTTCAATTAAGAAACTGCAAATGGTTCAAAGAAAGGAGAGCAGATCATGCACGTATGAACAATGGCTTAGAAGTGTGAACTATAAAGTTGACAAGTAGATATTTAAGGAGAAATCTGATTGAGGTGTATAAAGCACAGGGGGGTTGAGTAAAATGAATGCGAAAGCTTTGTATATATATATATATATATATACAAAGTCATGTTAATATATATATATATTAACATGACGTATATATATATATATATATATATATATATATACTATCATTAAATATTGACAAAAGTTAAATTTATAATAAAATAAATAAATAAATAATTGAGCATTTAATTAGAGGCAGCGACTTGCAATTCCTCCATATGAAGCCGAAATATATTTTAAATTAACTAAAATAAAACATAAGCCAGTAGTATGGCAAAAACTGGAAGCCGAAATATATTTTAAATTAACTAAAATAAAACATAAGCCAGTAATATGGCAAAAACTGTAGAGCGAAAATTAACATAAAAATAACCAAATAACAAACGGAAAAGAAGAATAAAAGTTAGACATAAATAATAGCCCAGAAATCACTATATAATTTCGAACTTTAAATCCAATTAACATGACGTATATAAAATTTAGAATAATGCCAAAAATTTAGAATAATGCCAGTTTCAAAAGACGTGAAATATCACCAAAAAAGGGGTTGAAGGAACTACTGAAAGATAACAAAATCAGAATAAATTAAAATAAAATAGACTGACCATTATGCCCCATATCGACAGAGGACCACGAGGCCAATAATGGTCATGGAATCGTTGCATATCAATCGCTATACAAATCGTCGCAATGGTGAAAAGATCGAAGTACCAAATCACCTTTCCTCCCCCGATCGATCCCCCAATGCAGAGGACTTGCACGGCGGGGGTCCTTATGTGGCTCTGCTCTAGAGTGCTGTCCGTTCTATAATTTATTTTTCGCTGCATACAGTTTTTGCCATACTACTGGCTTATGTTTTATTTTATTTTATTTAAAATATACATATATATATATATATATATATTTTTTTTTTTTTTTTTAATTTTGACTGATACAGAAAAAAAAAAGTCCGCTTCCTTGCATTTTTTGGCTAGTGCTAATATCAATACTCTGAAGCCCGTGGAAACAATTCTTTAAGATAAGAACATGTAATTTCATGAAAGGACCTGAAATTAAATGTTCTAATCCATTGCCAATCATCGGAAGACGACCAATATCATGCCTTAACAGCGAAACACAAGAAAAATATGTCTGCAGTCAACCAATATTGGACCTACATGGGCAGCAGATCGTTTTAAGGTATACCGTGAATCGCAGGCTTAAACAGAGGGGACGCTGGTCTAAGTAAAACTTTCAATTTATATTTCTTTAACTCAATCCCACAATCCGTTTATCGTGGAGCACAGAGTACCTCAATTGGGATGTCATGCAGACAGTGGAGTTAATCCCTCGTCTGTTCTCTGAGTCCAAGTTTAGCCTAAATAGCGTTCTTATGTGTTGTAAATAGTTTTGCATCTGTAGGGACGTGATAGTAGACCTCCCACCTATGAAAAAGGAAAGCTTTGGTGGCGGAGGAATAATGGTTGGTGGAGGGTGGAGCTTTGCTGCTCAATGATATAAAATCTTAGAGCCCTATGTGATGCTTTTCGGAGTGCAGTTGGTCTTCAATTGCATTTTATGAACGATAGCATACTTTCTCGTGGGGTTCCGTTGACGGATTTCGAGAAAGAGAAGATATTCAGAGAACGGAGTTGCCTTGAAGATTCCCAGAACTGAATCCTATAGAATATACCTACAGTGCTTTGGGGAGGTGAATTGAAAGTTGTCAGTCTGCAACAAAAACCCTATATGAGCCATATTATGCCTCCAAAGAAGAATGGAATTTATTGCCTATTTACCTCCTGAATAAATATGCTGACAGTATGAAGAAAGTGGAGAGTTGCATAGTATAACCATTTTTTAATTGTATAAAACTTGCATGATTTTTCTTCCATGACATTCACGTTTGTTTTGTTTTTGGTGAATTTTATGAGTTATTCATTTACAGAAGGCTAAAGAAAATTTAATACAGTTGTGATTAAATTGAAATCACAACTGTATTTAAAATTTCAGTATGTCATATGATGCCATTATTTTCACATTCCATAGCGTATACGATCAAATGGAACACGGATGCGCTGGCATATTAATAAGAATTCCATTTACCTCTCTTACGTATAAATACATTTTAGTGAATTTATGGATGATCATTTTGATTTTTGAGACCATTTTCTGAACATATTGGCATTATCCCGTCAATAATGCGATATATTGTGGAAAAATTTCATTATTGCATTTAAAATTGTAATATAGTATTAGTTAATCTGGCCAAATGATGCAAGGGATCTTGTTCTAGTTTAACCTGCCTACGCCAGTATTCTGCATCAGCCAAAAAAAAAAAAAAAAAAAAAAAGTGAGTCGATAACTAAGTCAAATTTTCCCCCGTTGCTAAAAAACACTCTACCTCAATTGCCTGTCCACGTGGGTAGCCTCATGGATAGCACAGTTAGTATAATAACCGTCCTCCCCACACTGGATGGAAAAGACCTGAGTTCTGGATGGAAAGACCTGGATGGTAAAGCATTATCCCGTCAATAATGCGAGGAATTTTTATGAACCTTTTTTACAATTTGGCTGATTTAGTCGATCGGTCTCGGGGGAGGATAATATGGTTTTCTCTTCCGGGAACTCGGATTTTTGTCCAGCAAAACACAAAATCGACAGCTGAATACAAGCAATTTACAGACATAATATATTTAAAAGAGCAAGAGATTCCCTCAATCTTTTGCGTAGAATGTTTCCAATCAATGCTCTCCAAATGTAAAACGAATGAAATAAACAGATAAAATGCTCGTATACGGTTTTCCGACTTTCAACTATTTTAATTATTCTGACAGAATGTCTTCTCGCACTCATCGTTTTTTCTGAGTTGGTTTGATGTGTTTCGGGGTCGAGTTGGGGCTGTCAGCTTTCGATTCCGTTGTGAGCCGGATCGGCCATGTCTATATGAGTGATAGAATTCATTAAAATCATTTCATCCATTTATTTTATTCGTTTTACATTTGGAGAGCATTGACTGGAAGCATTCTGCGCAAAAGACTGAGGTAAACTCTTATTCTTTTAAATACGTGTATATTGTTACAACGTATAAGTTATTGAGCCTAGTAGCTCTGTGTTTTTTACAGACATAATATATAAGCACAATATGATCTCAGTCATTAATGTGCCTAAAACCCTACAATAACAACAAAAACAACTGCCTGGGTAGCACAATGGTTATAATCACCATTTTTCCCACACGGGATGAAAAGGCTCGGGTTCGAATCCTCAATGACGCGAGGGAATGTTATGGGCTTTCTTCACTACGTGGCTCACGCGTGGGGACAGCAAGGGTTTACCCCCTCGGAAACTCTGGTTTTTCGTCGAGAAAATTAGGCAAAAAAAAAAAAAACTCTACCTCAGTTACCCGTCGACGTAGGTAGCCTTCGTGGGTAGCACGGTTGGTATTACCGCCGTCCTCTACACGCTGGGTGGGAAAGACTTCAGTTCGAATCGCGTCAATGATGCAAGGAATTTTTATGGGCCACATGCACAGAGAACACATGCAATTTATAAACATTACACATGGACAGATGCGATGGCTCTAATATGACAGAAACACTTTACCTCAAATACAATAGGAGGAAAGTTGTTATTCAAGTGATCAATACCAGGCTACTCGAAGATGAACTTCGTAAGATCTAATTTTCTGTTTCTTTTTCAAAACTTTATATTTGTGTCCCTTGTTCTAGTTTCACCTGCCACGGTGAATAAACCTCACTCATTCACCAATATTCCTCCATCTTACTTATTCCTTTAACGGCCTTAAACACTGCTATCAGGTCACCCCTGAGGTGTCTGGTTTCCAGACTCCATAATCCAATGGTAAGGGACAACCTTTATCATTGGATTGCGGACTCAATTAATTTAGCTTTCCTTTTTTGGTCGCTCTTTAGCAATTCCAAGTCCTTTTTAAAAGACGCTTCCAGAGCTCAGTACAACATTGTAAATATGATCTCACAATCGTTTATAAAAGGAAATAACGAACATTCTACGTGATAGCAAAGGTTGTATGGATCCGTCTCATTCTGAATAAACTATACTCGTCTTATTCTGAATAAACCTTTAATTCTGGGGTTTTCTAGTCTGAAAGTCACCTTGCGTTTCTTTTACCTACCCATACATTTAGCAGGATTAAACTTGTTGCCATCTTTCAAAACATATGTGCAACAGATCTACTGTAAGTCAATCTAAAGCAGCATAGCCTGGTACTGATTATTTACCATCCTACCTACCTAATTTAAAATCATCAGCAAACTTTGGCAGCTTTCCTGCATACCCTCATCCGTATCATTGAAGCAAATTAGAAGAAATAAAGGCCCATCACGGAACCATGCAGGACACCTCTCTCAACATTAGTTCATGCTGAAGAATATTCATTGAAACCACACTCTTTCTCCATCACTTAGCCAGACCCTGATTCACTTAATGGTAGTAGTAGTGGCATGTGATGCAAGAAAGCAAATGTAGGAGCTTATGCAGCATCAGCCAAAAATCACACCATTTCCTCCAAATGCCTGTCCAGTTTCTCCTTAAATTTATTCAACCTATCAACTTCCACAACGACAGATGGAAGTTTGTTCCAGCAATTAACCACCCACTGGCTAAAGGCAAATTTCCGCACATCTATTCTACATCTGTCCTTTCGTAATTTGAAATGATGCCCCCTTAGGTTCGTAATCTGAACAAGTGGAATGATCCCATCAGAATTCAGCGTGCTCAACCCATTCAAGGCCTTATACACCTCAATCAGATCACCGCACATGTGCCTAGTCTCCAGTCACTGCAATTTGCAGAACTTAAGCCTCTCTTGATAAGAGGATCCCTTCATTCCCCTCACCAATCTTGTTGCCCTTCTTTGTACACGTTCAAGTAAATCTACATCCTTCCTAAAATGAGGCCTCCAGACCTGTACGCAGTACTCAAGGCGTGGCCTGACCATTGCCTTATACAGAGGGATAATCATCTCCTTTTCCCTGCTAGCAAAATTCCTATATATCATTGACAAAACCCCATGACCTGCCCTGGCAGCCTGTCTGCATTGCTCAGAAAACTTCATATCTGCCTGCACAATTACTCCCAGGTCTTTTTCATTTTCTACCACCTTAAGTGTAGTACCACACAGTTGATACGTTTCTCTGGGGTTACTTCTACCCATATGCAGTACTTTGCATTTGTCAAGGTTAAACTCGAGTTGCCACTTCTTAGCCCATCTGCCCAAATTATCTAGATCCTGTTGCAGTAGCACACTTCCATTACTGTCATTAACAACCCTGCCAACCTTTGTATCATCTGCAACCTTCGACATTAAGCCTAATATACCCTCATCAACATCATTGATAAATATACAAAACAACAGTGGACCCAACACCGAACCCTGTGGGACTCCAGCAATAACATCAGTCCAAGAAGAGCAGCACCCACCGACCACCACTCTCCGTCCTCTCCCACTCAACCATCCTTCCATCCACTGCAGCAACCCACCCTCAACACCACTCCGCTCCAATTTGTACAATAGTCTTCCATGCGCAACAGTGTCAAAAGCTTTCCTGAAATCCAAATATATGACATCAAAATTATTTTTTGCATCCAGCTCCCTTGGTCTTCCAAGTAATGGCAGTATACTCCAGTTTGTACAGTAACTTCTCGTGTGACGCTAAATCAAAACCTTTACTAAAATCTAGGTATAGAATATTGAAATTGTTTCCCGCATATAAATGCTTTATGACTTTATTATTGCAGTTGACCAGCAATTAACTAGGAAGGCTTCTAGGGTGGATGGGGGCGCATCCACCTTAGGGGTATTCCTCTTTCAACCGGTATTTTTCTGATGGTGCTTCTGGCAGATCATTGTATCACTAAACTTACTGCAATCTGACTCTGCTCTGTTTACCATTAGTTCAAAGGTACTTTCACTTGTAAGAATAGATTCAAAACTCCTCAATTCCGGCTGAAATGTCTATGATTTTAAGATTTAATATTGAAGTTATGTTTCTTGAAAGAATGGAGTATACTAATTTGTTGTTGTCGTTATTGGATTTTAGGAGCATCGGCAACCAAGGCCCTGTTTCTCCGTGTATTGTCTGTAAATTGCGTGTGTTCTGGGGGCGATTTTGTTTACTGGACGAAAAACCCGAGTTTCCGGGAGAAAAAACAATGCTACCCTCGCCTGAGACTGACTAACTCAACTACGTTGTGAAAAAGACCCATACCAATGAAAACCGTATAAGAGGACTTGTTCGTTTGTAATACTCAATTTTATGTGTATTATAGGCCTATACTCATTTTGGATATTCTGATTTTCTATTTTACTGTTAAATATTTACGACCTCATTCAAAATCAATCTCATTATGAATGAATCCAGATGAAGAATGGCGTTCTTCCCCAATTTAATATTAAGGCATTTTATTTATAAGTAGCTACAAAGGACTAAGAAGTAACCAGCACAATACTAGTACAGTAGTTAAAACATAAAATGTTTTAAAACTCTGCTGAATCTCGTCATCAGGCTTGGAGAACAAAAGGTTTCAAAGGTAACCCATTTGCGCTTTCTTTGCCCCCTAAGCCCCTTTGTCACCTGCTCTTCTTGAGGCCAGACGAAGAGATTCTGCAGAAATTTGAAACGTTGCCTTAGGGACTGTTACTTTATAGTAACCATTACATATATAAGGAGTGGAAATACTATTTGCCACATGATACTATATTAATGAGTGGTAAATTAATGCTCCTGCAGCTTAATTTAATTCACTATAAATAACTGCGTGGCACTTTCAACAGTGTCTTTATTATTTTACCACATTAAGTGAACCAGTTATCCGAAACTGGCGCCTCCGTAGCCAGTTTCGGATTTTTACAAGGTTTAATAGGCGCCTCCGTAGCCAGGTGGGCAGGAGCAGCAGTGCGTAGCACACGCTTCTTGATTAGACCGGGATTCGAGCCCGTGACCACCAAATATGGAGGATGCGAAAAGGTCAGGGAATGACCACCGCATATCCCGGACATTTATGGCCTTAGTTGCTAATGCTCCTAAAAACTAAACAATAACAATAATCCGAAACTCTTTACTCAATTGGTTATCAAACTTTGCATAGCCCTTAAACTACCAAACTGGATCGAAACCAGAACATGGGCGTACATTCCCAAACGAACCTGAACTAAATCTTTATTTAAGTTCGTTCAATGCCCTTATTTCTAATTCTTCAGTATTCTGACTCTACAATAAATGCAACCGCATATTGCACTGAACCAGGGTTTTCTAAAGTGTGGTCTGCGCCCGGTACCGGTCCGCGAACAACTTATATGAAATATACCTAAATTTTCCTGAAGAAATGAAATGTAACAAAATACCAAATACCCAGGTATACTAAAAATACTCATTAAATAAATACATATTTATTTGCCCAAAAACAGACACAAAAATATGTCAATTTTATGTAAACTTTTGATAATAAACAAAGAAATGAATTGCCTATCTTTTATTTATATTTATTGATGTTAATGAATACATAATTGCATTATTACTGGTATGTTAAATGACCCAATGGTAGTGTCATTATTTCCTGAACTTACGAGTATAATTATTGAAAATACATTAATTTATAACTATAGGTGGGCCACGAAAAAAAAAAAAAAAATATCTGCAAACACCCGTCCGCGCTTGAAAACGTTTGGGAAACCCAAACCAATGACTGAACCATACAAACCAATGACATTTGTTTATTACGGTCATTATTTATTTGGTGAATTTAACCTTGTAGATGTCACAGAGACCACGCTTAAAAAATGGCAACTTTATCTAATCATATCTACCACCAGTAACGGATTAAGATCGTTTGAGGGCCCCGGGCGCAGAAGAAAATATTGGGCCCCTTAAAAAAAAAGAGAGAGACAGGGAAAATAAAAATACATGTTAACCAATTTTTAAAATAAATAAAAAATATTATGTACTATTAAGGTTTTATTTCCAATAAAATTTGAATATATGTATAATATAATTAATAATAGCATAACAATAATCACAAAGTTTTGAACTAATAGTTGAACATATTAGTTCAACTAGTTTGTTGGGGTTTTGCGTATAAAGTTGGGGTTTTGCATGGGCCCTTCAGAAGTCTGGGCCCAGGGCGCGCCCGCCGTTAAATCCACCTCTGTCTACCACCTACAATTTTATTTGCAATGACAGAAATGGGAAAAGCGGAGGAGGAGTGATAATCTTCTATTCCAATCTTTTTATTATTTTTTTTTCAACAAACTATATTTGTAATGGGTGAATCAGGCAATTCTGGAACTTTATGTTCTTCTTTAGAAGTTCATATAAATAAAAAAAAAAAAAAATGGGTAAACAGCAGCCATTATCAACCCACTGCAAGATGGAAGCCTCCTCAACAATTCATGCTGAGGGAAATCTACCATAATCTGCCACGCTGGTCCAGTGCGGGTTGGCAAATCGACCATATTTAGCAATCAGGGGTTGGAAACCCGGTCTAAATAAATTTTCTATTTATACTCCGGCACGACAACCAAGTCAGTAGAGTTTACAATAAATCATCAATACAAATATTTATCGTATTTAGTAGTCACGGGCTTGAACCCCGGTGCACTCAAGGAACGCGTGCTATGCACTCTCGCTCCTGACCATTGGGCTACGTCAGGCCTTACTCAAAGAGCATGTACTACTGCATTCATGCTCCTGACCACTCGGCTACGGAAGTTCATATAATCTTGTTCGAATATGCCTGATATATCGTGATCGGTACCATAATGACAACGCAAGATTGAGATCGTGGGCTAGATCAGACACCATCTACAACCTTGCTCCCCACCCTCGCATTTGTCACGGACAATTTTTAATATTCCCAAAACATGCAAAAACAAAGGGGAAACTGAACACAATATTGAAAGACCTTCAGTGTCACACTAAAGGTTATCCTTTCCCAATAAGGGCTAATCAAGCACCAGATCTATCATAATTTTTCAAATACAGTATCAGTTCTCATAATTTTATGCTTTATTCAGACAATCTGCCCCTATCATTCGAATTAAGAACCATACTCGATGACGCAACATACGGAGACTAATTATTATTATTATTATTATTAATATTAACCATATGGTGCAAGGAAGACTGAGGCTTATGCTGCACCAGCCTAAAAAAAAAATTTTTTTGAATTACCCAGAGAGAGAGAGAGAAGTAGAAGGGAATCACCAAGAAAAAGAAGAATGATGATATCCAGCTCAGGACCCTGGGTGTGCCAAGCCCATACTCACCAGATGTGAGCCCCCTGGGGTTAAGGTCAGCTTCTCTACCAAATTCATCACATGCTTGGGTATATTTCTATGTACAGACACAAACGTGAATTGGGTTTACCCGTAGGAATTTAATGGGGAAATTCCATGAACAGTATTTCAAAGATGGTTTGTTATATGTTACTGTACTAATTTGGTATATAATATCTTCTACAATCGTGCGCGCGCACACACAACACACGTACACACACCCACACAAAAGAAAGAGAAGGGGGAAGTACCAGTAAATACGTACCATTTGTCACCGATAAAACATATGTAGCTACTGTAGTCGTATAAACTGTTTCCGAGAAGAATTGTTTAATCGATATGTTTTCCACTACAATATATTTAGCGAGCTGAAACATAAATACCACTTAAGGGATAATGGTAAGTATAGGATATCCTTTTAGAAAATGATTGTTTTATTTGTTTATGTCAAGCACTTTATGGTGCATTGCTTATAATCAGTATAAATAAAATCAGTATAATCAGTACTAAATTCTTCACAGTGTGCTAATGGACATCAGTGATGTTCTTTGACAACCAAACATCATTGTATTATTCAAAGATCTTGAACCATCATTTTACTAAAGGCAACAATAAGTCATTCTACCAATTATAAAAGGCTAAATATTTCCAGGCATCGCCATAAAATCATGGGCACCATTTCTATGTACAAATTATTTTATTTATTCTCGACGAGAACAAATGAAATAATATTTTACAGAATTACATAAATACAGAATCAAATAAACATTTACTCTAGAATGCTATCGGCATCTAAAACAGAAAATAAAGTTCGCCATGGTTTTTGCACCAATAAGTTCTAAGAACTAATGAAACCTAATTTCTGATGCTTTCAATGTGGTAAATAATGGAGTCCATTTCAATCACGTTTCTGGATTGTTATTGAAATAGAGTTATCCTAGTCAGACGGCTCTGTGCTAGCGATAATTTAACAGGTACATGAAAACGGGTTCGCTAACCGACACCATGTGATACGCAACTGTCTTATGGTAATAGAGTTTGGAAAAACATCCAAAATCTAACGACAGGCGCAATCGAGTCCAGTAACGTCCACGACTAAGCCTCCTGTAACGTTTTCACTGTTTGTTTGTTTGTTGTTTGGTTTTTAGGAGCATTAGCAACTAAGGCCATATTGCTCCGGGATATGCGGTGGTCATTTCCTGACCTTTCCGCATCCTCCATATTTGGTGGCGACGGGCTCGAACCGCGGTCTAATCAAGAAGCGTGTGCTATGCACTGCTGCTCCTTCCCACCTGGCTACGGAGGCGCCTAACGTTTTCACTTGCTGCATGTGTAAACCTCTTGCAACCCTAACTGTTCCTCCCCCCGTTTGGCCCAATGACAGGTTTCTACAAAAGAACAGAAATATCGCCATTTAATTCTTATTTCTTTAGTACTGTATAGAGATAATGACTGAGTTGGATACATTGCTTGTTTGTTATTCTACCTGTAACGTACAAATTCCCTTTAATGCCTACAAATACTTAACATCTGAATCAGCCCTAAACACAGAAATACAAACACTAAAAAACAGATTTCAAAATAGAGGTTACTCCCTATCTATTATAAACGAAATAAGGGTACAAGCAAAAAAGTTTAGGCAATACCTCTCCTGTTATCAACAATAATAACATAAAAAAATATTTTATTGTTTTACCGTATATTAAACAATGGTTCAAACAACTAAATAGTATTTTCAAAGACACAATTCAAAATCATTACCAAACCCACAACGAAACTACATGCTGCCCTAAAAAAACCACGAATCCAATCCTCTTCCACATTCCAATTAAATGACTTAGTCTACAATGTATCTTGCAAGGATTGCAATTCCTCATATCAGGGATCCACTCCTTGTACATTCAATACAAGAATGAGACAATATTAAACATGTCCTTTCATCCCGCTCCTTGGCTTGGGAACTCGCATTCCATGCGATCAGTGAAGGCCACACCTTTCTATTCAACGAAGCAAAACTTCTCAGCATCCAACATGACTACATTAAACTATCAATTTCAAAGATGCCTGAAATTAAATTACATCAAAATTCAGTCAATATACGTCGTCCCTACACCATCTCAGATTCATGGTCCCTCACGCGCATGCACCAGGATCGCAACTAATCTCCATGCTACAAATTTCTTCCGCAAAACCCGCGGTTTCACTTTCCTGTGATCATGACCCTGGTCGAAAAGCCCCATCCGCTTCAGGGAAGTAACAAAATTCTTTAGTTTTAGAGGATTCTTAATGTTTTTTTTTTATGTTTTAATATTAGTTTTTAAAGTATTAAAAGTATTTATTTGGTTTCAAAATAAAATATTTAATAGCTATATATAAAGTATATACAGTATATAAAGTATTTATTTGGTTTCAAAGCATTTAAATTGTTTTTAAAATACGGATGTATTGTATTTCCTCTCGCTCAAAGATTAAGGTTGGTGATTCGATGTGTTTTGGGGTCGAGATTGAGGTCCGCAGGTCTCCGATCCCCCTGGTACATTAGATCATTGATTTTGTCTACGGGGGGGGGGAAATACATGTAAGCTATTTGTATAGTTATTCAACTACAGAGAGTATCAGCAGTAAAGTGTTCTACAAGACACCATAGAGGTAATTCTTCCATTTCTAAACTAATTTATTTATAACGTAGAACGTATTGAGCTTTTGCTGCTCTGTTGTCTTTTAATTAAATATAATTAATATTGAAAAATTATGCAATGAAGCAAGCTCATACAGCATCAGCCAAAAAAAAAAAAAGTTCACACACTGCCTGTCCATTCCCTCCAACGTTTTGCCAAATCCTTCCTTAAATTTATTCCAATTACCCACTTGCACATCAGATGGAAGTTTGTTCCAGCAATCAATTACTCTGAGCCCATCCGCCTTATTCTCCTAGACCCTTGTTGCAGTAGTATAGCCTGATTCCTTTTAGTTACTTTTAGCTCCAGTCATTAACGGCTCTGCCAACCTCTGTATCATCTGCAAACTTAAACAACCTGATATACATTCAATGTGGTTGATAAATATTGAAAACAATAAGAGGACTCCAATAATAGCAAATGATTAACTGACGTCCAACGTTTTAAATTTTTACAGGTAATTGCTTCTCCTAAATATGAATATAATTTCCTTCACTCTAATAATCAGCTAAAAACATTAATGCACATTCGTAAATTGCAACTGGAAAACACTCGTATCATCAGCAATGACTGTCAACTCATTTAATGAATGAGTTGACAGTCATTGCTGATGATACGCATTTTGTCAACTCATTTAATGAATGAGTTGACAAAATGCGTAATTTGTACTGTATGTCCAATTTTTTTGAATAATTATATTTTAAATAAGAATGATAAAGATAGAAGTAATTCAAAAATATGGGGGGAATAAAAAAATTCATTAGTTTAATATTTATTTTGAAATTTCTCTGGAAATTATGTAATAAACAGTTTGCTCATTTTTTCCACATTGTATTTTAAATTATGAGTTATATTGTATCTTGAAGAAGAGTAACCTCTCTTGAGATGTGGTCATTCATTAAATGAGTAATTTGTACTATATGTCAATTTTTTTTCTGAATAATTATATATATATTAGAAATAAGAATGGCAAAGATACAAGTTACTCAAAATTCAAGAACATGTGGAAAATTAAAAAAAAATCATTAGTTTAATATTTATCTTGAAATTGCTTTGGAAATTATATAAGCAGTTTGGTTGATGTATTTACATTATATCTTAAATTACGAGCTATATTTTTATGAATAGATCTCTGTTATTTTTATTTTGCTACAATCAATGTAAGTCTATTTAATCTGAGCTAGACATTTTGCAATCAAAATGTCTATTTAGCTCAGATTTCATATTACAGTATTTCATTCTGCATTATTAATTCGACGGTTATAATGTAAGCAGAAATATCGTGACAGTGAAAGTTTACATTTACCTATTAGTTAACTGAAATGAATTTTTTTTCCCTTTATACAAAAAAGTACTTCATGTTATTAGCATTTCATTTTCTCTAGCAGATTTGGAATAGTTTTCCAAATCTGCTGGAGAAATTAATTGTAAATTTTAAACGTCGAATTATTATTGCATTAATATTCCTTAGCCCATACGAGCCTTTCATATAACGCTTACTATTGCCGCCATCTTGATTTCGTGCTGCGGCACGAAGCACAGAGGTTCCCAAACTACTGAGATTTATGGACCCCCTTCAAAAATCAAAACATGTTTGCAGACCCTTATATATATATACACACCGATGAGCTAAAACATTATGACCAGCGAGTCGTTATGCAAATCGAAGCAACTGTAGGTGAACTACGGCGCGTGCGCGGGTCGGGACACGGTATAAAAAACACCTGATACTGAGCTCAGTTAATCAGTGTTACTCTTGTTCTTCAGATGGGAAATGCAGCAGACTTAAGCGAGTTTGACAAAGGCCAAATTTTAATGTCTAGACCAGGAGTGGCCAACTTAATTTGTGATGCGATCTACCATCTCAAAAAATATTTAAAATTCGTCGTGATCGACCGAAATTAAATCCGCGATCGACTCGTTGGCCGCCCCTGGTCTAGACGACTGGGTCAGAGCATATCCGAAACGGGATGCTCACGGTCAGCCATGGTTAGTACCTACCAAAAGTGGTCTGAGGAGGAGAAACCCATGAACTGCCGGCGAGGTGTTGGACGACCACGGCTCATCGATGCTCGAGGTGAGCGAAGACTCTCCCGCTTCTTGTGCCTCTGCTACTTCTGCTTCTTATGCCACTGTTACTGTATTTTTTATGTAGGAAGGCATATCAGAGGTATAGGCGGTTGGGGCTGAATGAGGCTCAATTTTATCACGCATGTTATAGGAATAAAAAGAAAATTTATTATAGGGCTATTTATGAGAGTAAATTAAAGGCTTGGAGAAATCTAGTTACTAGTGCGGGCAATACAGATCCGTGGGGATTAATTTATAAACTAAGTATGAATAAAGTAAGACCTGGAGAGATAATGAATACCGTAATCGTCAATGGTGTGGAAACAACTGATTGGATTACAACAGTGCAGGCAATAACATCGGAGTTGTTTCCTCATGAGGGTATCAAGGACACTAATGTAACATACCTTGGGTCTGTTGATATTAGCTTATTTACTTGAGAGCCGTTTCTAAGAAAATTAACATTTCCAAAGCTCCGGGGATCGATTTAGTAGAGAATATCGCTGTTCTTAAAGTGATTGAGCTTTATCCTAACATATTGTTAAACTTATATAATAAATGCTTACTTGAAGGTACCTTTCCTGGGATCTGGAAAGTTGGTTTGATCAAACTGTTAGTTAAGCCGAGTAAAAAACCAAATGACCCAAGAGGGTATAGGCCAATTTCGTTATTGGCCAATCTTGGCAAAGTTTTTAAAAGATTGTTATTTTTAAGATTGAACCAAGTCATGGATAAAAATGGTCTGACCCTGCCTTATCAGTATGGTTTCAAGAGAGGGCATTCTACGGAGGATGCTATTAATGATCTCATGAATTTCACCAACCAGGCAGAGGATAAGTATGTGTTAGCCATCTTTATAGATTTTACTGGAGCTTTTGACATGGTGTGGCATGAGAGTATTCTGTCTGCATTAAGGGGTATGCAATGTCCAGACTTATTGTATAGGACGATACAGAGTTATTTGCATGGTAGGAAAATTATACTGAAAGCTAAGCATCTACAGTTTAATAGGAATCTTTCGAGAGGGTGTCCTCAGGGGTCTGTATTGGGCCCACTTTTTTGGAACTTAGTACTTAATTTATGGCTAGAACAATCAGTTGAAAATCTGCATAAGATTGCTTATGCAGATGATTTGGTTTTATGTTTTACTGGTAAATCCAGGTCTGTGCTTGAAATAAGAGTGGCCCTAATGATTACTAATTAAGATTTGGTTATATACATTTTGATTATCTGTTTTTTTTTTAGTTTGTTTATATTATATGTGTGTGTGTACATAATTTTATTTTATTTTATTATTATTATTATTATTATTTATTTATTTATATATTTTTTGCTAGCTCTCAGGTGTGGGCAGCCTTTGAGCGGGATTGCTGGCACCCACAGGTATAGCACTACTTCCGGTGGGTGCAGGATTTTTGTGCATGAGGCACTCAAAATAGAAGACCAGGCCCAGTACCAAATGAATATGGGCGGCCATTAGGGTCTCTTCGCCACCAGGGAGCGGCTGTGCAGGTGCCAGCTGCTCCCTGGTGGCGAAGAGACCTTCCATACAGGTCTATTTTGCAGAGGTTCTGCACAAAGTCAGCTTATCAGGTGGAGATAGACGGAAGTCTAGGTGCCACCTTAGACATAATAATAATAATATGCCTCTGCTACTACTTTTCCGTGACGTTTCCGGTTATGGGTTCCTATGCGATTCACATTCCTTTAGATGTTACCTACCTCCCCTAAACGTTTGTACCAATATTTTTGAGACACCCTGTATATATATATATATATATATATATAGTAAACTAATAACTAAAACAAAAAAAGTGACCTCTTAATAAGTGCAAACTGAAAACCGAGAAAATTTTTCTTTTTTTTTTCTGCGCATCTGCAGTATTTCCCATTCATTCCTCCAATCAGCGCACCGCAACAAACGATATACAATGCTTCAATGATATCCAATATATACGGTATATGAACAACATATGTCATATGCATGAAACAAAGAAATAACTACCGAATTTCTACTTGTCCGAGTTTAATGAAATTTGAGGTTGCTACACAAATCTTTCTGAAAAGAGTCAAATATTAAGTTTCATGAAAATCTGTCCACTGGGAGTCAAGTTATTATATGATGGCAGACGGAGACAGAAGTACATCGACAATAAGTACTATATGCATACATGCGAACATGCAAAAAAGTGGCCATGCTAGAAGAGTGAAAGCACTGGTCTTGGAACTTTTTTTTCAACAGTGTGTGTGTGTGTGTGTGTGTGGGCAAATGAATCACAACATTCTCAACCAGAGTATGAATTTGAAAATATTAATAACCAGAATGTTAATTTTCGGCAACAATTACACGATTAAATATACAGTATTAGGTTTTTTTTTTTTTTTTTTTTAATCAAAAGTCCTGGTATAGTATACATCAAAACAAATATACAGTATACTAATTCTTATTGGTTCTGATTCTATACTGATGACACAATAAATTGCGAATGTGCTGAAACTTGTAATTGGCAATGACCACCTTGATGCTTTGGAAAACTTTCATTGGGAAGTTTAACAGCTGGAATGGTTGAGTTTAATTGTAGGAAGTAAACTTATAAATTGAACATTAATGGTGAATTTAGAACTAGTTTTTAGTTAGTTTTTTAAAAGTCAAGCAAGAGGTGAATTAGAAATTTATTTAGTGCTCGTTTGTTATATGTGAAAAAAAAAATGATGTACCGTAAATCTACAGTAATATGTGAAAAACGTATACTGCACTTTTTTCACACATTAATGTACTGTATTTTGCTTAATCTGGGACAAGTCATTAGCTGTAATAATCATAAATGGTTGGAAGTCAAGAGAAAAATAAATGTTGGATGGATAGTATTCAGGAAATATAGTCACACACTGAGGAGCAATATCCCAATTTGTCTGAAACGTAAAACAATGAACCAAAGTATACTCCCCACCATAACTTATGGAAGTGAAACTTGGGCCTTCACCAAAAGAATGGAAGAGAAGCTGAGAACTACACAGCGAAGAGTGGAACGAATTAAATTAGGAATTAGACTTATGGATAAGAAGAGAAACACGCGGATTAGGCAGCAAACTCAAGTAAAGGACATTCTTATCAAAACTAAAGAACTAAAATGGTCTTGGGCAGGACACAGCTCGAAGACATGATGACAGATGGACTAAGAAAATAACAAAATGGTAACCAAGAGGAGCTAGAAGAAAATCTGGAAGACAACGACGAACAGATGAAATTGTCGAGTTCGTGGGTAGATAGTAAATGGATGGCCATTGCACAAAACAGAAGGAACTGGAAAATTGCTGGAGAGACTTTCGTCCTGCAGTGGATTGAAAATGGCTGATGATGATTTTACTTAATAAAATCTAAGGATCGAAATGGAAAATTTTACAAAACGGAACGTTAGTTAACAAATACTTTTTTAATAATCAAGCATATACATGACATTGCGATGCGTGTAACGAAATGGAATGGTGTCCCGGTGTACTCCGATCCCTAAATGTAAGAAACTTTTTTCTTGGAACACGCTTTCGAATTCCGTGCAGCCGTATGACCATGGCGTCTAACTTTATTTCTTAACGGAGTTTTCGGTTGCATAAAGTTAATTAATACCTCAAACTGTACAATCAGAGAACCTCTAGATTTTTGTTCAGTGCACACTTGGCAGAATCAATGGCTGATAAATATGTATAAAATAAATTACTCGTAACACGACATTGGAATATATTTAAAAAAAAAGTATTTTTTGCGAGCCGAGACTCTAAACTCTCTTTTACCATAGGCGCTTAACTTCACCATTTGCCGATTTGATGTCGGCGGACAACCTTGGAGACGTAACCTTGTGAAAAGTGAGTTTTTCCTGTTCTTAATGTAAGATTTGACAGTATATAAGATAATCTATGCCTTTTAATATGTTAATAACGGCACTGATTCGAGTCATTTTTGCGTGAGTGTGCACTACATGCTCCTGCTGTTAACCACTACGAACACACATTAAGTTTACTACATGCTCCTGCTGTTAACCACTACGAACACACACAAAGTTTAAAGTCACGACACATCGTCGCTGTTTCCAGGTAACGAATTGTGGCGTACTTAGACATGGCGTGTAGCATCAGTTGCCAAGGCAACGACACTGTTTTCACAATCACGCAATGAATGGCATATCGTATCATAGGTGGCCTATTTCTGTCGCCACGCATACCAACTGTTGACACTTCACTTGGTATAGTGTCGGTAAAGTGAAAGCAAGGAAAAGTGAGTACTTGAATGTAGAAATAAAATCACAATACGTCAACGGTTATTTTAGAACTGAAGAAAGAACATAGCTAACACTATTTATTGTAATGTTATGGAAATCGGGCGATTACAAAAGCTGTAATGACAGAACATCGGGAAAATCAGTCTTCAAGTAACAAGTTCACAAGAAATCAAAAAGAAATTAGAAAAAGTTTGTCAACCCCAGAAACAAGGCAGGCTTATTTGCAGAGGAGATATTCTAATCGAGATTATGACAAGAGTAAAGCTACTTCTTTCGACGGTAATAGTTACCTCAAGAGGGAAATTTCTGTTGATTCAGTGGAAAGTATAGATACTCTAGAAGATGAATGTATTGGTGAATGGCCCCTTCCTTCCACCCCTCGGAAATTCAGTGGTAAAAATTTGAAAAAAGATTTCAGTGTCGATTTCGATAGGTCACCGACAGACGATAATCAGTTTAGGCACACCGCACCAACTCGAAAGCACCTTATTACTCCTCCTCTCCTCGACCCCCGACCTTATTCTGTTGGTCATCAGTTCTCGTTGACTAGCAGACCAAGAACTGCCGATATCTTGTACGAGTGGGACGGAGAAAGGCGCAGGAGTGCGCTCTCACGATACATTCCCTTGCCAGCCATTGGATCTAAGGGTGAGGATGACTACGACGAACACATAAAATCTCTAAACAGCGTAGTGCAAAATATCAGACTCGGGGACGAATCAGATGATTCAGACTTTGACGAAGTGATCACAGCATATTCTAATTCTGGTAGAAGTCTGGGAAATGAAAACTTTCGAATGAAGCGACCTTTGGCAAGGTCAGCAACCTTTACGATTGTAAAAACGAAAGGTAGTCCGGAGAAAGAAGTTGGTTGGATAGCTAGAGCTCACAATGGGTCATACATGTTGCCTCACTGTTTAGAGGAAAGTGGAAAACTTTTACTGGCTGTCAAACTCCGAAATGGCTCAAGAATTACAGGCCTTTTCGAACCGGAAGAAACATTAGAGAAAGTTTTGTCATTTGTGAACTCTGAGTGCGACAAAGAATTCACGAAATGCCAATTTGTGACAAACGAAGTTCCAAAACGCGTTTTCTCTGATTTGTCAAGTACTTTAAAAGAAACTGGAGTTCAAAACAAAACGATGTTTTATCTTGAAGAATTATGATGTCTTGGGAATAATAAGATTAAAAAGAAAGAGGAGGTTAAAAATCATCGTCTGTACAGTAAGTGGTAAACGCAAATTCTGTTTCGTGTGTGTTGTATATTCTCAGAATTCATGCTTCACACTAGCATAACTTTTTCCATACTGCGTAATGACAAAGTTCTTCGCTTATTATACGAAGCGACAACAGAATTCGAGGTAGGATGAATAAATAAAGAAGAGGTAGGCATTTTACGATTCCTGAATTCCAGAAAATTACCAAAAGCGTCTGGTTATGAATATGAAAAAAAAAAAAAAAAAATATATATATATATATATATATATATAATGAACGTTGAAAAGAAACTTAGATATTCTCATTTACGCCCTCATTGGAAATTTATATTTCTAGCGTGTAATTACCCTTAATTATAAATTCTTGCATTTCCTACATTTCTTATATATTGCATTTCTTATATGTAATTCACCGCTGTCTTAAATTTTGGTTGTAATTTATGCTTAAATAAAGTCTGCAAACAGCGATCGAAATTTTATATTAATTTTAAATTAAAAGTATTTTTTCACTCTATGGTACATTATTTCTTTCTAAGCAGTACAGTATCTCAATTCAAAACAAATGAAACGGTAGTCTTATAACAAGTAGACTGGTTAAAAATTTCATATTATATACACTTTTAAATATAATACTACTAATATAAAATGAGATATCAGCAAATGTGGACATCACTTTGTGATTTATATTATAGGAGGCCCTCAGAAGAGAGTAGTATGTCATTGATAATCAGTTTTGACTTAGCCCATTCCATGTTTCTTGCAGAATGTGCTCTATTTAAAGATGGTGTAATTCTAAAATTTATTCGGTAACTTTACAGAGCAGACCTCAATACACTAAAGAAAAAAAAAATAATAATAAATCTGTTTATACTCCGGAAGACCATAGGGTCAAGGTAATACAAAAATATCATAGTATTTAGCAGTTCGTAGAAGTGTGCACAGATAAAGTCGTATTAGTAGATTTCACGTTGAACCACCATTCTGATAAAAATGAAGGGTCGTACGGCTAACAGTCAAAATAGCCACCTGCCAAAAAAACAAAAAAAAAAAAAAACGTAAACAAAAAAAAAATGTCAACCTGTTCTCAAACAACGACAAGCATATATGTATAATTGAATACAGTAATACCTGTAGTCAGTGCCGCATTCAGGGTAGGGGCACGTGCCCCTCCTGTCGTTTTTCGGAGAATATTCACCAATCGTTTCAATTCCCTTTAGCTACAAAAAAAAAAAAAAAAAAAATTTTTTTTTTTTCATTGTTAACATAGAATTTTATCTGTTTTTGCATTGTGGCTCAGCTGTTTTCAACTGACTGCTGTTGGCAATGCTGATGTGATCGCCATTCTAGTTCTAGGCGTCACGCAGTTTGGTCGTGTGTAATGTTTACTTCAAAGTAATTCAGAATTCTATGTCCGCCAGTCACATTATGTTTGAGTGTCATATTTGTTTTGTTCTATGCATTATGTTGTGCCCAAACAAGGCACAAAATGGTGGCCCCTCCTGTCATTTTTTTCTGGATCCGCCACTGCCTGTGTAATGGACAAAATAAGAAACTTCGGAGGAAAATCATTCAAAATCCAGAATTATCTGTCGATCACAAGTTCGTAGTGTCTGGACTTTATTTCTTACCAAACGACTAATTTGTAATTTGGTAAGATTATTGGGTCTGCTGTTAAACAGATGGATATCTATGTTCTTGGGCAATGGTATAAATTATGAAAGAATCTCAAAAAAAGAGAAGCCTTTCATGTCGCACAAAATGAAGCGGACCGACTTCCTTTCAACTGAGCCAGTAGAAAACTGTCACAAAACGAAGGCAAGTGAAAGACAAGATGGAAGTAAACCGGTTGAAAATTCAGTGGATTGGCGCGGGGGAGGATACCAACTTTTTTTTTTTTTTACGAGGAGAGTAACAGCGACGTCATCGATGTTAACAGTGTTCTGGATTTGAAGAGTAGCAGATGCAGTCGGCCAAGCTGTTTTAGTGCTGTTCCACAAACTAAGCCACGTTTCAGAACTTATAAAAAGTGACAATGCAGGATCTTTTTACCATTCATTCTGCCTATACATTACTCACTTTTCAAAATTTGAAATCAGTAAAAGTGAATCCGATACTGGACTACTTATCGATGAAAAGTAAGAGATGGCATAATTAAACTTTTTATGGTGCATTTGCATATATTCTCTTCGCCATGTCCGTTCGTTCATATGTCATAACTCGATTACCTGCCGGCGAATTTTCATTAAATTTGGCTCTTCTAGAGCCAAATTTTAAATTTAATGAAATTTCATTAAATCAACCCAAATTTCATTAAAAAAGAAGTAAAGTTATTACTTATTTTTTCGAGTTATTTTTGTGTATCACATTAAGCTATTTATTCATTACCATATATTGCAGTTGGAGCATTGGATACTGTTTGTTGCTGCACGCTGATTGGAGAATGAATGGGCAATATGGTGGATGTAAAGAAAAGAAAGGTCTCGATTCGCGCATATGGAGTGGTTGTTTTTGTTAAGCTTGTTTCTTTGTTATCAATTTGCTAAATGTATAAATCATGAATTGTTAGTGTTGCATATTATATTAAGCGCGGTAGTACATCGGTTATAATCACCATCCTGCGCACACCGGATGGAAAAGGCTCGGGTTCAGTGTGGATGAGATAGTCCGTCTCAAGCGAGGAGAGCATTCGCAGACACCCGACATCCAGACATAAAGGGTGCAAGAATATTTGCTGATGCTATCGAAGCAGTGTTAGGTGGGTCGGAAAACTGCTAGCTTGGGGGGGATACAAGGACTAACAGATCAACAGTAGCCACTGGCAGAGGTGAAAGTGATTCTTGCACTGCTTCTATTGGAATGAGCAGAAGCCTGGAAAACAAGATGCAGGATATTTCAGAGACTGCTGGGAGTTATTGGGGTACAAGTGAACACATGGGTTGTGTTAGGGTAGCCAAGAATAGGAACAGGTGCATGTATACTTGCATGTTAACAGGAGAGATTGCTTCTACAGGGATGGGATACACTTAAATAGAAAGGGTGCAAGAATATTTGCTGATGCTATCGAGGCAGTGTTAGGTGGGTCGGAAAACTGCTAGCTTGGGGGGAGACAAAGACCAATAGATTGACAGAAGCCACTGGCAGAGGTGAAAGAGATTCTTGCACTGCTTCTATTAGAATGAGCAGAAGCCTGAAAAACAAGATGCATGGTATTTCAGAGACTGCTGGGAGCCATTGCAGTACAAGTAAACACATGGGTTGTGTTAGGGTAGCTAAAAATAGAAACAGGTGCAGGTATACTTGCGTGTACACCAATGCTAAGAGTTTAGTAAATAAATTTGATGAATTTGAGGTATTGCTCAAAACATCGAAGGCAGATATTGTTGGGATATCAGAGACGTGGTGTCACACAGATATAAGGGATGCAGAACTGCAATTTGGGGAGTACAACGTCTACAGAAAGGATAGACAGGATAGGAAGGGGGGAGGGGTTATGCTATTAGTTAAGAAACACATAAAAACCAAGGAAGTGAAACCAGTCGACATCGCTGGACAGTGCAGTGTGGAGTCAGTTTGGTGTGACATAAACATTGGGAGATCAAAATTGAGAGTAGGAATGTGCTATAGGCCTAATGACTCTGATGAGTATAATAAGGAACTGTACAGGGAAATAGAGTGGGCCAGTAAATCAGAGTGTCTTATAATGGGAGATTTTAATTTCCCAGATATTGACTGGAATTTGGGGGCTGGTTACTCACACACTAGCAGGGCTTTTGTGGATTTATTGGATGATTGTTTTCTACATCAGCATGTTCGGGAGGCAACTAGAGGGAGTAATACTCTTGATTTGATTATCAGCAGTGATTCTTCATGCATTAAGAATCTGCAGATAAATGAACCACTAGGTGGCAGTGATCACAGTGTGCTGAAGTGGGATTTACTCAAAGAGGTAACTACCATTAGGGGTAAAGGGAAGGGTTATTGCTTCCGTAAAGGCGACTACGATGGACTGAGACAGTATTTAAGTTCTATACAGTGGGACCAACTGATGATGTTACCAACAGCAAATTCAAAATGGGAAGCATTCAAAGAACTTATCTTGGAAGCTACTAGGCTTTACATACCAACTAAGAAATATTGTTTAAGGTTTAGGCCAAAATGGATGTCAGATGAACTAATGAGGCATATGGCAGAGAAGAAAAATGCATGGGATACATACAAATTAACACATGACACAGAAGCCTATGATAGATACAAGTTGATATGCAACCAAGTTACAAAGGAGGTTAGGCAGGCGAAGGCAGATTACGAGAAATCCTTGGCAAGGGATGCAAAGAAAAACAGCAAAGAGTTCTTTACTTATGTAAACTCTAGAAGGAAGGGGATGAATCAGATTGGTCCACTTGATATTGATGGGTCAAGTGTTGATGATCCTGCTGAGGTAGCTAACAAACTAAATGAATATTTTGCATCGACATTCACAGATGAGGAGTTATTCAGCGAGGGGAATGCCAGAGGTGTATTCAACTCTAGCAGTAAGCTACAGAATCTTGAAATAACTGGTAGTAAAGTGGAGGAGAAACTGTTGAAGATAAACACAAGAAAGGCACCCGGGGTGAATGGGATCTATCAAGTTATATTAAAGGAGGCAGCAAAGGAAGTAAGCAAACCCTTAGCCATAATTATGAGAGCTTCCTTGGACTCAGGGGAGGTACCCATAGACTGGAAATGTGCAAATGTGACCACAATTCACAAAGGAGGATCAAAGGCTGACAAAAGTAATTATAGACCTGTGAGCTTAACTTCTGTTCCAGGAAAATTAATGGAGGCACTGGTTAAAGAAGCACTGCAGGATCATTTAGACAAGACTTCAGTTATAGCTCAGACACAGCATGGTTTTGTTAAGGGGAAGTCTTGCCTGACCAACTTGATTGGATACTATGATGCAGTCACAAAAGAAATGGATGCAGGAAATAACTTTGATATTATATACTTGGATCTTAGAAAGGCTTTTGATACTGTTGCACATGGAAGACTGCTACACAAATTGGAGCAGTGTGACATTGGAGGCAAATTGCTGCTATGGATAAAGGGGTGGTTGAGGGGGAGAAGACAGAGAGTGGTAATCAATGGACACTACTCATCGTGGACTGATGTTATTAGTGGAGTCCCTCAGGGCTCAGTGTTGGGTCCATTATTGTTTTCTGTATTTATAAATGATATTGATGATGGTATATCGGGCTTAATGTCCAAGTTTGCAGACGATACAAAGGTTGGCAGGGTTGTCAAGGACACTACTGACACTATGTTGCTGCAACAGGATCTGGAAAGGTTGAGCAGATGGGCTGAGAGGTGGCAAATGAAGTTTAACATTGACAAATGTAAAGTACTACACATGGGAAACAGCAACCCCAGAGCAACGTATCAACTCTGTGGTACTACACTGACAGTGGTAGAGAATGAAAGGGAGGGACTTGGGGGTGGTTGTGCAGGCAGATATGAAGTTCTCTGAGCAGTGCAGACGGGCTGCAAGAGTAGCTCATGGAGTATTGTCAATGATATACAGGAATTTTTCCAGCAGGGATAAGGACGTGATTATTCCATTGTATAAGGCGATGGTCAGCCCACACCTAGAGTACTGTATACAGGTCTGGAGTCCTCATTTCAAGAAGGATGTAGAGCTGCTGGAACGAGTACAGAGAAGGGCAACAAGATTAGTGAATGGAACAAAGGGGTGCTCTTACGAAGAAAGGCTTAAGTTTTGCAAATTACAGTGTCTGGAGACTAGGCACCAGCGAGGTGATCTGATAGAGGTGTATAAAGCCTTGAATGGTTTAAGCATGCTCAATGCTGATGGGATTCTTCCTCTAGCTCAGAAAAATCACCTGAGAGGGCATAAATTCAAATTGAGGAAAGACAGATGTAGGATAGACGTGCGGAAATTTGCCTTTAGCCAGCGGGTGGTTGGTTGGTGGAACAGACTTCATCCCTTGTGGTGGAGGTTGATAGCCTAAATAAGTTTAAGGCTCAGCTGGACAGGTATTTTGAACGAACAGAGGGGTGAAGTGGAAGTGGGTTTTTTTTTTTTTTTTTTGGCTGATGCTGCATAAGCTTGCTTTCTTGCATCAAATGCCTCTACTAATGCTAATGCTAATGTACACCAATGCTAGGAGTTTGGTAAATAAATTTGATGAATTTGAGGTATTGCTCAAAGCATCAAAGGCGGATATTGTTGGGATATCAGAGACGTGGTGTCACACAGATATAAGGAATGCAGAACTGGAATTTGGGGAGTACAATGTCTACAGAAAAGATAGGAAGGGTTATGCTATTAGTTAAGAAACACACAAAATCCAAGGAAGTGAAGCCAGTCGACATCGCTGGACAGTGCAGTGTCGAGTCAGTTTGGTGTGACATAAGCACTGGGTGATCAAAATTGAGAGCAGGAGTGTGCTATAGGCCTAATGACTCTGATGAGTATAATTAAGAAATTGTACAGGGAAATAGAGTGGGCCAGTAAATCAGAGAATCTTATAATGGGGGATTTTAATTTCCCAGATATTGACTGGAATTTGTGGGTTGGTCACTCATACACTAGCAAGGTTTTTGTGGATTTATTGGATGATTGTTTTCTCTATCAGCATGCTCGGGAGACAACCAGAGAGAGTAATACTCTTGATTTGATTATCAGTAGTGATTCTTTATGCATTAAGAATCTGCAGATAAAAGAACCACTAGATAACAGTGATCAACAGTGTGCTGAAGTGGGATTTACTCAAAGAGGTAACTACCATCAGGGGTAACGGGAAGGGTTATTGCTTTCGTAAAGGCGACTGTGATGGTCCGAGACAGTATTTAAATTCTATACAGTGGGACCAACTGATGTTACCAACAGCAAATTCAAAATGGGAAGCATTCAAAGAACTTATCTTGGAACCTACTAGGCTTTACATACCAACTAAGAAATATTGTTCAAGGTTTAGGCCTAAATGGATGTCAGATGAACTAATGAGACATATGGCAGAGAAGAAAAATGCATGGGATACATATAAATTAACACGTTACACAGAAGCCTATGATAGATGTAAGTTGATCTGTAACCAAGCTACAAAGGAAGTTAGGCAGGCGAAGACAGATTACGAGAAATCTTTGGCAAGGGATGCAAAGAAAAACAGCAAAGAGTTCTTTACTTATGTAAACTTAGGAAGGAAGGGGATGAATCAGATTGGTCCACTTGATATCAACAGATGATCCTGCTCAGGTAGCTAACAAACTAAATGAATATTTTGCATTGACATTCACACATGAGGAGTTATTCAGCGAGGGGAATGCCAGAGGTGTATTCAACTCTGGCACTAAACTAGATAATCTTGTAATAACTGAGAGTAAAGTGGAGGAGAAATTGTTGAAGATAAACACAAGAAAGACGCCTGGGGTGGATGGGATCTATCCAGTTATATTAAAGGAGGCAGCAAAGGAAGTAAGCAAACTCTTAGACATAATTATGAGAGCTTCCTTGGACTCAGGGGAGGTACCCATAGACTGGAGAAGTGCAAATGTGACCCCAATTCACAGAGGATCAAAGGCTGACACAAGTAATTATAGACCTGTAAGTTTAACTTCTGTTTCAGGAAAATTAATAGAGGCACTGGTTGAAGAAGCACTGCAGGGTCATCTAGACAAGACTTCAGTTAATCAATGGACACTGCTCATCATGGACTAATGTTATTAGTGGAGTTCCTCAGGGTTCAGTGTTGGGTCGATTATTGTTTTCTGTATTTATAAATAATATTGATGATGGTATATCAAGCTTAATATCCAAGTTTGCAGACGATACAAAGGTTGGCAGGGTTGTTAAGGACACTACTGACACTATGCTGCTGCAACAGGATCTTGAAAGGTTGAGCAGATGGGCTGAGAGGTGGCAAATGAAGTTTAACATTGACAAATGTAAAGTACTACATATGGGAAACAGCAACCTCAGAGCAACGTATCAACTCTGTGGTACTACACTGACAGTGATAGACAATGAAAAGGACCTGGGGGTAATTGTGCAGGCAGATATGAAGTTCTCTGAGCAGTGCAGACAGGCAGCAAGAGTAGCTCATGGTGTCTTATCAATGATATACAGGAATTTTTCTAGCAGGGATAAGGAGGTGATTATTCCCTTGTATAAGGCAATGGTCAGGCCACACCTTGAGTATTGTATACAGGTCTGGAGGCTTCATTTCAAGAAGGATGTAGAGCTGCTGGAACGAGTACAGAGAAGGGTAACAAGATTAGTGAATGGAACAAAGGGTTGCTCTTACGAAGAAAGGCTTAAGTTTTGCAAATTACAGTGTCTGGAGACTAGGCACCGGCGAGGATCTGATAGAGGTGTATAAAACCTTGAATGGTTTGAGCATGCTCAGTGTCGATGGGATTCTTCCTCTTGCTCAGAATAATCACCTGAGAGGGCATAAATTCAAATTGAGGAAAGACAGATGTAGGATAGATGTGCGGAAATTTGCCTTTAGCTAGCAGATAGTTGGTTGGTGGAACAGACTTCCATCCCTTGTTGTGGAAGTTGATAGCCTAAATAAATTTAAGGCTCAGCTGGACAGGTATTTCGAACGAACGGAGGGGTGAAGCTTGCTTTCTTGCATCATATGCCTCTACTAATGCTAATGCTAAATACACATGGATAGATTATTTCCGGGTGGCCCTCATATGGCAGGTTTTATTATATTAATCACAACAGAAACTTGAATTACATGTTATCTTTCCACTGTTATTGAAATATAGGAGATAATAAGTAAAGTATATTTCAAAAATACTGATTGCATTTTATGAGCTGAGATACGTGTTGCTATTTGTTTATTTCATTAAAATACAGAAGAACCGTGAAATTGCATGGTTTTGATATGTGGTGCTGGAGTTTTGCACATCATAATGGTGTAAAATGTTAACATTTATCACTTCAATTTTTATTTTAAATTCAGAAATAAATAAAGCATTACAAAATTTGAGCGAATGTTATATTGCGAGGTATGCGCAGCAATGCAAAAACAATTACTTTTATATTTTATTCATTGGTAACAAGATAATCAGATTTTTTTTTTCCCCGCTTTAATCAGGGAACAGTAAAAATGTGGTTAATTTAATTTAAATCAAACACGTGAAATGTAATGTCACGTACGTTAGGCCACCGTAGCCTAGTGGTCAGGCGCGCGGGTGCATAAGTACACGTGCCTTGAGTGATCGGGGTTCAAGCCCGTGACTACTGAATACGGTGCTGTTTCTTGTATCTTGTGAACTCCTCTGACCGTTTGGTCGTCCCGGAGTATAAACAGAAAATTTATTTATTTATTACCTAACTCTTTTTTTTTTTTTTTTTTTTTTTGGAGTACAGTAAACCTTTCTTTGTTAGGTGTTTTCTTTAGATATATGTCCAATTAGTTCAGTTATTAAAGTCATTACAGCTTGATATTTTGATATAATGTTTGGAGCACAACTAATATCAAAACTCAACTCATAACTATTATAGGTTATCTGGCTATTTAGGTACCACAGGTAATCTGTGAAAATGAAGCATAGTAAAAAAAATAGAATAGAAATATAATGAATGCTGGCAGATGTAATAAAATTTTTTATATTTTCTTTTGATTTTTGTTTTTCTTAATTTTATATTAATTTTTCGATTTTTATCTGAAATATGAGCATTCTTATTTTTCAAAACAAGGAAACTCTGATTCATACACCTTTTCTTCTGAAGGACTCATATGTAATAATAAGCATGACTCAGTCTGTGGAGAGTACTGATTACCGATTAGATATGAACTGAGTGGCTACTTTTTAGGTACATCTGCCATTTTCATGAAATGGAGCACTCCTTAACTGCATGCGTCATTATCATTATTATTATTAGCCAATACGGTGTAAGGAAACCTGAAGCTTATGCTGCACCGGCCAAAAAAAAAAAAAAAATTCTGAATTACCCTGAGAGAGAGAGAGAGAAAACAGAAGTAGAATGGAATTACCAAAAAAGAGAAGAATGATTATATCCAGTTCAGGACCCTGGGTGTGCCAAGCCTATACTTACCAGATGTGAGCCCCTGGGGTTAATGTGATTTTACCATACAATATAAAGCAAGTAGAGAGATATGTAGGGAGACTTTTTGGGAGCGGTTCAATGTGGAATAGACAAAACACAAACGAAAGATTTAAATGACTTGGATCGTGAATTGGAAAATTAAAAAAATAATAAAATAAAAAATAACAGAAAACGCGAAATCTCAGAAATTGTAGCCCTTCTGGGGTTTTCAAGTACGACTGTTTCTCGGCTGCATCGTGATTTGTCCAATAATCAAATAACATCCAACCAACAGCAATCGTGTGGTCAGAAACGGTTGGTTGATGTGAGAGCATATGGAGACTAGCATAACTTGTGTAGAGTTACAGAAAGTATACAATTAGTCGAATAACAGTAGTGAAAAAAAAGAGGCATTTCAGAAAGCACAACTCCTCATACCTTATCATTGATGGCATATTGCAGCTGATGGCTGAACCGGATTATACACTTCTCATAAAAAACAAGAAGGTACAGTTACAAGTGGGCTCAGGAGCCCCAGTACTGGACAGTAAAGATGGAATGCGTTTTCCTAGTCAACGAATTACGAATTTCATGAAGCTGATGGGTGGACCAGAATATGGCTTTGATATCAGTAAAACATCATTTAGCTTCTACAGATTATCTAGTCTAATTAAATTTAGTTATCCACCTGCAAATGTTTCTCAAATAGGATAATATGGCATCACAAAGTCAGAATTTTGTTGAACTGGTTCCAGAAACATGAAGGTGAATTCAGCTTACTTTGGTGGCTTTCGCCACCACCAGATCTCAATCTAGTGAATGCCTGTGGGATCAGGTAGAAAAAACTCTTTGAATTAAGATCCGCAGTTATTGATTTACAACTGTGAAAATCAATTGAGTCAATATTAATCAACATCCCTTTAGCATGCTTCTGACACCTTCAAGCCCATGCTACGAAAAATCCATGCTGTTCTGAGGGCTAAAGGGAGACCAACTTGCTATTAAGTAGATATACTTAATCAAGTGGACACTACGTGAACAGTAGGCTCTATCACATTATACAGAGGTTATAGCCAGCACCTTCCCCACACTAGGTGGAAAATATCCGGCTTTGGATCCTGTTAATCCCACAAGAAACTTTTATGGGTTTTTAATGTGAAAACATCTATGGCAGCACTAGAGTAAAATTGATTGGTAACAACATTTTTTTTATAATAGAAATGACACGATTGATGACATCACTTCCTAAATGGCACTAACAATGCTAACTCAATCACTAACTTTGATTCGTAGAGTAAGTAGTTGATTCAGTAGAGTAAGTTCATACTAAGATATGGAAATGACGTCACTTCCTAAATAACCCCAACTCGGTCACTAATGTTGACTCAGTAGAGTAAGCAGCCGGTAGTAATATTATGCATGAATAAAAACAGAATATTATGCAAGAATAAAATAGACTAATAAAATCTGCTTCTCAACATTTTGATCAACAACACCTTCTAAGTAGTGTAAGTAGGTAAGTTTCGATCAAACCGTTCAAAAAGTTAAATGGTTTTACTCTAGTGCTGCCATAGATGTTTTCACGTAAAATAAAACATCTTTCATATGTACAGCAAGGCCCCCTCTCCAGCATAACAGGAAAATTGACCAGACAGCATATGCCATTTATGATGTAAAACACATTAGCAAATGAGTTAGTTCTGGGGTGACTCTCACGTGGCAGTTTATTTTATGTTTTTCATTTTAGTTTCGATGATAATAGCCAAGATATACACAAATTGAGATTTTATATGCAGGATCATCGAAAAAGGTGTCCGTGATTTCCTTTTTAATTATCTACAGAAATATTTGATTGATTGCTGTGATCGTAGCAGCAAACAGTGTGGTAACTCACTAAGTTTTATTTGACACATCAACAATGACCGTGGTTGCGCTGTCAGTGTGCGCAAATGACTCCCATGTGCAATGCTGCAGTCAGTGTCAGTAAGATGGCCATTCAACAGAAAGCGCAGTGTGTGTTGTGGCATGCTGAATTTAAATGTCATAATAGTGTAAGGTCAATACCAACATACGGTGGTATAATTCAGTACTATAATACACACTGCACTTGCTGTTGCATGACCATCTTACTGAGACTGACTGAAGTGGTGCGCTTAGGAGTCATTCTGTGCACACTCACGGTGCAGTCATTGTTGAGGTGTCAAATAAAACTTAGTGAATTACCACACTGCTGCTATGATCACAGCAATCGATCAAATATTTCCAAAGATAATTAAAAGGGAAATCACGGACACCTTTTTCAATGACTCTGTATATATAGTGGTGGACCAAAAAACTGCATCACTTGTGAATTTTGCAAATAATGTGTATTGTGGATTGCAGAAATGTTCGAAATGCATTTGTTAGATGGGATATATATCTCTGGAAATGAAATCCAATAAAGACTCCACCTGATATACCTAATTGCCATAAATATCTTCCCAAAGGATAAAATGGAAATATGAGAAATCATGCAAATGGCAATCATGACAACCAAACATACATTTTATTGCATTTACGTGTACAAACTAAAATGACAAGTTAACGTAATAGCATTATGTACTGAAATCAGCAAAATAAGTCCTCAATATTTTGTTGCTCCTCCTCGAGCTGAAATTACAGCCTTGAAATGATCTGGCATAGAGTTAATCAACTTCTGGATATACGGTTGCCCAATTTTGTGGTTGTAAGTAAGAGCATTGTAAGTAACACACCCTTACAATGCTCTCCTACATCTGAACCTTACTTGTTGGCTTCTTGTGAGCAATTTTAGACATTATATACCAGCAATTTTCAACAGGGTTCAAATCTGCACTGTTGCCGGGTCAGTCCAACACTGTAACACCAGCATTTCTGAAGTATGACTGCACCTTACCTCAGCCTCAGAAAAATCAGGGAAAACATTGGTGTAAGTATGTTTTAAGACTTGTGAGACAAGACAAACTCGTCATTAAATCTAAATAGCATAAAACTTACCAATTTTGCTGTGTGGCAAGGTGCTGAGTCCTGTTGAAAAATGCAGTTTTGGACGTCTGTGTAGTTATCCCTAATAACGGGTTTCAGGCGCTCATCCAAGACAGCAGTGTAGGTTTCTGCATTCACCGTTCCATCAATAAACTTAATTCGCTCTACCCTTTTCCTTGTTATGTATCCCCAGACCATCTGACTGGCAGGGAACTTTACAGTCAGTGTTATGCAGTCAGGATGGTATACCTCAGATTTTCATCTTCTGACATATCTCTTCCCATCCAAGCCATGCAGGTTGAATTTCGATTAGTCAGAAAAGATGACTATGTCCCATTGCTCTGTTGTCCATGAAACATGCATTTTAGCCCAAGCAAGTCGATTTTTCCTCATTTGTTGGGTCAACAAATGCTTCTTTTTGGGCCGATAGGCATGCAGACCACATTCCAAAAGCTGTCTTTAGACAGTTTGTGTATTTGTTTCAACACCAGAGGCCATCTGAAAGTCCTGTTTTAGATCAGGAGCACTAACGTGGCGATTACGAAGGCATAGCCATTTCAAATATCGATCTTGGGAAGGCATAGTCACTCTCTTAAGGTCTGATCCAAGTCTTCTCTTTTCCTCAACAGTTTTGCACTGTAATTTCAGCACCCGGGATACTATTGACTGGTCGCAGCCTATTTTATCAGTTATAGCATGCGTAGAAAGCACGTCCTGGGACAGAGCAGCAGCCACACTTTTTTTTCTTGATATCAATTGAACATATGGAGCCATGCTTGCACCTCCACAAAACAGGATACTAATGAGTGTGTACACCCTTCCACTACCGTATTTATAGAAACAGCTGATGCAATACCTTGTAATTACTGTCTGATGAAACAGAAGCTTTATCTGATGCAATACCTTTGCTTTGCAACAAATAAAATGACTGCAATCAAACAATATCTTATGCATTTCACTACAAATGTAACTTTTTTTAAGGTGATGCAGTTTTTTTGTCCGCCGCTGTATATATATATATGAACTTTACAAATATACAGAACCTCTGATTTCCTGTTATAAGCTAGTGTATTAGTTTTCATCTCTTCTATTCTATGTATAATAAAAACTGTTATTAGTGTTGCAAATTTTAAAACAAAAGTAAATAAATAAATAAAATAACATTAGACGATATCATTGCTCATGCAAATTTAAAATCCTTGAAATTAAGATTGTCATATCTTACAAAGTGAAGCTCTCAGAAGAAACATACTAACTTCTAACTGCTACAGACCACAGCCAAGAAAGATGAGGAGATTGTAATTATTTGACTCCCCTGAAATGTGCATTTTTTAAAAATGTATTAGCGAGTTACCAGAAATAAATATCAAAGCTAGATATTATCACTATGCCGACTGGGCTATCAACCAAGTGCCCATTTATATATGTTGGCCCTAGACAAAATATCCATATAAATGCCCCACAGAGAGAACTTGGGGAAATTTTTCAAATAATAATAATGCTGTATATACTAATTAGAGGCTATTTTTATTTTAAAAAATGGTACAAAACAACTTTAGACTTTAGCCATCCATTTTATAAGTAACACAATTAATGCAACAGAACATGGACCTGGAGATGTCATGAGCTTGCCAAGTTACGACACCTTGACAACTGTAACTTATTTAGGCATAAATTCGCCAGGCTGTCAATGGATCAATACCGCAGCATGAATTAGTGAGTGATATATGCTTTATAAGAATTCGGGCAGGTGGAACCAGGAGAGGTCCCAGGCAGGAGCTAAAGGGACTATAGTTGCTCTCTGATGATCAAAATAATGCGATTCATTTTATTACTACTACTACATGATTAAAGAGCTTGATGATTCCCTGGGAACACTGCTTCAGCCTCCTCTTTAGAAAATCATGGGACCACTAAGTCCCATGATTTTCTAAATTTGGCTGTGTTATTATGATTTCCAAATTTAAATTTTGTCTACTCAATTGTACTTTTCTCAATGGGAAAGTTATTCCCCATCCTCGGTTTAGTCTAAAAACATTTTCAATGCAAAGATCATACCAGATTATACCCTGTCAAAGATTATACCAATATCTTTATGAGCTATAACATTGTTAATTCTAATGCCTTGGGTGGCCAGGTGCATTTGTATGGGTTTGTGCTTGAGGGAAAAGGTTAAAGTTGCTGACTTCTGTATATAACTTTTGATTAGTGCTTGTAATAATTGTTCCTGCAGTGTCATTGAGAAGAACAACGCTGAAAGAAAAATGCTTTCTCCACGTACAGAAGATTTTATCGTGGAATAAGCGTCTAACATTCAGTACAATGGAGGAAACAATCTCACAAAAAAAAAACCTCAGGTAAACTGTACATTCCCAATATTTTTTTGGAAGAGAAAATAACACTAGTCAGAATTTTTCTGCCAGATAAATACTACATTTTAATTACATTTATGAACAGACTTCAAAAACTAAGCTTAATATATGTCAATCACACCAGGATGGATTTTTAATTGCAATATATTTTCATTGGGCTGAATATATAAAAGGTTAACACATTCAAAGCCTGAGTACTTGGAGTCTTAGGTTTTGAAATTAAAATTTTCAGTGAACTCAAAGATGTTTAAAAAATAAATAGAAATATTTCTTCATCACTTTCCCTCTCCCTTTCTTTAATGCAACAGGCCTAAGAGATTAGAACAACAGCCACCAGTGCACAAGTTATGGCTGCTATGTTTACAGAATGAAGAACTTTTGTTTTCATGCATGTTTTGTTTAATAAAGAGAATATGCATATACAAAAGAATCATAGTCCCATAACTCCTGCCGATAACTTGTGTTTCACGTGTAACAAATTTACAATTAAGACATAACAAAGACCAATTTCCAAGTTTATAAAGATATCTAGAACATCTGTAATCAAGTAAGAAGAAAAAAGCTTCATTCCACATAATTGCACATGCTATAAACGTTTCAGGCAATGGGCAGTCAAAAACCCCTAAATGATTACTACTTGTGAATGGAAACTATTTCTGTTTTCTCAACTTCAAACAAACAACAGTACTGAAGACTCTGAAATTTTAACTGCATTAAAATGTATTGTGCAATGAATAGCTACCAGTTTCTGCCCCATCAACTGGGAGTGATAATGATAGGATCAAGACACTGCATACCTCCCTAAAAAAGAAGTCAAATCACCATCTCTATTAAAAAAGCTGAACAGAATGCCTTGATATGAGACTTGCACTTAATCATATATAAATATATATATATATATATATATATATATTTTTTTTAGTAATGGCCATATGGTGCAAGGAAGCCTAAGGCTTATGCTGCACCTGCCAAAAAATAAAAATAATAGTACCCATTGGAAAAATTTCGCAATTGGTAGCAGAGGTTTTCTCTAGCTATCCTAAAGAAATATAGTCCGTGTTTTGTTGTGAGCAGCTAAGCCAATACACGTCAAATCCTTTCTCATTTCTTGTATCTGAGGAATCATTTTTCCGATTATTCAAAATGTGCACGTTGCATAACAATTTCACATGTACAAAATGTAGTAGTCTCTATAATACTTCTTTGAAAACAAAATTTTTTTATATTCTTGTGCCCCTCTGATAACCTTATCTTAACATGCTGGAATGATCTGACCTGAGACATTGCTATATACAATTGGTGATGACTAAATACAGGGTTAGTAAACAAAATTTCGACTCTATGAAACGTTTACCCTTGATTTTTATTTATAGCCAGCCAAATAGGAAACTGCCGTCTCTTAAATGAGAATGGCAAAGTTGAATCAGATGGAGTCGAATCTACACGCGGTAAGGCTGCCTACCTTAGCACATTTGGTAAGATTTCACAATTGGTAGCACACTTTTTATTGCCTGATACTTCCCGAAAATTTTTGAACAATTCATTGTCATCTCTATAAAATACTACTGAAAAGTGCAGAATATTAAAAAGTACACTAAAAACTCACCTTTCACTTTAAAAACTTGGTCAAGCTTTCATTATTAGTGTTTCATTTCTTTTGTTTTCTTGCAGATGCTTCTACTGTACAGTACCTCTTCAGTATCCAGCAAATATCAGCCCTGACATTGACATTTCAACTCCCCTGGTACCTCATCTCCATGTTTTTAATGTCCTGTTTAAACCTCTCACCCTGTTCTTCACTTACTTCCAAATGTGGAAGTGTAAAAATGTACTGTGATGATCACAACTTCTTGAAGTTCGCCAACATATTCTCAACAGTAGTCCGGATCTTTGTTGTCTCTAAAAAATTCTTAACCACAGACCTGAAACTAATGCATACTTGAATTTCCCTTTTAAAATTTGTTCCCTCATTGGTATGCAAATTTAAAGTTTTCTCTAGCTGTTCTAAAGAAATGTAATGCATGTTTTGTCATAAGCAAGTACACCAGTACACATTGAATCCTTATGTCGTAAGCAGGTAAGTTAGTACATGTTGAATCCTTATGTCATAAGCAGGTAAGCCAGTATGTGTCGAATCCTTTGTCTTTTCTTGTATCCTTGTATCCAAGGAAACTTATAAATTTTCTTTGATTTCACCATTTCAGACTGATTCCTGAATACATTTGCAGAAACACAAAAAGGCGTGTATCTTCTTTGCCACAAGGTACATTCAACATGACCAATCATAGTAGCATGGCAGCAGACATGCCTTCCTGATTGTGGCATAATTCCAAATCGTTAAATTATTACTTGCCTTAAAAAACAAACTTGAAGTTGATAACGATAAAATGATCAGTTCTGAACGTTTTAAACGTAGCAAATGGCAATGAGTGCATGAGCTCGTGTGTGCAAAGTGTGGACCCTAACAATCAGTTCTTTCTTTTAAGGTAGGCAATTTCACAATTGGTAGCAGAGTTTTATTATTATTATTATTTTTTTTTTATCGGAACAAAGGACATGATTGTGCAAATTGTTAATCAGAAAAAATGCCTTATCAACTTAGACAACTGTTTGTTTCACAGTTATCTTCCTGTGGCTCCATCTATGAAGTGAATGTTGAACTATTCTCGCTTGTTCTACAAAACTGGCCCATTCCATAAAATCAAACTATTTGGAATTTTTAAATTTTAACAACTTTGAGCACACCTAGGAAGAAATAGCTTCAATGTGAGACCACTTCCAGCCCGATCGGTTAAGCCTATCGCTCATACTGACTGTCAAAAGAAAACTCCTTCCGTATTAAATATATAGATAAGAGAAAAGGAAATAGACAACCTATGCATTTCCTTCCTCCCATAGATAACTATCCAGCTGAACTTCGAATTTCCCCAAACTGTCAGCATCTACCACCATTGTAGGTATTCCAGCAATTTCTAACTCGCTGGCTAAAATAAAAGTTCTTGCAATCCAGTCTAAACAGATCTCCCCATAACTTGAATTTATGGCCCCTAGTTCTAGAATCATTTAAAACCATGAAAATTTCATCATTCATTTTACTATTGCCTCTCAGAGCCTTAAACACCTCAATCAAGTTGCCTCTAAAGTGGCTAGTTTCCAACTGTGCAACCCACATATTCGAAGTCTTTCCTCATAGGGACGTCCTTTGGCCGATCTTACCAGGTGAGTTACCCATCTCTGGACTCTATCAAGAAACTTACTGTCTTTTTGAAGTGAAACTTCTTTAGGCATGTCCCAGGCAGTTTTCACATGGGAGTAACTTGCATCCATGAACTGACAAAAATTTCAAGAAAATGCAACAAGAAATGAAATACGTAGCAGCAATACATGACGTAATCAGTACTCCTACAGTGTGGACATGGTGTAACTCACACGGGTCACGTTTATGTTTTAAATCGCTATATCTCAGCTTCAAGCAGTCAGATTTTTTTAAAATTTAAAACCAAAATATTTCTTTCATCATTCTCTACCATATTTCATAAAAAATTTCAACATGCTGAAGACTAATTGTGAGCGTTGTAAGGCATATGGAGCATGTATATGTGCAATGTAACCACAGAAACAACCTCCATTGAGTACAAAGGAGAGATCTGTAAAAACTTTGTAAACCTGTAAAATATTAAACCACTGTAACATTGAAATAATAAACGTTTCAAAAGATGCTAAAGAAGTTTCACTTAACTTCCACTATGCATGCTCAGCATGCACACAATTTTTTTTAGGTGTGGTCTAGCAATAGTCTTATGACGTCCTTATCTCTACTAGCAAATGTTCAATAAATCATCGATAGGACACCATGAGCCTTCCTTGCAACCTGTCTACAATGCTTGCAGAACTTCATATCTGACCATATCGTAACTCCCAAGTCCCTTTCTTCCACCACTATTGACTTTAGTTCAACTCCACCAAGTGTATGTATGCTATTTTAGGATTACTGTTCCCCAGGTGTAAGACCTTGCACTTTGCTGGATTAAAGCATAGCTGCCACTTTTCTGACCATCCCTGAAGTCTATCTAGGTCATTCTGATGAAGCTCTGCTTGGTGATCATTAACTACTCTACCAATCCTTGATTTGCAAATTTAGACATCATACCCTCTATCCCTTCATGGATGTCATTTAAGAAAATCAAGAATAACGGTCCCAATACTGATTCTTGGGGACCCCACTTCTCATATTAACCCAATCTGAGGAATAACCATTTACTACGACCCTCTGCCTCCTGCCCTGAAGCCATCCTGCTCCATCTAAAGATTTTCCCTGTGATTAGTATTAGTAATGGCCACATGGTGCAAGAAAGCTTATGGCTTATGCTACAGCTAACAAAAAAAAATTTTTTTTTTTTTGGAACAGATAAGGAATAAGATGGAACAGATTCCAACCTGTTCCTGCTTATAAAGTAACCGCTCATGTCAGACTGAGTCAAATACTTTGCTGAAATCGAAAAAAACCATGTCAAAATTATTCCCTAAATCCAGCTCATGAGTGACCCTGTAAAAATAGCTAACCAGATTTGTTAAAAATGATTTTCCCTTTACAAAACTATGCTATGTATCCTTCAGAATTCCATTTCTATCCAAATGATCCTGTATTCCACCCTTGATCATTGCCTCCATGATTTTCCCCTACTACTGAAGTTAGACCGACTGGTCAATAATTTCCCACTTCACTCTTAGATCTGGTTTTTTTTTTTTAGGAGCATTAGCAACTAAGGCCATATTGCTCCAGGGATATGCGGTGGTCATTCCCTGACCTTTCCGCATCCTCCGTATTTGGTGGTCACGGGCTCGAATCCCGGTCTAATCAAGAAGCGTGTGCTGCGCATTGCTGCTCCTGCCCACCTGGCTATGGAGGCGCCCTGAGGATATGTATGTGCCCCCTCGCAATGAGGGGGCACATACATATCCTATTATGAAGTCTATTTTCACACATAACAATGATAACTGTCATGGCATCTACAATACATTAACTGCTGGATCATTCCAAGAGCACAACTAACTTCTCTTCACCCCTATTTCTCTTTTTCCATTTTGTTTCTTTTTTAGCTCTCTCATCTTTCCTTTTCCATTGCTGAGTATGATGTGCCGTGTTTTTACAATCCCTGGTTACACGTGTATTAATGGCATTCTGAGTTGTTTTAAGTTGACAAAGAGACACACAGCTCCTGTATTAGTGTATAGTTTTGTGAACATCGTTGATTTGCATTGTGCTGTACACATTTACTTTCTCTGCCAGAGGGAAATTTTGTTTAATAGACTCTCCTCTTAAAGAGAAGATCCCACGGGCTTACTGAAGTGTCATTTCTTTTCTATAACATTTCATGAGATTCTGTACTAGTTAAAAGTGAAACAGAAGGCCCTAATTTCAAATTAATTTTGATGCAAATTCATTACTCAGTAAAATTACTCATTTTAAAATGCGAGGAAACACAAAATACATTCTAATTGATGCAAACCAATTCAGAATGACTGCAGATACAGTTTATTCATTCATTACTATATCTAGATGAGTTGCCAAACAAGTTGTGATAAGGTGCAACAAGCTATGACATCACAATTACAAAATATAAAGTTGTTATAAAGCTATGACATCACAATTACAAAATATAAACCGAGTGAAATAAAAATATAAAGTTAGTCCAGAATATACTGATCAGGAGCAGTAATTGAAAAGGTGGAGTCATATACTTATCTGGGACAAGTTATTAGCTGTAATAACGATAAATGGCTGGAAGTCAAGAGAAGAATAAATTTTGGATGGATAGCATTCAGGAAATATAGTCACATACTGAAGAGCAATATCCCAGTTTGCCTGAAACGTAAAATAATGAACCAATGTATACTCCCCACCATGACTTATGGAAGTGAAACTTGGGCACTCACCAAAAGAATGGAAGAAAAGCTGAGAACTACACAGCGAAGAATGGAACGAATCATATTGGGAATCAGACTGTTAGATAAGAAGAGAAACACATGGATTAGGCAGCAAACTCAAGTAAAGGACATTCTTATCAAAACTAAAGAACTAAAATGGTCTTGGGCAGGACACATAGCTTGAAGACATGATGACAGATGGACTAAGAAAATAACAGAATGGTATCCAAGAGGAGCTAGAAGAAAACCTGGAAGACAAAGGCGGAGATGGATAGATGAAATTCACGAGTTTGTGGGTAGTAAATGGATGGCCAGTGCTCAAAACAGAAGAAACTGGAAAGTTGCTGGAGAGGCCTTCATCCTGCAGTGGATTGAAAATGGCTGATGATGATACTGATCATACCTTGTAGTAGTAGTAGTAGTAGTAGTGGCATGTGATGCAAGAAAGCAAGTGTATGAGCTTATGCAGCATCAGCCAAAAAATAAAAAATCACACAACCATTCTCTCCAAATGCCTGTCCAGTTCCTCCTTTTAAACCTATTTGAATAGGGTCTCAAATTCTTAATCACAAAGTTTTGGAAAGAACTTATCTTGAAAATTACTGATTTACAATTTGGTACAAAGGATGGTTTTAGAGTGAAAAGAACCTAAAATAATGTAGAAGTGCCTCCATCCAGGTTTGGGTTATCCATTAGGCACTCTCAAAAACCACTAGGAGATTAGTATTACCAAATGATGAAAGCAAGTTTATACAACGCGAGCAAAAAAAAAAAAAAAAAAAAAGACTGTTTCCTCTAATAATTTGTCTAATTCCTCCTTAAATATATTGGAGTGTTGACATTGCCTATGAAGCTCCCAAGGGCATACTGTCACTCTTAGAACCACCCTTATGTATGGGAGATACATTGGCACTTTTCCAATCCAACAGAATCTCTCTTGAGTCTAGTGATGCTCTCATAATTAGCCTCAATGGTTCAATGCACTCTCTTACTGCCTCCCATAAAATTATAGGGTATATGCAATCAACCCCGGGAGCCTTACTTGCCTGTAGGCTCGAAAATTTTTGCAATAAATATCAAACTTCTGGTGTTACAGTTGCAACAGAAGAATTTGTTGATTACAAAAATATGAAAAACCATGTATATAGAAACTGCAACCAGTTTGCTTTTGTTTATTTTGCCATTCAAGAATCAATGTGTGCATATTTGTGGATGATCTCATGCAAAACCTGGATTTGCAGTGCAATTTTAATTGACGTAATTTAATCAAACTCCCCAAAGATCAGCTTAAAATGTTTTACTGCACAATGATAAAAAAAAAACCTTCAATCCAAAAGTTCCCTGGTGGTGCACCATGGCCTTAGTTGCCCCATGCACCCTAAATACCAAGATACCAAGTTGTGTTAAATAAAATGATCATGGTTAGCAGGCAAGTGGTAATTAAAAAGAAATCAGACTGTTACAGGTAGGTTTACAAATTATATGTTGATGATTTTGCCTTCAGCAGTAATTCTGCTGACAAACAACAATTTTAAACAACAGCCACAAAAGAAAGTATTTTCCCCAACAAAGGAAATGTGAGATATTTACCACAAGCAGATATGAAAAGATGATTGTTTCCTACAGCAAGTATGCCTTTACAAGGAGCACTCCCAAGCCCTTCAAATTTAAGAATTTAAATTTCTATCAGCATGACATCAACATCAATTTTAGTACTCCTCAAGTATTGTTTTAGCTTTCCATCTGCATCACTAACTCAGTTGGAATTAAAGTATGGTCATAAGAAAGTAAAAATTCAGTAGACTCGATTTTCCGGGATAGATGGTAAAAAAACAAATCCCGGATAATTGATTTCCCAGTTAATCCAAAAATACAGAAGTCCCCAAGATACATTCCAAGACTTCTTACTTCGTCGAGTTTTACGTAACTCAGGAATGACTAATAATATATTGCTACTATATTTATTATTGACAAATCTGAATTCAGAGCGATACTTGTTAATGTTTGACCATTTTCATACATTCTTATTAGTTTTTCTGATCCAAATCGATTGCTTTCCCTTTCTTGGTAGATTTACTAGTACCGCTGTCACGTATTCTCTTAGTCGGCACCATGATAAAGCTAAAAATGAAATTTTATGTAAACAACTTCACAGGGTTAAGACGAAAACTCACTATTATCACCCAGTGCAAGCTCACATTTTACTAAAGCACATTTCTGGAGGTCACTACCATAAAACAATAAAAACAATTTGTACTTTCCGTGTTATCGGGTTTTTCTGTTGGTGCATCTAATTATAAATGAGTAGTAAACTCGATCTTACTGCACTTGCGAAAATACTGATAGCTGGAATCCTGTGAGTTTTTACGTTATCATGGTGAAATGTGTCCCCTTCACTGAAATCTTCAGTCATATAAAAAAAAAAACTATAAATAAATTGTAAAGAATCTTCTCTTCTTTCATATTTTTTACTTGTTACTGTGTATCTCACTTGTGCAATTTGTGCTTGCCACAATCATTGTTATTGATTGCTTATTTATTTATTTTTTGGTTTTAAATTTTACAATCCTAAAAAAAAAAAAAAAAACCAAGTGAAAAAAAATTTACGTAAATCCGTAGTTGTGTAAGTCGGGGACTTACTGTGTCAAAAAATGTTCAGTAACCTACGTAAAAAATATAGTGATAGATAAAAAAAACTTACCATGTACTACTCGTGTGTCCAATACGATGCTTCCCTTTATTTTTTGCAATATCGATTTTAAATCTAATAGCTTCCCTTCGTTTTTTACGATGTTGTGTATGGTTTGGTTACCAACATTATAAAGGTTCATTAAAGATTTAACGGATGCACCATTTTCGAACTTTTGAATAATTTCAAGTTTTTGTTTAACTGAAAGTGCAACTCTTTTGCGTTTACCCATCATTTTCGTGATTTCTAAACAAAAAAAAAATAAAATAAATATTTACTATAAAAAAAATTTCGACATCCCTGACATAAATAACAAAACAAAATTTGTCTTTTTGTGGTGCAACGGCGATGCAACGCACTAAAACAAACTAAACATTTGGTCTCTCCCTTTTTTTTTTGAGCGGCGGATTCACACATGGCTGTTTCACAACTGGTTGCAAGATAATAGGTACATTAATTTCCCAATAATGACTTATAACGCCGCTTCTTGTCACTTATTTACGACTTGCAAAATATCTGTTTATACCTATTCTAGTTATTATTTGAATTTTATGATTTTTTTTTTTTTTTTTTTAATTTTAAGTCTTAAAGTGTCCTAGTTAATCCGATCCCGGTAAATCGAGAGTCTGCTGTATATGGCTCAGTCTGACAACTGGGCCACATCAAAGCAAGGTGCTTTTAGTTTCACATTGATTTACTCAAGATTTGTGCATTAGTGTGTGGAAAGTCTTAGTGAATTTGCATCATTACTATACAGTTGAATTTTTTAGACAAACCAAACTTTGTACACTGTCATCGTTATTGTAACATCTCATATTGTGAAATCCTTCATGGGTTACTTCTTATATTTCAAATAAGTAACACTTCCCCATTACAGAAGACACAACTGTTAGTTACTTAGACAACTTGCTAGTTACTTAATAAGACTATATTTTCATGTGGTGGTACTCAACTGAAAGTAAGTAACAGTAGTCTTGTTTACCGGGGAAGGTTTACTTATTTGAAGTATAACAAGGGCAACTTGTGAAGGATTTCACAATATGAGATGTTACAATAATAATGTTACAATTTTGTTAAAGAACAGTTTTAAACAATTTCTTACCTATTTGAAGGTTATTAAAAGGGAGCCCTTCAGGGCAATCCACATTCATTCAAAGGAGTGACTTTGGAACCTGCTGGAGAGTTAATGAAGAATTTTGCACAAGCACCATACAGAACAGGTGATAGCTTCAACTAATGAGAAATTTAAGTGATGCAGATCTTAAAGAAGGAATATTTATTCAGCAAATATTCCTTCTTTAATTAACTGTATAGCAAATCTTTTAAAAAAAGATTAAAGACTTTATAGGAAACAAAAAAAGGAATGTGAACATGGTGTTGACCAACAAATACAAGAACTGAAATCAAAACTATAATAAGAATACAAATTAACTACATATGATAAAGAGTGCAATGCATAAAAATTTATATAAAAAAAATAGAATTTTGAAGGCTAAACAACATGGTTTTGTTAGAAGAAAATCATGTTTAACTCACCTGTTTAGCTAGTTTGACACAATTACTCATGAGGTGGACTGGAAATAATTTCATCATTATTTAGATTTTAACAAAGCATTTGACTCAGTCTTGTATAAGCTGAAACACATTGGTATCGCAGATAAGATCCTAAGTTGGATTGCAGGATGGTTGCAGGGTAGGAGGCATGTAGTTGTGATTAATGGTTACACTTAAGACTGGTTTAACATTAGAAGTGGATCTCACAAGAATGAGTTATGGAACCACTGTTGTTCCTGATTATCATAAATTTTATTGACAAAGGGATAGAGGACATGGGGTCAAAATTTGCAGATGAAATCAAGAATGGGAAAATAATTAATGATCAGCATCAAGCAGCACACCTTCAAGATGACTTGAACGGCTTCAAGGACGATGAAAAAATTGAAATTGGCAGCTATGTTTTAATGCAACAAAGCGCAAGTTCTCATGACTGAGGAATAGCAAACCCAAAATGACTTATGCACTTGGCAGGGTTTAATTAAAAAGTAGAGGAAGAAAGGGATTTGGTAGTTAAAAGTTCTCCAAGCAATGTAGAGAGGTGGCAAGGAAGGCCCGTAGTGTGTCCTAATGAATATTTGCTTGTAGAGATGGGGAGATCATAATCCCACTGTATAAGGTAATTGTAAGACTGAAGTTGGAATATTGTGTCCAAATATGGAGGCCACACCTAAAAAAAACACAAGCTTCTTGAAAGGTTCCAAAGACAGGCAACCTAGTTGGTGAGATATGTGAAAGGGCTTACTAATAGAAAGACTTTGAATATGTGTGGTACAGAGATTGGAAACCAGACACCTTAGAGTGGACCTCACTCTGAGTGTCATGTTTACTATCCCCTCTCAATCTTATAGGACTCTGAGAGGGGATAGTAAATGAATGAATGCAAAATCTTTCACTGTTATGATTGCAGAACAAGATGCCATAAATTCAAATTACAGGGAAGAAGATTTACACTAGATTGTAGGAAGTTTTATTTTATACAGTGAGTTGTTAATTACTGGAGTAAGTTGTCTGTGGTTTGGTGCTGACAGCTTGGAAAAATTCACAGGTCAGATGGATAGTTGATTTATGAAGGAAACACAAGTTATTTTCTTTTATTTTTTATACATTTATTTTTATTATCTTTATGTATTTAATTTTATTTAGTTATTTTATGACCATGAGGCAAAAGTCTGAGGCTTCCTTGCACTATAATGCTAATATTAATGCTAATATATAATGCTAATACAATATGGAAATGTCTGCATGTCAAATTGCATTGGAGCTCTTATTAACCACAGGTAATACTGTATCAAGGTATCACAGGTTTAAATAAAGGGGAGTGGATGCTAGAATATCTGCCATTTACATTTTCCTCTAATTCAATCCTGTAAGAGAGCTTGCTTATTATAGAGTAGGGACAATCATAATTGGGACAATGAACAATGGAGTTGTATTTTCTGATGAGGTAAGGTTCAGTGTGAATAATCAATGTTATTACATCCAGAGAGAACATAGTGCATAATATTAGCCCTCTAACATGAGGGATAAGGACAGTTTTGAACATTACCATTAAAATAGCACACTCCATCTATGTCTTTGAGGGCAGAACCTTGACTGCTCAATATTTGGTAATGAAACCTTACACTCTACATGAGATAGTTCTGGGTTGCAATTAATTCCCAATTCTCTTTCATAGATAACAATGTATTTGCCCAAAGGACTCCTGAAAAGCAGAGATGATAGCAAATGAAGTGGCTTGCCAGATCCCCAGATTTGAACTGTATGTAAATTCCTGGAATTTTTTGAAAAGGGGAATTTCAACTTGAAAACACAAATCTGTTCTCAAACTGTAATGGGATTAATTGCTGACTTCTTGAATATTGTTAGCACGAGGGGCGAGTCTGAAAGTTGTATAGCAGTGAGGAGTGTTATTTACTCCATTAATATTTGTGTAACCTTATATGATAAGGTTATATGATACTCACAATCATTGCGTTTTTAATTAATTTTATGAATTATTCATTTAGAGACGTCTGTACTACATTTTATTGAAATATTGATGACAAGATATTTATAAAACTGTAAGACTTCATTAACATTGCATAAGTGTATATTATAATTGAAAATACAGCATTGTGCTTATATTTTACTTTACCTAAATAATCACTTTATATGAGGGGGGGGGTATCAAAAAGTTCACACCCTTTACCTAGAAATGATATTCCTAGAAGGGTGAAACTTCACAGGAACTTTAATTCTTTTCTATGTACTCTCCATGTATAATAACAAGTTTCTCCCATCTATGGATCAGTTGTTTAATGCCTTGATCATAAAAGTCCACACTTTTTGCCTGAAACCATGATTCCACTGCACTGATGACTTCCTGAGATGAATCAAAGTGGTGTCCATGTAGAGCTGCCATCCGTCCTCATTTTTTACATATCATGGACTGTCCAGGAGGAATTTTTAAAATACAGGCATACCTCGATTAACGAATAGGATGCATTCCACGAAATTACTTCGTTAAGCGAAACTTCGTTTTCAGAGGTAAAAATACTATGGCCAGAATAGGGATACGTTCCTACGTAAAGAAAATGAAAAGCTTTTTTTCGAACAAAGAAAAGTTTTATTAAATAAACAGTCAACTTACATACAAAGTGAAATCACATTTTAAAATATGAGGTTAAAGTTGATTGTTTATGCTTTTTTTCTCTTTCATTTAACAATTGCCTATACGGAGTTATTGCATTTAACACTGATCGCTTAACAATAACACTTCTTCCTAAATCGGGATCATTTTCACTAAAAAAATTTAAAACGTTTTCAATGTCATTTAAGCACCTTTTTAAATCTTTGGTTGTTAACACTTTTTCAGCAGGAACTTCTTTAACTTCGCCTTCATTATCTTTGTCTTTGTTGCTAACAAGGTTTTCTAAATCTTCCACTGAAAAACCATCATCTTCTGCATTCAATAAATTTCTAACATCCTCTTCATCGACATTTTCGAAACCTATTGATTGAGCCATCTGGATAACTTCATTTCTAATTTCTTGGATGTTATTTTCTTCTTCTAGTACAACTTCTGGCCATATTTTGCGCCAAACTCCATTTAAGCATTTCTTAGTGACTTCTTTCCAAGAACTATCAATGTTTTCAATTGCGTTTTTAATGGTGTAGTTTTTCCAAAAAGTTTTAACTGTCATTTCCACTTTATCCTCTAGTTCAGTTAAATTGCTTAAAGTTCGACGCAGATAATAAGCTTTAAATGATGCTATTACTCCCTGATCCAATGGTTGAATCAGGGAAGTTGTGTTTGCTGGAAGAAACACAACTTTGACAGGAATGCATGTGTCCAACGTGTTAAGATCAGTAGGATGTCCCGGAGCATTGTCTAACAACAAAAGAGCTTTTTCTTCAAAGTTGTTTTTTTGACAATACCGTTTTACTCCAGGACAAAAGTGGTTAACAAACCAATCAGTAAATAACTCCTTGGTAACCCACGCTTTTCTATTTGCTTTCCATATTACAGGTAAATTCATTTTTATGTTACCTTTTAACGCCCTCGAATTTTCTGAATGGTAAACTAATAGCAATTTTAATTTATAATCACCAGAGGCATTTGATCCAAAGAGTAACGTTAAACGGTCTTTGGCTGCTTTAAATCCAGCAGCTGATTTTTCTTCAATAGAAATGAAGCTTTTTGTTGGTAGCCGTTTCCAGAACAAACCGCTTTCGTCAACATTGAACACCAAATTTGGTGGAAAATTTTCACGTTCAATTATTTCCTTTAGTTTTTCTGGAAACTTATTTGCAGCTTCTCCTGTTAATTTTACACTATGAATCCTGGCCCGTTTTTTAAATTTCTCGAACCAACCACGAGAAGCCCCAAAGGTTTCCGTAATTTCTTCAGTTTGTTTAGATTTCAGGTGATTAAACAAAAATAATGCTTTTTCTTGAATCACCATTTGACTTAAAGGCATATGACGTTGTGACATATCATCTATCCACAAACTTAACATTTTCTCCATTTTTTCTAAAATTGGATTCCTTAAGCGAGTTAATTTTGCCGCTGTAACATCTGTACAATTCTGAGCAGACTGTTTTATTTTTTCTGATTGACTTAGTATGGTTGTTAAAGTTGATTGCGCTAATCCTAAAGAATGTGCCACATCGGATTTTCTTTCGCCGCTTTTAACACGTTGTACGATATTTAGTTTAGTTTCCAAAGAAATTGCTTTTCTTTTCTTTGATTCTGACATTTTAATTAACTAAAACAAAAATATTTCTATTAAAATTTACAAAATCTACGTTATGTAATGCTATAAAGAACCTACGTCGATTATTGCAATGCGCCACACTGAAACAACGTCAATCATGTAAACAACAACTAAATTACGCGATTGACACGCAAAACTGTTATAACAGATATGCCCGCAGCTCGGGAGCACTCGGGAATACGTAACGAGTCGCCGTCAGTCACCAATCGGATGATTGTCGGGCGCTGGCCTTAAATTGGAATATTTTTTTATGTTAAATGGGGCTTGAAATTGCGGACTTCGTTATATCGAGGCTTCGTTATCAGAGGTAACGTTAACCGAGGTATGCCTGTATATGGAATCTTAAAATTTGAAAATCACCCGATTCTTATCATTTGTAAAATTTGTAAGGCGTACAGTAATCAGGTTTGTGGTATTAATCCCAAAAATCTCCACTTCCGGCTGTAAACAACGCAGATCAAACGTCAAGGAGTTTATCATGCGTTTGGAGTTAACAATATTTTGTTCGTGCAGTTTGACTTTTTCACTCCATTTTTTTTATTCTCTTTTACATTCTTGGTGAGTAGACAATTAAAAATAAATTTTATTTTACCTAAAATTCATTCTAATTAAGTGAATTTATTCTAAATTAAAATTACGATTCCACATTTTTTCAAGAGATCTCACACTTTATATTCTTCTTTCAGCAGTTCATATAAACAATAATTTTATACATCCAGCTTTACTTTGTCGTATTTATTTACGAATAAGTATAGTTTTTTTATGCAATATTTCTTAATTATCAGTTGAAGTAATCAGTCACTTCTTCAAATAATTTTTTATTTCTACTATTTAAATTAAAATAATGCTTTAATTTACTTAAATTCATGAATACCCATTATGCCGAAAAGGAAGTGCAAGTTTACGGGCGACTTGAGTATGAAATATCCAGGTTTCAAAAGGGAAGAGTAGATGAGGAGGCGAAATGCATCGTTTGGGGTCCAGAAAGTTACATCTTTTTTGAAAAGATAGTAAGAGAATGTAAGGCATTTTTTGGTACAAGAGGGAAAGGCGTCTTCAAAAGTTTGGATTTTTCTGATGAAACCTCCTCATTTTTAACGTTAGAGAGGTGGCAGCCCTACATCCATGAAATAGTTTCTTCATTTCTTGAAACAAGTCTGATGGTGCTAGGTCAGGAGAATAGAGCGGGTGCTGCAGTAGTTCGAAGCAGCACTGGACAACAAAGTTGGTGGTGGCAACGGCTTCTGCAAAGGCATCAGCAATCTTCGAACCCATCGTGCAAAGACCTTAGACATGTGCAGATGGTCATGTAAAATTCTGTGGGCAGACCCATAACTAATTTTCACTGCATTTGTGATGAAATGAATTGTCACATATTTGTCACTCAGCACAGCTGCTCAACCTTTGCAACCATCTCACTGTCTGTGGATGTTGAAGGCCTTCCTTCTCTTGGCTCATCAAAGACATTTGTATGACCACACTGGTACTCCCGCGTTTCCTCTTTTTTACAGTGTCCATACACAGTTTTGCCCATACACAGCTTTCATTTCTTTGTTAATTTCCTGAGCTTTCTTGCCCTGCAAATGCAGGAACTTGATCACTCGATGCTCCACTTTGTCAAACATAGCATCCTTCCTCAGATTCCAGGCTCCACCTCTGGTGTACGATCACCTACGGGAATGAAATTTCACATGTTAGTTATTGAATATGTAGAAAACTTGTATCAAAAACGGCATCTTCCTACCAATGTTTTATCTAGGTCAGGGTACAAACTTTTTGATACCCCCTCATATGTGCAGATAAAAATTATCTACACACACAGCATGAGTTAAAATAATTTTTAACTCATGCTGTGTGTGTTATGCTGACAGAGAGCAAAATGTTAATACAAAATCTTCAAAAATAATATTCACATTTTTTTCCATTGACTTAAAATTGGAATTGTTTCTTAACAGCATTTGGTTTTTTTGCTCCAATGTTTAAGCTCTTCTCCTCACTTGAAGTCAGAAAAAACATGCAACTACTGCAACTCAAGTTTTGACAATTTCAATTAATTTATTCGACACCAAATTCTAGTATTTGTGATTTTAACTCATGCTGCAAAGCCATACAAGCAGCAGTTGCAAATAAAAACCATCTTTTTCAGTATATTGTTGACATCATAACAGATCAAATGTCTGCAGTAAAGATTGGATAATGGAAACCCACTTTATTCAAATTCACATTTTTGTTTTCTCCTGAAATTGTAATTAGCAAGATTTCATTATATTTCAGTGACATCATTTAGTTTTTAATGTACATTATATATGCATGTTCATTTTCAGGATATTTGTGTAAATTCATGAATACCCATTATGCCGAAAAGGAAGTGCAAGTTTATGGACGACTTTAGAATGAAATATCCAGGTCTATCAGAATCACAGTGAATTTACGCATGTCTATATAACAGCATTTTAATATGTACGGTTTAAATCAATCATGTCAAAACAATACTCTTGTCCTGTTCATCTTCTAGTTTTACTATTTCTTCACGAAATTTTGCAATTGTTTCTCTAGCAGTTTTCAGCCTTTCTTTAAGGTCAGTTATTTCAAGTCGTATTTTATTCTTTGCTGATAAAATGCAATGCAGTGTCTTCTCCTTCTTTTCTTCAACTAAGAGAGTAAAATATAAGCAACATAAAATCAACAACAAACAAACTGGCTATATATACATAAAATATTGTTTTAATAATCATATAAATAAACATAATGAACAATTTATAAATCAGTATTAGTCATGTAAAGATATTATAACATGACATGTGAAAGTGGTCACTAAGTACAGTAAGCAACGGTTACTGTACTTAGTGACCACTTTCACATTTACAAATGTGATAAATTGAATTGATTTTGTATATTGAATCTAATAAACAGTGATTCTAATAAGCAAAAATCAATGAATAATATCCACAGGCTATAAAAATAAAGATATAAAGCACAAATTTACACTTTATCACCAGACGTTTATTACCAATTAAATGACACGTAAAAATCGAAAGAATAGTCTATATCCACAGGTTAGCAAAATAAAAATAAATTTATACTTAATGTACATAGTTTAATTAATATACATATTAATTAAACATAACATTTTGTAATATAATTATAATTTAAAATAGTCACTTATTTTAGATTGTTTTAAATTATCACTGCAAAGTCAATTTATAGATTTTTCAATATTGTATAACAGTCTATATTCATAATCACTTGCACCAGTTTCTTCCAATGCTCTCCTCAGAATGGCTAGCTTCATGAGTTTGCGGTTTTGTAACTGGAATTCGTTCGGATTCATCTTCATTTTCCTCCTCCTTGGTGAAATTATCAGTAACAGACTGGGCAATTTCTTCATCTGTTAAAGCTGTAGTAACTTGTAGATCATCATTTATTTCCACTCAATTATTAAACTCCTGTTCACCCATGTCTTCAGGCTTTTCAACATGATCAGTATCGTGACTTTGTTATGAGTAATTAATTTACAGTTTTTGAAACAGTTGCTAATGCAGGTTTCAGAAATTTCATTCCAGGCACTCATTGTCATATGAAGTGCATCTAGAACAGTTATGTGCTTTGTGATATCATATGATGTTCCCAAACCATCATTTATAGACTGGATGATTCTTTGTCTCATATCTAATCTATAAAGGTCTTAAAGGTTTTTATTATTCTCTGGTCGAGTGGTTGAATCAGTGATGTGGTATTCGAAGGTAGAAAAACTAACTAATGTTTTTGAAAGTCAATTTGGATGAGCTGGGCAATGCAATTTTTTTGTTTTTCTTATCCAATTGCAAATCCCATTTATGAAGATAATCTTTAAATAAAGAAGCTGTCATCCAAGTGTTGGCATTATTGGCATATTTAACACACATTACTTCTTTAAAACATTTAGTCGATTTACTCTTGTCTATAACTAATGGCTAACATCTTGATCATTCCCGTAATGTTGCATGTTAAAAGAGCTGTAATCCTGTCTTTGATCTTCTTTCCTGCAGATACAGTGGAATTTTTAAAAATCATGCAATGATCTAGGGCAGCCCTGAAGTACAACTGTGCTTGATCTGTAGTAAAAATGTCTTCAGGATTATGTGCTTAACACAGTTTGCCAAGAGGTTTTCAACCAGTTGTCAGCTGCAGAACCATCAGAATCCTGTTTTTCTCTGTGAATTTTTTTTATAAACAACATCATGCCTCTCCTTCCATCTTGTCAGCCATCTGTCTGTCGCCTTAAACTCTTTGTGTAGTTTTTCAGCAAAATCATTAGTTTTTTGAAGAAGAATGCTACAATTGATTGGTGCATTAAATGAGCTAGCCTGTTTGAACCAAATGAACAGAGCTTCATCTACTGTTTGGCATTTCCCTTCATGCTTCCTTTTTCTGGTTTCAATAATTACATTAGTGTTTAATGTGTGATGTGATTTTAAAAGATTTTAATAAAGATGACTAAGAAATTCCTAATTTTACTGCTGTTTCCCTTTGAGACATATTGTTTAAGTTTAACTTGTCGTATGTTTCTATAATTCGTAACTTATCTTTTACATTTAAATCACTCTCTTTCTGTTCACTGACATTTTTTTGGGTAATAAAATTTAAAACAGTAAAAAAGACAAGCATTCATCAATCAGTAACAAAGCACATGGCATGCACAAACTGGAACTAACAAGTCACTCGCATGTAAGATATGAAGTAAAAAGTTTACGAAGTTTAGATACAGGAATGAAGAGCAGATTTCAGTGAAGGGGAAAACGTGTTTCACCATAATAATGCCAAAACACACAGAATTCCAGAATCAGTTTTATAGCAAATGCAATAAGATTGAATTTACTACCCATTTATAATAGATTGTACAAATAAAAAAGCCCAATAAACCAAAAACTGCAAATTGTTTTTATTGTTTTATGGTTGTGACCTCTAGAAATGTGACTTCCAGAAATGTGCTTTAGAAAAATTTCACAGGGGTGTTCAAAATTGATTCTTATAACCAAAAATGTGATTTCTAATAAACGATAAAAGTGTAGTGTATTTTATTGATCTGAATGGTTCTTTGAAATTTGATTCTATAAAGTGGTTGATTCTAATAACCAGTGATCATTATAACTGGTGCTTACTGTATTTATCTCTTTTATCACTTCTTCTCCTTTGATAAAAATTTTTATAGTTTTGTTTTATTGTTATGTTTTACATTATTAGTCAATTATCTTTTGCTAACTGTGTTAACTCCTCCCTGTGACTGACAGCTGCTGCTATGTTTTATGTTCTAAATGGGAATAAGAAAAAAATTTTATTGGGAGTATTTTTTTGTTCATAGTAGTGTTATTTTTGGAGTAAGAATATGATGTATTTTGGGTCAACACTGGCAGTGTTACTTCTTTATGAAAGAAATTTAAAAAAATTAAAGAAATGAAAACATGAAGTATACCTGAATGTGCAAAATATGAAGGAATCAATTCATAATATTAAATTGTGAAGTTATGAATGAACTGCAAAAAAGTCAATAAAAGGAATAAAATTGTTTAAAAGCTTATCAAAACAGCTGTTTCAAGCAAGCTGGTAAATGGATTCTTGGTGCATTGACTACAACCATAGAGTACTGGTTCTCATGGTACTAGAGATGACCGTCATTAAGTATTACATATGTAGAAGTGTGTTTATACATTGTAGGCTGAAAAAATTTAAAGCAAGTATTCAGAGTATTGATAGACAAATCAATATACCAAAAAAAAAAAAAAAAAAAAAAGTTATTTTTACATAGAATTAAATAAATTATATTATTTGGTGAACTCAAACAATTCATTATTGGACATTTTAATAGAAATTTTTAAAATATGACCAGTGATACAAGTGTTCTGAAATGCTGACTTTAATGGTGAATACCATGCACATATGTAGAGAACAGATATGGTTTTCAAAAGGCTAATGAATTATGTGCATAAAGGCTTTTGTATTGGATAAACAAACTGAATCTATTATAGATGAGGTATAACTTTTATTTCTACATCAATAAAAGAGAAGTTTAAATGTTAATGATTTTTTTTAATAAAATTACATTAGCACTAAGTATCAACAATTCAAGCATTGTTACTTCTTGAGGTAGTCCCTGTTGTGCTTCCAATTTCAAGGAAGAAATAACGGATATTTTTGTCAAGCAACCTTTGCCAGTGGCTGATTAATACAGCCATAATGAGAAGAAAGCTCAAAAACATCTCTGCCCTCCCTAATCCAGATCGATTTAACCTATAATTTTTGAATTCAGTTCATAAAGATCACCAGTGAAGGAGTCAAACAAATAATAATCTGGAGATGCTAAGTCTAGACTACAAAGAGGGAAGGCTCTCCCATTCCATATCTATCAGGGCATTAATACTGTAGCTCAATGAGGCTTGGCATTATCTTAGTGGAAGCAAATGCCTTTGGAAATGACCTCTACATTATGATAATATTACTTGTTTTACCTTATCCTTAAATCGCTTGCAACAGTAATCTGAATTAATAGTCTCTCACTCCACAAAAAAAATCAAAAAAATCAATGAAAGTGATACCTTTTACAGCCTAAAATTCACAAACATTTTCTGTCACTAGGCATGGAGTTGGGCATATTTTCATGACCTTAAATGAAGACTTTTATATACTTGTGAAATACATGTATAATAAACATTCATTTTCATGCTGAGCCTTAAGTCTCTTAAAAATTTTGCTTGGTTTTTTTACATTCGATAACTTTATAATAATGACTGTGCAACAGAACTTGGCACTTTTATTTCAGACATGCTGAATACTGATTAAACCAGGCTTTCTGTACTTACTGCAGTTAATGATCACTCCTACACCTGGTGAGTTACCACCACATTTCTTAAGCTTGTAATAAAATAACTATCATTCATAACCGAACTACCTCAATTAAATTTTCAATATAATTTTTCCTGTTCTGCAGGAAGTTCAATCAACTTCTAATGAGGAAATGAATGATAACTTTTATAGTGTTCACACAAACTGAAGCCTTTGTTTCACATACTTAACTAAGTTTGAATTTCATAGATGATATTTTCATTTCTTTAATTTTATAATTAATTCCAGTGCTGAGTGTTGCTCCAAAATACATAATAAAGACTACTTAACTTGACACATCAGTGTAAAGTAAGGCTTTTATTGAAATTAAGCTTTGACAAGCTTAGCAACTAGAGTTCTACTAGATAGTGATGTGCAGTTTGGGGGGATTCCATGAAATGCATTCTCTATTATAAGAATACGGCTATTCTTTCTGAAATCACTATTTCTTCAAGTTCTTAATCTCACCCGAAAAACTTGAAGGGCTTAATCTACACATCCACAATAATTTATCTGCAGATCCATCAATTGGCATACTTCATATATATAGGTGCTTCCACTTGCATAAAGGAATAATGGAATTTGTTCAAATGGGTGAAATCTCACTCTATGTTTAGAAAAAAAATGAGCAGCAAACAAACAGACAATCCTCTCTATCAATTATGAAAACTGGAACACATATTCAAGTTATTTATTTAACAAAATCAGAAAAATGTGTTACACGAGCAGGTGCACTTTGTATAAAATGAAATTAAGCCTATCATTTTATGTTTTTAACATTCTATTTTACTTTCGATAATTAATCATAAGGATCAAAAGTAAACACAATAATTGAGGAATAGTAAAACTGACCTGACATTAGTGCCACTCTGATATAAAGTATATGTATTTTTAATTTAAAGGGCTGTGGTATACTTTATATGAGAAGGCATCTGTCTGAGGAGTATTTAAGATGATAGATTAATTATGGAAATAAAGAACAGAATATTCAAAAGAAGTACAAAAAGCTAGTTAAATTCATTTAGAGAAAAAGAAAAATTAGCCAAAATACTAAACTTCTGCTTACAACAGTTTTGAAGCCTTTTTTAACCAGACACCAAGAGCTAAGTAGGAAATAGAGGAATTAATCAAAAAATTTGAATCTTCAGAAATGAAAGTTTTAAGAAATATAACCAGAACTAGCAGAAGAATGTAATGGTAAGACCTCATTACAAATGAGGAAATAAGAAAGAAAAGCCTGAGATAACTAATAACTAACATGTAATCAAAGGTAACTGAACAAAACTTAAGTTGGCATAGGATACAGAAGGGATGGATTAAGAGAGAAATTACAAAGATATTTAATAGAAAAATTTTCAAACCTAAGGGCAAGTAAGGCTTCTAGGGTTGAAGGCATACGCTCTGCTCAGTAATTCTGGGGGAAGTGGTGAGAGAGTGCATCAAACCATCTGCCCCACTCAATACTAGACCGCTGCCAAAGTATGACTCCACTACCCTCCAATCTTTCCTAAATACATTATACATACCATATTGGAACTTTTCATCCCTAAACTTCCAGATAGCACCACATTTCTATTAGCCATATTATGTCAGCATTAGTTATCCTAATTCATCATTGACTTCGAATTCATCCATTTTATTGACAGCATTCCTGACATTACTGTAGACACAGTTAAGACTAAGTATTCTTCTATAGTTTAATACAATGATACACCCCTTGAAATTATTTAGGCTTCTTTCCCTAGCTTTATCTTCCTACACATTTCCTCAGAACATCTTGTGAACATTTGCTGTTGTGGCAACAAAAGAATTCTTAATATGTGTGCAAGCATTATTTTGATCCATATCGTCAGATAAATCTGACGATAAGGGTCAAAGTTGGGTCTCCCAATTAACAATTTCCCTGAGCCCTTAAGATATTAAGCTTTTTCCAGTATCATACATTAAGCATTAGCAAAGGCACATGATGCAAGAAAGCAAGCTTATATAGCATCAGCAAAAAAAAAAAAAAAAATAAATAAAAATAACACCCTTATTTCACCAATCCACTCGCTCCAAATGTTTATCAAGTTCTGCCTTAATTATTTAAGCTATTAACTTCTACAACGACAGATGAAAGTTTGTTCCAGCAATCAACCACCCACTGGCTAAAGGCAAACTTCCGTACATCTATCCTACAACCGTCTTTCCTCAATTTGAATTTATGCCATCTCAGGGGATTATTCTGAGCAAGAGGAAGAATCCCATCAGCATTGAGCATGCTCAAACCATTCAAGGCTTTATACATCTCTATCAAGATCACCTCGGCAGTGCCTAGTCTCCAGACACTGTAATTTGCAAAACTTAAGCCTTTCTTCGTAAGAGAAATCCTTTGTTCCATTCACTAATCTTGTTGCCCTTCTCTGTACTCGTTCCAGCATCTCTACATCCTTCTTGAAATGAGGCCTCCAGACCTGTATACAGTACTCAAGGTGTGGCCTGACCATTGCCTTATACAAGGAGATAATCACCTCCTTATCCCTGCTAGAAAAATTCCTGTATATCATTGACAAGACACCATGAGCTACTCTTACAGACCATCTGCACTGCTCAGAAAACTTCATATCTGCCTGCACAATTACCCCCAGGTCCTTTTCATTCTCTACCACTGTCAGTGTGGTACCACAGAGTTGATACATTACTCTGGGATTACTGCTTCCCATATGTAGTACTTTATATTTGTCAATGTTAAACTTCATTTGCCACCTCTCAGCCCATCTGCTCAACTTTTCTAGATCCTGTTGCAGCAACATACCGTCATTAGTGTCATTAACAACCCTGCTGACCTTTATATCGTCTGCAAACTTGGACATTAAGCCTGATATACCATCATCAATATCATTAATGAATACAGAAAACAACAATGGACCCAATACTGAACCCTGGGGGACTCCACTAATAATACTAGTCCACGAAGAGCAGTATCCATCAATTACCACTCTCTGTCTTCTCCCACTCAACCATCCCTTTATCCATAGCAGCAATTTGCCTCCATTGCCACACTGCTCCAAGTTGTGCAGCAGTCTTCCATGTGCAACAGTATCAAAGGCTTTTCTAAGATCCAAATATATGATATCAAAGTTATTCTTTGCATCCAGTTCCTTTGTGGCTACATAATAGTATCCAATCAAACTGTATCAAAGGCTTTTCTAAGATCCAAATATATGATATCAAAGTTATTCTTTGCATCCAGTTCCTTTGTGGCTACATAATAGTATCCAATCAAATTAGTCAGACAAGACTTCCCCTTAACAAACCCATGCTGTGTCTGCGCTATAACTGATGTCTTGTCTAGAGGATCCTGCAATGCTTCTTTAACTAGTGACTCCATTATTTTCCCCGGAAACAGTTCTATAGTTATTTCTGTCACCTTTTGAACCCCCTTTGTGAATTGGTGATACATTTGAACACCTCCAGTCCATGGGGACCTCCCCTGAGTCAAAGGAAACTCCCATAATTATAGCTAAGGGTTTGCTTACTTCTTTTGCTGCCTCATTTAATATAACTGGATAGATTCCATCCACCCCAAGTGCCTTCCTTATGTTTAACTTCAACAATTTCTCCTCCACTTTGCTCTCAGTTATTACAAAATCACTTAGCTCCCTGTTAGAGTTCGATAAACTTCTGGCATTCCCCTCATTGAATAACTCCTCATGCATGAACGTAGATGCAAAATACTCATTCAGTTGATCAGTTACCTGAGCATGATCATCAATAGTCAACCCATCTATGTTAAGTGGTCCAATCTGATCACCATTTTTTGAGGAGTGTGATGTGAATCATCAGCTTCCTTGTTACAATCCTACGGCTTAACTAGTTCTGACTTAAAGATTACTGCACGCCGAGTCTTTCAGGGAACGTCTTTCATCATCACAGTCAATGACCTCAATGACTGTGATGATGCCTTGTTATATAGTTGTCTGGAACACAATTTTGTGGCTACCATAGCCATATACACTGCCCTACTATTAATATCCAGACACTCTTCCATGGATGGGGAAACAGGTCCTATGCATGCAACACGTCACAGAACCTGCTATAAATATGCACACTGGGCTTTGAACAGACAATTGCAAAAGTAGGCATGCAAGATGGCACGTTCAACAGAATTAACAGACTTCCAACGTGAAATGACAGTAGGATGCCACATAAGCAAGCATTCTGTATGAAACATTGCAGTCACTCTGGGAATCCCTAGGTCAATGGTTAGTGACATATAGGAATGGGACTGAATCAGCCAAAAAACAGCTAGGTAAACTCTGAAAACTAACAGAATGGGACAAGAGAATTCTGCGAAGAACTGTGCATCAAAATCTTAATTTGCCATTGTCTCAAGTCACAAAAACCCTCTGTGAGAGTATTCGGACTAATGTCAGCACTAGTACAATACAAAGGACACTCCATGATATGGGTTACAATGGTCATGCAGCTGTTCACTAATCCTACACTATAAAGCAGTGGAAAACAGGCTCATGGATAGACGAGTCGAGGTTCGGACTCTAACAGTCTGATGGCCGTTCCTGGGCGTGGTGAAAGCCAGGGGAACAGTTCTTTCCTGATTGTATCTTCCCAACAATGAAGTTTGGTGGAGGCAGTATCATGGTATGGGACTCCTTTCATGGTTTGGCTTGAGCCCATTAGTTGTTATCGACAAAACCATGAATGCTGTGCAATACCAGGACATCCTGGACAATTATGCACTTCCAACATTATGGCAATGCTTCGGGGAAGACCCATACCTGTATCAGCAAGACAATTGCCCATGCCATACTGCTCGGGTTGTAACAGAGTGGTTTGAGGACATGGGTGTGGAAAAGTTGGACTGGCCAGCCCAAAGTCCTGATCTGAACCCTATCGAGCATCTTTGGGATGTATTGGATTGTCGGGTATATATCCGTCGAGACTGCCCAAAGAACAAGGCCAAGTGGAGGAACATATCACCCGACATTTATAAAAAGCTGGTTGAGAGTATGCTGCAAAGATTGAAGGCTGACATAAAAGCAAAAGGTTTCAGCACAAAATATTAAATGTCACAATAAAGCTTTTTTTTGTCTAAAGGCATGTCTGGATATTAATGGTAGGGCAGTGTATATAATAATATAATACTACACCGATATCTGTAGTTGTATATATGATAGTTTTTCATGTGTTACCAACAAATTCTTAAATAATCTCACAAGCCTTTATTTTGATTCAATGTTTAAAAAGTTGTGAATCAAGTATTATACATATACAAATTTGTATATAAACTTAATTGGTGGAAACCTCTTGTTATGCTATCAGTGGTCTCATCTGAGTCTTTAAAATGTATATATTTGTATATGTTTTTATTTTTGCATATGATTACTATATATAAAGTGATAATGGAAAAGGAATAAAAGAACAGTTAAAAAAAAAGAATAAAGTCAAAGAGAGTGAGAAGTGAGAAAATTAAAGAAAGTGAGAGAGACAGAGTAAATTTAGATTACTTCCCCATTTTTCTACTTTATTTCTACATTCATGTTCTATTTAATATATGTGTGTGTATATGGGGTTGTTAAAATTAAAGTATCCCTATGTAGAGGGCTCTGGAGCGAGTTCTAAGGCTAGTACTGAAGAGAAATTTGGACAACAGGTACAATAAAGAATGTGCTCACCATTTATTGGAAAAAAAAATTAGTTACAAAATTTGTCACTGTATGGTGCGTAACTATCTTAGTTACGATTATGCAAATAATGTAAGGTAAGTTATTTGCATAATCATAAGTTATTGCCACAGCACCACTACTCAGCTCTACTCTACTGTATAAAAGCAAAGCAGTATCTTCAAAATCATACAGTAGATGTTTGCCTGCACTACAACAGCAATGTGAACAGTGTTGCAGGAAAAGGCGGCATTAGTGAAGCTGTACTATCAGAACAGCAACAATGAAGCATGGCTATCAGAGAATTCCGGCATCAGAAGTGCATAAGGTGTGGACCTATGACTGTTTGTGCTGTCCACAAAATGATTGCGAAATTCGAAGCGGCAGGACATCTTGGTGTTCAACCAGGTAGAGGTCGAAAAAGAGTGGACTCCTCTCGTGTTGAAGTTGTGGCTATGGCTGTCGTGGATTTATCAAGTTAATCTCCATGTGGTAGCACAAGTGTGCCAGCTGTTTCTCATGAAGTGGACATGTCGTATTACACTGTAAGGCTAGTAATGCATCAGGTGTTGCGGTACTATCCTTACAAGATGCACATGCTACAGCAGCTAAAGCATGGTGATGCAGATATACATTTCACATATGCACTTCAGTTTCTGGCGTGAATGACAGTGGATATCACTTGGTCATGGAACGTCCTTTGGAGTGTTGAAGTCCACTTCTGCACAAATGGACAAGTGAATACACACACCTGTCACATTTGGCAACAGAAAACCCTTGAGTTATCCAAGAGCATTGCAATCTCCAAAAGTGACAGTGTGGTGTGGATTTACGGCCACATTCGTGATTGGGCCATATTTTTTTGAACAGGTAACACTGACCGTACCCCCGCACCTGTTCCGTCACTGGACATATAGTGTATAGTGTGTTTAGGGTCTAGGTTTAGGGCACCAGGGGTTTCCCCCATCTCCGCGTAATATACATTGTGGTGTGATACAGAACACTGTAGAGACCAGAGGTTTAAAAGAGTGTGGATATTGTGGTGTGTAATGTTTTGTACCGTTGTTCATCTGGTCTTTTAGCCGTTGGGTTTTAAATAAGACCCACCGTTGCCCACACTATACCTTGTGGAGGCAGACCAGGTACACAGTATTTTAGAAATATACTCTGGCAGGTCCTGCCACCTAATTTCCTGAGATTTCAGTGGCTAGGACCAAAAAAAAAAAAAGTGGAGGGGGGGGGGGGAGAAACGCTAGAAATTGGGTTAGGCCGAAAGAGATATAAGTTATGCGGGTTAGAGTTCATTTTTATTTTTATTATTTTAGTGTGGAGCTTGTGTAGTTTTGGCAAGGGTCAAACGCTAGTCGCAAGATAGCTAGAGAGGGAAGGGAGACTGAAAAACTGGGGGGTGAAATACAGAAATATGGGGTCAATAGTGAAGATAACCCCAAAAGTCGGCGGGGCAGGCCCATGCCTCACCAGGTGAAGATAGGGGATGGCAGGGGGGGGTACAGAGTAACCATCCCCTGCCAAGGGAAGGGAAAGAAAGTGAACCGAGTGGGGGTACCCGGTTCAGATCGCCTAATGATGTTTCGGCAGCAAACTGCATAATGTCTTTGTCAGGTCTTTGTATGCCATTCCTGGGACAATCCGTCACTGGACAGCAATATTATGAAATGGCAAATTTCGCAATACCAGAGCTGCAACAACATGAGTGCCTTCAGGATACCATATTCATGCAAGATGGCGCACCACCCCACATCCACTGTTGTGTTCAAAGATTGCTAAGGCAACACTTTACAGACGAATGGGTCATCAGCCATTGTTTCCAGACATCTTGGCCACCCCGATCACCGGACCTCATCCCATGTGACTTCTAGTTGTGGGTTTTTTTTTGAAGAACCAGGTGTATCGGGAAGGATGTCAAACTCTGGCAGATCTGAAGAACAGCATTAGATGTCATGTGCTGGCTATTCCAGTTGACATGTTACTTTGTTGTTGTTGTTTGTTATATTTGGTTTTTAGGAGCATTAGCAACTAAGGCCATATTGCTCTGGGAATTTGCAGTGGTCATTCCCTGACCTTTCCGCATCCTCCGTATTTGGTGGTGATGGGATTGAACCCCGGTCTAATCAAGAAGCGTGTGTTACGCACTGCTGCTCCTTCCCACCTGGCTATGGAGGTGCCGACATGTTACGTTCTGCTGTAGAAACTGCTGTTCTTCGAATGTTGTTGACCAAAATGGAGGACACATTGAGCAACTGTAGCACTGTTCAAGTGATTTGTATTGCCACAGTGCCATATAGTGACAAAATTTGTAACTAATATTTTTTTTTCCAATAAATGGCAAGCACATTCTTTATTGTACCTGTTGTCCAAATTTCTCTTATTGAAGAGAAATTTGGACAAGAGCCTTAGAACTCACTATGGAGCCCTCTACATAAGGATACTTTAATTTTAACAACCCTGTATATATATATATATATATATATATATATATATATATATATGATTACTATATAGAAAACAGAACAGTATTATTTTTTTCTGTAACATTAGTAATTCATGTATGTTTATACTTGTTAAAATATTTGTACTTGCACTTGCCTTATTAAAGAATTTATTAATAAATTTCATATTACCGTATTTCCCCAGGTATAAGACACACCTTAATTTTGGGGCCCGAAATTTGAAAAAAAAAAAAAAAAAAATGTATTACATAAAGTTATTGAACTCAAGTTTTATTTATCATAAAATTCATACAACTCCTCGTCACTGTCAAAACTCCCATCCATTAGCGTGTCCTCATCTGTGTCTGATGATGAATCACTGTCTTCATATATTGCCTCGTCCTCAGTTCCATCTATGGCATTCGAAATGCCACACTTCTTAAATGACTTGACAACGATCTCAATCTTGATATTATCCCAGGATCTTTTCACCCAGGTACAAACTTCTCCTATAGTTGATTTTTTCACTCTTCCTGCTGGTGTCAAATTGTCCCCAGAAGACTTCATCCATTGGTTCCATTCATCTCTCATGGCAGCTTTGAAGGGTTTGTTAATGCTGATATCAAGTGGTTGGAGCTGGGATGTCAAGACTCCAGGTACGACGGCAAGTTTTGTTTTTTGCTCTGCAGCAATTTTCTTTGTGTTTTTTGTTATGTGTGCCCTAAACTGATCAAGCACCAGTAGGGCAGGTTTGCGTAAGAGCCCACCTGGTCTCCTGCTCCAAACTTTCTCAAACCAGTTCTTCATCCCATCCTGATCCATCCAACCCTTGTCACGAACGTGGACAATCACTCCTCGAGGAATGTCTTCTTTTGGCATTGTTTTGCGTTTGAAAATCAGCATAAGAGGCAGCTTGGTTCCGTCCGCACTGTATAATGGCTCTTTTCATGTCCACTTGTCTTCACAGTTACAGTTTTCACCCCCTTCTTATCAACAGTTCTGTTACTTGGGACATCAAATTGAAGGGGGACTGTCCATATTTGCAATCTGTCCCAACTCAAACTGATGTGTCTTCCGACATTGAATGACAAAACAATGAAATTCAAGGACCTTCTGCTCACAGCTTTCAGGCATCTTTTGGGCAAGTCTGGTGCGTGTATGCATGCTTAGTCCATTCCGTTTCATGAACCTTAAGCACCAATTGTGTCCTCCTTTGAAATCAGTAACTTCTTTTTCATCAGCAATTCTTTTTGCCTCATGCTGAACCATCTTTGTGGACACAGGAATTCCAATTGCTCTTTGCTCTTCAATCCATATCTTCAATTCCCTCTCTAAATCAGGCCATTTTGCTGACTTACCTCTCATGGCCTTCTTCTGCCGTAGCGTTTTCAGTAGGGTTTCTTCTTCCCGTAGCCAGTCTCGGATTGTTTTCTCAGTTGGAGGAGGACCAAACTTACGTTCAGCAGCACGATTTCCATTCACTTTTGCAAACTGGATCACTTTTAACTTGAATTCAGCACTGTACGAAAATCTTTTCTGAGCCATTTCTGAGCACAACGTGGCAAAACGTAACTTAATATACCAGTAACAAGTGCAAAACAATGAGGACAAAGATAACAAGCGCAAAAAAGCGGGAAATGCAAGTAAAAAAATTTACAACCACTGTATAAGACGTTTTTAGACCCAAAATTTTTCGAAAAAGGCTGCGGCTTATACATGGGGAAATATGGTAATTTATTTGCCTCCCCTGCTATACTTTATCATAGCAGGGGAGGCAAATTCTTCTTGCCTTCGAATGGACTTATCTAATTTAAAAATAACATAACATGAAATTTTTCATGGATCACAGAGGATTTATAACTACTACTATATTTTATTTTTGATTTCAGTATTATGGCCTGTGTTACTTCTTAAGGTCCTCTTTTTGACTCCTGTATGGTCAGAAGTCAGTCAGAGCTGGTTTAATTCATAGTCTGCATGTAATGCAATGACATGCAGTAAAGGATTCAATAATACCTAATGTGTTGCGTGAAAGGCATAACACACGTTGTCAACACTAATTAAAAATTAAATTAAATAAAATGAAGGAAACAAAATACCCCACATTTATGCAATTAGTTTATTGAGAATTAAATGATCAGATACCATAAAAACAAATACAACACTGTGTGCAGAAACATGTGGGATATTTATTCTGAACTGAAGCTAATTTCTTGAATTTAATTGCAAGAGGGGAAAAGGAATGGATTATTAATAACACCTGCCATTTCAGCAGTTGCCTTTCTCCCTTCCGAGACTGCAATACATTAAAGGGGCATTAATCAGTAAGTCTAAACTTACTGATTAATATCTTTTTAATGTACTGCAGCCTCATAAATAAAGGTTAACTGAATTAAAAGTAACAAAATAATAAAAAAAATTATAATAAAATAAATTAAAATAAAATTTTTATGTATATACATGCACAAGGCCAGCTTAAGGGGTGAGCCAACATTGCACTGGCTCAGGACACCAAATTTAGGGGAACCAAAATTTGAAAGAGCAACAGAAAAAATATCACTTGCAAATCTACAAGGAAAAAGTGAACAGTTCAAAAAGGGAATTCTAAACAGGAAATTATAAGCTCCAAATTTTCAACAATTGAAAGACTAGTAAACCAAATTTACCTACTAATCTAGTTGTTTGGTACAACATTTTGAGCCAAATAAATTACAAGCATAGGCCTCTAAGAGGTCAATTTGGTTATATCACAACAAATTGTCTCCTTACTTTCAAAATCAATCAAATACTATAAAATTTACAGAAGAGGGGACACATTTATATGACTTCTAGAATAGTATTTTCTGTGTGGTCTATAGACCACTTTTAGTCTGTGTAACTTATGAAAGTGGTCCACAGGATGTAACAGCAAAACAGAGCTTGGCAACAAACCTTTAACATTGGTTAATAAGATTGTCGCATTAACAAATGATGTAAGAAAGCTTGTTGTTATCTGTTATCTGGTTTTTAGGAGCATTAGCAACTAAGGCCATATTGCTCCGGGGATATGCGGTGGTCATTCTCTGATCTTTCCGCATCCTCCGTATTTGGTGGGCATGGGTTCGAACTCCGGTCTAATCAAGAAGCGTGTGCTACGCACTGCTGCTCCTGCCCACGTGGCTATGGAGGCACCTTGTAAGAAAGCAAGCTTACATAGTACTAGTAAGAAAAACAAACCTCTCTACATCAATTGTCCATCCCATCCAATAGTTTGTCTAGTTATTCTTTGAATTTATTCAAACTTTCCGCTTCCATAACAGATGATAGTTTGTTCCAACAATCAACTGCCTGAAGGAAAACTTCCACATCTATCCTGAAACCACCATTCCTCAGTTTGAATTTATACCCCCTTGTGTGCATAGTCTGAGCAAGAGGAACAATCCCATCAGCACTGAGCTTACCGAATCCACTCAAAGCCTTAAACACCTCAATCAGATCACCTTGCAAGTGCCTAGTATCCAGTTACTGCAATTTGCAAAACTGAAGCCTTTCTTGGTAAGAGCACTCCTTCACTCCCCTGACCAAACTCCATACCCTTCTCTGCACCCATTCCAACAGCTACATCCTCCCTAAAATGAAGCTTCCAGACCTGTATGCAGTACTCAATAACATGGCCTGACTATTGCCCTGTACATTTGAATAATCACCTCATTATCCCTGCTAGCAAAATTTCTGTATATCATTTACAAAACCCTATGTGCTATCTTGGCATCCTTTCTGCACTGCTCAGAGAATTTCATATCTGACTACACAATTACCTCCAGATTTTTTTCATTTTCCACTGCTCTGATACCTGGAGAGCCCTCTGGATGAGGTGCTTTCTCCCTTACAGAAATTTAGACCACACAGGAAAAAGTAGACTTAAAAAACCTTAAAACAAACAGACAGGACCTAGTGATCCACATTAGCAAAGCTAATAAAAGGGAAAGGATAGTCATTTTAAATACAGGGTGATCATTTGAAATAAGAACTCACGAAATTGTGTACAATTCAGAGTAAAAGAGTGCTAGAGACATGAAATTTATACGTAACATTCTTTATTCTCTAACATTACTCTCTCTGATTCTGAAATGGATGTTGTCAAAAACACTGCCTGCAATGTGCTGAGGAGTGATGTGACGTTGATCCCATTCCCAGTCTCTCTGAACATTTTCATAAGCTGGCATTATTGCATATTTTGATGGTGCCTTACAACGAACTGCCTACAAAATAACATTGAATAATTGTAAATGAGTCTGTTTTGGTGTTATGTTCCTTCATGAACACATGCTTCACTATACTGAATGCTATATTCATTTACTGATTGCACTATCATTTGTAGTTTTACAGGTTATTGAAAATTGCAACACCATGCACAGAATAAAACATATTACTTGTAACTCTTTAACCTGAATTTACTTATATTTTCATGGGTTATAATTTAAAATGATTACCCTATACTTTAAATTACAAAACCAAAATTGGAGTTACTTGCTCTTTCCAAAACTTATACTGAATTTATTAGAAACCCTTCTGCTCAATTAGAGAAAAAAAAATTAAGAAGTATCCTCAAGACACCCCTTTACTAAATAAAAAATCAATAGGATTACCCATAAATACTTTAACTTCAACAATTTGGAATTTCCCATTATTTTCATTAGTATTAAGGCTCATAAAGGCTGTTGGAATGTCTTTGTGACAGCTAATGGGAAATAGCTATAAAAATATTGCCCAAGGCAAAGTCATTTCTGTATGGTCCATCCCCATTCTATTAAAAATGCAAACATGCAGCAAGACACAGCAACTGAAACCATGTTGTTAGAGTTTTCTGACTGTGAGCATGTTGTCACCACAAATAGGTCCCAGAGGGACAAACAATGAATAAAGAATTTTTATTCATTGAATAAAATTTAAAAAAAAATGTTTAAATTCAGAGGTACCTTTGTAATGCAGTTAAAAAAAAATGACCAGAAAAGTGGAACTCCAAAGACTGGCTGCTTCACCATGATAATGCTGTCACATTTATCACTACTTGTATAAAGTATTTTTTTTGGCCAGTCCAGCAACTCCTGATCACCAGACATGACTCCAAGTATTTTTTGATTTCTCTATGACTGGATGGGGAGGAGACTGAAAGGACATCATTTTCATGATGCACAAACAATATAGTAATATGATGGTTCAGCTTTTGAAGATTTTGAAATGACCTTTCCCAGTGGTACTTCCAAAAGCGGGAAAATTGTTGGACTAAGTGCAACAATTTTGCCTCAGAAGGACACTATTTCAACCATAAATATGCTTATTGTTACTCTATTGCAGCAGTCCAGATACTTTTTGAACAGACCACATATTCCTAATATATTTAAAACTTCTAGAGCTATCATGGTATGCCCATATTTATAATTTAAAAGGCAGTTTTACAAACAGAAAGAGTTCAAATCTATCTCATTATATTAATAGTAATTATGACAAATTCATCTTCTTCTTTTAGTTTATTATTTTCCATCTCAAATTTCTACCCACTCATGCAGTTGACAGCAGCTCCATGGTTTGAGTTCCTTCAAAGTAAGCACCTGAGAACCACACTGTTCTGTGAGAAAACTGTAGAGACTTAAAATAGGAATCTGAAAGTCTACACAAACACACACAAAACCATCAACTTTGTTGCAATCAACCAAAGTTCAGTTTGCCACATTTACATTTTAAAAACTGGATCATTATCAACAGTCACTATTGGTATGGACAAATCCACAGTATATTCTGCCTGTTTTTTTTGTATGGTACATAATTTTTTTTCCTGGTTTATTTGTGTATATACTACAGAGGAAGTGTCCCCCCCCCCACAAAGAGAAGTTTAATATATGGTTCTTTCTGAATCTATAAACTTTCTTCAGCAAAGAAAGCATTTGGATATCATGTTGTTCTGTTACACATTTTTGACCTTTATATTAAAGTGCTGAAATCAAGTTGATATGTGTGCCAGTTTGTTGAGAAACAATGTCAACAGTGAACTTCTCAAATATCTAACCTAATTTGGGTTTATGTTTGCTTAATAAATCTTTGAAAATATATCTAAAATCATTTATAATTTTGAGCTACCTTGTATAAGATACCACAAGTATTGATATTACTGATACCAATTATGAACAAGGGCAATCATATAGCATCACATCATTCCAGGAAAAAGAAATGAAAGTCTCAGTGTGGACTGGAATTTGTTTTCACTTGCAGCTGGTCACAGTAAAAGCTCCACAATATTCCTGGCATCTATATTCTTGGTTTCAACTATTAATATACAAAATCCTTTGTATATTCATTTTGTAATCAGCAAGTATGCAAACTTATATACCACAATTACAAAATAGCTATACAAAGTTTACTGTATAGTGAATTATTATGAAATATAGGAACAGATTTGTTAATACGGAAATTGAAAATTTAACTATTCTATGGGTGCAAATATGAAATTTAATATATGGATTCTATAGAGTACTTATGCATATACATATTGAGGTTGTTTCTTTGCAGTCAAAAATTTTTCTTGAAACTCTATTGGAATGTGGTGCATCTATTAAATATTCAGATGTAACAGGAGCTATTTTTGTATTTATAGTAGTTTCACAAATCAGCAGAGAAGTGTGACCTTTCAAAAAGGCAACTGCACTTGTTGATAATGATATCAGTAATACCAATGCTTGTGATATCATATACAAGGTGGTTCAAAATTATATATAAATGCTTTTGAGATATTAATTTAAAGGTTTATTAAAGTAGAACTTGAAGTTTATGAGCTTACATAAGCTGAAACTGAATGAAGTAACACATTTTTTTTTATGCTATAATCTACATTACAGCATCAAAAAAAGACTAATAATAAATAACTACTGCTTTAGATATTTTTTATATATATTTTTTCTCACTCCATAAAAACATTCCATTAAAAAATGAAATGTTTTTATGGAGTGAGATTTTTGTCAAATTTTTTTTAATTTGACAAAAATCTCAACTCCAATGTTCTGGATATATAGAATCAGAAGAGGAAAATATCAACATTTAAAAACATTTATGTACACAATCTTTTAATTTTTATAAAACTTCTGAATTCCTCAAGAAAATCACTCTTGGTGTCAAAGTGTACGAAGGCAGATGTGGTGTTAGAGACTAAAATTAGCACAATTCAATCTAACAATTTTATTATAAACAATATATAATATCAATTTAACAATTTTATACCAAATGGGAAATTCTGCTAGAAACTGCAATAAAATAATGCTAGCTACCTGCTAGCATGGCATGATGTATATTGAACAGCCTGAACAAAGAAAAAAATAAAGATAGTGAAATTAAGAGATTTAAATTAAGCAAGAAAATTTATTTATTTTTTGATTACCATTCCACACCCTCTCTAAACAAGAGTAATACAAAACTTTTTTTATTATTTTTTTTCCATCAGTCATAACTTTGCTAGAATTTTTGATATACATACACAGAGTGACTACTACAATTAAATGTTACTAAACAATTCTGGAACATTTCTGACAGAGCCGATTGCATTAAATCATAAAGGTATTAGTGGGAGAATCAAAGCATTCAACTTTAAATACCTGCTGTAAAAAGTTGTGGAAGGAAGCAGTGAATGATTCGATTGACTTCAATGCAGAGGAGGTTGTAGATGACACGGCAGGAATGACATTTTATGTTTTGGGTGGGTGGGTGGGGGAGTTCATGGTCAATCAGTCTACACATGTAGCATAATTATAATCAGTATTCTCATCATGAAGATTAGAAAGAACTGATCATGCATAGTGATCCTGAAGGTGATAACAGAGTATTGAATCTGTTACTGTGAAAGGTTTTATTGTTTTTTAATGAAACCTCAAACATGGAAGGTATCAGAACTTATAGTACTTAGTACTGTGAATGGGTTGAAGGCTGAGAAAACGGAAGATACTTGTTGACATTAGACTTGAATTTCTGTAGATTTTTCAGTAATTTCTGAAAAATACACAAGAACAACAAAGAACAAGAACACAAGAAAAACACAAGGTTGTGCCACAAAATAGGTATAGAAAAAAATAAACGAGGAAGAGAAAAAGTTGATTCTGTAAGTAGCAGCTTGTATTTGGACTCTTTTGGAAGACAGCAGGGAAATTAGAGATGCCAATTCAGAAAAAAATGCCCATGGAAGTACCTGCAGAAAAGGCATGTGGCAGAAAATGAATGACTATGAGACAGAGTGAAGAGAATTTGTAAAAGATGGGCCATTAATTAACCTGATGGCACTCTTTTGAGTAGAGTTAAGAAGCTTGAAAGAGGTTTGGGGACACTACCTCGGATGTTTTTCTGGAGCACCACCTCTTTCAAATTTGCCCTACCATTGAAACAATATTCCATGGTAGGCTAGATCTGAGATTTGTACAATGAGTAGTTTAGAAGATAAGTAACACTCAGAGTTAAAAATAAAATCCAATTTTTTTGATGGAGAGGAAGCAACATTTGTGATGTGCTCATGATGACAGAGAATAGAAGCTGGGGTAATCCCTAATAGAGATGGGAAATCAATAATATGATCTCATCTAGAAATCTGAGTTTCATTGAAGATGAGCATAGGAGTAGCAGAGCAAGAAATTAAGACAGGATTGAGTTTGAAAACGACTAAAGTTAACAAAGTTTTCTTTTTTCAATGGCACAGGAGATCAGCATTTAAGAAATCCCAAGAAGAAGAGGCTGTTTGTGCAAGGCGAAATTTCTCAAGCTGGAAAATAGAATACAATGTGCTATTATCAGAAAGATTATGGATCAGATTTCCAGCTGGTGAAGAAAAACTGTTAATATACAAGAGGAAAAGAGTGGGAGAAAGAATTGAACCTTGGAAACATCAGCACTAGTGGAGAAATTAGCAGACATAGTGCTATCTACCATCACTCACAGTGAGCATTCAGAGAAAAAGCAGGTTGTCTAATTGCAAAAAACAAGTAAGCAACCAGGGAGTCGGAGACCTTTATGCCAAACAGGATTAAAAGCCTTAGAACAAGGGCAATTCTTTGAATTTCACCAAAATTTTCCATCATATTTGTTCAAAGATGAGTAAAATAAGAAATATATCACCATTTAATTGATACAAATGGAATCCATTTGGAAATACTTAATCAGATGGAAGGTTTTGAGATAGTTGAAAGAGTTGGTGGTTAATATAGTTCTCCATTAGTTTAGAAAGAGTAGAGAAAGGTGCAATTGGGTGAAACCGGAAAGGAGGGATTGGTCACCTCTTTTTAAGAAATAGCTGGATAAGGGAAAATTTCCAAACAGAAGGAAAAGCACCAGTAGAATAAAAGTGTAAAAAAGCCACAGAACAAGAGCAAGCTCAAGAGCATAGGTTTTGAAAACACATAGGAAAATGACATAAGGACCTGACCCTTGTACAGAATTACTCTAACCTTTTTCTTCCAGTAGACCACAGGAGACGTCAAATGGAGTATATTGGGTAGTAGGTGGTTTACCAAGCTTGTTGATACAAGGGTTAGAAGAAAAATAGGGTGCTAGTAATTTAGCTTTGTCTTTAGATGAGGATGCAAGAGAACCATCATATAAGTGATGGGAGTATGGATGGACAGAAACAAGTTTTCTATTTTAGTCTGTTTCAAAATCAAGTCAGTGTTAGTACTAGTATTAGTAGTCACACTGATGCAAGCTTACACAGCATCAGCAAAAAAAAAAAAAAAAAACAGTACCCAACCTCATCTGTCCTCATCTCAAGGCGAGGTGATCTGATTGAAGTGTATAAAGCCTGGAATGGTTTGAGCATGCTCAATGCTGATGGGATTCTTCTTCTTGCTCAGAATAATTGCCTGAGAGGGCATAAATTCAAATTGAGGAAAGACAGTTGTAGGATAGATATGTGGAAATTTGCCTTTAGCCAGTGGGTGGTTGATTGCTGGAACAAACTTCCATCTGTCGTAGAAGTTGATAGCTTAAATATATTCAAGGCGGAACTTGACAAACATTTGGAGCAAGTGGATGGGTGAAATAAGGCCTTTTTTTTTTTTTTTTTTTTTGGCTGATGCAATATAAGCTTGCTTTCTTGCATCATGTGCCTTTGCTAATGCTAATGCCCATCAACTGAAATGCTGATGCTAATTTGGATACAAGTCAATTGTAATATGCTACAATCTTATCTTGAATAGCAATTTATTGTAAAACCAAGATTTACATAAGTGACAGGGTTTTAGAGTGGAATATGGAATAAAGGATTTCATTCCAATAACTATAATTTCACCGAAAGTATGAGCAAACATTGGGATCAGAAGACTTAAACCAGCAATTCAACCAAGGAAAGAATAACAGAAATCACAGAGATCATTCCATTTCACCTTCCTGTATTGCCAAATAACACCAAGCTGAGAATGGCTGTGAGAGAGAGAGAGAGAGAGAGAGAGAGAGAGAGAGAGAGAGAGAGAGAGAGAGAGAGAGAGAGAGAGAGGCGCTTCACTGGAGAAGAAACTATCATCAAATTGTTATATGAAGTATATATGGATTGTTTGTTTGGGAATTTTTTAGGCGCTTCGGCATCTTCTGGCCATAGTGCGCCAGAAGTATAGGGAGGACTGCTAACACTGATCACATACTTTGAAGGGTTGTTGGTGAAAAAAAGATCAAGGGTGTTCGGTGTGTGGTTGGTTAAGATTGTATGGTATTCTGGTAGGTGAATGAACAAGCTGTAATCACATTAGTAATCACAAAAACCTCAACACCTTGACTAGTTGGGTCCATGTAACTAGAAAACTGAAGCCAAATGGGGTTGCGAACAATTACCAAGAAAAATTTCCTGACTGTTAGGAAAAAGTTAGAGAAGGGAGAGTTTCAAAGAAAGGAAGACAAAGAATTCCAAGAAGTTAGTCGAGTTGGAAGAACAATAGATGAAAATAAAAATTTGAGAGAATAAGGTAGAGAGATTTTTAGCCAGATGAAATCAAAAAGAGGAGATTCCAAGTTAGGAAGTATCTGATAAGGAATATCAAAACAAAAATATGCACTAGTACCACCGCTGAAGCAAAAGGAATCACACAACAAATAGTTAGGGCAAATGAGATGAATAGTGGTTGAGGCAACTGATAATTGAGACTGTCAGAAAAATAAGTGGGGGCTTGGCAGATTGTAGGTGGAAATGTACGTCATCAAGATTAGAACCGAGACCACATATATTTGTGAAATGAATGAAGAAGCTTTAGATCTTTTCACATATGTCTTTCTCTTCATGATACATTAAATAGACAAAGTTAAAGTGGAGGTGGGGAGACATTGTAAGAATTAATAAAACTTTGCATATGGTGTACACACATATGCAGACAAGCTGCAAGAGCAGGTCATTGGGTTTTATCAATGATATACAGGAATTTTGTTAGCAGGGAAAAGGAGTTGTGATTATCCCTTTGTATAAGGCAATGGTCAGGCCATGCCTTGAGTACTGCATACAGGTCTGGAGGCCTCATTTTAGGAAGGATGTAATTTGCTTGAGCATGTACAGAGAAGGGCAACAATTTAGTGAGAGGAATGAAGGGATCCTCTTACCAAGAGAGGCTTAAGTTCTACAAATTGCAGCGGCTAGAGACTAGGCACCTGCAAGGTGATCTGATTGAGGTGAATAAGGCCTTGAATGGGTTGAGCATGCTGAATTCTGATGGGATTCTTCCACTTGCTCAGATTATGAACCTAACGGGGCATAAATTCAAATTAAGGAAAGACAGTTGTAGAATAGATGTGCAGAAATTTGCCTTTAGCCAGCGGGTGATTAATTGCTGGAACAAACTTCCATCTGTTATTGTGGAAGTTGACAGCTTAAATAAATTCAAGGAGGAACTGGACAAACTTTTAGAGGGAATGGTTGTGCGAATTTTTTTTTTTTTTTTGGCTGATGCTACATAAGCTCATACACTTGCTTTCTTGCATCACATGCCTCTATTACTATTACTATTATACAGCAAGAATATACCCAGAAACTTGACATAGCATGGCTTCAACAATGTGCTTAAATCACAATTAAAAACCTTTTCCATCACATTTAAATTAACTCAAAGTCTAAATCAAATTTAATAATCCTAGCTCAGGAAATGAAGCTTTCAGTGATTTCACTAAATTGTTTATGGATACTAAACCTTACACAGAGAATCATTATATTTAAGGGGGACAGAAATAGTTTGTCATATTGTAGAGAAGTTTACTAAAATCCCTGGAAGTAAAAATAGGCAACTATAACAAACTGCTTCAGGCCAGCTGACAATCATCTTTATAGTTCCACCCTTATTAGTAAAGTTGTTGTTGTTTGGTTTTTAGGAGCATTAGCAACTAAGGCCATATTGCTCCGGGGATATGCAGTGGTCATTCCCTGACCTTTCCACATCCTCCGTATTTGGTGGCTCACAGGCTCGAACCGCGGTCTAATCAAGAAGCATGTGCTACTCACTGCTGCGCCTGCCCACCTGGCTACGGAGGCGCCTATTATTAGTAAAGTAGCGAATAAGTGAACATATTTAGTCAATGACATATTTTAAAATTATTTTTCTAACTGTATGTGTATAAACTGTAATGTACCACACTGTAATGCTGTAATTTTCTGCAACAGAGGCTTTTTTGTATTTTTTTTGTTTATATTCAGCATAAACCTACCTTTTCTTCATAAGGGTATTCTTTCCACATTTTTTTGTATAATGAGGAGTCTCATTTTTATTAACTGAATTCCAAATATTTTAAAAATGTGTTTTTGATATTAATTAAACCAGTAGGGAAATTACTAATGATAATTATTAACATTTGAAATGACATGGAATCAGTTTCAATTTTGACATATACATAAATATTAACACTTACAATCTGTTTCATGTTTATATGGACCCAAAGTCAACTGACGGGAACTTGTTAGCAGCTGTTGCATCATCGCTGAAGGATCCTGAAATATCTATAGGAATGCAAATAATTACTTTTTAAAATTAACTAAGTATTTTTAAGGGGTTATTTATTTATTGTAAAACAGATATCAAAGTTGTTTTGCCTATCATAAACTCATGATTTGATTTTATTACCTGTTACAGTGGAAAAGCTAGCACACTTATGTCATGCTGAAGAGAAGCTATGCTCACTTAACATTACATTTATAATATCACTAAACGGCTGTTTGCATTATCCTATAGAAACACTATACATAGCAAAAAAACTAATATCAAAACCCTTATGATATACAGAGTGAATGATTTTATAATATTACATAAGTATCTTTAATAATGAAGATAATAAACACTAGCTCCACATGAAGTTTTCAAAAAATTAACCTTCAGTCTTCAGTTTATTCTCTAGACCAAGGGTGGTGAACCTTTTTAAGGGTGCATGCCAAAATTGGCTAAATCTTTAAAAAAAAACTACCCTCGCGTGCTGCTCAGAATTTTGAAAAGTACAGTATTGTTATTTTTCTTATACATGGTTTATGTGACAAAAGGGTAAACAAAAAAAGAATGAAATAAAAGACACTATTTCAAAGATGCTGTAATAAAGGTATTAAAATAAATTCATTCATAACAAAAATGTAATGTAAGAGAAGAAATTTAACATAAAATGAGAAACCTCTCATATTTTAAATATAAAACATCAGTGAGACTTCTGTTGCTGCACCATCGACGACAGATATTTTACAGGCTTATACTTTGTAACTTTTAGAGCTATGCATGCAGCACTAGTTTCATCCGTAAAACTACTCCTATGACTAGACTTTACAAAGTTCATCACTGAGAACAACAAATCACAAGAATATGTTATGAGAAAATTGTTAGTAATACTGCTGTCAGATTTTTTAAACAGACAAAAGTTTCCGGAATGGAATTCCAAACTTTTAATACCTAATTTTCTGCAGTTTTCTTTGCTAATCTGTTAACAAATCATTCCCTTTCAATATTTTATAAATCAGCTGTGTGATCAATAAATATGTGCCTCCAAATTGAGCTGTTCTGAAAATCAATCAATTGCACATCTCAAAATCATCCAGGTCAATCCACTGAAACATTTTCAGGTTCAGTTTGGCTAGTTTTACACTGTCTGCAAACTTAATGAATTTTGCAGTTTCTTCCAATTCCCTGAACTTGACAAATATTGAAGAAAACTGTTCAATAGTTGACTCAATTTTTTTGGGCTCTGAATTCCATGTGCCCAAAAAAATTGTATAAGTGTCACTTCGGGCATGCGTGCCATAGGTTCGCCATCCCTGCCCTAGACCCACCACATTTACAATACACTAAAACATATTTACGTATATGAAGTTTCTGAACCCACTTTAGGATTCTTTTCCCAATTCAAAAACCATAAATTTAAGAAACATATGATCATGATGAAATTCTGATATTTTACTAGTTTCAAAATTTTATTACAGTTGGATATTCCTTAATTTTATGGTTTGTTATCTAAAAAACAAAATTTCAAAGCAGGTTCTGAAATGCTGTCATTTAATGTTTTAATTTGTCAAAAATTACAGAATTTTTGAAATCTAATACTGTACTGCAGGTAGTAACCTGAGCAGATCTTCTGTAGGAAGATTATGCAGCATTCCAATAGAGTGGCAAAACAACATTGTCACGATTGAGTCAGAAAATTTCACTTCGGGAAACTTTATCAAGCATCATATTCTCAGCATTATGTTAAAAAATAATAATATAAATACAGTAAAAGCGTCGCTACCTGACATCGATTTATCTAGAAAAACATATGCAATTTACACATTTTAAAATATATATAAAAAAGGATATCTGCACTACCTATCCAGTAGCAAAGGAACCATCAGTTAAGTAAGTAAACATTATAGAAATGCATTAAATAAAAACAATGATGCTAACAAGGCAACAATTTATATTAAAAATATGCTTGAAGAAATTTTTGAAATTGGAATATACTGTATTTCCTGTTTACATTACATCAAAAGTGACCATCAGAGTCAATATAGTCTGTCCTATTTTAACCAGCCACCACCATTAAAGTTGGTTACTTGAGCAAGTGTATTTGTATCGTCATACCCATGATTGCCTCCCCACTTCCACTAGCTATGATATCCGAAAAAGGCCAGAAAGTTGGTGAAAATATAGACATATTGTGCTAGCCTTAAAGCAGAAACTGGATACTTGTAGAAGACTAGAAAAGGGCAAATATCACAATACACTAATGAAGGAGCATGACCTTGGCTTTTCAACAATTTATGATATAAAAGCATAATCGATGATAAATTTTCAATGATAAGTGTTTTAAAATTAAGCTAAAGGAAATAAAGTATAGTAGACACTCGTTTGTTGTTTGTTTGTTATTTGGTTTTTAGGAGCATTAGCAACTAAGGCCATATTGCTCCGGGATATGCGGTGGTCATTTCCTGGCCTTTCCGCATCCTCCATATTTAGTGGTGACGGGCTCGAACCCCGGTCTAATCAAGAAGTGTGTGCTACGCACTGCTGCTCCTTCCCACCTGGCTACGGAGGCGCATTAGACACTCGTGTGACTAAGAAGTTTAATTTCACATTACAGATTGTTATTGTATAATACCAGCACCTATATGAGTGACACTCATCCACTTTCAGCTCCCAATTTCCATAGATGCTGGATAACTGGACTTATACTGTGTGTGTGTGTGTGTGTGTGTGTGTGTGTGTGTGTGTGTGTGTGTGTGTGTGTGTGTGTGTGTGTGTGTGTGTGTGTGCGCACCTACATATATAAATAAATAATTTTCAAAATAATTAGAGGAATTACTGCAATATATGCATGTAGGAAGTTTCTTTAACACTCTCCTTGAATTTAAAAGAATATTAAAATAATGAAATGAATTCTACCCTCGGAGGCAAACCATTAGCAATCCAGTATACTCAGTATCCGTGGTCCAAGAGTTCTAAACCCATCACCAAAATACACCAGAACTCCAACGAACGACAATGAGTGGAAGATGGCATTGTGTCTATAAATTAAAAATTAATACAAATAACTTCTGAAAATCCTAAAAATTCAAAAAACTTATTTACTTCCCTTAAGTGGATGGGACTTTTTGACCTTAGTCATGATCACAGAATAGCAAACTTAAAACAAATTGTTGAATTTATATATGAGATTATTTGCTGTAGTGGGGCATACGTGTAAAAGACTAGGAATCTGAAATAGAGTAGGGGCATCGTACATTAATCAAATTACAAGTTAATTTAATTTCCAGTGTTTCAGCTATTAATAATTTTGTATAGTTATGTTGGATGTTAACAATTTTAGCATCATTAAATAAAAACATATGGCCCTCACTAAAAGGATGGATGCAATTCTGAGGCTGCAGAGAGTGAAGCACATACTGTGTGCTTCACTCTCTCTGCATATAAGAATAAAACAACTGTGTGTTGTTTTATTCTTATATGCAGAGTACAGAGTTGTAGATCTCCGACAGGATGAGTCAAATCTTTACACGAAATATGATAAACTAAATCATTTGTTTGAAACGTGACAGATTGGATAGAATGACTGTGGAGTATAGTCTGTCATTTCTGCATAATTAAAGGTTTAGAAATAATTTTAAATTCTGTGTCTTTAAAAAGTCGATTGCGCTGTTTGTGCCATTGTTCAAGGTAAGTACAGAAATAAAATATTTTTTCTTATTATTGTTGTTATTTGGAGCAATGTGGTTCAACCTATTTTACGTTTGTTCTTAGATATGTTGAATCACAAACAGGGGTAGCCACAATTTCGAAATATGTTTGTCAATATTTCTATTTCAGTGTTTAAGGCCAATTCAGATGAAGAATATTTAAATGCAGTAAGGAAATGATTTAAACATGATCAATCTTTTATACATGAAGGGATGGTAGCTGCCATAGTGTAAAAACATGCCAGTGTTAGTAGGTTTCCTATATATTTTGTTTGTTTGTTTGTTTGTTATTTGGTTTTTAGGAGCAATAGCAACTAAGACCATATTGCTCCGGGGATATGCAGTGGTCATTCCCTGACCTTTCTGCATCCTCTGTATTTGGTGGTCACAGGCTCGAACCCCAGTCTAATCAAGAAGCGTGTGCTACGCACTGCTGCACCTGCCCATGGAGGTGCCCTATATATTTTGAACAGAATGTCATTCATGTTATAGGTAAGGGTAAAATTTAAAAAAATTAATGATCTATTGTCCATGTTCTCAGTTTCTAAGGTAAGATGTATTCTAGGGTGGATATTATTGAATGTATGTAAGATTTCTTGTATGGTAGTTGAGTCTGAAATACAAAGGACATCATCTAGATATTTACAGTAACATGTGATTCTAGGAAGTAAAAGTGATAAATATAACTGTTCAATTTTTGACAGATAAATTTCCGCCATGAGGCTACTGAGATTTAGACCCATCGGTAATCCAAAAATCTGTTTGTAAACATTGTTTTGGAACGCGATGTAGTTTGCTTCAATTAAAAATTTGATCAAATCAAAAATTACTTTAATAGGAAATTTTGTATAGTTTATTGGGAAGGAGTTTTTACTCCTTTCTAGTTATGCCATTTTTATTTTAGATAGAGATTTTGTAGGTTACTACTTAATATATACGGTAAAACCACTGTTTCATTCAAATCTTGCCACCATTTTTATAGTATAGAGTGAGTGGTAGGGAATTCAAAATTTTTAATTGTGATAAATAGGTAGCTTTAACGTAAAACTAGATAGCATAATATGTATCGCTGCATTTAGGAATCTATTAGATAGTGTGGTATTGATAATTAATTAATTATATTTATTAATCTTATTAATTTTCATTGTTAATCAATTGTATTTAATCGGATATCATGCCACAGACAACAGCAGCAGGAGTGCATTGACTTGGGGAGAACTGAGGGGAGAGATTCTCCAACACACTACAGCCTATAAAAATGTGCAATTTGTGAAATATTTGCAGATCTTTCTGGAATAGGACATGATCTAGCCAAGGATGATGTCTTTGTGTGTGCTAGGTGCAGAATGTGTCAAGAAATTAAGCACAAACTCAGTGTTCTGATGGGTGCCTATGAAAGTTTGAAGAGTTGGGTGTGGCGCCTCCGTAGCCAGGTGGGCAGGAGCAGCAGTGCGTAGCACATGCTTCCTGATTAGACCAGGGTTCGAGCCTGTGACCACCAAATACAGAGGATGCGGAAAGGTCAGGGAATGACCACCACATATCCCTGGAGCAATATGGCCTTAGTTGCTAATGCTCCTAAAAACCAAATAACAACAAAAACAACAAGAGTCGGGTAGATGCCCTCGAAAGTATTAAAGTGGAAGATGCAACAAGCTCTCAGCTGCCCAACTCAACACCAGAGTTCACTCTTGTGAATCAGGCAACACAGTGGCAATCTCCAAGGCAGAATGCACTGATCCCATAGGAGTTAGTTATTGTTGGTGAATCCATTGTCAGGGACACAGGTAATATATTGTCTAAAAAGAAAGGTGGAACAGGATCAGGGTATGTCTGCCAGGGACAAATGTTGATGATGTTGTAGAGAAGATATCATCTTTTAAGGGCACAAAGGGCGATACTGTTGTACATGTTGGCACTAATTACATTAAGAGTAGATCTACAGATTTAATTAACAAGTACATGTCAATATTAAAAAAAAGTTATGAGTTAGGATTAAATTTGAAAGTGTTTGCAATTCTGTCAAGACATGATAGGAGGGAGTACATAATGAGAGCACTGTCAATCAATTTGGCCCTGGAGAGATTGTGCAAGGCTCATGGAGTAGAATTCTTAGCGTAGTTTGTGCTTGTTAACAGGAGAGAGTGTTTCTACACTCTCTCCTGTTTCTACACTTAAAATAGAAGGTGTGCAAAAGTGTTTGCTGATGCTATCGAGGCAGTGTTAGGTGGGACGGAAAACTGCTAGCTTGGGGGAGTCAATAATTAAAAGATTAACAGTAGTCACAGGCAGAGACGAAAGTGATTCTTGCACTGCTTCTATTAGAATGAGCAGCAGTCTGGAGGGCAGAGTTCTAGGGATTTCAGGGACTGGTGCGAGTCATCATGAAACAAACAAATAAATACATCGGCTTCATTAGGGTTACTTGTGCATGTATACTTGCCTGTACATCAATGATAGGAGTATAGTTAATAAATTTGATGAATTTGAAGTGCTAGTCAAGGCATCAAAGGTGGATATTGTTGGGATATCAGAGGCATGGTATCACACAGATATAAGCAGTGCAGAATTAGAATTTGTGGAGTACAATGTGTACAGAAAGGACAGACAGGATAAGAAGGGAGGAGGGGGTTATGCTGTTAGTTAAGAAACACAAAATCTAAGGAAGTGCATCCAGTTGACATAGATGGCCAGTGCAATGTTGAGTCAGTTTGGTGTGACATAAGCACTGGGAAATCTTGTTTGTTATTTGTTTTTAGGAGCATTAGCAACTAAGGCCATATTGCTCTGGGGATATGCGGTGGTCATTCCCTGACCTTTCCGCATCCTCTGTATTTGGTGGGCACGGGCTCGAACCCTGGTCTAATCAAGAAGTGTGTGCTACGCACTGCTGCTCCTGCCCACCTGGCTACGGGGGCACCACTGGGAAAGCAAAAATGAGAGTAGGAGTGTGTTATAGGCCTAATGAATCTAATGATTACGACGAACAGTACAGAGAAATAGAGTGGGTCAGCAAATCAGAATGTCTTATAATATTGGGGGATTTGATTTTAACTAAACAGATACTGACTGGAACTTGTGGATTGGTCACTCGCACGTTAGCAACACTTTTGTGTATTTATTAGATGACTGTTTTCTGTAGCAGCACATGTTCGAGAGGCAACCAGAGAGAGAGAGAGAGAGAGTAATACTCTTGATCTGGTTATCAGCAGTGATTATTTGTGAATTAAGAATTTGAAGATAAAGGAATCACTAGATGGCAGTGATCACAGTGCATTTATGTGGGATTTACTTAAAGATATAACTACCATCAGGAGAAAGGGAAGGGTTTTTGCTTTCATAAAGGTGACTATAGTGGTCTCAGACAGTTTTTAAATTCTATACAGTGGGACCAACTGATGATATTACCAACAGCAAATTCTAAATGGGAAGCATTCAATGAAATAATAGTGGAAGCTACCAGGCTTTTCATACCAAATAAGAAAAACTGTTCAAGGTTTAGGCTTAAATGGATATCAGATGAACTAATCAGACTCATGGCAGAGAAGAAAAATGCAAGGGATGCATATAAATTCAGGTCTGTAATCAAGTCACAAAGGAGGCTAGGCAGGCAAAGGCAGATTACGAGAAATCCTTGGCAAGGGGTGCAAAGGAAAACAACAGACTTCTTTACTTATGTAAACTATAAAAGGAAGGAGATGAATCAGATGGTCCACTTGACGTTGGTGATTCGACTGTAGAGATGATCCTGCTCAGATAGCTAACAAACTGAATGAGTATTTTGCATCTACATTCACACATGAGAAAATCTGTAGGGAAGTGAAGGATAGAAGATTATTAAGCTTTAACAGGGAGCTTAATGATTTTGTAATAACCTAGAGCAAAGTGGAGGAAGTGAAATTGTTGTTTCCCTGGACACAGGTTAAGTCCTCACACACACACTGGAGATGTGCAAATGTATCTCCAATTCACAAATGGGAATCAAAGGGTGACATGAGTAATTACAGACCTGTTAGTTTAACTTCTGTTCCAGGGAAAATAATGGAGTCACTGGTTAAAGAAGCATTACACGTTCATCTAGACAAGACAGCATTAATAATTCAGACACAGTATGGGTTTGTTAATGAAAAGTCTTGTCTGACAAATCTGATTGGATACTATGATGTGGTTACAAAGGAACTGGATGCAAAAAAATAATTTTGATATCATATATTTGGATTTCAGGAAAGCTTTTAATACTGTTGCACATGGAAGACTACTGTATAAATTGGAGCAGTGTGGTATTAAGGGCAAGTTGCTACAATAGATAAAAGGGTGGTTCAGTGAGAGAAGACAGAGTGGTAATAAATGGACACTGCTCTTCGTGGACTAATGTTATTAGTAGAATCCCCACGGTTCGGTGTTGGGCTCACTGTTGTTTTGTTTATTTATCATTGATATTGATGAAGGTATATTAGGATTAATGTCCAAGATGGAGATGATATAAAGGTTGGCAGGTTGTTAATGACAATAAGGCAAGGTGCTACTGTAACAGGATCTAAAAACGTTGGGCAGATGGGCTGAGAAGTGGCAACTGAAGTATAACATTGACAAATGCAAAAATACTGCATATGGGTAGAAGTAACCCCCCCAAAGAAACGTACCAACTATGTAGCACTATATTTAGGGTGGTAGAAAATGGAAAAGACCTGAGAGTAATTGTGCATTCAGATATGAAGTTTTCTGATCAGTGCAGACAGGCTGCTAGAGCAGGTCATGAAGCATTTTAAATGATACACAGGAATTTTGCTAGTAGGGGAAAGGAGGTGATTATCCCTTTGTATAAGGCAGTGGTTAGGCCACATCTTACAGCATACAGGTCAGAAGGCCTCATTTTAGGAAGGGTGCAGAGTTGCTTGAGTGAGTACATAGAAGGGCAACAAGATTGGCGAGGGGAAGAAGGGATCCCCTTACCAAGAAAGGCTTAAGTTCTGCAAATTGCAGCATCTAGACCTGCGAGATGATCTGATTGAGGTGTATAAGGCCTTGCATGGGTTGAGCAGGCTCAATACTGATAGGATTCTTTCTCTTGCTCAGATTACGAACCCGAGGGGCATAAATTCAAACTGAGGAAAGAAAGTTGTAGAATAGATGTGTGGAATTTGTCTTTAGCCAGCAGTTAGTTGATTGCTGGAACAAACTTCCATCTGTCGTTGTGGAAGTTCATAGCTTAAATAAATTCAAGGGGGAAGTGGACAAACTTTTAAAGGGAATGATGTGTGAAACTTTTTTTTTTTTTTTTGGCTGATGCTACATAAGCTTGCTTTCTTGCATCACATGCCTCTACTACTACTCAACATTTCCCACATGATATCTAGCGTGTACGCTACATTCACATTGGTGTATAGTGATGTGACATCAAGTGAATATAGCAAATCATATTAATGGCATATCTTTAAACTATTAAAAAAAGCAATAGAATTTTTTATATTGAAATTTATAGCTTGCCGAAATGGGTTTATTATATTATATAAATGTGTGGCTAAGGACGCAAAAGCTGAGTGCTTGTACGAGATGATTGGACAGATGGGGTAGTTCATTTTATTTAACTTTATTTGACCAAAAAGTGCAGGAATATTATATGTTCTAACTTTTAAATCTTTGAGTTGGGCCATAGAAATGTAATCCTTTCGGTATAAAGTCAACGATTTGTTATATTGGTTTACCAGATTGGCTTTCCATGCTATTAGTGAAGAGCATACGTTTTTATTTAATGATGCTAAAATTTTTAACATCCAACATAACTACACAAAATTAAACTTGCTGGTCTCAAAAATTCACAAATCACATTACTCAACATGTCAAGTTGTAATGACCCCAATAACTGATGTGGAGGTAAATTTGATTGAAGAACTCTCCTCACATTTTCATACAATGGTATAACAAAAAAGGAATAAGCATAATGCTTTATTTAAGGTAGAAGAAAGGATGATAAACAACCCTTCTGCACATTCACTTCTTTTCTTTTTTTTTTTTTAAACTCCTTTTGGATCATGAACCAAATTTGGACATCAGTCAGTGCCATGCCATTCGCTAATGATTGCTTGTTTCAATTTAGTAACCAAGAACTGCTTATATAGCTTTCTTAGCACTTCTAACCTTTTCACTGTTTTATTAGTCAAGTTAGGCATTTACCTAAAGACAGCAAACACGTATGTACATTTTTCAAAATCTTTTTTCACTTCTTTCCAGACACCAGAAATAAAGTGTAAAAAAAATATGCTCCTTCCTCCCTTTCAACACACAAATTAATCAGATAAAATTGACAGCCTATTAACACTGAGTGCTCATTACTCAATCTCCTCTTTTAATATGAAGAGATTGAGAACTGAGCACTTTTAACTTTCTGCAGTTTTAATGCTTATTATAGAGACATCATTGTGCCAAATAGTTTTCTAAAAGAATCACGCCAGTATCACAGCAAACTTTTGTTCAGTTCTGCTCTAACTCTTGTCGAATTCTGCACTCCAGCGCAAAATTCAATTTCATATTCCTGGATTCACAACCCTTTGTTAGGCATGCAAAGAGAACTTTGTAGGAACCCTTTGGGACAGTTTCAAAGAAAGGTTTTTTTTTTTTTTTTTAACTTTGTAGCTTAGAAAAAGATCACAATGAATTTCTGAGAATATGATTATTAGAGAACACTTGACAACCGTATCAGGGCCACTGTAGCATGAGGAATGGTGCATTCTGCATTCTTGTTGCACTTTTTCCATGGTTCTACATTCTACATAAGAATGTGAGGGACATTTAGGGAGGCCTCTTTGGCTAGGGTCTCCAGTACATCTCACTATACCAGTTTGTTACATATATGCTACACCACTGAATCCCACATGCTTACAGGTCAGTCAGAAGATCCAAAGAAAGCTCTGCAGCTGCTAAAATTGGTCTTTATTTTTTACAGCTCCAGTGAAGCTAATGAGTTTTTGCTGAAAGAGATTATGAATTTTTGTAGTTTTATCATTTATTTGTGATCACATAACTGAGCTTATTACTTAAATCAAGCAAGTATTTCAGAATATATACTTGTTTGAATTATGAGCTGTTGCTGGAGTTATTTTTAGTGCAAATGCCCCAAATTACAGGCAAACATTTCTTTGTGTAATTACAAATAGCATATTTAACTGATTATAAACAGTACTGAATCTCAAGTAGGTTAGCTTATTTTTGTAATTAGCTAGGCATTTAAAAAATTACAGCTAATATTCACAGAGCCTTCATTATCAGTAATTTTAAAATAGTATAAATGACACACACGCACGCAAGCGATAATTAACCAATGCTCATCTGAATTTATAGCTAGATATTTTGTAATATTAAATTCTATTTAAAAGAGATCATGGATTCGCCAAGAAAACTTAGTTATAACATACTAAATTATGATGTGACAGAGGTGAAATTACCAGAGGCCATTCTATGCTGAGTTATGGCCTTTTCTGATCGCACTCATCACATGCATGCCACGCTTTCACTAGTTGATGGATAATTCCTTTGTGCACGATGTTAGGATTATGACAAACTGAATTCGAAACTCAACATACAGCTAGGCATGACTGAGTCTAATAAAGCAAGTTGATGCCCCAGAGCAATTCAATCCAGAGGCTCACTGGAGACTCAAGTGTATGATGTTATATGGAGCAATATATTTCCAAATTTAGTCCCAGAAATGGATCAACTGGTACAGAAGACCCTGCAAGGCTTCTGGGAGAAAATTTTTCTCAGTAGAGCTGACCTCAGTTGTAGATAGAATTTATTTTGTAAAGACTTAAACAGAGAAGATGCAAGTGCTAGCCCTTTCTCTGATCCCTTAATAATGCCAATGGCATTATTAAGGGATCAGAGAAACTGATAGTTTGAGCAGGGATAGGTTAATTGGTACACAACTGACTCAGATCACTGGGACAGAATTACATTTGCATCCTCTGAGAGCACTTGTGTGCAACCATTAAATACCCTAAACACTTAAATGGAAATTGTAATAGAAGCAAATCTCACCAACAATCTAAGAACACAGAAAAACTATTTTAAGTAATTATAAGTTGTGCATCAGGGTTATCAAACTCAATAAAGTACACAACTTAATGTCTATACAGGAGCGATGCAGGAGTACTGTAAACAAATTAAATGAATTTGAGTCTTTTATTAGGTCAACTAATGCTGACATAGTTGGGACATGCTGCCACTCATCAATACAAGATTAAGGATTTAATTTTGATGAATATTGTTTTCAGGAGAGAGATAAGGAGGGATGGACAGATAGGCAAGTGATGCTTCTGATCAGGAACTGCGCAAGGGTGGCATGAATGTTCGCAAGTCAGATCAAGGTAATGCAGACATTGAGTCTGCATTACCTTGCAGTAGGAGAAAGATGACTGTGGGGGTAGGTTAGAAGCCAAATGACTCAGAGGAGTGTGACAAAATCTGAGAACTAGACCATACGGGCTAGTGAGAATGACTGTCTCATTATGGGTGACTTCAACCTACCTCTTACAAACAAATACATGGAACAGAAATATGCAATATGGCAACATTTTGAACAAAATGTTGTTCAAAATGGATAACTGCTACTAGCCCAAATTGTCCAAGAGAGTACAAGGAGCTGTACTATTCTAGATGTGGTTCTCACTAAAGAGCCAAACTATATCTACAGATTAAAAGTGGTGGAAATAATAGTAGGTGATGACCACAATACCATAAAATGGGTATTGTGGGTATAGTGTAAAAGATCCAAAGAAATCTTTTTGGCTAGAGGTGAAGGAACCCATGTGGTCACATCTCATTAGAGTTCACCCTCTTCATCAAGGGAAGGGAACATAATGAAATGAGACATTTTTTGTCTCATTTCATTATTTGTATTTGATTCTATTTGTATTTGTCCTATTTGTATCTAACATTCTATGATGTTAGATACAAATAGGACACAGGAAATATTCAAAGGATTTATCCTTGAAGCCACAAATGTATTCATACCAGTGGTCAAGTTCTGTAAATATATACTGGTAGTTCTCCACTTTTATGAGTTAATTTGTTCCTAGCACGCGCTTGTAAAGCAAAAACTCTTAAAGCGGCACGCGCTCGTAAAGCAAAAACTCTTAAAGCGGGAATTTATTTCCCATAGACATAAGGTTAAAAATAGGGGTTACATTTTCAACAGTGATTGATTTATCGAAAGAAATGCAAACGTAGCCTGTAAAATCAAGCAAATTATAATAATAGAGAAATTATTTACGACTTACAAATGTTAAAGAACGTTTATTCTTCATCATCAGCCATTTTCAATCCACTGCAGCATGAAGGCCTCTCCAGCAACTTTCCAGTTCCTTCTGTTTTGAGCACTGGCCATCCATTTACTACCCACAGACTCATGAATTTCATCTATCCATCTCCGCCTTTGTCTTCCAGGTTTTCTTCTAGCTCCTCTTGGATACCATTCTGTTATTTTCTTAGTCCATCTGTCATCATGTCTTTGAGCTATGTGTCCTGCCCAAGACCATTTTAGTTCTTTAGTTTTGATAAGAATGTCCTTTACTTGAGATTTCTGCCTAATCCATGTGTTTCTCTTCTTATGTAACAGTCTGATTCCCAATATAATTCGTTCCATTCTTCGCTGTGTAGTTCTCAGCTTCTCTTACATTCTTTTGGTGAGTGCCCAAGTTTCACTTCCATAAGTCATGGTGGGAAGTATACATTGGTTCATTATTTTACGTTTCAGACAAACTGGGATATTGCTCTTCAGTATGTGACTATATTTCCTGAATGCTATCCATCCAAAATTTACTCTTCTCTTGACCTCCAGCCATTTATCATTATTACAGCTAATAACTTGTCCCAGATAAGTATATGACTCCACCTTTTCAATTACTGCTCCTTCAATCATTATTTCCCTTTCTGTGGCATACAGTTCATCATTACTTTTGTTTTAGCCATATTCATCTTTAGTCCAAAATCCTTACTAACCGTGCATAACTGATTAAGATTTTTCTCTAATTCTTTGTGATCGTGGCTTATGACCACAATGTCATCTGCAAATCGTAAATGGTTTAGGTACTCTCCATTCACATTGACTCCTTTCTGCGACCAGTCTAATCTTCTGAAAGCTTCCTCAAGGGCAGCAGTAAACAACTTCGGAGATATTGTGTCTCCTTGTCGAACTCCTTTCTCAATTTTAAATTTCCTACTGTCTTTGTCTAGTCTAATAAAGGAGGTAGCACTCTCATATATTTTCTTCAAAATCATAATATACGGGGTATCTATTCCTTTTATTTGCAGTGCCCGAAACATTTCCTTATGCTGTATGGAGTCAAATGCCTTTTCATAATCCACAAATGCCAGGCATAACGATGTTTTATATTCATTTGCTTTCTCCATTAGCTGTGATATTACGTGAAGGTGATCCATAGTTGAGAATCCTGTCCTAAAGCCAGCTTGCTCTTTCGGTTAATTCTCATCAAGTATTCTTTCTAATCTGTTAGTAATGACACTTGTGAACAACTTGTAGATGTGGGATAACAAGCTAATTGGTCTATAATTTCCAATTTCTGATTTATCTCCTTTTTTATGCAGCAAAACTATGATTGCATTATTCCACTGCTTAGGCGTCACACCTTTTCTAATGCACTTTGTGAAGAGCCTTGCCAGTTTTTGTGTTATGTCTCTTCCTCCCAATTTTAACAACTCTACAGTAACTTCATCTTCCCCCGGCGCTTTCTGATTCTTCATTTTCTTCAATGCATGTTCTACCTCATCAGGAAGAATATCAGGTATGTCGTATGTGTTGCTACTTTGCAATCCATCTTCCCCACTGCTGGCATCATTCCCCTGCTCCTTGTATAATTCTCTATAGTAGTCTTCTGCTATTTGAATTATGCCTTCCCTGCTGTTTATAAGTACACCATCGCTATTTTTCAGTTTCAGTATCATTTGTCTTTCTGTATTACTGCTCATGGCTGCTGATTTAAATCCTTTGTTTCCCTTAATGCTTGTTCTACTTTACTTGTGTTAAATCTTCTTATGTCCTCTCTGAGTCTCTTTCTAATGGCTTTGCATAACTCAGTATACTCAATTTTCTCCCTGTCAGTGTTTTTCTTGCTTTTCATTTGTTGTCTTCGGTTCATCATGACAAGCGTTTCTTGACTAATTTTTTCTTCTTTGGATTTCTTTTTCCCTATAGGTTTCTTGGGCTTTATCACTTTCAGAAAGTTGTAATATTCCTCATCGATATCTTGGTCCTGAGCAGTCTGCAGAAGCTCAAACTTGTTCTTAAGTTCCAGTACATACTGCTTTTTCTCCTCTTCTGTTATCTCAAAGACCTTTGTATTATTTACTCGAGTCAGTTTTTTCCTTTCCTTTCCTACATCTATATCAAGTGTACATCTTACCATTCTGTGATCACTTCCAACATTTACCTTATTCAAGACGGTAATATCATTCACAATATATCTTCTGTTAGTGAGGATGAAGTCGATTTCATTAGCAGTTAATCCATTTGGACTCTTCCATGTCCACTTTCTGTTCACCCTTTTCTTGAAAAAAAGTGTTCATTACTGACAGTCCTTGAGATTCTGCAAATTCCACAAGTCTTTCACCTCTTTCATTTCTTTCACCAATTCCAAAATTTCCTATAGTTCCCCTTTCTGCACTGTTTTGTCTTTTTCCAACCTTAGCATTGAAGTCCCTCATAATAATAGTGTAGTGGGTTTTCTGCTCATCTAGAAGACTCTCAATTTCGGTGTACATTTCATCAACCTCTTCATCATCATCATGGCTCAATGTTGGTGCATAAATCATTATAATCTTTAGCTTGTACCTCTTAGAAATCTTGAGTATTAGTCTTGACACCCTTGGTGATGTACTTTTGAATTCCAAAATGTTGTTTTTAAAATCTTTATCTTTAAAATCTTCATCATCATCATTGACTAAATGCACACTTGTTGATCACTCATTACTGGTTCGGCACTCATTGGTTTGTTGCACAAGGAGTCGTCATCTTCAGAAATGTTTCAAGAGGCGTTTGTTTCCAAGATAATCTTCTCTTTTAATTATAAATTTCATGATTGCATGCATAAGCATTTTTAACGGCACACACAAATTGCAACTAACACGATTTGTGTGGAGTAACAAGTTTACAAAGCTTAAAAAAAAAAAAAAGGAATGAAGAGAAGATTCTGAAAATTTATTTATGTTTTTTATACGATTGAAGATTCCAGTAAAGGGAAAACACATTTCATCATAATAACTTAAAAAAACACACAATTTCAGCTATCAGTATTTTTGCAAATACAAGAAGATTGAGTTTACTACCAGTTTATAATTGCTTGCAGTAACAAAAAAAGCCCAATAAACTGGAAAGTGCAAATTGTTTTTATTGTTTTATGGTCATGACCTCCAGAAATGTGATTTAGAAAAATATCACGAAGGTATTGATTCTTATAACGGAACATATGATAACGATGAAAGTGTAATGCACTTTAATGATTTGAATTGGTAACTAATACAATTTACAAACTACGCTCACCACCTTTTATACGGCCTTAAGGTCACGCTCATGACCTTAAAAATGACATTTTAGAGAGATAAATAGCTTAGTTATACAGCGAAAATTTCAACTTCCGTGATCTTGAAACGAATTACCAAAAAACATAATGTGTTATTGGGTTCACATTACGATATTTTAACGATACAATGGTGTCTCTGGAACTGATTAATATCGTAAAGCGAGGTACACTCTGTATTGTAAAGCTATGCACGTGGTTTGGAATGCGGTATTTATGAATGTTTAACATTCATTTTTTGCAATTAATGGTCATATTTTCGATAAAGCTTATTGATACTTGGAGAAAAAAAAACTAGTAAACCCGGGAACTCGTAAAGCAAAAACTCGTATAGCAAGAACTGCCTGTAATGCCAAAATGGATGACAGATGAGGATAAGATTTCAAATGAGCAAAAGAAACAATCATTAGACAGCTATGGCCTGATGGGGCAAGATAAGCAAAAGCTGATTAAGAGAAAGAACTAGCAAAGAGAGTTAAGAATGGGTATAGAGAAATTCTTCTTATGTGTGCACACACACACAAAAAAAAAATAATAAAAAAAATATTAATAAATCAAATAGGTCGTTTAATTGGATACAGAGGGTTCACAGAAAGCACGGCAGAAATGCCAGATAAGTTGAATAGAACTTCAACAATATTTACAGCTAAAAGAAAGCTTGAATCCCTAGGAAATGCTATAGAGTTGAATATAATGAGCTTAGAGAAGCCTTTCTAAGAAAATGCTAATGTGGTTAAAGGACAGCAAGCTCCAGGTTTATTTAACCAATATATTCAAGTATTAAATTAAAAATGATAGCATGTGGGTATATGCTATCTGATATGATAGCATGTGGGTATAAACTGTTGGGAATGTTAAAAAGAGCTTCATTAGATTTCAAGAAGATCTCCTTGTTCCAGAGAAGTGCTAACACCTCTCCAATCCACAAAGACGGTGTTAAAGAGTTGTTAAGTAATTATGGGCCAGTAACTCTGACTTCTGTGGTAGGAAACATAAGTCTGTGGTTAAGGATGTGAATTAGGACCACCTTGACAAGAATCATATCTCAAATAGATCCCAGCATGGGTTCATTAGGTAGTAATGCCACATTGGGCAACCGTTTGCACAGATAACACTATTCATCTAGGCCTGAACACACCTGGGATCTACAGCCATGCTGCCTGCAAAGCTTTCTGCAGTGTCAGTATAGACGATGGTTGCATATTAATATGCCTCATTACGCATTCCAAAACATTGCACATATGTTAAAATGGATTGAGGTGGTGAATTTGGAGGCCAATCAAGATGGGTGATGTCTTCACTGTATTCCTCGAACAACTTATGCATGGTGTGGACCCAATTACATAGTGTATTATTGTATTGGAAGATTCCATTTCTGTCTGGGAAAAAATGCAACTTGGCAGGGTGGTCTCTAAAGAGCTGCCAGTAGCCCTCAGCAGTGAAACATTGGTCCATATACACCAGGGATCCTAGTTCTTGCCAGCAAAACATGCCCCATATTAAGCAACCACTGCCACCTACCTGAATAGTGGGCACTATGTACGATGGGTCCATGGACTCATGTTGCACCAGGTTTTTCGACTCATCCAACCAGCACACTTGTTTCCAGTCCTCTAGTGTCCAACCAACAGGTCATTGACACCACAGTATTCACTGTCAACGATGGTCAGTGGTGAGGAAAGAGTGTCTCTTGGGTCATCTGCTGCAGAGCCCCATACATCTGAGTAAGTGGTACATTGTTATTTGGGATATTGGTTTTGCATTTCTCATATTGTATTGCAATGTCAACTGCTGCACAGTGACCTGTTGTTCAGCACGTACAACAGGCTGCATCCTTTGCTCACCATGAACATCCACCTTGCATAATCCTTTACAGTTCTGTCAGCGTGAGGTGGTTTGACTCAATCACACCCTTCTTTGTACACTTTAATGATAGTGGGCCATAAGCAACTGACAAGACATGCTGTTTCTGATATGAAAGCATCCAACACAAAAGTTCCCACAATCATGTCCTTTTTGAAACACTGTGATATCTTTACCATGTTACATAACTGCTACTTTATCACTTTGACTTGCACAACCAGATGCAAATTACCACTGCTCTATTGTACAAAAGTGTTCAGCTTTTCACACAGCGAGCTATGTGGCATAGTCGATTACATGATACTCAGTCACCAAACTGGTTGAGAAAATGCTTAGTTTCTTTCTGCTTAGAACATACAAGCAACCTAAGCAATTATTAATGTTTTGATATACTGTATTTTGGTCATATTGTAGTTTAATTAATATCTCACACATAATATTAGCATGCTCATACAATGAAATGGCCAATATACCTTCTGCAACTGTTTAGTAACTCTTATAAATTTTACAGCAGAGGTCACCAATCAGTTTTAATTACTGTCTGTATTAGAAAAATGTCTCATCACTGTCTGAATCCCTTATTAGCATAAAATTAATAAAATGTCAAATAAATATCATAACAATATATATTTTCATTTCCTTTTATTATTACAGCACACTTAGATATATTTATAATTATATTCCAAAATCTCTGTATATTAATCAGAAAAATCAAATGTTAGAGAGTATTACACATATATGCAAAATTATTACTTCTTAGATTAATGCAGAATTGTCGCAAATATATATACAAGTAGCAATGCACATCTTACGTTCATTAGCATTATGCTTCTTAATACTAAAATGTTCTCATAACATATATGTATAGCTAGACTATGCAGCAGAGCAACTGTAAAGGTTAACTGTTCCCTCCAATAGTTATGCATTTAATTATTAAATTCTGTTATAAAATAAAATGATATATATTTCAGAAATTTTATGGCACTGCATGCAAAGAAAGGTGCATTCAATAAATTATGCAAAATAAATTTTTTAAATGCCACTTGTAAAATTAAGGGAACTTACAAAAAGCAGAACTAAATTAATTAATTTATGCACAAATTACTGACAAGATCATATCTTTGCAATCTGTGAAAAATCACTGGTGGTGTAGATGGAGACTGAAGTTCACCAGTTGGTGACCTCCTGCTCCATAGATTAGTAAATTTATATTGACTTACCAATTCATCATAAAATTCTGAGACCAGATGTTTCTTTCCTAACATAATATTTGTTTCACTTTGAAACAGTTTCAAAATGTGATATATTGTAACCTAGAAAGAAAAAAGAAATACAAGGTTTTTAAATAGATTTGAATTATCATAGATGTTACAAATGTACAAAAATTAAAGTCTGTCTTTATTAGAAATCCTAGTACAGTGGCATTCAGATTGTAAGTTGCTATTACATCCTTGGGATGGAGGATTGTAATGTTACAAAATAAAAAGGCAAAGAGGGGTCATAAGGTGGAAGTAACATATCGAAAAAACTTCACCCAGCAGTGATGACATGTGACTTTGCACACCCAAAAAATATTTGTGGCAAAGAAAGAAAATTCTCCATGGCAGACACTACAATACTACATCAACACAGATAAGGTTTCGAATGCAGAATAGTCATGATAATCCTGCAGGATATCAGAGTGGTACTTGACAAAAAATGTCAAGTAGGATGTAAAGACACCTGTAGGATGTCCAAAAAGTTCCTTAACCAATAGTAACACCAGACATAACAACCACCCTGTGTACTTGGTTGCAATACCTGTCACAGAGCAAAATCCACTAAACAGGGAGAAATAATAATAATAATAATAATAATAACAACAACAATAATAATTACAATAAGTGTCCACAGCAAACACAAGATCAAAAATCAGAGAATAGGAGAATACTTGGACACGCCGAATGAAGCAGAACCTCCTCATACTCAGCAAGAGACTAGCTGATACAAAGAGAGCTCCCAGAGGGAAATAAACTGAATCTTCGATGAAGACCAAACAGCTTTCTACAGAAGTCTCGGAGAAGACAGGAAAGATGGAAATGGACCACATAAGCAGAAGACAATCAAAGAGTTCTGGGGCAACATATGGAGTACTGAAGTAACACAAAACAGCTGAGCCCCTGGATAGAACTAGAAAGGAAGAAAAATAAGGACGTATAAGAGATGAGAGTGGGATATTAAGGAGGAAGAAGTAAAACAGTTGATCAGGAACTCCCACAACTGGCAAATCCCAGGAATAAATAACATCCACAAATGAATACGCTGAACATCCACAACCGAACCCCAGAAATTGATAATGTTCACTTGCAGACATAAGCACCTAGGTGAGCGGTTCACCTGAATGATAAGGCACCCAGAGACAATCCCAAAGTTTCTCACTCAAGGAATCACATATCTGAAGGCTAAATACCAAGATACAAGAAACCCAGAAAAATACAGGCCAATCACCTCTCATCCAGTGATGACAAGATCCTGAAAACCTGCAAAACCAAGAAGATATCAGACAACTTGGAGAGCCAAAACATAATGGCCAAACAGCAGAAAGAATGCAAACAGATGAGCAAAAGATGCAAGAAACAATTAACCATAAATGCTGCAGTTATAGAGCAAGACTGCAAGAGGCGACGTAACCTGTACATGGTCTACATTGATTACCGCAAGGCCTCAGACGCCGCGCCTCATAGCTGGCTAATAGAAAGGCTGAAGATCTACAAAGTCAATCCAACAGTGACAAGCTTCCTAGAAGCAACCATGGCAAAATGGAGTACCACCATTAAGATCGAGAACATCACAACCAGACTGATCCTCATCAGGAGAGGAATCTTTCAGGGAGATGCCCTGAGCCCACCGTGTTCCTGTCTAGCACTCAACTTGCTATCCACCATGCTCAACAGCAGCAAGTATGGATATAACTTCAAGAATGAAAAACCTGTACATCCTCTCCCACCTGATGTATGGAGCACATCAAAATCTATGTGGCAACCGAGAAGCAAATCCAGCAACTACTCGGGATCACCGAAGCATTCAGCAATGATATCAGGATGTAAATTTGATCCAGACAAATACAAGACCCATAGATTACATCAGGGGAAATTAGTCAGCTGAAATTATCAGCTGCAGACTGGTAAAGAGAGCAAAGCCATGACAGAGGGAGAAATCTACAAATACCTGGGGATGATGCAAACTCAGCAGTTAAGGCACAAGGAAATCATGGCCTGCCTGACTGAAAAATACCATCAGAGATTCAGAAAACAGGCCAAAGCAAAGCTGAACAGAGGGAACACAGTTAAAGCCATAAACACCTATGCAGTCTCAGTGCTAATATATTACTTTGAGATCATGGATTGAAGTCACACTGAGATTAGCTTGAGGATATCATGAAAAAGACAAGGACACTGATGACCAATAACACCACCCAAAATCAGCTGTGAAGACACTGACAACAGTTTGGAAAGAAGGAAGGAGGGACCTGATAGGCCTCAAGTAATCTGAAGAATTGCTTTGATTACCTTTGATTACTTTGATTGATGAAGGTATATCAGGCTTAGTGTCAAAGTTTGCAGCTAATACAAAGGTTGGCAGGGTTGTTAATGACAGTAATGGCAGTGTGCTACTGCAACAGGATCTAGAAAATTTGGGAAGATGGACTGAGAAGTGGCAACTGAAGTTTAACAATGACAAATGCAAAGTACTACATATGGGTAGAAGTAACCCCAGAGGAACGTACCAACTGTGTAGTACTACACTTAGGGTGGTAGATAATAAAAAAGATATGGGAGTAATTGTGCAGTCAGATATGAAGTTTTCTAAAAATGCAGGCAGGCATGATGTACAGGAATTTTGCTAGTGGGGAAAAGTAGGTGATTGTCCCTCTGTATAAGGAAATGGTCAGGCGACGCCTTGAGTACTGTATACAGGTCTGGAGGCCTCATTTTAGGAAGGATGTAGATTTGCTTGAGCGTGTACAGAGAAGGGCAACAAGATTGGTGAGGGGAATGAAGGGATCCTCTTACCAAGAGAGGCTTAATTTCTACAAATTTGCAGCAGCTGGAGACTAGGTACCTGCAAGATGATCTAATTGAGGTGTATAAGGCCTTGAATGGGTTGAGCATGCTGGATTCTGATGGGATTCTTCCACTTGTTCAGATTACAAACCTAAGGGGACATAAATTCAAATTGAGGAAAGACAGATGTAAAATAGATGTGTGGAAATTTGCCTTTGGCCGATGGGTGGTTAATTGCTGGAACAAACTTCCATCTTTCGTTATGGAAGTTGATAGGTTAAATAAATTGAAGGAGGAACTGGCCAAATATTTAGAGAAAATGATTGTGTGAATATTTTTTTTTTTTTTTTTGGCTGATGCTACATAAGCTCATACGTTTGCTTTCTTGCATCACATGCCACGATTACTACTACTACTACTACTTCCCCAAAGTCTGTACTAGAGATCCAAACCCACAAATTGTACTGGCACCACACCATAATAACAGACAAGACAATCCTGCACAACAGACTGGACATAACCCTTGTTGACAAGAAGGAAAAGGCTACCAATCTGATTGACACAATGATGCTCAACACTGGAAAACTCCAGAAAACCCACAACAAAGAGATCAGGAAGTACACGGACCTAAGACAGGAAATCAAAGAGATGTGGCATATGCAACAAGTAATGACCAACCCAATCATTGTGTCAACCACCAGTATGGTGCCTAAGATCCTATATAATAGGCAAGCAGCAATTGGTCTCCCATAGAACACATACAAGGAACTCCAGAAAGTCACAATCCTGAACACCTGTTAGGATAGTCAGAGAGTTCCCCAAATCAAGAGTAACACCAGACATACGACTACCCTGTGCACTTGCTACCACTACCTGTCACGGGGGTGGAACCCCCATCAGGATGGAATAATATAACAATAATAATAATACTAATAATAAGGGAACATGATTAGTCCAGTGATTACAACCAGCCCACCAATATCATGGATCCAGGTTCAAATCGCACCACAGGGCGGAAAAAAAACCCCCAAAAGTCACTTCATTGCACCTACTTTCCCAAAGATTGATGTGACTGCTGAAGCAGAGTGGCACCATCTGGTGTTGCTCCCATAACTACCACCCTCCAATGGATGTCAAAGCTAAACAGTTCTACCTCCATAGCTGGATGAAGATCACTTATAGATATACTGAACATACTGCACTGAGTGTGGCACAGAATAAAGTCACTCATGTTCAGAACTTAGGCAGAGATGTCAGTTAAAAAAGTCGGACAGTCTCCTGCGAATGACAGTGGAGTGAGTGCCACTGTGTCCAAAATGACAACTGAAGCGCAAAACTATCCAGTCCAACCAACTGGAAATGCTTTCTGTGCAACTGCATTAGTAACCACCCAGGAGGGTAAAAGAAAATGCACGAAGTGGAGCATCAAAATGAATATGTTCATCATATAAGCATACTACGAAGTAACAAGGCTAGAGACAGGCATGACAATGTACAGGATGAAACTAGACACTAAGTAGTAGGAACAATTCCTGACTGTGATGGACTATCATCAAGAAGAACCTGATAGCTCCTGCAATCTTGGAAAAAATGAAACGGAATGTGAGCGACCAACTACAAACAATAATGAATATGGACACAATGGAGCCAGAACTGGAGGAGGAACAGCAAGTATAATAACTAAAACCTGGAGCAGCTGAAGTGGACACAGATGATATCGCAATATCCAGAATAGAAAAAGAGTGGAAGAAAGCCGTAGAAGAATTAGAGAGAATGGACCCCACAAAGACCCATACCATATCGAAGGAAAGCCATCAGAATCCTGTGGCAAGTCACAGACCACTTCAATAAGTGAATAATACCAGATTATTTCAAAAACAACGAAGTAATACTAGACATCATGCACACAGCCATTTACTATGCCACAGTAACAGCCACCAGGATTAATGGAAGGGAAACCAGAGACCAACATAATACAAAACGCAAGACAAGGAAACACCAGTCTGGGAGAGAAGGCTAAAGCAGAAGATAGAAGAGATAAGAGCAAAGATAGACCAACTGACCCAACACCAACATAACTGAAGTGCAAAGCTGATCAGAAAAGTGAAGGCCATCCTCAAGAAAGATAACATCCATAGCAAATATGAGATCTATAATCGGAGGATCGAAGAATACCTTGCACCCTCAAGCAGAAACTCCTGGCACTCAGCAATAGACTTTGATGTTACAATGAGAGTGCTCAGAGGAAAACAGACAATGGGATATTTGAAAACCAGAGAGCCTTCTACAGGAAAATCAGAGAAGAGGAGAAGGAAGGCAATGGATCACCCAACCAAAAAGTATTCAAGGAATTCTGGGGAAACCTATGGAGCAGCGAAGTTAGCCATAATGGCCACGTGCCATGGATACACATAAAAAGAAAGAAAACCTAGAGATGACAGAATGGGAGATTCCAGAGGAAGAAGTACAACAGTCGATCAGAAAGTCTAACAACTCCCGATCCCAAGATATAGATAACATCTACAACTACCAGTACAAGATGATTGGTTCTAAAACAGAGTTTGCAGGCCGGCTACTATATAGTCCACTGGACCAAACCTATTGGTAACTCTCTAGGAGGCTTCCTGATCAGCTAGTGTACAATTTTGATGCCTCTACTCTGTCAGATAGTGACTGGAGGGAGTCTGAGTAGTATGTATGCATGAGGCACTGTGAAGGACATGATATGTCAAGCAGCTGGGTATATTCTTATCATGTGTATGCCATTTCCAAAAATTTCATTACTTCATACACCACATCGCTCCACCTTTTCTTACTACTGAATACTACTGAATTCAGTAGTAAGAAAGTTTCTTACTACTGAATACACCATGAATTGTCAAACCAATAGAATAAACTTATCTGCAAAAACATCTAAACTTCCCAAACACTTATTCCTTCATTTCACAAACATACATGGTCTCAGTTCTAATCTCAATGATGTCCATTTCCACTTATATTCTGCCAAACCCCATGTACTTTTTCTGCCAGAATCCCAGTTATAGGATGATTCAAATAGGTTGATTCGCTTGTCCCAACTATTTGCTGCATGATTCCTTTTAACTTAAAAGTGGTACCCGTGCATGTCTGTTTTGATATTCCCTGTCAGAAACTTAGAGATTCGGAATCTCCTCTGTTTCACACTTCTCTGGCTTAAAGTCTCTCTAGCACATTCTGTCAAATTTATCTGTTGCCTCTATCATTCTCCCACATTCACTAATCCCTTGAAACTCTTTGACTGTTTGAAACTTGATTTTCTACAGTCCAACTTTACTAACAGTGAGGTACTTTTCCTTGATGATTTAATGTTTAAAACTCCAGCTGGCTTCCATTTTTTAGTCACATAGACCAAGCAGGTCGAGATACTGAGGCTTTTGCAATTAGCATTAGCATTGTACAAGGTTAAAAAAGTTAGCATTAGTAGAGGCATATGATGCAAGAAAGCAAGTTTATGCAGCATCAGCCAAAAAAAAACCCAAAAAAACACTGCCATTTCACCCCTCCATTCGTTCCAAATACCTGTCCAGCTCAGCCTAAAAATTTATTTAGGCTATCAACTTCCACAACAAACGATGGAAGTCAGTTCCACCAACCAACTACCCGCTGGCTAAAGGTAAACTTCCGCACATCTATCCCACAACTGTCTTTCCTCAATTTGAATTTATCTCCTCTCAGGTGATTATTCTGAGCAAGAGGAAGAATCCCATCAGCATTGAGCACGCTCAAACCATTCAAGGTTTTATACACCTCACAGGTGCCTAGTCTCCAGACACTATAATTTGCAAAAATTAAGCCACGTAAGAGCAACCCATTGTTCCATTTACTAATCTTGTTGCCTTTCTCTGTACTCGTTCCAGCAGCTCTACATCCTTCTTAAAATGAGGCCTCCAGACCTGTATACAGTACTCAAAGTGTGGCCTGACCATTGCCTTTTACAAGGGGATAATCACCTCCTTATCCCTGCTAGAAAAATTCCTGTATATCATTGACAAGACACCATGAGCTACTCTTGCAGACCGTCTGCACTGCTCAGAAAACTTCACATCTGCCTGCACAATTATCCCCCAGGTCCTTTTCATTCTCCACCACCAGTGTAGTACCACAGAGTTGATACGTTACTCTGGGGTTACTGCTTCCCATATGCAGTACTTTAAATTTGTCAATGTTAAACTTCAATGACCTTGCACACATTGTTCATTTACCTACCAGAATATCAAACAATCCTAACCACACAGCCAACATGCTTGATCTGTTTCTCACAAACAATTCTTCTAAATACATGGTCATGGTGAGTGGTCCTCTAGGCAACTCAGATCACAACTTGATGATGGTCTCTTCTCCAATGGTGCCTCTCTGTCATGGCCATTTTCAACCGCATGTTTTCTGGTATTAGAAGAATGCAAAATGGGATGATCTGCGAGATTTTTGTTCAGATTACGGTTTCAAATCTTCTGATGTCAACATTTGCTCAAATTGTGTCAGAGATATTATTCTTGTTGGCATGAAATCCTTTATTCAACACTCCACCTTAACATCTCATCTTTTATTTAAACCTTGGTTTTCCAAGAAATATGCTATTACTGTTCAAGGGAAGAACGTTGCATATTATAATTGGCTCATTTCCAAATCTCCAAGTTTATTTCTGCCTACACCAAAGCTTGCAACAATTGTAAAGCAGTTATTAATTAGTCCAGACTAGATTTGGCACAGAATAACAGTAGAAAACTTGATTCTTGTTGAAATGGTAGCTGAGCACTCTGGCCTCTTGCCAAAGATATTGGCCACAACTTTTGCCTATCTCTGTTCCCACATCTGTCAAAATCAATGTTTCTATTACCACTTCAGCCAAAGATAAAGCTGACCTGCCAGCATCCTATTTTCCTTCCAACTCATGTCCTTGATGACCTTGGTAAACCACCTCCCACCATTCCCATTCCATTCAATGCCTCCTGTGATTTTCCGTCAAAGGATGTCAGAAGGATTTTGATCAATTTTGTTGCTAAGAAAGCTCCAGGTCCTGATGGTATTTCTCCACTTGTTCTCAAAACTTTTGCTCCTGAAGTTACCACTGTTCTGTGTCACCTTTTTCAATTTCTTATTCCAAAAGTATTTTTCATTCTTCTTTGAAATTTGCACATATCCAGCCAGTTCCTAAAAAATCACTAATCCCTCCCATCCAATTATTGTCCCATTGCACTTACTTTTGCTCTTTCTAAAGTAATGGAGAAATCAATTAACCACTAACTCTTAAACTGTCCAGAAACCTTCCATCTGATCAATGACTGCCAGTATGCATTCCGTCAGTGTTGATCCACTGGTGATTTACTGGCCTATGTTAGTCATCTATGGACAAATTCGATGGAAAAGTCTAGTGAAACTCAAAAAGTTCTTCTTGACATTTCAAAGGCTTTTTGATCATGTTTGGAATAAAGGACTTCTAAATAAGCTTCCATCTTATGGTTTGCCAACTGTTTTTTTGTAATTGGATATCCAGATTTCTCTCTGGCCACTCACAATGTGGGTGATGGTAGATGGCTCTCTGTCTTTAACTTCTCCACTAATGCTGCTGTTCCCCAAGGTTAAGTTCTTTCTCCCACTCTTTTCCTCTTGTATATTAATGACCTTCTTCCACTGACCAGAAATCCTATCCATAGTTTTGCTGATGATATCATATTGCATTCCACTTCTGAGAAACTCTGCCCTGCACAAACAGCTTCAACTTCTCAAATATCCATTACCAATTCCTTAAATTCTGATCTCCAGGTAATTCTGCAGTGGGGCAAAGATATCTTAGTTGATTTCAATCCTTCTAAAACTCAAACTTGTCTTATATCTCACATAAGAGCATTCTTCTGCTCCTATGCTTATGTTTGATGACACTTCAATTTCTAGGCAAGATCATATATCTCTATTAGGAATTACCCTGACTTCTAATCTCTCTCTCTCTCTCTCTCTCTCTCTCTTGGCATAAACACGTTACAAATATTGCTTCCTCTGCATCTAAAAAACTGGGTTTTCTCTTTTGCTCTCGGCATTACTTTCTTCCAAACAGCTGTTCACCCTGTAGAAATCACAAATCCACCCTGCCATGGAATATTGTTCCCACATCTGGGGCAGCTCTCTCAGCTTCTAGATTCCATTCAAAAGAGGGCAGTTAGGTTAATTAATGATTCATCTCTAACAGGGTCTCTCCAATCTCTGTCTCATAGATGTTCTGTTTCCGCTGCAAGCCCTATATATAGATACTTTCATGGACACTGTTCTACTGAACTGACTTTTATAATTCCCACTCTCTCTCTTTTGGAAATTATCTCTGTCAGTTCATCTATTCAACCTTCAATCCGTGCACAGTACTAGTGTACTATTGGTTCATAAAAAAAAAAAAAAAAAAAAAAACTGCACATACAAGGCACAGAGCAGAGCAGTTCACCTAGATTACAAATATTCAAGAATGTTGCAAGCTCAACAGTTAGAGCATAGGGAGATCAAGGCCTACCTGATTGAAAAATACCAACAGAGACTCAGAAGTCTGAGTCTCTGTTGTACCTGTACAGGCCCAGCACTAACATACTCCTTCAAGACCATATAATGAACTACCACTGAGCTGGAAGAGATCAAGAGAAAGACAAGAATGATGATGAGCAACAGCCACCAACACTATGCGAAGTCAGCCATGGAGAAACAAACCATAATCTGGAAAAATGGAAAAGACCTGTGTTGTTCTGGAAATTACTTCCAGAAAAACACAGCGCCATACTACCAGTTCATAAGGAAGACAGATAAGCAGCATACCCCACTCAACATAAGTGTGGAGACCCCTCCCAACCAGAAAGAAAGATGGGCAAGAAGGCACTCCACACCAGACACTACAATTATTTCCATGAAGACCATAAAGATAAGACCATAAAGGCTTCCAGCACATGGCTTGCAAGTGGGACGCTCTTCCTTGAGATTGAAGGATTCATGCTTGTCATCTGAGACCAGGGTAACCAACACTAGGAAGTACAGAAAATGCATCAACCAAGGATCCTGGAGTGATAAATGACATGTGTCAATGAGATGCCACCTGGCTTCAGAAATTATGGGATTGTACCATAACAGACATGACGATTCCACACAACAAACCAACATAACCCTCATTAGGAGGGAGTACTGGCCATTGCTGAGAATGAAAAGGCTACCTATCTGATCGAGATAGTGGTGCCAACAGTGGCAATGTGTCATATGAAAAAAGTAATGACCACCCTGATAACTGTGTCAACCATTGGTATAGTGCCAAAGAGCCCACACAAGAACCTAGCAGCAATAGGCCTCCCAGACAACACCTACAAGGAATTCTAAAAAGTCATAATCCTGAACACCTTTAGGATAGTCAGAGTTCCTCAACCAAAAACAATAATAGTTGGACATAACAATTACCTGTGCACTTGGCACTAGTACTCTTCACAGGATGAAAAAAATAAACAAATAACCCCATCAGGAGAAATAATAATAATAATTGCATTTAGTAAGCATCTCAATTCATTACGAAAAGGTCAAGCATTGGTATACTACAAACGGAATTAAAAAAAGAAAAAAACTTTTACTTTGTAATAAAAAAGGAATAGGTGGGACTGGCAGGCCTCAGGTAACCATGTTTGTTGCAACTGGGGGGGGGGTTGATTTCACTGCTGCCAATTTAATAGCCACTATCCTGACAAACCATTTTTCTTAACATTAGCGCAAGATATTAATACAATTAATAGAATACACTAGCAAGAAAATGCCTGCTTTCTTGTTTTATTTGATCTCTCCACTGAAAATTTCAGAAATCTGTTAATTATTGTACAATTAGGAAAACTTCATTTATTAAAATAAACCTAATTATATACATGTGTTGATCTTTCTCCTTTCCTGTAATGTCCTCCTTTCAGCTGGCTGTCTGCACTCTTGCAGGGGCAAGAGTACAGGCAGCCCAACAGACATCTCTCTATTTCCATGGCTTAGCTCCTCATGCCAGTGGATGAATGCTGGGAGGGTCTTTCCTTGGTTATCGAGCTTCACAGTAACTAAGCAGCCAAATGAAAAACACATTATGCCTACCATAATTCACACACCCAACTGATCTTGGCAGTAATGATTTCACCACAGAGACACAAAAATGTGGTTTTATGGGAACAACAGGAGCTGTTTGATATGTGACATAATACAATACAATTTCTATCTTTACTATGGGGAAAAAATAATGAATCTTTAAAAAACAACTAGGCTAAGACTATAGATGTTTATTGAACTAGTGTGAAAAGAAAACAAGTAACCTGAAACTACAAACACAGTGTCAGCACCTGTCTGGTGTCATGCAGCTCTTCAAACAAAAAAAAACAAGATACTTGCAAGGATGGTGGTGGAAGTAACCTGAAAAATTATCCTGTGCAATTTCTATAAGAAAACCATAAAAATTCATTTCAGCAGTAAAAGTTGCCTATATTTAGGAAAGTAGAAAGTTTTTCAACAATTAATGATTAACACAGGAAAACTATTTTCAGAGGTCACCTGTCAGTAATTTGCCGCTACCACCAAGTTAATTTGAACTTTAAATCATTCATGTTACTTACAGGTCTCTCATTAGTATCATGAAAGTACACTTTGATCACAATTTCAAATTCACCCCAGCCTGTTTCTGTTACTTCATATGGTGGCTTGGTCACAACTAAATGAAAAAAATGGAAAAAAAAAAAAAAAAAAGAAATTCAACATACTTTTTAAAGTTAACTGTCATCTTAAAAATAGTTATCAAATTGTTACAAATATTAATAAATAGTTAAATACTATTTTTGGTAAAAATAAAGTATTTGAAAACCAACTTGTCACTTGTTTGGAGAAGTCGGGTTCAAGTCCTGTCAACAACTAGAGGAATTTCTAAAGGCTTCTTCAACCAAGACTGTACTTGGGCAATCCCAGATGGAGGGAGTACTGGCCTGTGAACAGTGACTACAGACATGAGGGAGATACATAAATTCAAATTGAGGAAGGATGGTTGCAGAATAGACATGCAGAAGTTTGCCTTCACCAGTGGGTGGTTGATTGTTGGAACATGTTTCATTATGTAGTGTGGAAGTGGGTAGTTTGAATAAATTCAAGGAAGAACCTAGACAAATTCTTGGAGGGGTTGATGGGTGAGGTGGGTAGTTTTTTTTTTTTTTTTTAAATGATGCCCCATAAGCTTGCTTTCGTGCATCATTTGCACTACTACTAATAATAATACTAATACAGTCGATTCCAGTTATTTGGGACACATCGGGACTAGTGCATTTTGGCCTGATTAAGCGGCTGCCCCAATTATGCAAAATTTCATATAAATAGTTAAAAATACAGCTTTACAATTGATTTTCTGTACGATCAAATCACGTTATGACGGACTCACCACAGTAAAATACCATTCACTATACGACATGTAGTAAGCACTGGTCATTGTGATCACATTTGTGAATTGAATTTTAATTCTATTAAACAGTGATTCTAATTAGCGAAAATAGGAGGCATATTATCCACAGGCTATAAAAGTAAAGATATATTAAGTACAAATTTACACTTTATTTACCTTACCAATTAAAAATTAAATGATATGCAAAAATTGGAAGAATATTTTCCACAGGTTAGAAAAATAAAAATAAATTTACGCTTACATGCATAGCTTAATTAATACTTACATACTAACATTAATAGGTACATTAATATGTACATACTAACTAGTTGATATTTCTGTTCACTAGCAGTTGTGGGTGGAGGTTAAAATTTAAAACAATAAAAAAGATAAGCAATCAATAACAAAGACACGGCACACACAAATCGCAAGTAACACGATATGCACAAGTGAGAACAGAGTAACAAGTTGCAAAGCTTAAAAAATAGGAATGAAGAGAAGATTCTGAAAATTTATTTTTTATATGATGAAGATTTCATGGAAGTGTAAACACCTTTCACCATAATAACTAAACACCCACAGAATTCCAGGTGCCGGTATTATCACAAATTCAATAAGATCAAGTTTACAATCCGTTTATAATAGATTGCACTAACAGAAAAGCCCAATAAATCGGAAACTGCTAATTGTTTAATGGTTGTGACCTCCAGAAATACGACTGGACAATGTGGTGTGGTCGGAGACAATCGTATGGTAATCTCAAGTGCTGTGGTCTCGTGCTCCGACTAAACGGCATGTTGTCCCAATTAAGCGAAGTAAACCCTAGCTATTTTCTCGATTGGGTTCTGTTCTTTAAGATTTGTCCCAAATAAATGGCTGCCCCGATTAAACGGTGGCCGAATAACCAGAATCCACTGTACTAATTCCTGCTGTCAAAACAGGAGTTAAAATACAATATTAGCAGGCAGTCATCTTTAGATAGAAGTGCGAAAATGCAATTAGGCTGAAAAAGAGGTGGATGTGCAAAAATCAGGACCAATGGCTGCAGCAAGGGATCAGAAGTCCAACAATCATTTCAGATACCAGGCAAGATTCTTACTCTTGGAGTTGAGTTTGAATTGTTTTGTTAATTACAAGAAAGCCTGTGTAGCCAAGTGGTCAGGGGAGAGAAAGAGTGCAGCAAAACACACACACACACACACACACACACACACACACACACACACACACACACACACACACACACACACACACACACACACACACACACACACACACACTTTGAGTATACTGTGGTTCAAACACGTCTAACTTAACTATGGTAAATGATTATGTTCATGATTTATCGTAAACTCCTCTGAGCAGGTGGTCATGCTGCATAAACAATAACTTTAAACTAAAATTTAAGAATGTCTTCCATTATGCCATCAGAGCAATTATCAGGTTTGGAGGATTTTAAACAGTAGTTTAATGAAGAAAAAGAAGAGAAATGTCATATTCGTGAATTTTGAAACGTAATCAGAAACCGGAAGAAACATTGTTGACTACAGAACAGTGCCTGTGAAAATACAGAAAGTGTACAGCAGGAATTACATGTCTGTGTGATATGTAGAAGTAAGAATGGGATCATTGATTATTCAGACCAATCTCTTTTGTATTGAGTTGACGAGTTTCAGACAAATATAAATTACATATTATAATTTCTTGCATACATCTACCACATGAAAGAACTTTAATATTTAGTGAAAGAGTACACATAGTTGAATTAAAAAAGTAAACTGGCACTAGGCACAGACATTCAAGATATAACAATAACTTTAGCACAAAAATCAAGATATGATATACTTAATTTAGCATTAGCATTAGTAGAGGCATATGATGCAAGAAAGCAAGTATTATTCAGCATCAGCCAAAAAAAAAAACCTTCCACTTCACCCCTCCGTTCATTTGAAATACCTGTCCAGCTGAGCCTTAAATTTATTTAGGCTATCAACTTCCCCAACAAGGGATGGGAGTCTGTTCCACCAACCAACTACCCGATGGCTAAAGGCAAATTTCTGCACATTTATCCTACATCTGTCTTTCCTCAATTTGAATTTATGCCCTCTCAGGTGATTATTCTGAGCAAGAGGAAGAATCCCAGCATTGAGCATGCTCAAACCATTCAAGACTTTATACACCTCAATCAGATCACCTTGCCGGTGCCTAGTCTCCAGACACTGTAATTTGCAAAACTTAAGCCTTTCTTCTTAAGAGCAACCCTTTGTTCCTTTCACTAATCTTGTTACCTTCTCTGTACTCGTTCCAGCAGCTCTACATCCTTCTTGAAATGAGGGCCCCAGACCTGTATACAGTACTCAAGGTGTGGCCTGACCATTGCCTTATACAAGGGAATAATCACCTCCTTATTTATCCCTGCTAGAAAATTTCCTGTATATCATTGACAAGACATCATAAGCTACTCTTGCAACCCGTCTGCACTGCTCAGCTTCATATCTGCCTGCACAATTATCCCCAGGTCCTTTTCATTCTCTACCACTGTCAGTATAGTACCACAGAGTTGATATATTGCTCTGGGGTTACTGTTTCCCATATGTAGTACTTTACATTTGTCAATGTTAAACTTCATTTGCCACCTCTCAGCCCATCTGCTCAACCTTTCCAGATCCTGTTGCAGCAGCATAGCATCAGTAGTGTCCTTAACAACCCTGCCAACCTTTCTATCGTCTGCAAACTCGGAGATTAAGCTTGATATACCATTATCAATATCATTTATAAATACAGAAAACAACAATGGACCCAACACTGAACCCTGAGGAACTCCACTAATAACATTAGACCATGATGAGCAGTGTCCATTGATTACCACTCTGTCTTCTCCCACTCAACCATCCCTTTATCCATAGCAGCAATTTGCCTCCAATGCCACACTGCTCCAATTTGTGCAGCAGTCTTCCATGTGCAACAGTATCAGTATCAAAAGCCTTTCTAAGATCCAAATATATAATATCAAAGTTATTCCCTGTATCCAGTTCTTTTGTGACTGCATCACAGTATCCAATCAAATTGGTCAGGCAAGACTTTCCCTAAACAAAACCATGCCGTGTCCAAGTTATAACTGAAATCTTGTCTAGATGATCCCGCAGTGCTTCTTTAACAAGCGCCTCCATTAATTTTCCTTGAACAGAAGTTAAACTCACAGGTCTATAATTTCTTGTGTCAGCCTTTGATCCTCCTTTGTGAATTGGGGTCACATTTGCACATCTCCAGTCTATGGGTACCTCCTCTGAGTCCAAAGAAGCTCTCATAATTATGGCTAAGGGTTTGCTTACTTCCTTTGCTGCCTCCTTTAATATAACTAGATAGATCCCATCCACCCCGGATGCCTTTTTTATGTTTATCCTCAACAATTTCTCCTCCACTTTTCTCTCAGTTATTACAAAATCATCTAGCTCACTGCCAGAGTTTACTTCACCTCTGGCATTCCCCTTCCTGAATAACTCCTCAGGTGTGAATGTAGATGCAAAATAGTAATTTAGTTTGTTACCCACCTGAGCAGGATCCTCAACTGTTGAACCTTCAATATCCAGTGAACCAATCTGATTCATCTCTTTCCTTCTAGAGTTTACATAGGTAAAGAAGTCTTTTCTGTTTTTCTTTGCATCCTTTGCCAAGCATTTCTCATAATTTGCCTTTGCCTGCCTAATCTCCTTTGTGACTTGGTTACAGACCAGCTTATATCTATCATAGGCTTCCATGTCACCCATTAATTTATATGTATTCCATGCATTTTTCTTCTCTGTCATATGTCTCATTAGTTCATCTGACATCCATTTAGGCCTAAACCTTGAACAATATTTCTTAGTTGGTATGTAAAGCCTAGTAGCTTCCAAGATAAGTTCTTTGACTGCTTCCCATTTTGAATTTGCAGTTGGTAACATCATCAGTTGGTCCCACTGTATAGAATTTAAATACTGTCTCAGACCATCATAGTCGCCTTTACGAAAGCAAAAACCCTTCCCTTTACCCCTGATGGTAGTTACCTCTTTGAGTAAATCCCACTTCAGCACACTGTGATCACTGCCACCTAGTGGTTCCTTTATCTGCAGATTCTTAATGCATGAAGAATCACTACTGATAATCAGATCAAGAGTATTACTCCCTGTAATTGCCTCCCGAACGTCTGATGTAGAAAACAATCATCCAATAAATCCACAAAAGCCTTGCTAGTGTGTGAGTGACCAACACACAAATTCCAGTCAATATCTGGGAAATTAAAATCCCCCATTATAAGACTCTCTGATTTAGTGGCCCACTCTATTTCCCTGTACAGTTTAGAACAAACATAGAACACAGAAATAGTAGCTTTCAGGTATTGTACGTAGCCTTTATCAATTGACTGAGCACTGCTAAGTGGTGGTCTTATGTGCGTGGGTTGACCTTCAATTACGTAAGCTCATGAGGTCAAGGAAGGAAGGAGGTTGGGGTGCAGAGGGCGATGAGGAAATGGCAGTGAGTAGTCTAGATAGAGGGAGGGAGAGCAAAGGGTTTGAGGTAGGTGACAATGATGGCAACTGCTGACAGTATGAGAAAATGATGGGGGGTATGCGGGTGCCGCAGTCTCTGTTGATTGTAGTTTCAGTGGCAATGATGTGTGCCAATTCTAACCAATGGCAGAGCTTGAAATTATGTGAAAAGCCTATGATTTTAGCATCATTGGGTGTGACTTCGTGTCCCTCCTGCCAATGGTGCGCAGCTACTGCAGAATGGGCAAAGTCAGCTCTGTGGTAGTGATGTGGTGATCCCTAAGACAGATAGCTTCGCCAATGCAGCTAGTGCCATAGTCCCAGCAGGGTATGTGGTAAATGACTCCACTCAGCTACAGAGGTGGTATCCATGTTTTTAGAGGGGGGTGTAAATGGATTGCAGTTTTTTGCTAGGTGTTTGTATGGTGCGGATGTTGTAGCTACGTAAGATTCTGGATATACCCTGTGATAACATGGGACAAAATGGAATGTGGGTGATGCCTGTGAAACTGGATGTGTCTGGCTCTCTCTTTAACCAAACATCAAAAAATGGCAGGGCCTAGTCTTTCTCAGTTTCTATGGTGAATTTTTAAAAAGGTGAAAAGCACGAGATCTTGCCAAATTAAATAGCTACAAAGACTCATCACAGATCAGAAAACCAGGAACCACCAAAGTTACAGCTGCCACACCAATGATTCATTTGTCTTAAATTTAAGCCGCCAGTCCTTGCCACAGGAAAAGCTAGATATATTAAAATTTGGCCCAAACGTTGCCTTGCCCCTCTACAGATTCCCAGGATGGAAAACTATTTTAGGTGTTGAAGCCAGCCTCTTGGGACTACCCAAAAGAAACCGCTATGGAGGCATACTACAAGATCATCGATTTAATAAGATCAGCATAAACAGCCAAACCAAAACCTTATAGAGGAAAAAGTGCATCACCTGAACCAAATCCAGAACAACTCCGACATTATCATTGTGCCTGCAGATAAAGTACACATGACTGTAATAGATAAATAGACTGCACACAATGTCACAGCATTACCCATACACTCATGAACATGGCTTGACCAAGAGAAAGCTTTGGAACACCTCGGTGATCACATGGCATACGAGGTATGCCACCCATCCCTAAACTATCTAGAAAAAAAGGTGAACTCTCTACTCAGCAAATGGCTTAACCAGGCAAAAATTAGCAAAAAACAGTATTGGAATCCCCATGCTACCGACTGCAACTGGGGCCACTTCTACAGACTACCAAAAATCCATAAACCGGAAACCCCCTGCACCCAATCATATCAGGCAAGGGCTCATCCACCCATGAACTCTCATGCTTCATTTAGACTCTCATAAAACCGCTGGGCCAGACAGACTTCATAATCCAATCCAGCCAAGAACTCATACAGTGCTTAAGAAACCTCAGCATCAGTGACCAAGACCTTCTCGTCTCTTACGATGTTCATATACACCAGCATCTCCATCTCGTGTGCTATCGACAGTGTCCACCATGGACTTGACCTCAACCACACCTCTTGTGACAGGACAGAACTTTCCATAATGGATATCTGTGAGGCAACACAGCTATAACTCAACAATACCAATTTCATATTTGAGAACCCAGTATATAAGCAAATCGAAGGACTAGCCATGGGCTCTCCCATCAGTACTCAGTTAGCAAACTGATCATGGAGTAATTAGAAACTGATTCCCCTACCAATTCCCCATTCCTGATCACCCTCTTGTGTAGATACAGGGACAAAATAATCACCATACTCCCCCGAGGCTCCAAGATGACATTTCTAATCTATCTTAACAGCAAATTGCCTTTTTTAAAATTCCCACAGAAACTGAGAGAGACCAGGCTCTGCCATTTTAAGATGGCTGATTAAAGAGGGAGGATTCACGCATAACAACATCAGCCCATCAGAAACCCACCTGTGCCGGACAGTACACCAACTACCATTCCATTCACACGGGCACACAATGTCACAGCATTACCCGTACACTCATAAACACGGCTTGGACACATTGCTCCAATGAAACAAGCATATGCTTGTTAGTTTGTTAGATTGTTATTTGGTTTTTAGGAGCATTAATAACTAAGGCCATATTGCTCCGGGGATATGCGGTGGTCATTCCCTGACCTTTCCGCATCCTCCGTATTTGGTGGTCACGGGCTCGAACCCTGGTCTAATCAAGAAGCGTGTGCTACGCACTGCTGCTCCTGCCCACCTGGCTACAGAGGCACCACAAGCACATGCAACGAAATACACAGGGTCAAATCCAACCTCAGCAAATGCGGCTAACCCAAACAGATCCACAATTACTGGGACCTGCACGCATCAACAGTTACACAACACAGGAAATTCTTCATCCGATGACTGTCAACCCGACATTAGCAAAGGCACATGATGCAAGAATGCAAGCTTATATAGCATCAGCCAAAAAAAAAAAAAAACAAATAGAACACCCTTCTCATTTCACCCATCCACTACTCGCTCCAAATGTTTATCTAGTTCTGCCTTGCATCTATTTAAGCTATCAACTTCTACAACAACAGATGGAAGTTTGTTCCAGCAATCAACCACCCGCTGGCTAAAGGCAAACTTCCGCACATCTATCCTACAACTGTCTTTCCTCAATTTGAATTTATGCCCTCTCAGGTGATTATTCTGAGCAAGAGGAAGAATCCCATCAGCATTTAGTGCTCAAACCATTCAAGGCTTTATACATCTCAATCAGATGACCTCACAGGTGCCTAGTCTCCAGACAGTGTAATTTGAAAAACTTAAGCCTTTCTTCGTAAGAGCAACCCTTTGTTCCATTTACTAATCTTGTTGCTCTTCTCTGTATTCGCTCCAGCAGCTCTACATCCTTCTTAAAATTCTTAAAATGAGGCCTCCAGACCTGTATACAGTACTCAAAGTTTGGCCTGACCATTGCCTTATACAAGGGGATAATCACCTCCTTATCCCTGCTAGAAAAATTCCTGTATATCATTGACAAGACACCATGAGCTACTCTTGCAGACCTTCTGCACTGCTCAGAAAACTTCATACCTGCCTGCACAATTACCCCCAGGTCCTTTTCATTCTTTACCACTGTCAGTGTAGTACCACACAGCTGATACATTACTCTGGGGTAGCTGCGTCCCATATGCAGTACTTTACATTTGTCAATGCTAAACTTCAGTTGCCACCTCTCAGCCCATCTGCTCAACCTTTCCAGATCCTGTTGCAGCAGCTTACTGTCACTAGTGTCATCAGCAACCCTGTCGACCTTCGTATCATCTGCAAACTTGAACATTAAGCCTGATATACCATCATCAATATCATTAATAAATACAGAAAACAATGGAACCGACACTGTAGATGAAAACATCGGAATGGATACTGCTCTTCGTGGACTAACAACATTAGTTCACAAAGAGCTGTGTCCATTGATTACCATTCTCTGTCTTCTCCCACTCAACCATCCCTTTATCCATAGCAGCAATTTGCCTCCAATGCCACACTGCTCCAATTTGTGCAGCAGTCTTCCATGTGCAACAGTATCAAAAGCGTTTCTAAGATCCAAATATATGATATCAAAATTATTCTTCGCATCCAGTTCTTTTGGGACCACATCATAGTATCCAATCAAAATGGTCACACATGACTTCCCCTTAACAAACCCATACTGTGTCCGAGCTATAACTGAAGTCTTGTCTAGATGATCCTGCAGTGCTTCTTTAAGAAGTGACTTCATTGTTATGGCTAAGGGTTTGCTTACTTCCTTTGCTGCCTCCTTTAATATAACTGGATAGATCCCATCCACACCAGGTGACGTTCTTATGTTTATCTTTAACAATTTCTCCTCCACTTTGGTCTCATTTATTACAAAACCATCTAGATCACTGCTAGCATTTAATTCATCTCTGGCATTCCCCTCTCTGAATAACTCCTCATATGTGTATGTAGATGCAAAATACTCATTTAGTTTGTTAGCTACCTGAGCAGGATCATCAACAGTTGAACCATCGATATATTAAGTGGACCAATCTCATTCATCCCCTTCCTTTTAGTGTTTACATAAGTAAAGAACTCTTTGCTGTTTTTCTTTGCATTCGTTGCCAAAGATTTCTCATAATCTGCCTTTGCCTGCCTAACCTTCTTTGTGACTTGGTTACAGACCAGCTTATATCTATCATGGCTTCCATGTCACCTGTTAATTTATATATATATGCATTTTTCTTCTCTGCCACATGTCTCATTAGTTCATCTGACATCCATTTAGGCCTAACTTTAGTTGGTATGAAAAGCCTAGTAGCTTCCAAGATTAATTTGCTGTTCGTAACATCATCAGTTGGTCCCACCCTATAGAATTTAAATACTGTCTCAGACCACCACAGTCACCTTTACGAAAGCAAAAACCCTTCCCTTTACCCATGATGGTAGTTACCTCTTTGAGTAAATCCCACTTCAGCACACTGTGATCACTGCCAGCTAGTGGTTCCTTTATCTGCAGATTCTTAATACATGAAGAATTACTACTGATAATCAGATCGAGTATTACTCCCTCTAGTTGCCTCCCGAACATGCTGCTGTAGAAAACAATCATCCAATAAATCCACAAAAGCCTTGATAGTGTGTGAATGACCAACCCACAAATTCCAACCAATATCTGGGAAAATAAAACTCCCATTATAAGACACTGATTTACTGATCCACTATTTCTCTGTACATTTGTTTGTAATACTCATCAGAGTCATTAGGCCTATAACATACTCATACTCTCCATTTTGCTTTCCCGGTGCTTACGTCACACTAAACTGACTCAACACTGCACTGTCCAGCCACGTTGACTAGCTGTATTCCATTGGATTTTATGTATTTCTTAACTAATAACATAACCCCTCCTCCCTTCCTATCCTGTCTATCCTTCCTATACACATTGTACTCCCCAAATTCCATTTCTGCATTCCTTTTATCTGTGTGACACCACATCTCTGATATTCCAACAATATTTGCCTTTGATGTTCTGACCAACACCTCAAATCCATCAAATTTATTTACCAAACTCCTAGCATTGGTGTACATGCAAGTATACATCTACCTGTTCCTATTCTTAGCTACGCTAACACAGCTCATGTATTTACTTGTTCTGCAATGACTCCCAACAGTCTCTGAAAACTCCAGCACCTTGTTTTCCAGGCCTGCTCCTCGTTCCAACAGAAGCAGTGCAAGAATCACTTTTACCTGTGCCAGTGGCTACTGTTAATCTATTAATCTATGTATCCACCCCCCCCCCCCAAGCTAGCAGTTCAATAGCATCAGCAAATACTCTTGCACTCTTTTTATTTAAGTGTATCCCAGCTCTGTAGAAGAAGTCTCTCCTGTTAATAAGCACAGACTAGGCTGAGAAAAATTCTACCCCATGAGCCTTTCACACTCTCTCCAGGGGCGAATTGATCAACAAGGCTCTAATAATGACATGACTAGTTTCACAGGTGTCACCTGCATTATCACATGGCATAGCCAGAATCTTATGGAGCTACAAGATCAGCACTGTACAAACACCTGGGCAAAAACTGCAATCCATTTACAACATACCCTGCGAGGACTGGGGCACTAGCTACATCAACAAAGCTATCCAACTGCTTGGAAGACCGTCTTAGGGACCACCACATTGCTATCACTAGAGCTGACTTTGCCCATTTGGCAGTAGCTGCACATCGTTGGCAGGAAGCACACGAAATCACATTCGACGGCGCTAAAATCACAGGCTTTTCATGTAATTTCAAGATCCACCATTGGTTAGAATTGGCACGCATCAGTTCCATTGAAATTACACTCAACAGAGACTGCAGCACCTGCATACACCCCATCTTTCAGCCTCTCATACTTTACAAGGTCGGCAGTCGCCATCACTGTCACCTACCAAAACCCTCTCCCTCTCTAGACTGCTCTCTGCCATTCCCTCATCAACCTCCACACACCAACACATCCTCCTCCTCCTTTTGTGACCTCGCAAACTTACAGAATTGGTCAACTCACGCATCTAAAACCATTATTTTCCAGTGCTCAGTCAGTTGATAAAGGCTATATACAGTAGCCAAAAACTATTATTTCTGTGTTCTATGTTTGTGCTAAATCAAGTGTGTTATAGCTTGATGTTTGTGATAAATTTATTATGTTATATCTTAAATGTCTGTTCCTAGTGTCAGTTTACTTTTTTAATTCAACTATGCGTACTCTCTCATTAAATATTAAAGTTCTTTTCACTTGGTCGATGTATGCAAGAAATTATAATATGTATCCAACCCCGCCCTCATAGAGATCTTATCATAATCAATAACTTGTGCTTATGTGTGGTTTGTTGTAGTTCACTTAACAGTTTTATTATCACATGTAGATTTCTGACCTTTCTTAAGGTCTCTACTTTCGATTTCTCTAGTGCTATTTGTCATCAGTAACTGTTAGTGTTTACTCTCCCGATATAACCTGAAAATTTCCATATGACATTGTATGGGTTTAAAATATAACAGAAAGTTTGGAGGGTCAATAAATGCTGAAATTTCAATTATCATATATTTACACTACACTGTAATCCTTATTATTGATTTTTGAAAGCACCTTTGAAATGTCTTTATACTTGCTCAGATGAATATCTCTCTTATAATGGCTATGCATAACTGAAATGTGTGCAAACTTCTTAAAGTTATGTGGAATGTATTTACAGAATATTCTATGAACCTGCTAAGCAATTTTGTCCCTTTTTGTCGACTACAAAGGAATAATCAAAAAGTAAATTCTCTTGGCTGTTTTTCTTTCCTTTTTGTGTAATTTAATTTTCCTTTGTGGCAAAACTGTTGCTAGTGAATGCACAAAACTGAGATGATGCAAGAAATTGTGTTGATCTGAGCTTCTGCCCTTTTCAAATTGTGTGTGCATCTACCAGAAAAGGCACAGCATCAGCATTTTGGGACAATGACAGAATGATTCTTTTGGAGTTCATGCCATTTGCAATGACAAAGCCAGATATTATGAAGACTGTGGGAAGTCCATCAAACAAATATGACCTGGAGTCATCCGTCTTGTGGAGTAATTCTTCAGCATGAAAATGCAACAGTACATAACAAACTCAGAGCCTGTTTATCATTTGGATGGGAAGTTCTCAGCAGACAGTCTGAACTGTCTGCTGAGAACTTCCCATCTAATAAGGCCTGAACTACTGTACAGCAGGGCACCTCCGTAGCCAGGTGGGAAGGAGCAGCAGTGCGTAGCACACGCTTCTTGATTAGACCGGCGTTCGAACCCGTCACCACCAAATACGGAGGATGCGGAAAGGTCAGGGAGTGACCACCGCATATCCCGGAGCAATATGGCCTTAGTTACTAGTGCTCCTAAAAACCAAATAACAATAACAACTGTACAGCAGACAGTTCATACCTTATTCACCCCAACTATTTTTTGTTTCAGCTGCTGAAGGAATACGAAAAAAGCAAACATTTCAATTAAATGCTGAAATCCAAAAGTAATTTCTTGTGGGTCAATCAATAATCCGAATAACCCCTCTGCCCCAAATGGCTCTGGTCCCCATGTTATGGCAACCCAGACCACAAAGCCTTGAAAGAGATACAGACATAAAAAGAGAACATATAGCCTTGCAGTTGTAAAAATTCTCAAAGGACATCCTCCCATATGAATATGGCTAAAAATCTGAATATGGCAACAAAATGAAATTTAGCAAAAAGACTGAACAAAATACCCTAAAAACTGCATGCAAATGTATATTTAATATTTAAAAAATATAAATATATATATATTTAAAAATTGTGAAAAATTATGCTATAAGTATAATCTAGTACTAACAATAAAGCAAAAAAAAAAAAAAAAAAAAATGCAAGTTGCACTTATTTTTTCTTCTTTTTTTTGCTACATTCCTCACATCTTTTTGTGAAGAATTGGGGTTCTTTAAAAACCTTTTAGGTTGAACCCTTCAAATTAGCAGTAGCAGTCACAATGAACAGACATTCTTGAACCAGCTCTGGTATGCTTTTGGATTATAGAAGGTTAGGATTAAAGTATCCTAAAGTATCTACTAAAGAAACCAGAACACCATGAAAGAGTGATCCGGTTTTGACCAACGTTGGTGTGTTAAGAAGGATTACAGAAATAAATGATTAAATTTTCAGGGAATCTGATTCTATATTAAAAGAAATATAATGTTATCTGTGAACAAATTATAAAGTTGAAATTACTGGGGTTTTTTTTTTTAAACAAAAAATACAATTTTTGAAAGTTTTTGATTAAGATATTCTGTATTCCTAGAAAAATTCCCAAAAGAAGACAAACTGCAATATATCCAATTGACATACAGAGAGGAAGGATAATTGGTTTACTAGAGGGTTGAATGTCATTCTGCAATACTGATGAACAAATTGGATGAGGAGTATCTAAAGTTCATTGGTACTGGAAGTGAAGTTGAGATCTTTAGTCTCATTGAATTGTTTGCCTCTCACTCCCCACACATTATCATAAACATCCAGTGGCACTGTGAACTTACTGATTTGAGGCACAAGGTCTCTCTTTTAAAGAGATCTTGGCAAAAAAAATTACCTTGGAGAGCATTTAAGTTACTCCAAAATGATTTATACAACCACACAGCCATCAATTGGTTCTTGATCTGTTGGCACTGTCTGAACTGTTTGCTTCTCACTCCTACACATCAACATGAACATCTTCAGTGGCATTGTGCACAGGTTGATATGAGGCACAAGGTCTCATTTAAAGTGAGCTTGGTTAAAAAAAAAAAAAAAAAACACTCTTGGAAAGCATTTTAAGTTACTCCAAAATAATTTATACAACCACACAGCCATCATTGGGTTAAAATATAAAAGAACTAAATAATAATGAGGATAATTTCTAATCTAGATCCTTGAACAAATTATATGCACAGGCACTTGGGTGTCATTTTAACCCCATTCTACACAGACTCCTTGAATTTTTCATAACATAACACAACTAAGAAAACATTTTTGAAAGATACTGAGTTAGCTGAGCAATTTTGAAGATAAAATTGCTCAGCTAAAAAAATGAACTAAAAAACGTGGAGTCAAAACGATCTCTACATGTATGCCAACAAGTTTATTTCAAAAGAGATAAACAGCAAAATCCTTGTCTACAGTTTTTTTTTTTAAACATTTAGTAGAATTATAAAAAAAAACAACTGAATTTTAAATATCTGAAAGTAAAGCACACACATATACATTACCTCGGTTCTGATTTGCATAACTTTCATGCAGTTTAAAATGAACTTTCTTCACATATATTGACATATCCTATAAAACAGTGGATAATAATCACACATTAGGAAATTTGATTCAAAATTCAATGTCATAAGAGACTAAAATTTAAAACAAAAGAAAATGATAAATATCTTACTTTCTAAAATAATGGAGAAATTCATTAAATGGTACCTTGTACACTCTTCATTTTACTGAGAGCCAATATGGATTTCATCAGTGTTGATCTAGGGAATCCCTTGGTTTATGACAGCTCTGGAACAACTGGGAGAAACTCACACTACTGCTTCAGGAATTTAAAAAATCATTTGACTAGATTTGGCTCTTCACCCTATGGTCCATCTTCAGTCTTTTGCAATTGAGTGGCCTCACCACAAACTATATATATATCACGATAGATGGCTCTTTATTTTCCCACTTCTCAACTACTACATTAGTACCTCAAAGTTCTATTCTTTCACCAAGTCTTTTCTATTGTATGGGATTTTCAGTCAGTGGAAGGTCATATACAAGAGTAAAGACTAGGTGAAAGAACACATCTTCGAGGCACTACAGTAGTAGATGAGAAATGGGAAAATACAGAGCCATCTATTGTTTTTTCAGGATAAAACTCTACGTTCTAAATTCCAATATAACAAATCCAGATATACAGACTGTTTTGTAAGAAGAGTGATAAGGATAGCCTGACAAGCCCCAGATTTTTACTTTAATATTTGAAATAAAAAATAATAAATGAATTAATTAAATTCTACAAGCCTCATGATTAAAAACAAGGCAAACTTTTGTAGTAAAATAGGATTTAATATCCAAAGATATAGAAAAATAGAGGTCAAAGATAGAGAAAGATATTGGAAAATACTGGAAATCAATGTTCAAAAAAAAAGAAAAAGAAAAAGCTACTCAAAGATCCGTTAATCTAAATGAATATTATATACTGCACTGATAAGAATAAAATTTAAGGATTATAGGAAGTGCAGGCATCATTATCTACATGAAATACAGGACATTATATATATATGAAAGAGGAAATGCAGAATATGTCTGAACTATATAGGAAGGAGGACATTAGAAGCACTAAAAGATCTGTTGACTTGCTAGTCCATTGTAATCAGTTTATCACTGAAATAATTTAGTGTCTGCAGCAGCTTGTTAAGACAAAGTGCAGAATCACAAAACAGCACTAAATGAAATGCCTGCATGCTCATACAATGTACTTCAAAACGATATAGAAATACTGTATATATTTCTACAGTTTACATATAAAGTACATACTAACAAATTATCCCTGTCCCTGTTGAAAAATTCTGATCTCTACACTGGCTACTTTGGAAACTATTAAGAAGTGCAAATTGGATGCTGATCTGGAAGAGAAAAAAAAATAATGTCAAACTATCTTTAAAATTAATGTTAACAATGAAGCAGGTTTCCCTTAACCTGGCAGTAGTATTGTCCTGTTTTGTAAGAAGAGTGATAAGGATAGCCTGACAAGCCCCAGATTTTTACTTTAATATTTGAAAGTACTCTTGAATTGTGCTTGGAATATACTAATGCTCAATCTTTTACCAGTAGATCGCAATACTTATTAATTTTATTTCTTCTTTTTTTATAATAATTGAAAATTTTGCAAACATTGCACTTTTTGACAACTAAATATACTCTTTAGTTTTAATGAACTTAAAAGCTTAATTATACTTAAATATTCAGAAAAAATATTGGTATAATTAAACATAAAACAATTTAAGTTGGCCAAATTTAAGTTTGTGGATGTATTAATCACATGAAACTTTGACATTACTCTAACACAACAAATTAAGTTAAAATTATTTTAAATTATCATATTTCAATGAAAATAAATAAATTTCTATTAATTATGCTTATGTATGTAACTAATATTATAAATATGAACTCATCCATATCTTTTTTTCCCTCCCAAGGTAACATCACTACATGAAAATTCAGTGGGGGTTAGCTGATTTACTGTTTGTGGCCACAAACAAAATCAAAATTTCTCTTATTTTTCATAATAATAGCCACATAGGTGAGTGGTGAACTTTGAGGAGTTTCTGGATAGCAAAAATCATGCCACTGTGATGAAAAGCAGCATTACACTTGGCCAGACACAATAGAGTAATATAAATAATATCACCTATCCTCGCAGCCCATTCAGCTTTCACAAAGTGGATAACAATCTGAAAAAAAAAAAAAAAAAAAAAAGCAGCACATACAAGACTAAAGATACTATTAAGAAAGTATAAAATGTAACAACTACTAATCTCTAACCAGTGAGTTACTAGGATTAAATATTTTCCAACTGGGCCTGTCAAACAATGTAATGTTACTGCTGAGTTCACCGGGCTAACTATTTATCAAATCAAGCCCCGCTCAGAGATAACAAAGGGAGGGTTGGGGAGAGGATGGGCAAGTTTTCAAGTGGCCAAATTGAATCGACTGAACTATATACAACACATATGAAAAGGGAGATATATAAAGGAATTCAAACTGTACATATTTAATGCTATATTACATTGAATTTCAAGGAAATTTTGAAAAGCACTTATAAAGGTACACTGTTTTCCAACTTAAGGGTTACTTCCAGATCCAATTTCAAGTTAGGTAAGTCTAATGCAATTATCTACGTTCCAAAATTCAAGTCCAACATAATATCTAGGTTACCGGTCTCCTTGGTCTCCATTTTTCTAGCTGGGCTCATTTAAGGTAATATCCTACACTTCCTTTCTTTAATTCTCAAATTGGTAATTACACTGCAAGTGAGGTTGTTGTTGTTATTTGGTTTTTAGGAGCATTAGCAACTAAGGCCATATTGCTCCGGGGATATGTGGTAGTCATTTTCTGACCTTTCTGCATCCTCCGTATTTGGTGGGCATGGGCTCGAACCCCTGTCTAATCAAGAAGCATTTGATACTCACTGCTGCTCCTGCCCACCTGGCTATGGAGGCACCCTGCAAGTGACGCTGGGTGTCATAACACTGGACTTCAGCTTTTCAATCTTGCTCTACAGTGAGAGTTATTGAAATACAACATCCCCCAGGTTTTTTTTTTGCTCAACTAGACTCCTGATGGTTCCTAATGACATGGGACATTGTGTCTTTATATATAAGTTACAGTAAGCTTTGTATACTTTTGCAATAAATGTGATTTTTCAACTTGTCTTTAATATTCAATGCAGTGTAGTGTAAAATTACAAAAAACTGTAAGCTTCTATATATATTGCCTTTTGCATACATACATATTTTAAGTATACTTCAATCCTAAAACTCAGTCCTGTCATATTCTACACAGAAAAGATTCTGATGAAATACATTTTTGCTGGTTACAACAATCATATTGCACAGGAAAAAAACACATTTTACCGTAATTAACCAAACTTTACCTTTTCTGTGCATGGGTATACCATAAACATTGCTTCTTCTGCATCAAAAAAACTAGTCTTTCTCTCATTCACTCCCTGATGTTATTTCTTCTGAGTTGCTGCTAACTCTATACAAATCACAAATCCAACTGATTATAGCATACTATCCTCCTATATATAATGCAAAAATTCTTGACTAAAGCAGGTTAAATAATAGTTCCTCTCTCCTTGTCACTTAGGCATTCAGAAGAATACTGAATATATACAAGAAACTTCTGAAATGATGTTTTTAAATGTAGAGCAGTTGGAATCAAACAGTTGCTTCTGACCTTAGCAGAAAGGTCTTCCAAACAAAGCACCAATCTTAAGATTTGCCTTCTGAATTTTGCAAATGGGTAGCCAGTTTATTCTCTGATTGTATGTAACAGCAGATGACCCTCTGCTTTCCAACTTCTCAGTATAGAAAAGAGTAACTGAAAGAAAATAACCATGCATTCCCAAGGTTTCGTTCTTTCATCCACTGACTGAAAATCCTATCCATAATCTAACTATGCTGATGATAATTTGCTACATTCTAGTTTCCACTTTGATAAACCCTGCTCTGCAAAAACATCTATACCTCACATATCTACTACTAGTTCCATTAATTCAGATCTCCAGGGAATTCTCCAGTAGGAAGAAAAAAAACTTCAATCCTTCTAAACATCCAGTCAATACCTTTTTCTGTCTTATTTCTTGTATAGTTCTCCCATGCTGATGGTCAGTTACTCTCAGATTTACGGACAAGACCTTTACAGGGGATGTAACTTCTAATTAATTTTGGCATAAGCATATCACAAATGTGGCTTCCTATTCATCAAAAAAACTATGCTCTCCCTTTTTCTCTCCATATTAGTTTTCTTCTAAACAGCTTATTACACTATAGAAATTCTCACTGACTACAAAAGGGGGCAGGGATGATTCCCCCAAAATCTAAAACTCCTAGACTATAACCAAATAAAAGCAGTCAGATTAAATAATGATCCCCCATTTACAAACTCACTCAACTCCTTAACACAAGGGTGTTCAGTTTCTGCTGAAAAGTTTCTGCAGGTATTTCCATAGGTGCTGTTGTTCTGAATTTTTATTATCTGTGATTCCACCAGTTTCTTCTAAATCAGTTCAAACACATGCAACTAGCCAACTTACAGTCAATTCAATTTGTCCATATCCTGAGCACAATTCTAGTACACTATAAACTCAAATAACCAACAACCTTTCATCTTTGGCAAAAGCATAAAAGTAATAATATGCCTGGTATATGAAAACATAAGACATGTTAGTTTTAAATTAACAGAACAATGCACGAAAGCAAGATTTAGATACCATATACTGTCAAAAATGAATAAATAAAAATTAAAACAAAAAGAATACGTACTATATTGCCTTAAGTAACTGGACAACAGCAAGTTTCAAAGAATTTTTTATTGATACAATATTTAATAATGTGTTCATCCACTGTTGGCTTTAATTACATGCTACATCCTCTTCAGTAGACTCCAAACCAGTTTTTGATGACCAGAAGGTGGTATATTGGTTCATTCCTCCTTCAACATAATTCAGCTACTCACTGTGGGAGTGTTGGTCTGGACAAAGCTGTGATTACAGTTCATCCCAAAGACATTCAATGGAGGTTAAGGTTGGAGCTCTGAGAAGGCTAATAAAGCTTTTGCATGCCCACACCTTCAAACCAAGTTGCTAAGATTGTGCAGTATGACATGATGCACTGTTGTGCTGAAACATAAGAGCTCTCCCAATACTGATACCACAGTCTATGAAGGAGTTGTCCTGAATGTCAGTGTGGCATATGGTCCAATGTGCCAGTGGTCCAAACCACAAGAAACAACCCAAGATGGCAACAGCACCTCAGTAAAAAATCACAGTTGGGACAACACACTCTGGTAAATGCAAGGTGTGACTATTAAATAACAAGACTGTTGCAATAAAATAAATATAATGAAATCTTTTGTACCTTACAAGTTATACCCTTTAAAATAATTGCCTTGGGCTGCACACACTGTTCCATACATTTCTTCTAAACAGGAACATTTCTGGAAGTCATCTTCTGTAAGCCCTTGTAACACTTCAGTCGTTTTTTTTTCTGAATGTCTTCACTGAACTGAAAATGGGTTCCCTTAAGCACACTTTTCAGTTTAGGGAAGAGAAAAAGGTCACAAGTGGCTAAGTCTGGCAAAGTAGGGTGCACGTTCACACACAAGGATGTTTTTTTTCTTCAAGAAACTGGCAAACAGAGAATGCATTGTGTGGTAGCAAATTTTCTTGATAGAGCATCCAACCATCCTTCCACAATTCAGATCTCTTCCTTCGAATTTTTTCATACAGCCCTGTCAGAACTTCAGCGTACTATGTCTGATTGACAGTCTAATTTGGTGGGATGTATTCAGCCATAATAATTCCTTTAATACTGAAGAAAACAAGAAGCATGGTTTTCGTTTTTGATTTTGACATCCTTTCTTTTTTTTTTTTTTTTTTTTGGTCTGGGGAATTGTTTTGTCTTCTACTGCATTGGACTATCATTTAGTTTCTGGGTTGTACTGAAACAGTCAACTTTCATTGCAAGTAATTACAGTACTCAGAAAGTCTGAATCTTCCTGAATTATTTTCAAAACATCTTCACAAAACTTGAAACCTTCCCATTCTTTGATCTTCATTCAAAACGTTCACACCATCTTAGCACACACTTTTCTAATGCCTGAATTTTTAGTTAAAATTGTCTAGTTGTTTCTTTGTCCATACTGAGTTCTGGTACAACCATTCTAATGCTTAAACAATGATCACTTGTAATCAATGTCCTTATGTGAAATTTTCCCGAGGCGCCTCCATAGCCACGTGGGCAGGGGCAGCAGTGCGCAGCACACGCTTCTTGATTAGACCGGGGTTCGAGCCTGTGACCACCAAATACGGAGGATGTGGAAAGGTCAGGGAATGACCACCGCATATCCTCGGAGCAATATGGCCTTAGTTGCTAATGCTCCTAAAAACATCCTATGGCAACTCCTGCTGAAAGTTGCTAAACAACTCCCAACTAATCTTCTGTATTTCATTGATTTTGCTTGCTTCTAGCATGAATGCAGTTGCTTTTTCATTTTCTACAAATCCTATGGGTGTCCAGATTTGTATGGAAAAACAGTGTAAACAGCTGTTTACACTACTGACAGTCCATGTTGGACTGTCAATAGTGTCAATTCAGCCTATTGACAGTCAAACACTGACTGTCAACGGGTTGAATCATTGCACCATGTCATTGTTGTTATTTGGTTTTTAGGAGCATTAAGCAACTAAGGCCATATTGCTCCAGCACCATGTCATGACATGACATGTAATCAACAAGGTGTTGAAGAACAACTCAGGGAATATTGGACCATTTATGTAATAAAACCATCAGCTCCCAGATTCACCTGGACAGAGTACTGCACTGATAAACACAGATTTCCAGTTCATCTCACAGATGATTAATGGATTAAGAACCAGGGATTGGGCTGGACAGAACAGACGAAGTCTTCCACTTTCTGCTCAAATCACTCTTTCGGCACAGCGAATGGCTGCAGTGTTATCTTAAAAATATCTCTATCCATAGAGTTCAATATACAACATTGTTGGGTGCACCTGATCTACAATGATGTTCAGATGTGCTCAAATCACTCTTTCGGCACAGCGAATGGCTGCAGTGTTATCTTAAAAATATCTCTATCCATAGAGTTCAATATACAACATTGTTGGGTGCACCTGATCTACAATGATGTTCAGATGTGCTTTGCCATCCACACTACCCTTCAGCTGGATCAGGAAATCACAGGTAAGCCATGAAAATATATCCCACACTATTACACCTCCATCTACTAGTAGCCTGCACTGTCAGTAAAAAATCACAGGATGGTTCCAGTTGCGTTGTACAGTTTACTCCATATATGCACTCTTTCATCAATGCTGAAAAGCATAAATGGACCTAATCAGACCATGACTAACTTCCACTCCCTCTTCATTAATCCTTTGCCATCCTAACTCAATGCAGTCACATTTTGTGACTGCATTGAGTTAGGATGCATTGAGTTGGTGTCTGACAGGTGGATTCTCTATAGGTCTCCTACTACTGCAGCACATTCCCCCATAGGTTCTTTACATGGTGTGGCTACCAATACCTTTTGATGTTCCTGCATTAAATGCAGAGCAGTTAACTTCTCCTCCATCATTTAGTAATGATTACATTTGATAATCCACTCCAGGTGTCAACCACCTTACATTTTCACCTATAGTTACTTTTGTTCAAGGATGTTTTCCAGGCATTTTTCTATTTGGGAAAGGCTCAAATAGCTTTGAATGCTTTCTGCTGAATCACCTACAAAATTCACTCTAACAATTATACCTCTTTGGAGTCCATGAGATCCTGTTTGTTCCCAACTGCCAGTGAGCTGATTTGAGGACAAGTCAGATCACACAGCTTTACACATGTGGAAGAAAGCACTACAGTGCTTTCTTATAAATGTTGAAACATCACATGACCCCTTTGATTTACATATTTTTGCACAGATTGTTAAATATAGTCCAAATCACAAATGTCCCAATAAAGTAACCATATTACCACCATATATAAGTACCCATATTATAAGAAAAATGCTATTTATTGTAATCAGCACTTTGGTTTTTGTTATTGTTTTTTTGCCTTATTGCAGTTTACACATGTGCAGTGGAAGTGATTAAGTAACACCCTGATTTGTTCTTAACCTCCGACACACTGTGTGGCTAGTTACTGCTGTTGCTTCATACAGTTCATATGGTTATCGGTGGCATTACTGCACAAAAGAAAGTATTGTACCTGTACTCCTAGCAACCAGACTTTTACAGTAGCGCATTAACCCTTTTATAACTGCTGATTTTAATATTTTCTTATTTGTTTTTAATAGTTTTTATGGATTTCAAAAAACATTTTTATTAATGATTTTCTCAAAGAAATAGTTGATAATCAAATTAACACACTGCTTGATTTGAATGTTTCCTTTCTGTCCACTTCATCTTTTTATGTACATATTTCCACTCTATCCATAAACAATTCCAAAGAGCTGTATTCTTGTTTTTTCAGTTATTGTTATCACTTTATCTGAGTCCCAAAGTGCTCACAATAAGCACTGTCTACTGTATTTGAAAATAAAATACATGATAATACACTGGAGTCCCGCTAGTCAGAACTAATTGGGACCGAGCCCTGTTCGGATTAGCTGAATAACTGTAATAATGCAGAAGCAAGCAGTAAAACAGGTCTGGTTTATTAAGGAATGAATGTATACAAAGCCTACTAGCATTTGTATGCAAGCATGACACACTGGAAGCAAACCCTTCCCCTCCACGCTATGACTCATTGCACGCAACATTATGCATTAAACGTGAATGTTTAAATCTTCGCTCTACATTGTAGTTTAGTTTAGTTCAGTTTGCTGCCACGATGGCCACGAAACGGAAACACACAACGTGCACACGTTGAAAGATAAGCTGGAAGTTTTGAAAAGGCTGGACAAGGGTGAAAGTGCAACGAAATTGACAATAGAGTTTGGAGTGGGCAAGGCCACAATAACTGGACTCAGGGGAGGTACCTATGGACTGGAGATGTGCAAATGTGACCCCAATTCACAAAGGAGGTTCAAAGGCTGACACAAGTAATTATAGACCTGTTAGTTTAACTTCTGTTCCAGGTAAATTAATGGAGGCACTGGTTAAAGAAGCACTGCAGGATCATCTAGAGAAGAATTCAGTTATAGCTCAGACGCAGCATGGTTTTGTTAAGGGCAGGTCTTGCCTGACCAATTTGATTGGATACTATGATGTAGTCACAAAAGAACTGGATGCAGGGAATAACTTTGATATTATATATTTGGATCTTAGAAAGGCTTTTGATACTGTTGCACATGGAAGACTGCTGCACAAATTGGAGCAGTGTGGCATTGGAGGCAAATTGCTGCTATGGATAAGGGGATGGTTGAGTGGCAGAAGACAGAGAGTGGTAATCAATGGACACTGCTCAACGTGGACTAATGTTATTAGTGGAGTTCCTCAAGGTTCAGTGTTGGGTCCGTTGTTGTTTTCGGTGTTTATGAATGATATTGATGATGGGATATCAAGTTTAATGTCCAAGTTTGCAGATGATACAAAGGTTGGCAGGGTCGTTAAGGACAATACTGACGCTATGCTGCTGCAACAGGATCTGGACAGGTTGAACAGATGGGCTGAGAGGTGGCAAATGAGGTTTAACATCGACAAATGTAAAGTGCTGCACATGGGAAACAGTAACCCCAGAGCAACGTATCAACTCTGCGGTACTACACTGACAGTGGTGGAGAATGAAAAGGACCTGGGGGTAATTGTGCAGGCAGATATGAAGTTCTCTGAGCAGTGCAGACGAGCTGCAAGAGTAGCTCATGGTGTCTTGTCAATGATATACAGGAATTTTTCTAGCAGGGATAAGGAGGTGATTATTCCCTTGTATAAGGCAATGGTAAGGCCACATCTTGAGTACTGTATACAGGTCTGGAGGCCTCATTTCAAGAAGGATGTAGAGCTGCTGGAACGGGTACAGAGAAGGGCAACAAGATTAGTAAATGGAACAAAGGGTTGCTCTTACGAAGAAAGGCTTAAGTTTTGCAAATTACAGAGTCTGGAGACTAGGCACCGGCGAGGTGATCTGATAGAGGTGTATAAGGCTTTGAATGGTTTGAGCATGCTCAATGCCAATGGGATTCTTCATCTTTCTCAGAATAATCACCTCAGAGGGCATAAATTCAAATTGAGGAAGGACGGATGTCTGATAGATGTGCGGAAATTTGCCTTTGGCCAGCGGGTGGTTGGTTGGTGGAACCGACTTCCATCACTGGTTGTTGAAGTTGATAGCCTAAACAAATTTAAAGCTCAACTGGACAGGTATTTCGAACGAACGGAGGGGTGAAATGGGAGTGGGGTTTTTTTTTTTGTTTTTTTTTTGGCTGATGCTGAATAAGCTTGCTTTCTTGCATCATATGCCTCTGCTAATGCTAACTGACTGGAAAAAAAAACGTGCAAAGATCGAGCAGTTTTGTACCTCTAAAACTAATAGAGTTTGTTACTTCTGAAAAATGACTTTTGTTCCTGTTTTGGTGTGTAAGTATAGATCTGTAGTTTTAATAGGCCATGTCAAACACTGATTTATTAATTTTGTATTAGTACAGTACTACAATAAAATACAATTTTTTTGTGGAATTCTACATGTTTTTGTACCATTAATACCATTTAAATTTAACTGGAAAATACAAAAAAACGTATATTTTGTGAACTAAAACAATTTCCTCTCCACCGACCGAAACGTGTTCGGATTAGCGGGAGTCCATTGTATTACATTACAAATACTTTTTAAAGTTATTTTTGAGTAATATCTTAATTATAATAACAAAATCTTGTCAATACAGAGTTCAGGTTTTGTAATTACAAGTTCTTCCAAAATTATCAAAACTTGACCACTTTCTTTCTTATATATATTCTTACCCTTGTCTTACAATAATAAGAATAATATTTTGTTCAGATTTTCTTTTATTTACAAGAGAAACCATGAAAAAAGAAACAATATCATTAAAATATATATATATATTTGCCAAGTTCAAAAATATTCTCTGCTTAATATTTTTCAAGAATGGACTGTACACCACACAACCAGTCTGTAGCTTTTTCTCTAAGGCAATCCAGACTCACTGCAACATTTCATGAAACTAAGCTATTCCTGTTTTTAAATCATTGAAGCCATCCATTGCTGCATTTGAAGTTGGGAACATGCTCATGAAATATTAATGAGTTGCAGTATCCTTCGCACTAATTATACAAATAACAATTTTGTTCTCACAGGTTTTCTACTTAAGTATTTGGGTAATTTATTCAACAAATTCAATAATCAAAATTAATACAGTGGATTCCGGTTATTTGGGTCACCAGTTAATTGGGGCAGCCGTTTATTTGGGGCAAATCTTAAAAAAACAGAACAAGAAAATAGCCAGGGTTTACTTTGCTTAATTGGGACAACATGCCGTTTAATCGGAGCAGGAGACCGCAGCACTGGAGATTACCCTACGATTGTTTCCAACCATACCACATGGTTCGTTCCGATTTCGGGAGGTCACAACTATAAAACAATAAAAACAATTAGCAGTCACTTGTTTATTGTGCTTTTCTGTTAGTGCAATCTAACGGATAGTAAACTTGATCTTATTAAATATGCGATAATACCGACAGCTGGAATTTTGTGGGTTATTATGGTGAAATGTGTTTACACTTCCATGAAATCTTCAATCATATAAAAAAAAATTTATTTTCAGCTCTTCATTCCTATTTTTAAAGCTTCATAACTTGTCTCTGTTCTCACTTGCACGTATCGAGTTACTTGCAATTTGTGTGCTGTGTTCTTTGTTATTGATTGCTTATCTTTTTACTGTTTTAAATTTTAACCTCCACCCACAAATAAATGTCAGTGAACACAAATGTCAACTAGTTAGTATGTACATATTACAGTACATATTAATTATTATGATTATCACGTATCATTTAATTTTTTTTAATTGGTAAGGTAATAAAGGGTAAATCTGTGCTTAATATCTTTACTTTTATAGCCTGTGGATAATATTCCTCCTATTTTCACTAATTAGAATCGCTGTTTAATAGAATTAAAATTCAATTCACAAACGAGAGATCACAATGACCAGTGTTTACTACACATCGTATAGTGAACAGTACTTGACTATGGTGACTCCATCGTAACGCGATTTGATTGTACAGTGAACCAATTGTAAAGCGGGGTATATTGTGTTTTTAACTATTTACATGAAACTTCGGATAATTGGGGCAGCCACTTAATCGGGCCAAAATGCACTAGTCCCGATGTGTCCCAAATAACCGGAATCGACTGTAAATGAATATGTTTAAGTAGAAAATTCTATCCTTTAACAGTAGAATGGTATGTGATTTGTATAAATGAGAATTCTGTATAAACCGAGTTTTTATTAATTAGGTTCTATTGCATTATTTTTTGTTCAGGTTTAAAAAAGTAATGTCTACCAAAAAATCAATAATTTTACAAAAGAAGACAGAGCTGCGTGTGATGAAATGCCATTTTATAAAAATATAAAAGGACTGCCATGAAACTATATCCACAAGGAGATGAAGGCATGAGATGACAGACCGTTATACAATCAAGAACTGGTTTTCTGAATTCAGGGCAGATGACCAGTGAATGTTGTAATCACAGAAAGCACTGATGCCATTTATAATCATAACCAGATCTGATGACCTTTCAAAAGAAAGGTCATCAGATCTGGTTACAATAAATAGCAAAGATAATAAACATATCCTATAAATGAGCCTATCACTTTGCTCACAAAGATCAAGTAAAATTAATACACTTCAACTGTAATTTCAATCAAGGAAAAATCATTAGTAGAAGAAAGATTTCTCTGTGATCAAAACCAAATGCATATGCAAAAATCATGCAAATTTTACAAATCATACAGATTTAAACTACCACACTGAAGTTAGCCCCTACAACCCGAAAGAAGTGAGTGTGAAAAAAAAATTTCAGCAATACCAAAAGCTATGAACATAGACCAGAACAAATACGTCTTTTGCAGAGACAATTCTTGAAAACTTTTCTCAGGATTCAAATAAGGTTTATCATCTGATTTGGTTGATGACCATGGGTGAAGCTTGAATTCATTACTATGATTCAAACACCAAACCAAGTTCATTATGAGATCATAAATCCATGGAGTGGTATCACGCAAGATTTCCTTACCACATGAAATTTAAAAGAGTGCCACCAGCTACCAAGGCAATGCCATCAGATTTGGGAGTAAATGAATAATACTATTTGTTGCTACTGAAATTTCAAGAATAATTAACCCTATTGGCTGTTTGTTATTTTGGTTTTTAGGAGCATTAGCAACTAAGGCCATATTGCTCCAAGAATATGCGGTGATCATCCCCTGACCTTTCCGTATCCTCCGTATTTGGTGGTGATGGGCTCAAACCCCGGTCTAATCAAGAAGTGTGTTACGCACTGCTGCCCCTTCCCACCTGGCTACGGAGGCACCTCCTATTGGCTGTAAATCTACATTTTAAGTATTGGGAGCAAAAGAACGAGTATATGTATAAGTACATTTTTCAGTCACTTGAACTATGTTTTAAATAATGTGACTGTTAATGTACAAATCATCTTGAAATATCCTAGTATGTGCTGTATCTTATACAGCACATACTAGGAAAACATAGATAAGATACTAGTAATAGTATCTTATCTATGTTTTCTAATAGTATTTATAGTTTTAATAGATGGCAGCATGAAAACAGCTCTGAAATTCAGGGGAGGAGAAGTGGGGGCAACAACTATTAGCATTAGTTATCTTATTTAGGCCAGAAATTAAAGAAATTCTTTGGAATTCAGACATAGAAGTTGAAACTAAGTCAAGTAATAAATAAATAGATAGAGGATATTAATGCATTAAAAAATAATGGCAAATTTTTTAGTTTCGTAAAAAACTGTGATTTGATTTCTTACAATAATTTCAAACCAATGTTGTGCAATCAAGTCAACATAAGAACAAATTAATATTTAAATATATTTATGCACAAAGACTTTTACATAATTTCAAAATTCCCCAAACAAACTCACTTAAAAGTCAATCCCAGAGGAAAATTGGCAGCACTAAACAAATGCACATTCAGCAAAATTACTGCGGAAAGGGTTAAAGACCAAATATTCTGGGAAACTCTTTAGAGGGATCCTCTTCTTGCATGACAATGCCTTGTAATGGCATATCCATTTCCAATATACTTGTAATGGCATTGCAAAAGGTTGTTCATTTTCTATAATAGATGCAAAATCAATTCAAAAATAATAGCAAGTACCTCCTGAGGCAATAAATCAATTAGACTATGAGAACAAGAGGTCAAAATAGTTATGACTCTTGAGCCTTCAAGCACTTCAGTCTTTCTTAACAACTCCTTAGGATGCAAATTTAAATCATCCACAAAAATTCAATCATCTGTTTAGAAGAATGTCAGAGCTTTACTGTCTACTCCAGTGGCTTTCAAATTTTAATGACACAAGGACCTCCATTTAGCTTGAACTTTTCATGGACCCTTACACTTAACGAAATTCAGCTCTAAATTTTTTCACTTTTAAATATTAATAAGAAATTTTGAACATTATTTGAAGACTCCTGAAGCATGTCTACAGACCTGGTTTGAGAAATGACGATCTCTTCCATTTATAGGCAGCAATTAGATTTCACCAATGAACATTTCAAATATTTTCATCACTCTCTAGAAATGGGGCTTTAAATGTCAAGTTAAAGATCAATCTTTCACTAAATATGCCTCAGAATAATTGTCCAATTTAGTATTAGTAGTGGCAAATGATGCAAGAAAGCAAGCGTCTAGTTCTTCCATGAATTTAATCAAACTAACCACTTCCACAAAAACAAATGTAAGTTTGTTCCAACAATTGACAACTCACTGCCTGAAAGTAACCTTCCAAATATCTATCCTGCAACCATCCTTCCTCAATTTTTAGTTTATAACCCCTCACATGTGTAGTCTAAGCAAGGGGAAGAATTCTAACAGCATTCAGCTTGCTCAATCCATTCAAAGCCTTAAACATCTCAATCAGATTAAATCTCAGGTGCCTGGTCTCCAGATGTTGCAATTTGCAGAACTGAAGCCTTTCTTGGTGAGACCATCCTTCACTAATCTCATTACCTTTCTCTGCACCTGTTCTGGCAGATCTCCATCCTTCCTAAAATAAGGCTTTCAGAGGCCTGTATGCAAAACTCAAAATGTGGCCTAACCACTGCCTTGTACAATAAAATAATGACTTCCTTATCCCTGCTAACAAAGTTACTCTATATCACTGACAAAACCCCCATGAGCTGTCCTGGCAACATGCCTGCACTGCTCAGAGAACTGACTGCATATCTGACTCCACAATTACCCCCGGTGTTTTTCATTTTCCAATACCCTGAGTGTAGCACCACACAGTTGGTACATTAATCTTGAATTACTGCTACCCATATGCAGTACCTTGCATTTGTCAAATTTCAACTAGCATTTTTTAACCAATATGTATAATTTGTCTAGTTCTTGTTTAAGTAGCTCACCTTCATTGTCATTAATCACTCTGCTTGATATACCTTTATTAATATCATTAATAAATATAGAAAACAACAATGGGCCTAGCACTAAACCCTGGGGGACTCCACCAATAACATTAATCTACAAAGAGTCCATTAATAATCACTCTGTCTTCTCTCATTAAACCATTCCTTTATCCAGAGCAGTAATTTGCCCTTAATGATAAGCTGCTACAATTTGTACAGCAGTCTTTTATATCCAACGGCATCAAAAGCTTTCCTGAATTCCAAGTATATGATATCAAAATTATATTTTGCATCTAGTTATTTTGTTACTGATTGCATCTAGTTATTTTGTTATTTTGTTATGATTGTTTACTAATCAGATTAGTAAACAATCAGATTGGTCAGAGAAGATCATCCCTTAACAAATCCATGCTGTGATTGAAGCATAATTGCATTCCTATCTAGATGGTCCTGCATTACTTCTTTAACCAGTGACTACATTATTTTCCCTGGAGCCGACCGGGCTAGCCAGGTGGATAAAGTGCCTGCCTGGCAACTCAAAGGTTGCAAGTTTGAATCCCGCCTCAGGCTTGGATCAGAGTAAAAAAATGCAAAAACTTTGGGAGGTGCATTATGGCCACAGAAGCCGATGCGCCAACAACTAACAAGGGAAAAAAAAATAATAATATTTTCCCTGGAACATAACTTAAACTAAACAGGTTTGTAATAACTCATATCACACTTTGATCTCAATTTGTGAATTGGGAGTTATTGCACAGATCTACAGTCCACAGGGACATCTCTGAATCCGAAGATGCTCGCATAATCATGGCTAAGAGTTTGCTTATCTCCTTTGCTGCCTCTCCTAATACAATTAGATAGTACCATCCACCCCAGTCCATTTTTATATTACGCTTCAACAATTTCTCTTCCATTTCCTCTCAGTTATCACAAAATCATTCAGCTCCCTGTTAGTTTGATGAACTTCTGGCATTCCCCTCCCTAAAGAATTCCGCATGCATGATTGCAGATGCAAAATATCTATTCAGTTTGTCAGCAACCTGGACAAGATCATCAACAGTTAAACAATCAACACCAAGAGGACCAATGTGATTCAACACTGTCCTTTTACTGTTAATATAAGTAAAGAGGTCTTTGCTGCTTTTCTTTCCATTCTTTGCCAGAGACTTCTCATAGTCTGCCTTAGCTTGCCTAACCTCTTTTGTGACTTGATTACAAACTAGTTCATATCTACCATAAGCTTCTGTATCACCTGATGGTTTATATGAATTCCATGCATTTTGTTTCTGTGCAACCAGTCTCATCAGTTTATCTGACATTCATACAGGTCTAAACCTTGAACAGTATTTCTTATTTGGTACAAAAAGCCTTGTAGTTTCTGATTATTTCTCTGAATGCTTTAAAATTGATGTTGTTACCAACAGCAAATTTTAAATTTGCTGTTGGCAACATCATGAGATGGGTCTACTGTATAGAAATTAAAAAATGTCCAAGACCACTGTAGTCATCCTTATGAAAGCAAAGCCTTTACCCTCGACAGTAGTTATGTCCTTAAGTAAATCCCATATTAGTACACTAATCACTGCCACTCAGTGGATCTTTTACCTGCAGGTTCTTGATGTACGAAGAATCCCTGCTGATAATCAGATCAAAAGTATTCCTTCCTCTTGTTGCCTCTAATAATGCTGCTGTAGAAAACAGAAGCATATTAGAGAGGTAATAAATTAATCTAATAAATTCACAAAAGTCTTGTTAGCATGTGGGTAACCAACCCACAAGTTCCAGGCAATATCTGGAAACTTAAAATCCCCCATTATAAGTAATTCTGATTTATCAGTCCACTATTTCTGTTAGCTGTTAGTTACATTCCTCACAGTTATTAGTCCAATAACACACACCTACTCCTACTTTTGTTTCTACAGTGTTTATGTCACACCAAACTGATTCAACATTGCACTGGCTATGAATGTCGATTGGATGCATTACCTTAGATTTAATATGCTTCTTAACTAAGAGCATAACTCCTCCTCTCAGTATAATTGCACAGAGAAGAGGGGCAGACATTGTAGGGTTATGAAAGATATGGTGTCTGAGTGACACCATGTCTTCGATAACCCTACAATATCTACATTTGATGACTTAATCAATACTTTAAATTCATCAAATTTATTTACTATGCTCCCAGCATTAACATACATGCAAGTATACACACAGCTATTCTTTCTACCTTTTACTTTTTTGTATGATGACCCAGCGCAGCACTCAAAATCCCAGATTGCTTGCTTTTCAGGCTGCTGTATTCCAATAGAAGCAGTGCCAGAATCACTTTTGATCCTGCCTGCAGCTTTAGTTTATCTATTATTCTGTGTATCCACTCAAGCTATCAGTTTTCTGACCCACCTAACACTGCCTCGATAGCATCAGCAAATATTCTTGCACCCTGCTCTTTAAGTGTATCTCATCCTCTGTAAAAAAACAGTCTCTCCTATTAATAAGCACAGACCATGCTAAGAAAAATTTTACCCTGTGAGCCCACACAATCTCACCAGAGCTAAATTGATTGACAAGGCTCTCAAATGTATACCCCCTCCTATCACACATGGGCAGAATTGCAGATATGTTCAAATTTAATCCAACTTGCAACTTTCTCTCAACATTGCCCTGTACTAGATAAGTAAGTCCTCAGATCTCCTACTCTTATTATTAGTGCCAATCACCTTTCATGCTCTTAAAAGATATCTTCTCTACAGCATTTACTTCTGCCACTGGCAGATGTACCCTGATCCTATTCCACCTATCCTTTTTGTACAACATATTTCCAGTTTCCCTTACAATAGAATTACCAACAATAACTACCTCCTATGGGACCGGTGCATTCTGCCATGGGGATTTCTAATTCACAAGCATAAGTTCTGGCATTAAGTTGGGCAGCTGAGAGCTTAATGCAGCCCCCACTTTAATTCCTTCAAGGGCATCCACCCTGTTATTCAAGCTCTTATAAACACCCATTGGAATGCTGAGTTTGCAATTAATTTCTTCACACTTTTAGCATCAAACAAATATAAAGACATCTCTCTTGGCTGTATCATGTCCCGTTCAAGAGATTCACAAACATTGCACAAGTAGTACATTTTGTAAGGCCATAAGTGTAGGAGAACCACCCATTCAGTTGTTCCCAGAGCCACATTACTCCTGCTGCTTTAAGTCCATTGCTCTGCTGCTCTAGTCTGAGGTATGATTTCCATTTAAATTCAATTTAATTTGATAATACTACACTAAACTAATAGATACCTAAATTTAATAATATGTATTATGCTATCAAGTTTACATTATATGTATTACACTATAGCATTATGTTTGTAGAGTTTTAAATTAGTTAAAACCTTACTAGAAATAAAAATTCTTAGCTAAAACAAAAAATATATGCCCACCTACATGAGTAAAATCTTCAAGCTACTTATTTACCACAATTAAAATCCTATAATTTCACCACTGTGCACTACACTGTTAGTTATGTGATACAATATTTTCACCCAAATACCAATACAACAGCTCTATGAATATTAAGTCATAACTTACAAAATCTCTAGCTAAATTCAAAAATAAGCTAACGAACATGACTAAGACTATTAAGCTATTTATCAAATAAAATTTAATGTTAATTAAGTGAATAAAAGGCAAAATTTTTCAAAAAAATTCTGTTTTTTAAGATCTCAAAATTCTTCATCTGCACATAACCTTGAAACTATCAGATCATACTTGATAGATATGATTGAAACACCATAAAAAATTTTTTTTTTCTAAATAACAAATACTTTTTATAGTATAAACTGTTTATGAGTGGCTGTGTGCCAATATATTTTTTTATGCATTCCACTCATTACACACGTATTGCCGGTTTTCCATTGATGGTTTAAGATATAACGAGGGTATTTGAAATTCCTGATGCTGAAGCTCATTGTGAAGAACCCATAAGTAAGCCAAGTAATATTAAGTTTGCTCAGTTCGGCCTGTCTATTAAAATTATCAATGTGTAAAAATTATGTGCATAAACAAAGTATATCATTTTTTTTTTAATATTGCTAAATCCTATTAATATTCAATACTTTGTTAAGCCTGGTCTTGGCTGTGATGTAACAAAGATTAAATTATAATTAGACAGAAAAACTTACTTCATTTCGATAAGGTTTAACATACACTGTCCACTGATGAGTATGACCATCTTCTTCTCTCTTTTTTCCAAAATAACGGGCTACATTGCCATAGACTATTGGTTTAATGATTGTAACTCCCTGAAATAATTAAACATTAAAATTAATAATTTTTAACTTTCTGTAGCTGCATGAAATTGTAAGCAAAAATTTTTCATAGATTAGGAAAAAAACTACCTTGGGAAAAAAAAAAAAAAAAAAGAATTACTAAGCAAACCAAACAGTTGCTAAGTGTCCAGTAATTGGAGCAACATAAATTTTTATGTTGAACCTCATTTTTATTTCCTTCTCCTTTTACTATATAGTAGAATAAGTGTCCATCAAAATGATGAAACACTAAAAATGTTCAGAAGAAGGAAAAGAAAAATGTCCGTGAGAAATTTTTATGAATTTTTTTACCGCTCTACCAAACCACATGTATCCACATAGTGACTTTTTCCTCGTTCACTTTTGTGAAATGAACAAAGAAAGAAAGAATGAATCCAATATAGTTAAGGAAGGATGATACACGGTTGTTTTCCATTAAGGTTATTATTATATTAATACCACCCTTATACCATGTGAAATTAATAATATAGTTTATTAGGCTGTTCTCGCCTACATTAGTATACATTAAAGAGATGTTCGGTATCTTACCGATACCCATCATCAGATTATGCTCTTGGGGAAACAGAAAATAGAAAAGGTTACAAATTTTTAATATTTTAGAATATTACAGTTACAATTACCAAATTTTTACAATACAATTACCAATATTATAATTACAATTTGCAAATTATGATTCTAAAGTATTAAGTTTTGAATTAATATTCTTCTGTCGCACAAACACAAAAAAACAATATTTTGTGAAACCTCCCCTGCAAACCAACAACCTCAGGATCACTGCATATGTTCTAACCGTAATCCTGGTATTTACAGCAGGTAGAACCTTAGACGTGCTTTCATGGCTTTCTTTTTTATGTCTAACTGAATGAAACACGGGAACTGATGGAAATTTGTTGCCACTATGAAGCAAAACTGATTTGAAACTTAATTTTGAGGCATCTATGAATAAATCCTATTTATCTGACTTATGCATGACACCTAATTCTTTCAGAAGTCCAATAATGTCTTTGCAAAAACCCATACTGTCCTTCATAGCAAAATATTTCGAAAACTTTTCATGTCTTTTTCGGAACACTGAAATCTTTGTTCTTGCTGCGAGTATATTCCACTGCTGTAACCTAGAACCTAATAGTTCAGCTTGTTCTTTCAGCAAATTTAAATCTCAAACCAAATCATTCAACTTGTCTTGTTTGATTAAATGTAGCTCACTACCTGAACTTACTAGCTGATAGTCAACATCTTGTGAAGACTTCTGGGGAATCCTCAACTTGAATTTGATCACTATTATATTCCCCACTACTGCTATCCCAAGTTTTGGGGGGTACTGGTACTGACAAATCGTCACTGTGTGGAACGAGCCAAATTGCAGAAGGTATATTTGGATATATTATAGCATGTTTGCTTTTTTTAGACAAACCAGATATTTGTCATACAAAAATAGCAATCATTAATGTGGTTAGACGGTTCTCCCCAAACCACAGGGACTGCAAAATGTAACGCTTTGAGTTTGCCATGTAACTACTCCCTAAAGTTTGTCATACAGATAATACAACACTTGTGAAGAGTCCAAGTTTTGCCTTGATCACCAATTTTACATCTGAAATAAAAAGAATAAGAAAGTTTTGTATTGTCATAGATATTTTTCCATTGAGTCTTCGGAGTAAACCATCCACGAACAAAACAAAAATTGTCTGGATGATTGATACACTTCCTATGTGTCCGCTTATTCATTGTATCACTAAATAAATTTCTGAAAATGTAAATTCAGTTTTGAACACTACAATATAAAAACAACACAAATTCAATTTTTATCACTACACAGTACACAGATGTGGCAACTTACTAGTTCTACTCGTGTGAAAACACTGAAAGGAAAAATATTTGCAAATCAGCAGGTAGAGCCAGAAATTATTTTACTGCTCCCGCAAGAGTTGCGGGTCGCACCATCCTACTCTTGAGGGGCTGCGTATGTTTGGAGGATAGATTTACAACCCTGAGAACATGTCATGATCAGTTAATACTTCGAAAACCTTAGCATGGCCTACAAAACTCTTCACCAAAAACATTAAAGTATGCTCACTTCAAATTGCTGCATCGGAATTTGAACCTAAGAACCATAGGTAGAAGTCTGATTATGTTTATCACAAGAAAACCAAGGCCATAATCAATTGCTAAAATCAAGAGAATTAGCTTATATTTCTTAAAATAAATCAGTATGTCATACATTACTGGCTAGATTATGTGCAATTGGCATATTTTGGTGAAACATAACTCCCTCTATATTTAATAACTGTGACATGATGTGAAACTATTATGGTGATTTTTGAAATCTACACATAAAAATTGGTTAAAAACAGCATTTAAGTTCTTGTAGGTAAAAATCATGTTGGCTAGTGTAATTAGTCTAATCTCCTCTAAATTTAGTCAAATTACCCTCTTCCACAACATCTTTCCTCAATTTGAATCTATATCCCCCTCAGGTTCTAAATCTGAGCAAGCAGAAGTATCCCATCAGTATTGAGCCTGCTCAAACCATTCAAGGCCTTATATACTTCACAATCAGATCACCTCCCAGGTGCCTAGTCTCCAGATGCTGCAACTTGATTGGTGAGAGGAACAACCCCTTTGTTCCTCTCACCAATCATGTTGCTGTTGTTATTTGGTTTTTTGGAGCATTGGCAACTAAGGCCATATTGCTCATATTGCTCCGGGAATATGCGGTGGTCATTCCCTGACCTTTCCGCATCCTCTGTATTTGGTGGTGACGGGCTCGAACCCCGGTCTAATCAAGAAGCGTGTGCTACGCACTGCTGCTCCTTCCCACCTGGCTACGGAGGCGCCCAATCATGTCGCACTTCTCTGTACTCATTCTAGCAACTCTACATCCTTCCTAAAATGAGATCTACAGACCTGTACACAGTATTCAAGGTGTGGCCTGCTTATTAGCTTATACAAGGGGATAATCACCTCCTTGTCTCTGCTGGCAAAATTCCTATATATCATGACAAATCTCCATGACCTACTCTGACAGCCCGTCTGCACTGCTCACAGAACTTCATATCACTCTCTGTCTTCTTCCACTTAACCAGCCCTTTATTCATAGCAGTAACTTGCCCTTAATGCACACTACTCCAGTTTGTACAGCAGTCTTTTATGTGCAACAGTATGTTCAGCCTTTGAAATACAAGTATATGATATCAAAATTCTTTTTTACATACAGTTCCTTGGTCACTGCATCATATAACCTATAAGATGTTGTTATACAAGACCACCCTTTAGAAAATCCATGTTGTGACTACAATAAAATTGCATTCCTGCCTAGATGATTCGGCATTACTTCTTTATATTTTCCTTGGAACAGATGCTAAGCTAATGGGGCTGTAATTACTCATGCCACCATTTTGATCCCCCTTTATGAATTGGGGATATATTCACACATCTCCAGTCCATAGGGATTTCTCCTGCATTTAAGGATGCTCTCATTAATTATGGCAAAAATTATGGCCCGTCTGTCCTTTCTGTACAGTTTGAGCATAAGTACAAGTATAAATAGGAGTATGATTTTGGATCAAGTGTACATTGAAGGTATGTGAATACCTACTTGAAATGAGAGTGCAGAGGAGTGTGGTTAATGATGATGATTGATTGTGCATGAAAGCTAATTTGTTGGTCTGTGGATGGTTGTCCCTGTGCATGCATGAATGATTGGTGTTAAGTGAGATGGGAACAAGCAAGGATGATTGCATGGAGTGAAAAGCCGCTGTTGCAACTTGCTAGATGGTTTTCTCTCCCGGCACATGTGACTTGAGTGGGCCTAAACTCAAAAGACACCTATCCTTTCAGGAAATATATCAAAGCACCACTCATCACAAGAGTGGCAATGACCCTGGTTTTCTAGTGGTGATCCTGTTTTGGTGATTGTTTATGTGCCTTCACATGAGTCTGTGTGCAGACTCATGTGAAGTTCATGTTTCACCTATGTGTGAATGTACTTATGACTGTTTACCTGTCCTGAGTGTTCCTAACTTGCAGAAGTTATAAAAAAAAAAAAAAAAAATCACAAATGTGTGTCCTGTCTATATTCACAGTGCTGTGATGAGTACCATGTGCAAGATCTTGAGTAAATACCTGCATACACCTGTAATAATTGTTCTGACTGAGTACCAATGATTAAAAAGTTTAGTCTTGTAAACAAGAAAGCTGTGTTTTATGTTGTGGACAGTCCCCTACCAAATGCAGGTGAGATGACCCCCCACTGTCACTTGACAGAATACACAAAAGTCCCCACCAAATTTCACACTTAGAGCTGGTGGGCCCTGATTGGGACCAGTCCCCTCAGCTCTCCCCCTTGACTGAGAACATACTTGCTGATGCCATGCTTATGCCTCATCCTTGGCAGCAGAATGGTGTAGGATGCTGACACTGGAAGCAACCAGTGTGGGATCAACTGCCCACTAAACTGAGCACCAGGAGCCAGCAGGCAAAACAACCCAACACATAAGTCACCATGCCCCTATGACTTTAGCCCCAGCTGCCCCTAGGAATTAGTCTCTCTCACTCCTCCCTACCCAAAACTTCTACCTGGTGTACCTTATCACCACAAAAAAAATCATCTTTTGTTCCTTCACCAATATTGTTGCCCTTCTCTACACACATTCTATCTGATTTACATCCTTCCTAAACCGATCACCTCCTTGTTCTACTAGCAAAGTTCCTATATGCCACTGACAAAACCCCATGAGCTGTAGGTCTGTCTACACTGATCAGAGAACTTCATAACTAACTGCACAATTACCCCCAGGTTTTCCATTTTCCACTACCCTGAGTGTAGTACCACACATGTCAATCTGGGGTTACAGCTAGCCATATGCAGTACCTTACATTTGTCAATGTTAAACTTCAACTGCCATTTCTCAGCCCATCTGCCTAATTTCTTGACAGTAATCAAGGTAAGCTGCTTCAACAAGATTCGAAGAATCTTGTTAGCATTAGCATTAGCAGAGGCATATGATGCAAGAAAGCAAGCTTATTCAGCATCAGCCAAAAAAAAAAAACCCACTCCCATTTCACCCCTCCGTTCGTTCGAAATACCTGTCCAGTGAGCTTTAAATTTGTTTAGGCTATCAACTTCAACAACCAGTGATGGAAGTCGGTTCCACCAACCAACCACCCGCTGGCCAAAGGCAAATTTCCGCACATCTATCCGACATCCGTCCTTCCTCAATTTGAATTTATGCCCTCTGAGGTGATTATTCTGAGAAAGATGAAGAATCCCATTGGCATTGAGCATGCTCAAACCATTCAAAGCCTTATACACCTCTATCAGATCACCTCGCCGGTGCCTAGTCTCCAGACTCTGTAATTTGCAAAACTTAAGCCTTTCTTCGTAAGAGCAACCCTTTGTTCCATTTACTAATCTTGTTGCCCTTCTCTGTACCCGTTCCAGCAGCTCTACATCCTTCTTGAAATGAGGCCTCCAGACCTGTATACAGTACTCAAGATGTGGCCTTACCATTGCCTTATACAAGGGAATAATCACCTCCTTATCCCTGCTAGAAAAATTCCTGTATATCATTGACAAGACACCATGAGCTACTCTTGCAGCTCGTCTGCACTGCTCAGAGAACTTCATATCTGCCTGCACAATTACCCCCAGGTCCTTTTCATTCTCCATCACTGTCAGTGTAGTACCGCAGAGTTGATACGTTGCTCTGGGGTTACTGTTTCCCATGTGCAGCACTTTACATTTGTCGATGTTAAACCTCATTTGCCACCTCTCAGCCCATCTGTTCAACCTGTCCAGATCCTGTTGCAGCAGCATAGCGTCAGTATTGTCCTTAACGACCCTGCCAACCTTTGTATCATCTGCAAACTTGGACATTAAACTTGATATCCCATCATCAATATCATTCATAAACACCGAAAACAACAACGGACCCAACACTGAACCTTGAGGAACTCCACTAATAACATTAGTCCACGTTGAGCAGTGTCCATTGATTACCACTCTCTGTCTTCTGCCACTCAACCATCCCCTTATCCATAGCAGCAATTTGCCTCCAATGCCACACTGCTCCAATTTGTGCAGCAGTCTTCCATGTGCAACAGTATCAAAAGCCTTTCTAAGATCCAAATATATAATATCAAAGTTATTCCCTGCATCCAGTTCTTTTGTGACTACATCATAGTATCCAATCAAATTGGTCAGGCAAGACCTGCCCTTAACAAAACCATGCTGCGTCTGAGCTATAACTGAATTCTTGTCTAGATGATCCTGCAGTGCTTCTTTAACCAGTGCCTCCATTAATTTACCTGGAACAGAAGTTAAACTAACAGGTCTATAATTACTTGTGTCAGCCTTTGAACCTCCTTTGTGAATTGGGGTCACATTTGCACATCTCCAGTCCATAGGTACCTCCCCTGAGTCCAAGGAAGCTCTCATAATTATGGCTAAGGGTTTGCTTACTTCCTTTGCTGCCTCCTTTAATATAACTGGATAGATCCCATCCACCCCAGGTGCCTTTTTTATGTTTATCCTCAACAATCTCTCCTCCACTTTCCTCTCAGTTATTACAAAATCATCCAGCTCACTGCCAATGTTTACTTTACCTACATCATTCTCCTTCCTGAATGTTGTTGAAGCAGCTTACCTTGATTACTGTCATTAACCAAACTACTATCCTTTGTATCATCAGCAAACTTGGACATTACGCCTGATATCATTAATAAACATAGAAACAACAATGGGCCCAACACTGAAACCTGGGGGTTTCCATTAATAATATTAGTCCATGAAAAGCAGTGTCCATTAATAACACTCTCTGTCTTCTCCCATTCAACCATCCCTTTATCCATAGCTGTAATGCCACACTGCTACAATTTGTACAGCAATCTTTTATGTGCAACAGTATCAAAAGCTTTCCTGAAATTCAAGTATATGATATATCAAAATTATTTTTTGCATTCGGTCCCTTAGTTACTGCATCATTAATATCCAATCAGACTGGTCAGACAAGATCACCCCTAAACAAATCCATGCTGTGACTACAGTATAATTTCATTCTCTAGATGGTCCTACATACCAGTGACTCCATTATTTTATTAAAATAATAAAATAAACAGGTTACAAAATAAAATAAATTTATTTATTATATCAAAAAAATCATTGATTTTAGTTTTAAGATTTTATATCATTTAACAATGATTCTTCAAAATTTGCCAGTAAATTCTTTTATTTTTTGAAATGTTTTTTGAAAGATAAAGCCTCTCTTTTTAACTGCACTATTTATTTTCAGGTATTTCTTCTTTAATGTCTCTGGTAAATGAACTTTGTTTGCAGCAATGAAAGATTTCACTCACAGATTCATCCCAATCAATAGTTTACACTGTTTATTTCACATATTGGCAGATCCATTTCTAAGTTTAAAACTTGCTCTATTGAGCAGCCAAGCAGTTCCTGGCAAGAGTTCAACAAAGTCATCTGGCATTTTCTCATTTGGCACACTGTGTAAAAATGAAAATCCACACCTTTGGAAACATTTTTGAAGTGTCAGTTTTTGACACGGACTTCGACCAAGAACTTATCCAAAAAACTGCATCCAATAAATTTATGAATTTTAACAATTCTGGCTTAGTAATTTCATTGTTGATGTCCATTTGGCTTAAAATATACGAGAATTGTTTCCTTCTAAAATTTAATTTCATTGCTTTTATTATCCCTTGATCCAAAGTCTGAGTCATACTTGAATAATTAGATGTAAAATAGATCATTTTTGCATACTCTAATGATACTTAATTTTTTTTATTTTTTTTGATGTACTAGAGCAGGGATGGCCAATGAGTCGATCGCAGATTTAATTTTGGTCGATCACGACAAATTTTAAATATACAGTCATCCCTCAATTTGTATACCGTGTGCAATGAAATTTTTGCGATGGTAGATCGTGGCACATTTTGAAGGAAAAAAGTAGATTGCATTACAAATTAAGTTGGCCACTCCTGTACAAGAGCATTATCTACAGAGAGTAAAACATTTCTACCTTCTCTCTCTCTTTCTCTCTCTATTTTATCATTAAATTGCTTAATATAATTTTCAGATATCCTAGTTGCCATCCATGCCTTACTGTTACATTCATAAAATACCAGCAATTTTTTGCACACATTTTTAAAACACCCGAGTTTGCCATATTTTCTAATAACTAATAAAATTTTGTTTTCAACAACACAAAACAACAGAAAGTGATTCTTTCTTTACTTTGTTTTTATACTTCTTGATTTCTCACTCAAAAAGATTTTTAGGTACAGATTTAAAACAGAGAATTGGTTCATTTAAATTATAAATACCTTCAGACTGATATCCAGCACAGATGCTTGCCAGCAGTTGCCAAACTGACCTGAACACTTTTACCACTGTCAGAACCAAAAACAATATTATGCTGTTTTAAAAATGACTGAAATCATCCACTAGAAACTTAAAGCCCTTTCTTGGATTAATGGCTCAGTTATGAATATGTATTTTACACAACAATCATATAATTTTTAACATAATTCATTGATTGTTGATTTTTTTAATATCAGGAAGACTCTTATAATCTTCAAGCAAAATATCCTTCAAAGGTCTTTTTTTTTTTTTTTTTTTAATTTGGCTACCACCAACTTTTAGCACAATATTTTTAGTACTCATACCTTTACATTTTAATTCAATTGCCTGCTTTTTCTTTTAAAGTTAAAACTTTATACTCTTAAGATTTTTTTAACACAGCACAGTACTAAACTTCAAAGTGGTATGTGTTGTTGTAGTCATTATACTTTGCTCCTTCATGAAACATTAAACCATGTAACATTGCTCTAATTGATGTCACATGCCACATTCCTTATTGACAGGTACTGTAAGAGCATATTAATTGGTTTTTATGTAAACAATGCCTCAATTAGAAGTGCTGCATGATCACTATAAGTAACTTAGTTTCAAAGTTTAATGCACACAGCATTATAAGTATAAATGGGCCTGTTGTACTGGGATCCATGGTACAATGAAATAAGATAAGTGTAAATCCAGTAAATATCTTTAATTATGAATCCTTTGGAGCTTTCGAGCCAATCGTGTCTCTTCTTCAACAGAGTTTGAACTTAACAGATACAGTTATGCGTGCAGTGAGGCGAGTGAAGGCACATTATTCAGTCATTAAACTGGCATTCATTGTTGCTGCGGGAACATTCGCAGTTCTTCTCCAGCGCTTGTCAAGGTATAAAACAGTTGTTTCCAAGATGGGGTGCAGTCTCATGCCCTTGCAGCGGTTCATGGCTCTCGAATTGCTCAATATACTGAGTGACTCCAACCATAGGCAGTGGCAGAAGTGCCTGGAGTGGTCTATTATTTTGTAGTCTTGTTTGGGATTGAGGTCGTGGTTGGTAGCCCAGAAGTGCTTGCCTCACTGCACGCATAACTGTATCCGTTAAGTTCAAACTCTGTTGAAGAAGAGACACGATTGTCTTGAAAGCTCCAAAGTACTCATAATAAAAGATATTTACTGGATTTACACTTATCTTATTTCACTGCACAGAGCATTCTCATTTTGTATTTTTATGTTATGGTATCAATATTTGTTGGTGATAGAAAAGAGAAAACTGTTACATACTGTATTTAGTCAACCAGTATGTAAACAGATTTTAAAAAAATTTAAAGCTTTCAAAAATAGTATAGAATTAAATTTTCTACAAAACAAAAATGTTTCCTTAATATAGGTGAGATTAGTTTTCGGGGACTAAATGCACTCATGTTTACTTTAGACAGGTACATGTTTAATAGAGGATGTCCATAAGAGGGATTTAATAAAGAACCAATAAAAATCCACTTCTTAACTGAAGGTAGTGCTTAACAGAAGGCCATTAAATCAGGTTTCACTGTAATTATTTTTCAATTTGTTAAACTGTACTGTACAATGTAATTAATTTTTTTCCCAATAAAATGTTTTTTAAAAGTCAAGCTACATATCAGATAATCACAGCTCAGTAGTCATTTGGAATCAGACCTGTATTGATGTAACTTTTTTTCCCCCTTTATATATTTCAATACCAGTCTTTTGTGACTTACAACACTGTTTCTGAAATACTTCCACTTTCTTTCACTTATATTATACAGCTATCATTTTTCTTCATTTTTGCATTTGCCTTTTTAATGTGTCTTATTAAACATGTTAAAGAATATATAATAAAAATTTCATAATACAAGTGCAGATTTTCCCACTCAATTGTATTTGGTTACAGTGTCATATCTCACACCGTACAAGCAGAGGCGTAGCTAGATTTTTAGCGCCCTTGGCAAATTCGTGGCTACGTGCCTTTTTCGATAATTGGTAAAATCACAATAAAAAATAATAAGTATAAATATTTCTTGGCTAAATGCCTAAGAGTATGAAGAAGTTTCCTTATAAATGGGTACTGCATGTACAGCATTTCAACTACCAAGGTAGTTTTTAATGCATCGTTTAATTATATCTGATATTTTGAATACCTTCACAACTAGTTGCCATGGTATTGCACTGCTTTGAATAAGTAAGGCTTCACCAATGGAGAAGACTAATGTTACTTATTCTTGGTGGATACCACCACCCAGATGGCACCGTTTCGAAGTTATTGGCTTCTCATCGTGGGTGGGCAGGTACCCTGTTGTTGCAATACCTTGGTAGTAAAAATGGTGTCTACATAAATGGCACAGTGGTACCATCACCGTCCTCCCCACACCAGGTGGAAAAGGCCCAGGTTTGAACCCCATCGATGACACGAGGAACTTTGGTTTTTTTAACTCATGGCCGAGTTAGTCGGTCTCAGGCGTAGATGGCAAGGTTTCCCCCTCAGAATCTGTGGTTTTTTTGTCCAGCAAAACAGACAAATCGATCGTAGAACACATACAATTAACAGACATGATACACACAGCACGGCATATGAATTTAAATATTTGGATGGCCTAATATAATATTTTTTTTTTTTTTTTTGGTAGTATTAATGGTGTATGTGCAGTACCCATGCATAAACAAACTTCTTCATATTCTTAGGTATTTAGCCAAGAAATATTTTTATATTAAACTACGTACACCATGAAGCATCTCTCATATTCTAGAGTTATACTTCATAACTGGGTTGTCACTATTGCAACAGGGTACCTGCCTACCCACCGATGAGAAGCCAGCAAGTTCCGAAACGGTGCCATATGCAAGGGGCTTGATGCTGCCTGAGTTACCACGAATAGGTAACAATAGTCTTTCCTAACGGGGAAACGTTGCTTATTATGAGTGAGGAGTAACTGGCCATTTTCTCTTTTGACGGGGTGCCTCCATAGCCAGGTGGGCAGGAGCAGCAGTGTGCAGCACACACTTCTTGATTAGACCAGGGTTCAAGCCTGTGACCACCAAATACGGGGAATGTGGAAAGGTCAGAGAATGACCACTGCATATCCCCGGAGCAATATGGCCTTAGTTGCTAATGCTCCTAAAAACCAAATAACAAACAACAACAACTCTTTTGACGGCATTTATTTTTTCCTCTCCTACTGTCACTTTTCTACACCTTTTTTGCTTTCTTAAGTCTAATAAGGACAGTATGGGGATAACACAGTACCTTATCCCATACCATTTTTCAAATGGTACCCTCTGGGTGGTGGTATCTGCCAAGAATAAGTAACACTAGTCTTCTCCATTGATGAAACGTTACTTATTCAAGGTAGTACAATACCATGGCAAGTTGTCGTGAAGACTTGCCATGGTATTTCACAATATGAAATATAATTAAACAATGGATTCAAACTACCTTAGTAGTTGAAATGATGTATGTGCAGTACCCATTTATAAACAAACTTCTTTAATAATAAGTACAGTCGGACCTCTGTTTAATGAACTTCTTTTCAGCAATTTTTTCTATTTAACGAATTTTTTTGAATTCCCATTGGTAATTACATTAAAAAATAGTTTCCGTGGAACGAAGCAAATTTTTCATATAACGAATGGATTACAAGAGATTTAAGTGGATACGCATTGTTCACACCTATGGCCTGCAAGCAATTTAGGCAACAGTAATAGTAGTAGTGGCATGTGATTGCAAGAAAGCAAGTGCATAAGGTTATGCAGCATCAGACAAAAAAAAATTACAAAACAAGAACATCTATTCTACATCTGTCTTTCCTCAATTTGAATTTATGCCCCCTTAGGTTCATAATCTGAACAAATGGAAGAATTCCATCAGAAATCAACACGTTCAACCCACTGAAGGCCTTATACACCTCAATCAGATCACCTCGCAGGTGCCTAGTCTCCAGCCGTTGCAATTTGCACAACTTAAGCCTCTTGGTAAGAGGATCCCTTCATTCCCCTCACCAATCTTGTTGCCCTTCTCTGTACAAGTTCAAGCAAATCTACATCCTTCCTAAAATGAGGCCCCCAGACCTATACACAGTACTCAAGGCGTGGCCTAACCATTGCCTTATACAGAGGGACAATCACCTCCTTTTCCCTACTTGTAAAATTCCTGTATATCACTGACAAAACCCCGTGACCTGCCCTGGCAGCCTGTCTACATTCCTCAGAAAACTTCATATCTGACTGCACAATTACTCCCAGGTCTTTTTCATTTTCTACCATCTTAAGTGCAGTACCACACAGCTGGTACGTTTCTCTCGGGTTACTTCTACCCATATGCAGTACTTCACATTTGGCAATTTTAAACTAGTGTTTAAAATCAAGTGCTAAGCATCAAATATCTTGATGCTTAGCAACACCAGTGGTGTTGCTAAGCATGAATTACAAGCTAAAGAGATTACCGTCTGCAACTTAGTGGTAGCCGTAAAACTGATCCAACTACCTGTCCTACATACTGAGAAGTCGAGATGGGCAACTTTGGTCCTTGAGGTTGTCACAGACATTCTCTCAGATATGCCAGACAAGCTGCACTTGCTACCTGGGAGTCTAAAACGCTGATGGAACTGATATTCGGGTGACACTCAAGTGGACCCAATTTCGGCATAGTCCGGACGGTCTGTGACAGCCAAATCCTCTGCTTGCACCTTCACAATGGTGGGACTGTTAGTAATCCTGGGTATAACCTCCATGCTCAAGTACATGGTGGGTGACCACCCAGGTGTGAACCAATGTAAGCAGGGGTCGAGATGTGGCGCCCACACCACACAGAGGAATGCCGCCCCTCTATGTTACCAGGCAGTACTAGGTGGTAGCAGCCTCCGTAGCTGAGTGGTCAGGGGCTGGAGTGGAGTAGCACACGCTCTTTGAGTGGACCGGGGTTCAAGCCCCTGACTGCTAAATACGGTCGATCTGCCAACCCGCACTGGACCAGCGTGGCAGATTATGGTCTATTTCCCTCAGCATGAATTGTTGAGGAGGCTTCCATCCTGCAGTGGGTTGATAATGGCTGCAGTTAACTTTTAACTAGGTGGTAGATGACTCTCATCAACCGGTGCAATACCACCACTATGCTTATTGGAGGCTTGAAGTGGTGGAACCCATGTTTAGTCTCTAGAGCTAAGTTCCGGTCAACCCTTCCCTATCTCTTCCATCATGCAGTATGATTGATGAATTTTGAGATTATGATGAACATCGTGGCGAGATCCAATATTCCTTACATTTCGAGGGTGCAGCTCTAAAACGGTGTTTGCAGGCCGGCTGCTAGTTAGTACACTGGACCGAACCTATTGGTAACTCTCTAGGAGGCTTCCGAATCAGCTAGTGTATAATCTTGCTACCTCTACTCTGCCAGGTAGTGACTGGAGGGAGTCCGAGTAGTGTGATTGTGGGGAGCACTGTTGAGGCCACGTTATGTCAAGGATCTGGGTATATTCTTACCATGTGTACGCCATATCCAAAAATTTCAATTTTTGAAGTCCCACCCACTTTTTCTTACTATTGAATACACCATGAATTGTCAAACTAATAGAACAAGCTTATCTGCGAAAAGATCTAAACCTCCCAAGCACTTCCTAATTCATTTCGCAAATATACGTGGTCTCAATTCCAATCTCAACGATGTCCATTTCCACTTGCAGTCTGGCAAACCCCATGTACATTTTCTGAGAGAATCTCAGTTATCGGTTGATTCAACTACTGCTCATCTCAGATGCCCAAATTATTCGCTGTATGATTCCTTTCGCCTCAGAGGTGGTACTTGAGCATATGTCAGTTCTGATATTCCCTGTCAGAGACTTGGCAATTTGGAATCTCCTCTCTTTGATCTTCTCTGGCTTAAAATCTCTCTACCTCATTGTGTCAAATTCATCTGTTGTCTCTACCGTTCTCCCAACTCCACTAATCACTTGGAGCTCTTTGACTTCCTCTCTTTGCAACTTAACTTTCTCCAGTCCAACTTTCCTAACAGAGAGACAATTTTCCTTGGTGATTTTAATGTTCAGAACTCCAGCTGGCTTCTGTTTTCTAGTCACACTGACCCAGCTGGTCGAGATGCTGAGGCTTTTGCAATTACTAATGACCTTGCACAGATTGTTCATTTACCTACAAGAATACTGGACAATCCTAATCATACAGCCAACACGCTTGATCTTTTTCTCAAAAACAACCCTTCCAAGTACACGGTCGAAGTGAGAGGTCCTTTAGGCACTTCAGATCACAACTTGGTGATTGCCTCTTCTCCAATGGAGTCTTTATCTCATGACGATTCCCAACCTCGTCTTGTTTGGCATTACAAGAATGCAAAATGGGATGACCTGCGAGATATCTTTTCTTCTTTTCCTGGGTTGGATTACTGTTTCAAAACTTCTGATGTCAACGTTTGCTCAGATCGTGTCAGTGAAATTATTCTTGCACGAATGGAATCCCCTGAATCCCACACTCCACTTTAAAATCTCGTCCTTTATCTAAACCTTGGTTTTCCAATAAATGTGCTAAGGCTGTTCAAGAAAAGAATGTTGCATATCGTAATTGGCTTGTTTCTAATTCTTCAGTTTTATTTTCTGCCTACACCAAAGCCGCAACAATTGTAAAGCAGTTATTAATCAGTCCAAACTAGGGTTTGAACAGGCTAAGAGTAGAAAACTTGCTTCTTGCCCTAATGGTAGCCGAGCATTCTGATCCCTTGCCAAAGCTATTGGTTGCAACTTTTGCCCCTCTCTGCTCCCACCTCTGTCCAAACCAGATGGTTCTGTTGTCACTTCAACCAGGGATAAAGCTGACATGCTAGCATCCCATTTTTCTTCCAACTCATATATTAATGAGCTTGGTAAAACACCTCCCACCATTCCCAACACGCTCCATTCAATGCCTCCTGTGGTCTTCCGTCAAAAGGATATCAGAAGGATTTTGATAAATCTTGATGCTAAGAAAGCTCCAGGTCCCGATGGTATTTCTCCACTTGTTCTCAAAACCTGTGCTCCTGAGCATACTCCTATTCTTTGCCGCCTTTTTTCACTTTCTTATTCCAAAGGTGTTTTTCCTTCTGCTTGGAAATTTGCTCATATCCAGCCAGTTCCTAAAAAGGGTGACAAATCCCTCCCATCCAATTATCGTCCAATTGCAATTACTTCTACTCTTTCTAAAGTAATGGAGAAATCAATTAACCGCCAACTCTTAAACTATCTAGAAACCTTCCGTCTGATCAACGATCGCCAGTATGGATTCCGTCAGTGTCGATCCACTGGTGATGTTCTGGCTTATGTTACCCATTTATGGACTAACTCAATGGAAAGGTTTGGTGAAACACAAATAGTTGCTCTTGACATCTCAAAGGCTTTCGATCGTGTTTGGCATAAAGGTCATTTAGACAAGCTTCCATCTTATGGTTTGCCAACCGTTTTTAGTATTTGGTTATCCAGTTTTCTCTCTGATCGCTCACTCAGGGTGATGGTACATGGCTTTCTGTCTTCTAACTTTTCCACTAATGCCGGTGTCCCTCAAGGTTCAGTTCTTTCCCCCACTCTTTTCCAATTATATATTAATGACCTTCTTCCATTGACTGGAAATCTTATCCATAGTTTTGCCGATGATAGCACATTGCATTCCACTTTCCATTTTGAGAAACCTCGCCCTGTTCAATCAGCTTTAACTTCTCAAATATCTGCTACCAATTCCCTAAATGCCGATCTTCAGATAATTGTCCAGTGGAGCAAAGACAACTTAGTTGATTTCAACCCTTCTAAAATTCAGTCTTGTCTTATATCTCGCAAAAAGGATTCTTCAGCTCCTATGCTTATCTTTAGTGACACTCCAATTTCTAGGCAAAATGATATATCTCTTTTGGGGATTAACCTAACTTCTCATCTCTCTTAGCACAAGCACATTACAAATATTGCTTCCTCTGCATCTAAAAAACTTGGTTTTCTCTTTCGCTCTCGCCATTACTTTTCTTCCAAACAGCTGCTCACTCTGTATAAATCGCAAATCCGCCGTGCCATGGAATATTGTTCCTACATCTGGGGTGGTGCCCCCAAAACCTCTCTCAGGCTTCTTGATTCCATTCAGAAGAGGGCAGTTAGGGTAATTAATGATTCATCTCTAACAGAGTCTCTCCACTCACTGTCTCATAGATGTACTGTTTCTGCTGCATGCCTCTTCTACAGATATTTCCACAGGCACTGTTCTTCTGAATTGGCTTCTATAATTCCCGCTCTCTCTTTCAAAACAGTCCGAACATGTGCCGCCTCCAGGCAACATCCATTTACTGCTCAACTTCAAACTCACAGAACCAACTTTTCATCTTCCTCGTTTATTCATTCAACTGCCGTTTTCTGGAACAACCTTCCTTCATACGTATTTCCTGAAAATTACAGTCTACAGAAGTTCAAGTCCAATGTCAACGAATATCTTCTTTCGTCTTCTCAACCTCCAACCCAAGCACGGTACTAAGTACTATAGGTTCTAATACCTCTCGTGTTTGGGGTTTACATAAAAAAAAAAAAAAAAACTACTTTCTAATCCACAGTCAGTGCAAGCATCCTATTAGAGATTTAGGAAAGAGTGATTTGCCTTTACCGTGACAAGTGGTCATTTGTTGTTTCACGGTAGTGAATCATCTGCACTTTGCCGTAAGTTTCTATTTCTGTTTACATGATCACAGTAGTTGAATATCTAAGTGACTCCGACATTTTAGACAGGGTCAAGAAAAAAAAATTGAAATTTAAGAACTAACAACAATATTGATGACAAGAGGAAGAAAATGAGGGCATCAAAGATATTAAAACTTTTAAACATGAAATGTTGGCAGCTATTGAAACTTTGTTAAGGCCTTCAGTGTGAAGAAAATGTTATTATTAGCCATATGGTCAAGGAAGCCTGAGGCTTGTGCTGCACAACCCAAAAAAAAAAAAAAATCCAAGTTACCCTAAGAGAGAGAGAGAGAGAACAAGAGTCATAAGTAGAAGGGAATCACCAAGAAAGAGAAGATTGATGATATTCAGCTCAGAACCCTGGGTATGCCACGCCCAAACTCATCAGATGTGAGCCCGTTTCTGAACATATAAGTATTTGAGTGTTAAAACAAATAAGAACTGTTTATATAGCAAGCACAAAAACACTATACACATTATTTATAACTTCTAACTTATTCAGCAGAAAGCACACAATGCGTGCATTGCCAACTGTTATGCATTCGAGCACGCGCTGATTCGGTCGCTTGATTGGTCCCTTCAAAGTTACGTTCTGGACTGCCAATAGATCTATGCTGCTATGCAGTAGTACTCAGTTTTAAGGAAACACACAGGCTTGAATAGCCCTCTGAAAATAAAGCATTTGGCAGGAATTAATTTTCACCCTGCCCTCTGCTCTTATCTTGATGCGACGTCATTTAGCGGTGCCAATTTATCAGCCAGCCACGGGTATCGAAATAGTTTGGTACAGAACTGATGTAGCCTGTCAGTGGCGCCTTTCTGATACCAGCGTCCTTGACACCTGCCCCAATGGTAAGGCATTACTATGCTACTGCGTACAAGTCAGAAATTTGATATGCTATAACCAGGAAACTGGCCAAGTGCAAATAGCACTTCAGAGGATTAGTCTGGCAACACACAGTCCACTAGTCAATTCAAAATTAATTGCTTTGGTGCTACTTGTCTGGAACTGTTCAATTCAATACTACTCTTAAAAATGTTTAATTTTGGGATGTTGCACATGTAACATTTTCCCAATTTAATATCTAAATATACATACATATATAAAATAACATTTAATATAAATACATGAATATTTCGAGGGTTTAGTGTCAACGTTAACTACAAAATCATTTTGTAGCTAACGTTTTTGTAATTAACCAAGAAAAAGTCATTTAACAGGAAATGTATTTACAGCCCAAGCTAACTTGTAAAGTACTAGAGACAGACAGTCATGATATGCATTGTTATTTGTTGAAAGTAAAACAAAAGCTATCTAAAGAAAAATGCAATTTTGTAGTTAATGTCATTTGACACTAAACCCTTGATTTGAGAAATCACAATTATTTAACCAGCAGAAAGAAGAAAGAAGGTTATTATTTAAATTAATGCAAGCTGAGATCAGAGAATACTTTCATAATCCATCTTTTTCCTGTGTGCAGATCTAACTCAGAAAAATTGAGAATTAAAAATATGCAGGTATACCTTCACTCTACCGCCTGAATCTGGTCCAAATTCTGCCATTTTGGATTTCAGCACTGCCATAATGAGATATATAAATTTGCCTCCAAAAGAAAATTTAGTCTTCTTTGTGAATTCATGATTAACCTGCAATAACAGATTTTATTAGCATTTAAATTAGATATATTATATTTTATTTATAAACTGTTTCCTAATTTTTAGTAAGTCTAGGTTTAGACAATAAATATGCAAATTCCAGGAGAGCAAAACTACTTGCATTACCTCTTCAGAAAGGTACAAATAAAATTTAAGCATGTGTGAAAATGGAATGAAGAAATTAGACTGCACCACAACAAAATTCAAGAAGGTATACAGTAAGGATACTCAAACACTGCAAATTATCTCATCTTGCATTATGAATCTACAGATAAAAGACCCACTAGAGGGCAGTGATCATAGTCACTGATGTGCAATTTACTTAAAGGTGTAACTACTGTCAAAGGAAAGATTTTGCTTTCTTAAAGGTGACTAAGGTAATCTCAGACAGTTTTTAAATTCTATAGAGTGGGATCATCTGATGATGTTACCAACAACAAATTCTAAGTGGAAAGCATTCAAGGATGTAATTATAGAAGCTACTAGTCTTTTTATAAGAATTAGGGGATACTGTTCAAGGCTTAGACCCAAATGGATGTCAGGTGTACTCATGAAACTCCTGACAGAGAAAAAGAATGTATGGGAAGTATATAAATGATGTGTGATACAGAAGCCCACACTACATATAAACTAGTCTGCAATCATATCATAAAGGAAGTTAGGCAAGCTAAGGCAGATTATGAGAATTCTTTGGCAATTCCTCATAGTGTTTACACTATGAGGAATTGCCAAAGAATTCTCATAATCTGCCTTAGCTTGCCTAACTTCCTTTATGATATGATTGCAGACTAGTGTTTACACTATGAGGAATTTGGTGAACATATTGGTCTGCTTGATATTAGTGATTTAACTGTTAATGATCTGCTTAAGTTGCTGAAAAACTGAATAGGTATTCTGCAACTACATTCACATATGAGAAATTCTTTAGGGAAGGGGATTCCAGACATTTATCAAACTCTAACAAGAGGCTAAATGATTTTGTGAAAATGGAAGAGAAATTGTTGAAGCGAAACATGAAAAGGGCACCTTGGGTGAATGGGATCTATCCAATTATATTAAAATAGTTGGCAAAGGAGATAAGCAAGCTCTTAGCCATAATTAGGAGAGCAACTCTAGATTTAGGGGAGGTCACCTGTGGCCTGGAGATGTTAAAATATATCCCCAATTCACAAAGAGAAACAGGAGTAATTACAGACCTGTTAGTTTAATTTATCTTCAGGGGGAAATAATGGAATCACTGGTTAAAAAAGTAAGTTAGGACCACATAGATAGGAATGCAATTATACTGCAGAAGCAACATCGATTTGTTAAGGTGTGATCTTGTTTGACTAATCTAACTGGATGCTATGATGCAATAACAAAGGAATTCGATGCAATGATTTTAATATCATTAACTTGGATTTTAGGAAAGATTTTGATACTGTTGCACATAAAAGAATAAATTAGAGCAGTATGGCTTTATGCCACACTGCTTTATATGGATAAAGGAATGGTTGAGTGGAAGAAGAGAGTGGCTATCAATGGACACTACTCTTCTTGGGCTAATGTTATTTAGTGAAGGTCCCCAGTTCAGTGCTGGGTTCGTTGTTTTCTATACTAAGTAATGATATTGATGAAGGTATATCCAACAATGTCTAAGTTTGCTGATGATGGTTAACAAGTTGGTTAATAACAGTAATCAAGGTATGCTACTGCAAAAAGATCTAGAAAATTTAGGCAAATTGAATGAGAAATGGCAATTGAAGTTTAACAATGACAAATGCAAGGTATTACATATGGGTAACAGTAATCTCAGATTAACATAGCAAATGTGTAATACTACATACAGGGTGGTGTAATACCACACATTTGCCTCAGATATGAAGTTCTCTGAGGTGTGCATACAGACTACTGGGTGAGGGCCTCCGTAGCCAGGTGGGCAGGAGCAGTAGTGCATAGCACATGCTTCTTGATTAGATCGGGGTTCGAGCCTGTGACCACCAAATATGGACGATGCGGAAAGGTTAGGGAATGACCACCGCATATCCCTGGAGCAATATGGCCTTAGCTGCTAATGCTCCTAAAATCCAAATAACATAACAACTGGGTGAGCTTGTGGGGTTTTGTCAATGATATACAGGAATTATTTTGCCAGCAAAGATAGGAGGTGATTATCCCACTGTATAAGGCAATGGTTAGGCCACATCTTGGATGCTGCATACAGGTCTAGAGGTCTCATTTTAGGAATGATGTGGATCTGCTGGAACAGGTGTCAAGAAGGGCAATAAGACTGGTGAGAGGAACAAAAGGGTGCTCTTACCAAGAAAAGCTTTAGTTCTGCAAATTACATCTGGAGACTAGGCATCTGTGAAGTGATCCGATTGAGATGTTTAGGACCTTAAATGGATTGAGTAAGCTTAATGCTGATAGCATTATTCCTCTTACTCAAACTATACACAATGAGGGGTCATATATTCAAATTGAGGGAGGAGGATGGTTGCAGGCCAGATGTGCAGGTTTTTGTCTTCAGTCAGCAGGTAATTTATTGTTGGAACAAACTTCCAAGTGTAGTTTGAATAATTCAAGGAAGAACTAGACAAACTATTGGATGGAATGGACAGGTGATGTGGGAAGTTTTTGTTTTTTTTTTGACTGGTGCTTTATACGCTAGCATCGTTTTTGCATCATTTCTTGCATCATTTTACACTACTAATACTAATCTAACACAGAGAGTGGAAAGACTTTGCAAGAGATGGGCCATTAATTAATTTGACTGTTGTCTTTTGAAGGGAGTTATGAAGCTTGAGAGAGATTTTGGGGACGCCACCCAAGATGTGGAAACAATATTCCGTGGTAAGGCAGATTTGAGATTTGTCCAGACAGTAGTTGTTTAAAAGAAGAGGAATGCCAAGAATGAAAGAGAACACCCAGTGATTTCTATGCAGAGGAAGCAATATTTGTAATGTGCTTATGCCAACAGAGCTTTAATGAAGTCAGGGAAATCTCTACTACAAATATGTGATCTTGTCTAGAAATCTGTGTTATAAAAGATGAACATAGTAGCAGTTAAATCTATTTTGAGCTTATGTTATTAGCATTAGTAGAGGCATTTGATGCAAGAAAGCAAGCTTATGCAGCATCAGCCAAAAAATAAAAAATAAATAAATAAAAAATAACCACTTCCACTTCACCCCTCTGTTCGTTCGAAATACCTGTCCAGCTGAGCCTTAAACTTATTTAGGCTATCAACTTCCACGACAAGGGATGGAAGTCTATTCCAGCAACCAACCGCCTGCTGGCTAAAGGCAAATTTCCTCACGTCTATCCTCCATCTGTCTTTCCTCAATTTGAATTTATGCCCTCTCAGGTGATTATTCTGAGAAAGAGGAAGAATCCCATCAGCATTGAGCATGCTCAAACCATTCAAGGCTTTATACACCTCTATCAGATCACCTCGCCGGTGCCTAGTCTCCAGACACTGTAATTTGCAAAACTTAAGCCTTTCTTCGTAAAAGCACCCCTTTGTTCCATTCACTAATCTTGTTGCCCTTCTCTGTACTCGTTCCAGCATCTCTACATCCTTCTTGAAATGAGGCCTCCAGACCTGTATACAGTACTCTAGGTGCGGTCTGACCATTGCCTTATACAAGGGAATAATCACCTCCTTATCCCTACTAGAAAAATTCCTGTATATCATCGACAATACACCATGAGCTACTCTTGCAGCCCGTCTGCACTGCTCAGAAAACTTCATATCTGCCTGTACAACCACTCCCAGGTCCCTTTCATTCCTACCACTGTCAGTGTAGTACCACAGAGTTGATACGTTGCTCCGGGGTTGCTGTTTCCCATATGTAGTACTTTACATTTGTCAATGTTAAACTTCATTTGCCACCTCTCAGCCCATCTGCTCAACCTTTCCAGATCTTGTTGCAGGATATGGAAAGGTTGAGTAGCATAGTGTCAGTAGTGTCCTTGACAACCCTGCCAACCTTCGTATCGTCTGCAAACTTGGACATTAAGCTTGATATAACATCATCAATATCATTTATAAATACAGAAAACAATAATGGACCCAATACTGAACCCTGAGGGCTCCACTAATAACATTAGTCCACGATGAGCAGTGTCCATTGATAACATTATGTTGTTATGTTATTTGGTTTTTAGGAGCATTAGCAACTAAGGCCATATTGCTCCGGGATATGCGGTGGTCATTCCTTGACCTTTCCGCATCCTCCATATTTGGTGGTGACGGGCTCGAACCCCGGTCTAATCAAGAAGCGTGTGCTATGCACTGCTGCTCCTTCCCACCTGGCTACGGAGGCACCTCTATTTTGAGCAATATACGACAGGACTGGGTTTTAGAAGGATTAAAATTAACCAAATTATCTTTGTCCCATTAGAGAATTACCTGAAGACCAACATTTAAGGAATTGTTGGTGGATATTTGAGTTGAGGCTGTTTTGGTAGAGCAAAGTTTCTCAAACTGGAGGGTAGAATGTGCTTTCATCAGCAAAACTACTGATAGGGTTTCCAGTCAGAGGAAGAAAATTATTAATATAAAAGAGGAAAAGAGTGGGGTAAAAGACTGAAACCTTAGGGAACATTTAGTGGAGAAGACAGAAAACCTAGAGCCATTAACAGCAGAGAGCAGTCAGAGAAAACTGGATACCCTGTGGGGGGTGGAATTAAAAAAAAAAAATGATATTATATATTTTTATTTATATTTATTTGTTCCCTTATAATGTTGTTTTCCACCTTATTTTAATTTCCCCACTTACACATCTGACTTTACTTTACAGGAGAATTCCAAATTCGAGGGAACTTCTTAATTATTAATAATTCCCATCGGACAGGCTGAGTGTTCAAGAATGACAAACAACACACACATTAATATATAACATAACATTTTATTTACACTTATATACACAATATAAAAATTATCAACTCTCAAGCACATATTATTATTTCTCAAATTTGCCTATGTATTATCAGTTATATATGACAATTAAATACAGTGGTTTTACTCTAAACAAGGTTATCCACTTCAATACAACTCAATCAATATCATTACATAAACTTATTTTAGTTTCTTCTTTCTCCACACACGAACAATAATTACTTAAGAGGTATAGTTCACACTTTCTCTTATGTAAATCTTTTTCTTACCTTATAAATTGATTTAGGAATTTCACTCTTAATTTCTAATTTAATTAGTGCCCCATTTTGTCTTGGGGAATATAACTTCACAACTTTCTTTAATCAAGACAGATAGTACATTTGACATCAATTTCTGGACTAATGCTGGTCCCAAGGGTTAGCTACATTCATAAGGCTATTTCTTTCTCTGTATTTCTCTACCCTTCCCTTCCAAAATATATCATACCTATATGTTAGACAATAACTAATAACAAATATCAAATTTCTCTCCTTTTCCTTTCTACATATGTCTAGTTATACATTAATCAAAACTATCATCTGACTTATCTCTATATTTATGTATATATTTATATTTTTGTATATCCTTCCTTTAACATCTTTCTAAACATTATACTAATCTGATATTAGAGTTCCAACAGTTCTTTATTTGTGAGGGAGAATACTATATATATCTAGTCACTTACTTAATTTTACGAATCGGATTTCTCCGTTTTGGGGCCTTCAGCTCCTTGTCTGGGAATGGCATCATCATTTACCAACTGCATTCATCTCAGAACTTCAAGTTTCTCCATGGCTGCAGTCTACGTCTGGACAGGGCATCATTGTGTCTTTTAGGAAATTTATGGGCTCGTCTTCGATACTGCTACTTAATCTTCGGTTCAGCTATTCTGGCGGACTAGGAATTACAACTTTATCTTCTCAGCTCACGTATCTGCGCCTTGCCTTTATCACTGCCTTCAGATGGTCGACTAGGGTTATTTCTCTCCGTACACAACACTTATTTGCATGCTGGCCACTTTCACTACCTTCCAATTACGGATTAGGCTTATTTTCTCCTTACCAAGGCTCCTACTTTCAGCTTCACAAGGCTGCTTCTTTCAGTTTACCAAGGTTACTCCTTTCACTTATATGTACATGGCCACTTTCACTGCCTTCTGATGACGGACTAGGCTTATTTTCTCCTTACCAAGGCTCCTACTTTCAGTTTCACAAGGCTGCTTCTTTCGGTTTACCAAGGTTCCTCCTTTCACTTATTTTCGCTCTGGCCACTTTCACTTCCTTCCGATGACGGACTAGACTTATTTGCATACGGGCCACTACCCTTGCCTTCCGATGACAGACTGACTCGACTCTTCTCTTCTATTATGAAACTCCACTGACTGCACTTAACTTATCTAACCCTACACAACTTATTACTCAATTTTCCCACTAACACTGTCAAAAACTCACATCTGTCTTTCCTAACTCATCTCCACAAACCACTAACAAAAGCCCAACTCTGTGTTCTTTTTAACCCATTTCCACAAACACCGACAAAACAACTGTGTCACTTTCCTAACTCATCTTCACAAAACACCAACGAAATCTCAACTGTGTGTGTCTCTAACTCATCTTCACAAAAACACAAACGAAATCTCAACTGTGTGTGTCTCTCTCCCCGTTCACTCACTTTTGTCATTTCAATTACGTACCGCCTCCTTATGTCGGGCCTACCTTTTTTCTCAGATTTACCCAATCTTCTCATTTTGTCAAACTTTCATCATTTCCTATTCGTCCTTTAAAATTTCTCAAGCTGTATATTCAGAGCTCATTTTAATAAATTTCCAAATTTTTCCCAGGCAATCCGCTGCTTTGAAGTACGCCGTCACCTTCGCCATCCCTCGTTAAACGTAGCAGATTTATTTTACATGCTCTAACGACCTTGCCATCGCCGACAGTCAGACGCAAATAGATTGCTATCCGGAGCAATTTGACCCGTATTTACTAGCTGGCCGATATTTTAGGTGTCACCAGACAAAGGGATGTCCGACAATGTTCAGTCTACAGCCCTACGTTCTTCAGAGCCATAGTATTCGCACCTGCTCGCCAGTAGTGCTGTCACCATTCCCGTTGTTATTGTTTGTTCTTTGCCACGGTGGGAACTGAAATGTATCCCTAATTGCTAATAGCTTACCGCTCCCTTCTCTAATTCAACCTTGTCTAATTTTTAATTCCATGTGAGTGACCTAGAATAATATTTGTGACTGAAAATGTTTACTGTCCTATTTTGCTATTTCCTAACCTTTATTTTAAATAAAGCTCACTCATTTCTAAAATATTAACATGTAAGATTTTACATCTTACAACCCAAATGCGAAAACAGTCAACGATCCATAACATGAAAACTTGTTTAGAAGACTCTTATACCAAACATGGTCAAAAGCCTTAGTAATGTAGAGGGCAATTCCTTGAGTTTCACCAACTTTTCTATTGAATTTGTCTACAAATTCATAAAATAAGCAAATATATCACCAGTGCAGAGATATTGATGAAATCCATACTGGCAATATTTGATCAAATGGATGGTTTTTTATTTATTATTAGCCATATGGTGCAAGGTAGCCGAGGCTTATGGTACACCAACCAAAAAAAAAATTTCTGAATTACCCCGAGAGAGAAAGAGAGTCAGAAGTAGAAGGGAATCACCAAGAAAGAGAAGAATGATGATATCCAGCTCAGGACCCTGGGTGTGCCAAGCCCATACTCCCCAGATGTGAGCCCCTGGGGTTTCAAGATATTTTAGAAGTTAACAGATTTCTAATTGCGATCATTAACAGATTTCTCCATTACTTTGAAAACAACAGAAGTAAATGCAATTCAACAATATTTGGATTGCATTGCAGGGATCAATCACCCTTTTTAGGGACTGGCTGGATATGAGCAAATTTCCAAAAAGAAGGTAAACACATACACAAGTACCAAGGGAACGAGAAAAGGTAAAAAGGAAACAGAACAGGAGGCAAGCAGGTTTTGCGAACAAGTAGATAAATGCCATCACGACCTGGCATTGAGATTTTCAAAATTCTTCTAACATCCCTTTCACAGAAGACCACAGGAGTCATTCAGTTGAATGTAGTGAGAATGGTAAGTGGTTTGCCAAGATTGTGAATACAAGAGTTAGAAGAAAAGTAAGATGCTAGTTAAGTCAGCTTTATCTTTAGCTGATGAGGCAACAGAACAATTACGTTTTAACAGAGGTGGGAGTACACATGGACAGAAGTTGTGGCCAATAGCTATGGAAAGAAACTAGAATACTTGACTACCATTTGGAGAAGAAGCAAGTTTTCTGCTCTCAGCCTATTCAAAATCAAGTTTGGATTTAATTTATAACTGCTTTAGTGTAGACAGAAAATGAGGTAGGAGATTTGGATGCAAGTCAATTGCAATATGCAAAATTCTTATCTCAAACAGCCTTAGTGCATTAATCAGAAAACCAAGGTTTTTAGATAAAGAAACAAGGTTTTAAGGTAGAATGTGGAACAAAGATTCCTTCAAACATCCCTAAAAGAATAATTTCATTGACACAATCTGAGTGAACTGCAACATCACAACATTTAAAACAGTAATCCAACCAAGATTAAAAAAAAAAAAAAAAAAAGAATAGTAATCTCACAGATCATCCCATTTCACATTCTTGAAATTCCAAACAACACAAAGCTCAGAATGGTCATGAGAAAAGCTACACTGGAGCAGAGACCATCACCACCTGAGTAGCATTTATTTTTTCTTTAACAGGTGCCTACAGGACAACTCACTTCAACCGTGTACTTAACTGTGTTGTTCGTGAGAAAAAGATCAAAAGTGGCACGTATTCTGGTAGGTAAATGAACAATTTGTGAGAGGTCATTAGTAGTTGCAAAAGCTTCAGCATCTTGACCAAGTGGTTCAGTGCGACTAGAAAAGTGGAGCCAGCTGGATTTGTGAACATTAAAATCACCAAGGAACATTACCTCAGTGTTACTTCATTCCAACTCAAAGGAAGAACTAGACAAACTTCATTCCAAAGTTGGAATGAAGAAAGTCAAGTTTCAAAGAAAGGAAGTCAAACAGTTCCAAGTGATTAATGGAGTTGGGAGAAAGATTGAGGCAATAGATGGATTTGACAGAATTTGGGAGAGAGATTTTAAGAGTTAGAAAGATTTTAAGCCAGAGATCAAAAAGTGGAGATTTCAAATTAGTAAGTCTTTTATAGGAAATATCAGAGCAGACACATACACAAGTACCACCTTTAAAGTAAAAGGAATCATATAACAAATAATTAGGGAGTCTGAGATGACCAGTGGTTGAAGCAACCAATAATTGTGATTGTCAAAAACAGTAAGTGGGGGTTTGTCAGACTGTAGGTAGAAATTAATGCTGAGACTGGAACTGAGACCATGTATATTTGTGATGTTTTGTTATGTTATTTGGTTTTTAGGAGCATTAGCAACTAAGGCCATATTACTCCGGATATGTGGTGGTCATTCCCTGACCTTTCCGTATCCTCCATATTTGGTGGTGACGGGCTCGAACCCGGTCTAATCAAGAAGCGTGTGCTATGCACTGCTGCTCCTTCCCTTATTTTTTATAGACATGTTTGTTCTATTAGTTAGCCTACTAATGATGCATTCAGTAGATAAAGTAAAAGTGGAGGCAGGAAGCCATGTTGTATGAAGTAATGAAATTTCTGGATATGGCATATGTACAGAAAAAATATTCCCAGTTCCTTGGCATAACAATAACATGGTCTCCACAATGCCCCCACACATACACAATACTCAGACTCCCTACAGTCACTAGTTAGCAGAGTAAAGGCAGTGAGGTTATACACTAGCTGATCTGGATGCCTCCTAGAGAATTACCAATAAGTTTTGTTTGTTGGACCATCTAGCAGCCAACCTGTGAAAATCATTTTACAGATGTATCCTCAAAATGCAAAGAAGACTGGATCTTGCCATGACGCCCGTCATATCCTCAAAAGATATTGTTCATACTGCACGATAAAAAGAATGGAGCTGGCCAGAACTTTTCTCTGGACACTAAACATGGATTTCGCTACTTCAAGCATCTAACAAATAAAGTAGTGATATTGTACTGGTTGTTGAGACCCATCTACTGCCTAGTATTGTCTGATAACACAGAGGAATACATTCCTCAGTGTGGTGTAGATGCCATACCCTGACCCTTGCCTACATTGGTTCACACCTGGGTAGTCATCTCCATTATACTAGGTTGTTGTTGTTATTTAGTTTTTAGGAGCATTAGCAACTAAGGCCATATTGCTCCGGGGATATGCGGTGGTCATTCCCTGACCTTTCTGCATCCTCGTATTTGGTGGTCACAGGCTCGAGCCCCGGTCTAATCAAAAAGCGTGTACTACGCACTGCTGCTCCTGCCCACCTGGCTACAGAGGCGCCAGTATACTAGGTGCCGAGTTTCAGGACTTGCCCCCACACATACACACTACTCGGATTCCCTACAGTCACTAGTTAGCAGAGTAAAGGCAGCAAGCTTATACACTAGCTAATAACTCATGGCTAATAACATTCCCAAAGTTGTGAAGGTGCAAGCAGAGGATTTGGTTGTCACAGAACTACCAGACATCACAAAAATTCAGTCCACTTGATTTGTGAGTGTCACCTGAATATCCGTGTCATCAGCATTTTAGACTGTCTCCCAGTTAACAAGCCCTAAATTGTCATACCTGAGAGAATGTTTGTGACAAGCCACAGTGACCACACAGCCTGTTGTAGATCACTGAAATAGCACAGTGATCAAGGCAGAGAATTTGGTAAAATCCAAAGGAACGGCAAAGCTACTTTTTTGGTGATGGGGAAGGTACGTGCAATATAGATTCTGTGATTTTTTTTTGACTGATACAGAAAAAAGTCCATTTCCTTGCATCATTTAGCTTTTATAATACTAACACTAATTTCTGGAAGCCATGATATCAGTGAATATGTATCAAGCAGACTGTGCACTGATGTAGAAATTTTTTATTTTATTTTTTAAATCTGTATTATTTTCTAAATTTTCCCTTCCATTTTGAAACTTTGAAGGGCAAATTTTTAAGGCAGATTAGAAATATTCATTTGTTGATCACAATATTTTATTATTAAGAACAATAAAAGAAAATATAACTTCAATTTGGTGGTCTGCCAGTAAGCTAGGAATCAAAAGGGGGGTCTGTGGCTGAAAAAGTCTGACACCGGTTTATATATTATAAAAAAATTCTTTGAAGACAAATTTGTTTTATAGTCTATCAACCACATTTAGCAATGAAACTGTAAGAGTAATTCGAGGGTTTAGTGTTAAACAACTAACTACAAAATCATTTTGTAGTAAATGTTTTTGTAATTAACCAAGAAAAAGTCATTTGACATTTTCTTGGTTTACTGGAAATATGCATATAGCCCAATTGGTTGTTATTTGGTTTTTTTTTTTTTTTTTTTTTTAGGAGCATTAGCAACTAAGGCCATATTGCTCCGGGATATGCGGTGGTCATTCCCTGAATGACCTTTCCGCATCCTCCGTATTTGGTGGTGACGGGCTCGAACCCCGGTCTAATCAAGAAGCGTGTGCTACGCACTGCTGCTCCTTCCCACCTGGCTACGGAGGCGCCATATAGCCCAAGATAACCTGTAAAGTACTAGAGAGAGATACAGTTCTATGACATGTATTTGTATAAAGTAAAACAACACTAAACCCTCAAATTGGGTATAGAATTATATAACAATAAAGTTCTCATAAGAAACCTTGAAGTATTTTTTTTTAAATTTAATTAGCAAGTGTGTTTTTTTTAAATTACTTACTAATTTTATTTTATTTTTTCTCTATGACACAAAAAATTTCTATAGAGCATTAGTTTTTAGTTTATTTTTTTGCTTTGTTGCTTGTTTCAGCTTATTTCTAGGATGCAGGGTGGTGAAGATTTACCACTGCTGGCCTAGACATTATATTTAATTTAATTTAGAAAATTTTTACTATTTTATTCTAAACTGCATATATATATATATATATTGTGTGTGTGTGTTATGAGTGTTTAATGGCACATAAGCTACACTGGCTATAGTGCGCCTTACATATATAGTAATAAGACATACACATATATAGTAATATCATTTGTTATATCAATTTTATTTACAACCACTATCAGATAAGATGTCATTAGGATCTGCAGACACTGTTATGCACGTTTATTAAAATGTATTTATTTTTTTTTAATGCACAATCTGTGCAGTTCAACACAAAATTTAAATAATTACACCGACAGCAGGGAGTTTTGTCTCTGTAACAAGACTGTTTTAGTTTTATGTGGTTTCAGTAATCATAATATTGAAATTTCTCTAACTAAATAACATTTTATAGAAAGCCTGATAATTTTTAGCCTGCTAAAGAGAGAGAGATTTCTCAGCACAAATTTTTGTCTTAAGGCACAGCCCAATGTATACATGACAATACAACACCAGAGCACTGTCAGAAGCCAGTGGATTCTATGCCAAGATGAATGGCTGCTGTGTATCAGGCAAAGTAACATAGGAGGCAAATACCTAATATACCTAATTATTCTTATTATTAGCCATATGGTGCAAGGAAGCCCGAGGCTTATGCTGCACCAAACAAAAAAAAATTTCCCAAGTTACCCTGAAAGAGAGAGAGCAAGCAAGAGTCAGAAGTAGAAAGGAATCTCCAAGAAAGAGAAGAGTGATGATATCCAGCTCAGGACCCTGGGTACACCAGGCCCATACTCACCAGATGTTAGCCCCTGGGGTTATAAAGTGAAAACTGATTATAATATACCATATATATATTTTTTTTTTGATTTGGTAGTTATTGGCGCATCGGCTTCTGTGGCCATATTGCACCTCCCTAGGTTTTTGCAGTACTTTGATCCAAGCCCGAGGCGGGAATCGAACCCGCGACCTTTGGGTTGCCGGGCAGGTACTTTACCCACTCGGCTAGCCCGGTCGGCGAATATACCATATATAACTATACAGTTATACAGGGTGTTTCAAAAGTGATGGTCAATAATTTAAAGGTGAACTGTACAGACTACAATATGCAAAAAAAGTCTAGTAAACATGGGGCCTTAAGTGAATCATTTGAGATATTGCACATTTCTAGTTGGGATCCACCACTGACAAGGTGAACTGTACAGAGTTAGGATCCACCACTGACTTGTTTGTTTAGGTTAGGTTATGCTCATTCTCTCCCTTTCCCCTCTCTCAATGCTCTGAGACATAGCGGGCATACTATTACTTGTCAAAGGACAGTCAACATGGAAATAGATTAACAGCAACGAAGAGTATGCGGACATGCACTTCATGTATAGTAAAGCCAATGTCAGTGTACTCGAGGCTGTAAATTTGTACCAAGAAGCATTTCCCCGCTGAAGGCAGCCCAACAGGTGCACATTCATCAGGGTACATCAACGCCTTAGAGAATATGGGCACTTTGCACATGGAGTACAAGCAGGTAAGCCCAGAAGCATAACACCTGATGTTGAGGAAAGGGTGTTAGAAAGAATAAGTAAGTATGTTTTAGGACAGGGTGGAAAGAATAGAACAAAATCCAGGCATTTCGACAAGGGGGGTTGCTCTGCAAGAGAGTGTACTGAGTCATAGCAGTGTGTGGCTAATTGTAGCGTGTACAAGGTCACAGCAATACAGACTACCCTCCAGAGTGAACTTCTGCCAGTGAATGCAACAACAGTGTGTCCTGAACCCCCAATTTTTAAACATTTTGTTCACTGATGAAGCTGGGTTTACTCGTGATGGTATTTTTAATTTTCATAACTGTCACGTTTGATCTGACGAAAATCCTAATATGAGTCACGACATCAGCAACATTTTTCGTTGAATGTCTGGGCAGGACTACTAGGAGACTGTCTAATTGGAGCACACTTTCTGCCAAACAGACTAACAGGAGAGCTGTACCTTCAGTTCCTGCAGAATGTTCTTCCAGACCTCCTTGATGATGATAATGTTCCACTTCAGCAATGCCAGAACATGTGGTTTATGCATGATGGTGCACTAGCACATTTTGCTTGAGTTGTGACTCGGTATCTAACTAGGAGGAATGGTCAATGGAGGTGGTCAATGTAAAAAGCTTGGTGTATACTTCTGACATTAACACAGTTGAGGAATTGCAGAGTCAGGTTGAAGGAGCCTTTCAGCAAATCAGAAATGACCCAGGAATGCCTGAGAGGATTCGCAACTCAATGCAGAGAAGACTACAAAGCTGCATACGGATGCAAGGACAGCATTTTGAACACCTTTTGTAACTTTCTATAACATGTAATACCTGTAAAATCCTGCGGTGTTGAAACCAAAAATTAAAAATGTATTATCTTAAATAAAACCATCCTTAGCAAAGGATTCACACCTTTTTGCTAAACTAGTGCTCCCATAATCACTGGCGGATCTGAACAGAAAATGTGCATTATCTCGAAAATGGTTCATTTGCAGCCAGACGTTCACTGGGACTTTTTTGCTTATTTTAGTTTGTACTTTTCACCTTTAAATTATTGATCATCATTTTTGAAACACCCTGTATAATAACTAAATATACCGTATTTAGTTATTATTAACACAAAATTACCATCTTCTGGTAAATTTGTATAATCTGATTATAAAAATTTACAAACTTTAACAGATTTTGGCCAGAACGAAATACATGTGCATATTACTTTCATAAATATTTGTTTACTTCACATTATATACTAAAGCATTTACTGTGCCTCTTACCAACAGGTCAGAATTATGTTCTGTTGCTAAAAGCAGTTACATTTTTAGCTTTCCTTTTTTGGGGGGCTGCACTAGGGCAATTTGAAAGTTGACTCAGATAAAGCATAAACAATCATAAACTGGCCCCTAAAAATCTGATGTAAAAAGCTACCATGCTTCATTATTAATTAATATGGCCCTACTCTCTGATATACATTATGCTTAGATTTTCAGTCACTCTGCTGTATAATTATATTATCTTTATACTGAAAACATTGTTTGCATAGCGTAACAAACCCCAGTCTATTTTATTATTGTTTTTTTTTTTTAAACACCAAAGGTTAATATAACCTATAAGCAATTAGTGCAGTGCATGAGTTGAAGGTTGAAAAGAACAAATTGTAACAGATCTCAACTTTTTTTCAATTGCCAAGAAAACATAAATAACTTCACATAAGTTAGGCCTAAATAACAAAACAATATTTCATAAAATCAATTGTCGAAACAAATACACAAAAAAAGCACGAAAGATTTTTGATTATTTTTGATTATATTATGCTACGATGAGATGACTATTAAAAAAAAAAAAAAAAAAAAAAAAGCACGTATAAGTCACAAACATTGAACGCCAGAGGATAACAATAACGGAAAATGCAGTTGTCTGCTTTGCTATTTTTACACATTGGAGAATTAAATAAATTTAGTGATTTCTAATATTTATTATTATTATTTTTATTATTTCCTTTCATGGCTTCTCTAAAATAAAACTGCACAAAAATTAACATCGAAATTAACCATTTGGTACTTATCTGCTTTTTGTTACATTTGAAACTAGTAAATTGCAGCATACATATTAAGAAATCAATCTATACAACCGGTTCATTATTACTCTTTTACCTTTTTTTTAATTTCACTGTCAATAAATTCCTCAAAATACTTAGCAAAACAAATACAAAATCAGCCACTGTACATTATTTCTATAGTTATTACGATAACCACTAGATGTCGCCATCGTATTTTCATTAGCATCATAGCATAGTAGACAACATTACGAGTTAACAGCCAGCGACATGATTGTGGAGGTGGGGGAGTACGGCATAGAGGCCTATCTCGCTTATTTTTAGGTTTAGGCTATTTGTTGTCTGTAAATCTTTTTTTGTCGTATTTAAAACGAATTTTTTGAATTTCAATTTCATGTCAAAATTGGGCTAAATACTAAGGACTCAGCTAACAATTAACAACAAAGAACAACTTGATGCTCTATTTATTGACGTAAAGGTTGCCTTACACAATATCATTTGAAGTATTACTACTTTTTCTGGGAAAGGTACTTCAAAATTAAAGGTCATATGCTAAAAATATTAAGCAATCTCCTTCGTAAAAGAACCTTTACTGTGAGCACAAAAACTTTATGCACATGTATACCTATTGCAAAGGAGTACCACAGAATGGAGTCCTCTCTTCTCATTTGTTTGTTGCAGCGATTGGACGATTTCTTGATTCACAAAACAACTGCAGTGTCTATGCAGACGAAAAACTTTATTTTACATCCAAAGGCCAGGAAAGAGTTGAATCATAAGCGGACCCACATGGAGATTAGGGGAGTGGGTAAATTCCCCAAAGACATTTCATTTTATATTATTTAATTGTATTATCTGTGATTGCACTTTAATCGTATCATTATAACAGAAAATCGACCACAGAACACACGCAATTTACAGAAAATATACATGAAGCAACATGGTTTTAGTTGCCGATGCTCCTAAAAAAAAAACCATTCTGGCTTGCTCAGTGGGATAGCCACATCTCTAGTACTCATGATAGCAAGTCATCGTCGTTAAGATGTTCTTTGAGATGGCGGGCCGTTGAACGATTTTAAGCCGGGCAGTCGAGGGCGGAGGTGGAACTTTTGCTCAATGTGTGACGCAGTGTCTTCTCGGCACTATGGAAGCGTTTCAAAAGACAGGAAGCATTACAAGAAGAGCTGGTCAAGGTCGCACGAGGGCTGCGTCAACCAGAACAGACCGCTATCTGGCTCTAACAGCAAGACGGAACCCTACGATTCCCCGTCATCAACTGTTTCTTGAGGTTGCTGTGGCCGCAGGTGAAAACATTTCCAAACGGACTATGCTAAGAAGGCTCAATTCAAGTGGACTATAGGCAAAAAAAAAGCCAGTGGTTTGTATCCCATTAACCCCAGAGCACCGCAGAGCTCGTCGAAACTAGTGCCATGGGGTTTTTGATTTGGAGCCTCGATAAAAAAACACCCCCAGGGGCTCACATATGATGAGTATGGGCTTGGCACACCCAGGGTTCTGAGCTGTATATCATCATTCTTCCCTTTCTTGGTGATTCCTTTCTACTTCTCTCTCTCTCTCAGGGTAATAGGGAATTTTTTTTTTTTTTTTTTTTTTTTTTGGCCGGTGCAGCATAAGTCTCAGGCTTTCTTGCACTATATGGCTAATAATAATAATAATAACAATAATAAATGCGTCACCGTCCTCTCCACACCAAGTGGAAAAGGACCGGGAGGAACTTTAATGTGCTTTTTTCACTCCGTGGCAGAATTAGTCGGTGTCAGGCATAGATAGCAAGGTTTTCCACCCCAGGTTCTGGGGTTTTTCGTCCAGCAAAATAGACAAATCAACCAGAGAATACACGCAATTAACAGGCATAAGACACACAGCACACATATGAATTTAAATATTTGGGTGGCCTAATATAATAGTTTGGTACCATCCCTCCAACATCAGAGAAAAGGATACTAATGGTGGACGCGATGGTCGCGTGTGGGGCGGAATAATGATCAACGGCAGCATCTCTGTCCATGTTTTTGATAGGGGTTGCACTAACAAATCCTCGAATCATACGTGTGTGACTATTTAGGGGTCCGTTTAGTCCAGATTGTCTTTTGCACAACAATCTGGACCAATCGATTATGCAGTGACGATTGTCTTGTGCACGACAACGCCACTGCATATAGAGCTCCAGTGGTGAAGGAATATGTTGAAATTGAAGATATACAACTATTATTATCTCAAGTTATGTAAAGAGTTTAACTAATGTAGAAGTTAGTGCAATTGCATCATTTCAGTACATAGCCAACTACTTAAGTAGTTCGGAACTTATTGACTTCTCATCAGTGGGTGGGCAGGTACCCTGGTGTTGCAATACTTATTCGTGGTAGTGAAATATCATAGCAACTCATTGTGAAGGTATTCACAATATGAGATATACTTAATGATGCCAATTTATAACTATTTAAGTACTTGGCTATGTACTGAAATGATGCAATTGCACTAACTTGTACATTATTATTTATAATTATTTTTAGGCCACCTGAATAATTAAATTCATCTGCCGTTCAGGAAGCTCAGGCGACCCTGACGGAGACCTGCCAGAGAATAATGGGCAGCCTGGCTACCTCCTAGTGGTGTGTGCGGGCAACGTGGGGTCCCATCAGGGGTCCTGCGGCCAAATGCCAGGACACACAACAGAACCCAACACAATACTACGTATTCAACACACAACACTTTTCTGGCATTTACAGTGTTCTGTATTTCTTCACAGTGTACATATGGCGCAGATGTGGGAAACCACAGGTGGCGCCGGACACTAACACTATGCACATTATGCCGCACTGTGTGTCTTATATCTGTTAATTGAGTGTGTTCTATGGTCGATTTGTCTGTTTTTCTAGACGAAAAGCTCCAGTTTATGGGGAAGGAAAACCTTGCTATCTACGCCTGAGACCGACGAACTCAGCCACGGAGTGAAAAAGCCCATTAAAGTACCTCGCGTCATCGATGGGATTCGAACCCGGGCCTTTTTCACCCGGTGTGGGGAGGACGTGACGATACCGCCGCGAAAACCATAACCCAAGATCTGTGACCAACAATAACGAAGAACCAAAATGTGGGTAAGCAGCAGCGCTTTGATGAATGTCATGTCATGCGGGTACTCGCTGCTCTCTGTGATCATCAGTGAGGACACGAGGCATAACACTTGACTAAAACACGTCACATTCCCAAATGTTGTGTTAAAATTGATTGACACGTCTCATAAAAAAAAAACCAAATCCACTAGCAACTCTGCAGATAGTTACAAATGTCGATCGGTCCTGATCAGATTACGAATACGAGCAACTGAGTCATTAGTGTTTGAAGTTGTAGAGCAGCCAGAGCGAGTATCATCTTCAAACAAACTATCCACACTGTTTAAATTTTTCGAAACACCCAAAAGTCTTCGAACTATACGTGGCATCTTCTCCGAAAGCTGAGTTTAACATTTCGTGGCTTTCTGTTGCGTTTTTCCCTAATTTTAAACAAATTTTACTGCAGATTCACTGCTCAGTAAAATCACCTATTTTAAAATGCGACAAAACAAAAAACGACTTCTTTTTTAAAGCGCGTAATTCAGAACCGACTGCCGAAAGAGTGAGTCCTGAGTTACTGTGTCTGGACGAATCAACGAACGTGTTGTGACAAGTAGAAACCCGCTACCACGTCTCAATTTCAACATATAAATTCAGTCCCCGAACGTTTTGATCACATTTAGTTTAATCTTGTTTCCTGTTAGTTCTGTAGTAGTAGTTTATCTGCATTGCTGCTGTACAGCGAGAATTTCTTGCAATATTCTAAAAGTCATTTTACTCATGACGAATGACTACTACACAAACTTCTGTGAAGATCAATTTTTTCGTTCACTTTCTCCGTTAGCTATCGATTATACATAAATTATTATTATTATTATTATTAGCCATATGGTGCAAGGAAGCTTGAGGCTTATGCTGCACCAGCCAAAAAATTTTCCCGAGTTACCCTGAGAGAGAGAGAGAGAGAGAGAGAGAGAGAGAGAGAGAGAGAGAGAGAGAGAGAAGCAAAAAAGAATCACCGAGAAAGAGAAGAATGATGACATCCAGCTCAGGACCCTGGGTGTACCAAGCCCATACTCACCAGATGTGAGGCCCTGGGATTAAATGAATCATAATACAGTATTGAATAAAATCGTTATAAAATATTTTATAATAGCAAAAATTTATTTAAAACTCTCATCTAATTAATATTTCATCATTTCTTCCATTGCTAACATTCAGACATGCTAAAAGAAATGAAAAATCACACCAGCATTTGAACTGATTATTTCCCCTACGCGAGCTACCAACTTTATACGGCCTAGAAGGAATGGCAATATTTTATGTTTGTTCATATACTATTCTTGTTATTAAGGCGCATTTGGGGCTAGAGCCTCAAGCTGCGAACAAATTTAGACTATGTATATAAAGTGCTTAGCATCATAATACACAGCCATTTCTGAATAAACAGAAAATTTTTTTTATGGTGGCATCGTTTTAGGTTATATCTCATATTGTGAATACCTTCACAACGAGTTGCCATGATATTGCACTACTTCGAATAAGTAACGCTTATTCGAAGTTACTTATTCTCAGATAGGTACCAGCACCCAGACAGCACTGTTTCAGGGCTATTTGATGTATGTATGTGAATATCTACTCGAATATCCACTTGTCCCTATTAGACTTAGAAAAGCAAAAAAGGTAGAGGGAAAGTTATAGTAGGAGTGGAAGAGGAAAAGAAACAGTGTAGAAGAATGAAAGGGACAGTAACTCCTTCAACTCACACCACTCAAAAACTCATAAACTCCTCGAATAGGCAACGCTTCCCCAGTGGAGAAGGCTGTTGTTACCTATTCTCGGAAACTCCGGACATCATCAAGCTCCCCCTAGCAGCACTGTTTCAGGGCTATTTGGCCTTTCGTCAGTGAGTGGGTAGGTACCAAAGTGATGCAATGATGGCAAAAACAGTTATGAAGTATAACTCCACAATATGAGAGATGCCTGATGGTGTATGATGTATTTAGACTAAGGCGCATTTGGGGCTAGAGCCTCAAGCTACGAACAAATTTAGACTATGTATATAAAGTGCTTAGCATCATAATACACAGCCATTTCTGAATAAACAGAAAATTTTTTTATGGTGGCATCGTTTTAGGTTATATCTCATATTGTGTTATATCTCATATCATGGCAACTCGTTGTGAAGGTATTCACCATATTCCACCAGTCATTCTCAGATAGGTACCACCACCCAGACAGCCCTGAAACAGTGCTGTCTGGGTGGTGGTACCTATCTGAGAATAAGTAACACTAGTCTTCTCCTTAGGTGAAGCGTTACTTATTCGAAGTAGTGCAATATCATGGCAACTCGCTGTGAAGGTATTCACAATATGAGATATAACCTAAAACGATGCCACCATAAAAAAATTTTCTGTTTATTCAGAAATGGCTGTGTATTATGATGCTAAGCACTTTATATACATAGTCTAAATTTGTTCGCAGCTTGAGGCTCTAGCCCCAAATGCGCCTTAGTCTAAATACATCATACACCATCAGGCATCTCTCATATTGTGGAGTTATACTTCATAACTGTTTTTGCCATCATTGCATCACTTGGGTACCTACCCACTCACTGACGAAGGGCCAAATAGCCCTGAAACAGTGCCGCTAGGGGGAGCTTGATGATGTCCGGAGTTTCCAAGAATAGGTAACAACAGGCTTCTCCACTGGGGAAGCGTTGCCTATTCGAGGAGTTTATGAGTTTTTAAGTGGTGTGAGTTGAAGGAGTTACTGTCCCTTTCATTCTTCTACACTGTTTCTTTTCCTCTTCCACTCCTACTATAACTTTCCCTCTACCTTTTTTGCTTTTCTAAGTCTAATAGGGACAAGTGGATATTCGAGTAGATATTCACATTACATACATAAATAGCCCTGAAACAGTGCTGTCTGGGTGGTGGTACCTATCTGAGAATAAGTAACACTAGTCTTCTCCTTAGGTGAAGCGTTACTTATTCGAAGTAGTGCAATATCATGGCAACTCGTTGTGAAGGTATTCACAATATGAGATATAACCTAAAACGATGCCACCATAAAAAAATTTTCTGTTTATTCAGAAATGGCTGTGTATTATGATGCTAAGCACTTTATATACATAGTCTATTCTTGTTATTTTAAAGTAATGTAAAATTTCATCCTCAGCATGAATTTCTTGTTATCTTTCATTTCACCCAATGATTCGTTGTAATCGGAAAGTTTACCACTACTATTTATTGAACACCGAATACGAATACTAATAATACCGAGTTACCTTTGTTATTATTATCATTTTATTTATTTTTTTCTCCCTAACAAGCCTTCTAGGTGTCTGCCGTTTCCTTACTCATATTAACTCAACTATTTGGAATTTTACCAATATATTTCCTCAAGATGAAAAATCAAATTTTAAATCAAACCACCGTTTAACTCTCCATCTATAGTGGCGGACATAAAAACTGCATCACCTTAAAAAAAGTAACATTTGTAGTGAAACGTATAAGATATTGTTTGATTACAGTCATTTTGTTTGTCACAAAGTAAAAATATTACGTCAGATAACGCTTCTATTGCATCACATAATAACTGCAAGGTATTGCAGCAGCCGTTTCTATAAATACGGCGTTGGAAGGGTATACACGCTCATTAGTATCCTGTTTTGCGTAAGGGTAAGCATAGCTTCATATGATCAGTTGACACCAGAAAAAAAGTGTAGCTATTGCTCTGTCCCAGGAAGGGCTTTCTACGCGTGCTATCACTGATAAAATAGGCTGCCCCCAGTCAAAAGTATCCCGGGTGCTGAAATTAAAGCGTGAAACCGGTGATGTGAAGAGAAGACCTGGATCAGCCCGTAAGAGATACGGGCTGATCCAGGTTGCTGTACGAAAAAACCTCGCTATCTACGCCTGAGACCGACTAACTCAGACACAGAGTAAAAAAGCCCACTAAAGTTCTTTGCGTCATAGACGGGATATGAACCCTGGACACTGTTGTGCATGGAAGGCTACTGTACAAATTGGAGCAGATTGGTATTAAGGGAAAGTTGCTAAAATGGATAAAAGTATGGTTGAGTGGGAGAAGACAGAGGGTGGTAATCAATGGGCGCTGCTCTTCGTTGACTAATGTTATTAGTGGAGTCCCACAGGGTTCGGTGTTGGGTACACTGTTGATTTGTATATTTATCAATGATATTGATGAAGGTATATCAGGCTTAGTGGTGAAGTATGCAGATGATACAAAGGTTGGCAGGGTTGTTAATGGCAGTATGCTACTGCAACAGGATCTGGAAAATTTGGGCAGATGGGCTGAGAAGTGGCAACTGAAGTTTAACATTGACAAATGTAAATTACTGCATATGGTTAGAAGTAACCCCAGAGGAACGTACCAACTGTGGGGTACTACAGTTAGGGTGGTAGAAAATGAAAAAGACCTGGGAGTAATTGTGAAAGTCAGATATGAAGTTTTCTGAGCAATGTAGACAGGCTGCCAGAGCAGGTCGTGGGGTTTTGTCAATGATATACAGGGATTTTGTTAGCAGGGAAAAGGAGGTGATTGTCCCTCTGTATAAGGCAATTGTCAGGCCTCGCCTTGAGTACTGCGTACAGGGCTGGAGGCCTCATTTTAGGAAGGATGTAGATTTGCTTGAGCGTGTACAGAGAACGGCAACAAGATTGGTGAGGGGGATGAAGGGATCCTCTTACCAAGAGAGGCTTAAGTTCTGAAAATTGCAGCGTCTGAAGACTAGACACCTGCTAGGTGATCTGATTGAGGTGTATAAGGCCTTGAATGGGTCGAGCACGCTGAATTCTGATGGGATTCTTCCACTTGTTCAGATTACGAAACTAAGGGGGCATAAATTCAAATTGAGAAAAGACAGTTGTAGAATAAATGTGCAGAAATTTGCCTTTAGCCAGCGGGTGGTTAATAGCTGGAACAAACTTCCATCTGTCGTTGTGGAGGTTGTTAAGTTAAATAAATTTAAGGAGGAACTGGATAAACATTAGATGGAATGGTTGTGTGAAATGTTTTTTTTTTTTTTTTTGGACTGATGTTACATAAGCTCATACGCTTGCTTTCTTGCATCACAAGCCACGATTACTATTACTATTACTATTTTCCACCCGGTGTGGGGAGGACGGTGACGATACCATTGTGCTACCGGGCAGACCCCCTCCAGACAGGAAGTATTTTCATACGCTTTTTTTTTTTCACATTAGCTCTATACTCACATTATGGAATGACCAAGGCGGGGAAAGTCTAATGAGTGACCTTGAGCCCCATATTGTTTTTCGCTTTACTATAGTAATGAAAGTTTAACGTCGGAAGCAGTAACAGTAACATTGTCCACTGTGCTAATTGTGACTTTTATAATTAAGATAATGTTACTATAGCAACTCCTGTGAAATATCAGTTCCACGGGAAGAATTTCGCGTGACTAATATATGTAAAATTAACCATCTTCTCCAAAACGTAAACTTATTTATTATATTTAAATTATTATTATTAAAGTTTTATCCTCTTGTATTCTCGGGATTTTTCGGCCATTAGAATAACCATTAGAATGATCAGATGATTTTCAACACGCTCTCAGGTGGGTCGAAATTACGTGATCATCCCACATCTTCTTTCCAATACAATGCTAGCCTAGAATCTGAACTGTGACCATTCAAAAAAGACACAAAATATGCTCAGTCGGTGGTTGTTACAAACTATATATTACAAGCTATTATAAAGTTACCTATTGATATTGCTTATGCAGTTTGTTTGCTATGTTTATGGTTTATTTGTTATATACTTTCATAGTCAATTATAATATCTACAGTGTAAACTGCTGGCCTATCTGCCGTGATAGCATTATTATAATAAATAATCTCTATTATAATACCATTTAGTATTATAATAAAGATTATTTATTTATTTCACAGTCTTATATAATGCACTAAACGGTAGTGTCCTACTTAATCTGAATTAGAAACTTCACCTCATTAAATTAGGCTAAAAAAATTAAGGCGTCCAATTATTTTCTACTGCTCTCAAACCCCAGGAAATTCTTTAACAACACAATAGCATTTACGAAATTACTGTATATCTGTATCAATCCAATGAAGGCCTCGAAAGCGGAACAATCAATTCACTATTTAATTTCAGTTTGATATTTTTATTTCGCAAAGGTAACGCGAAATATCTCGAACTGATTGGTGGGAAATGGTGATATTTAACTAGGTATCGGGTGTAAGTATGAAGTCTTTATATAGCCGCATAATAGAGAACGCTCGGTAAACAGAAGACATCATCGTTACATGTGCCGTTTCGCGCAAAGATAATTGGGGTATAATTAGAAGAAACCCCAAGGGATTCGAGGACATAATGATGACAACAATAAGCCTGTTGGTAACGCAGCTTTCCGGAGTTATTTCCATAGATGTTAGTCAAGTCTGTACCTGCGTAAAGGATAAAGGTAAGAGATAAGAGCGTATGACAAGATATTAAAAAAAAAAAAAAAAAGAATAGAAATAGACACTTTTGTGCTGTCTGTTAGTAGAAAACCAACTGAATTAATATTCTCTGCTATTACAATTTTTGTCAGTTCATAATTTTGTCATAATCAAGTCTATTAAAACTAAGTAACTTTAGAGCAAAAAACATCTGACATAAGAAAGTTAGAAAATATTACTGCAGATGAGCTGGAGAAATAGATATGATGTGTTTAGCGCCAAAGAAACTATAGTAGAGAGAAAAATTCAAAGGCAGGTCAAGGTCATTGGCTAGCTATTCCACGACACATTCACTCTACAATTTCACTTCTTCTCATCAACAAACTGTTGGTCTAAGAAAATCGCTGGTTGCGTAAGCAGTCGATACCACAAATTAAGGGTGAAAGATATATAAAGCGAGAGAGAGTCACAAGGTTTCTGCACATTGAATAGGTTTCTGCACTTAATAACAATCCGAAATCCGCTAAAGACTACAGGCCTATTGCAATTGGCTGTTCATTTAAAAAAATATTTGAGAAATGTATTTTAAATACCATCAACCATCACTGCTTCGGGCATAGACCGGACTACCTTTGTTCAGTGATCCCGCAAAGATCGAGTACCAAGAATCTTATGGAGACTCGAATGCAACACGCCCTTAACTTCAGACATCAATTAGATATTGTCTTCTTAGACGTTAATCCGCTTTCGACAGTATTTCCATGGAACATAATAAAACACGCAGGCGTGTTTTATTATGTTCCATCTAAGCTGTTACTATCATCTTGGAGGAATATTTTCATATAACTGGGTACGACTTAGCAATAATAATGAGTTCTTTGAGGGAGAGACACATCACTGCCATAAATGGAATTTTCAAAGAGATCATCCAAGTCAACAGTGGAGTCCCACAAGGTGGTGTCCTCTCCACTACACTCTTTGCTGCAGCACTGCATCCTTTCCTGGTCCAAAATCAAAAACAATTTGTCGTATATGCAGACGACTTGAAATTTTTCATCACCTCAAACGACCAAAACACATCCTTACAACGCAACAATGAAGCAAACTCCAAAATTGCAGAGTTGCAAGAATACCTTAATTGCATGGGGCTCCGACTAAATGAACACAGGACAGCACAAATGATTTTTACCAACAAGATAATAAAGAACTACATATCAATACGCGTGAATGGCAGCGTGGTCCAGACACATGTTCATCTTGGTCTGAAATGGGATGAAAACCTAAATTCCACACCGCATTTCGGACATGTGAAGAAGAAAACTTTCGCAGCACTATGGACCTCCAAACAGGAGCTGGTAGGTATCAGGAATCCTGACAATATATTTTAAGATGCGTCATTCCCATCCCTCTCTACGCATCTCAGATTTGGTCTTCTGTCCCAGATGCTACCATCAAGGCTTTCCTGGATGCGGAGATGGTTACACAGGATCACTACGCAGCCATTTACCATCTCAAGGGCTATTTTATATGCCAACTTGGCTGTCTCGCCTTGGTTTCACATAATTGTCACAAAGAACATTCTCACGCTTGCAAAAAAGGTGGGCGAATAGGACATCACCTCCACTCAGTAGCGCACTCACGCAGCTGGGAAGCTTTCAGAGAATTTTTCCTTCTAACACCATTAAGATGTACAACGATCTTCAAGCAGACCCAGAAAGTCTTTGCACAGAGAAGTACAGGACTGATATGTTTCAGAATGCATTATTCCACCTATAAATGTTGCGAGGAAGTGAAGCCCACAGATGGAAACAATACAAAATGCAGGAAATGAAGAATGAACTGGTCGGGACTGTTTTTATTCCGCACTGGTTCTCCTGTTATGTTTACATTACACATCTTATCTTTCTGTTACGTTGCTGTAAATGGTGGTGTAGATGTGAACATTCTTTAAATTTCTCTAATTCCTTGTAAAATTACAAATTATGCTTATGCTCTCTATCTGCCTGTCATGTAAAAATAAGGCAATGATATGTATATAATTGATTAGACAATGTATAATTTATTAAGACAATGATATGTATAAATTATAAATGGATAATTATGTATATAACTTATATCTGTATATAAGAATGTGCATCCCCTGGTTAATAGCCGTGTCTCTTAGGAGAAAATACAGATAATACACTGATATGCAAAATTTAAGGACCAGTCAGGTCCTTAAATTTGTAGCTTCTGATAGGAGTGGCCTGGATATGGGAAAAGCATACCAAAGGAACCTCGTGAGGTACAGAAATGACGAAGGAAACAACTCCGACACAACAACGAAAAAAAAAAAAAACGGTACAGAGGGACTTTATTCAAAAATGGCAACGTAGCACTGGCTGCCCTGATACAGATGCATCACCGCCAAAGATGGAACAAAGGGAAGAGGTAGTCCTCAGTAGGAGATATGGCCACCCCTAATGTCGATGCAGGCTTCGCACCGCCTGTCCATACTTAGAACAATGATGTTGATAGGTTCTTGCGGTAACATCATCCATTCCTCTGTTAGCGCCATCTTCAGCTAGTGAACATTTTCTGGTGGGTGTGGACGTGCCGCTAGGCGTCTTCCCAGAGCGTCCCGTATGTGTTCGATGGTATTTAGATCGGTGAAACGGGTAGGCCAATCCATACGAACAATGTCCTCACTTTCCAAAAGCATATCAACAGATGCAGTGCGATGGGGTGTGGCGTTATCATCCATAAACACGAACTCCGGGCTAATGGCACCTCGGAACAAACGCACATGGGGAAGGATTACCTCAATACAGTAGCGTGCACAGGTTACAGTACCGCCTTCCAGTATCTGGAGTTGTGTACGTCCATCCAAGGTGATGCCTCCCCAGACGAGAACACCTCGACGGCCATATCGATCCCTTTCAGTGATGTTTGCGGGGTGATAATGTGTGCCAACCTCTCGCCAGATTAGCTGACGTCCAGAATCGCTGCTCAAACTGAATCCACTCTCATCAGTAAAGAGTACCTTAAGTAAAAATTTGGGGTTGTAATTTAGAAATAGTGTTGGTCTTTAAGTTTTGCACACCAATATAATAATAATAATATTCAACTATTCTTCACTCAACTCGTCTGCTACTTCTGCTGGGCTCTCAATGACATTTCCACTTCGACTAAGTAAGTCCCTATTTGATCGATTCTCTTCTATTTTGTATTCACTTACAAAAAGGAACTTGTCTCCATTTTTAGCTCTCTTTTCCAGTGATTTTTCGTATTAACTTTTGTCTGTCTTACTCCATCAGCGGTTGTTATTTTTTTTTTTTTTTTTAGGAGCATTAGCAACTAAGGCCATATTGCTCCGGGGATATGCGGTGGTCATGCCCTAACCTTTCCGCACCCTCTGTATTTGGTGGTCACGGTCTCGAACCCCGGTCTAATCAAGAAGCGTGTGTTACGCACTGCTGCTCCTGTCCACCTGACTATGGAGGCGCCTCCATCAGCGGTGTTGTTGCAGATACGTTTATAATACTCATATAAATGATTTGTTAAATGGTATGATTCATATTTTTACTTCTTATTAAGTTCATAATTCATTGTTTTTTTATTATTTAATAAAAAATTGTAGTAATCAAATGTTATTCTGAATTTTTTTTTCTTTTCTACTTTATCATTAACTTTATATTCATGCCTTTTTATCTTAAGCCTACAAATACCTCCATAATTTTTTCATTACATTCATCTTTCATTTTCCCAATTATTTTATTTATTTACTATAGGTATATCAAAGATATTATTTTCAGAATAATATGATGAATCAAAGTACTGTACGTCGTCATTTTTTAATATCTTCATAAAATCATTAATTTTAATATGATATAAATGTATACAATATAACTATCGATATCTATATATAAAAGGTTTATATTATTACTATATTTCCGTCTAGTAGCTTCACAATGAAACGAATTCATTTTAAAAGCTTAGATATATCTAAAATAAACATACCAACAAAAATTGGTTTGTCAAAAATTAGTAATGTTTTCTTCATATGAACAACACAAGTTTTACTCAAATATATCTCGTTGCTTAAAAGTTTGGTTTAGGTATTAATTTTTAAACTATATTTTCATCACAACATAATCTAATATCAACTTGTTTTCTTAGTGAATAATCCCATGTATGGATAAATTATGGAAAATATTTTTTCCATAATTCCATAAAAAGATTACTTATTTTATTACTTTTTATTTTTATTTACGCTTTGACTAAAGTGCATATTTTCATAAGATTACTTATTAATTTGTAGAATTCTTTTTTCAAATGTTTTATTAGCTTCAGTTCTTTTATCTGCATTAAAATCTATATGCGATTCCAGCCAGTTATATTCTTTTTATTCTAAAACCATATATATATTTGTGAGTTTTTATCCCACTCCTAAATACAGTACTTCTTTAAATTTATATCATATAATTATTCAAGTCGTCATTAATTTTGGATATTTATTCTTTATACTTTAATGTTCTAGAGCTAAAGGTTAATCATTATGTAAATCATATAGTTCCTTTGAATATTCTAAATCTACTTCTAAAATATAACTAATTTCATATTCATCTGGCATTTGTGTGTACATCTATATTTGTATCACACCAATTTAATCTTCCTCTGAAAAAAATATTCACTAATTGCTAATCCATATAAGTTATTTACATCTAAGTACATTAAAAATGTTATTAATTCATTTATTTAAAAATATTTCAAATATTTATTATTTGTTTCAGCATATCTAGGATAACATTGATCAATTCTACTCTACCTTTTTCAACCATTAATAAATACCAATATCTGTGAAAGTTTGAAATTCAATTTTTGTCATTTTTAATATTGCATCCCAAGATAAATCCCGAGGTACTATATTGCCAAGTAGGATCAAGTTTAAAGGCATCTAAAAATATCTCTAAAGTTTTCAAATATATCGGATAATAATAGCCAATAAGTTTTTAGATATAAATCATAATGTTCACCCATTTTTTAAAAATTCTTTTTAAACTATTTGTACATGATTAAAATCAAGATATTTGACTCCCGTTTAATACATCCTCTATCCATATTTTTTGGATAACTTAGTTTTTTACTTTTTTCCAATGAGTCCGTGTAACCATTAGATATCGCTAAATCTAATTTATCTTCTGGAAACAATTCCTTTATAATTTTGATTTGATCTTTTTTAAGATTACTAGCAAGCTTATTTAAACTGATAGAAATAAATATAAATGAATCTATAAATCTTACTTAATATTTTGTTTTTTGTTGTTTAGAATTTTCATCCTCTTCATTATCAAATTCCTCCTCTGCAAGTTTAATTTATTTATCAAATAAATTAAACTTTAAATTAAATTGTCTTTACCTTTATACTTTGGTTCATTATTTGAAATAACTACAATTTTATTATCATTAATTCTGAAATAGGATTTTCTCCTTTACATATAATATATATACCTTATATATTCTAATATCCATAAGACACCTTATGTGAATCTGACTTTATATATATACATACATACACTTATGTAAAGCTGACTTTCTATGTCTCTTCAAATAATCTTGTACTTCTCTCTCACATTCACATAAAATGGTTTTTTGTTTTTTCATCTAAATTTTTTACATCTATCTTCTTTTTGATACTAATGTGGATGAGAAATATTAAATTCAGTTGCATCTTTTTCTTGTTTACATTTCTTGCACAATTTTGATATAATTTTTGTTTCCATTCCCAAAGAAATATTTTTAAAATTTGTTTTTAAAAACTTATATATGGAGTTAATAAAAAACTAAGAGCTCTTAGTCAGTTTTAGTAACCAATTACAAGACAATCTTAATACACTTTATCCAATTAAAAATATGAAATAATAAAAACACAAACAAGAGATAAAATAAATGCTCATATTTCTACCAGACAGATTTAATCACGAAATAACACATGAAAATATTATGATCAAAGAAATCTAAGAGTTAAGAAACTGTATATCATTTCTTAGGTACAATGTACTTTTTTCCAAAGTTTAAATTCTTTAATAATGTTATTTCCAAGCTAAATGGTCCGGAACGAAAATTAAACGGTCGCACCTCTCTTAATGTTTTTGATAGGGATACTGTAATTGCGCAGGGGTACCGAGAATAGATCCACGAACCCTATGTGAGACTTTTTAGGGGCCGTTGGCACAGGGTTTCTTTTCGTGCACCAATGCCACTGCACTTAGAGCTCAAGTTGTGGAGGAATTTCCTGAAACTGAAGGTATCCAACGACTGTCGTGGCCAGAACAATCGCTAGACTTCAATCCAATCGGACGTGTGTGGGAAGTCCTTGAGCGTTGCGTTATACACCGAACAGCCAACTCCTCGGTCGCTTGATGAGCTAAGGTCTGCGCTGGTGGTAGAATGGGATTTGTTACCACAGAATCTTATAAACACCCCGATATCGAGCATCGTTTACTGCTGTCAGGCTTGTTTATCCGTTGGAAGGGATCATACTCTGTACTGATGTCATGTGACCATATTTTCGAGCACCTTGTATCGACGTCTGTAATGTGACTTTTTTGGTAATTCTTTTAAATGTCTCTTATACCACTTCAAAGTTTTTCGCTGTCTCCTCTTTTCATTGTTATTCTATGGTACACCACTATACCAAACTTTGTCCCGCTTCATCGAAAGCTGCATGAGTTATACCACGTTTTCTGCGTGTTCTGTTAATTTTGTCGAGCAGTGTATATGTAACCAATTTGCTTCTTGCTAGCCAATAGGGTATGATCCAAGGATAATCTCTTTAATAATGATAATAATAAAATGGCACCTAACACTCAATGCAAGTAAGACCAATCAACAGGAATGGCAAGTGGTACTAGTTATGTGACTACTGAGAACTGTGAAAAAAAAAAAAACTGTGTAAGATTTCTACTATCTTACTGCATTTGGTAATAGAATTTTCGTTCCTGACCATTTGACTCGGAAATAACACTATTAAAGAATTTAAGCTCTGGGAAAAAGTATGTTGTATCTAAAAGTGATATACAGCAGTGCTACTCAAAGTGTGGTCCGCGGAGCGGTGCCGGTCCTCGAACTGTTTGTAACCGGTCGTGACCAATTGGAAATTGATCGCGGACGTTACCAGTCCTCCGACGATTCGTCCGTTACCAGTCCGCGAGATTTGTATTTTACAAAAGTACCGGCCCACGACGGATTGGGAATAAAAGAAACTGGTCCTTCACCACAGATAGTTTGAAAAGCACTGATATACAGAGGATGAATTTAGAATTAGCTTAGCAGTTAGTTTCAAAATTACTGTCGGCCTTTGAGCTGATTAGGTTGCTACAGCTCTTATAAAAAAGTGGTACGTTTTACAGTAACCCACATCTTAAAAATAAAAAAAGAAACAAAAGCTATAACGTGGTTTGTGGTTAAAAGCTTATTCAAGAAAATATAAAGACGATTTAAGGGGGTGATACCATAAATGTAGTAAACACTAAATATTTAATAATAGGCGTGATAAAGGCATAGAACAACTTACTATATTCAATCGCATTCCTTACACAACCAACTGATAAAACAAACTCGTTATAACTATTATACATGCAAATATGAATTATTTTTGAAATTTATATCTTAAATGTGGCAGAGAAAAACGCTTTGTTCCATTACCTAGAAAAACTCAGTTTTATTGACACAAAGTCAATAGATGGCGCTCTTATAGCATACCATAACGATTAGTGAAAATGGCGTCGCCACAAGGAAACGTGCAGTGCGTTGCGTGATTTTTAGAAAAATTTTTAAAATGGCATGTTAAAGACAGTCTGCATGTGCGCAATACAATTAATCGATAATACTATCATGACCCAGGTTTTCCTCACTCTTGATGCCGCTTTGTATTCTAAACGCACCATATATTCACACAGGTTGACAGCACCACAAGCGTAGTTACATTACAGCTGTAGCTTGTACACAATTCCACTGGCAAAAAAAAAAATAATAATAAAGAAAAAAGAAATTGAATCATAAAATATTAATATCCTATAATCACATAAAAGTTCGCCAGTATAATACATCAGAAGCTAGAGAAAAAATACCAGTTCATCAAAGAAAGTGTCCCATATTGAAAGTACTAACCCCAGGCTGTACTAGAGACTCAAACCCACAAGGTGTACTGGGATTGCACCATAATAACGGACAAGACAATCCCGCACAATAGACCGGACATAACCCTTGTCGACAAGAAGGAAAAGGCTACCTATCTAATTGACATAGCGGTGCCCAACACTGACAACTTCCAGAAAACCCTCGAGGAAAATATCAGGAAGTATACGCGGACCTAAAACAGGAGATGAAAGAAATGTGGCATATGCAACAAATAAGGCCCATCCCGATCATCGTGTCAACCACCGGTATGGTGCCAAAGACCCTACATAACAGCCTAGCAGCTCTAGGTCTCCCAGATAACACCTACAAAGAACTCCAGAAAGTCGCAATCCTGAATACCTGTAGGTAGTCAGAGAGTTCCTCGATCAACAGTAACACCAGACATAACAACCACCCTATGCACTTGGGACAGTAACCGTGACGGAGTTGAAACCCCCCATCAGGGAGAAATAATATAACAGCAATAATAATAATAATAATAATAATAATAATAGACTTCATCGAGCAACGTATTATTATTATTATTATTATTATTATTTATTTATTGTAAACGAATATCATTTATTGTAAACGAATTCTCTTGATAAATAAAATTATATTGTATTATTATTATTATTATTATTATTATTATTATAGTGAAGGAAATGGTACTATAGCTCCAACATCTGTTTTACACTTCACAGAAGTTTTTTTTTTTTTTTTTTTTTAATTCAAGATTCTCTAAAAGCAAGAAAATTCATCAGAGCAACTACTTTTATGTACCATTTTTTCAGAGTAGAGTTGCCACCATGTTTTTTTTTTTTTTTTTTTTTTCCATATAGGCCAATATCTACTGCATCTACCCTGTTAAAAGTACTGGAGAAAGCTCTATTGCCAAAGTTTTCGAATCAGATACTGACTGGGCAACCTTCATCTTGCAGTTATTGAATAATGAATAAATTCATTATTCAATAACTGCAAGATGAACAATTACTAACCTCCTCACAGCGATACTAAATGCTTTCCAAGCCAGAAAGAAATTGCAATAATTTATGCTGTAAAAGCAGCCTTCTATAGTCTGGATGTACATGCCACAAATAGTCTGGATGTACATAAAAGGCCTTCGATAGTCTGGATGTACATAAAAGGCCTTCGATAGTCTGGATGTACATAAAAGAAAATTTGCTGAAGTTCTTACAGGCCCTACTTACTTGTCGGTCCATTTATTACCGTACAGATAGTCAGATCCTCCAACGCCAACTCCATGCAGGAGTTCTATAGGGTGGAGTCTTATCAGGACTCCTCTTTACCGCCATGATGATCCCGTTCTGCAAGGGTAGGGATGATGTATGCACTTGTGCAGACGATATTAAGATCCTAACATTCATCCGACCGTCCATGACCAATAGTGCATTGTGCGAACATATTAATTATAAGCGTCTGAACTTATTCGTGTACTTAGATAAATTTGGCTTGGCCCTAAATCCGCGGAAGACTAATCATGGTGTACTCGCTCAAAAAATCGCCTACGCTCGCACACTCGAAACTTAATGGCACACCTATCCCAATTGTTGAGACGCATAGAGATCTGGGAGTAACATTTGATACTAAATTCACGTTCAAGTCTCATATTGACCTGATTGTAAAGAAAATTAACTACTTACGTTGGGCAACAAAACAGCACCTCTTGCACGTGAAACATACTACAACAACCGCACGATATTTAAGAATCACAGTTGTTGTTGTTATTATTTGGTTTTTAGGAGCATTACAACTAAGGCCATATTGCTCCGGCGATATGCGGTGGTCATTCCCTGACCTTTCCGCATCCTCCGTATTTGGTGGTCACGGGCTCGAACCCCCGTCTAATCAAACAGCAATGCGTGTGCTACACGCTGCTGCTCCTGCCCACCTGGCTACGGAGGCGCCAAGAACCACAGTGTTTTCGGCCATTTTGTATGGCGCCGAATTGTGGGCGTCAGCCACCCCTACCCACATTAGGAGAATATATGCGAGTGAATTCTGGCTGTTGAAGTGGGCAAACCATAAGCACCATCTCCCTCAACAGTTAAGGACCATGCAGCTCTCTGAACAGCTTAAACTGCAGCGTTTACCAGACATCATTGCATGGAAACGATTAATAACCACAATCAAAATGATGACTGGCACGATATCATCACCATGCTCTGGCAGCTTTGTGAGTGGCACATCCCGCTATCTGCATTAAGAGGCACAAAATTCTTGAGAATGAAGACCAACAGACTGAAGATGGCCGACAGGTTTATACCCGCCAGTGCATTAGAATCAATTCAGTTCCTAACACATATAGGGATTGACTTAATAAGGCTCATAGAAGATCCGAAATACAGGAAACAAACCGCAGTGTCGTTCGTTGAGGCTACTGTTGCCTAGTAGTTGTGTGAATTTCTGCCAAGAACTGCGTGTACGCAATTGAATAGTGTATATCTCGCACAACTTGATTCAGTGGATGTGATGTTAAGATGAACTTTTGTATTACAATTGCCAGGACTCTAGACAGAAATGTAGTGATGAGTAAAGCAGTTTATATTTCATCTTTTCGTGCATATTTAACCTTTCTTGTATATTTTAGACATTCTTTTATTCACATTTTATGGTAATCCCCTTGCATTTTCTGCCGTGAAGGGAATTTGTCACTTACCATTGTACACCTATATTTTAAATTTGATAGGACAAATAAAGATTTATTTATAATGTATATAACTTGCAAAACTATTTAATACTTGTAGTATGTATCATAATGTTTTTAACTGGATAAATTATACAAGTAAATAACTATCAAAAAAGCTATACAAATAAATGGTTTTCTCAAAAATAAGTCTTTTTACTAATTTTTTCCCTAATAAGTAACATTTTACAAATTAATTTTCAGTTACAAAATAATCTTAAAAAATGTGTATTTTAAGTGAAAAAATTTTAGGATTGTTTTCACTATCCCTCCTCCTTCCATCCCCCTAAATCATCTTCGGATAAGAGAACTTGAAAGGGCCAGAGTCAAAGATGTGAACTACTCATATATATATATGTCTATAGTAAGATTGCAATACTGATAGCTAAGCTATGTATATAAAGTGCTTAGCATCAGTATTGCATCAGTATTGTTCGCATCAGTATTGTTCGCAGCTTGAGGCTCTAGCCCTAAATGCGCCTTAGTCTGATAGCTAAGCTTTAATTCTTGTAAGAAATGAAGGGTTTAGAGTGCATTAGCGAAATTTAGTTTATAAATAACCGATAATTTTGTTTTCTGATTTTCCATTATCCAACAAAAATAAAATACAAATTAAACTGAATAAAATTTCTCTTATAGTGTTATCTCCACTTTATAAAAATTAATTCTAAACTTTTCATTACATTGTATGTCACTTTTTTCTTTAATTCCTAAATTATAAAATTTTATGGATGTCATTTTAGTCCATGTAGGCCTATCGTGCTGTATCTACTAGTTTCGAGCCATAATAATTCGAGCGTTACACACTGCAACGAGAAAACTGTGCTGTAATTATGTTGTGTCTTGACTATGTAATTACATATATTGGAAGGAAGGTTTCGTCGTCGTCTGAGAGAGAGAGAGAGAGAGAGAGAGAGAGAGAGAGAGCAGGCTTATTTGCGAAAGTAGTACAGCGCGTGCTGTGGAATCGTAGCTCTAATCTAATCACTGAAAAACACTCCCCCGTGTTCATATGATGAACTATTGGGAATTATATAATGGGCCTATATGATGACGAAGTCATCAAATAGGCACATTAAGTACAGTGAGAAATACTGTAATTTAAACTGCAGGTAATTATGATATCTGATTATGTCTTTCCTTAGCCATCCTTTTCATTTTCAGAGGTATCAGCTTTTAATGTTCTTGTTTATACTCCGTCACGACCACCAGGTCAGTGGAATTTACAATAAATCAATCAGTACGAATGTTAATCGTATTTAGCAGTCACGGGCTGGAACCCCAGTCCACTCAAAGAGCGTGTGGTAGTGCTCTCGCGCTCCTGACCACTCGGCTATGTAATTAAACATGTTTCCGATATTTTTAATTTTTTTTTTTTTTTGGTAGGAAGAAGAAGGAACTAGATGCCAAGCAAGGATAATAATGCCTATGGAAATATCTGAAGAAGCATTCAGCAGCAACTTAGGGTATGTGTTATAATTTATATAATATACTGTATATACAGAGTTGTTAAAATTAAAGTATCCCTATGTAGAGGGCTCTGGAGCGAGTTCTAAGGCTTGTACTGAAGAGAAATTTGGACAACAGTTACAATTAAAGAATGCACTCACTATTTTTGGAAAAAAAAAAAAAAAATAGTTACAAAATTTGTCACTGTATGGCGCGTAACTATATTAGTTGCGATTATGCAAATAACTTACGTTATTTGCGTAATCATAAGTTATTGCCACAGCACCACTACTCAGCTCAACTGTACTGTATAAAAGCAAAGCAGTCTCTTCAAAATCATACAGTAGATGTTTGCCTGCGCTACAGCAGCAATGCCAACAACGTTGCAGGAAAAGGCGCTATTACTGAAGCTGTACTATCAGAACAGCAACAATGCAGCTGCGGCTATCAGAGAATTCCGGCGTCAGAAGCGCCTAAGGCCCACGTGGACCTATGACTGTTTGTGCTGTCCGCAAAATGATTGCGAAATTTTAAGCGACAAGCCATCTTGGTGTTCAACCAGGTAGAGGTCGAAAACGAGTGGACTCCTCTCGTGTTGAAGATGTGACTATGGCTGTCGTGGATTTATCAAGTCAATCTCCATGTGCTAGTGCAAGTGTGCCAGCTGTTTCTCGTGAAGTGGACATGCTGTATTCCACTGTAAGGCTAGTAATACGTCAGGTGTTGCGGTACTATCCTTACAAGATGCTCATGCTACAGTAGCTAAAGCATGGCGATGCAGATATTCGTTTCACATACGCACTTCAGTTTCTGGCCCGAATGACAGTAGATATCACTTGGTCATGGAACATTCTTTGGAGTGATGAAGCTCACTTCTGCTTAAATGGACAAGTGAATACGCACAAATGTCGTATTTGGGAAACAGAAAACCCTCGACTTATCCAAGAGGTCCCGTTGTATTCTCCAAAAGTGACAGTGTGGTGTGGATTTACGGCCACATTCATGATAGGGCCATATTTTTTTTAACAGGTAGCACCCACTAGACCCCGCACCTGTTCCGTCACTGGACAGTGATATTATGAAATGTTGGCAAATTTCGCAATACCAGAGCTGCACAACGTGGGTACCTTCAGGATACCATATTCATGCAAGATGGTGCGCCACCCCACATCCACCGTTGTGTCCAAAGATTGATAAGGCAGCGATTTACAGACTAACGGGTCATCAGCCGTTGTTTCCAGACATCTTGGCCACCCCGATCACCGGACCTCACCCCCATGCGACTTCTGGTTGTGGGGTTTTTTGAAGAACCAGGTGTATCGGGAAGGATGTCAAACTCTGTCAGATCTGAAAGACAGCATTAGACGTAATGTGCTGGCTATTCCATTTGACGTGGTACGTTCTGTTGCAGAAAATGCTGTTCTTCGAATGGAAACTGTTGTAGACCAAAATGGACACATTGAGAAATTGTTACGCTGTTCAAGTGATTTTATTGCCACAGTGCCATATAGTGACAAATTTTGTAACAATTTTTTTTCCCAATAAATGGTCAGCGCATTCTTTATTGTACCTGTTGTCCACATTTCTCTTCAGTACGAGCCTTAGAACTCGCTCCAGAGCCCTCTACATACGGATATTTCAATTTTAACAAGACTAAATGGATAAAAAACGTAGCGATATATGGTATGAAAAAGAAGAAGAAATAGACAGGAAATTAAAAATAAAGATAAGAAGTGAAAAGGCGACCAAAATAAGATAACATTGCGATGTCTTTCACAATCTCAGTGTCATCATCAGAGGTCGTCCACCAAAATTATGAAAAAGACAGCAATGTTCTTGCTTCTGTTTCCGACATGTTCTGTAATACAGAACATGTCGAAATGCCATAAAGAACATGTCGGCTTCTGTTTCCGACAGAAGCCAGAAACAGAAGACGAAATGTATGAACTAACCTATGAAAAAGACTGCAATGTTCTTGCTTTTGTTTCCGACATGTTCTGTATTACAGAACATGTCGGAAACAGAAGCAAGAATATTGCTGTCTTTTTCATAATTTCGGTGGATGACCTCTGATGGTGACACTGAGATTGTGAAAGACACCGCAATGTTATCTTATTTTGGTCGCCTTTTCACTTCTTATCTTTATTTTTAATTTCCTGTCTATTTCTTCTTCTTTTTCATACCATATATCGCTACATTCCTTATCCATTTAGTCGAGCTCACAGTGCATACCGTATATTCAATAGGTTTAAATCATAATCTGCTTCACACTTTCTACATACTGTATATACACGTTATGGCTGTAGGGTACGTTTTGCCAATGCAGTGTCCCTGATCCATAAGCTATGTTATCTTCCTTTTCGTACAGTCACATTCCACCCCCATGATTGATTAAATTCTTAATACAATTATTCTTTACTATATATATATATATATATATATTTTTTTTTTTTTTTTTTTCTTTTTAATGTAAAATAAAAGAAATGCCATAGTCTTCCTTTTTAGAAGCACTTTTTAAATAATTTTAGGTTTAGGTAAAATCTGAAACCGTAAACAAAGTTTCATAAAGATTCGAGAAAAAGCCTAAAAGGAGAGGAATTTCTAGGTACTCGATGTAATTCTTTGAGAAGAAAGATCTTGATCAAGATAAGCATTCAATGCTGCTAAATTTCCAACATTTTTCTCACTTTTAGAGATTCTCAAAGTTTTAGATTGTTTCTTTACTCTTTACCATCGATACGGTCATTGATCAGTTGAGATACCCTCCAACTCTTCCTAGTAGCAACATATTAATGCACATAAATGGTTTCTTCATACTATCAAAGTTGAATTTACTTCCTTTTTACCACAAATATGACACGAGTATTATCTACTGAAGTAGTAGCTTTCAGAAAATTTCAGTAGTATTGAAAAATGGTACTGACAGAAAACACTGAAAAAAGAGAAAACTGCATTTTTCTCTTTTATTAACCTGTTTATTTCTTATTCAAATATTTAAAAAAGAAAAAGTAAGCATCTGATATAAAAGCATACAAACTAAAATATTCCGGTTAAATTTATCTTTGTTTTTTCCAATAATAAGCAAAATCGATTTTCCTGCATTAAAAGAGAGGTCACGTGAATGGCGGCGACAGGAGATATCTTCAACAGAATGATTGAAAAATGTATATTACTCAGTCTCGCCATAAATACCGCTGATCCAAAATAATGACTTTATGAGCTGTTGGAGGAGTTATAAAGCAAAGGTAATGTATTTGCCATCTTGAGATGACACGTAAAGACAGATAACAAATTCACCTTAATAACATTTGGTATTCTTTGCTGTGATCGATGTTAATGCCATGAACGACGCAATGAAGCTTTAAGCTGTAACTATCCAATCCCATTTATCACTAAACAGAATTATGACAATATATAGAGCCAAGAATGTCGGAATAGAAAGAAGGAAACAGTGCACAATTTTGTTCACTGTCTTTTAACTTATTTATTCCTTGGAATTTTTCCTTAATCTATGATATTTTTGATTTGATTGTAGCACATACAGATCTATTATTTTTTTCTTTTTTCTCATTCGCTATATGTGGTTATTTAGTATCGATTAAAAAGCTATTTGTTATCGTTCTTTATTCTCAGGATGATCTACGATCTATTAATCTGTTAAGTGCAGGTAGGGGGGCTCGAACGAGGCTAACTGGTCAGTCTGAAAGTGCAGGGTTGCGTACGCTGAGTGTTAGAATTCACGTGACCAAAAAAACTGTTAATATTTTCATATTTTTATTTCTGTTTCATGACAAATATACCACGAGTCAGATGTTCTTTTAGCGGCATGGTGCGCAGGTAAATCCAGAAATGGAAATTATCTTTCATTTTTATACCACGACTATCGAGTTGCGCTCTGTAGGCCGTTATAGTAAATATATCTCGCCTCTTGTGGATCTTCCAGGAGTACAAAGAGAAAAGTTATATTTTATTAGATCTATAATATATGAATTTCAAATAGACTTAAAACAGGAAAAAAAAAAAATAATAACTGAGTTTCCGGAAGAAAATATCTTGCAACTGTCGCTCGAGATCGACAAACTCGGCCACGGTATGTAAAAGGCTCAATAAAAGCTGTACCTGGCATCATTAACGGAATTCAAATCGAGGCCTTTTCGACATGGTATGGAAAAACAGTAATTATAACCATAGTGTTAGATTCGAGGGCAGGCTAATAGGATTGAGATTCAAATTATTATTTTTAAACGACACAGGAGCTTGTCGCTCATATCCGGTATTCATGGGCTAATATGCGTGATGTGCGGGCTAAAACATTTGGAATAACTTACTGGGAAAACCTTCCCTCTACCTGCAATCGGTTAGCTATAACCTCATTATAAGAGGACTTTAGAAATTCCTCCAGTTGTCGATGGGCATTGAACCCAGATCTCTCCAAACGAGTGCAGATTAATGGAAGTGAAAAGTGAAGTTTCTTCCTTTGCACTGATTACTGAATAGGGAAATAGTAAATCAAGATAGAATCTGTTACAAGACAAAATATCACAGAACTGTTAAAGCCCAAAGCTATGTACAGTGTTAAACAACTGAAATATACTTCCTTTTCAGCAGCTTGAGTTTCACCGTGACGTACAGTATAGTGGTTTCGCCACTTGTCACTCGTTTGGAGAGGTCTGGGTTTGACTACAGTCATAGACAAGTCATGGTGCGCAGGTAAATCCAGAAATGGAAATTAACTTTCATTTCTGTACCGCGACTACCGAAGCATTTCTAAAGACCTCTTCAGACGGGACTGTAGTTAGCCCCGACTGAACACGCACAACGGCCAGTGAACCTTTGTAAACAAGCACAACAGCACAATATGGTCAAAGCCGCTAATGCGCTTAAAAACCGCCACCAGCAACAACAGCAACAGCAGGTTCAGCATTAAATTCTCCACAAACCGGGAAAAACTCGATTTAAATATTATGAATGACATCGTAGTAATTATTCCTAGTAACAATGGGAAATCCTCCCTCTACCTGAAACCGGTTAGCTATAGTTTTCTTTACACAGGGGAGGAGGGAAAATAGATTAAAACGAGTGATATTTTGATATTAACAATTAGAAAATTACAACGGATAACGTCTAGATTTTTAAAGATTGCTACATGAGTGCAGGGTACTGTTGTACTTTTCTAATTGGCAAATGTACCACCATGAGCTTATCTGTCTCTCCTGTAAATACACTCGGAATAACTTTACTGTAATCTGAGTCGAAGTCTTTATCACTTGGCCGATTGATATGTTCAGATATACATGGTCTCATACTTCTTCTCTCAAATCTTTTTTCATATTTATTATACTTATTTTTATTTTTATTTCTCTCTCTCTCTCTATTTTGTATAAGTAATGAATGGGGAATTCTTAATTCTGCTGACCTGTTGCGCTGAAATCAAACAGGATGCATTTACAGTATTCCACGATTATGCACAATGACTGGAACACTTTGTATTAAGCGCAGCTTTGTTTTCAGCATTTCTGACATGAAGGCTTCTCCCTATCTCATGCTTCATGTGAAGCAGGAACTTTACTACAATGGTGGAGCACACTATCGTAAATTAGTCTTTCCTTAAGGTACTATAAACTTATTCATGCCTGTTAATTTTACTTTCCCTTCTGCAAATACAGTAGAAATATTTCGTGCAAAGAGTAAAAAGGGAATTAACATGTCAGACAAAGGAACTTCGACCACTATTTACCGGAAAAAAAGTTTACACTGAAGTAAAACTTTCGATACCCTCATATGATAAAAAGAAAACGTTTAGCAGGATGTTTCTTTTTTTTTATTTCCAATTTGATATATTGATATTTATTAGTTAAAGCGGTCCCAGCCAACCAATGGCAACCCCGCTGTCAGTTACACATAATTCAGCAGTGCTCTTATATACTCCCTCTCCTGTTTGCCCAAGTACAGGGAGGGAAAAAACCTGCCATGTCCAAAAAAGATTGATATGAACAAATTGGAAATAATCAAATTACATAAAAAATAAATATACATATAATTAAATTTCAGACAAAGTCCAAACTTCATTGGATAGAGCTACATCTGTTCACAGTCTGTTGGAAAGCCAGAAGTGCCAGCAGCGCCAGGAGCTGCTGAGAATAGAATGCGAGCACAAGGAGCTGCCGAGAACAGAAATGCCAGCACAAGGAGCTGGAGTTGCAATGGATATAGCAGACTCAAGTCTCCACGATTTCACAGAACTTTAGGTAATTCGGCACTACACCATACCGCATTACAAATCCAAGGCTTCCAGATGCAGAAGAGTCTTCCGTATAAGAAATATTGCAGTTGAAAAGACTTGGAAAGCCAAGATGTTCTCCTGTTGATCAACTAGAATCGTCTCGCAGCCTTCTGCCATAAGATTGAAATTACTAACCCGAGATACCAATTCAATTCGTAGATCACTGTACTCCTCACTGTTGTACATAATATGTTTCCATGAATTCTCTTTCGCCACAATGGCAACCAGATCTTTCTGTAATTCCCAAATCATGCAACTTTGCATTAATCGAACCATGAGCAGTCAACAAAAACGTAGCTTGTAAATTTGAGGCAAACCATTTGAATTTAATCGAGGCTGCATTTCTGAAATCTGTGAAAAAATTTTGTGTAATCTGCCCTTTATCACAATCACTCCAATGCTCTTGCCAGACTTTTACCAAAGCATCCCAGATTCTTGCCCTTTCCTTCCTGGGATCTCCCAAGATTTCCACCTGTAAATTCAGAAAAGAACAGGGAATGCCACGACGGATGAAGAAAGCCAATGCACAATGCACCAAATGCAGATCAATAGGCAATTTTCCAGTCACAATCTGCAAAGCTGGGGTTGACACAGTTCTGCATGCCATGCACATCCTAAGGAGCATTACTCTTTGAATGGAACTGAGCTTTCTAGTAAATACTTTTCGATTTATATGCTCAAACCAAATTGGTGTACCATACGTTACCGTGGGCATTAATACACATTCATATAGCAAGTTGAGCGCCTTACTTTTTATTCCCCCGCCAACTCTAGTGATTCGAATAATCATCCCAATAAATTTCCTCACATTTTCTGATAGATAAGTAACATGTGAGTTGAAAGTCAAAGATCTCAAACATAATGCCTAGATATTTTAATTGCCTTGTCGATTTTAGGCTCGATCCATTCATTCATTCTCACAACTGAGGGTCTTCTACTCGAAAAATGACCCTCGAAGACCATTGTCCTTGTTTTGGTTCCTGATACAGTCAGTTTATGTAACCTACACCAGTTATTAAGTTCAAGCAAAACCTGCTGTGACCTGATTTCTAGTTGCATCCGTGAATTTCCTTCATAAGCAGCACAATATCATCGGCATATGCCACCATCTCTGTATGTTCGAAGTCCCTATGCAACCAGTCCTCCAAAACTAGGTTCCCCATTAGTGGTCCAAAAACCGATTCTTATGGGCATCCCCTGGTCACCTCTCGTGCAATAGAACCAACCGAGGACTTAATAATCACTGTACAGTGCGTGAAGTAGTCCTTTACCACCCTAAAGATCTTAGTTGAACAGCCTGCAAGTCTCAACATCATAAGAACGCTGCTCCATTGAATGGAGTCAAAAGCTCCCTCAAAGTCAATAAAGATTCCAAGGACATACTTACTGTTCGAGCCTAATATATAGTTTCGCAATTCCCGAAGCGCATCTCCTGTTCCACGAACTGGAGTAAACCCATATTGTCTGCCAGACCAGCCTAATTTTTTTTCAGTATAGTCAGTAATCCGTCTCGCCAGCATTCTTTCAAACACCTTTCCTAATCCACGGAGGAGAAGAATAGGCCGATAAGATCGTGGACCATTCTTTGGCCTAGATGGTCCCTTCAGATCAGTTTTAATAAGGCATCCTTCTGTGGTGATGGAAAGACCCCGTCACGCAGGCAGCTATTAAAAACTTCAAGAAGGATCCCTGGTATCAGTCGATGAGCAAATTTAAAGACCTCTCCTCCAATTTGATATAGATAAAAATGCACGTACAATACTTACTTAGGATTCAGTATGACTACGGCTGTGAATTACAAGCAATAAAGAAATTTAATCTCAAAGCCATTATTAGTATTGCGTACAGATGTATAACTTAAGTTTATTAAAGAGAAACGAAAATTTACTTGATTTCCCTGATTCATACGTTTGAGAACTTCCATTTACAAAAAAAAAAAAAAAAAAAAAAAAATGAAAGAAGAGAAAAGAAAAAACAGTTACATTAAATTGGAATTGTCTTCTCTATAACAAAAAAAAAAAAAAAAAAAATGAAAGAAGAGAAAAGAAAAAACAGTTACATTAAATTGGAATTGTCTTCTCTATAACAAAAAAAAAAAAATGGAAAAAAAAAAAATAAAGTACTGAAACATAAATGCAAAGTGAACAAAAGAATGAAGAAATCGAATTAGACGAAAGAAAAAAACAAATTTCGAAAACAGTAATTAGAAAGAACGGGCGAGCGAAAGAAAGTTGCAACATAAATCATTTAGTAAACGTTACAATAAAACATAAGAAAAAAAATGATGAAAATAATTTTAGAGTTTTGACATTTAAAATTATTATGCAGTGTTTAATTTGTTCCTTTTTTTAGGTTACAAAAAATGATTTCACTTTACTCAGAATTCATTGCATTGTATTATTCTTTTGTGAACTTATCTATCTACTAATGTTTACACAGTGGTAAGCAGATAGGTAGAAAACTTCTATAAGTTCAAGAAATATGAGAATGTACTGTACTAGTGCTTGTACTGTACTTGTCGATTCTTAGTGCCTCTTTTGGTAATGGTTATCTCTCTTTCTCTCTCTCTCTCTCTCCCTTTACTTATAATGAGAAATGTAGATTATTATATTTTTATAATTTGTTTGTTATTAAAAATTGTAAGCATTTTAACTTTTGGAATATGAAAAAAATATTTATATAATATAATATAAGTGTAGATACACCATAGATAAGTCTTAAGAAACTACGATGGTAGTGTGGAAGGCATCATTTGCTCTGTATCTCATATTGTGCTCTTCCTTCACAACGAGTTGCCATGGTATTGCACTACCTCGAATAAGTAACGCTTCACTAAAATAGAGAAAACTATTGTTACTTATTCTCAGTGAGTACCACCACCCATAATAATTTTAGAGTTTTGAATGGGTGGTGGTGCTCACTGAGAATAAGTAACAATAGTCTTCTCTATTAGTGAAGCGTTACTTATTCGAGGTAGTGCAATACCATCACAACTCGTTGTGAAGGAAGAGCACAATAAGAGATACAGAGCTAATGATGCATTCCACACTACCATCGTAGTTTCTTAAGAGTTATCTATGGTGTATCTACATTATATTATATATTATATAATATTATATTATATAGATATTAAACTCTTACTCTTAACGTATTATGCCTTTTTGCATTTAGTTATTTTTGAAAAAAAAATATTATAAAATCTCACTTTCATAAAATTATCTTCTGCTGCTGTTTGTATACAAAACCCACATTTGCATTTCGTTACATCTTGGTTAAAACGCGTAATAACCTAAAATACAGAAAGAATCTTGTCGATACGGAATTCTCGCATGCCAAACAAACTACCACTACTATAAACTAGCCTTAGAAATTCAGGTCATGGCTGGGAACGAGAATGAAGCATGATTAATAAAACTCACCTCTTGGCAGCTCTCCTTCCGCATGATGCCCGAAACACCCCTCCCCCTATTAAATTCTCTTTGTCGTAAATGCAACCGCTAATTTCTGCCGACTACGCATAGCCATCAGTTTTAAATCGCAAAAAAAGTTAATAGCAAGCTGTTCGCGATGAAGTATGCTTCGCCATCAAATCTCATTACAGATACAATTAGAAATAGAAGGAAAAATTCAGTCTAAGACCAATGCCATCGATCGATTTAGCTACGTGCAACCTATCTAGTTGTTATTAACAAGTAGGCGTAAAGGTTATTCAGATTTCTTAGTGGTGGATCTAGTTTGCTGCATTTTGAATATTCTTGCTAACACGCAAACACGTATACACCATATTATAGCGCTGCTATTCTCTTTCAGTTCTTTCCTTCTCTTTTCTTTTTCTCGCTCCCTTCCCACCCATTCTTTAAATAAATTACTTCTCGCATGGAAATGAATTCACAATTTCACGTTCACGATTCTCTTAAAAATGAAATTCCCGGTGATACACAAATATCTTTGGAGATTTCCCAAGGATATATTAACTAACGAAATCGCAGTGCAAGAAGTCTTAGTCAAGAAAGCTCAAAATAACCAGAGAGGAAAATATTTAAGCAGAAGCAAGTCTGAAATTTTAAAATATCCCCGAAAGGAAGATTAACATTGAGAGAGTAAGTTAAATCATTTATTGTTGTATCTTTTTTTTTTCTGTATTCCCATCCAAACATTCACTTAAAACTTACTTTTAGCATACGTTAATATTTTAAGAGGATTACAAAAAAATTATTTTTTCTCATTTCCCTGTAAATGTCATAAAAATTTCCAAGTTACATTTGATAACATTAAAAAAATACAAGCTTTCTTGTAAAATAAGCTTCAATATAACTGCCGTGACAATTTTTGATAGCCAATGCTCATAGGCAGCCAGTTGAGCTGTGTGAACAGGGAAAGTAGAGTCACGTAACGAACGAACATATCTGCATGTACTATCGGATTCCACAGAATATCAAAGTTGCGACCAGCATTTTCCAGAGAGAGAGACAAAAACATTTTCCAGAGAGAGAGACAAAAACATTTTCCAGAAAGACAGAGAGAGAGAGAGAGAGACAAAAACATTTTCCAGAAAGACAGAGAGAGAGAGAGACAAAAACATTTTCCCGAAAGACAGAGAGAGAGACACAAAAACACTTTCCAGAAAGACAGAGAGAGACAAAAATATTTTCCAGAGAGAGAGAGAGACAAAAACATTTTCCAGAGAGAGAGAGAGAGAGGCACAAAAACATTTTCCAGAGAGAGAGAGAGAGAGAGAGACAAAAACATTTTCCAGAGAGAGAGAGAGAGAGAGAGAGAGAGACAAAAACATTTTCCAGAGAGAGAGAGAGAGAGAGAGAGAGAGAGAGACAAAAACATTTTCCAGAGAGAGAGAGAGAGAGAGAGACAAAAACATTTTCCAGAGAGAGAGAGAGAGACACACAAAAACATTTTCCAGAGACACACACACACACACACACACACACACACAAACATCTTCCAGAGAGCGAGAGACAGAGACACAAAAACATTTTCCAGAGACACACACACACACACACACACACACACACAAACATCTTCCAGAGAGCGAGAGACAGAGACACAAAAACATTTTCCAGAGAGAGAGAGAGAAAGACAAAAACATTTTGCAGACACAGACACACACACACACACAAACATCTTCCAGAGAGCGAGAGAGAGAGAGAGAGAGAAAGACAAAAACATTTTCCAGAGAGAAAGAGAGAGAGAGAGAGAGAGACAAAAACATTTTGCAGACACACACACACACACACACACACACACACACAACATCTTCTAGAGAGCGAGAGAAAAACATTTTACATACACAAACATCTTCCAGAGAGAGAGAGACAAAAAACACATTTTCCATCTTCCATTTAGGGTTATCCGAGCAAGTCATTAACTGAAGTGGCATATAGACCCAAAATTTGTTATGACTGTAAATTGCGTATATTCTTGGTTAGTCTGCTTGATGTGTAAACTAGAGTTTTTTTATGGGGGTGGGGGAAGGACACCTTCGTATCCGAGACTGAATAACTCAGTCATGATATGATTAAAAGTTCCTCGCGTCATTGATGGGATTCAAATCCAGTCTTTTCACACATGGTGTGGGAGGACGGTGATTAAAATAATTATAACCACTGTGCTACCGTGAGGGCAGATAGAGGGAGAGATGGGATATCAACTCTAATCAACAAGTGGACAGATACCTAACCGTGATCAACATATTCAAGGGATATCATGTGCATGTAGTAGTAGTGGCATGTGATGCAAGAAAGCAAGTGTATGAGCTTATGCAGCATCAGCCAAAAAAAAAAAAAAAAAAGCCTGTCTTGTTCCTCCTTAAATTTATTCAACCTATCAACTTCCACAATGACAGATGGAAGTTTGTTCCAGCAATTAACCACCCACTGGCTAAAGACAAATTTCCGCACATCTATTCTACATCTGTCCTTTGATAATTTGAATTTATGCCCGCTTAGGTTCGTAATCTGAACAAGTGGAAGGATCCCATCAGAATTCAGCGTGCTCAACCCATTCAAGCCCTTATATACCTCAATCAGATCACCGCGCCGGTGCCTAGTCTCCAGCCACTGCAATTTGCAGAATTTAAGCCTCTCTTGGTAAGAGGATCCCTTCATTCCCCTCACTAATCTTGTTGCACTTCTCTGTATACGCTCAAGCAAATCTACATCCTTCCTAAAATGAGGCCTCCAGACCTGTACGCAGTACTCAAGGCGTGGCCTGACCATTGCCTTATACAGAGGGACAATCACCTCCTTCTCCCTGCTAGCAAAATTCCTATATATCATTGACAAAACCCCATGACCTGCCCTGCCAGCTTGTCTGCATTGCTCAGAAAAATTCATATCTGATTGCACAATTACACCCAGGTCTTTTTCATTTTCTACCACCTTAAGTGTAGTACCACACAGTTCGTACGATTCTCGTGGGTTACTTCTACCCATATGCAGTACGTTGCATTTGTCAAGATTAAACTTCAGTTGCCACTTCTTAGCCCATCGGCCCAAATTATCTAGATCCTGTTGCAGTAGCACACTGCCATTACTGTCATTAACAACCCTGCCAACCTTTGTATCATCTGCAAACTTCGACATTAAGCCTGATATACCTTCATCAATATCATTGATAAACATACAAAACAACAGCGGACCTAACACCGAACCCTGTGGGACACCACTTATAACATTAGTCCACGAAGAGCAGCACCCATTGATTACCACCCTCTGTCTTCTCCCACTTAACCATCCTTTTATCCATTGTAGCAACTTACCCTTAAAACCATTGTGCTCCAATTTGTACAATAGTCTTCCATGCGCAACAGTGTCAAAAGCTTTCCTGAAATCCAAATATATGATATCAAAATTATTTTTTGCATCCAGTTCCTTTGTAACCACATCATAATATCCTATCAAATTTGTCAGACAAGAGTTTCCCTTAATAACCCCATGCTGTGTCTGAATTATTGCTGCAGTCTTATCTAGATGATCCTGCAATGCATCTTTAACCGGTAACTCCATTATTTTACCCGGAACAGAAGTTAAACTAACTGGTCTGTAATTACTCGTGTCACCCTTCGATCCCCCTTTGTGAATTGGGGATACATTTGCACATCTCCAGTCAGTGGGAACCTCCCCTGAGTCCAAGGATGCTTTCATAATTATGGCTAAGGGTTTGCTTAGTTGCTTTGCCGCCTCCTTTAATATAACTGGATAGATCTCATCCACCCCAGGTGCTTTTCTTATGTTTAACTTCAACAATTTCTCCTCCACTTTGCTTTCAGTTATTACAAAATCATTAAGTATCCTGCTACAATTTGATAACCTTCTGCCATTTTCAAACCTTAATAATTCCTCATGTGTGAATGTAGATGCAAAATACTCATTCAGTTTGTTTGCTATCTGAGCAGGATCATCAACAGTCGAACCATCGATGTCAAGTGGACCAATCAGATTCATTCCCTTCCTTTTAGAGTTTATATAAGTAAAGAAATCTTTGCTGTTTTTCTTAGCATCTTTTGCCAGGGATTTCTCGTAATCTGCCTTCGCCTGCCTAACCTCCTTTGTGACCTGATTACAGACTAACTTATATCTGCCATAGGCTTCTGAGTCGCTTGATAATTTATATGCATCCCATGCATTTTTCTTCTCTGTTAAGAGTCTCATTAGTTCATTAGATAACCATTTAGGCCTAAACCTTGAACAATATTTCTTAATAGGTATGAAACTTTTAGTAGCATCGACGATTAATTCCTTGAATGCTTCCCACTTAGAATTTACTGTTGGTAACATCGTCAGTTGATCCCACTGTACAGAATTTAAAAACTGTCTGAGACCACTGTACTCACCTTTACGGAAGCAAAAACCCTTTCCTTTACCCCTGATGGTAATTAAATCTTTAACTAAATTCCACATCAGTACACTGTGATCACTGCCACCTAGTGGTTCCTTTATCTGTAAATTCTTAATGCACGAATGATCACTGCTGATAACGAGATCAAGAGTTTTACTTTCTCTGGTTGCTTCTCGAACATGCTGCTGCAGAAAACATGTTCATGATATCAAGGGATATCGTGTTCACGGGATATTAACCTTGATCAACATGTTCAAGGGCACTCACCCTTTTATGTAATTAATACTATATAATATCGGTATAGTTTACCCATAAATTTAACTACATAGGTAGTGTAACGTCATCGTTTTGATTTTAAAAGTAGTTAAAATCAAAACATTGTAAAATCAAAACAAAGTATAAATAACAGTAGTCTTCTTTACTAGAGAACGTGGTATAATAGTTTTAATTTCACAAATTATTATTCTTTTCTATTCTTGGCATCAATAAAATAATATCTAAAATATGTGTAGGCTAATATTTTTTAAATTTTTATCATTTAAGTAACAGTTACACTTAATGCTTTAACATATAACATTAAATTCAGGGTGTTTTTTTGAATATCCCTGATTTTAAAAGTTGGTAAAATTCATGTGTTGTACATATGGCAACGTAATGGGAGCCAGTAGAGAGGATAAGGTCAAGTTTCATTGTTGATGTTTTGGAATGCGCTGTGACCGTGGCTGCGGCGCTGCTGTTGTTTGTGCAAAAATGACGTCAATGCAAGACAATGCGCAGGCAGTGGTGCTATTTGCAGAGAGCAAACCTATTATCACAGTATAAAAGCAATTTAGACATGCGTTTGAGCATTTCAAAGATGCACATAACCCAAAGTCTATACGGAGATGGTACAGGATATTTTTGAACATCGGAAGTCTGCAAGACTTGAAGCCTTCCTGGAAGGAGGGGCGAAACAAATGCCCAGCTCGCACCCTCGTATGCCAAAGCGCTGAGGCACCCAAATAACAGGACGACAGTGCCTAAAGGACAACAACCAAGAAAAGTTCCATTGCTTAGAACCCCCAAACATGGTCATCCTCATACCAACGGAGAAGGACGAAGCTCATACGAGTGAAGAGATAAAGGCTAAAGTTATGACCAACCTCAAAGATGATTTTAAAACCAGTAAAATCAGGGCGATCAGGAAAACTAGAAACGCAGGAATAACGGATACTGACAGAAATCTACCAGCTAAAATCACAGCTAGTAAACATCAAAACCCACTTAGTTTTGGAAATACAAGACCTTCCAAACGCTCCTAAATCTGCGGAAAGCCCCAGGAGTCGACATAACGAAACCACGTCTCAAGTTGATTTTTAGATAACAGACCTGAACGAGAATCTTAAGGCGTACATCCCCAAGTGGGGCCCTTTTCAACCAACCCGCTGAACTTCAAAGTTATCAGAACTGGCACATTGTACTACCTATCTGTGTGCGTGTGTAGCACAGTGGTATCGTCACCGTTCTCCCCACACCGTGTGGAAAAGGCCCGGGTTCGAACCCCGTCGATGACGCGAGGAACTTTAATGAGCTTTTTTCACTCCGTGGCTGAGTTAGTCGGTCTCAGGCGTAATTGGCAAGGTTTTTCCCCCCAGAAACTGGGGTTTTTCATCCAGCAAAACAGACAAATCGTGCAATTAACAGACATAAGACACACAGCATGGCAGATGAATTTAATTATTCAGGTGGCCTGAAAATAATACTTTAGCACCTATCTAAAGGATCCACGCGTACCCTCCTGGACTTCACACTTCCGGACAACGACCGAAAACTGGAAAAAGCAAGACTCCAAAGACACCTGCGGCAGGCATTGCAGACCAAATGGACGGCCTCGACGAAGTGGGAGCTCACTAAAAAGTTCATTCCGACAGCAGACGGGTTTTACCCCAGCTCCGCGACCCGGTTTCACCCAGGACTCCATGCGGCCTATCTCCTAACGGGCTATGGCGCATTTAGTGCCAAACTAACCTACTTTGGGATCACTCAGGACCCTCTATGTATCTGTGAAGAAGTGGAAAGTTGGCATCATCTGATGGTTGACTGCGTACTCTACGAAGGCATCAAATGCATTCTCATCACAAAAATAACATACCTGCCATGAAACTGGACACGGCGGATGAATATAAAGCCTTTACGAAGTTTGGCAAACACTATTTGCGCAAAGAAAAGCCCTCATAGTGGCACATTGGTAATTCCCGAAAATTACCGCCCGGTTTACTAGATTGACCAAAGAGGACTGAACACTGGACTACTCCGACTCCAAACGTCACACTGCCAAATGTAGCGGTAGCACAACGGCCTAGACGACTCAGCAATGCCACAAGAATGGACGGGACAACGTTCCCATGTATTACCAAAAACCAACCTGACAACTCTTGTATGGGAGCACACTCACAGGAACTACAACCGGACTTGACCTACTTGATTTGACTATGACATCTGCAGTTTTGCTGCCAGTGCCATTCTGGCGATCCGTGCCGACTCACTTGCTCGGTACCTTTATTCCTTTCCCTGGGTGGGAGGGGAGAGGGGATGGGCCTCTGTCTCCCTACCTCCCAGCCGCCCCTTCTTTCTACGCCCTCTAAATTAACACAGCCTAATTACTAGCGTTAAAATTCAAACCTCGTTCCTATTAAACCATTTCGGCCTTTTTTTTTTTTTTTTTTTTTTTTACAATAGGCCCTTTCCACTAAAATCTTCGGAAACTAGGTGACAGGGCCTGCCAGAGTACGAAATATAATCTACTGGGTGTACCTGACCTGCCTCTCGTGGCAGGTCAGGACCCACCATTGCCCACCAAAGTGTGGGCAACAGTGGGTCCCATTAGGGGGCCAACGGCTAAATGGTCAGAAGATACAACCCACCACGACATTACATTACAGAACAATACCCACATACTTTTTAAATCTCTGGCTTCCACAAAGTACTGCGTTTCACAAACAATGCATACAACACGGGGATGGGGGGGGGGGAAACCCCCTGGTGCCGTTAGACCCTAAACACTTTGCACTTTACACATCACCGTTCATACGAACTCAACCCCAACGTAAATCGGAGACTAACTGTATTTAATTTTTCTAATACACATGGAGTCTCCTGTTTTTAACTTTTATAATTTCAATGTTTACTGTTATTAATCTTTTACATAAGCACTTTTCAGTTTTCATAATAATTTAGTATTTTTAAACTTAATACCTATCATAGGAGGGCGATTGTTAAATTTCCACTTAGAAGAAGAAACTGTTTATAAAAACCAAAATAATACAAATTAATATGCCTGAGAAAGCAGCGAACTGGGTAATTTGCTTTGTTGTCATATCCCAAGGCAAGTCAGTAATTCTTTACTTGTAATTAAAAGCCAGGTAGGAAAAAAAAAAAATCCTTTAAAATATGTGTTGCTAGCGTAAAATAAAAAAATTTAAAAAAAATTAAAACCTGTGACAAAACTGATTCATGCAAACGAATATCAATTATTGACATCCATCGTACTGGTCTAGAGTTAATGCTAATTATTATTAACTTCTTTCTACGTAGCAAGGCAGGCAAATAAAACAACGAGACAAAAATGCGATTTTTTAAATTATATATATTTCTTTGTGCTTGAGCTTATATCTAAGAATATCCATAAGCGATGGTAGAGTGCATACATCGTGAAAGGACGCAACGCATGTGACCATCACTTCTGAGAAGCTAAAGCCTGCGAGCAGAGACGTATAAAGGGTTATTTAATTATTATTTTTTTTTTCTGCTTGTCAAATGTACCGTCTCTTCTCCTATAAAGTCTCTAGAGAACTAGCGAAATTCTTGCTTTATAAATTTGCATGCGAAAACACTCGTCAGCTGCATGAAGCCTTCCAACTCTAGCAAACTGATGTAGTGTTCTAGGTTATTTGTGCCTGCAAAGCGCATTTGCAAGAATACGAGTAGTACATTTCCATATGGAAATTTTAGACATAAGTGTATTAGTTTAACAGTCACTCTACAATAGGAGGGGCAACCAACACGACAAGTGGACAGAGATAACTTTATTCATCTTCCCACTATCTAGGAAAACAGAATGTGCGATAAAGATTTTTAGCACGTTCGCTCTTTGGCTTTCTTAAACACAAAATAAATGGCATGTATGTCTGCATTGTCCTCAGTATTGGTTGAGATAGTTCCCTTGTTGTCCTTGAGACCGACATGAATTAATTGCAGTGTCAACATCAGAGGCACCAGCGGGCGGCAGTGTATCTTGACAGCACACATGTACATTCGAGCTGGTCTAGTGAGCAAGTTAGATAAAACTAGTGATTGTGTGATATCAAGTTATATCAACACAAGAGGTGTAATTTTAGTAGTATTTAATTAAAAAATAATAATATACATGCACTGTTTTATATTAAATTCTTTACAAATTAAGTCTTGCGGTTGGGGAACATGGATTAATTTGAAATTATCATGAAACAAACAAAAAATATACATGTAAACATGTATAAATGCAGAAAGAATTCAGAATATTCGTGTATCTCATAAGGGTGCTATAATAAACAATGAAAAGGTCAGCCAACCCACTTTGCAGAAAAAACTGATTGGCAATGGTTCTTAAACTATTTTATTGCGAACCCCTTTCACAATTTCCAGGTCGAATGATGGAGTCACTAGTTTAAGAAGTAATGCATGACCATCTAGACAGGAATGCAATTATATTGCAGTTACACCATGGAGTAGGAGAAGAAAGAATGGTAATTAATGGGTACTGCTCTTCTTGGACAAATGTTATTAGTAGAGTCCCTGCGGATTCAATGCTTTGCCGTTGATTGTTTTCAATATTTATTAACGATATTGATGAAGATATATCATGTTTAATATCAAAGTTTGCAGATGATATGAAGGATGGTAGGGTGATTAATGATGAAAATCAGAATACAATGTACGATGCTACAATGAGATCTAGAAAAATTAGGCAGATGGGTGAAAATTGAAATTGAAGTTTAAAATCGAAGAATGCAAGCTGAATATGGGAAACAATAATCCCATAATAATATACCAATTGAGTCGAAACGCATTCAAAGCAGTGGAGAGAGAAAAAAACCTGGGGAAATTGCGCAGTCTGATTTGAACTTTTCTGAGTAGTGTAGGCAGGTTTCAAGGACAGCTCATGGGGTTTCTGTCATGATATGCAGGAATTTTGTCTGCAAGGACAAGAAGGTGAGTACCCTATTGTATAACACAATGGCTAGGTCACATCTTGACTATTGTATACAAATCTGGAAGCTTCATTTTAAGAACGACGGGAATCTGTTAGAATGGGTGCAGAAAAGAGCAACAAAACCAGTCAGGGACACAGAAGAGATACCCTTACGAAATAATAAAATTTAAATTAAAAAAAAAAAAAAGGATGGTTGTTGGATAGATATGCAAAAATGTGCTTTCAGCTAGAGAACGACTGGTTGTAGGGAAAAACTTCCATCTGGTGTTGGTAGATAGTCTGAATAAACTGAAGGAAGAATTAGACAAATTATTAGGGGGGGGGGGATAGAGAAATGCGATGGGCAGTGTTTTTTCTGTTTATTTATTTCTTTTTTGGCTATTGCTGAATAAGCTTGCTTTCTGTTATAATTTGTCACTACTGATAGTAATAAAACAACATTTCTGAACAGTTATCAGCCATTTATCGCTGTTATGCTTGATCTCGAAATTAAAATATGCCAACAAAAATTATTCACATTCTGAAACAATATAAAAAAGCACATTGCGTCATCTAGAAAATATGCCCAATTGACTTAATTTACTTAAAGTAACATCTGCATTTATTACACACATCATCATAATGCTTTGTTATATAATACATATGCAGTAAAAGTAATCGTTTAGTTTCGGCAATATTTTCCATTCTGACAAGTTCATTTTATTAATTTCTCATTAACAATATTGCAATTTTGTTAATTTATAATTTCGTACTTTCATTTTATTAGATAATTTTTATTCATTCATAATTTCATACTTTTGTTTTATTAGATAATTTTATTTAGAATTTGGTATTTTTATTTTATTAGATAATTTTATTTAGAATTTGGTATTTTTATTTTATTAGATAATTTTATAAAATTTATCATGTTATTATTATTTTTAAATATTATGTGGCAATTAACTGCCCTCTAGCGTGAATATTCTTTGTCTCTGTTCAACGTTCGTCGCTGCATTTCGTCTGTGTGAGTTAAATCGGTTTTCAAAAATGCGTACTTTAGTATTTTGCTTTTAGTGTCTGCTTTCAGCAATTGTACTTAATGAAGGTGAGTATTAATATCGAACATTACTTCATTTTAAACAGTTGTTTCAGTATGTTTTACTCTCTAAATCTATCGCGCAAGAATAATAATTCGTTAAGGCATCAGAAGCCCATTACAGGAACTGTTTACTGTTGCTTCAGGTAGCAGCAGTATTCACTTGCTGCTAGTTGGTTACGTTCACCCCCCCTCCAACCCGGAAGACGAATGAGTTGACAACTGATCAGGTTAATTTATTTTTATATAATTAATATGCTTTTTATATATTTGAACATGCCACTTCAGTAATGTTATTTCACAAAGTTAAGTTTCTTTGTAATATTGTATGGCGGCTCCAGTACTTTTTTATTGGTCAGATCGCAACAAAAAATTTTTATAGTGACTTTGTAAGCCAATACAGCATAATAATAAACTTGTTTTATTGCTGCTTAAGTACGGTACAAGTACTAGAAACAATAATTCTCATCTCGGCGACATGGCCAGGAGTTTTATATTATGGAATAGTTTTAAGGAATGATACATGTGATTAAATTGGTAAAAATAATAGTTACATGGGAAATTGTAAGTTACACAAAAATTAAAACATGTAAAAATGAAATTATAATAAATAGGAAAATATAAAGAGAAACAGAACTGAACATCTTAACACAATTTGAAAGAGTTTATCCCAGTTCAACAGATGCGAACCACTCGAGGAGAATGCGACAGTATTTGTAGTCGGTAGCCATTTTCTGCAGGTTAATTCGAAGACGGAGCAGTGCCTGAATTTTGGGGAGTACCTGGGCAGGCAGGAAACGATTACACAATTTCAGCCGGTTGTATTTGAGGATTAATGTGGGGTCCGACCTCAAGGATAGCGGAGGATTGTGCCACTGACAGAAATCCCAGATGTTTGGGGCGTTTATCACTCCTGTGTATATTTTTACTGCAGCCATTAAACGCCTGCTGTCAATTAACTTTGGGAGCCTGGTACATTGTACATTTAGCTGCTCAGCCATGTCAGTTGTTCTCAATTGAGGGGGTCGGCGATGCTTATTTGCGGCCCATTTCAGGGTCCAGTATTCACACGCGAACACCGGTTTTTTAAGTGAGGGCGACGCATGTGCCCAAATTTCAGCAGCGTATAAAATAATCGGATAAACAGTAGTTTGAAGATATCTAGTAGTGGTTGCAGCATCTTTGGAATGAAGTAAGTGTTGCTTTGTAGGGTGTTAAATCGCTTCCGGAAGTATTCCGTGTGCGCATCGAACCTCAGCTGCGGATCAAAATTGACACAGAGGTCCTTATAGCAGGTAACTACTGGGATGAGAGTGCCAGAAACTGATGGTTGAATTATCTGTTGAATTATATGTATGAATGAATGAATGAATTATATGTTGGTTCCTGTTTCAGTGAGTAAATCATTATTGCAGATTTTGAAGGGTTAAGGTTTAAACCAAACGTCTTCAAGTAAGTTGAAAGATCAGTCAAGTTCTTTGTGATTGAAGACGTAATTGCCTTTGGGTTTGCAGACGGTGGGATTAAGGTAAGGAACTTTATATCATCAGCGTATATTAGAGCATCATCACGGGGACGCATGAAAGCAATTAGAATGGCTGAGAAAAGGAGGCCAGACAAGACGCCACCTTGTGGGACTCTTGCATTGATTTATTTTCCTTGTAAAGTGGGTCTTCTTCATTGTGAGGTGGACACTTCTATTCCTGAAGAAGAATTGCAGAAGACTGAGAAGGGCTGTGATGTCTAGGCTGTCAAAAGCAGCTTCAGTATCGGCGTACACAATAGCTAATTCGGATTTAGTTTCGAAGGCCTGAAGAATTGATATCTGTGCTGCCATGAGGTTTGTTATGGTGGATCTGTTTGCGACTGCGAAGTGGAACTGTTTCGGTTTCTGTGGCATCAGCTGTTGTTTAATGCTGAAAGGAGTACCTTTTCAAGGATTTTGAGGAGGGTGGAAGAAGTTGAAATTGGTCTGAAATCTTTTGGCTTTGTTGGCACTTTAACCTTAGGCAGTGGAATCACAGAGTATTCATTCCATTGAGCAGGGAAAACTCGTGTGGAAACTCGAGCATCACTGTGTTCGAATTGAGTCGGTACTCCTTTTTGTTTGATAAGGTTACTTTTTTATTTTTTATTAATTTCAAAACGTTTTCAAAGTTCAAAAACTTCGAATTACAAATTCATTCACAACCTTAATTAATTGTGGTATCTTAATATAATGTTTGCAATTAACTTTTGACAAAAAATACATTCAGTCTTATTTTCGTCGTCAAATTTTAGGCATCTGGTTAACAGTATTTTCGAACTAGCTCTTTTCTCTTGTAAATACAGATCCGTATATATGTATATTTTTTCACCTATAATCCAAACGATTATACGGTACTACAAATGGTTCCCAAAGGTAGTTTTTAAATACAATCGTTCAGACAAATGTCAAACATGCCCTTAGCTCTGTTCAGATCAGATCTCTAAGGATTTTTTGCTTCCTTTGATCAAATGTCAGAAATGCGTCTTTGATTTCAATTCATTCGAAAAAACGCAGTGTACAGTTTGTTTGAACCGCCAACTTTACACTACGCAAAATATGTGCATATTAACAGCTGCACACAGGTTTGTGATGTGTGGACTGCATGTAGGCGTTATTGTTTAAAATATACAAAATACAAATACTGTATTGCAGTTATAACATATCGGTCACAAGTGTTTATATTAATTGATTTAGATAATAATAGTCGTAGTCATGTTTTTAAAAATAGATTATGAATTAAGTTTTTTCGAGTTTTCTTTAACTCTGCTCAGCGCCTATTGTAACTATGGTATGACGAATGTGTCCCATCCTGGGGTTACTTCGCCATATTGTAGTTATGCCTATCGCCTAATTATTTCACTTCCAATTTTTTTTTCAAACACTGTAAATGTAAGCCTGGAGTCGAAATAAAATTTTACGATACGAAATACTCATTAATAAAATGCAGTATCTTATTTTTGATAATGATGTATGTACATGCCATTTCCGATGCTCGTGATGGTTATACACAGAAATTATTCAGAAAATAATAATACTGATAGAATTAATATCAAGTAATGTAAGGAGCTAAAACGTACTGAAAAAATTATAGCAAAGCTTCTAGTTTGTCCCCAGTATTTAGTGACAATTTGTAAATACTGTATAATAAAAAGGAGCTAATCTAAATCCTTTAGCATATCAGAATACTAATAATATAATGTGCCATATTAAATGTACTTAAAAAATTGCTCCATGATGAAATCGCAGCCACGCCAGCAATTGTGAGCAGTGTTTTAAGCAGCCCTGCATAATTACGAAGCATTTAGAGAAATGTTCTGCGCTTGTGTAGCATTGCCTCTACTCTATGTGTTGTTTATGGGCGCATTAAGCTGGTGCGTAAAAAACACAGTTCTTGGTGATGACTTGTGGAATCCCATTTTTGTGCAAAGATACAATAGAGCTCATTCGCACGTGACGCAGTATGAATAAAGTTCAGCGATTCCATACAGCAACGATTTTACAAGTTAATAAAATAATGCCTTGTTGCACGCGAATGTCACTTTTAAGGTAAGTTATAAAGAATAATTAGGTTTTCAAAATTCTGATGGGGATAAACCAGATTGCCCTCAGGGTAAAAAATTGCCACCGGTATTAATTATATTTTATGTGTATATAATTTAATATGTACTTAAATTATATTCGTATGTTTACAATATGTATATTTGTATTCAACCATTAATTTGTAGCTCTGTTTTTCTTTCATTTATAAATATATTTGCGAATGCGAATTCATGTATATATTTTTGAGGTATCCCGAAAAAAAAAAAAAAAAAAAAAAAGCTGTGGAAAAAAAGGTGAAACGGAAAATAAATCTTTACAAATTATAAATAAGACAATGCTTTTTAATTAAGTATAGCAGATTGTAATATAAAAAAAAATCTTGTTTATACTCTGGCACGACCACCTGATCAGTGGAGATTACAATAAATCAATCAATACAAATGTTAATTGTATTTAGCAGTCACGGGCTTGAACCCCGATACTGCTAAATACGATTAATATTTGTATTGATTGATTTATTGTTTAACTCCACTGACCTGGTCGTCGTGCCGGAATATAAACAAGAAAACATTTTTTTTTTTTTTTTTTTTTTTTAAGGCCTGTCGTAGCCGAGTGGTCACGAGCGAGAGTGAAATAGTATGCGCTCTTTGAGTGGCCCTTAGTAATATCCATAATAATGATATCCTTAATATCCATAATAATAATACTTTACATTTGTCTTTACTGATGAAAGACCCTATATGCTGAGAAAAGGATGTGCGAGTGAGACTGAGCGATATGAACTTAGTGACGTCGTAACTACAGATGATTGTTTATTAGAAAACCATTTCAGTATAAAGGCAAGTAAGGCTCCCGGAGTTGATGGCATATCTCCAGTGGTTTTGAGGGAGAGCGCGAGGGAGTGTATTGAATCATTGAAATTAATTATAAGGGCATTTTTGGACTCAGGGGAGATTTCTTTGGATTGGAGAAGTGCCAGTGTATCGCCAACACATAAAAAAGCGGTTTCAATGAAGTTGGTAACTACAGGTCGGTTAGTCTAATTTCAGTTGTAGGGAAAACCTTGAAGGCAGTGATTAAAAGTGCAGTTCAGAACATTTGGATAGATATGGCATTCTGTAGGACTCACAACATGGCTTTTTTAAGGGTAGATCATGCTTAACTAGCTTAGTAGACTATTTTGACACAGTTACTCATGAGCTGGATTTAGGGAATAATTTTGACATCGTTTATTTGGATTTTAGCAAAGCATTTGACTCGGTCCCTCATGCGAGGCTACTGTATAAGTTTGAACAAGTTGGGATTACTGGTAAGATTCTAAGGTGGATCGCTGGGTGGCTGCAGCGTAGACGGCAGAGGGTTGTGATTAACGGATGTTCTTCAGATTGGTGTAACGTCAGGAGTGGGTCCCTTAAGGGTTGGTTCTCATCTTCATAAATGCGATCGAAGGCGTGATGTCGAAATTTTCAGATGACGTAAAGATTGTCAGAGTTGTTAATGATCAGTGCCAAGCAGCGCTCCTTCAGGATGACTTGAACAGACTTCAAAGATGGTCAGAGAAGTGTGAACTGTGTTTTAATGCTGCTAAATGTAAGGTCTTACATTTGGGGAACATTAACCGACAAACAAATTATACACTTGGTGGGGGTTGAATTAAAAACAGTTGACGAGGAAAGGGATCTGGAAGTTAAAATACCGGTAGATATGAATTTTTCTGACAAGTGTAATTAGGCAGCCAGGAAAGGCCATGGTGTCCTATCTGTGATTTTTCAAACGGTAATCTGTAGAGATAAGGAGGTCATAATCCTACTGTATAAGCCAATTGTAATACCACATTTAGAATACTGTGTTCAAGTATGGAGACTTCATCAGAAAAAAAAAAAACATCGAGCTTGGAGGATAGGTGAAGGTGAAGCAGGCGGATGATAGGAAGACTACCAGAAATTTAGAACAATGCGGGACAGAAGGGACACCTCTGAGGCAAACCATCCTCCACAAGGAGGGTGTGCTGTTAAGAACAGCAAAAGTGTTTATGGTTGTAGGTCCACGAGGTGAAGTGCTGAGGTGGGTAGGGGGGATGGGAAATGCCCTGAATGTTTTGGGGGGAATTAAAGTCATAGGATCAGAGTCCTGTGTGGGGGGGATATGGTTGCTATCGGGCTATTGTAAGGTTGAAAAATACCACGCTAGCCAGACCAGGCTGAAGCCAGTGTCAGCATCCCACGCCTTGTTACTCAAGTGGGTCAGCATGGCGTCAGCACTAGCAGTGAGGAAACAACCAGATTGGGTGTATTCCCCAACTGCAGTCGTATTTTTTGGGGGGGGGGCGCCTACCAGCAAGACAAGTGGACAATACACTTCAATCACACACTTGTCATTATACGAGTGCACAGGATTTTAAACGTTATTTTGTATGTATTTTCCTACAGAATAACGCAGCCTACGAATGGGGATCCCCAGACAGCAGCTTAAAAATTTTATTTTACTAATCTAAAATTTTAATTATCTATATTTGTTTTTATTTTATTAATTATTTTATTTATTTATATATATTTTTTAAATTTATTTTATTTATTATTATTTTGTCTCATTTTCTCTTTGCGCTCTGCACTAGCGTACTTTTTCCCCTCATTCCTCCCCCCCACACTCCACTAGTGTAGCTTCTCTCTCTCTCTTTCTTTTTAATTACACTACGGGATTTTTTTCCCCTCTCTTCCTCTGGAATGGGCCCCCAGAGGAACCTGGCCCACCTTTTGACAACATCAGGTGAGTCAGAGTCACTTTTGAGACGGTACGTGTTTTACTGGGACTGGCCCACCTTCCCGTGGTGTGGACAAGTACCCAGAATCACCTGTCCAGGTGACTGATGCTTCTGGGTAGCCAAGAGGCCAGAACAGAACAACAGAACACACACATAATACACACAAACTTACGTCACACACGTATCTGGCCCATTTGTAGTGATACTTTTCTTCACAGAGATACGAGGCGGAGTTGAACAGACGTTCTAGGAGCCGCCATTTACAAAAACACATGTCCACATGTATATTCAGGTGAGAAAGAAGGAAGAAAGAGCATTCGCACAATTCCCTTTTTTTTTTCACTCAACAATCTAACTTGCCCACTCACAGCACCCTATGGCGCCTCCGTAGCCAGATGGGAAGGAGCAACAGTGCGTAGCACACGCTTCTTGACTAGACCGGTGTTCGAGCCCGTGGCCACCAAATACGGAGGATGCGGAAAGGTCAGGGAATGACCACCGCATACCCCGGAGCAATATGGCCTTAGTTGCTAATGCTTCTAAAAACCTAATAACAATAACAACAATAACAGCACCCTAAAAATCGGAGTAGAGTGTTTCTTGTCAGACGGCATCCTTAACGCCGTGTAGTATGCCTTGTGTTGCTGTTTAAACTTTGTAAATGCCAGAGACAGTGTGAGTTTTGGTGTTGGGCTGCTTATAGTGTTTGGGTAAGGCGCCACCGGTAGTTACCCACATCTGCGCCATAGCACTCCTGTGATGTATACAGAACCTCTGTAAAAGACAGAACAAGTGTAGTGTTTCGTATGTGAAAAGTGTTGTATTGGGTTCTGTTGTTACGTTTTGGCTTCTTAGCTGCAGGGTCTCCTAGTGGGACTCCACATTGCTCGCCACCATCACTGGGCTTGAGCCAGGCTGTCCACAGTACCCTGGCTGCTCTCCGTCAGGGGTATCCTGATCTTCCTGACGGGGAACGAAAAAAAGAGACGGTGAGATTGAATAGGGAAGATAGTACGAGGAGTGGAATCAAAGTGGGGAGGAGGATGAGGCAAGAAGGCATCCTCTAGCGGAGCAAAGAGGTGGGAGGAGAGAAGTGGGAATCATCCATGGCATTAGAAGCCCACCCATTGCCAGGGAAAGGAAGACAGTTTGCCGAACAAGGGAGGAGCCTCAGGCGTAGATAGCAAGTTTCCCCCCAAGAAACTAGTGTTTTTCGTCCAGCAAAACATACAAATCGACCAGAGAACACACGCAGTTAATAGACATAAGACATATATGTAGACATGTGTATATGTGATGGGCGGCACCTAGGACGTCTGTTCAACTCCACCTCGTATATATGTGAAGAACAGTATCACTACAAATGGGCCAGATATGTTTGGGACATAGGTTTGTGTGTATTATGTGTGTTCTGTTGTTGTCTGGCCACTTGGCTACCTAGAAGCATCAGTCACCTGGACAGATGATTCTGGGTACTCGTCCACACCACGGGAAGGTCGGCCAATCCCAGTAAAACACGTACTGTCTCAAAAGAGACGCTGATTCACTTAGTGTTGCCAGAAGGTGGGCCAGGATTCTCTGGGGACCCATTCCAGAGGGGGCTGGGGAAAGAAACCACTCGTGGTGCAGGTTATGAAAAAAAAAAAAATAAATAAATAAATAAAATGAAAATAAATAAATAAATAAAGAATAAAAAAAAATTAAATTAAAAAAAAATGCAGCACATAAGACACATAGTGGCATAGTGTTTCAGTAAGGCACTACCTGCGGTTTCCCACATTTGCACCATCAGTACTCTTGTGATGTATGCAGTACTCTGTAAAAGCCAGAAAAAGGTGTAGTGTGTTGTATGTGAAGAGTTTTGTGATGGGTTCTGTTGTAATGTTCTGGCTTCTTAGCCGCAGGGCCCCTAGTGGGAATTCCACGTTGCTCGCCACCACCAGTGGGAGGTGAGCCAGACTTCTACAGTACTCTGGGTGCTCTCCGTCAGGGGCAGCCTGAGCTTCCTGATGAAAAAAAAGATAAAAAAATAATAATAAAAAAAAATAAAAAAAAAAATAAAAAAAAATAATAAAATAATAATAATAAAATAAAATTAAAAAAATAAAATAATAATAATAAAATAAAATAAAAAAATAATAAAATAAAATAAAAAAATAATAAAATAAAATAAAAAATAATAATAATAAAAAAAAATAATAAATAAATAAAATAAATTAAAATAAAAATGATAATAAATAAATAAAATAAAATAAAAATAATAAAAAAATAATAAATAAATAAAATAAATTAAAATAAAAATGATAATAAATAAATAAAATAAAATAAAAAAATTATAATAAATAAAAAAATGGTGAGATTGAGTGGGGAAGATAGTACAAGAAGTGGGATCAAAGTGGGAACAAGGAGGAGGATGAGGAAGGAAGGTATCTTCGAGCGGAGCAAAGAGGTGAGAAGGAGAAGTGGAAATCACCCCTGGCATTGGAAGCTCACCCATTGCCAGGGTAAAGAAAACAGTTTGCAGAACAAGGGAGGTCTGCAAAGGAGAGCGCCATGTTGTCATACCACATCTGGCAACCCAGATTTCAGCTGCACCCGACCATCCCAAATGTATTCAGGTGAAAAAAAAAAAAAGAAGAAGAAAAGTGCAGAGTTGTCCTGGAATTGGTAATGTGTGCCTCAAGTGGGTAGAACGCCTTCTCTGGAATACATCTTGAGCGAACTCAGTGAGAGCTATATAGAAGTTTTCTTCCGTGAGAAAAAAGTGCTCAGAATTTCGGGGATTTTCCTGTATCTTCGTGAATAGTCTAGTCCGGTAGTCGTCATACTGCGGACAGAGGTACATGACATGTTCCCAGTTTTCTTCATGGCCACAGAGACAGAATGGGTTTTCTTCAATTCCAAGCATGGTTATTTTTATGTCAAAATGGGCCAAGTCACCAGGTGACTTGGAGAACTGGAGCAAACCAGGGAGGAGGCTTTCGGTATGTCAGTGATACAGTTGGAATCAATTTTTGGTAATAGCACCTTTTGTTGTCGAATCCCAGTGATCTTACCATCTTTCACGCAGTTTGTCTGCTATCCTTCTTTTTTTGTGTTTTGGGTCATTTGCCATATCAATCTGAAAGTCAACGACTGTGCAAGGGATGCCTTTTCTGAGTTTAGGATGTAGTGCGCTCTTGATGACTTCAAGGTGGAGGGGCAAACAGCCAGCCAGCACCTGTAGAGCGAGGGTGCTTACGGTGCAACAAGCTCTTGTGATGGTTAAAAGCAAAGAGCGTTGGATAGAATCCAGTTTTCTGCGATTTCTGTTAAGGATAACTCTGTGACACTACACAGCTGCACTGTAACAAACTATGGGAAGGAAAATAACTCTGTAGATGAGAGAGAGAGAGAGAGAAGGCCCTCCGTTTAAGCCCCCAGTCTGCCCGGCTGATGCGTGTAATCATGGATGTCCACTTTCTTATCTTAAGAGGCTAGGTACTGCAAGTGGGGAAAAATGTCAGCTTTGCGTTTATCAAGATTCCGAGGTATTTAATCTCAGAGTAGAGACTGATTTATCTGTTTGCGATCTTGATTGTTGGAGGTCTTGAAATCTGCAAGGTTCCCTTCAACAGGATTGACTTGGTCTTTTCTCCGGAAATGGAGAGTTGATGTAAGGCAGCTCAGTAGTTTTTTGATTTCATGGTTGGATCTGGATTCCAGCTGTGCCCTAATCTCAACATGGACTATCAGGATGAGGTCATCAACAAATGCTATAGAGGAAGCGTGCTCGAGGTCCATACCCAGGAACTCGTCCAGGACAAAGGACCAGAAGAATGGTTCCAGGACAGAACCCTGAGAATAGCCCTGTGAAACTTGCCTCGTGAAGCGCTGGAACTTTGTAGCAACAGTAATCTTTCTGTAGGTTAGGTATGATTTTATATAAGCTGGTTGGGATATTGACCTGACAGAGCCTCCTGAGGATTCTGGGCCACCATATCCTATCGAATGCTCACTCGAAGTCAACGGTTATTGCCATAGGGTACTTGAAATCTGTGATTGTGGCTGTAGAGATCATCTGGTGAATCGCGTCTAACTGTGCTGGTTCCTTGCTTGAGTCCGAATTGGGTCGTTGAAGCTAGGTTCGCAGTTATATAATGGCTGTTGAGTCTATAAAGTAGCAGTCTCTCCAATAATTTAGCTAGCATGGGGAGGAGCGCTGTCGGACTAAACCAAACCAAATTATTATATTAGGGTTACCCGTAAATGATTAAATTAAACCGTATTCTTCTCTGTAAATTTCGTGTGTTCTCTAGTCGATTTGCCTGTTTTGCTGGACGAAAAAAATCCCAGTTTCCGGGGTTCTCCCCCCCCCCCAGAAAAAACCTTGCTATCTACGCCTGAGACCGACTAACTCAGCCACGGAATCAAAAAAGCCCACTAAACTTCCTCGCGCTATCGACGGGATTAAGATTAATTTAAGATGTGCCTTCTTCCAGGTTGAAGGGAACCCGCTATACTCGAGGCACATATTGAATGTGGCGAGCAGCCGCAGAGGATAGTACTCTGGAAATTTTTTAATGATATCTACCTCCAGTAGGTCATGTCCTGGAGTCTTTCCTTCCTTAGTCTTGTGGAGGGCAGCTTATAGTTCATTCATTGTGAATGGTTCTTCAACGTCGTCTGAGGAGTATTCATTGTTCATGGTGACAATTTTGTTTTGGTCGAATGTCAGAAGGTAACAGTGATTGTGAAAGAGCGTGTTTAAAATATTCTCAACTGAATCTTCCCAAGTAGTAGTTCCCTCAGATTTTGTAGTTGCATTTAAAGTTTCCCCTCTGGGAAGCTTGTTAATGACAATGCGGTACATGAGTCCCTAGGGATTATTATTTCTGCAGTAGTGAGGAGGCTCTTGTTCCTACTGTTCCAGGAGGCTCTTGCTTTTTCGTATTGTCTCAGTATATGTATTTCTACAGACCCTATAAACTTCCCTGGTTGTATCCACTTCTGTCTGGGGTAGTGTGGCTCGAGGTCTTTGGAATTCCTTTCTGCAACGGTGGACAATCTTTCTGCGATTATCTAGCTCTGCGTTCCACCAAGGAGCTGCGTTCCTAAAGAGCTTCCTTTTAGGGATGGATTCAGTGCATGCTTCTTGAATCATTTTGATTAGTGTTGCAATGCATCGTTCAGGTGGAACCTTAGTGATAAGAGGAGTATCTTCAGATAATTTTCTGTTGAGGGCTTCTTGAAAGAGAGTCCAGTTAGTTTTCTTCTTGCAAAAGCAAACAATGTCCTGCTATATAGGTGGAGCTCTGTCAACAGTGCGACCAAGGGAGAAGGTAATGGCTCGATGGTCGGACGTTGCCCAGGATTCCTGAACTTTCCTTTTGGTAAATTTTGGGACTATTGAAGCGGTGGCCAGAGTGATGTCTATTGTACTCTCCCAAAGTGTGGAGCTAAAGGTAGGGAGATTTCCAGGCCGATTGGGTACCTGAAGGTTTACTGCTGTGAGGAAATTTCCGAGGGCCTCGCCGCTACGTGTCCCAGTCCGGGCAGGTCTGGTTATGTGCTAAAGTTGAGAACGATAGTTAGCGTCCATAGCGACAAGAAATCTAGCCCCAGGGAGAGTATCCAGAGCTGTCTGAAGAAGATTTGTTACTATAGCGATATCGGCACCCGGTCTATAATAGACCGAAAGCACGTGCAGGAATCCCAAAGCTGCGGAAATTTCGCCCTGGCACTCATATAAGTGCAGAGGGATGCTATCTTAGTAACGGTTATTTCAGTATTTTTGATTGCTATTTCAGCCCACGCGGTTTCAATTGTGCACTCGATTATTGTGTAGTAAGAGAGTGATAATTATATTGCCATTATATGTATAAGGTTCCTGTATAAGAATTGCATCCATTTTTTATTCTTCTGCTTTATGTTTGAGCTGGTCAACTACTGTTTTTGCACGTTGCTCGTTAATTTGAAGAAAATTAATCTCAGGGGTATGTTCTGTTTGTGAGTTGTCTATCCATAGTTAGTTATATAAGTGATACAGGCTGGATCTTTGATGGAGTGGTCGTGTGGCAGCTTGTTGCTCTTGCAATTTGCACAAATGGTAGATTGGTCTTCGTTAGGCATGTCCTGAATTAATGCCCGTGTTGGGCACAATGCGCACAGGTTGACTGCCGTTCTTTACACGTAAGCGACGTGTCCAAACTTTAGGCCTTAGAAGCACTTTGGGACTGGCACATGTTCTTTAAACGGATGGCAACCACAGCCCACAAAGACTCTTTCTTGTTGGGTAAAAATGTGCCACGCGTCTGGAAATAGTTCGACGATCCACTTTTCCGTTGAAGGCGAACTAGTTTCGGTACAGTACTTTGGAATAAGATGCTGGTCTATGTGCTCCTCATTCAGGTGGGGGGGGTGGAGTTTTTATAGTATAATTCTTCTTTTAGTTCTTTGGGATTGATTGTTTTATCAATGCCAAACAACACGATTGATGGTCCCTTACGTTTGGCACTTCTGCTTTTAAAGCGATTGAAGTGATGCTTGGGTTCTGCAAAATAGAAATTGCCTCCTCCCTGGTAGCTGTTTCTATGACAAGTCCGGGTAGGCGTGTCTTTTTCATACTCTTGATTTTTAAGGTCTTCATTTGCTTCTTAAGATTTGACGTGACAGCATTTTTGACTGCTTCACTTGTTTCTAGCTTTGACATATCTGTGGGCTTTAATAATACTACATGTGACTCTGGAGGTGTAGACTCTGGTTTTAGCAGCCTGGCAAATCTGTTCTTTAACAAAAGCAGGTGGTGCTGGCTGTTCGCTCCTCAGTGCCTCTGAATAGGAATGAGGACGTTGTGGCATTTAATTTTTCAATTGCGTGGTGAGCATTTCGCGTTTAGCTGTCAGGCGCTCATTATCTGTGTGGACGTGTAAGATTATCCCCTCCGTCTTGGACCATATTTCTATGATGTCGGTCCTAGTGGCCACTGTTTTTCTGTTGGCTGGCTTGGCCATATATTTTTCAAGAGCATCTGTAAGTTATACATTCATTCATTTATTAATTACACACAGTATAGTCTCAAAATTATGTACATTAAAGTATATACATGATTTGTATACAAGATATATTTACATATAATTATATGCTCTGTACATATCATTAAACACTCGTGTGTGTGTAAGTAGAGTTCGGCATAAGCCGAACTCTACCTTGATAACTTGTAAATATCTCTAAGTTATACAAAAAACTATTATTTTTACGCCGCCCAAATAATTAAATTCATCTGCCGTGCTGTGTGTCTTATGTCTGTTAATTGCGTGTGTTCTCTGGTCGTTTTGTCTCTTTTGCTGGACGAAAAACCCCAGTTTTTTTGGAGGAAACCTTGCTATCTATGCGTGAGACCGACTAACTCAGCCACGGAGTGAAAAAATCCCGTTAAAGTTCCTTGCGTCATCGATGGGATTCAAACCCGGGCCTTTTCCACCCGGTATGTGGAGGACGGTGACGATACCACTGTGCTACCCATGCAGACAATCTCTAAGTTATACATCTATCTATCTATCTATGTTCTTTTCTGGTGGCCCCAAGACTCTCATCCGAATCCACCCCAATCCTGTCTACAACAAACTCTGAGTAGAGGCCTGAATATATGCCATGCATGCTGCACCCAGGCCACCCCGCAGCATCCAACACCTAGGCAGCTGTCTCCCAGTGACCGTCCCCAACAAGTAGAGCCAGACCTGGGTACACTATAGGCCTCACTGTGTAAATTAGCAGCAACTCCACACTCACCTGTGGCAGTGCTAAACCAGAACGCCTGCAAAAAAAATAAAATAATACTAAATAAATAAATAATAAAATAAAATAATAAATAAAATAAAATAATAAATAAAATAAAAATAAATATATAAAAATAAAGTAAATAAATAAAAGAAATAAATTAATAAATAAATAAAAAAGATAACAAATAAAAATAAATAAAATAATAATAAATAAAAAGATAACAAATAAAAATAAAATAAATAAAATAAAAGTAATAATAAATAAAATAATAAATTAATTAATATTTAAATCAAAATTAAAAAAAATAATAAATAAATAAAATAATAAATAAATAAAAAGATAATAACAAATAAAAATAAAATAAAATAAAAATAATAAATAAATTAATTAATATTTAAATCAAAATTAAAAAAATAATAAATAAATTAATTAATATTTAAATCAAAATAAAAAAAAATTAATTAATATTTAAATCAAAATTTAAAAAATATATACAGTACATAAATAAAATTCCTCTTTGATCTGCCTGTCTTGTTTATGCCAAGACAGGGAGAGAGAAGGGAAAAAAAGAAGAGAGAAAGTGCACTACAATTATGAACTGCAAGTAAGTATAGACAAAGCTCTCCTTTTCCTAAACACCAACCCAGCAAAATCTTGAAAGGGCTGAAAAGCATCCTTATTATCTAAGCATTTACTCTCATGCCCTCTGACTAGATGTGGTATAGCGAGCATTAAATTCCTCATATAGTAATCATAAATGGGACAATCAAACATGACAGGATCCCATGTCTCGGGCAGTGAACATGTACAAAGAAGGTTGGTCTACTAACCTAAAAGGAAACAATTTTTGATTTAGTGACCCATGTCCAGTCATTAAAAATGATGTCTCTATATGTGGATAAAACCACTTCTTATCTTTGACATTATAATTAAATTTCACATTGGGAATAAAAGTTTTAGTAACTTCTCCAGTAATACTTGTTTCCCATCGATGTTGCTACATTTCCAATAACTTTGTAATAATCATCTTTTTCATTTTTAACGTTTTCAACAGAACACACGTTTAATCCCTTTCTTTTTCCTCAAGAAATAACAGAATGCTCCAAAAACAACTACTAGATCTAATGGCAGTACACTTCCTATAACCTGTAAAGTATTTGTTGACACTGTCTTACATGCTCTAATTGAAGTCAACATCAATACTCTCTGTAAAGATAATAAATTTTGTCTAAACTTAACATTGTTAATACAGACGCTGCATATACTACTATGGGCAGAAATGCCTCCTTATAATATAAACCTAATACCCTTTTCCCAAGCCCCATTCAGTTTTGGTAACTAATAATTGCCGATGTAAATTTCTTAATCTTACTACTAATATAATCAAGGTACGGAAAAACATGTTAGCTTATCCTCAAGTGAAATACCTAAGTATTTCACTTGATTATAAGGATTTTAAAGGAATTTGTTTCCCATTAATTTTTAATTTAGGTGGCCTTCCATAATCCAATTTGCCTTTTAGCAATATAATGACTGTCTTGGTATCCGAAATCTCAAGTTTGTTTAAAGATACCCACTTATTTAAATCTTGTACTATCTCTCCCATCTTTTGTTCTAGTATGACCCTAGATTTACCCCCAACGCATGTAACCAAATCATCAGCATATGCAACTCGTTTAAAATGTGGAATCTCTATCTCCAACCACTGGTTCAGCACCATATTTCAGAAGACTCGACCAAGCACTGAACCTTGTGGACAGTTCCGATTAATAGCCTTACCATATTTTAAATGTTGTGAGCAAACTTGAATTCTCCTTCCACTTAAGTAACTTCTTAGAGTTTTATACAGTAAATGAGGGCAGTTTATTCTCCTCAGTGAGCATAAAATGCTCTCATACCACACCATGTCAAAACCACCTTCAAGTTCTACAAATAATGCTAGTACATATTTACTTTCTGATTGTTTACCATAATCAACCAAAGAATTTATAGTGTCTTCAGTTGAGAGGCCTTATCTAAATCCATATTGACATGGAAATTCCAGTTTAAATTTATCAAACAAGTACTCTAACCTTAACAGCAACAGTCTCTTAAAAATCTTGCCTAAATTTGCTAATAGTGATATAGGCCTATAGCCTCTTGGATCACTAACTGATTTACCTGGTTTATGTAAAAGTTTTAAAAGGACTATTTTCCAGAAACTTGGAAAACATCCTTCCAATAAACACTTATTGTACATAACCACTAAAATCTCAGGGTAACAATCAATCACATTAATTATACAATTAATTTCTCTCAAATCCATACCTGGAGTTTTATTTACATTTAATTTTGAACATACCATCAGTAATTCACTCTTCATAAACAATTGTATATCATTATCTCCAACATAACAAGAATTTTGTAACCTAATTCTCTTTTACTCATCATTATCATCTACAGTATCATAAACAAACAACTCATCAGTGATTTTCTTAACAGTTGACAACCAATCACAAGTTTCCCCATTATCTCTCTTAACTGTATTGATCACATTATTAATATGTCATTTGTCTCTAGACAGTTTATGTAAAAGTCCCCAAGGATCTTTATTCCCTGTTGCAAACACCAAATTCTTCCATGAAGCCAGTTTATGTTCATATATCTCTTTATGATACTGTCTCCTTTTAATTCTATATAATTCCTTGAAAATTAATGACTCAGTAGAATCTGTACTTATACACTTTTGAAATTTCTTCCTAAGGGAGAAAACCTCCCTTCTCTAAACCATCCAAGCACTGGACTACCATGGGACACACTTTTTAATCTCTCTTTTTCTTTTAGATACCAAGAGTAAAGCTTTATACAAGCTATTTTGTACATAAAATGCAAATTCAGCAGCCATAAATCTATTTATCTGACCCAAAATATTGTCATCAAAAGAAATCTTTATTTACATTTAATTTTGAGAATTCTTAAATTTATTCCAATTTTTTCTTTTATAACTAAATCTTACATGTTCAGTAGCCAAATTATCATCAGTATGGAGATCACTAAGCAATACAATTGTTGATTTGCTATGGTAATATCTATTTTAGAACTACCATGTGTGTTATGAAATGTTTGGGGGTTTCCCCTCCACATCAACAACACACAAATTGTAATTTAAAATAAATTCCTCCATTTTCATTCCTCTATAATCCACTGTGGAACTATGCCACAATTTAGATTTGGCATTTTAATCAATAGTGATCAACAAGTTTCCACTGTCAACAATTTCCATAACTAAATATAAATGTTGTAGAGTCAATATCTTGGGAGGGGGAACAATAAACTGAGACTAAATAAAATGATATCTCCAAAGTTGATATGTGCACACAAGTAACATTTTGTATGCACATGCTTGAAATAATAGTGACATTAACACTCTTATTAAAGATGATAATAGATGTTTTAGGTTTTTCATTAGATACATGTACTGTCTTAGCTGTATTGGGGAATTAACTTTGTATAACCCACCAAAACAACCAACATATGACTCTTGTAAGCACACAATATCTAAACTCAGCTCAAAAGCCATAACTCTTACCTCATCCATTACTGACCTACACTTTTGTGCATTTAATTGCATAAAGCTTATAAAACTATCTTCACATTGATTTCTAATTACTCCTTACTGATCATATATAGACCCATTGTTTACCCTCATACTTGCTATTTCTAAAACTCTAATGTATTCTGGACAATTATTGTCCCGTACTGGATGATCACAGCTTTTACCTTTCCTCTTACAATTAACACACATAGGACTCTTGTCCTTATGAATACAGTCAACAAACACATCCTCCTTGGGCACAATGGCCACATGAAACAGTTTTGTGCGAGCAATAATTGGCAGAATGTCCATATCCTAAACATTTAAAGCATTTAGTTATCACTGTAAACTTTCTAAATTTATATGATGAATACCCTATAAATAACCTATCACCCTGAAACATACTCTTATACATCTGTGGTGCAACCCGAATTACCCAATTTGTCAACTTACTTTTATTCCCAGTTTTAAATCTAAATGTTATCCTCTCTTTCACTTCCTCCTCAGAAAATCTATAGTCTCTCAAGATCTTAAAATACAAATCATTCACAATTTCTTCTTGTTTCACCTCTTTTGGCACATCATATACTAACAATCTTGGATTAGTCACTTTAATTCTGTCTTGCTTGATCCCCTCTCACTCATAGCTTCTGCTTCAATTATTTTACTTAAATCTTCCTTATTATCTGTCTCAATCAATAATCCTTTGTACCTAATTGTTCTTAAATTCCTTATCTTTACTTCTTTTAAATCCTGTTTTAAAGTGTTAACAACAACATCTTTTACATCCTGACTGGTTGCAAATTTAGCATCATCATGAGCTCTCAAAATAACTATGTTACTTTGACTAGGTTTCTTACTTTTTATACCCCTATCCTTTCTTTTATCACACAATTCCTTTATCACATTGGTTTCATCCTCATAATGGGTCAAGACCTGAGTATCTTCTGCTTTACTCTATCTGCATATGTTTGTTGTTGCTGGTGTTGATTATCTACTATCCCTGGCAAAAATGATTGTCCTCTAACTAAATCATCAAATTATGCAGCTCTGATCTGCAATTCCTCAACCCTAGCTTTTAATCTTTCATTATCTATTAATAATGCTGTAGTAACAACTTCTAAGTCTATTCACTTATCCAACACAAAATTAGATGCAGCCTTTGTTATCTTGATACTTTCACTTGTTGTATAGTCCACCAATACCTTTTTAAGCTTATTAATTAACTCATAAATTGAATTTACATCTCCATACCTACACTTTTGCTCATGAATGTTACTGGCAATAATGTCACTCTCTCTCACATTAGTTCCTGTGCCCCTTCTACTATTATCACTATAAAAACTGTCTATTTCAACCTCCAAATCCCCATGTTGAAAATCTACTTTATCCAATAGCTTTGGTTCAGAAAATATTTGGAGATCTTCAATCCCCTCTGATGTCTTCTATTTGTGCACCCTGATCACAAATTTTTGTCTGCTTTTCAATTGACTGACTAAGACTCGTATTTAAATTCAACTCACTAGTCTCACTTACACATGCCCCTACATTTACCTCACCACTTATTACACTTGTTTCACATGGATTACCTGATTTAGCATTTTTTCCCCTTCAAATACTTTAAATCCAATAACTTCTTACTTTGATATGAATGCAGTCTTGGAACCCTAGAAGAAGGTTGGGGGGAGCGCCTATCTCCTCCTCCTTTTCCTTCCCCCTAAAGTCTTCCTAGTTAACTTACTTTCCATTTACTGTAACATTGATGAGCCCAACAACGAATAACCAGAAACAACCGAAAGTAGAACCACTATCTTCTGTTTTATAACACAATAAAAAAAACACACACACACACACAGAACACCACAGAAGTTTAACCAATTCCTTAACTTTCACGCCGACCGGGCTATCCAGGTGGGTAAAGTGCCTGTCAGGAAATCCAAAGGTCGCGGGTTCGAATCCCGCTTCGGGCTTGGATCAGAGTACTGCAAAAATCTTGGGAGGTGCATTATGGCCATAGAAGCCGATGCGCCAACAACTAACAAAAAAAAAAAAAAAATTAACGTTCACAATCAGCACTACGCCAGATTCCAATATGCTTCTGCTGACAAACTGCCAGCAGAAGAAACAAATTTGTAATTTAACAATGTTAATTCAATTTAACTGATTAGTATAAAATAAATATTAAATTAATATCCGCATCGATCGGCAGTAACTACAGACACGATAAATCACTTCTACATTCCGAAGCACATTACCAGCAACACTCTATCCTGAACCAAGCAACCGTTTCTAAGTTATACAGCACGGCAGATGAACTTAATTATTCGGGTGGCCTAAAAATAATAGTTTGTTTTTTTAGAACAAGGGAGGTCTGCAAAGGAGAGCGCCATGATGGTATTCCACATCTGGCAAGCTAAATGTCAGACGCAACCGACCAACCCAAAGGTTTTTGGGTACGAAGAAAAGCGCGAGGAGTTAGCCTCGTCTGTTGGATTGTCCTGTCATTGGTAATGTGTGCCTCAGGTGGGTAGAATGCCTTCTCTAGAATACATTTTGAGCGAACTTAGTGAGTTTTCTTCCGTGAGAAAAAGGTGCTGAGAATTTCAGGGATTTTCCTGTATCTTAGTAAATAGTCTAGTTCGGTAGTCATCATACTGGGGATAGAGGTACATGATATGTTCCCAATTTGCTTCATCGCCACTGGCACAGAATGGGTTTTCTTCAATTCCGAGCGTGGCTAATTTACACCGACGAGCCAAAACATTTGACCAGCGAGTCATTATGCTAATCGAAGCAACTGGAGGTGAACTTCAGCGCATGCGCGGGCCGAGATACTATAAAAAACACATGATATTGAGCTCTGTTAATCTGTCACTCTTGTTCTTCAGATGGGAAAGGCAGCGGACTTAAGCGAGTTTGACAAAGGCCAAATTGAAATGGCCAGACGACTGGGTCAGAGCATATTAGAAACGGCACGGCTGGTGGGATGCTCACGGTCAGCCGTGGTTAGAACCTACCGAAAGTGGTCCAAGGAGGGGGAACCCACGAACCGCCGACGAGATGTTGGACGACCATTATTCATCAATGCCCGAGGTGAGCGAAGGCTCTTCCGGATGGTGATTGGCAACAGAAGGGCGACTGTGGCACAACTAGCCAGTAATGGGAATGCCGGTGATGGGAGTAATGTGTCACAACACAGTACATAGAAACATGCTGAAAATGGGGCTACGTAGCCACAGGCCACTCCAAGTGCCTGTGTTAACCACGGTTCACCGTCGACAGCGCCTACAGTGGGTACGCGAGCATCGAAATTGGACCTTGAGTAATTGGAAGAAGGTTGTCTGTTCTGATGAATCACGTTTCGTGTTGCACCATGTGGACGGCCGGGTACGTGTGCGTCGTTTACCCGGGAGAAGTGAGGCACCTGGATGCACTGTGGGACGAAAACGAGCTGGTTGCAGCGGTGTGATGCTTTGGGCGATGTTCTGCTGGGATACCCTGGGTCCAGTCATTCATGTGCCAGGCTCTATGATGTCTTAAAGTAACCTAAAATAGGAGAGTGCTGCTATCTTTCTGTCTTATCTTGCTTTCATTGTCTAGAGGAATCTGCTAATGATCTCAACCGAAAAGACAAGCTCAATACGCCTGAGGGGTGCTCTTGACTCTGGTAGGCACCACTAATAAAAATTAATGGAGCGACCATGAAACTCAAACAGGAACTAAAATATTTAGGAATAATACTAGACAGAAACTTGAACTTCAGATCTCATCTCTGCTACCTCAGAATCAAAACAAGGAAGCTCTCGGCCCTGATAACCAAAATTATTAGGAGCGACTGGGGACTAAAGAAGAGGGCCCTCTTCCTTCTGTACAAAGCTCTCTTCCTCTGGCCTATGGTGCAGGTGCCTGGTATCAGAAAGCAAGCACCACAGCAGTCAACAAGAAAAAGCTGGAGTCGATCCACCAATCTATATTATTGACAACAGCTAGAGTCTGCTGCACAGTGAGCACCCATGTGCTCCAGGTCCTGGCGGGCTCCTTTACCCTGTACATTGTGCTCTGTGGTCTGCTGCACCAACACTTGAAAGGAAGAACCACAACTTATCTAGACTACACAACAGATCCACAGAAAAGCAAATCCTCAGAAAATAAGAGGTTAACGGAACATCGAAATCTATCTGGCAAAATAGATAGAACTTACCACAAAAGGGCAAGTCACCAAAAAATTTATACCCTATGTCAACAGGGTATGTCCCATCTTCCCGTCCTGGTTTTCCCCTGGCCTTTACACCACCTTCCTTCTTATGGGACACGGCTCCTTCAGAGGGAAACTCCAAGAGCTGGGAATCTCCGACAACCTGAGCTGTAACTGTGGACAGAAGGAAACCTGGGAACACCTTTTCCACGACTGTGGCAACTATGAGGACCTCAGCTATACGCACGCATCAACTCCTTGCTAAGGAACCGAGAAGATATATTGCAAGAAAACAATTACCGGGCTTTCACCGGCTTTGTTCGAACTTTTTGAAAGACAAAGATCGCTCCCACATCATCACTAACCTACGATCCAAATACCAAACACGAGCTGATATCCGAACCTCTGAACCAAGAAGCCCAGATTGAGACAGGCTCGCCCAGGATACCACAAGTAGAGACTAATAAAAGCAATAAACCGGACCAACACAAGGACATAACAAACAGAAAGGGAACACTAGAAACAACCATATCTTGAGAGACAGCTCCAATGTAATTATCTCCCAAAACACAGACGTGAATATCAATGAAATGACTGAAAAACTCCGAACTAGTGACCACCTGAAATATAGGGTTGTTAATATTAAAGTATCCCTATGTAGAGGGCTCTGGAGTGAGTTCTAAGACTTGTACTGAATAGAAAACAACGGGTACAATTAACGAATTCCCTCGCTATTTATTGGAAAAAAAAATTCTTACAAAGTTTGTCACTGTATGGCGCGTAATTATCTTAATAATAATAATAATAATAATAATAATTTATTTATCCCTATTTTGTGTTAAAATTGTTGGGAGATAACAGCAAGAAGGGAGGGAGAACACATAAGCCAGAGGCTTTTTAGGGGGTGTTCCCTTTGAAAAAGATAACAATAAAAACAGATACATCATGAATCGGACATGTTTCTACATTCCATTACAGAGACTTCGTAAACCAACCACACATGTCGCGTGGTTAACAACAGTACTTATAATTACATTGTGAGTACTTTTACAATAACAAGTATGAAAGAAAAAAATATGAAATAATTGCGTAGAGTGTTACAAGCTTTTTGACAGCTGTTCCTTCAACTTGTTTACACAATTTCCAAACTGGTATGCATTGTGGAAAGTTCAGGAGTTGAGTGGAAGGTGATTTAGATCAGACATCCCTGGTGATGTGTTCAGTCAGGAGCTTCTTGAACTTGTTTAGTGAAATGGCATTTTTGATGTTTTCAGGAAGATTATTCCAGGTTTTTGCGCCTCTCTATTTTATATTTTTCTGACCTATGACTTTTCTAAAAAGCGGAACCTTCAGGTTCGCTTCATTTCTTAAATTATATCTTATTCCTTCTTCTTCTATTGTTTTAAAAAAGGATCTGAAGAGAGGAGGAAAGTTCGGTGTTTTCAAAGCATTGTAGACAAAGACCGCCTCAGCTTTTTGTATCAGTTGGTAGATACTTAAGAGTCTCGCTTCCTTATATCTCGAAGTCACCGATGCATTCCAGGGAAGGCCCAAAATTAAACGAACGCATCGATTGACAATTGAATTGATTCTCGTAAGGTTATATTGACTGGTCGTACCCCATGAGATGATTCCATATGTGAAGTGAGGATGTATTAAGGAAAGGAATACTAGTCTGAGAAGGGAAGGAGGTACCCAGGCAGAGGCTCGGACGAGTATTCCTGCTAGTGACGAAGTTTTCTTTCGTAAGGTGATCATTTGTTTATCCCAACTCAGCTTGTCATCTAGCCAGATTCCTAGAAACTTGGTATCATTCACCCTTTCCAGTTGTTTTCCTTTGTATGTTATTTCGAAATCAATATTTAATGGTTTATTTTTCGTCCTAAACACCGTATATTTGGATTTTTCTGGGTTTAGTATCAGCTGATTCTTTTGAAGCCAACTATGCATTTCAGAGAGCAGGGCAGAGATCTTGCATTGAAGTTGGTTAGGGTCTTTAACAGTGATTAGAATGGAAATGTCATCGGCATACGCTACTAGGTGGGAAGATGGAAGATGAGAGAGAAATTCATTAATGTAAAGAACAAATAGGATAGGTCTGAGAAGTGAGCCTTGAGGTACTCTCCTGGAGAAATAAGAAATGTCTGAAAAAGACTGGTTTGTTTTAACGACAAATGGCCTATCAGTAAGGTAGTCTTCAAGGTTATGAATATGCAAATAACTTACGTTATTTGCGTAATTGTAAATTTTTGTCACAGCGCCACTACTCAGCTCAACTGTACTGTATAAAAGCAAAGCAGCCTCTTCAAAATCATACAGTAGATGTTTGCCTGCACTACAGCAGCAATGCCAACAATGTTGCAGGCAAAGGCGCTATTAGCGAAGGTGTACTATCAGAACAGCAACAATGTAGCTGCGGCTCTCAGAGAATTCCTGCGTCAGAAGCGCATATGGCAGTTTCGTGGTACCACATCCTTACAATGCTCTCCTGCAGCGAATCTTACTTGTTGGCTTCTTCTGTGCAATTTTAGAAGACATTACGTACCACCAATTTTCAATAGGGTTCAAATCTAGATTGTTGCCGAGCCAGTCCAACACTGTAATGCCAGCATCTCTGAGATATGACTACATCTTAAGGGAGGAAAACGATGGAAAACATTGGCGTAAGTATGTTTTAAGCCTTGTGAGACAGGAAGACAAACTCATCATTAAATCTAAAAAGCATAAAATTTACCAATTTTGCTATGTGGCAAGATGCTGAGTCCAGTTGAAAAATGCAGTTTTGGACGTCTGTGTAGTTATCCCTAATAACGGTTTCAGGCATTCCTCCAAGATAACAGTGTAGGTTTCTGCATTCACCGTACCGTTAATAAACTTAATTCGCCCCAACCCTTTGCTTGTTAGGCATTTCCAGACCATCTCACCGGCGGGGAACTTTACAGTCGGTGTTATGCAGTCAGGATGGTATGCCTCCGATTTTGGTCTTCTGACATATCGCTTCCCATCCGAGCCATGCATGTTGAATTTCGATTCGTCAGAAAAGATGACGGTGTCCTATTGCTCTTTTGTCCATAAAACATGCGTTTTAGCGCAAGCAAGTCGCTGCTTCCTCATTTGTTGGGTCAACAAAGGCTTCTTTTTGGGCCTATATGCATGTAGACCACATTCCGAAAGCTGTCTTTGGATAGTTCGTGCACTTGTTTCAACACTAGAGGCCATCTGAAAGTCCTGTTTTAGATTAAGGAGCATGGCGATTTCGAAAGCATAGCCGTTTCAAATATCGATATTGGGAAGGCGTGGTCACTCTCTTAGGGCCTAATCCAGGTTTTCTCTTCACATCACCGGTGTCACGCTTTAATTTCAGCACCCGGGATACTGCGACTGGTGGCAGCATAATTTTACTAGAGATAACACGCGTAGAAAGCCCTTCCTGGGACAGAGCAACAGCTACACTTTATTTTCTTGGTGTCAACTGAACATACGGAGCCGCAGAGCTTGCTCGCCACCTTACATTTTTTAATGACATCTACTCTGATATCTTTTATTGATAAAATTTTTTAATGAGGGGTCTTTCCTTCCTTAGTCTTGTGGAGGGCAGCTTGAAGTTCATCCATTGTGAATGGTTCGTCAACTTTGTCTAAAGGAGTAGTCACTGTTCATGGTGACAATTTGATTTTGATGATAGGTAAGAGAGTCACTGTGATCGGGAAAGAGCGTGCTTAAAAGATTCTTGACTGGTCTTCCTAAGTTATGGTAGTAGCTCCATCAGGTTTTGTAGTCCCATTTAAATTACAATGCGGTACAAGTCCCCAGGGATCCTTATTTCGTGTTGTAGAGACTAATTGTTCCCAGGAGGTTCTTTTGCTTTTACGTATTGCCCAAGTATATGCATTTCTATAGACTATAAACTTCCCTGACTATGTCCACTTCTGTCTGGAGTAGTATGGCTCGAGCTCTTTGGAATTCCTTCCTGGAACAGTGCACAGCCTTTCTGAGATTACCCAGTTTCACGTTCCACCAAGGAACTGCATTCCTAAAGGGCTTCCTTTTAGGGATGAATTCAGTGCATGCTTCTTGAATGGTTTTAGTTAGTGTTGTCACACAAGATGCACCAGTGCATTGTTCTGGTGCATCTTGGGTGATAAGAGGAGTACCTTCAGATAGTTTTCTGTTGATGGCTTCTTGAGAGAGAGTCCAGTTAGCTTTCTTCGTGCAAAAGCGAACCATGTCCTGCTGTATAGGTGGAGCCCTGTCAACAGACCGAGCAAGAGAGAAGGTAATGGCTCGATGGTCGGACGTTGTTCAGAATTCTTTTACTTTCCACTCGGTAAATTTTTGGGCTATTTAAGGGGTGGCCAGAGTGATGTCTATTGTACTCTCCCAGAGTGTGGAGCTGAAGGAGGGAGATTTCCAGGCCGATTGGGTACCTGAAGGTTTACTGCTGTGATGAAATTTCCGAGTTCCTCGCCGCTACGGGTCCTAGTTCGGTTAGGTGTGGTACTGTGCCAAAGTCGAGAACAACAGTTAGCGACAGTTAAAATTCTCGTCCATAGCGACGAGAATTTTAGAGCCAGGGAGAGTATCCAGAGCTGTTTGAAGAAGATTTGGGACTATAGCCATGTTAGCACCCGATCTAGAATAGACTGAAAGCACTTGCAGGGATCCCAAGGCTGTGGAAAGTTCAGCGCAGGCACTGATAAAAGTGCAGAGGGATGTTATCTTATTAACGGTTATTTCAGTATTTTTGACTGCAATTGCAGCCCATTGGACTTCAGTTGTACACTGGATTATTCTGTAGTAGGAGAGGTATCCAAGGTTCCTGTATAAGAATTACTTCAATGTTTTCTTCTTGTGCTTTATGCTTGAGCTGATAAACTATTGTTTTTGTTTGTTGCTTGTTAATTTGAAGAAAATTTATTCTTGGGTATGTTCTGTTTATGGGGTGTATATCCATAGTTAGTTCTATTTTCGTAAGTACTCTTTGCTTTGATATACGTGGCACAGGCTGGATCTCTGATAGAGTGGTTGTGTGGCAGCTTGTTGCTCTTGCAATTTGCACAACTGCCGGTTGGTCTTTGTTAGAGAAAGTGGTGAATTCGTGGCCGGGTTAGGCACAATTTGCCACTGGTTGACTGCCGTTGTTTAAACTTATGCGACGTGTGTCCAAACTTTTAGGAATTTGAAGCACTTCGGGACTTGTTGGTCTGAACAGTAAAGTGTAAAGTGTTTTCGTTTCAGACGCACTAGGGGTTTCAACATCTCCGTGTAGTATACATTATCATGTGAAACAGGACAGTGTTGAGGCCAGAGATTTAAAAGTGTGTGGATATTGTATATGTGTAGTGTTATGTATCGTTGTTCATCGGTCCATTTAGCCGTTGGACCCCCTGTTGGAGCCCACCGTTGCCCACACTTAGCACCGTGGAGGCAGACCAGGTTCACCAGTTATTTTATTTTACTCTGGCAGGCACTGCCACCTAGTTTCCTGAGATTTCAGTGGCTGGGGCCTACGTTGAAAATCTGCATAGTAGTAAGTAAGTGTAACCTGTTTAGGATCAAACGGCACCAGGGGTTTCGCCAATCTCCCTGTTTTTTTTTCATTGTGGGCGAACCACTTCGCTGGGAAATGCCAGAGATTTAAAAGTAGTGTATGGATATTTTATATGTGTAGTGTCATGTACCGTTGTTCATCTAGCCGCTGGACCCCTGCTGAGGACCAACGTTGCCCCACTTTCGCCCCGTGGAGGCAGACCACGAAACACCAGTAGACTAAGCTTTACTCTGGCAGGTCCTGCCGCTTAATTTCCTGAGATTTCAGCGGCTTGGACCTAAAGAAAAAAAAAAAAAAGAGAAAAGAAAAAAAAAAAGAGAGAAAAGAAAAAAAATTTTTTTTTTTTGGTAAATTCGATGAGGAATAACGCTAAATTTCTGAAAGGCCGAGTGTATGGGCAAAAACGTAATTTTGAGAGGATTAAATCAATTCCGACGTGTAAGGCATTCGCGTATGTGCAGATAGAGTGGGTGGGGAGACTAAAGTCTGGGGGGTAAAGGCAGAAGTATGGATTCGAGAGAGGAGGCAACCCCAAGTCATAGTGGGGCATGCTCCTGCCCCACCAGAAGGGAAAGTGGGAGCAGCGAGGAGAGAAGAAGACCGTAAGACCGTCTCCTCCCCCCACCAGGGATAGGGGTATTAAAGATGAAGGAGGCTAGGGTGCCCTCTTCAAGTCGCTAAATGGCGTTTGGCAGTTGCGCTGTGTTAAGTCTCTTTTCTTCAGTGTAGAGTCGATTTCAGTCCAGTCGCTTGTGGGGTTAGCCCCGTCCTTGTGTTTTTCACTTTCTTGTCTCAGGGTTTTTCTCTGTAATAACTCCATTGGACAGTACAGTATTTTATGGTCTTGTACAGTTTAACTTGTGGTGGTCTTTCGTCAGACACGATTTATGGTAATTAGCAGTTTCTCCTCTCGAAGAGGTCCTGTGCATATTGAGAAAGTGCACTGTATTCCTCTTCTGTGTCAATGAAGTGGGATTCCAGTCCTTTCGGAAGGTAGTGTATCTTTGTGATCAGGATGCCTCTGAGATCTTCGTATTCTGGGCAGTCGTAGAACAAGTGGTTCCAGTTCTCGACATCCCCACATGTGCATTGGGGTCTCAACAAGGCCGAACCCGAGCACCTCCTGAACAAAAAGAGTGAGATAACCCACAATTGCAGGGTAGGTACGGCCAGTCAGTAGGAGCCGACAACTTGGTGAAAATCCAGTAGCGTGCGTGCTGCTTTGGTCGCTGGGTCATGTTCGGGAAGGTCCAGTCCAGGTGTCGTCATTGGGACTCCGTTCGGTGAGTCTGTGTCGCATCCAGACTGAAGACTGGTCTGGTAGTCCATGATAATGAATAGTTAGGAGGTTAAAACCGGGAGTCCAAGATAGGATGGTCAAGCCCAATGACCGATGTTAGGTCTCTTCTTGATGAGATGTGTCGTGTCCGGTGGGGAAAAGTTGATCTAGGAGTCAATGATGAGGAATTTTTAGGTATGTGAGGACCCTGTCTTTGATTGCACCGCTAGTGTTGGCCCAACCAAGTGGAGAGACCAGTTAACTACTCGAGATGTGAGGGGTCAAGTTGGATTCTGTACTCCAGATGGTTTGTTTGTCAAGTTGGTCCAAGGCGTTAGCATCCATGGCTCAGCGATGCACAGCAACAGTTCGCAGCCATGGTTGTTTTGACCTGTTTATTTGGATACTATGGTGGTCGTAGCGCTTTCTACCTGGTGAATAAGTCCATTACAAATTGAGTGAGGGTTCGGTAAGTTCGTTCATTCTGTAGAGTGTGGTGTTCTTGGTTTTGGTAGGTGAAGCGTAGTTTCGTTATTATGATCCTACTTAAGTCCTCGTTGATTTCACAGCTGTGGCCAAGGTGTCCCACGTCTGATCGTCTCCAACGTGGCAGCAGGGTGAGTCTGTAATTCCGAAGTCATGTAGTTTTTTATGGAAGGAGCCATGCCATTGAGGAGGCCAGATGAAGTAGGTGGTAGACTTCAGAGTGCCTGGCACATTTATTTTTATTTATTTATTTTTTTATGAAAATCTCAAACACGAGCGGTATTAGAACCTATATTACTTAGTATCGTGCTTAGGTTAATGTACATGGGTGGCTGGGCTCAGGGTATCCCAGCAAAACATTGCCCAAAGCATGACACCACTGCCACCAGCTTGTTTTCGTCCCACGGTGCATCCAGGCGCCATCACTTCCCCAGGTAAACGGCGCACACGTACCCGGCCGTCTACATGGTGCAACAGGGAAACGTGATTCATCGGACCAGACGACCTTCTTCCAATCACTCAAGGTCCAACTTCGATGCTCGCGTGCCCATTGTAGGCGGTGTGGCCGGTTAACCGTTAGCATGGGCACTCGGAGCAGCTCCATTTTCAGCAGAGTTCGGTGTACTGTGTGTTGTGACACATTACTCCCGTCACCAGTTCCAATTACCGGCGAGTTGCGCCACAGTGGCCCTTCTGTTGCTACGTACCATACGGAGGGACCTTCATTCACTTGGAGCATCGATGAGCCGTGGTCGTCTAACACCTCGCCGGCGGTTCGTGGGTTTTCCCTCCTCGGACCACTTTCTGTAGTTACTAACCACGGCTGACCGTGGACATCCCACCTGCCGTGCCGTTTCGGATATGCTCTGACCCAGTCGTCTGCCATTACAGTTTGGCCTTTGTCAAACTCGCTTAAGTCCGCTGCCTTTCCCATCTGAAGAACAAGAGTAACACTGATTAACGGAGCTCAGTCTTAGGTATTTTTATACCGTGTCCCGACCCGCGCATGCTCCGTAGTTCACCCGAAGTTACTTCGATTTGCATAACGACTCGCTGGTCATAATGTTTTGCCTCATCGGTGTACATACCTTCATCAGTATCATTGATAAATGTACAAAACAACAAGGGGCCCAACACCGAACCTTGGGTGAGACCACAAATAACATTAGTCCACGAAGAGCAGTGTCCATTGATTAACACGCTCTGTCTTCTTCCACTCAACTATCCTTTATCCATTGTAGCAACTTGCCCTTAATGCTATACTGCCCCAATTTGTACAGTAGTCTTCCTTGTGCAATAGTATCAAAAACTTTTCTGAAATCAAAGTAGATGATATCAGACTTATTTTTTGCACCCAGTTCCTTTGTGACCACTTCATAGTTTCCAATCAGATTGGTCAGACAAGACTTCTCCTTAACAAACCCATGCTGTGTCTGAATTATTACAGCAGTCTTCTCTGGATGTTCATGCAGTGCTTCTTTAACCAGTGACTCCATTATTTTCCCTGGAACAGGAGTCAAACTAACAGGTCTGTAATTATTCGTGTCACCCTTTGATCCCCCTTTGTGAATTGGAGTTACATTTGAACATCTCCAGTCCATGGGGACTTCCCCTGAGCCCAAGGATGCTCTCATCATTATGGCTAAGGATTTGCTTACTTCCTTTGTCGCCTCATTTAATATAACTGGATAGATCCCATCCACCGCAGGTTCCTTTCTTATTTTTTTACTTTAATAATTTCTCCTCCACCTTGCTCTCAGTTATTACAAAATCATTTAACTCCCTGTTAAGGTTTGATAAACATTTGGCCTTCTCCTCCTTGAATAACTCCTCATGTGTGAATGTAGATGCAAAATACTCATTTAATTTGGTAGCAATCTGAGAATGATCGTATACAGTCAACTCATTGATATCAAGTGGTCCAATCTATTTCATTCCCTTCCTTTTAGAGTTTATATAAGTAAAGAAGTGCTTGCTGTTTTTCTTTGCTCTCTTGCCAAAGATTTCTCATAATGTGCCTTCGCTTGCCTAACTTCCTTTTTGACTTGATTACAGAACTTATATCATCCATAATCACTTTGGATATCACTTTATGACGTGATTGCAGATAGCTTATATCATCCATAGACTTCTGTGTCGCCTGATACTTTATATGCATCCCATGCATTTTTCTTCTTTGTCACTAGTATTTTCATCTTGTTTTCTTTTTTTAATATATTTTAATAATTTCAGTTGGTTATAGTGTTATCTGATAGCCGAGTGAAGCAGCACTTGTGTTTGAGTGGATTGTGGTTCAAGTTTGGGTGACAGCTAAATACTGTTAACTATTGTATTCATTGTCGACATAATAATTATAAACTTTTTTGACTTCATGTGGGAGCATGAATAGAATATTTGTTTATTAGTACATAATTTACTGACTTTTTTTTTATTTGTGATCACCGAATTTCATTAAGCAAGCTGTGTTATGCTTAATACAGTTAAATTCATAAACGCAAGTGACTAATTCATAGATTATTGCTTCATATAATTTTATCTGTAAATGAGATTTGATTTATTTCATACCTTGTGTGCCGCGAAAGTTTCAAGTACTATTTTTGTCACTTGTGTTTAAGAACTGTAGCTAGTCTTATGGGAATTACGTCTATAAATAAAGCGTTTATATTTTTATCACGCTTGCTCTCTGTTCATGCCTCGAGGTAAACATAAAATTAAATACCTTTAATGATCGTTTCTTGTCACTGTCTGTGGTATCAGCTCTGCCAGAGGACTTAAAAAAAAGAAAGAAAAAAAAGGAAGATATTTCACCTTAATGTTTGATTCACTTTTATTATAAAATCGCATCGAATATTTGATTGCTTCCTGAATACCGCTAACTCTGTCACAGCGAAGCCTTCTACGTGTCTCTTTACGGAAAAACACACCACTTTTCATGATGCCGTTTCCTCTGTAAATAATGAGCCACGCTCAAGGATATGAAATATTATTCGGACAAAGGAAAATAAGGTACGTGCGGGTTGTAAATGAAAAAGAGATAAGACAAGTGTTTTACCGTTGGTAGAGAAATGCATTTTCGTTATTGGAATGCATTTGAATGCATCGGAATTTCAAAAAACAAGGGGGGGGGGAATGCGTAATCTGTACAGAATTTCATTTTTTTAAAGTTTTGTACCTCCCAACGGGTGAAGCCTAAATATTTTTAATGATTAAAATGATTACACTAAGAATATCAAATAAGCGAGAATTTTTTTTTTTTTTCCTAAAATTATGCAGTTGTTAAATTACGTGACTCTTTCAGCTGTTGTTATCCTTGGAGTTTTCCCAATAACTGGAAAAGTTTTGAAGAAAAAAAAAAAAAAAAAAAAAGAAATCCACAGGGAAAAAAAAACTGGCAAAATTAGGACAACGGATATACCTTTTGGGGAAGAAGATATATCCCTCGTATGTCCTTGTTTAAAAATCGGAAAAAATGAGTGAAATGTTAATGTGGAACATTTTTTTAAATAATTAGCTTTTTTCCCCACAGATTTTTCTGGAATTGAAATAGCCTGTAACTTTCGAATTCGAATACTATTTTCAAGACAAGGTAAGATAATGAATTGTTGATGCGCAAGATTTTTTAAATTACCTGTTTTTTTGTTTCCCCATAGATTTTTCCTGGATTCTAATAGCTACCAACTTTTTTTAAAATGCGGATACTGTTCTCAAAAATAGGTGTGATAATAAACCGCCCAGTGAGGTTTGGTTTCTGAGTGACTTCAGATAAACTGTTTAAAATAATCACATAGAGAAAGGTACGCCCTCTTTAATGTGCATCTATAATGATTTGTAGCACTAAAACCATTATAGACGTACTTTGAGAGGGTGCACCTTTCTCTCTCTGATTATTTTAAACAGTTCATTGCATTTAATTTTTATCTAACTAATAAAGCAGTTGAGAGGTAAGTTCCTGAGATTTTTAGGTTTTCGTTTATTTAATGTCACATATGTTGTTAAATTACTTGACTCTTTCGTGTTATAAATCTCATGTCACCTTATTAGCTCTAAATTGTTTGTAATTTGAGCATCTGCACCTTTTTGGTGTTTTTCATTGTGAAAATATATCATCACTGTGTTGTCGAGTCTTACAGTGATGCTTACCGATGGAGAAACAAAACGGCATAAAATGTTGTCTGAGTAAGCAAGGCCTGTAAATAAATGGCAATGTTTTTCTTTAGAGGGCAGTGCTGATTATTTGTAGCGCAAGACTGGGGCAACTTGCAGTGATTAATTTCACATATGAGGCGTTTGAAATATTTTATAGCCAGAGGCGGATTTAACGGCGGGCGCACCGGGCGCGCGCCCCAGGCCTCGACTTCTGAAGGGCCCACGCAAAACCACAATAAATTAGTTGAACATATTAGTTCAAAACTTTGTGATTATTATTATGCTGTTATTAATTATATTACACATATATTATATTCAAATTTTATTGGAAATAAAACATTAATAGTACATAATATTTTTATTTATTTAAAAAATTCGTTAACATGTATTTTTATTTTCCCTGTCACTCTCTTTTTTTTTAAGAGGCCCAATATTTTCTTCTGCGCCCGGGCCTCAACCGACCTTAATCCGCTCCTGTTTATAGCAAATTTAGTGTTCTCACTACTTACAAAACTTTCGTAGTCTGATGCGTATTAGCCCCAAATTATTCAAAATTTGTCCTAGTAACAAATTAGTAGGCGTTACCTTTGGTGTTTGTTCATAAATAAGTTTTGAATTTATTTCTTATAAGACAAAATTTTGACTAACAGCCAAAATTTTTTCACCCTGGTTGAGTTTGTAAAAGAAGTGGTAAACAGAATTTTACTACGAAACATACGTTTTGTGCATATTTCCGAGGGAATAAAATACTGATTTGTTCTAACAGTAAAAATTACTATTTTTTTTATTTTATTCTAAAATCCATAGCACCGTAACCATTCAAAATCGGACGCCATGAAACCATGCATGAACAGACAATATGCAAAACTGTATTCCCGACAGCTGTGTTGTATTTGCTCTCCCCCCCATACTTCTCCTTCAACCCATGCACTGTACTAAGTACTATAGGTTTTGATACCTTTCGTGTTTAGGGTTTTCATAAAAAAAAAAAAAAAAAAAAAAATATATATATACTGTATATATATATATATATATCGATGACAGAAACATGTGACCTTGAAGGGATGGAATACACGTCTAATTTGAATGGCAATATGCGCCTCGCGTGACGTTATAGTATAGAGGAAGTGCACGGGACGCCTCCTGCGCATACGCGCAACAGAACCCTGGCTGACGGCATCCCAAAGTCAATGTCATCAGTTGACAAGTGTCTAACAAGTGTGTCTACAGATACGTACACAGAGAAAGCAGATTACCCAGCGAATATTTTAGTCGCGCGAAGCTTCGTTAACCTACTTAGTTACTATGGGTGTAGAATGCAGGTTGACAAGCGTCTGTTGTCAGTTCTCAGGACTTGTGTTACTTGAAGCCGTCACACATGCCAGTATGTATGTACGTATTGAACGGTATGTTCCCATACCAGTATGATTGCAAAACTTCAAAAACTGTTAATAATTATTATATATATATATATATATATAAAGGCTGATTATCGACTATCAAAAACACTGACAAACAGCAAAAGCTACCGGAGAAAATGCTTTAGCAACCGAGAACATGGCCGCTGCAATGACCATTCATTCCTCCAGTCAGTGCGCAGTAACAACAGAATGTCCACTTCTTAAGCCACTGACAACCAGCAAGCTCAAACTAAAATTCATTCCAGTAATCAGGTCGATTAGCACAACCAACGACAAATCTTGACACGCTGTTACTGTGTACACTCCCATTAACTTACTGCCCCTACAGCATGGTTTTTTTTCTCTCGATTACATTCTCTGTAGAAGCATATACATATGATATACGATTCTGATTTTTAATCAAAATTTTGTTATTTTCCAAAATCTCTCCATTTTACTTGTCATTTTGATTACTATCATGCAAGTACAGTAGGCCCTCGATTTAACGGACAAAAAATTTCTCTTCTAAAGGAAAAATTTAGACCCCCCCTTTTTTTTTATTCGCGAATAGCGTGGACCTGAAATTTCAGGGGAGTGATGGATGGCTGTGGCGTTTTCGAACCACGACATTTTTAATAAAAGAACCTGTGGCGAATCTTTAGGTGCAGATGAAGAACAAGTTGAAGCTTTCAGAAAATATCTAAATAACCTCATTTTATCACAGCTTTATAATGCTGACGAGACTTGGCTTTTTTATCGTGCTGTTCCTGAAAATACCCAGGCTTACAAGCACGAAACAGGTACCCCTGATCATAAGCTAAAAAAGGAGCGAGTTTCAGTTTTATTTTGTACAAATGTTGATGGCTTACATCTGCTTGTTTGTTTGTTTGTTTGTTATTTGGTTTTTAGGAGCATTAGCAACTAAGGCCATATTGCTCCGGGGATATGCGGTGGTCATTCCCTGACCTTTCCGCATCCTCCGTATTTGGTGGTCACGGGCTCGAACCCCGGTCTAATCAAGAAGCCTTGCATCGGCTTAAGCCCAGGGTAGTTGGTAAGGCAATTTCCTCGTGCTTTAAAGGATTTAATGAACCAGTTACCGGTGATATATTCCCACTCAAAAAATGCCTGGTTTACAATGGATATTTTCTGTGACTGATTCTTTAACCATTTTATTCCTGATGTGCGACACTATCAGACATATGTGCTGAAAATTCCTTCTCATGAAATAAAGGCTGTTTTACTACTAGATAATGCACCTGCTCACTCTAATGCTGAGAGGTTAGTTAGTAGGGATGGGAGAATTAAATGGGTTTTTCTGTCTCCTAACACTACTTCACTGATACAGCCGATGGATCAGGGTGTAATCGTTGTATGTAAGAGGTTGTATAAGAAGAAGTTTGTGGAAGAGGTGATGATTGTTTTGGAAGAAACAGAAGATACAAGAGGCATCAGGACGCTGCAAAATTTACATGCATACAACATCAGATCTGCTATCTTCAGCTTAGCAGCTACGTGGAAAGATATGGCCATTGCTTAGAAGAAGTTGTTGCACGAAGTAGAACCTGAAATGAACTTTGAGGAAGTTGAGGCGTCTAATTTTCGGGACACTCTTCTGAGAGTTGGCAACTAAAATGCAACTGAGAATAATGTGGAACAGTGACTCGAAAATGATGAGAGTGATCCGGGCTATCAATTTTTTTCTGAGGTAGAGATTGCGGAAAATGTTCTTCATGGAGAACAAAAGGACGGTGGTGATGACGAAGAAGCAGTTGCATCCCATCCTAAATTGTCTGTTATAAGACAACATATGGATGACATCATACATTATATTGAATCACCATCAGCCCATTTTAGAGAATTTCGATCTACAGTAATAAGAAAGCAGCACCAAGGCAACTGAAGCTTGATGATTTCTTCAAGACCACTTCATCAACTGGACCTGTTTCACTATAACCCTCTACCAGCAAGGAATTAACACCTCTTCCTTCATATGACAGTTGTTTCGACTATGAAAATTGTGATTCTTTCAATTAAGTATTGAATTCTTTCAGTTTAGCTATTGGAGCTACTCCGCAATTAAGTTAATATTGAATATTATGTATCTTTTTTTAACCTTTTTTTTGTTTTTTATTCAATGGAGTTTAAGAATTTAAGTATTTTTCTCCCTCTAAAATGGATTTAAATGAAAACTAAAGTTCAGTTTGAAAACAACCTCGGTCTGTAGCAACACTACGGCAGAAATGGTCGTACTCTCAACAAAGTATTTTGTAAAAATTTTTCTTACTAAATAAATGTCAAATCAACAATAATTAATAAAGAAGTTTAAGAACACCGTCAGTGTCAAACTTTGATCGTTTTTGAAAAAAAGAAAAATAATAATAAAAAAAGAAATAATAAAATAATAAAAAAAGAAATAATAAAAGAATAATAAAAATAATAAAAAATAATTAATAATTAAAAAGAAATATTAATAAAAATAATAATAAAAAAGCGGTGGAAACACTATTAGTTACATTTAACCTTATAAGGTGAGTACCGCTCATTAAGCTTTATGCTATTTAAACTTTGAGTCAATTTCAAACGGTGCATTAAGACATTCTATAATTTATCTTAATGTACATTATAATAATATTTTATTTATACTTATACATTATAATAACATTTTAATACATCCTGTACATTGTAAGTTCGTTATGAATATATGTTTTTAAAATACATTCGATTTAATGGACTTTCGTCAATAGCGGACACCCCTTTCCCCAATTAGTCCATTAAATCGAGGGCCTCTGTATTTTTTTTTTTTTTTTGCGAAACACCCGTCTTTAAACATTACAAGTATTCAATGCGATCGTGGTGTAAAAGTGTTAGCAAAAAGCGATGCATTTCTTATTCTGCGGTATACTTTTATAATTCGATTTTAGTGCACCGTAATTAGTCATAATCCAAGTACTGTTTGTTCCTTTTCGTGCCTTTTATGCATGTGTAATTTTCTTGTAAGATCATGCAGCCTTCCTTGGAGGTTTGGCAGCATGCCAACGTCGTATGGTATTTTGGCACAGTTTCAGTTCCACCTACTTTTATAACGAGTAAGTACTACGACTCCTTGGTCAATAATCAAAATATATATTTATGTTATTGGAGCTACTCCGCAATCTTTTAAGGCAGCTAGCTAAGGTGGTTAATTTTAATATAAGCATTTCTGTTTCTCATCCGCCTTTCATGCCTCTGTAGCTTTTATTTTGAAGGTGAAGAAATATTTTCCACGCTGATGTAGCTTTTATCTTGGGCATATATTTTCCGCTAGACAACGAAAACTAAAACACTTTATCAAAATATAAATCCATTGTTTACAAATTCACGAACAATTATATTTCACCTAGTTGACATACGCGATGTTTAATTAAAATATTAAATATTTCTAACTTTGTTTTCTGCTGCAGGCAAGATTAATGCTAATATTAATTGGTACCCAAGCTCCTTAAATATTCCTTTAACTTTGAATAATGTTGTTTGCCGTTTCGACTCAGAGGTTTACAGGAAGTTGAAGGATCACTCATAAATAAATTCAACGAAATTTCTGCAGAATGTTTATTGCATGCAGAATATAAGGTTAAGGTGTATTCCAGTGTTTCTCAACCTTTTTGTTGCCGCGGCACACTTTTAAAGACGCTAAAATTTTGCGGCACTCTTTTAGAGAAGCTAAAATTTTGCTGCACACTACACACCACAATTACTACTATACTCATATACTCACAAACGGGAAGTTATTTCTGTTGGATTTATTTAATAATACATTTATTCTTTGTTTTAAATGCTTTTAATATCTATTCTTTGCACATACATGAATTACATGAAATTTAAAAGAAAAAAGAAAATTTTTTGAACATACATGTAATTTAAAAGAAATTATGTAAAAAAATAACATAATTATATAAAAAGAAGCAAAAATGCAATTATAACAGTTTAATCAGTGAGACGGTTGGGTTTGGTGGACAGGCTTACTCTCAGTCCTCCTCTACCGACTTAATCTCTCTCTCTCTCTCTCTCTCTCTTTGTTTAATCTCGTTTAAAGCGGAAAACCGTGTTTCGCACAAGTAGGAAGTGGAAAACGGCAATAAAATTCATATTGCCTTTCCCGAAAATTGGCGCACCGTAAATAAACGAATTTTTTGTTGGAATTAATTTTTATTATTAAAATTGGATTTATTATTATTATTATTATTTTAATTTGCATTTTTCGCGGTACACAGGCTGAGAAACACTGGTATAGTCTGTTCAGTTTTACTTGAATCTTGACATAAACAAATGCACATACTGAGTGCCGCTTTCATTGATCAGATGCCGAAGAACCAGTGTATATTTTTTAGCAATTGGCCATTTGGTCTGCTGAGCTTTTCATGACTTTTGCACTTCGAGCAAGTAACGGGCCTACCCGATTCATTGGCTTCATTTTTTTTTGTATTAACATTAATAAAATTCTTTGTCTCCATTTTAAACATTCTTTTCTAGTAATTTTTCTTATTCAGCTTTCGCCTGTCTTACTCCATCAGTGGTTTTGTTGCGTACACTTTTATAATACTCATAAATCATTATCTCGCGACAGTTTATAACTATTCCAAGTTCAAATGCCAGGGTACAGAAGGGACATGCATTTTGAGTGATCGTGGTTCATGCTCGCCTAACTATTAAATGATTGTAATTCTCTTTTATTTCTCTGAATTCTGAACTATTCTGACATTATATGATCATCTCGGAGTATAAGCAGAAAATATATTTATTTTTCTTTTGGCCAATTTCTCAACTGGAACAAATGCATTTGCAGTTTCCAGGATAAACCCTTGAATATTAACTATAACGAATTCGTATCCCACAGCGCATAGTTATCTCTTCACGTATTAGAGCACAAGAAAATATTTCAATCCACTATAATCCTCTTTTGAAGAAGATGGTTTTTGAAATTGAAGAGCACTGATTAAAAACGAGTTGCACCTTCGAAACCAGCTTAAAAAAATTTTTCAATAGAAAAAATTTCTATTGAAATTTTTTTCATTGTTGTTCCATTGTTGTTGTCTTGCGTTATTACAAGACACTATATACATTGTTATTATGTGATTATGATGACATTTAAATATTGAGGAGGATATTTTCAGAAGTCACTATGAAACTATAAATTGTGACACGCTCGCTACTCGGGCGACTGATAACACAGGCTGTTTGCTCGCGGTCTGCACAATTTGAGGAAGTGTGCAGTAAGGTTGGAATGAACAGACGCAATTTGGCCTCAGTAGCCCTTGTGTCGTTAAAGCCTAATACCAACAACAACAGAAGTAGCTTGGAGTTATTGAAATACTCTAACTCACCACTGAGTTAGAGTATTTTAACACTAAAGCAGATTAAACTCAGTTAATGAGAACCCTGCCTTGCTTTCGTTTAATGCGGTATTAGCTAATCAAATAGAAAAATCGAAATATATGAAGCACTTTTGTTCTTTCATGATCGTTGAAGTAACTTATTATATCTAATTCGTGTTTACAGTCCCTGCGGATTAAACTCTAAACGAACTGATATTCGGATGTGTTTGTGAAAGTGCCCAAAGTTGTATACGAGTGAATCTCGTGCACGAAACGAGAGTGTGCTCGTAACTGTGTTGTAAAAATCTCGTGCACGAAACGAGAGTTTGCTCGTAACTGTGTTGTAAAGTTCCCAAAACAGAACCATTTTCAAGTCAATGCTGTGAAAGGTTAGAGAGTTAGCAGATGTATTGTAAAGTTGATTAGTTCGTCTTCAGGCTCTGAAATACAGCCTTATTACTTATCACGTAAGGATTTGCTCGGGGAGAGTTATTCTTTAGGCAGCATTAGTAAATCACCCAGCTAAAGCTTGCAAATTTATTTAAACTTACTTTTTTTATGAATTACGTAAGTAGAGTGTCAGGCAGGGAGAATTTTCCTTACCATTACCGTCTATCAACCTGCCTAACATGTTGGATAGTGGATGACGCTATCCTTCTAATTTCAGAGCTGTTGTGACCCCTATACCGAAGTTACTGCAGCTGTGTCAGACTACCCAGAATTACATAAATAAAGCATTCACCTGCTCTGAAAAGCCATTTCACTCCTAGTAGATGTCCTTTGAAACTCCAGATGGGGTACTTGAGAGCTCTTCTGACTCTGAATAAGCTTTAATCAGAGTCGGCACTATTTAACATGGCATAACTTAAAGCTCTTCTGATTCACACAATTGGTGAATGCAGTAAAATACAATACTATATTTTCAGTGTATTTTTTTTTTAATTTCACAGAACAACAGTTTTTATATCGTTCTAGAAACTTCAGCAACCATATGAATTTCTTTCGAATTGACATTATTCAACATTAGCACAGGAGCACAGTGCATATAAGCACCGTATTCCCCGCATCGGGTGGAAAAGGTCCGTGTTCGACAATGACGCAAGGACTTTTTATAGGCTTTTTTTAAAAAAGGTGGCTGAGCTAGTCGGTCTTAGGCGAAGATTGCAATTGCATGGTTTTGTTCTCCCGGAAGCTCAGATTTTTCCTAAACCAAACAGGCAGATCGACCACAGAATACACGCAATCTACAATCAATATATATGGTTCAATATGGGCTAAGTCGCTGCTGATGCGTCTAAAGCTCTACAACAACAACGATATTATCAGATAGGCTTTACATAATTCGTTAAATTGAGTTAAATCAAGGTTTTGCTGTATTCGGTTTCTAAAGGCATTTTTTTTTTCATTTTTAGTTAGCAAAGCAATACTTTTTCCCTCTTTTCTTATTGTATTAACATTGCAGCATATGGAAGCCACCTCAGTGATCGCATCTCGTTAAGATGAGTTTACTATTTGTTATCGAAACTTGCAAAAAAATGGATGTTCATGTACTTCCTATTATTTATCTGTTCCATAATCAATAAACGACCGTAATGCCACATACCAATACAAACTCAGAAGTCTGTACCTGCTAAAACATCTGTGGTTCAGATAAGTCCTCCCAGAAACCGTCAGTCGTGAACCAGCAGTGGAGAAAGTTGTGGTTTCCGACTTCCTGTTCCTCCCTTTACCATTGAAGATTCATAAACTTGTCCTACCTTTTGGATTATCAGCTGTTTTCACCATTTATCACTATACAAACAGAAATGATAACGGACGGGAACTGAATCTCCCTGTTCCTGTCAAAAGCTCCAAGTAGATGTCCTCTAGTAATGATGACATATATCACCCGCCGGGAGAGCGAGAAACAGATAGATAGGTGGAAGGAATGAAAAGAGAAATCGTATTTATGGGAAACATGTATCGAAAGAGCGCAAGCCACGGAGGCCACCACTGTTAGAACACTCCTTGTTTCAGTGCACACACGGTTAATAGCAGATGTTTCTAAATCGTTGTTGTGAGCGGATGTGCTTCTTTTGTTGTAGTTTTTCCTATCAAAGATAAAAACTAAGAGAAATAGATCTTAAATTGCAGTCTGGAAAGTAGCGAAGCCAAAAATATTTTTACTGCCATTACATGAGGATAACAGTTCTTGAACAGTAGCCACAAAACGACAGAGTATTTAATGTTTTTTTCCGAAATTACTCTTAAAGTATAATAATTTATATGTTAATATAAATATTTTTATCACACGTATTCTGTTAGCCTTGTGGAAGCCAACTCATTTGAGAACAGTAAGAATAAATGCACAGAAATATTGTTATAACCATAAAAGCGCAACCAAAAAAAGTCATATTATTAAAGTGATATTTTTAATAAAATGAGGATCTAGTTTAATAGGTGTAGGAATTCGGGCTAAAAAAGACCCAGACTGCAGGCAGAGTTTACTGTCATAATATAAGTTAGTGCATTAGAATCATTTCTATACACAGTAAACCACCCGAAGTTGTGCAGTGGCATCGTTAAGTAACATCTCATATTGTGAATTTCTTTACAACAAGTTGCTTATCTCATTTGTACCTGAAATACAGTAAGTAACGCTTCCCCAGTAGAAGGCCTCGGTAGCCGAGTGGTCATGAGCGGGAGTGAAATAGCACACGCTCTTTGAATTAGACCAGGGTTCAAGCCCCTGACTGCTAAATACGGTCGATTTGCCAACCCGCACTGGACCAGCGTGGCAGATTATGGTCCATTTCCCTCAACATGAATCGTTGAGGAGGCTTACATCCTGTAGTGGACTGATATTGGCTGCAGTTTACCTTTTTTTTTACCCCAGTAGAAAAGATTCTTGTTACTTATTGTTAGTGGGCATGGCCTCCCAGATGGCTGATCTGTGCTATTTGGCCCCTCATCGGTGAGTTGGTAGGTACCCTGAGCATTAGAGCTGACAAACCAGTTGTGAATTAACTCACAATGGGCTATTAGTTCAGGATGAGGGGCTAAATAGGCCTGAAACTGCCACTGAAAATAAGTTGCTGTTGTAATAGTTTTTTGGTGCATCGGCAACTAAGGCCATATTGCTTCGTATATACTGTTTGTAAAAATTTCTTTGTTCTTTGGTCGAATTTTCTGTTTTCTTAACGAAAAACCCGAGTTTCCGGGAGGAAAAACCATGCTACCTTCCCCTGAGACCGACTAACTCAGCCACGTTGTGCAAAAGGCTGATAAAAATTCCTAACGTCATCTTCACAACGAGTTGTATAATCTAATACAACTCGTTGTGAAGGAATTCACAATATGAGATGTTATGTAATGATGCCACTGCAAAACTTTGGTTAGTCTAATGTGTATAGAAATGATTGCTGATGCGCTAACTTATATGACAAATGAGAAACTAGTTAATATGTGGATAGTAAATACATAATGGTGGCAAAAAAGCAAAAGGCCGACAGAAAAAAATTATCTGGATGGGACAAATGACACAGCAGCGATAGGAGAGAGTAATAATATTTACATAAGCGATAAAGGGTAACTCTTATATTATTCTGTGATATTTGTTTTCACTTTTCTTTTTGATTCCACTGTGAGTGAGTAAGGAAGTATTCATTGAATTATTGTTCGTTGGTCGAGAAGACCATAATAGGACAGTAAAGATTTTATGAACTTTTAGACATTAGTATTTTCTGAGCGAGGGTCGACGATATCGTTATTTCATTCGTTGTTTACAGGGTTAGCACAACAGTTATTCAGATTGCCATTTAGACTGATAGAGAAATTTAAAATTATTTAATAAGGCAACATTGGATAATGGAGTTCAAACATATTATAATGATTGTTATCATAATTTTTTAGATATAAATTTTCCTGGTAGGATAACAACAGACGAATTGGAAATACAAACTGATCCTCGTCAGCTTCAAATTTACATAAATGAAATTAACGAAATTGAAATTAACTCCCACAAAAGCAAGTCAGTATTTCTAAAAATTGATTTTGCTAGTGAACAAATAACTGATTCAGATACTAATCCCATTTCACAATTTATTTGCTCACAGCTTATGGTCTCTACTGTTTTTAATAATAACTCTGATCTTAACCGTAATTAAATAACTTAGTCTTTGGGTGAGGCAACCATCAACCTATTTACTTAACTAGAGAGTTCATTTTAGAATAAACTGACAATTTTCTATTATTAAGTGTTACCAATACTACTTCATTGACATCAGAGAACAAAACTACTGCTCTAAAGAGTAGAGTAGCAATCCTATTATTGCAGAAGTCAGTAAGGAAACCAGTGCAACCAAATTGTACTCTCATATATTGGAAACTAATCTTCAGTCAATTTTTAGTTCTCTTCACTTATCTAATACAAAATTATCAGAATTACAAACTAAATATAAATTACAATCAGTAGCTCAAAAAATTAACTATTGTGTATCTAGATTGGAATCAAATGTATCAGCAGACAACCTAAGTAAATATATATTCGAAGCATTTGGAATATCATTTCAAATTAGACAAATTCGAACAAAATATCCGAATAATAATTTTGATGTTGTATCCAGTGCAATCAGATAGACAAAAACATTGTCTCTGATTTAAATAATTGGCCAATGGGGACTCTTATTAATATTTTTGATGAAAACATGAATACTCGGACAACTGCGACTACAAAAAGTTCATTGAAATTAAGTAATACTTTTTCCGAATCACCTTTTATAGCTGACTCACCTTTTGTTCAGTCCAAAAACATTAATTGGTATTTATTTAATTGTCAAAGTTTAGTCTCTCATCTTTCTGATTTACAGGAGTTCTTGAATTTAGAAGAAACTGATATTCTGTTACTTATAGAAATCTGGTTAAACCAATCTGTGTATGATTCTGAATTAACAAGTTCATTTTACAATGTTTTAAGGAAAGAGGGGAATGATAGAGGAAGTGGGGTTACAATAGTGTGGAAAAATGTTTTAGAATAATTGATAATGGAATTATCGACACTATTGAAAGTCTTTATACAAAATTAAAGTATAAAATGATTGTAATCGTCCTGGTTTTAATATACCTTCCTCTTCCTGTAAACAAGCTATACATCAAGAACTGGGTGCAGTACTTGATACCTTAGCACTTACAGTTCTTCCAACAGCACGATTATTAGTAGTTGGCGACTTTAACTTACCGAAAGGTTCTAAGTCGGTTAGATACCAAGATAGCATTACTAAATACTTCTTAAATGTTATGAATAGTTATAGACTAATTCAACGAGTCAAAAGTCCAACAAGGAAAGAAAATTCATTAGACTTAGTTTTCTCTAAAGAAGATTTCGGTTATTATGTTAAGGAAGGTATTTTCTCTTCTGACATAAAGCTGTGACCTTTGGGGAACTACGAACGCCGATACCTACCTTAATATTTTGGACAATTTCGTTCTCCCGATGATGTGGCAGTTCTTTGATACAGACCCCATGTTTGTTTCAACAGGTTAATGCTTCAAGCTAATACTATTGGTACTGTTCGAGAATGGTCCATGGACATGAATGTACAAAAGTTGGAATGGCCGGTGGAAAGCGGTGATTTGAACCTTATGGAACACCTTTGGGATGAACCGGAACGTCGAATACGGGGTCAGATCAGTACGTTCCACATCGGTACCGGAACTAGTCACTGTTCTAATGGAAGACTATACCCACTACAGTCTATCAATCGTTGGTGGAAAGTGCCAGCAGAGCGGTGTGTCATAGTAGCGAAAGAGTGACCGACACGCTATTGAAGTGAGTAGCATCGATGTAACTGTTAAACCGACGTGTTTTCGGATCCCATTTGGAAATTAATGTACATAAATAACTATCTGTTACGCTGTTGTTAGCAATTAAGTGTGGGCATTTTTTAATCTACGCTAAGCGTGAGAGCAGTACCACTAATTTTATTCGTTGGTGAAACGAGTAGGTTTTATTTTTTTCTTTTATGTTTTGAATATATCTAAATACCTGTTTTGTCAGTTTTAGCGTAGAGCAAAGAAATTTGCCGAATTTATTCGCAATTTATTGAAGCTATAAATTTGTATCGCGAGTTCTTCCTCATCCAACTTTTTCCCCACGAGTGGTCGAGAATAATTTAGTTCGTGCCTCGAGTTAGTAGTAGTAGTAGTGGTGGCATGTGATGCAAGAAAGCAAGTGTATGAGCTTATGCAGCATCAGCCAAAAAAAAAAAAAAAAAAAAAATTACAAAACAATCCCTTCTAAATATTTGTTCAGTTCCTCCTTAAATTTATTTAACCTATCAACTTCCACAACGACAGATGGAAGTTTGTTCCAGCAATTAACCACCCGCTGACTGAAGGCAAATTTCCGCACATCTATTCTACATCTCTCTTTTCTTAATTTGAATTTATGCCCCCTTAGGTTCGTAATCTGAACAAGTGAAAGCATCCCATCAGAATTCAGCGTGCTCAACCCATTCAAGGCCTTATACACCTCAATCAGATCACCGCGCAGGTGCCTAGTCTCCAGCCACTACAATTTGCAGAACTTAAGCCTCTCTTGGTAAGAGGATCCCTTCATTCCCCTCACCAATCTTGTTACCCTTCTGTGTACACGCTCAAGCAAATCTACATCCTTTCTAAAATGAGGCCTCCAGACCTGTACGCAGTACTCAAGGCGTGGCCTGACCCTTGCCTTATATAGAGGGACAATGACCTCCTTTTCCTTGCTAGCAAAATTTCTATGTATTATTGACAAAACCCCATGACCTGCCCTGGCAGCCTGTCTGCATTGCTCAGAAAACTTCATATCTGACTGCACAATTACTCCCAGGTCTTTTTTATTTTCTACTACCTTAAGTGTAGTACCACACAGTTGGTACGTTCTCTTCTGATGGGTTACTTCTACTGGGTTACTTCTACCCATATGCAGTACTTTGCATTTGTCAAGGTTAAACTTCAGTTGCTACTTCTTAGCCCATCTGCACAAATTAACTAGATCCTGTTGCAGTAGCACACTGCCATTACTGTCATTAACAACCCTGCCAACCTTTGTATCATCTGCAAACTTCGACACTAAGCCTGATATACCTTCATCAATATCACTGATAAATATACAAAACAACAGAGGAGCCAGCACCGAACCCTGTGGGACTTTACTAATAACATTAGTCCACGAAGAGCAGCACCCATTAATTACCACCCTCTGTCTTCTCCCACTCAACCATCCTTTTATCCATTGTAGCAACTTACCCCTAATACTATTCTGCTCCAATTTGTACAATAGTCTTCCATGCGCAACAGTGTCAAAAGCTTTCCTGAAATCCAAATATATGATATCAAAATTATTTTTTGCATCCAGTTCCTCTGTAACCACATCATAATATCCTATCAAATTTGTCAGACAAGACTTTCCCTTAATAAACCCATGCTGTGTCTGAATTATTGCTGCTTGTCTAGATGATCCTGCAATGCATCTTTAACCAGTGACTCCATTATTTTACCCGGAACAGAAGTTAAACTAACTGGTCTGTAATTACTCGTGTCACCCTTCGATCCCCCTTTGTGAATTGGGGATACATTTGCACATCTCCAGTCCGTGGGAACCTCCCCTGAGTCCAAGGACGCTCTCATAATTATGGCTAAGGGTTTGCTTAGTTGCTTTGCCGCCTCCTTTATAACTGAATAGATCCCATCCACACTTCTCTTCACTTATCTAATACAAAATTATCAGAATTACAAACTAAATATAAATTACAATCAGTAGCTCAAAAAATTAACTATTGTGTATCTAGATTGGAATCAAATGTATCAGCAGACAACCTAAGTAAATATATATTCGAAGCATTTGGAATATCATTTCAAATTAGACAAATTCGAACAAAATATCCGAATAATAATTTTGATGTTGTATCCAGTGCAATCAGATAGACAAAAACATTGTCTCTGATTTAAATAATTGGCCAATGGGGACTCTTATTAATATTTTTGATGAAAACATGAATACTCGGACAACTGCGACTACAAAAAGTTCATTGAAATTAAGTAATACTTTTTCCGAATCACCTTTTATAGCTGACTCACCTTTTGTTCAGTCCAAAAACATTAATTGGTATTTATTTAATTGTCAAAGTTTAGTCTCTCATCTTTCTGATTTACAGGAGTTCTTGAATTTAGAAGAAACTGATATTCTGTTACTTATAGAAATCTGGTTAAACCAATCTGTGTATGATTCTGAATTAACAAGTTCATTTTACAATGTTTTAAGGAAAGAGGGGAATGATAGAGGAAGTGGGGTTACAATAGTGTGGAAAAATGTTTTAGAATAATTGATAATGGAATTATCGACACTATTGAAAGTCTTTATACAAAATTAAAGTATAAAATGATTGTAATCGTCCTGGTTTTAATATACCTTCCTCTTCCTGTAAACAAGCTATACATCAAGAACTGGGTGCAGTACTTGATACCTTAGCACTTACAGTTCTTCCAACAGCACGATTATTAGTAGTTGGCGACTTTAACTTACCGAAAGGTTCTAAGTCGGTTAGATACCAAGATAGCATTACTAAATACTTCTTAAATGTTATGAATAGTTATAGACTAATTCAACGAGTCAAAAGTCCAACAAGGAAAGAAAATTCATTAGACTTAGTTTTCTCTAAAGAAGATTTCGGTTATTATGTTAAGGAAGGTATTTTCTCTTCTGACATAAAGCTGTGACCTTTGGGGAACTACGAACGCCGATACCTACCTTAATATTTTGGACAATTTCGTTCTCCCGATGATGTGGCAGTTCTTTGATACAGACCCCATGTTTGTTTCAACAGGTTAATGCTTCAAGCTAATACTATTGGTACTGTTCGAGAATGGTCCATGGACATGAATGTACAAAAGTTGGAATGGCCGGTGGAAAGCGGTGATTTGAACCTTATGGAACACCTTTGGGATGAACCGGAACGTCGAATACGGGGTCAGATCAGTACGTTCCACATCGGTACCGGAACTAGTCACTGTTCTAATGGAAGACTATACCCACTACAGTCTATCAATCGTTGGTGGAAAGTGCCAGCAGAGCGGTGTGTCATAGTAGCGAAAGAGTGACCGACACGCTATTGAAGTGAGTAGCATCGATGTAACTGTTAAACCGACGTGTTTTCGGATCCCATTTGGAAATTAATGTACATAAATAACTATCTGTTACGCTGTTGTTAGCAATTAAGTGTGGGCATTTTTTAATCTACGCTAAGCGTGAGAGCAGTACCACTAATTTTATTCGTTGGTGAAACGAGTAGGTTTTATTTTTTTCTTTTATGTTTTGAATATATCTAAATACCTGTTTTGTCAGTTTTAGCGTAGAGCAAAGAAATTTGCCGAATTTATTCGCAATTTATTGAAGCTATAAATTTGTATCGCGAGTTCTTCCTCATCCAACTTTTTCCCCACGAGTGGTCGAGAATAATTTAGTTCGTGCCTCGAGTTAGTAGTAGTAGTAGTGGTGGCATGTGATGCAAGAAAGCAAGTGTATGAGCTTATGCAGCATCAGCCAAAAAAAAAAAAAAAAAAAAATTACAAAACAATCCCTTCTAAATATTTGTTCAGTTCCTCCTTAAATTTATTTAACCTATCAACTTCCACAACGACAGATGGAAGTTTGTTCCAGCAATTAACCACCCGCTGACTGAAGGCAAATTTCCGCACATCTATTCTACATCTCTCTTTTCTTAATTTGAATTTATGCCCCCTTAGGTTCGTAATCTGAACAAGTGAAAGCATCCCATCAGAATTCAGCGTGCTCAACCCATTCAAGGCCTTATACACCTCAATCAGATCACCGCGCAGGTGCCTAGTCTCCAGCCACTACAATTTGCAGAACTTAAGCCTCTCTTGGTAAGAGGATCCCTTCATTCCCCTCACCAATCTTGTTACCCTTCTGTGTACACGCTCAAGCAAATCTACATCCTTTCTAAAATGAGGCCTCCAGACCTGTACGCAGTACTCAAGGCGTGGCCTGACCCTTGCCTTATATAGAGGGACAATGACCTCCTTTTCCTTGCTAGCAAAATTTCTATGTATTATTGACAAAACCCCATGACCTGCCCTGGCAGCCTGTCTGCATTGCTCAGAAAACTTCATATCTGACTGCACAATTACTCCCAGGTCTTTTTTATTTTCTACTACCTTAAGTGTAGTACCACACAGTTGGTACGTTCTCTTCTGATGGGTTACTTCTACTGGGTTACTTCTACCCATATGCAGTACTTTGCATTTGTCAAGGTTAAACTTCAGTTGCTACTTCTTAGCCCATCTGCACAAATTAACTAGATCCTGTTGCAGTAGCACACTGCCATTACTGTCATTAACAACCCTGCCAACCTTTGTATCATCTGCAAACTTCGACACTAAGCCTGATATACCTTCATCAATATCACTGATAAATATACAAAACAACAGAGGAGCCAGCACCGAACCCTGTGGGACTTTACTAATAACATTAGTCCACGAAGAGCAGCACCCATTAATTACCACCCTCTGTCTTCTCCCACTCAACCATCCTTTTATCCATTGTAGCAACTTACCCCTAATACTATTCTGCTCCAATTTGTACAATAGTCTTCCATGCGCAACAGTGTCAAAAGCTTTCCTGAAATCCAAATATATGATATCAAAATTATTTTTTGCATCCAGTTCCTCTGTAACCACATCATAATATCCTATCAAATTTGTCAGACAAGACTTTCCCTTAATAAACCCATGCTGTGTCTGAATTATTGCTGCTTGTCTAGATGATCCTGCAATGCATCTTTAACCAGTGACTCCATTATTTTACCCGGAACAGAAGTTAAACTAACTGGTCTGTAATTACTCGTGTCACCCTTTGATCCCCCTTTGTGAATTGGGGATACATTTGCACATCTCCAGTCCGTGGGAACCTCCCCTGAGTCCAAGGACGCTCTCATAATTATGGCTAAGGGTTTGCTTAGTTGCTTTGCCGCCTCCTTTATAACTGAATAGATCCCATCCACACCAGGTGCCTTTCTTATGTTTAACTACAACAATTTTTCCTCCACTTTGCTCTGGTACTACCTTGAATGAATAAAACCATGCACCAAACAGATTAATTGACTTGCCAAATCATACCAAAGTGGCCAGTAGCTACTATTAGAAAAGCAGTAGAACTGAGGAACAATTAAATTACATGTAAGAAGTCTTGCAGTAATATACAATAATATATGAGTGTATTTTACAAGTTAAAGTATTCATTCTCTGCACATCACACTTTAACGGTATAATATATCAAAACACCATTTTTAATATTGAAGTGTTGCAATATCGAAGAAACTCGGTGTTAAATGTGGAGAGTGTATTGTATAAGAATAAAACAATATTTCAAGCGTATTTTAGCAGTTACGGGCTTGAACCAGGGTCCACTTAAAGAGCATGTGTTATGCACTCTCGCTGTGACCACTCAGCTACAACATTACTACAACTTAAAGTAAGAGTACAATTGGATATCGCTATCCCTAAACAGCTTTGTAACGTTTTATCAAACTAATTTAGAGAAACAGTCTTCATCTTAATGGTCTGCACATAACTCTGCGAAAACCGTTTTCCCTATTGCGCGAAACGCACCGAACCAGTTTTTTTTTCACTGATAAATCGTAGCGCCTCTTACAGCGTGGTAGTTGGCAATCACTTTTCGGACGGATTTTCATGAAATTTTATATTTGGTTCATATAGAAATAGTTGTAGAGACCTTCCAAATTTCATTAAAACTAGAAACTGAGAATAGCATGAGGCAGTATCCTCAGTCTGTAGCACCACTACGGCAAAAATGATCGTACTCTAACAAAGTATTTTCTTACTAAATAAATGTCAAATTAATAATAATTAATAAAGAATTTAAGAATACCGTCCGTGTCAGACTTTGACCGTTTTTGAAATTAAAACGACCGAAATATATAATTTTCCTCCACTTACTAACAAAAGAAAGGATTTTCTAGCGAAGAATGGCATGGATTTTTGTAGATTATTGCAGAAAGTTGAGAAATAGAAAGCACCTTTTTTTAAATGCAACGATTTATATATAAATTTTTTAGCTTAAGCGAAGGTGCTCGCGAGCACCGATTTTAGGATCGGTCGCGAGCAAAATTTATTTTTTAAAGAGCACAATGGTGCTGCCGAGCACCAGGTTAAGAACCCATGATATACACCAATCGTTTGATTCCCTTTAGATACAAAAAAAAGAAAAAAAATTTTTTTTTTTCATTTTTAACATAGGATTTTAGCTATTTTAGCATTGTAACAGGTATTTTCAACTGACTGCGGTTGGCGACACTGCTGCTGATGTGATCGCCAGTTGGAGGCGTCACACAGTTTGGTCGTGCGTAATGTCTACTTCAAAGTAATTCAGAATTTGCCTGTGTGTCTGCCAGTGACATTACGTTTGAGTGCCGTATTTGTTTTGTTCTGTGCATTATTTTGTGCCTTGTTTGTGTGTATATATATACAGATAAACTTATTATAATTATTTTTATCATTAATTACAGATTTATATTTATGGATAAAAGACGAGCAGAGAAACAAACATTTTTTTAAAAAGTATAAAAGTAATGAAACCAGTGTTGACAAAACAGTTTGAAAGCAGAAGTGATAATGTGGAGAACACAGGAGTTGTTTCATCACAAAACGTTTTACGTTCAGCTTCAACTTCAAATGAACTTCAGTATGCTAGAGATATTGGTTGTTATGTTGGTTTTACGCAGAAATGGTTGTTGTGTTGGTTTTACTCAGAAATGGTTGTTGTGTTGGTTTTACGCAGAAAATAGTTGATAATGAACTTTACAGTGTACTGCGTGATCCATGGTGTCCAACTGAAAATTACAGATGTTCCTGTGTTGCCCAAGGAAACAAAAATAGATCATTCAAAATGCACTAGATAAATGAATTTCCTTGGCTGTCTTATAGTCATACATTTCACTGAATTTGCGTGTTATTTAGAAGAGATGAGGGAGGTCGTAGTCATGAGAAACTGGGAAAGTTAGTGATAGAACCTCAATAACCATACAAAAATGCCAAGAATGATTTCAGAGTTTATAAGAAAAATGAATACCGTAAGAGCAACGTAGTGAGGCCTCAGCATTTTATTGACGTCATGGTTGGTAGAACATTAAGTATTGAAGCAGTAACAGCTAGTGATAACAAGCGAAGAATAGAAAGCAATGGACAACATTTAATACCGTTTATTAAGACTATAATATTTTGCGGAATGCAAAATATCACTTTGAGGGGTCATAGAGATGATGGGTCTATTTTCGAAGACGAAGACAACGATTATAAGTTGAAAACGAAAGGGTATTTCAAGGCATTATTAAGATTTTGTGTCGATGCCGGTGACAAGATCCTCGAGAACCATTTTCAGACTGCTGGAAAAAATGCTACTTTTATTAGTAAAACAACCCAAATTGAATTAATTAAATGCTGAGGAGAAATAAATCATACAAAGTAAAATTGTTGAAAAGGTTAAAAATTTCGAAGTTTTATGGTAGTAGTAGTAGTAGTGGCATGTTATGCAAGAAAGCAAGTGTATGATCTTATGCAGCATCAGCAAAAAAAAAAAAAAAAAAAATTACAAAACAATCCCTTCTAAATGTTTGTCCAGTTCCTTCTTAAATTTATTTAACCTATCAACTTCCACAACGACAGATGGAAGTTTGTTCCAGCAATTAACCACCCACTGGCTAAAGGCAAATTTCTGCACATCTGTTCTGCATCTGTCTTTCCTTAATTTGAATTTATGCCCCCTTAGGTTCGTAATCTGAACAAGTGGAAGAATCCCATCAGACTTCAGCGTGCTCAACCCATTCAAGCCCTTATACACCTTAATCATATCACCTTGCAGGTGCCTAGTCTCCAGCTGCTGCAATTTGCAGAACTTAAGCCTCTCTTGGTAATAGGATAACTTCATTCCCCTCACCAATCTTGTTGCCCCTCTCTGTACACGCTCAAGCAAATCTACATCCTTCTTAAAATGAAGCCTCCAGGCCTGCATGCAGTACTCAAGGCGTGGCCTGACCATTGCCTTATACAGAGGGACAATCACCTCCTTTTCCTTGCTAGCAAAATTCCTGTATATCATTGACAACACCCCATGACCTGCCCTGGCAGCCTGTCTGCATTGCTAAGAAAACTTCATATCTGACTGCACAATTACTCCCAGGTCTTTTTCATTTTCTACCACCTTAAGTGTAGTACCACACAGTTGGTACGTTTCTCTCGGGTTACTTCTACCCATTATACTTTGCATTTTTAAATGTTAAACTTCAGTTGCCACTTCTCAGCCCATCTGCCCAAATTTTCTAGATCCTGTTGCAAATTTTCTAGATCCTGCCATTACTATCATTAACAACCCTGCCAACCGTGTATCATCTGCAAACTTGGACATTAAGCCTGATATACCTTCATCAATATCATTGATAAATATACAAAACAACAGTGGACCACCACCGAACCCCTTATAATATTAGTCCACGAAGAGCAGCACCCATTGATTACCACCCTCTGTCTTCTCCCACTCAACCATCCTTTTATCCATTGTAGCAACTTACCCTTAATACCATTCTGCTCCAATTTGTACAGTAGTCTTCCATGCACAACAGTGTCAAAAGCTTTCCTGAAATCCAAGTACTGTATGCGATATCAAAATTATTTTTTTGCATCCAGTTCCATTGTAACCACATCATAATAACCAATCAAATTTGTCAGACAAGACTTTCCCTTAACAAACCCATGCTGTGTCTGAATTATTGCTGCAGTCTTGTCTAGACGATCCTGCAATGCATCTTTAACCAGTGACTCCATTATTTTACCCGGAACAGAAGTTAAACTAACTGGTCTGTAATTACTCGTGTCAACCTTCGATCCCCCTTTGTGAATTGGGGATACATTTGCACATCTCCAGGGAACCTCCCCTGAGTCCAAGGTTGCTCTCATAATTATGGCTAAGGGTTTGCTTACTTCCTTTGCAGCCTCCTTTAATATAACCGGATGGATCCCATCCACCCCAGGTGCCTTATGTTTAACTTCAACAATTTCTCCTCCACTTTGTTCTCAGTTATTACAAATCATTACGCACCCTGTTACAATTTGATAACCTTGTGGCATTTTCAAACCTTAATAACTCCTGATGTGTGAATGTAGATGCAAAATACTCATTCAGTTTGTTTGCTATCTGAGCAGGATCATGAACAGTCCAACCATCGATATCAAGTTCACCAATCAGATTCATCCCCTTCCTTTAGAGTTTATATAAGTTAGGAAGGCCGACCGGGCCAGCCGAGTGGGTAAAGTACCTGCCCGGCAACCCAAAGGTCGCGGGTTCGATTCCCGCCTCGGGCTTGGATCAAAGTACTGCAAAAACCTTGGGAGGTGCAATATGGCCACAGAAGCCGAGGCGCCAATAACTACCAAATCAGAAATCAGATAAGTTAGGAAATCCTTGCTGTTTTTCTTAGCATCCTTTGCCAAAGATTTCTCGTAATCTTCCTTCGCCTGCCTAACTTCCCTTGTGACTTGATTACAGACTAGCTTATATATATCATAGGCTTCTGTGTCGCCTAATAATTTATATGCATCCCATGCATTTTTCTTCTCTGCCACGAGTCTCGTTAGTTCATTTGACAACCATTTAGGCCTAAACCTTGAACAATATTTCTTAACAGGTATGAAACGGTTAGTAGCTTCTACTATTAATTCCCTGAATGCTTCCACTTAGAATTTGCTGGTGGTAACATCGTCAGTTGGTAACTTGGCTGACGAAATAAACGACGTCAGCATTTCCGAACAACTTTCATTCTGATTTCGGTATTTCGACATAGAAAAGTGCACTATGGAAGAAAATTTTCTTGGGTTTACTAAAGTTATGAATTTGACTGGCGAAGGTTTGAATGACACTATAATTGACTTTTTGGAAAGAGCAAATTTGGGATATTACATTCCTCCGTGGACAAGGATACGATGGTACCGCTAACATGAGTGTTGCTTTGAGAGGAGTACAAGCAAGAATTTTGAAAATACAGCCTCTCGCTATTTACACACATTTTTCCAATCACAGGTTGAATTTAGCTTTGAACAAAGCAGGTACGGTACCTAGTATTCACAATACAGTTGGCATAATTATAAACGTTAACAACTTTTTAAGAGAATCTGCCTCAAGACCCCAACTATTGAGTGCGAAAATAACAGAACTTTTACCGTCTCAGAAAGCAGTGAAGGCCAGGAAGCATTGCGAAACTCGCTAGGTCGAGTCAGGAGCGGATTAAGGTCGGTTGAGGCCCCGGGCGCAGAAGAAAATATTGAGCCCCTTAAAAAAAAAGAGAGAGAGAGAGAGAGAGAGACAGGGAAAATAAAAATACATGTTAACCATTTTTTTAAATAAGTAAAAAATATTATGTACTATTAATGTTTTATTTCCAATAAAATTTGAATATAATATATGTATGATATAATTAATAATAGCATAATAATAATCACAAAGTTTTGAACTAATAGTTGAACATATTAGTTGAACAATTAGTTTAACTATTAGTTGAACTAATATGTTCAACTAATTTGTTGGGGTTATGCGTGGGCCCTTCAGAAGTCGGGGCCCAGGGCGCGTCCGCCGTTAAATCCGCCTCTGGGTCGAGTGGCATGACGGAATTCTACATTTTTTGGAAATATTGCTTGCAGTAGTTTCTGTAATGGGTGATATAAGTAGCAGCAATACTGCAGTACCCATGCAGTAAGCAATGCCCAGTCGCTGTCCGCAGTAATTTGTAAATTTGAAATTAAAATTTTAAAATTTTAATTTCAACATTTTTAGCCATAACCTTACCACTTTCAATTCAACTGCAAAGCATTAGTGTCGACTTCTGTAAGCAATTGCAATGGCAGAAATTGCTAAATCGGCATTAAATAGAATAAGAGAAAACCAGAAACTGAATTTAGAATTATATTTGACCAGACCAAGCGTTTTGCCGAAAAATTAGATATGGAAATAAAAATTCCAAGAGTCAGAAATGTGCAGCAAAACTGAGATAATTTGACCTATCTGATAGACTATTTTCGAGTGACCACATTTTACCTTATCTTGACTATCTGATTTCAGAGTTAGATTCACGATTTTCCAAAGATAATACCTTAGCTATTTCAAAATTGCAAAAAATAATTCCCAAATATTATTTTGATTCGGACACAACCGATGAAGAGATACTGGATGCAGAAAAAATATGTGAAATCTTATTTATCACCCACTATAGAGGTACTTCATGGAGAATTGAAATTATGGAGGGAATTCTGGATACAAAAATCTGAAAAAGTTAATACGCCAACGGCAGCTTAGAGATTTGCGTCTATTATTTCCAAACATCGAGTGCCTATTGAAAATTCTTTGCGTGATGCCAGTTACTACTTCAACAGCAGAGTGATCTTTTAGTTCGTTGAAAATAATTAAAACCTACTTGAGATCAGCAATAGGTCTCAGGAAAGACTCAGTGGTTTGGCCATGCTCAATATAAATAAAAATATTGTGATTATCCCTGAAGAGGTTCTAAATATATTTGCCACGAAGCATTCGCGAAAATTTCAATTAAAGTTTATGTAAACTTGTTCTCTTCTCTCATCTCAAAGAACTGAATATTAAGTTTGGTAATAACATTTTATAAAACAAAATTTTTGACTTTCACTGTTGCACCTCATAAAATTCCATAGTGTAAACATATAAAATGTTAATTTTCATGTTCCTTATCGTTTATACTGAGATAATTAATTATTTATCAGTCGACTCACAAACGCTTTTATATAACCTAACATTATACATATATGTTTTTAAATTAATTTTTAAAATTGGTAATTGGTCCATATATAGATATAAATTTTTTTAGAAGTATACAAGGTAGCAATATAATTACTGTATTTGTATCATGGTGCACCTACTGTCATTTTTTTTCTGGATCCGCCAGTGACAAGTACTACAGTTATGGAAGTCGATCCGACAGTGACCTGTTGTATATTACCTGCAAATAATAATGTTTGCATGTGTTCTCAGAAGGCAGTAATGGGGAGGGTTAATATGTTCAGTCTCATCTGTATGTCTTCCGCCTCTCTTTCAGTAACGGGAAGGCATTGTAGTGTGAATACGTGTACAGTTTATCTGCGTATCTATTACATATGGTTTGTTTCTTCTGTATTTTGCTTAGCATTCTATTTTTAAAATGTTTAAAAAGAAGCAAAGGAAGTGGCTGAATCACCCTGACAATTTCTGATACGTGTATAGACGGTTTACGACAGAAATCTTGTGTTTTTTTTATGGTGAGGCAAGAACCTCACAGCCACATTGACGATTGTTCTTTCTTTATGATATCAGAGATGTCCATAAAAAAAGCAAGCAAAAAATCAGATATCCTAACATATTGTCTACAATAAGGCCTTCCCACAAATTGAAGAACTGCTGTTACCACATCCCCAAAATCATGGGATAAAGGAAGCAATGGTGAATATAGCGGGGATTCTTGTGTTGCAGATTTTGCTGGACTGTCCGCTTCAAAAGATTTGGACTACTACCCAGAAAAGTTTTTTTTATAATATAACTATAAAATATCTTTTATATAATACCAGAATATATTATAACTGCGCCGCACTTAATTAAGCAAGAATAGTTGAATTACTTAGTTCGTGATTTAAACTTATCAGCAAGCTAAACAGAACTCCTTGGTCCTAAATTACAACGGTGGAAGTTACTCAAAGCAGAAACTAAAAAGTACAGTATATCGAAAACAACTCAAAGTAATTTAAAAATATTCTGTTATGGAATATGGCATGTTTCTGTAAGATATCACTGATTTTATGAACGAACTGTACATTGAACCCAATCCTAATGAGTGACTTATATTTATTGATGCCAAAATTAAGTTTAAAAGCTGTTTTGCTGCACAATGGAAAGGCACAATGGAAAGGCATTCTTTCCATTGTTCTCCATTCTCACCACAGACTTTACTTGCGATGACCCTAAGGTAATTGGATTACTCACAGGTGGTCTACATGTCGGTTTCAGTAAATATTATTGTCTTCTGTGTTTGTGAAACAGTCGTGCAACAGAAAAACATTATGCTGCGCAGCAGTGGGAAAAACAATTTTTATTAGGGAGAAGTAATATGAAACATGTTCCACTGGTTTAACCAAAACTGTTCTTCTTCCCCTTTGCCTATAAAGCTTGGATTACTGAAAAATGTTTATTAAGATTCTGTATAAAGAAGCATGTGAATTCTGTTACCCTAGGGAAGTGTTTCAAAATTTAACAGGTAGGAAACTGAAAGAAGTAATTTTTATTTGGTTTCAAAGAAACTCCTTTTTGAGGGGTTTCTTTATTTGAGGTGTCAGTCTCTGGTATCAACTTTACTGCAGTGTTATAAAGAAATAGAAATGTCTTTATAACATTGAAGTAAAGTCTTTGAAAATTCATTTTCTTAAGTCCCATCTCATTTTTTTTTACTTCCAAAATTTGAGAGATGTAAGTGATGAACAAAGAGGAACGCGTTCATCAGAATATCCACAGTGGAAACGGGATACTGACATGATGGTATATTACTGCTCCTTTCTTAAGGGGGAAACAATGGATTATAAGGAATCCTTTTGAGTGTCAAAACTATTCAAAGGAAACAGAATGCATGCAGTACCTTATATGTTTGGTTAAAGTATTTTAAAGCAAATATAAACTCATTTTTAAGATAGCATATGGGTTATTGTATGATATTTTAAATGGTTCTTTAAAAAAATTTCAGTATATGTTTTGATTAAAACGTGAATAGAGATATAATTTTGGTATATTTGGAACCAGCGTTTGTAAATGCCCCTGATGGTAATAGTGGCCCCTCAAATATTAATAAAAGAAAACTACAGTAAAAATCACTTCGATTTAACAGACTGTTTGAGAGCCTGCCCACTAAATCTGATTGTTTGTTAAACCCGAAAGAAATACATATACTATATTCGAAAAGGTTTCTAGAATTTTATGAAGAAGTTCTGTACTACGAGATAAAAAAAAAAAAAAAAAAAAAAACTATTAAATGTTGTTATACTGTTGCTGGTTACCAGTTGCATGGAGCAGAAGTGATTGAAAATTGGCAGTGTAATATAGTGGTAGTGGAAATTCTAACTGAAGTTTATTCAGATTCTGAAGATCTCTCGAGTTACCATGCTGTAGGTTCAGCCCTCGCTGTGAGATCACAGCGTGTAAGGAAGATGATGAGAAAAATCCTGGCTCCCTTGCATTCTTTACGATGTGAATTCTTGTAAAAGCACGCTGGTTACATGAATTTGGTTTTGTTTATAGTTTCTTCATAACAATAAGAACTGTAAACACATCTTAAATACATTTCAACAAATTATCCTAATGTCCATAAAAGAGGGAAAAATGCTTTATATTGTATTTCGGATTTTCCATCTAATTATATGATATTTTATTGATAAACAAGAGCAGTGAAAACCTTTTCATAGTGTTGAGTAAAGTTTTCTTTTCTCAGTTAAAATATTTTAACTGATGGAAAATACATCAGACTGAGACATTTGTGTTGCTAGTTCTTTGTACCGCCGAAATGGACGCTGTGCGTTATTTCTGGAGGGTGTGAAAATGATTTCCGCTGAATTGAGAGTTTGCTGTATAGGGGTTAAATTAATCTATCGAGATTACTAATATCCTATTTAACGTTTAGTTTTTTTTTTCCCATAGAAATGAGAATAACGCTGGAAGATACCTCTAAAAATGAAAGCTGAATCATTGAGTAATCCTGAGGTTTTGTTGAAAGAATAAGTGATTAGTCATGGCTGATATCCTAGTATAAGGGTAGGCCGATGCGTCAAAGGTACTAGAAGACATCTATAACAGATTTTCTCAAGTAAGTTTAATGATGGTGTTTATAAAATTTGAAAACAACCGCAAGTGAAAAGAGATCGTAAAAATTTTAAGACTCTAACAGGGCTAATTTTGAGATCCTGTAAAATAAGTTATATTTGCAACTTCTGTGGTTATTCTATAATTTGTTGATTGCTTAGAAAAGTATTTGTTGATTTTCAGAATTCTCATTGTCTGAAAATAATGCACAGGAAATTTTGCTCTTACTGTCCAGAAATATATAGCTTTACTCTCACAGTCAGTTCTGACAGAATTATGTAACTTTAACTCAATCCAAAGAAATGAATAACAATAATTAGTAATTATAGTAATTATCATTAAGCATAATAATTATAGTAATTATTGTCAATAATTTGAGCAGTTCTCATATGAATATATTCTACGAGACCAAATATATGGGATAAATTGTACATTTTAGTTATTGCCACTTTACACTCTGTTTCTCTATGAATATTATGAATGTTTTCGTCAATATATATATATATATCCCATGTGAAAAAGAAAAAAAAATAATAATAAAACGTTAACATCGGAAGACATAATTTTGTAACAACACCAAATCATCTACTACCACATGATATTAATATTAAAATATATTTCGTTGACTTCGAAATTGCTTGTTCTGTATATCTTACTGGATAGAATTGTATGTCGAACGTTTTGGAACACATCTATTTGTAACTAACGAAACCTTTAGTGAAAATCCAAGAAAAATCACAGTTCCCATAAACAACAGGTTTGCTATCCAGTTACCCATCCATACCAGACAGTCTGCAGAAATAACTGTGGCGCCCTCGGTCCTCAAACCACGTGCTGCCCTCTATTGGTTCTTACCCTCTTAGTATCGAAAGTGTTTCCTCACGGTGCACCGGTAGGCAAGAAAAATGGTCCGCAAAGTTGTACCCCAGCGTTGATAGTGTAGGGTAGTTTGTGCCCTGAAACGGTAAGTGCAGTATACTTGTCTGCCTAATAAAAAAAAAAAAAAAAAAACAACTACAAATGCTCGGGGATTGTCGGAATGTTGTGATGTCGAGATCTTTATTGCGTTTGGAACTGGGTGGGTATTGAGATGCCTGGGATACTGTGTATCACCAGGCGTGAAGCTGACGTCAAAGCTACAGCAGCAGCAGACGCTCGGGTCAGCTGCTCCGATTCTCGGCATCTGAGGTATTACTGCAGAGTAGCTTAGCGTAGTTGTAATTTCCTCCGAGATATCTATTGCCTTTAAACATAGCCTTTCATTTATATTAATTTCGTGTTTGATTTCCGCCATTTTATGAAATTAAAACCTAAATATTAACGTGCACATACATTCATACAAAGGACTCAGTGTTGTAAATTATTTACTGAATTTCTAATTAAAACTTATTATCTCTTATCTTTAGATCATTTGTTTTATGAGAGAGAGAGAGAGAGAGAGCGAGCATATTAATTTTAGTTAATAAAGTAATGAAGCAATAAGTAGTATTTTGATTCGCATTATTAAATCAGACTACAGAAGTGTTTGGCTCCGCTGCTTTCATTAACTGCAGTTTAAATGGTTTTACTTTTTCGGATTTATTACCGAGATGTTTGATACTTTAGATTCCAATTATTTCATCGATCTGCCATGTAAATTGCAATATCGGTTAATATTAAAGCATTCTGTCTTTAGAAAGGTAGGAAGTATTTGATCAATTGAGCCGCAGGAACTACCGAAGGTTTGGGAAGACCAAGGCTATTGGCTGTTACTATTTATAAGCTTAGTTTAGATCGCCTGGTTTTATTTCAGTATACAACAAAAGGAAGTTGCTTAGTTTATCAGAGTTACAAATAGCTATTTAACAACGACAAAAATGTACTCGACTGAAGCAAACATTTGTAATTGCCTATTCTGAAAGCTCAATTGTACTTTTAATTTTCTTATTTTAAAAACTGGACGATCGAATGCTATTCTGGAAGACAGTTTCTTCAGCTATGTTCAGTTCTTTGCATCAAAATGTATACTTCTCCACTAAAAGTATTTGGAACTCAACCCTCTCACGGAGTAGGGAAGAGAGCGACAAGATGTATGTAAATCAGGAACAGGTTAAAAATGTGCGGGGAATTGCAGAAATATTACAAATAAGCAGAATGAGTCGCAGCAAGGAATTTATAGCTTTCAGAGAGGCTTTATCATCCGTGCCATATCAGCAATTTGCCATTGCATGCAACAGCCACAGGTTTGAACCTGAGAAAGCCAGCCGTTGCAAATGTAGTCGAAAAATGGAAGAACGAGGGCGAGGTTTCTTTTTATTATGTAAAAGCGAACCTAGCGACATCTTTGGAAAACATTACGTTGAGGTTCCATATGTCAAAGAGTATCTATAAGTGCATTTGCTGTCCATAGGAGCTGCATAGAATGAGTGTCATGGTTATCTCTGCTGCTCACGTGCTTTACACATCACACCAACGAACTCCAGCAGTTTTCAGTGGTGCCTGGCCCATCGTTCTTGAACCACGAAACTGTAGAAACAAGTCCCATGAAGTAAGTTTGAGTCGAATTACACAGCTTCAGATCACAGTGGACTGTGGGTTGGTACGTTGTATTGTATCCAAAGTGAAGTTCGAAGGAGGTGGATTCATGGCGTGGGACTGCTTCTCGTGGTTCGGACTGTTGTTCGTAGTGCCAAACACCATCAGTGTCGAAGCATACACTGACATTGTGGACAATTCCATGGTGCCCACCCATTTCCATATTCCAGCTCTAAAAGCTGGAATATGGAAATGGTGTTCAAAGCAAATGCACTCTTAAAATTGTAATTGCCGTCTGAATTACGTAAGTATATGATAGTATTTCTTACAGATTACATCAGATAAGATTGACATGCGTAGGTGATGACGTAATATTGCATCAGCCGTTACTTTCAGCTATATAAGCATGCCCTGCAAGAGTTGCATTCATTCCTTGCTTGTGTCAGGATGGGGAGTTACGTGCAGTTGATGCCACGAGGAAAGAGTACTATTGTTGCCTTACGTGAGGAAGGATGTTCTTCCCGTCATATTGCTTATAGAGTGTCTTGTGATCAGTCGACAGTGAGTAGATTTCTTTCCAACTCAAGAATACTGGTTCTGCTGATAGGAAAAAAAGGAACCGGACGCAAACGAGTCTCTGTGCCAAAACAGGACCGCGTTTTGAAGCGCTTATGCCTTAAAAACCGTAAAGCTTCTTCGTCTGAGCTGAAAAGAGAATGGGAAGAACATACAGAAGTGGTAGCAAGGGCAGTAACGGTCAGAACACGCCTCTTCAAAAATGGACTTGTAATCCGTCGTCCTAAGAAGAATCCACTCCTCACACAAAAAATGAAAAAGGCCCGATTAATTTGGATTAATTATTCGAGAAAATAACTACTGGAAGTCAGTAGTTATTTTCTCGAATGAGAAGAAATTCAACCTACATGGCTCTGATGGGAGACAAACGATTCTCCGTAGACGTGGTGAAGAATACCACCCAGACTGTATGGTCTACAGTGAAATTCCCTACCAGCCAAATGATATGGGGGTGCATTTCGTATCGCGGAGTAGGTCACCTGCAGTTTATGAAAGGTTCCGTAAATGCCAGTGGATACCTGGCTATATTGGAAGGCAAATTGCTGCCAACCATTAGAGACCATTTCAACCTGCCAAGTAACTGCATCTTCCAGGACGACTCTGCTCCTTGTCATCGCGCGAAAAGTGTAAGTAGGCACTTCTGTAGTTACTTTAGCTTAATTTCTGCATTAGAGGTTCTACAGTAATGTGTTTACATTTATTACAGGTGAAAAAATGGTTGGAAGAACGGTCCGTTACAACTGTTAGCTGGTCAGGAAACAGCTCGGACCTGAATCCTATAGAGAGCTGTTGGCATCGTGTGGAATCTGCAGTTGCCAGAAGGAAACCAAAGACCCTTCATCAACTCCATATTTGATGTTTGGAACCACGGACTATCAGTTGGTTATCTTCAGAAATTGATCTTGTCGATGCCTCGACCGTGTGCTGCTGTCATTGGGGCCAGAGGCAGTTCAACTAAATATTAGTTTGCACCTGGTGAACTTTTCATTTTGTTTTCCATTTAAAATGGTAAATTGAAGCAAATTGAAGGGTTCTGATAACATTTCAGCCATAATTGTCGTGTTTACGAAAACTGTTGTATAAAGGTTGAAAATGCTCATAGTGGAATATTTTGAAAGCACCAGTCAAATATTACTAAGCTTGCCTTAACTATTAATAAATATCTTTTGTTTATATTTCTATTTGTGATGCTAATCATTAATGTAACATACCATTGCGAAAAAGGGTTAGAAATGTGAAATTCCTAGGTGATGCACTTTCTTTGAATACCAGTGTATATTGCCTCAAAACTGACTTAATATCATAATATTCTATTTTCGCTACTATGAATGTATAAGAAAATTCCAATTATTCAGTCGATGGAAGAAAATTCAGGTTTTGGCACCACAAATTGTACATTAGTTCAATAAACATTGCATTTTATGTTATTACTTTTATCTGGGGCATTTTATCTGCTTGGACCATTCATGTAGTAGTAGTAGTGGCATGTGATGCAAGAAAGCAAGTGTATGAGCTTATGCAGCATCAGCCAAAAAAAAAAAAAAAAAAATCACACCATTCTCTCCAAATGCCTGGCCAGTTCCTCCTTAAATTTATTCAACCTATCAACTTCCACAACGGCAGATGGAAGTTTGTTCCAGCAATTAACCACCCGCTGGCTAAAGGCAAATTTCCGCACATCTATTCTACATCTGTCCTTCTTAATTTGAATTTATGCCCCCTTAGGTTCGTAATCTGAACAAGTGGAAGGATCCCATCAGAATTCAGCGTGCTGAACCCATTCAAGACCTTATACACCTCAATCAGATCACCGCGCAGGTGCCTAGTCTCCAGCCACTGCAATTTGCAGAACTTAGCCTCTCTTGGATAAGAGGATCCCTTCATTCCCCTCACCAATCTTGTTGCCCTTCTCTATACACGCTCAAGTAAATCTACATCCTTCCAAAAATGAGGCCTCCAGACCTGTACGCAGTAAGGCGCCTCCGTAGCCAGGTGGGAAGGAGCAGCAGTGCGTAGCACACACTTCTTGATTAGACCGGGGTTCGAGCCCGTCACCGCCAAATACGGAGGATGCGGAAAGGTCAGGGAATGACCACCGCATATCCCGGAGCAATATGGCCTTAGTTGCTAATGCTCCTAAAAAAAAAATCAAATAACAATAATAATAACTGTACGCAGTACTCAAGGCGTGGCCTGACCATTGCCTTATACAGAGGGATAATCACCTCCTTTTCCCTGCTAGCAAAATTCCTATATATCATTGACAAAACCCCATGACCTGCCCTGGCAGCCTGTCTGCATTGCTCAGAAAACTTCATATCTGCCTGCACAGTTACTCCCAGGTCTTTTTCTACCAGCTTAAGTGTAGTACCACACAGTTGGTACGTTTCTCTGGGGTTACTTCTACCCATATGCAGTACTTGGCATTTGTCAAGGTTAAACTTCAGTTGACACTTCTTAGCCCATCTGCCAAAATTATCTAGATCCTGTTGCAGTAGCACACTGCCATTACTGTTACATGCCATTATGCCATGTAACATGTTTAATCTAATAGCATATCAAATACATTAGTGTTCAAAATTCAAGTCACAACCATAAAATCAGAGATATAGAGAAAACTGTATTTGATATAATTAAACGAATTGTTTGGTGTAATTACACCAATTACTACGAGTTAGGGGTAATCATACGGTTAGGGGTAATTATACGGAGTATAATTACCCCTAACCGTATGATTACCCCTAAGGGGTAATTATACGGAGTATAATTACCCCTTAGGGGTAATTATACGGAGGTTAGGGGTAATTATACGGAGGTTAGGGGTAATTATACGGAGTATAATTACCCCTAACCGTATGAATACCCCTAACCGTATGAGTTTGCCGGTTAGGGGTAATTATACGGAGTGTAATTATACGGAGTATAATTACCCCTAAGGGGTAAGTATACGGAGTATAATTACCCCTAACCGGCAAACTCTCACAACGAACCCTCACGTTGTTTACAAAGCTCATAATAAGGCCTTATGGTATTAAATCCTATTCACTTAAAAGCAGATTTTAGCGTATCGGGATTAAGATGAAGAGGTCTACATGCTCCATTTTATTAAGGTATCTCCTTCAAACAAGATGTACAAATCGGTGTGGCCATTTATTTATGCCATTCAATTCCAACAGTGGTTTCGCTCCCTGACATTGGAAGGATGGAATATATATTTTCTATTTCCAGTCTAGATTAGAAAAGATTGAGATTCATTCAATCAGTTGCCAAGACCGAATCTTGACTCATTTGTAAAGAAAACAATTAGCCGAATGCTGTTTGCTCCAGAGTGAGTGTTGTCTGCACCAAGTTAGATATGTTCTGTAGAAGACCATTTGTCGTCTTGTATATACTCATTTTCCTTACGTTTTCTTATATAGTTTGCCTCTGAAACTGGCGTTCATATGACCAACGTGAGTTAGAGAGTTGGGGGAGAGAACTGTCTAGCTATTATCTATCTATGACGTTTTTCTGTTAGGGCCGATGGTAATGATTCTTGGTTCTCTCTTTAAACTTGAACTTGCCTTTGATTGGTTTGGTTTCAGTAACATTTATAATTTATCATACGAAATAGTATCCGGCCTAAAATTTACATGATGGTTTATGCAATAAATAAAAAAAACACGGTTGTGATCTAACTCTTGAACGCTGTTATACTAACGTAGTTTTTGTGTTTTTTCTTCGCCCGTTGATATCCGGATGTGTGTGTGATTGTTTTTTTGGAATAATCGGGCAAATTTACTTGATGCTGTGGAAATTTATAGTGTTTACTTAAAAGATTGGGAATTAGGAGCAAAAACTAAAGAAATCCTTTTTGGTTATGATATAACAGCAGTTTTACCAGTTTAACTGAATGCATGAATATGCAGTTACCAATTACATTCAGTCAGTATTCATACTGATTGAATATGATTGGTAACTGCTATCAATATTCAGTGCATTTTCATTCAGTGTAGTTTAATACAATGTGTTAATTATGTTATTCGGTTATAAACTTTTTATTAAAGAGAATTTATGTTTTTCTTTTCTCACTGCTGCAATCCTAAAAGTTTTGATGATGTTATATTCCCAATTTCTTATAACATTAAAATTATACTGCTTTCATTTAATACGTTTCGTGTATAGAATTCTGTAGCATTTTTAACATATTTTTTGCTGTAAACAGACTAGAAAGTATTTGTGATCTAAATATTGAAGGTATTATCTTTAACGATACATATGAAGTAATGGTCTTGGTATAATCAATACAGACTTTTTAATATTCCTTCCTTCTACAATTTATAAAATAATGACAGAACAGTAAGTCTATTGTATGGCTTAATAAGCATTTTCATTTTAACTTTGAACATTTCATATTATTAGTTGCTGATCCGCCTTTGGCAGCAGAAAGATCGTATTCGGCAAAATTTTAAATCAAATTTTTATAGAGAGTATTTGCAATAAGTAAATTATTTGCACAGGTGGATTTATATTTGCTTGCTCTGACGTTCATATTGTTTTAGAAGACTTTCCTTATAGTTTGATGGGATTGAAGTTGGAAATCAGAGCGGGCCACGGCAAATTTGCAACATTTTACTCATTGAGCCAAGTAGTTTGAAGCCAAGGGGCTGGTTTTATCATATAGGTTTCGTTGCATTAATTTGTATAATTTGGTTTGTTTTTAATTTTCTCCAAGGAAATTAAGGTGATTAGCCGTCAGTATATTTTGTCTGTAAATTTCTTGTATTCTGTGCTCGGTTTACTGGTGTTTGGCATGAGAGACCCGAGCTTGCTGAGTGAAAAAAAAACATGCAACCGCCGTCTGAGACCGACTTATTCGGCTAAGGTTAAAAAAAATCCCGTTAAATTACCTCCTTTTAAACGGGGGCTCAAACCTTGTCCTTGCATATACAGTTCGGTAGGAGAGAAATCGTAGCCATTTGGCTAGCCGTGAGGGCATCGTGTCTTTTACAGAGTGTGCGATATACTGTTGGTTTGTTTGATTTTCTTGGGGAATTAGAAATACCTGAATTTTATAGAGAAGATTAAAAAAAAAAAAATACAGCCACGAGAGACAACTCACTCTATACATCAATTGACACGATACATAGCTGTCTGCCACTCGTTGGAAGAAGAGTGGGTTGGATTCTCGTCGATGACTGGAAGAATTTCTAAAATCCTCTTCATTCGAGGATGTTCATAGCCGATCTCCAGGGGAGGGTGTAGGTCCTCCTCCTCCTCCACACACTATTTCCGGTCTTTTAGCCTTGACAACGTGTAAATCGTTCAGTGAACACACTTCAACAGACGTTATTTCCTTTACGGTTACGAGTACGTTTGGAAGCCCTTATGGATCACACTTGGTAGGATCGTTGTCCTCTCAGACTGGGTGGGAAAGACCTGAGTTCGAGTCCTGTCGATGACGGGAGTTTTTATGGGCCTTTTTCACAACGTGGCTGAATTAGTCGGTCTTAGACGAGGGTAGCATGGTTTTTTTTCACCCGGAAACTCGGATTTTTTGTCCATCAAAACAGAAAATCGATTTCAGAATACATACAATTTACAGTCAGTACTGTATACACGGAGTAATATGGCTTTAGTCGCTGATGCGCCTAAAAACAACGACAACAACAGGACGCTTGGAAGCACTTAATAGCAATATTTATTTATTTTTTTTATATTTTTACTTTAATATTGCATTCTACGCTGGAAAACACCCTCGCATGTAGTCACCGTCCTCACCACAACAGGCAGGGAAAGCCGGCGTTCGAACCCTGTCAATGGTACCAGGTATTTCTCTTAGTGATATTTATTCGAACTAATGGGATAAGAGGGCTGGGAAATTACGTCACTACAAATGCGCAGGTAAATAATCACATAGGTCGTTTCCTGATTAGATTTTGATCTGTGCGTTATAATATTAGTATATTAGTATGTTATTATTATACAAATAATAAGAAAACTATACAAATATTTACAATATACTAAACTATTTAGAATCATACCTCTACTATATCAGGGCGATGGGTTCCTTCATCAGCTGACATTAATATACAAAAAACGTTACAATGGAACATCAAATGATGCCGGGATTGGTCCTGTATTAGACAGTGAAGTTACATTAAATGGAAGGTACACAAATGGGTTACGGGGCAGAACCAGACACTTGCTGTTGACAGTGTAGGCCGCATACGTGGGACGCATGTCAATGTTTGTCACATTGCAAGACAACTTCATCGATAACGTTCATCAACCTCATGCACGTGCTTCACTTCTAATACATGGCCACGCCCGGCATCATTTGATTTTCTATTGTAATTTTTTTGTGTATTAATAAGAAGGAACCCATCATCCCGATATAGTTTGAATATTTGTAAATAGTTCAGTATTTTGTAAATATTTTAAATATTTGTATATAGTTTGTAAATATTTTAGTCCGGCTCTTTCGGATGCAACAATATTCCTCATGCATTATGGAACCCGAAACAAAAGGCCATTTCCTAAGTGACCTATGTAAACGCAGGTAAATTACATAGTGATGTTTATTCGACCTGCACGTGACCCGCATCGGATCACGTGCAGGTCGTGCAGGATGCGGGTCACGTGGTGCAAGTGAGCGTGGAAATTACGTCATTACAAATGCACAGGCTAATAATTACATAGTCATTTCCTGATTAGATATCGATCAGTGAGTTTTGACAGGTGTGTCTTTTACGTAGAAAAGATTTGACTTAATCCGTCATACCTACCTCTACATTTTACGTAGAAAAGCATTCGCGGAGAAAGGTGCGAGTAAAGCGAGCAGGGGGGGGGCGGATCCCCCTAGTATTTTTTATTTTTATTTTTACAAGGTAGCTTGAGTTACTTGGTCTTGGCATTGGCGTGGTTTATCTCCCGCCTGGTTTGCATGGTTTAACTCCCGGAACTGGGATTTTTCGTTCCTCAACAGGCAAATCGACCACACAGTACATGCAATTTACAGACACATATACTGACAACGGTCGCAGCTAACGGTTTGGTATGATTACTGTCCTTCCCACACCGGCTGAAAAAAGGCCTGCGTTCGAATCCCGACGGGATTCGAACGCAGCTCTTTTTAGAATGATCGGAAGAATTTTTTATGGGCCTTTTTCACAACGGTCTCAGGCGAGGGTAGAATGGTTTTTCTCCCAGAAATATTGGGGTTTTTACTCCAGAAAAGAGGAAAATCGACCAAAGACCACACGCAATTTACACACAAAATATATACAATGTAATATGGTCTAAGTCGCTGATTGCTGTAAAATCCTACAACAACAACAACATATTCTGACGGTTCATTAGTTGCTTTGATGTTTAAAACATACACCTAACTGGCAACCTTGTTCTAAAAAATCCAGAGCTATCCTCTTTTATTGTGAGACCATGAACTCGTGCCAGAGAAAGGGCATTTGGGAGGTCAGAAATTTCAAATTGAACAACGTGTCATTGTGGTATGTGGGCGTTTCTTGTAAAAAAAAAATAAAATAAAGGCCAGGTCAACCCTGACCCACCTTCAGTTTTTTGTATAGAGTGTTATTTTAAAATCGTCATCAAACTGTGGGAATATTCTACTAAAAATTTGGAGTGATAAAAAGTTCATATAGACATAGGGCAGGAAACGGTTCCCTTCCGAGTTTTAGCACGTTTTTTTTTTTACCCATAGAGTGAAGATAATTACTCTTGCTAATAAGTAAGATGATAGGTAAATTTGAATGGTTTGCTTATCTAACGTTACTGTGCATGCATGCATGCAACTTTTGGAACGAATCCATCTAATCCTAGGTGAGGCAACTGTTCTTAAAGAAAGTCGTCGGTTATAAATCTATCGCATTATTTATCAGCTTTTCTGACGTTTAACCTGTAAGTAAATCAGTGTTCCCGTTTTTTTTTTTAATCCACATGTTATGTTTACCTTTATTTTAATATTGCATTTTATATGGCAACCCTGGGCGGGAAAATCACGAGCTATCATTCTTTATACTGTAAAGTTGATTTCCAGTGATTTTTACTTGTTTCGACCAATGAAAGGATATCTCAAAGGGGCTAAAATCGTTCAATGATCGATTCTTTAATACTGAAATGGCAGACATTCATTTCATTTAACGACGAGGGACCTGGAACAGCACTGAAGCTCAGCATCTCCCCCGGAAAACTTTTCAGTAATGATGATGCCTGGCCAAGAATACTTTTGTAGCCATCTATCGGCATCTTCAAGAATCAGGATACTCTTCGCTTACTTTTGTAGCCATCTATCGGCGTCTTCAAGAATCAGGATACTCTTCGCTTATTATCTCTTATTGGGGAAGAAAGAACCAGACTTGTCTGAACACCCACGGTAAAAGAATAGGTGGAGGACACGATAGAGGTGAATTCTGTATTCAGGATGAGAAACGTAGCAGTAGTATTCGGGTTGCACATTCAACTGTGTGGAAAATAAAATTCTTTGTGAAAACTCTACTCATATCACATGTAGTGAGTGTAAGCCCTCTCACATGAAAAGTATTTGGCTTCTGCAGCAGTGTATTGAACTTTCTTTCCTTGATTATCTTCTTTTCACGGATGAATCACAATTCACAAGCAATGTCATCTCGAATTTTTACAACAGTCACCAATGGGAACAGGGAAAATCCCCATGTTATGACATGGTCTCGGCATCAGCAACAGTTTCATTGGAACATTTAGTTTGGTATCGTTGGTAACCACCTGATTGGTACATTTTTCCTGCTGCTTATGCTTAATGGCTAAAATTACAGGAATTTCTTGGAGAAGGAATTACCTGCACTGCCAGAAGAAGTTCCACTGGAAACACGCCATAAAATGTGGTTTATGATATATTGGATCTCCAGCACATACTGCTCGAGAAATTCTCGATAATAAGTATCCTGGCAGGTGGTAGAGGTGGGCCAACTGCATGGATTGCATATTCTTCCAATTTAAACCACTGTATTTCTTCTTTTGGGGATATGTGAAGGCTCTTATTTACACTACACTAGTTTGTGATCCACATGTTTTCTGGGAACGGATTATGGATGGTTGTGAAACAATTAGGAATATTCCTTTCCCAGAATTTTCTAACTTGTTCGGCAATCTATGAGAAGATGCTCTGAAGTGTGTTATTGATCAAAGAGGGAAATTTAGAACGAAAAGGAGGGTTCTCATCGATGACTTATAGTATTCATTTATTGCAATAATAAAAAAAAAATAACTTGTTTGGCGCCTTACCTCCAAAAAAAGAAAACTGGAAGGGAAATATTTTCAGACTTATGTCCGTATGAACGTTTTTCATGTTTTTCTGTGGAGTGATAAATTACCTAAATCTTTATATCAAGTTTGTACTATTTTCCTTCTGAAGAAAGCATATTCTGGTCATCCTGTAAATTTTCTACCTATCACTGCATCCTCAATTTTATTAAGAACATTTCATAAGATAATTTGTCGAAGAATTATGGTCTGTGTACCGTTCGATTATAGGCAGAAAGCTTTTGTTCCAGTTGATGGATGGGCGGAAAAAATACTTCTGTTGTCATCTATACTATCACATTCTTGGAAGAAACTTAATCATCTTCATATTGCCACTTTAACATTCAAAATGCTTTTAATCAAGTATCATTTTGTGCTGTTCTGGAAGCTTTACGAAAGAAAGGTTTCCCCAGATCATTTAATACTTATATGCAACGACTCCAAGAACTGTTTACTACTACATTAACATTTCGGAGTATGTATAAATTGATTAAAGCTATTAGAGGAGTAAGGCAGGGTGATCGCCGTTTCCATTCCTCTTCAAGATTTATCTCCTTCTAAAGAATTTTCCTGCTTGTGATGGATATAAAAGTGTTGGTTGCAGAATTAATGTTATGGAATTTACTGATGATCTAGTATTGATTGCGTCCACTAAGACCGGACTGCAAGTTCTTCTTCTTGATCGCACAGTAACCTTTTTTAAACTCCAGGAGTCTTATTTTGAATAAATCCAAATCATCGACCTTAGCCATAGTTCCTCCGGGGATAGAAAAGAAAGCTAAAATTGAGTACTGCTGGTTTCTTCTTGGGATTGAAACTTTACCGGCATATTCTGTTGACATCACTTGGAACTACCGCGGGATAAATTTTTCCCCTATGGGAAGAACGAAATTTGGTAAGACCTGAGCAGCTATTAAAATTAAAACAAGCTCCACTCAAGCCTCAACAACGCTTGTTCATATTAATGGGGGTGTTCCTGCTGCCTCTACTGTTCCATCTGATAAATTTAGGCAGAACAACAGCTGGAAAATAAAATGCTCTTGACACGCTTGATATTTGAATAATCGAAGCCATTGCTGTAAAGCAATGGCTTTGATTACCCAAGAATACAACAACAGCTTATTTTTACGCTGATGTCGTTGAAGGGGGATTGGAGATTTCGTTATTAAGGTGGGTGATACCATTAATAGAAAAGCTTCGCTTGGTTAAAATGCGGCACTCTATATCCGCAGTAATAAGAAAAGTTGCTAATTTACCTTCCTTTCAACATGAATTGAGGTCCATAGATAAATTATATTGGTCGGCATCAATTTCCTCCCTAAAATAATTTCGACAGATTCTCGTAGGAAATATGTTCAAAAACTCAGTTCTCATCATTCTCAGTTTCCAAATATCATAGATTAATGACCGAAAACCAAGACCTCTAGTTGGTTTAATCATCTTTTCAATCAACTTTATCTATTAATTTTATTAATTTTTTTCTATAACATTCGGGAGATTTCCACAACATTCGAGAATGTTTCGGAACGTTTTGGAATATTGTTATGTGCAGAAGAAGGGTTGGAATGTTTCTGGAAGGTTCTAGAACTTTCTACAGTGTTCTCTAGAAACATTGTGAGCCTTCTAGAAACTTATCTAGTATATATACGAGTGGATTCCACACCAAGCAAGCATTTTTGTATTTCAAAAAGTGTATGTTTCAGAGAGCTAGTAGTGCACAAAGTGAACAAGTGTTTTAGTGAATTAGTACAGTATTTGCTAACAAGTGTTCTGTGCATTAGTGCAAATCATGAACTGTGTTTAAATTAGAAAAAAAAAATCTACGATTTCTTAATTGTGTTCTTATGTGCGTGTACCTCAACCGTACATGAAATATGTCGCTCTCTTGCCGAAATCAGCCCGATAGCTTTTGCTACATTTGCGGAGAAGTGGTATTAAATTCGCAGCGGAAGCCACTGGCACAATTTGTGAGAAAAGCCTATGAACTCTTATTTTGGATATAAGATCGGAGATCAAGATAAAGTATGGTTGCCAAAGATTTCCTGTAGCTCATGTTCAAGGATATTAACAGGCTGGCTTTAGATGTAGTCATAAATCGATGACTTCTGCTGTTCCGGGGATATGGCGGGAACCACGAGACCATGTCAACGATTGTTATTCTGGTTTTTCTGGGAAATACAAGTAGAGTATCCCAACATATTTTATGCTCTTTTGCGCCGGCTTTCTGGCACGGGGTGCTTTTGAATGGCTCCGAACTCTCTTTGGACATTCAGTGCGTGACTGTTGAGGTTGGCCATGGTACATTCGTAGTTGTGGCCTACCTCCCCGTGGTGTAGACGGACACTGGGCAGGCTTTCTAGGTGATCGCCTGTCTGGTGACAAAACGGCCAGAAACAACTAAACAACACAACAACACACACACACTGCACGAACATAACAGTACACACATTTCTGGCCTGTTACAGTGCTCTGTAACCATCACAGTGTACAAAGACGCAGTTGAACTTTCGTTCAGGTGCCGTCCTACATAAGATACTATACATGTCTACATGCTCAGTGGTATCGTCACCTTCCTCCCCACACCGGGTGGAAAAGGCCCGGGTTCGAATCCCGTCGATGACGCGAGGAACTTTAATGGGCTTTTTTCACTCCGTGGCTGAGTTAGTCGGTCTCAGGCGTAGATAGCAAGGTTTTTCCCCCAGAAACTGAGGTTTTTCGTCCAGCAAACAGACAACTCGACCATAGAACCCACGCAATTAAAAGACATAAGACAAAGCACGGCAGACGAATTTGATTATTCTGGTGGTCTAAATATAACAGTTTGTTTTTTTTGCTCTATGGTCGGTTGATACACTGTTAATGGTTACCTGTTGTGTATCTTGTTATTAATAAAAATAAAATAAAAATTCAATGACAGTGCCAGACCACCCGAAACTTATGTCCTTGACTCTGATTCAGAATTGGAAAGGAGTCTCCAGAAGATACAGAACCCAGAACGAGTACAGATCCAGATTTTTCAACTCTTGATACTGCAAAGCCGCATTTAATCACTCAGGCAGAATTGAACAGTTTGGATTTGGACCTCTCCAAAATCAAGGCTTTACTAGGATCGCGACTTCAGTAGTGGCATCTTATTGAAAAGGGTATCAAGGTCTCGTTTTATAGGAAGAGGCAATCTGACATAACGATCTATTACTCCATGGATGGCGCTTTGTTTTATTGTAACAATGTGTAGGAATTAATGAAAGAGTTACATCTGGAGCACGTCCCCGAGCAGTAGAGGCTTTTCATTGTTTTATCCAAGGTCAGTTTGAAAGCAGTTTTACCTCATAATGGAAATAAGTATTCATTTATACCATTGGCTCATGCAGTTCACATGAAGGAAACATTGGACAGACAACTTGAGTAGTCGAGACTCACTAATTTAGCGGGTCTCGACTACTCTTGTCTGTCCAATCGTCTAATAAAGTTTCGAGACTTATAGGACTTCCACATATTTTTTTTTGCTCTAGGAAGGAAACGTACGAGAACGTACAGGTACTTTTGCAAAAAATATTCTACCAAGAATACAAATGGAACATCATGTGTGATAGCTTTGCTGACTGGGTTGCAAGATGAATACACTAAATACCGCTTCTTTTTATTTGAGCGGGACAGCCGAGCGAAGGATTGCCATTACAGGGTAAAAAAAATGGCCAAACCATTCAAAAACTACACCAGGCCAGAAAAATTTAGCACATCAGGTGGATAAGTCAAAAATCTATTTATCTCCATTGTACATCAAAGCTAGGTTTCATAAAAATATTTTTGACACGATGGACAAAAAGGAGAAGGATTTTCCTTGGGTACTCAAATCAAACTGCTGTTCCAAGATGAGGAATTCAGTAAAAATTAAATGCTACAGAAATAAGAGGATGGAAAGCATTTGAAAACGTCTGCCGGAACTTTTTAGGCAATGAGAAATCACAAAATTATAGTGAAATTGTGGATGTCTAATTTTAGCGTACAGAGAGTTGGGATACAACATGTCGCTAAAGCTTCATTTCCTACATTCCCATTTATACTTTTTTTCCTGAACACTTGGGAACTGTCTCCAATGAACACGATAAAAGGTTTCACCAAGATATTCTCAAATGGAAAAAAAGAAACCAGGGAAAATGGAGTCCAAATGTGTTGGTGGACTACTGTTTGAATCTCGTACGGGAGACACCAATGGACGATTATAAAATGAAAAAAAAAAAAAAAAAGACAAAATAAGTGTTTTGCTATCAGATAAACATTTTTTTAAAAAATAGAATAAGGTTAATAGACCCATTGTTCAATATTTAGTATGTATGTAACATTTTCTTAAAATATAGAAATCTTTTTTTGTAGTAACTTAATTTTTGGCTTTAATCCCTTCTTCCTTAAAATTGGTGGGTGTTATAGTAATATGGCTGCCATATTTGAATTCAGAAACATGAAATCTACGACGATTACCCTGAATTTTAACAGGGAGTGAAAAAACCGTTTTTTTTCCCGACCAGCGTTATTGACAGATGGAAACCAGCTTTTGGATTCTAAAAAGAAGATTAAGGTTAGGCGGCGAAACCTTCTTCATGGAACATGCGATGGTAGGACTGCAAGAATCTGACAAAGTTCGAGCCCAGCATCGGTGGGTGGGTGACGGCAGCCGTCTGCTTTCAGGTTATTCTTATATCGACTAAATAAGAACTCTTATTAACGCTCTCCCTATTCTCTCAAGAGCACCTAGAGAAAGCAGTGATTGTAGGTAATGCAGAGCCGAATGCCGGGCGCTGGAATATTTCTTCCATATTGCTCTTAGATGCCATAGATCCCATTGCGTCAGAGTTATATGACATGATGCTGTGGTAAATATTGTAGCTAATCGGTTCAATCAAAAAGGCTGATTTGCTGTTGTGGAACCTATTTTCCATACTGCAGTGATTGAGGAAGTCTGATCTTGTTTGCGTAAAGGAAAATACAGTTGCTATATTAGACGCTCAGATTGTGGGTATGGGGTACGGTCTCGAGTCGTCCCATAGGCTTAAAAGAATATATTACGATTCCAATAGTAGTCTGAAAGAGCTCGTTGAACAACAATATGGCAAAATTCTTCCAGTTTAAACTATAACAGTCTCGTGTCGAGGAGTGTGATGTGAATCATCAGCTTCCTTGTTACAATCCTATGGCGTAACTAGTTCTGACTTAAAGATTACTGCAGGCCGAGTCTTTCAGGGAACGTTCGCGTGCTGACAAGTTCATCAACAAATGACCTCAATGACTGTGATGATGCCTTGTTATATAGTTGTCTGGAACACAATTTTGTGGCTACCATAGCCATATACACTGCCCTACCATTAATATCTGGACACCGCTCCATGGATGGGGAAACAGGTCCTATGCATGCAACATGTCACAGAACCTGCTATAAATATGCACACTGGGCTTCGAACAGACAATTACAAAAGTGGGCATACAAGATGAAACGTTCAACAGAATTAAATAGACTTCCAATGTGGAATGAAAGTAGGACGCCACATAAGCAAGCGTTCTGTACGAGAAATCGCAGTCACTCTGGGGATCCCTAGGTCAATGGTTAGTGACGCCATATGCAAATGGAAGAGGAATGGGACTGAATCTGACAAAAAACGGTCTGGTAAAACCCCAAAAACTAACAGAACAGGAACCACTAGGTGGCAGTGATCACAGTGTGCTGAAGTGGGATTTACTCAAAGAGGTAACTACCATTAGGGGTAAAGGGAAGGGTTATTGCTTTCGTAAAGGCGACTACGATGGACTGAGACAGTATTTAAATTCTATACAGTGGGACCAACTTATGATGTTACCAACAGCAAATGCAAAATGGGAAGCATTCAAAGAACTTATCTTGGAAGCTACTAGGCTTTACATACCAACTAAGAAATATTGTTCAAGGTTTAGGCCTAAATGGATGGCAGATGAACTGATGAGGCATATGGCAGAGAAGGAACATGCATGGAATACATACAAATTAACACACGACACAGAAGCATATGATAGATACAAGTTGATCTGTAACCAAGTTACAAAGGAGGTTAGGCAGGCGAAGGCAGAGTACGAGAAATCTTTGGCAAGGGATGCAAAGAAAAACAGCAAAGAGTTCTTTACTTATGTAAACTCTAGAAGGAAGGGGATGAATCAGATTGGTCCACTTGATATCGATAGGTCAACTGTTGATGATCCTGCTCAGGTAGCTAACAAACTAAATGAATATTTTGCATCGACATTCACACATGAGGAGTTATTTAGCGAGGGGAAAGCCAGGGGTGTATTCAACTCTAGCAGTAAGCTAGAGAATCTTGTAATAACTGAGAGTAAAATGGAGGAGAAACTGTTGAAGATAAACACAAGAAAGGCACCTGGGGTGGATGGGATCTATCCAGTTATATTAAAGGAGGCAGCAGAGGAAGTAAGCAAACCCTTAGCCATAATTATGAGAGCTTCCTTGGACTCAGGGGAGGTACCCGCAGACTGGAGATGTGCAACTGTGACCCCAATTCACAAAGGAGGATCAAAGGCTGACACAAGCAATTATAGACCTGTGAGTTTAACTTCTGTTCCAGGAAAATTAATGGAGGCACTAGTTAAAGAAGCACTGCAGGATCATTTAGACAACACTTCAGTTATAGCTCGGACACAGCATGGTTTTGTTAAGGGGAAGTCTTGCCTGACCAATTTGATTGGATACTATGATGCAGTCACAAAGGAACTGGATGCAGGGAATAACTTTGATATTATATACTTGGATCTTAGAAAGGCTTTTGATACTGTTGCACATGGAAGACTGCTGCACAAATTGGGGCAGTGTGACATTGGAGGCAACTTGCTGCTGTGGATAAAGGGGTGGTTGAGGGGGAGAAGACAGAGAGTGGTAATCAATGGACACTGCTCATCGTGGACTAATGTTATTAGTGGAGTCCCTCAGGGCTCAGTGTTGGGTCCATTATTGTTTTCTGTATTCATAAATGATATTGATGATGGTATATCAAGTTTAATGTCGAAGTTTGCAGACGATACAAAGGTAGGCAGGGTTGTCAATGACACTATGCTGCTGCAACAGCATCTGGAAAGGTTGAGCAGATGGGCTGAGAGGTGGCAAATGAAGTTTAACATTGACAAATGTAAAGTACTACACATGGAAAACAGCAACCTCAGAGCAACATATCAACTCTGTGGTACTACACTGACAGTGGTAGAGAATGAAAGGGACCTGGGGGTGGTTGTGCAGGCAGATATGAAGTTCTCTGAGCAGTGCAGACGGGCTGCAAGAGTAGCTCATGGTGTATTGTCAATGATATATAGGAATTTTTCTAGCAGGAATAAGGAGGTGATTATTCCCTTGTATAAGGCAATGGTCAAGCCACACCTAGAGTACTGTATACAGGTCTGGAGGCCTCATTTCAAGAAGGATGTAGAGCTGCTGGAACGTGTACAGAGAAGGGCAACAAGATTAGTGAATGGAACAAAGGGGTGCTCTTACGAAGAAAGGCTTAAGTTTTGCAAATTACAGTGTCTGGAGACTAGGCACCAGCGAGGTGATCTGATAGAGGTGTATAAAGCATTGAATGGTTTGAGCATGCTCAATGCTGATGGGATTCTTCCTCTCGCTCAGAATAATCACCTGAGAGGGCATAAATTCAAATTGAGGAAAGACAAATGTAGGATAGACGTGCGGAAATTTGCCTTTAGCCAGCGAGTGGTTGGTTGGTGGAACAGACTTCCATCCCTTGTCGTGGAAGTTGATAGCCTAAATAAGTTTAAGGCTCAGCTGGACAGGTATTTTGAACGAACAGAGGGGTGAAGTGGAAGTGGTTTTTTTTTTTTTTTTTTCTGATGCTGCATAAGCTTGCTTTCTTGCATCAAATGCCTCTACCAATGCTAATGCTAAGAGAATTCTGCGAAGAACTGTGCGCGCAAATCATAATTTGCCATTGTCTCAAGTCGCACAAACCCTCTGTGAGAATATTGGTACTAATGTCAGCACTAGTAAAATAGGAAGGACACTCCATGATATGAGTTACGATGGTCGTGCAGCTGTTCACAAGTCAGTAATCACCTCAACAAATGCTTGACACTGATTAACATGGTGTAAGGAATGCGAATCCTGGACTGTAGAGCAGTGGAAAACAGTCCTATGGACAGACGAGTCGAGTTGTTCGCACTCTACCAGTCTGATGACCGTTCCTGGGTGTGGCGAATGCCAGGTAAACAGTTCCTTTCTGATTGTATCCTCCCAACAATGGACTTTGGTGGAGGCAGCGTCATGGTATGGGACTCCTTTCGTGGTTTGGCTTGGGCCCATTAATCGTCATCGATAAACACATGAATGCTGTGCAATACCAGGACATCCTGGACAATTATGCACTTCCAAAATTATGACATTTCTTCGGGGAAGGCCATACCTGTATCAGAAAGACAACGCGCCGTGCCATACTGCTCGGGTCGTAACAGAGTGATTTGAGGACGTGTGTGGAAAAGTTAGATTGGCCAGCTCAGAGTGCTGATCTGAACCCTATCGAGCATCTTTGGGATGTATTGGATCGTCGGGTACGGGCACGTCGAGAACACCCAAAGAACAAGGTCGAACTGGTGGGTGCGTTAAAGACCGAGTTAAGGAACATATCCCCTGTCATTTATAAAAAGCTGGTTGAGAGTATGCCGCGAAGATTGAAGGATGTCATAAAAGCAAAAGGTTTCAGCACAAAATATTAAATGACACGATAAAAGCTCTATTTTTTATATTAATGGTAGGGCAGTGTATATGGGAAGAAAGTAAAAAAAATGTGCATTAATTGCTGTAATAAAAAAAATTAACTTGGTTGGCGCCTTATCTTAATAATGTTCTTGTTTATATTCCGGCATGACCACCAGCTCAGTGGAGTTTACAATAAATCATCAGTTACAAACATTAATCGTATTGAGTAGTCACTGACTTGAACTCCGGTCCACTCAAAGAGCGCGTGCTATTGCACTACTCGCTCCTGACCACTCTTCATTCTATGAAAAAAAGAAAACAGGAAGGGAAGCGTTTTTAGACCTATGACCATATAAACGTTTTTCATCCCTATGCTTAGTAGAACTCTGTCCCAGTGGTTGACAAGACCTTTCAAAAAACCCTTTATTATGAAAAATATAAGAAGATGAATAAGAAGCTGTGGAAGAACAATATTTTTTCGTTATTTCATTCGTATATAATAGGATCTATATATACTATGATATTTCCATTTCGTTTTATTTTGTAAATAGCATAAAATGTTTAATTTTATTTCTTCAGACCATTTGATTGGAAACACTTTTTTCCGTTCTAGGGATTTCGATAAATGAAATTAGTGAGCTTGTTCGTGAATATAGAGATTTATTAAAGCAGGTTTAGAATGTGCGTTCACTTATAGACTGGAATGAAGTAGTTAGTTTCATTTCCTGATTATTAAAGATGTTATATAAATTTTTAAAGATTGAGAGGATTAGTAATACTGATTTTTTTAAAGAAATATCACAATGAAGCTGCATTTCCCTTATTGCACAAACAGCTATTGTGCGTGTTTGTGATTTGTAGTAAAGCCTTTGGAATAAGACCAACTTAGCCGAGTGGTTACGTGAGGGTTGATAAGTACACGTGCCTTGAATGACCGGGGTTCAAGCGCGTGACTGTTAAATATGGTCCTGTTTCTTGTATTCGCTCTCTTGTGAAGTCCTTTGACCATTTGGTCTTCCCGGAGTATAAGCAGAACACTTATTTTATTTTATTCAGATGCTTTTAGGGAGTTTTCTTATTGAACTTGGCGATCCTGATGTGTAAATAGAGATTTGAAATCGAAAAATTTTCAGGCAGCGCTATTTGGTGTTAATAATTAATCTGTTCAGCTCGTCATCTGTTCTTTCTCATTGCCAACTGCGTCAGCGAGAGAAGAAGAAGAAGAAGAAGAGAGAGAGAGAGAGAGAGATCTGCACCTGTGTAGTAGGACTAATTAAGCTTTCTATAAGCGTTGCTCTCTGGCAGGGCATCTGTTGAAGCATAACATGATTACAGTCATCCACCTAGGATCCTAAAGTGTGAACATTTATAACTAATGACTCATCATCACTGTGCTATTTCAAAGACCAATCTGTTATGTGTCCATACTGCGTTGTCTGTCACAGCTGGCGATACTTCTCGTGATATATATATATATATATATATATTGCGGTTATATTTTTTAAAAGCATAGCGGTATTCTAGTGGTTGTGTCGCCTAATTTATACCTTGATGAGTTAAATACATATGTTGTAGAAGAAATTAAATGGTATATTTAATAGAGAGAGATGAACATTGAAAAAAATTGGAATATTCTGCTTATCTGGAAAAATATCTGATCATTTAATAATGTTCTGAAGATTTTGTTACTGAGATAATTCATGTCAGAAATAAACACAAGACTGCTCATTTGAACTTTAATTGATTCGAAATGCCACTTATTAAATCTTTATTGATATTTATTCTGTTTCTGACAAGCCGTGAAATTCAGTATTGGGAAAAAAGTGAAGAGACGACAATATAATAGGTGTAGAATTGCGTTTTGGAAACTCTAAATAGCAATAGTAGATCGAAAATTAAAAGCCAAAAAAGAATTAAATGCTTTGACTAAAATTTTGCTTTGTTATCGCTTTTGAAGAAAAAAGTTGTTTTTCCCCTCTTAGTTAAAAGAAAAAAAAACACTTTACAAATAGCTCTGATAATTAATGTTAGTTGGTATTGAACTTGGCTGACAGTATATTAAAAACAACGCTCTAGTATTGTATAGGACTATTACTGTGTAGGACTTTCCTTTTGCTTTCAGAACAACAGCAGCAGTGCGCTTCAGCATATACTCCACCCGTCGTCGGTAGTTTTTTCTAGTATATTCAGGTATGCAGACTGAATTGCATCCCTCATTTCATGCATATTGAATTTATACGCATGGTTTCCCTTTTATTAGCACCATACTTATACATAATTGTGTTAAAGACCGAGAGCGCAGATCGGAAAGTAGGGAAAAGGCACTCTCATACAATGCGGACTCGATAACATTCGGTTATTTTACTACTGGAAGTAGCCATCACCAGTGAGGGAAGAGGGGGATGCGAGACACATTCGTAGGAAGTCCTTAGTCTGCAAAAGCATAATGTTTTTCCTTCCAGTTGGTCTACAAACATCATGATATCCCGTTTCTTCAAAATACCACATTCTGCAGCTTTGCAGTGGCTTCCTGAAACATGTGGAACCATGGTTTCATGAAGTTTTCTCCGTACTTTAGTCTCGATAGACGCAGAAATGATTGAACTTTAGCCAAGATGTATCGAACCTGAAGTCAATTTAAAGTTTTCTGGTGACCATTTAATGGTGATTCTTTGTTAATGATTCTGTAACCAGCACTGAACATTGTCCGACGCATTTTCTGTTGAAACAGTTGTTGCCGTAATCTATAATTGCGTTGCGAAGTTTTTTGAGCAAGCTTTGTCCATCGGTGCTACCCTATCAATCCCGAATGGCCTCCATTGCTCTTGGATGTTGACCATAGGTTTTGACCACATAATTTATGCTGATAGCGCATTCCTTCGGCTCTGAGCCAATTCCTGTTGCATTAGATCATGCTACTATCGTTTCACATGCAAGCTCCTTTACGAGTAGATCATGTCGTTAGCCCATTTTGCTTTCGGAAATGTATCGTCACTGACGCTTTCGTTGTCTACTGTCAGTCGATATATACGCACATAGCCGTAAGCACACGTGACGCTCGCATATAGCAATCACTTTAGAGTTCTACAGACAGGTATTTACATACATTATCCACTGACTCGAGGGTTAGAAGCACTCTGCTTTTCAAAATTGCCTCTCACATGTAATTAATTTCTTACAGCGTCGATAGAAAGTTGCAAGAAGCCCTGTACACTCTTTGGTGTAACGGGTGAACTCCTAAAAATCACGTGAAGAGAGATCCGACTATAGGATGGATGTCCTAGTGATGTACCTCCAAATGCCGTTAGAACCATTCGTGTCACATGCTCAATATGCATTATCATGTAAACAGAAAACACTCCTTAATCGATTTCTCTGGCCATTTTCCAGAATTGTATCGGGATATACTATTATTCCTGCAAATAATAATCACTAGCCATCGTTTGGTCATAGAACACCCAGTGTTGCAGAACAATATATCAAAAAAAGATTTTGAATAGCTCTCTACTTAATGCAGCCGTGTATGAATTTTCAGAATAAGCTCCATTGTCTCCTGAAAGCTTTCTTAGCCTCAAACAAAATTCATTTATACAGATTTGCCTTAAACCGCAAATCATTTATATTTGCCATAGCGAAACGTACGTTACTTTCTATGCGATTGAAAACACACACACACACACAACTAAGTTTAATGGCCACATTTACTTTACTACCTTAGCATCCCCACCACTGTCATATGACACTTCCCTCTCCGCTGTATCCTCTTGCAACGCCAAAATTTGGCCAGTCTCGAACTTTTTCAAATACCCCTCGTACACTGTTTACTCAATGCCAGAAAAATTTCCCCACCCTTAAATTGTCACTTAATTTATCTGAAATTTGGTATACGGATAGACAAGAAATATTGAAAACATCAGAACAAAAGTTCATTATTTATTTCGAAAAAATGCGAAAAAACAGTGTAGATCATTACGAAGTATGACTCCCCCTCCCTTTCCCCACACAGACGCAAGCGGTTGGGTGTCTTCCCATTCAGTCAGAAAGGTGCCTAATATCCGCTTGAGGAATATCGCTCAGTGTATTTAAATTAAAATTATTATTTTAGGGTTACCCGTAATTAAATACATTAACCCGCATTTGTGTCTGTAAATTTCGTATGTTCTATGGTTGATTTGCCTGTTTTGCTGTACGAAAAAACCCCGGTTACTGGGGAGAAAAACCTTGCTATCTACGCCTGAGACCAACTAACTCAGCCACGGAGTGAAAAAAGCCCATTAAAGTTCCTCGCGTCATCGACGGGATTCGAATCCAGGCCTTTTCCACCCGGTGTGGGGAGGACGGTGACGATATCGCTGTGCTACCCGCGCAGACTCGCTCAGTGTATGTCCTTCATAACATTACTGTATAGTGTTTTCACTGTTTATTACTCGGAGAGTTCTGGGTTCGAATTGGAGGAATTCTTAAAAGCCGCCTCAGTCGAAGCTGTATTAGCGCTAGTCAGCAGAGGAAATAAGCTTGTTGAGTTATTCCGGGTTTTTCAGCCCGAACAAACACAAACCTGTGAATACACACTTGTACAGAACTAATGTACACCGCACAGTATGGCCTATATATCGTAAACAACAACAGAAGCAGCCTCCATGTCTGTGTTAATTGTTTCCTTAAAACCCTCCATGGTTTGGGCTGGTTGAGGCATGGTTCCAAAGTGCTACAAATCAGGTTACCTAACAGGGCAGGAAAAGAAGGTTGACATTGCTGCGAAATTATATGATATTAGCGGTGTGGAACTGAATTTTTTCCTCCTGGATGCTCTGATCAAAGCATCCAGGAGTTAAAAATTCACTCAGACGGCTTACATACTTCTCCAGGCCAGGATATTGCCGTGCTGACTGGGAACCACATGGTTAATTTAATTGTTTTCAAAAGTTAAGCCTGTTAATCTGGCTTAACTTTTTAAAACAATATATATATATAAAGCAGATTTAGCACTAATATCCAAATAATTTAGATAAATTCAGGACAGGACAGATTAATGCCATCAGAAATGATGGCATTGATCTGTTTGAAGTATTTATCTAGTTTGAAGTAAATTTTTTATTTCAAACTTTATTTCAAATATAGTTTGAAATAAAAATAAATATCTCATATATATATAATGACTACTTACCTAATACCGTGTTGGGCCATCGGTCGCACGGAAAACAGCCGCTATTCGCCTAGGCATTGACTTCACTAGATATTTGTAGACGTCAGTAGGGATCTGCAGCCATACTGCCTGCAAGGCATTCCACAGTGTCGGAATCGATGGTTGTGTGTCCATACGCCTCATTTACCATTCCGAAACATCCCACAAGTGTTCAATTGGATTGAAGTCAGGAAAATTATTATTATTATTATCCAGTATACCAGGTACAGTGTTTCAGGCCTTGCACTTTGGGAGTGGGGGAAACAGGGTTATTATCGGTCCCACCATCGTGAAAGTGAAGTAGAGGTCTCGGTTTTCATGGAACGAACGGAGTTCACCTAAATATGTTCACTTGACTCACAAATAGTTGTAAAAAATAGGAGTAAAAGAAGTAAGATGCTGATATGAAAAGTGAAGATTATCCTCATGAAAGACAACATCCACAGCAAACACAAGACAGACGTACTGTTTCTGCTGCATGCCTCGTCTACAAATACTTCCACGGGCACTGTTCTTCTGAATTGGCTTCTATAATTCCCGCTCTCTCTCTTTCAAAACAGTCCAAACACGTGCCGCCACCAACCAACATCCATTTACTGTCCAACTTCAAACTCACAGAAAGAACTTTTCATCTTCCCCATTTATTCATTCAGCTGCCGTTTTCTGGAACAACCTTCCTTCATACGTATTTCCTGAAAATTACAGTCTACAGAAGTTTAAGTCCAATGTCAACAAATATCTTCTTTCGTCTTCTCAACCTCCAACCCAAGCACGGTACTAAGTACTATAGGTTCTGATACCTCTCGTGTTTGGGGTTTACATTAAAAAAAAAAAAAAAAAAAATCTCTCCTTCCAACATCACCTCAAGCAACTAAGAATAAAAATTAGAAACTGCTGTGCACTAGTCGCCCGTGTTACAAGGCGCGACTGAGGCCTGAAAAAGCGAACACTCTCTCTCTACTATAAGGCTACATTTATATCAGCAATCTCATATGCTGCTCCAATCTGGTTCCACAAGACAGCCACGGCCGTAAATAAAAGAATTCTTGATTCAATCCAGAGATCAATCCTTCTAACAATAATCCGTGCATGCAGAACTGTCAGTACGCAAGCGCTCCAGGTGCTGGCGGGGCTTCTCCCGCAGGACCTGGAGATTGTCAGGTGTGTCCTGTCATACTACCTATCTAAAGGACGCCTGTCACATTCATGGGGTACACCATCGAACATACAAATGATAGAAAGACCTTAAAGACCCGATTATTGGGGCATCTGAAGCAAGAATGGCAAACCCGCTGGACAAAGTAGCAAAGGAGAAGTGACAAGGAAATTTCTTCCGGACATACACAAACTTTACCCTAAATCACCGCCTTGGCTCCACTCAGGACTGCACTCCATTTACCTCCTGATGGGTCACGAATCTTTCAATGAAAAACTTGCAGCCTTTCGGCTTCTGGAGGACCCACACTGTCCATGCGGGGAACGCGAGAGCTGGCAACATTTGATGCACCCATGCCCATTGTACGACGACCTACGTGGAATCCTAATCACCAGACTAATTTACTTACCTCAGGACCGGGAACACCATCTCCTGGACAGCTTCGATGAGTATAATGCGCTCACCAAATTTGCACAAGACTTATTTGCAAGAAGGAGAACACAAATTGCAATCAATGATGCGCGCCGTTAGCCCAGGGCTCCCTGCACATGTGCATCCAAACTGAACCAGACTATGACCGTTATGGTGGGACCTCTCTCTCCCAGGATTGAACCTCCATCGCAAAGGATAGACGATCTATCACCATCTATGCGGAGTCTACTAGACAATGATCTCTCTGGACGGGACTCTTTCTTCCATGTGCGACGCAACGACTGGACATGACCACAGCAACTCTGGTGCAGCACGCCGCCTGGCGTTCTGAACTGGCACTCTTGTCCAGTTCACTTTTAAAACCCCACCCTAGGCAGGGAGGGAGAAGAGATGGGCCTCTGTCTCATCCCTCCCCTTCTTCCCTTGGTGGGGCTTGCCCCACTGACATTCCTGAGATCGCATTCTCTTTCGTTTACATACATCTACCTGTTCCCCCAATCTTCAGTCTCCCCTCCACTCTACCTTTACCTACCGTGAATGTCCCAACTGCAAGCTGCTAAACTCCAATGTGAAAAATTAACTTAACCTTCATTTAAAACCTATCTTGGCCTTATCTAAACCTCTAGCGTCTACCCCATTTTTTTTTAACATACGACCTAGCCACTGAAATCTCAGGAAATTAGGTGGCAGGGCCTGCCAGAGTAAATAACTGTAATACTGGTGTACCTGGTCTGCCTCCATGTGGCCAAGTGTGAGCAACGTTAGGCCCCAATTGGGATCCAACTGCTAAATGACCAGATGAACAAGGTACACGACACTATACATATACAATATCTATACAGTTTTAAATCAACCTCAACAGTGTTCTGTTTCACATACTATGCGGAGCTGGGGGAAACCCCTGGTACCGTTTGACACGAACACAATTTACACTTTAGGTGCCTTGCAGCCAAGAAGCCAGAGAAACAACAGAACTCAACACAATATTATACACACAACATGCCACACACTTCTGGCATTTACAGAGTTCTGTATACTACACAAGAGTACTAATGGCGCAGTTGTGGGAGACCACCGGTGGCGCCTTACCACCTGGGGGAAACCCCTGGTACCGTTTGACACGAACACAATTTACACTTTAGGTGCCTTGCAGCCAAGAAACCAGAGAAACAACAGAACTCAACACAATATTATACACACAACATGCCACACACTTCTGGCATTTACAGAGTTCTGTATACTACACAAGAGTACTAATGGCGCAGTTGTGGGAGACCACCGGTGGCGCCTTACCACCCAAACACTATGCCACTATGCACAAAAGGTCCAGGTATCCATAATGTCAGACAGCTGGATGATTACCTCGCATCCTCTACTTTCCATATTCTAAACAGACCCAACGATCCCTTAACCTTCTTGGAGTTGAACATAGATATCCACATAGCAACACGTTCAATCTCCAGTAAAATCGTGATTGGAGGGTTAATGAGGCTTGGTTAACATCAGACTATAGAGTTATCACCTTTCACATTTCCAGGTCTGCAGACATTTCTCTTCAAACTCGACAGCAGGACAACCAGTACTCTATTAAAATAAGCCAGCTGGTATCTATTTAACACCACACTAAAACTCCTTTAAAAATACAGTACTCCTTCATCCAGGACCTGACAACAATTGATCCAAATGAACAACAAAATAAAATCACAGAAGCCATTATCCGCGCATCAGACGCTGCAAGTAAGAAAAAGAATCCTTGCCTTGGAGTTGTGGCTTGGTTGTGCTCGGAGCTGACCTGCCTGCGCCGAGCTGTACTTAATGCTAGGAAGGTCTTCCAGCTGGCCCGCGCCTCCTGGCCGATGATTGAAGTAGAGGCACTTAGAAATTATTAAAGAAATGTTAGGAACCAGTATACAGCCCTCGTTCGTTCTCGGAAGCGGAATTCGCAGGAGAATCTCATCACCCCCGCGGGGAACACTAACCTATGGGGAGGGGTGTATAAAATCACTACTAATAAGTTCCCGAGAGGAGTAGGTGGTTAACCCCGCATGATGCAATAACAATCACTTGGCACGAGTCGATAAATAACATTTTGGATGCCCTCTTCCTACCACCACTGGAGGACGTCAGATCACCTGAACACTGAAGTTCTGCCATCAGAATAATATCTATGACACAGCCCAGCATGAGCAGCCCTCACCATCGAAGAACTGTAGCAGGCCGTAGCTAGAACCAAAGATAACAAATGTCTTGGTCCTGACCACATTGAAGTTGAAATTCTGAAAAGCCATACAAGTAAATCCAAATATTTCCCTTGATCTGTTCAATAAATGCCTTTCACCTGGTGTCTTTACAGATGAATGGAAAATCGCCAATATTAGACTGCTTTATCAAAAACCCTAAAGAAACCTCCAGAAGAAGCCCACTCCTACCGTCCGATTGCTTTGCTCCCTACACTGTCAGCAAACTTATTGAAAGAAGGCTCCTCATCAGAGTAGATCAACACAACACCAACGCAGGTCTTAAAGCTGAAAGCCAGTACGGGTTCCGTTCAGTAAAATCCACTGAAGATACCCTCCACCGCATAATAACAGCTGCCATCAACTGTACAAATAAATACTTCCTCGTCATCTCGCTGGATTTTTCTGGGCGTTTGATAAGCTCTGGTGACCCAGCGTGCTTAGGCATATTCGGCATTCCAGCATCCCATCGAATTTCTATAATTGCCTCAGCGATTACCTAACCAACAGAAGTATTCAAGCGATTACTATCAACAGTAGTGTCACTCATTAGATCCACTGGGGGTTTTCCCAGAGCTCTGTTCTGGGGTTCTTCCTGTGTAACATTGTGCTTGATGAGCTACTCAACATGGATCTGGGCCTGGTTACAACACAAGTCCAACCCCAGTGTAACATACCAACTGTGCCGTACTACACTCAGGGTAGTGGAGAATGAAAAGGGCCTGGGTGTAATTGTGCAGTCAGATATGAAGTTTTATGAGTAGTGCATACAGGCTAGGAATTTTGCTAGGAGGGATAAGGAGGTGATTATCCCATTGTATAAGGCAATGGTCAGGCCACAGCTTGAGTATGTACTGCATATAAGTTTGGAGGTCTCATTTTAGGAAAGATTTGGAGCTACTGGAACGAGTGCAGAGAAGGGCAACGAGGTTGGTGAGAGGCACAAAGCGTTGCTCTTACCAAGAAAGGCTTAAGTTCTGCAAATTGCAGCGTCTGGAGATTGGCACTTGCAAGCTGATCTGATTGAGGTGTGTAAGGCCTTGAATGGTTTGAGCAAGCTCAACGCCGATGGGATTCTTCTTGTTGCTCAGATTCCACGCCTGAGGGGGCATACATTCAAATTGAGGAAAGACAGCTAAAGAACAGATGTGCGGAAATTTTCTTTAGCCAGCGAGTGATTTATTGCTGGAACAAACTTCCTTCTGTCGTTGTGGAAGTTGACAACTTAAATAAATTCAAAGCTGAACTAGACAGACTTTTGGAGTGAATGGATGGATAAAATGGGAAGGGTTTTTTTAAAAATTATATATCGCTGTTGCTATATAAGCTTGCTTTCTTGCATCATATGCCTTTACTAATGCTATGCCAATTACCTTATCCTGATCCTCGCTGCGACTCCAGAACATCTCTCGAAGCCTCAGCAAACTGTGCCCTACAAGCAACACCTTGAGGACTGGACGGATCTACATATGCTGTTCAATTTCCCTAACAAATTAGAATTCATACTCTTAAAAGGCACTCCGCAGAGCGCTTCCCAAATCAAATTGGCGGGGGAACTATCAAACTTGTCATAGAGATGAAGCATCTTGATATTGTCTTCGACTCAAAACGGAATTTTCACCCCATCTTGCCTATCTGCATACTGTCTGCGCGGAAGCACAGTGGTTTCATCACCGTTCTTCCCCCAACTGGTGGAAAAGGCATGGGTTCGAATCCTGTCGATGACGTGATGAACTTTAATCGACTTTTTTCATTTCGTGGCTGAGTTAGTCGGTCTCAGGCGTAGATGGCAAGGTTTTCCTCCCCAGAAAGTTGGGTTTTGCGTCCAGCAAAACAGACAAATCGACGATAGAACACACGCAATTAACAGACATACGACACACAGCACGGCAAATGAATTTAATTATTCGGGTGGCCTGAAAATAATAGGTTTTTTTTATCTGCATACTAAAGTAAGAAATACCACCTCTATGATATCTCGCATTTCCAGGAGAGATTGGTGCCTAAATCGTCGTTCCCTTTCGCTCCTATATAAGTCAACTTTTCTTCCGGGGATAACGTATAGGGAGGAGTTTGGTTCCCCAAGACTTCCATTCTCAGAAATCTTAAAAAACTAAAAACCATCCAAAAGTGTACCCTGCTGACAATATCACTTAATTGCGCCTGCTGCACAATGATTGTCAGCACTTTCTGGAGTTGTTCCCCTGGACCTGGAGGTTATTCGTAGAGGAGTTCACAAACATCACAAAGAGGTTTATACCAGAAATAGCAATTGATTATCCCGAGTCTCCAATATGGTTCTCTCCTAGTCATTAACAAGACATGGTACCATCAATTAAAAGCTAACACCTCTGGGCATTACTGCAGATCCCCACTGCCACTGCGGCCAGATAGAAGACTGGCATTATCTAGTCTACATCTGCCCTCGCTACGAGAACCTTCGTATCCAACTAATCACAGATACACACGATTTTCCTAAAGATAGAGAGCATCTTTTCGTAACAGACCAACAATATTACCAATTTCGCTCAAAAGCGTTTCACCCGCAGAACAATAATGGCCATAGAAAACTACACTCCTCCTGACCGTGACTATTGTCTCCTTCTGTACCTTTCTTCCAACCTGAGGATCAAACTGGGCATCCTCAGCTAAAACTTTTCCCAACTGAACCTGGACTTGACTTAAACCGGACACGAATCTACCGATAATGACTCTACTATTATCCCTAACTAGGACTTACACAGCGTCTTGAAGTATTTCCCTGCACTGACCTCGATACCGGAACTGACCTTCTACTTCCACCTACATGGACTGCTAACCCTTGAACATCCAGGTTAGGATCCCTCTGCTAACCCCATGGCTGTATAGGATTTCATCTGACCACAATAACATGGGAATACCCTGGGTAGCTGCTGCTAACTCAGTCCTCGGAATGGGTAAGTTTCCAGTGGTTTTTTTGACTACACCAACGCCAACAGGCGAACACAACCAGCATCCTCTCTGGGTGGCCTTTCTTCCCTCTCCCTGAGGATACCCCTCCTCCTTTCACCTGTTGGATCCAATGTTCCACAAATAATCAGGAGGATGTCCTCAGCTACATCCCCTCACACTTTATCTTCTCTCTCTCTCTCTCTCTCTCTTTTTTTAAAACTTGGTCTTCGTCTAGGAAGCTCAGGCGACCCTGGCGGAGACCAGCCAGGGAATAATAGGCACCCTGGCTTACCTCCTAGCGGTGTGTACGGGCAACATGGGGGCTATCAGGGGCCTGCGGCCAAAAGCCAAACCACAACAACAGACCCCAACGTAATACTACTCACATACTGCACACAATACTTTTGTCTGTCTTTTACAGAGTAATGTATACTTCACGAGAGTACTTCGTACGGCGCCTCCGTAGCCAGGTGGGCAGGAGCAGCAGTGGGTAGCACACGCTTATTGATTAGACCAGGGTTCGAGCCCGTGACCACCAAATAAGGAGGATGCGGAAAGGTCAAGGAATGACCACCGCATATCTCCGGAGCAATATGGCCGTAGTTGCTAATGCTCCTAAAAACCAAACAACAACAACAAGAGTACTTTAGCGCAGTTGCAGTTGAGAGAAACCACCGGTGGCTCACCCTCCCCAAAACACTATACACAAAAGGTCTCCAGTGTGACCAGCCAGAGAACAATGAGCAGCCTGGCCACCTCCTAACTTGTGTGTGTGTGCGGGTAACGTTAGTTCCGACCAGGGGTCCTGCTGCCAAATGCCAGAGCACAACAACAGAACCCAACACAATATGGTTAGATAAATGGGGCAACTATGCTTTAATCCAGCAAAGTGAAAGATATTACACTTGGGGAACAGTAACTCCAAAATAACGTATACATTTGGTGGAGTTGAACTAAAGCCAGTAGTGGAGGAAAGGGCGATAGTCAGACATTAAGTTCTTCGAGCATTGTAGAAAGGTTGTAAGGAAGGGCAATGGTGACCTATCGATGATTTATCGAACAATTGCTAGTAGAGATAAGGACGTCGTAATCTCATTATACACTGGTGTGCAAAATTTAAGGACCAGTTAGGTTTTCACCTGTAGCTTCTTATAGGAGTGGCCTGGATATGGGAAAGGCATACCAAAGGAACCTCGTGAGGTACAGAAATGATGTAGGAAACAACACCGACACAACAATGGAAACAAAACGGTACAGAGGAACTTTATTCAAAAATGGCAACATAGCATTCGCTGCCATGATACTGATCCATCATTGCCAAAGATGGAACAAAGGGAAGAGGTGGTCCTCAGTAGATGTGGCCACCCCTAATGTCGATGCAGGCTCTGCACTGCCTGTCCATACTTAGAACAATGTTATTGATAAGTTCATGCAGTAACATCGTCCATTCCTCTGTCAGCGCAATCTTCAGCTGGTCATTTTCTATTGGTGTGGACGTGCCGCTAGGCGTCTCCTCAGAGCGTCCCATATATGTTCGATGGGATTTAGATCGCATGAAACGGGCAGGCCAATTCATACGAACAATGTCCTCACTTTCCAAAAGCATATCAACAGCTGCAGTACGATGGGTGGGATGTGGCGTTATCATCCATAAACACGAACTCCGGGCCAATGGCACCTCGGAACAGACGCACAAGGAGAAGGATTACCTCAGTACAATAGCGTGCACCGGTTACAGTACCGCCTTCCAGTATCTGGAGTTATGTCCATCCAAGATAACGCCTCCCCAGATGAGAACACCTCGACCGCTATATCGATCCCTTTTAGTGATGTTTGCGGGGTTATACCGTGTGCCAACCTCTCGCCAGATTAGCTGACGTCCAGAATCGCTGCTGAGACAGAATCTACTCTCATCAGTAAAGAGTACCTTAAGTAAAGACTTTGTGGTTGTAACCTTTAGAAATAGTGTTGGTCCTTAAGTTTTGCACACCAGTATATATCCTTGCACCATGTGGTCATTGCTAATACTAATACAACGCATTCAACATAGAACTGGCATTTACAGCAGTACGGTATTTATTCATAGCGTATAATGTATATGGCGCAGATGTGGGAAACCATGTGTGGTACCCGACGATAATATTATGCACAAAAGGTGTACCATTTTGGACGAGAGCACTCATATGGTTTATGCATGATGGGATTCGCTATATTTCATTATTATCTCGCCAGTTGCTCAATTTGTTGGGTAGGTCGAGATGAGTCGACTGTGTGGCTTTCACACTCGTCAGATTTAAATCCTACGGATTTTTACGAGTGATAAACCCTAAAAGTCCTGGTTTATTCAGTTCCGATTTCAAGAAGAAAGGTATTCACGAGCACATCGTGGCTAGCTGTCACAATCTGGAACGTTCCTGGTAGTCAATGTGAAGATACACCGACGCCTGTATCGCTGTTCTCGAGGAGGTCATTTTGAAACCCTACTGTGATAAGTCATCAATAAAGAGCACCTTAAGTAAAAGCCGCGGGGTACTTTCAGTAAACATTGCATTTCGAGATCAACACCAAGAGTAGCAATATGGTTAATGCGCAAGGAAGCATTTCCAGACGTATGTTCAGATGAACTCTTTTCATCGTGAATGAAACTTACTCCCCAGATTTAGTAAGACCTATTTAGATTTTTTTTTTTTTTTTTTTTTTTGTCTGATTACGTTAAGAGCTACGTTGGGGATCAATAACGGAATATGTGTAAGCTATCGGAACGGAAATCTTAATTAATTAGGGTAGGCATGGGATATGCAGTACCGTTCCAATTAACGGTGCGTTGCTTACCCTTAAATAACATCATTCTTGATGTCTGGAAGAAGGAGGGAAGCTATTATTCTATATGCATCTTATTGTGGTGCTGAGTTATTATCGTCTGGACTGGCAAGCAACTCCTTGTGCTGTTTAGTTCTGGACTGAAATTATTAAAAATTATTATATTAGGGTCACTCATATAATAAATTTTATATAACTCATTAAGTATAACTCATATACTTAATGATGTCAATTTATAACTACTTATGTAGTTGGCTATGTACAGAAATAATGCAAATGCACTAACTTGTACATTAGTTAAACTATTTACGTAACCTGAGGCTTAACCCTAAACTACACCGTAATCCAAATTACTCCATACCATCAGGCATCTCTCATATTGTGGATTTATACTTCACAACTGGGTTTTCATCATTGCAACATCAAGGTACCTGCCCGCCCACTGATGAGGCACCAATAATCTCCGAAACGATGGGTGGTGGTATCCGCTGAGAATAAGTAACAGTAGTCTTTTCCTATGGTGAAGCTTTACTTATTCGAGGTAGTGCAATATCATGGCAACTCGTTGTGAAGGTATTCACAATATGAGATATACTTAATGATGCCAATTTATAACCACTTATGTAGTTGGCTATGTACAGAAATGATGCAAATGCACTAACTTGTACATTAGGTCACTCTTAAATGATTACATATACCCGTTTATGAATGATGTCTGTAAATTTCGTGTGTTTGTTGAGGTTCTACGCCAAAACAGATGAACTAGGTGGAGATAGGATTTTGCCTAGGAGCCACCCTTGACTCTGGGATACACGAATGAAGTGCACCAGGAGGTATAATATAATGTCTTATATATGTGTAACGAGAATATTAATGTATATAAAATTGTATATATATATATCTTTTTGTAAATATTGTATATATATATATGTGTGTGTATGTATGTAATAATTGTATGTGTACAAATAAATGGAATGTAAATTTCGTGTGTTCTCTTGTCGATTTACCTGTTTTGCTGGACGAAAAAACCCCAATTTCTGGGCAAAAAATCTTGCTATCTACGCCTGAGATCGACTAACTCAGCGGCCACGGAGTGAAAAAAGCCCATTAAAATTCCTCGCCTCATCGACGGGATTTGAATCTGAGTATTTTTACGCGGTGTGGGGAGGACGGTGATGATAATACTGTGCTATCCGCGCAGACTTCAGTTTTGGGCTGCCAAATGTGCGAGTAGACTGCAGTTCTTATATTTGTGAAAGTGAGCCGGATGGATTTCGAATATTCTTCCACACTTTTGAATGGCTTTAGCTCATTTTCTGTATAATAGAGTAAATTGTAGTAAATATTGTATGTACAGTACTGTACATACAATATTTACTACAATTAATGGTGGAATGGCAGAATTTCGCAGGGAACGCCTGGTACATTAGACCGTTTTAGATAAAAAAAAAAAAAAAATGGCCTCGCTAACAAAGAACTAATATGTAATATAATTGATAAAATTGTTACTGGGACAACAGAAACGGGTATGCATGAGACATTCATTTTGTTTGGTCGCTTTCCGTTCAAAGCCCCCAACAATAGCGGATAATATTACCCTCAAACAATTCATGGGGATGAATAGTGATAGTAATATTTTTAGTATTAGCATTATTTTTAGTATTAGATATCTGATCTCACATAATTTCCAACCCCACGCCGTAATATGTATTAGTCTAAAATTATATATGTATATATGTGTGTGTGATAAGCGCCAAATTGGTTAAGACCATGTGAATTCAGTTATTGTGTCTAATGATGTGTATTTTTCAGTCTGTTCGCGTGATTGCTGGATGGAAAACATGAGTTTTAGAGGGATCGACTAACTTGACTACGCTGTGAAAAAAGGCGATAAAGTTTTTGTTTAGACGATATGAATATTTTCATTCTAGGTTGTTTTTTTTGCGCCAAAGTAACTAAGGCTATGAGGCTTTAGTGTATTGTAAATCACGGGCTATTCTTTTCTAGGTTTTCTTGTTTTGCTGGGTGAGAAATCTAAGTATAGCAAAGAAATCGTGCAATCCTCGCCTGAGAGTGATTGATTCGACAAAGATTAATGTTGAGAAAAGCCCATGAAAATTCCTCCCGTTTTAAAGGGATTCGAACCGAGGTCTTTTTCTCACTGTGCGGTAGAACTACTGTGCTGCTTGCGAGACGACTGAATATTTTTACAGAAATACATTCCTTCACATGTGGATCAGTTGTAGATCAGTTGTGGATCGACTGGGATAAATGTAACTGATTGAAAAATTAACATACCACCCAGATTTTGCTAGTAGAAATTTTATTCTTCAAAGGATTATGCTGTTCATGTAGAATTACATAACAGTCATGTAAGCATAGTTTTACTCATATGTAGAGTGTAGAGTGTGTTTAGTGTCAAACGGCACCAGGGGTTTCCCCCATCTCCGCGTGCTATACATTGTGGGTGTGAAACAGAACACTGTCAATGCCAGAGGTTTAAAAGTGTATGGATTTTGTACATGTGTAGTGTCGTGTACCGTTGTTCCTCTGGTCATTTAGCCGCTGGGCCCCTAATGGGACCCAACGTTGTCCACACTCTGCCTCGTGGAGACAGACCAGGTACACCAGTATTATAGTTATTTACTCTGGCAGGTCCTCCCACCTAATTTCCTGAGATTTCAGTGGCTAGGACCTTAAAAAAAATAATAATAAATAAAAAAAATAATAAAAATAAATAAATAAATAAATAAATAAATAAATTAATTAATTAAATAAATAAATATAAAAAAAAAATAAAAAATAAAAATAAAAATAAAATAATAATAAAAAGAAATAATAATAATAAATAAAATAAAATAAATAAAAAAACCGTTATGTTATGGGTCAGCCAAAAAGAAGTACTATTTATGCAAATAAATGTTAAGTTTTTGGGTGTAGGGCTCAAGCAATTTAACAATGGTTCAGACACTAGTAATTATAATTAAAAGAGAGAGGAGGGGTGGGGAGACTGAAGGCTGGGGGAAAAGACGGAAATAAGGGGTCCATAGAGAAGATGACCCCCAAATCAGTGGAGCAGGCCCATGCCCCACCAGAGGGAAGAGAGGGGGCGGCAAGGGGAGGAGGAGACCAGAAGTCACCTCCCCCTCCCGCCCGTTGAGTGGAGGCAAAGGCCCACGTAAGGGAGCGTGGCTTAAAAAAAAAAAAAAAAATTCTATAGAGTCCCAAAGGAAGGTGTTGTATCTGGGTGAGAGCCAGCTTCGTTGAGTCCAAGGATGGTTAGTTTAGTCGTGGTGCCTGTTCGTGATCCCTGTAGATAGCAATAAGTGTCCTTCTTCGGGTGAACAGTTCCTGGGCGAATTTTGTCAGCTCCTTATACTCCTCTTGCGAGTCCAACAGGTTTGATTCCCTATCGCGAGGGAAGTAAGTGAGTTTTGTCATCAGGAGGCAGCGGAGATCCTCATAGTTTTCACAGTTGTACATTATGTGAGACCATGTCTCCCCTTCCCCACAGACACAGCGGGGATCGTTTACTAATTTGAAACTGTTTAGTTTGGCGTTCAGGGCCCCATGACCTGTTAAAAGGTACGTAGTGTACAGTCCAGGGTGAAACCATGATGGTGCTTTTGGGTATAATCTTCCGACATCAGGCAGAAATTTCCTCGTTATTTCCCCTTTTGTGGATTCTGACCACCTATCCTGCCAGATCTGCTGCAGGTGGGTGGCGAGTTTTGTTTTCTCTTTTCAGGTTTCCTGTAGGGTCAATGGAGTGGCCCAGGAAGGTGCAGGGAAGCCCTTTTGCGAGATGCTGCACCATGGCACAACGCACCACTTCGAGGTCAAGGAGGAGTGCTCCCGCCAGAACCTGCAGAGCATGTGTACTCACAGTACAACAGGGCCGTGAAATAGAGAGGAGTATTGTCCGCTGGATGGAATCTAGTGTCCGTCTGTTAACTGCAGTAGTTGCTTTCTGGAACCAGATGGGTGACGCGTAAGTTATGGCTGGTATAAATGTCGTTTTGTAATACAGTCCCAAGGTGTGCCTCTTGAGTCCCCAATCCCTTTTAGCTATTTTTGAGACGAGGGCAGAATATCTCCTGATTTTCTCTCGGATATGTTTCAAGTGTGAGTTGAAAGATTGGTTCCTGTCCAGTATGATTCCTAGATATTTCATCTCACTGAGCAGTTTGATAGTTGTATTTTCTACTTTAATTTGCGGTGGTCTACGGAGATTTAATGTTCCTTTCAGTAGCATTGAGTAGGTTTTTCCCGGTGAGATCTTAAGAAAATGGACCTTCATCCAGTCTTGTAGAATTTGAATTGTTCGTGCCTGGGTTTCCAATTGAAGTCGGTTGTCTGCGGCAACAGTCAGTATCAGGTCATCTGCAAATGCCTGTGAGTGGACTTCCCCCAGGCTGAAGGACAGAAACTCATCCAATACCATACTCCAGAGAAGCGGTCCCAGTACCGAGCCCTGGGGGCAGCCCCTGTAAACAGGCCGGGTCAGTTTCTTGTACGGAGTCACTACTTGTATTTTTCTCTTGGATAAATATGACTTCATTATTTTGTAAAGGTTGATGGGTGTTTTTGCCTTCCGCAGTCTGGCCAGGACGCTCGGCCACCAGATGGTGTCGAACGCCCCAGCAAAATCGACCGAAATAACCAAGAAGTACTTCCTATCACAGGCAGCAGCCAAACTTAGGAGGCTGTTGAGAGTATCCACTGTTGAGGTTCCTGGTTTGAACCCAAACTGTGTGGGCATCACGAGATTTGCAGCTTCATAGTGGTGCAGGAGTCGCTTGTGAAGCATCTTTTCAAGGAGTTTACTAGCAACTGGGAGCAGGGCAATTGGCCGGTATGATTCGGGTTGTTCGGGTGTCTTCATAGGATTTTTTAGAATTAATTTGACGTTGGCCATTTTCCAGTCAGATGGAAAGACTCCAGTCTTCAGGCATGTGTTGAAGAGGTTTAGCAAAGTCTGCGGAGAGATGTCTACTACTTTTTTAATAATCTCCGGCTCCAGAAGATCTGGGCCTGGGCATTTTTTATTCCTTATTTGTTGCGCTGCCTGTTGTAGTTCTTCTAGGGCAAAAGGTGGTTCCATTTGGTCTATGTGATATGCTTCATTTCCATCGCAGATCTGCAGTTGTTCTGGTAGTTGCGGGTGTGCTGGGGTTTGGAAAATCACATTGAGGATGTTGATGATAGACTGTTCCCAGGTGGTGGCCAATATTCCCTGCGGGGTGCGGGTGGAGGTCATGACCTCACCCCTGGGGAGCTTATTCGTAGTGACTTTGTACACCACCCCCCAGGGGTCGGCATTTCCAGTCGTGCTGACTAATTGCTCCCAGGCCGTCTGCTTACTTTTTCGTATTAACTCAGTGTATCTGTTTCTCACTGCTGAGTATCTTTGTCTGAGTGCTGTTACTTCCACTTCCGGCCAGGTACGTCTTGCCCTTTGGAATTGTTTTCTTGCCTTTATGACTTCTCTTCTGAGGTTCTGGATGTCCCGAGTCCACCAAGGGACTGCACCAGGTGTGGGCAATTTTCGCTTAATCGCAGCCTCACTGGCCGCTATTATGGTCTTGGTAATTTTTCTCTGGATGTCGTCTGGGTCTTCTTGTCGATCCGCTTCAATGCGGTGTTGGCATAAGGTTCGAGTCAGCAGTTCCCCAAAGAGTCTCCAGTCAGTTTTGTTTACTGCAAAGCGGTTAAGCATCTGTTTGGCTATTGGTGTTCTATAGAGAGATCAGTTGATTTGCAAAGTAATCACTCTGTGGTCAGACGTGGTCCAGGAGTCTTGGACTGTCCAGCCAGTGATGTGTCCTGCAAGGTTTCCGGTGGCAAGGGTGACGTCAATTGTTGCCTCCCACAGAGTGTTACAAAACGTAGGTTTTGTAACACTCTGTGGGTGAGGCCTGTTTAGGACTGTCAAGGGAGAATTCGCCAGGAACTCCTCGAGACGCTGCCCATTTCCAGTGCCCCTTCTGTCCGGTGTTTCGCTGTGCCAAGCCGGGGAGCGGCAGTTTACATCCGCCCCTACCAAGATCCGTTGGCCTGGGAGAGTGTCCAACACAACCTGAATGTATCTCGTGGCAAATGTTATTTCTTCCCCCGGCCTACAATACAAGGCAATCGCGTAGAAGGATCCCAGGGGTGATATTATATGGGCACAAGCAGCCCAGCCTGTGCAGAGTTGTGTGATACGGGTGGCAGTAATGGCTGGATTGCGGATCACTATGGCCGCTTTTGGGGTCTCATTCTCAACCTGTATGATTTTATATGCTATTGGATAGCCCCTTACTTTTTTGGAGTGTGTGTAGGGTTCCTGCAACAAGAGGATGTCGGCATTTTCCTCGTTCGCTATTTTTCTGAGTTGTTCAGGCACTGCTCTGGCATGGTGTGCGTTTTGTTGTAGTATTAACAGCTTGGTTGTATTGAACTTTTTAAATTGTATTGCCATAATCAGTCCTCATTTATCTTGTTGTACGTCGGACATTTTGGGTCCCTGATGGAGTGGGTGTGTTCGAGCTTTGAGGATTTACAATTCACACAAACCGGTTCTTGCTCCTTGTTTGGACAGCTGTTGTGTTCATGTCCTTTGCTAGAGCAGTGTCCGCAAGTTGGTGTGATCTGAGTGCATGTATGGGAGGTGTGGTCATACCTGCAACATTTATAGCATTTAGGCACGGTCACATGCTCCCTGAACCTGTGGCTACCCCACTCAATATAGAATCTTGTCTGGTGTTTTAGTATCTGCCAAGCGGCAGGAGCCAGTTCCACTATCCAGTTGTTTTCTCCGAACTTTGACTTTTTTGAATATCTTGGTTGCACAAGATTTGTCATGTCTTTATTTATCCCTTGTAGATTACGAGTTACCACTTCCTCCGCAAGTTGGGCAGGTGTCACATCTTTGTTGACATCGAAAATTAATATTGATGGTCCTCTTCTCTTGGGTGGCTCTGCAGTGATACCCAGTGTGGCTATCTTGGGGTTTTCCACGATTTTCTTGATATCCTCCCTTGACTCTGTTTCTATTATTACTCCTACATTTCTCGTCTTTCTAATCGCTTTTATCTTTGTTGTCTTTAAATCATCCTTCAGTTTTATCATTATTGTGGTTTTAAAATCCTCACTTGTTTGTGTTCCTTCTATCTCTGCTGGTCTGAGGACCACTAGGTTTGGTGTTCGAAGTAGCGGTTGTTTTCTAGGTTGCGGGGCTTTTGGGTTTGACTCTTTGTTGTTTGGAATCCTCAGCGCTTGTGCATATGTGGGAGTACGCTGTGGAGACTGTGGTGTAGGAAGATTTGGTAGACTGTCCAGCACCTTCTCAAGGATGGAGGTTCTTGTCTTAAGTTCCTCGTTAGTGGTTTTTAGTTTCTTGTTGTTGATGAGGAGGGCAGTGGTAATAGATTCAAGGGTGGCCCAGAGTTCCTTGACATAACTTGCCGCTTGTCTGGTGAATCGACACTATTATCTTGATTAAGAAAGGTCACAAGATTCCTATGTAAAGCAGATATTATTTGATGGGTTGGAGAGTCTTCATCTATAGGTTTGTGAGTTGTAGGGTATGCAGGTGTAGTTGCTGTGACGGTTAGTTTTCTGGATTGGGGGAGGCCTTCTGCCTCAGTCTGATCGAATGCTGTGCGCAGTCCCTCTGGTTGTTTGACAGAGGAGGTCTTAGGGGCCCCTGATGGGATAGGAAGATTAGTTGATAGTTTGGCTGCAGATACTGTTCTAGGACTCTCGGCTAGATTGGGGGAGGGCCCTGAAGCTGCCTGGGAGGCAGGAGCACTTATAGCTGTTGGAGAGAGAGTAGTTTGTAATTTCCCAGTGTAGGGAGAGCTTGCCTGTGAAGGTTGCAGATTAGGAGGGACAGGGGCTAGGCGATCTGCTACTGGCGTTGAGGTGTTAAATTGGAACTTAGATGAGATCACAGGGTCAGATTCATCAAGAGGCACTTTGTTGAGAAATTCTAGTATGGTTTGAGGAGACTGGGGTGTTCTGGTTTTTGCTCTCCTCTTACTTTTCTGTTTCTTTTTCTTGGACTTGACTTTGGGAGGCTGGAGGCCAATTTGGTCTGAATCGTCTGCTACAGCATTCTCGTCAGCCGACGATGAGGATGCTTCTCTTGAGCTCATGTCTAAAGGTTGTATGGTTGGGGTGAAAGACCAATAAAGTTATAATAAAGCAATGTTATTACAAGATTCTACGTTCACTCTGTTCAGTTGCTCTTTCGGTCTCTTTTTTTTTAATACATTACTAGGGGGCTCGCCAACCCCCACGCACGCTTTTCTACGTAATATGTAGAGGTACGACGGAGTCAGCCAAATATTTTCTACTTAAAACAGTGGTGGCCAACCTTTTACATACCATGCGACATTTTTTTCACATACGAGTTCAGATGCGTCATACAACTCAAGCACCTTTCCTACCTTCTTACGTTCATGGTTGGGGTTGGAAAATAGGGATAGGGTTAGGATCTGCCTCGCTTAGGGGAGGAAAAAGAATAACTCAAACACGCAACTAAATTAAATAATGTGCGCCAGTTCAAAAGACACATGTTTATTGGAGCACCAATCTACAATAGTGAGAGATGATCTCTTGGATAAAAGGGCGACCGCTGTCGTAGAACCCGCTGATGGTGCTACAGCTGCCGGAGAGTCTCGTTTGGTGAAGGTAGCTCTGTACCACAGTTGTTGGATGTGATGAGAGAGAGCTCTAAGCGAGATGGAGCACCGAGAGCGAGATCAGGTTGGAACTTGGAGTCGGTTCTCTCTGCTCGTTAGGAGTCCAGGCATATCCTTAATAACCTTTTTAATAAAAGTATGTTTATGAAGATAATTAACATTTTTAAATGATTTAATTATTGTATGTAAAGCAATTTCTATTACAGCACATAAACATTACTTACCGTTAATGAGATTTTTGAGCCTGTTTGGATTTCGCCAGTCTTTCAATGTTTGGTGTTAAATTTGTTACCGAGAGCAGCAGAGAATTCTTCAAATTTGAATCAGTCATTCGCGACCTCGTTTTGCTTTTGATCAATTTCATGGATGAAAATGCTTGTTCACATCTGTATGTCGTTCCGAAACGACATATATAATTTTTTGCAAATTTTCTTAGTTCTGGGAAATGTTCACAGGGTAATGAACGCCAGAAATTAATCATGTCAGAAGCATTTTGATCTGAAAAAAGCTCATCAAATTTCATTTTTAATAATGAATTTGTTTTTAAATCAATAAGTTCCATTTGTATATTACTAGGCATCTCAATTATGTTTTGTTCACTAAGTAAAAATGGGTTTATAAATGCGAGCATGTAGTTTTCTTCTTTAGCCAAATCATGAAAACGACTTTCAAATGACACTTGCAATAACTTGATTTTTTTCAAGATATTTGGTCCAATTGCTATCATCCACAGCACATTCATTCTGCTCTTTCAAGTGTGGTAATTGACTTAAATCCTGATTTTCTAACTGAGAGATGAACAGTTTTAATTTAATTTTAAATTAATTGATGCTATTTACTAAGCTAGGAAATAATTTATTCATGCCTTGTAGTTTCGAATTTAGATCATTGAGATGACTAGTAACATCAACTAAAAATGCCAAATCAAATAGCCAGTTGTTATCTAATAATAAGGTTCTTTCATCAGGTAGTTCATTTTCCTGTTCTAAAAAATTATAAACAGCATTTTTCAATTTCCAAAATCTACTCAGAACCTGTCCTCTAGAAAGCCAGCCCACCTCACAATGAAGGACAAGTTCACCGTATTCCAAATCTAACAACTCACAATATTCTCTGAATTCTCGTCTGTTTAATGCTCTTGCTCTAATTTTATTCACAAATTTCACAACCGGTAACATAACATGCTGCATATTTAAAGTTTTTCCACACAGTGCCTCTTGGTGTATAATGCAGTGATATTTTAGTACAGGACGATTTAAAAAATTTTCAAGCAAAGTTGTAGTGCAATTGGCTTTACCTATCATTGACGGCGCTCCGTCAGTACACACACTGATGAGTTTACTATAATCTAATTTTAGATTTTCTAGGCATGATTTTACTTTTTCAAATATGTCTGATCCTCTTGTTTTACCATGCAATGACTCCAGACTGGCAAGTTCTTCAAAGACATTAAAATTATCATCAATTCCTCTTATAAAAATGCTTAACTGGGCTACACCACATATGTCCGTTGATTCATTCAAAGCTAGAGAAAAGAAAGTACAAGAATGGACAAGATCTTCCAGTTGCTGAGATACATCCTGAGAGAGTTCCTCGATACGTCTCGTAACTGTCTGCCTTGATATAGCAATTTCGTCTGCTTTCCTTTCAATACCTTTATTACCAAGATGGCGTGCAAATATTTGGAGACAAGGTTTAACAATTTCTTCTCCGTCAGAAAAAGGTTTCTTTTTTTTCGCCAATTCTAAAGCAATTTCATAGGACGCTTCTATCATCGCCAAGTCTTCACAACTTATTTTTTCTTCTGATTTCTTCCTTTTTCTTAGTCACATATTCTTTTCGTAGCTCAGACCCAAGAACGAGCTTCATTTTTCCTTCTATGTTAGTCTGATGCTGTGATTTATAGTGTCTATTAAGATCATGTCTTTTATTATATGAAAAGGTACTTTCACTAACAATGCAAAACGGTTTTCCTGATGAACTTGCTATAAATAACAACTCATTTTCCCACTGTTCATTAAATTCACGTTTAATATCACTTTCTGCTTTTCTTTTGCGCTGTGGTGGATAGAAGGGGGGGGGGAACCCAGAAAAGTACAAAACTCTAGAAGTCTAAATTTTGAAAAAGAACAAACAGATCACAAGTATATACGTCGTATCACACAGAATATCAGTTGTAAACTGTCGAAAATTTTCGACGAACTGATGAGCAGTCGCGACCGGTGGGGAACTCCCTCCTACTATTTCTTGAGTTGGCAAAATGTGATTTGGAAATGCGATTGATGGAAATTTCTTGTGGACGAAAATACCTCAAATTTATCATTTCATTGTTTCCTTTTAACTTGAAAGACTTCCGACAAAGGATCTATTTGTATATTCTCAGTCCCCTGAAAAAGTCACGTATTGCATTTATTTTCCCAATTGTGCATAGAGTCGGGCGCCGGAAACAACGGCCGTACAAAAGACTGGATGACTAGGTGCTCGATATATTTTCATAGCCACAGATCACTTACGGTCAAAATTCAGAAATGCATTTTTTTGGAGACTATTTAATTTATTTCTTTTGCTAAATTGAGGGCATTGACACGTTGATGTGTGTGTAAGTGGTAAGAAGGTGGTGAGTGTCTTAAGCCGTATGCGGAAGGACCTGAAATGAAAGAAAATAGAACCAAAGAATCGGCAATATGGGCTTTGGGTACTTGAGAAATTTTATGATGAAATGCGCCACTTGTAATCTTCCAAAGCGCCACGTTTGGCGCATGCGCCATAGGTTGTCCACCCCTGACGTAAAAGATACACCTTTCGAAACGCACTGATCAATATCTAATCTAATATATAAAAGAAAATAGAAAGTGTAAGAAAAAACTATAAAAAGTAAAATTGTGTAAATGTTGAGTGAATTAAAGTTATTATTAATTGCATGTTCTATCTTAGCCTCTTCACTGGACAGACTGATGGCTATGCAGGCCCTCAGAGGCTCATGGTTATCCAAGTTGACACCATGCTGTATCTTTCCCTAGCTGGCATGGTGTGGGATACTGACACTGACCATTAGGATAACCCCCAGGCCAATGTTGGACAGAGCTGCAAAAAGCACGCTCCACCATAGGAATCTCTTTCGCTATGTTCTTTTATTCCTACCACTTGGGTGGTTGAGTCTTCTTCTTCACCCAATCTCCTTCCCCACACCCTGTGTGGCCCTACCCTCTCTTGCCTAGTTGGCTCACCCCACCGTTCACTTTCAACTCCCACCCACTGGACCAGGATGGGCATCCTGTACTAGGGGTACAGGTATTTCATACTACATTTCATAATTATATTAGATTGCGCGTCAATTAAAAGCCACATTAATTAAATAAGTAAAACAAAGTTGCTGTAGTTCCAGATGGACCCACAGCAGCTTTGTTTGGAGTAATTTGTTTATGACACCAATAAGGTTCTCTGGATATTTCGATATCATCTATCTGAAGCGTAGGTACCCAGCCCTCCTGTGGGGGAGAAGATTTTGGGTCAGAATTAAGCCAGTCTGCTGAAAGTTGCGTTGTGCCCATTCCTGGACTAGGTTTTGGACTACGTTAGAGTGATGTGGATGGTGAGAAAGAATCCTTCTAGACGGCTTCAACCAATCTAAAATAACTTGGTTGTGGACTTGCCTTTTCTTTTTTCAAGAAGCATGATCTGTTTTTTCTTATAGATGCTAAGGTCTGAAGAAATTTGAAATTTGTGCCATTTTTTCGGTAATCCTTCCTTCTGCTTCCTGATGATAGCCAACTTAATATATTTACTACAGCCCTGATTCGACCTATTACAAAGCCTGACTCCTTTGGCTGCAGCAATTACTAAAATGAGCCAGCTCGATGAGGGCTGACAGTTTAAGTAAATTCAGAGGTCAGCTGGATTATTAGCTACGTGAAGAGGGAAACACAGGCAGTTTATATATATATATATATATATATATATATATATATATCTTTTTTATAATTGATGTAATGTATATATATGTTATTATTTTTATTGGTTTTTTTTATTTATTATTACTTTTTATTTATTTATTTTTTTGGCTTGTGCTGCTAACGCTTCTGGCTTCCTTCCAGTTTATGTCTAATACTACACTGTTGAACAAAATTAACAGAACACGTGGAATTAATAGAAAATGTGGTGTAACTCGTGCAGCTTGTGATGAAGCGGGATAAAATTTAATATAGTTGGTGTACCGTAGAATAACGGTGAAATGAGGAGACAGCGAGAAACTGCTTTTAGGTATAAGGGACATTTATAGGGGTTGTATAAGAATTACCAAAAAGGTCACGTTACAGAAGTCCATACAAGATGCTTGAATATATTTTATTATTCAATATTTTATATATTCAGTATTCAGGACGTCTACAGTTCTTCTGGTAACAGAAGAAATGGTAACATGACATCAGTACAGTGTATAATTCCCCCTGCAACGACTAAACAGGGCTGACAGTAGTGATCCATGCTCGGTATACGGGTGTCAATAAGATTCCATGGCAACAAATTCCGTTCTTCCACCAGCACAGACCTTTGGTCACCAAGTGATCACGGAGTTGACTGTCGGCGTGCAGTGCGACGCCCACTAATGTCCAACACATAATTCGATCAGATTGAAGTCTGGAACGTGCTGGCCACGGAAGTCGTTGGATATCTTTAGTTTCAAGATATTCCTCCATCACTTGAGCTCCATGTGTAGTGGCGTTGTCGGGCATGAAAAGAAAATCTGGCCAACCGCAGCCTTTAAAATCGCACATAGGGTTCGAGGATCTGTTCTAGGTACTTCTGTGCAGTTACGATACTCCTATCGAAAACATGAAGAGGGTTGCGGCCGTTCATCATTATGACTACACGAACGAGAACACTGCGTCCACTGTAAATGTCTCTTTCTCTGAGGTTGGAGGGATGCTATCGCATCTCGTTGTCTCCAGATGAAATAATGTCTAGAATCTGTTTGTAGGCTAAAACGGGACTAATCAGAGAACAGAACTGTATCACATTTGTCGGGGCTCCAAGTCAAATGTTCATGGCACTAGTTTCGACGAGCTCTGCGGTGGTCTGGGGTTAATGGGATACAAACCACTGCTTTCCTTGCGTAGAGTCCACTTGAATTGAGCCTTCTTAGCACGGTCCGGTTGGAAATGTTTTCAACTGTGGCCACAACAACCTCAAGAGACAGTTGATGACGGGACATCGTAGGGTTCCGTCGTGCTGTTAGAGCCAGATAAAGGGTCTGTTGTGGTTGACGTAGCTCTCGTGCGACCTTGAACAGCTCTTCTTGTAATGGTTACTATCTCTTGAAACTGCTTGCATACCAAATTATTATATTAAGGTTACCCGTAAATGATTACATTAACCCGTATTCGTGTCTGTAAATTGCGTGTGTTCTCTGGTCGATTTGCTTGTTTTTCTGGACGAAAAAACCCCAGTTTCTCGGGAAAAAAATCTTGCTATCTACACCTGAGACCGACGGGATTGTGCTACTCGCGCAAACAAACTGCTTGCATATAGTGTATAGTGTGTTCGTATCTAACGGCACCAGGGGTTTCCCCCATCTCCGCGTTTCTTTCATTGTGGGTGTAACAGGTCATTGTAAAGGCCAGAGATTTAAAAGTGTATGCATATTGTATGAATTTAGTGTTGTGTATCGTTGTTCTTCTGGCCATTTAGCCGCTACACCCCAGCTGGGGCCCAACGTTGTCCACAACTGCTTGCATAAAGTGTAAAGTGTATTGATGTCTAACGGCACCAGGGGTTTCCCCCATCTCCGCGTTGCTTTCATTGTATGTGTACCGGTTCACTGGGAAGGCAGGAGATTTAAAAAAAGTGTGTGGATTTTGTATATGTGTAGTGTTGTGTATCGTTGTTCATCTGGCTGTTTAGCCGCTGGACCCCTACTGAGGCCCAACGTTGCCCACACTTGGCCTCGTGGAGGCAGACCAGGTACACAGAATGAAATTTTTACTCTGGCAGGCCCTGCCACCTAGTTTCTTGAGATTTCAGTGACTAGGGCCAAAAAAAAAACAAAAAAAAAAACCCTCGGTAGGGGTGAGCGCTGGAATTAGAAAAGCCAATTAAGATTTATTATTTTATTATTATTATTATTATTATTATTATTATTATTATTATCTGTTTATTTCCACAAGGAAATCACCCCGGGACGGCAAAGTGCCAGGAGGGTGCAAGTACATATCAGGGTACGAGATACTACGTGCAGTGGGTTACATATACTGAACACGTAGTCTCGTCCCGAAATATTATATACGCATTTTATGCTTAATATATACAGGGTGTTTCAGTTAAACGTTTCAGAACTTTTAAGAGGGGTAGGGTACATCCTGACAACTCGAAATCATATAGCAATGTGGGGTCGGAAATGCTTTCCTGAAGCGGTGTTGTACACAGAAGCACCATAAAGAAAAGAGACCGTAAGTGAGAAATCGTTTTAATAATACATGAAAAGAAGCAAAAGGTACATGGATTAAAGTAAGTGTTCGAAGTTTCTTCCACGGGCTACAATGCACGCCTCACATCTCCGACGCATGGACATCCGAACATTCTGGAATACTCCAGGCGAATTTCGAATTTCTTCGGCAGCTACTGCGATTCTTGCAACCAGCTCCTCAGCATTGTCAACAGGGGTGTCATAAACTAGCGATTTCATATGACCCCAGAAATAAAAATCAGGACATGATAGGTCGGGTGACCGAGCAGGCCAACGCACGGGACCACCACGTCCGATCCACTGTTGACCAAATGTGACATCCAGGTAGTTACGAACATCTCCGATATAATGGGCAGGGGCTCCATCGTGTTGGAACCACATTGTCTGTTGCGTCGATGCAGAAATCTGTTCATCTCTCAAAAGTTGTGGCAATACTTGCTGCAGAAAGATCAAGTAGATAGGTCCGGTTAGACGACACGGTAACAGGTAAGGTCCGATGAGGTGATCTCCCATAATACCGGCCCATTCATTGACCCAAAATCGAATCTGTGCTGCACGACGTCGCACGACGACTTCTGTGTACAATATCGCTTCAGGAAAGCATTTCCGACCCCACATTGCTATATGATTTCGAGTTGTCAGGATGTACCCTACCCCTCTTAGAAGTTCTGAAACGTTTAACAGAAACACCCTGTATAGTATTTACACATTAGTGATTCTGTACATACAGTATACAAATCATATATTTACAATTCACTAATAATTCCATCTATAACTTACATATTAACATAACTGTTACAGGAGGTATATTTTTACAGTCAACAAATTATTATTGTTCTTAAAGTAGAAAGTTTCACTTTTACTCACAATTCTTTGGTACTTTGCAGCCGATTCATATTTCGGTAAGTCTGTACGAATTCTGGAAGATCTCTTTCCGGTATGCTGCATCCTCACACAGTTTTTCGGCACCTATGTGTAGTGAGTTAAATACTTTTGCTGTATTTGATGGGAAGAATCTTTGCAGGCTACAAAGATTGTTCAGGACTGGACGCAGTGGATTATTTACTTCTCTGCAACGTCTAGCAGTGGCACGCGGTTTGACTAGAATATTATCCAGGACTGGAGCATCTATTCTGCCTGTCAGCATTGTGCGAGAGTGTGTATGTTCCTGTTAATTGTCCGCTGCATCCAGGGTGTGATGTTAAGGTTTGAGTAGAGAATAGCCCTTGAGATAGTAAAAGGGTGGTCAGCAACTCTGTTAAGCCATCTCAAGAACCAGTACTCGATCCCAAGGACGGACTTATAATGTGAATCTGGAGCTGAAGACCAGATTTGCGAGGCATACATTGCAATTGGCAGGACACACATTAAAATATACTTGGTCGCTAGCTGAGGATCCCTAATTCCTACCAGTTCCTGTCTAGTAACCCATAAAGCAGCGAATTATTTTGTTTTCATATGGGCGAAGTGTTGAGCAAAGGTGAGTCTGTCATCCCACTTAAGGTCCAGGTGAGAGTGCACTTTTTCCACACTAAACCCGTTCACAGAGATCGAGATGTCATTTTTATTTTGCTTGTAAGTTATGATCATTTGGGAAGACTTCTGTCCATTAAAATAATTCCTTAAAATCGCAATGAGCGCTGGAATTGAGACGTTGTCGTAGGCTGCGGAGATATCCAAAAAAATAATATCAATTTGTTTTTTCTCATTTAGTGTTTTCTGCACGCGAAAAAGGGTTTCCAGTAAGTTTGTTATTGTTGATCTCCCTGAAATGACTGAGTGCAAATGTGGTGGTCTATGGCTGAAGCAGTGTTGATTGATGGTGGGAAGCAGTGCTTTTTCGAATACCTTCTGTAGGGTGCAACTAACAGAAATTGGTCTGTAATCCTTAGCCAATTTTGGGTGTTTAATCTTTGGTACTGGGGTTACAATGTAATTTTTCCAAGCTTGCGGGAAAGCTCCTGACCTAATGATTTCCTGATAGATGTGCAGTAATAGATCTATTATAAATGGGCTACTTATTTTAAGGATGAACATTGGAAATTTGTCTGGTCCAACAGTGGCCTTATTGGGCAGATCGTTGATTGCTTTCATTACGCTCTCTTTGGTGATTTGTATTTCACTCAATGGAGGTCTTGTTGGTTGCTCTCTTGCCGAATAGTTTCGCTTGTTTAAATATTTCAGGAGTTCCAAAATTTTGTTACCATTATCAGTGTTCTCAATTTGATTCAGTCCATGCAGGTTACCAAAAGTGTTATTAGCCCATTCGTTGAAAATGCATTCGGTCATATTCTCTGTGCTATTTCTATTGCTAATAATTCTTTTTGCTCGTTTTAGTTTGTTGTGAACAACACTGCAGGGTGCCTGTCGTTTTGCTTTGGTGAAATGTGCTCTTTCCTTCTTATAACGAACGTGATCGGCGGGATGACCCGTCCTTTGCCATTTTCTATACAGTTTTTGCTTCCTGAGGAAACTTGCTTTCAGTTGTGGGTTGAACCATTCTTTTGTTCTCTCAGATATTTTGATTTCTGTTGCTGCTCCTTCCAATGCTGTTTGGTATAGCTTTTTAGTGATCATTTCTAAAGCTTCGTCTACTGGCTTTCCTTGCAGGTCATTCCAGTTGTAACTAGTCAGGTGACTGAGAATTACTTCTGCATTAATATACTTCACGGAGAAAAGATACTTACTACTTATGCGGTTTAATTTGGACGAAGTTAAGTTTTTGCAATTTGTGTGGGGTTATACGCTGGCGTATTAGATAGAGTAGGGGGGGGAGACTGAAGGCTGGGGGGAAAATACAGAAGTAATGGACGATAGAGAAGGCGACCCCAGGATTTTCAGTGAAGCAGGCCCGTGCCCCACCAGGAGAAGAATAAGGGTAGGCAGGGGTGTGGAGAGGAGACAAGACTGTCTCCTCCTCCCCACCAGGGGAAAGGGAGTAAAGGTACCAGGCAAGGGAGTCCTGTACAGATGGCCATCAGGCATTGACAGTTGTGAGCACGTGGGGGTCCAAGCGATCTGAACCGGATCTTCTTTGGTGTTCTTTTTCAATGTAGGCGTCAAATTCTTTTCCAGTCGCAAGGTCATACATGAGCAGTCTCGTCCTATGGTTGGTCATGTAGCCTGTTCAGGTTGCCTATTGTGCATGTTATGAGGATGCAGCCGTGGGTCCTGGTGATATCATTTTCTTGGCTCGTATCCAGTAATAATTTGTATCCAGTTCATGTCAAGTCCTGTGTTAGTTTGTCTCTGGTTCAGACGTAGATCTTCCTGGTTGACAGTTCCCTTGTGAACAAGGCTAAACGATGGTCATATTCGTGGTTGTGGGTTATTTGGTACAGTTTTCTTGTGTATTCCGGTTTTCTCTAGTCCTAGTTTTGAGTTTCATCATCAGCTTCCGGGTGCTGTGCATGGTGGTTTGCTATAAGTGCTCGTCTACTTGCAAAGAGTTTCTGTGCAAAGATGGTAAGGGCTTTGTATTCATGTTCCGAGTTGAGAAGATGCTGTTCCATGTTCTGCAGTAAGTAGGTGATAGCAGTGGTGAGCATGCATCGCAGGTCCTCATAGTGGTCGCAGTCATACATGAGATGTTGCCATATCTTCTCGCGGCCACAGAGGCAACGGGGATCATCAGTGATTCGGAAGCTAGATAGTTTTGCATTAAATGGCCCGTGTCCTGTGAGCAGAAAGGTGACGTGGAGCCCCTGCTGGAACCAACTCGGGGGTTTTGGAAACACTCTGTTTATGCTAGAGAGGAACTTATAGATCTTTATTGTACAGTTCACTGGTACACGCAGGTACCACGACCATACAATACTTCTTGGTGATTTCCCCTTTAGTGGATTCTGTCCACCGATCCTGCCATTCCTGTCGGAGGTGGTCGAGCAGTCTGTTTTTTTTCACGCTTCCTGTTGTTGACGAGATCCAACGTGAAGTTCAGGATAGTACACGGTATTTCTTTTGCCATATTATATGTCAGGGCGCATATAATAATTTCCAAGTCCAGCGGGAGGACTCCGGCCAGAACCTGGAGTGCTTGCGTGCTTGACTGTGGAGACAGCTCATGTGATTGTCAGAATTATTGACCGCTGGATACTGTCCAAGGTTCTTCTATTTACTACTGTGGTTACCTTTTTGTACCAAACTGGTGAAGCATATGTGATAACCGGGATGAAGGTAGATTTGTAGTAGAGGGGACAGGGTTCGCTTGTTTAGCCCCCAGTCCCTCTGGTCACTCTTGAGACCAATGCAGAAATTTCCGTATCTTTTGTTTAATGTACTTTAGATGGGGCTGAAAAGACAGATTTTTGTCAATGATGATTCCGAGATATTTGATTTCTGTAGCAAGTTTTATTGTGGTGCCTTGAATTTTCACTTGCGGTGGTCTGGCAAGGTCGAGTCTGCCCTTCAGGAGTACCGAGCAGGTCTTACTTGGAGAAATCCCCAGGCAATGGATTGTAGCCCAGTTTTTCAAAATTCCTATCGCGTGGTTGGCTTTTTCTTCGATCTGCGCTCGTGAGTCAGCAGCAACAGTTATTATTAAATCATCGGCGAAGGCCTGGGCACCAACTTCGCCAATATTAAGGGCCAGGAATTCATCTAAAATCATATTCCATAATAGGGGTCCTAAGATAGAGCTCTGTGGGCACCCCTGTGGATCTGTCTGGTTAGTTTCCTATACAGTGCATGTACTTCGATCGTTCTATGTGTTAGGTAACTCCTGATTATGTTATACAGGTTTAGAGTCACTCTAGCCCGCCTGTGTCTCGCGAGGACGCTCGGCCACCAGATGGCATCAAACGCCCCCGCGAAGTCAATACTGATAACAAGAAAATATTTGGTAGTACAGGCTTCTACTTTATCCAGCAGTGTCTTGAGGGCTTCGATCGTGGCTAGGCCAGGTTTTAATCCAAATTGCATTGTGTTTGTTAGGTTTGTCCCTTCGTAATAGTGAATAGCCTCTTGTGCAGCATTCTCTCGAATAGTTTGCTTACAACTGGGAGTAAGGCGATCGGACGGTAAGACTGGTTTTTCTGGCTGCTTTGAGGGACTTTTCAATTTAAGTTTGATGTTGGCAATTTTCCAGTCATTAGGAAAGGTTCCGTCTTGGAGGCAGGTGTTATATAGCGTGAGTAACAGATCCGGGGTGTATTCCACCGTTTTCTTCACAATTTCCGGTTCAATTAGGTCTGGGCCAGGGCATTTTTTGCTTCTGATTTGCATGGCGGCCGCATGCAGCTCATCACCAGTGAAGGGTGTTTCCTGTTGGTCAGTGAAGTATGAGTTATTTTCTTGTCAGATCCGCAGTTGTTCTGGGAGGGTAGGGGTTACCTGTTCCAGGAAGATGGTGTTTAGGATATTATTTACAGAGTCATCCCACGTAGTCGTCAGGGAACCCAGCGGGGTCATTGTTGCTTCTGCGACTTCTCCTCTGGGGTGTCTGTTAGTGGCTACTTTATAAACCACTCCCCAGGGGTTAGCGTTCCCTGCTGTGGAAACAAGATTTTCCCAAGTTTTGCGCTTGGTGTCCTTTATTAGTCTGGTGTATCGATTCCTTGCGTCTTTATACCTATCCCTCATGGCCGCGACCTCAGCGACCGGCCAAGATCGCCCGGCCCGTTGGAAGTCCTTTCGTCGTCTCATTACTTCACTTCTCAGGTTTTCAATGTCGGGAGTCCACCAGGGCATGGCGCCTGGCTTTGGAATTTTCCTTTTCATTGCCTGTTCGCTAGCTTTTATGATGATTTCAGTTACTTGTCTTTGCAGGTCATTTGCCTCTCTGGGTCTGCTCACAGTCTGGTAGTGCTCCCCAACCTCAGCAGCGAGTTTTTCCTTGAAAGTTTCCCAATTTGCCTTATTAACTTCGAAGCGGTTTAGTGATGTTTTTGTCATCGGGGTTCTACTGAGTTGGCTCTGTATCTGGTATGTAATCATTCTGTGGTCGGACGTGGTCCAGGAGTCTTGGACCGTCCAGTGTTTAATGTATCGGGCGACGTTCGCATTCGCGAGTGACACATCTATTGTGGCCTCCCATAGAGTGTTACAGAAAGTTGGCAGTTGGTGTGGCAAGTTTAGGATCTCAAATGTAGTGTTTGCCAGGTGATCTTCCAGGATCTGGCCATTTATCGTGGCTCTCCTGTCTGGGGTCGTGCTGTGCCAGGCCGGGGAGCGGTAGTTTACATCTGTCCCTATGATGATTCTCTGATTAGGCAATGTGTCCAAGAGAGTCTGGAGATATCTAGTTGTGAGGGTTATATCCTCCCCTGGCCTGCAGTACAGGGACACCACAAAGAAAGCGCCCAATGGGGAGATAATATGGACACAAGCAGCCCAGGCCGTGCATAGTTGAGATATTCGCGTTACTGTAATGGCTGGGTTTCGGATAATGATGGCCGCCCAGGGGGTATATTCGTCAGTTTGGACGATCTTGTAATTGGGTGGATAACCTCATACTTTTTTTTAACATGCGTGTATGGTTCCTGAAGGATCAGTATGTCTGTGTTTTACTCGTCGGCTTTCTTTCGAAGTTGCTCGACCACTGCTCGAGATCGTTGTGCATTGACTTGCTGATTTTTAGCAGAGCTGTATTGTAGTGTTTAGGCTAGTCCCCATAATTTATTCTTTGTTGGTAAAGACTCTTTGTTTTGAGGTAGGTAGGGCATTTGGGGTGTCTGATTGAGTGGTTATGCTCCATTTTGAGTGCTTTGCAGTTTACGCAGGCCGATGGTTTAGCCCTGTTCGGACAGTTATATTCATGCCATTTTTTCTGAGCAGTGGCCACAGTTGGCAGCAACCTGGGTGCATGTATGGGAAGTGTGGCCATACCGACAGCATCTATAGCATTTGGGCACGGCCACGTGCTCCCGGAAGCTATGACTTCCCCATTCTATCTATGAACATCTTGGATTGATGTTTCAGTGTTTGCCAGGCGGCTGGCGCAATCTCTACAACCCAGTTTTTGTTAGTCCCGGTCTTCGATTTCGTTGAGTACTTCGGCTGTACCACAGCTTGAGGTTCCTGATCTGGCAATGGTCCTGACAGGTTCCTGGTATATATATTTCCTGTATTAGGATTTGTGGGGTGACTTCTTTGTCTACATTAAAGATAATAATTGATGGTCCTTTCCGCTTAGGTGGCTCTGCAGTCAGACCCATGGTAGTTATCTTGGTGTTGGTCAGGATATTCTCCATGTCTTTCTCTGTCTCCGTTTCTATGACAATACCTACATTTCTTGTCTTTCTTATTGCATTAATCTTGATAGATTTGAAGTCATCTTTGAGGTTCTATATAACTTTGTTTTTCAGCTCTTCACTGGTCAAGGTTTCGCTGGTCTTTGTAGGTCTTATCACTACCACATTTGGGGTTTTTATCAGTGGTGGTTTCCTTGGTTGAGCATTCATGATTGTAGTATTTGCAGTGTTTGAATTCCTCAGCGCTTGTGCGTATGTGGAAGCAAGCTGTAGCATTTGGTTTGTCCCACATTCTAGGTATGCCTCCAGTTTTATCGAAGCTTTTTCCCTTGCCTTGTCAGTCTGGAGAAGCATGGTCTCCAGTTTTGTCCAGAGGGACACTATCTGCCCCCCTGACGCCAGTTGTGACCCTGTTCGATTGATCTTTGAAGATATCTTCTAGAGCAGTTCTAAGTATCAGGGTTTTTTCCAGTACAGTGCCCTCAGGGAGTGTCGGATCCAGGGGTTTGTCCTGCTTTGGGTCCTCGCTTTGGTGGGGTTGCATGCTGTTTCCATCCTGTGCATCCCTGAGCTCAGTTTGGCTCCTAGTCTCTATATTGAACTTTGGCACCGTTTTCTTGTTCTTTTTCTGAATAATTGGGGTGTCTTCCACGTTATTCGTATCATTCTCTTGCTCGGGCTGCCTTCGCTCATTCAGCTCGACCGTGATTTCGGTTTGTTTTCCACTCATTGTCAATATAGGTGGTAGTTTCCACGAAGTTTGCAGAATTCCGGATTACCTAGGTGAAACGGTTAATCGATGCTTTCAACCCAGTGGGTTAGGAGATGAGGTATGAGGTATTGAGGGTCTAGCGGCTCCTGGGATTTCTCCCATCTCCGCGAATGTTCTATGTATCGGTGACAGTACCCTGTCAAAGCCAGAGATTTAGAAGTGTGTGGGTCATGAGTAGTGTTATATGTTGTGCCCATTGTTTATCCGGCTTATTGGCCGCCAGGCCCCTAATGGGACCAGACGTTGCCCATACCTCGCCACGTGGAGGCTAGCCGGGTGTTACCATTGAGTCAATTGTACTCTGGCAGGTCCTGCCATTTACTTTCCTGGGATTTTAGTGGCTAGGACCTAAAATAAAATTGGAACGACCGCGGTTGATTTTATATCACTTACATTAAAGCACTAATATGGGGTTTGACGCTGAAAGCCTGTTTCTAAAGTGCCTAAAAGGTTGGGCGAAATTTTTTGGTGTATTTTAAATTTGGACGTGTAGGGCTATACGCTGTGCAAGAAAAAGTGCTGGGAGGGGAGAGTGAAGGCTGGGGGGTGAAATAGGAAGAAGAGGGTCGATAGGGTAGGTGACCCCCAATTTTTCAGTGAGGCATGCCCATGCCCCACCAGAGGGAAGAAATGGTGTGGCAGGGAAGAGAGGCGACAGCAAGCCGTCACCTCTCTCCCCTGCCGGGAGTGGGAGTAAAAGAATTGCACTGCACAAGAGAGTGCAGAGCATAGAGCCAATATGGCTCCTTTGAGGCAGCAACTTGGAGTTTCTCTATGTTCGTTGGTCTTCTCTGTCATTGATAGCCATATTTTTCCTCAGCTATGAACACTGGTCAGGTCCATTGTTGGTCTGTTAGCTATGGCTCTGGTTCTCTTCATCATGGGAAGCTCCGCAGCTCCATTGGGTTATTCTTGCGATCGCTGGTTTTAGATGATTAGTAGTAAGCAGGTTCCTGGGCGAGGTTCTCCTTGAGTCCTCTCCACGCGTGTTCTGTGTCTTTTTTTTTTTTTTTTTATCTTCTTCTGTAGATGGCTATCAGTGTTTTACGCCTACCAAATAGTTTTTGGGCATATTCCTTTAGCTCCCTGTATTCCTCAAGTGAGTCCAATAGATGTGATTCCAAGTTCTTGGGGAGGTAGTGTATTGCAGTGATCAGTCTGCACCTGAGGTCCTCATAATGGGTGCAATCATACATAATGTGCTCCCAGCACTCAAGCTCCCCACAGTGGGTTAGGAGATGTGAAATTTGGCGCCGAAAGACGCCAACCACAAGTCTGTGGTGTAATTTGGTGCCTATCAGCAGGCTGGCAAAGTTTTGGGCTTAGCCGCTTAGTCACGTGAGGGGGGGAGCCGCCCAAGTGAAAAAATGCTCGTAAGAAGGTGGGGCTACTTTCCCCTTAGGTTTTTCAGGGTCGCTGGAATCGATGGTGAGATCGAAATTGCAAGACGATGCATTGGAGAAAGGTTTGTATCTTACCATGTAAAGTCTATGGTGCAGGGGAGGAAGAGCACGTGGAATCACTAGATGCAGGAAAAATGTTACTCGTTTGAGAATAGTGGGACGATGGAATGCGATGAGAGGCAGGTGGTCGCGGGAGGGCAATTAATGCTTGAGGCGGTATAGTGTGCTTACTAATGTTGTAAAGTTGATCCTGTTGTCCTTGGGTGAGGTATTTGCTTCAGGTGGTTAATCTCCCTTGGGGATTTCTCCGACCGGGAGCTATTACTCGCGGATGACGTTTACACAAAAGAATGGTCTTGGAATCGCCACCCGTGCACTTGTCCCAGTTACGATTACTCTAGTATGGCTATATGAATGATAAATTAAAATTCCAAAAAAACAAATTACCTGTTCGTTTCTTGGAACTAGAAAACAGATTATCAGTTCAGCCATCTTCTTCGGTATCCATTAATACGAAACATTCATAAGAAACTTTTAATAATCCACATAAAAGATAACTTTCGTGGAGCACAAATCAAACATACAACACCAAACTCAGGCATGCGCACCCCGACCCCCCAACTGCTTGCATAGTGCCGAGACAACACTGCATGTTACATTAAGCCAACGTGCCACCTCTGCCTGCGACTGCCGGTTTCAAGTCGTCCAACGGCCTGCCATCTCAAAGAATCATCTAAACGACGACACAGGATGACTTGCTATCCTGTGTACTGGAGATGTGAGTATCCCACTGAGTAAGCCAAAAAACGGGAATGAAATGACGTGGTCGCAACCCGTGTTTTTGTATGCTCGAATAATTTACTTAATGTGCGGCTCTGTAAGGTGTTAGATCGATTTTTATTGGATACTCGGCTCGGAATTTGCATGCCAGGATGCCTATTATATCAAATATTCGTCTTCGGCGACACTGTTCGCAATAAAATATTCATAAAAATCGGTTTGATCTGTTAATTATGTCGACCAGCGTAAATTTCCCCTACGACGCGATTCAGACCTACCGTGGAGGATAGCAATCGTAACCACTGTCTAGTCGGGAGGTCTTTAAGGGAGAGTAATTATCTAAATCCTAGCTGCTGCTGCTGCTTTTTTTTCCCTTTTTCTTGGGAATTTTTGACGCTTCGACTATTCAGGCCATTATGTGTGTTGACTGTTTCAGGCGGAAAGGGTATTAATTCATGCTGCATAACTGCGTGCCGCATATCTTTTTCCGCGAAGCTATGGACGCACCAGTCATTGGCAATTTTATCTTTATTTAGCTACAACGAAATGGCAATGACTGATTCGCACATGGATTCGTCGACCTCTCGCAATAATTCCGTGGTTCCCCAGGGGCCCACTGCACACAGGTTGGGAACTGCTGATATATTCCATTTAAAAAATATGTATACAGTATCAGATTTCCTGCATCACGTTGTTTGCGTATAATAATAAATGTTTCCACTGGTCCTTTATCTCCTATAGTATCATTATATCCATTCCCTTCCTTTTATTCACCGGTGGTGAACAAACTGCATCTTGTTTCTCATTTGATTTACGAAGCTCTGAAAAAGGTGAGAGGTAATTTATCACTCTGAAAGGTAGATTGCCGTTCATGATTTCACTTCACCTTTGTACATGACACCTTAAACTGTGTCCAATGAATGACTTCACCTCGTATTAGCCATAGTTGTCACAGTTGAACTTTAAACGACCACCTGCCCCTGTATGTTTGATGGTGAGATTTCAATCTTGGTACAGATAAAGAGTGGTTGCTTCATTGTTAAAATTTATTTTTGTGTTCACGAGTATTTAGTTTATGACATCTTTTATTTCTGATATTTTGTGCAAATGTTATCACTCGGTTTTATCATCTAGTTTACAAGGTGGTTTGCAGGGGTTTTTGTCACAGGTTCATAGATTCCTCGTTAATTTTGAGTTACGGTCTGTGGTGCCAGTAGTGAATTTCTGAAATCAGAGGATCTGTTTTTAAAATACGTATTGCCTTCACTTATTTCGCAAAATATGTGCATTCAGGCTGAGCGGGGATATTTGAAATGCGTTTCAAGTAACCCCACACTTACAATTTAAATAAATAAATTGCACTGTTTATACTCCTGGATGGCCACATATTCTATGTATTTTTTACATTTTCACGGAGGAATTGCAAAAATATCATAAAAGCTTCGTACTTATTAATCACGTGGGCTGCAATCACAATAACCCCACGTGTACTACTGATTCCTTACGTTTTACTACTTGTTCAGCGGAGGTATTTGAAATCTATTTAAAATACCTCCACGCACCTTGAATTTCGCGACTACCTTATTGGGATTATTAAATGAACTCGTCTTGTAGTGCCGTCGAGTCTGCGCGTGTAGCACAGTGGTATCGTCACCGTTCTCCCCACTCGGGGTAGAAAAGGCCCGGGTTCGAATCCCGTCGATGACGCGAGGAACTTTAGTGGGCTTTTTCACTCCGTGGCTGAGTTAGTCGGTCTCAGGCGTAGATAGCGAGGTTTTTTCCCCCCGAGAAACAGGGGTTTTTTCGTCCAGCAAAACAGGCAAATCACCAGAGAACACACGCAATTTACAGACACGAATACGGGTTAATGTAATCATTTACGGGTAACCCTAATTTAATAATTTTTGTAGTGCCGTCGAGGTAGTATTAGGTGCTGTTTTTGGCACCAGTGCCATACGTTGCTGACCTCCGATCTAGGATTCTCGGGATCATTCCTAATTAAACTATTATCATTTACTTTGTAATGAAGAAACATCTTTTATCTCCGTTCTCCAGGAGATTAGAGCCCTCTTTGGGCAGCACAGTTGGTAAGATCAATGTCCTCCTCACACCGGGTGCAAAAGACTTAAGTCCCAGTCTCATCGATGACAAGAGAAAATTTTACCCTAACTCAGCCATGATGCTCCTAAAGCCCTACAATAACAACAGGCGATGAGATAAAAATCGATCTATCATATTTGTATTAGAGACTCGGGCCGTTTACAATGCTTGTGTTTAAAGTCTAGTCCAAACACTTATTTTCAATACGCACGCGAGGGGCGTGAGTGATTCTAAATTATTTCGATCGGGTTATGTTTATGCCGATTTGCAACTTTAAACAAGATTGAAACGCACTTCATCGAGATTAAAATGCACCAGATCGAGAGAAGTGAAAAGTTGGCTTAGTTAATTCTCTTTTCAACTTCTTTGTTCTGATTATTATTTAAAGCTAGAATGAAGATAAAAAGTGTTATTATGAAGACTTTGAACGAGTCATTCTATTCGTGACAGTTATCCTTAAAGATTGGTACAAATTGTCTACACTCTTTATACCTTTTATTATTCAATATTTTATATATTCAGTATTCAGGACGTCTACAGTTCTTCCGGACCTAATTGCTTGGACAAAACACGCTTACTATAACTCAGGTGAAAACAAGATCATGTCATTTAGCCATCAGTTTAATCTAGACCGCCCTTCTAGTACGAAGAGGAAGGTCAAGAATGACACCCGAGTTACAGTTCACGGTGAGACAATCCCCAAAGTTTCATCTCATACTGACCTTGGGCTAACGGTGATGAAGACAAAATTTCAAGGAACACTTCCTAAAGGCAAAGAAGAAGACCCAGGCTGCTTTCTGGGCTATCCGCCAGGAGCTCGCAGGCTGCCATAACATCAAACTGATCGAACGATACATTAATAGATGTCTCGCACATTTACACTATATGCCTCTGAAATCTGGTCCTCTGCATCTACCTCTCAATGTAACAAATTTCTGACAATGGAATATGGGATTCTGCGGTGGCTGAACCGTCTAGGAGGGAATCCGTTCACCATCTCGAAATCCTTTCTCCTAATCAACCTAGGCATGACTTCCTGGAAGCTCACTATCCTCAAAAAGAATCTGTCAACACTCGCCAAGCTGCTAACTTGGCTGATTGATACCCCATTTATAAACTATATTATCGCACTCAGAAGAGCAAGAAATAGAAACCATCCCCCACTTAGAATGAAGGTGTCCGATGGAAATACTGGTATTACTGCAAACTCTTTAAATGATATAAAGTAGGAAAAACGTCGTATGTGGTCGGAACTTAACAACATCTAGCAAGATCGTTGGACCACGTGAGTCAAGGATAGAATCACATCAAAGTTTATCCATAATGTACTGTTTACTCCTGATCGGAAAATTTCATCTTGGTTCTCTCCAAATATCTACGGCTTTTCTCATTACTGGGCACGGTTCCATCAAATCGAAACTTGTTCAGTTGGGTTTAGTAAATAATGACACTTGACTTTGTCAGCAGCGAGAAGACTGGGTGCACATTGTCTTCCACTGCCTTTATTATTGACTTCAGAAATTTCCTACTGGAAAAATTTCCGCAGTCCTCGCCTGACAATGTAAAAGCTTTGATTGAAACTGTCTCCAATTTCAAACATTTTCAACGGTTTCTGTTGACGTTTTCAACAGAAGAATGCAGTTACTGACGAGTTCCGACCACGCATCATTATGAATGTATGCTTTCTCGCATCCTGCATGCCTTTCAGGGATTGTCTTTAGTAGTACTGAAATTCACGAAGCTTTCAGTGACTTATTTCTTTCTTTTTTCCCCCCTCTAGTTTCGGCAACTAGAGAAATCTGTTGGCACTCACCGATTTAGTATTGCCTTCGGTGCGTGCGGGATCTGCCTTTTTTTGGGCAATTAAGTTAATACGGGCCCACCTCCTCATGCTGAGGATGGGTACCATTTTGCTGCTGCTCGGTTAAGGTGGTAGATACAAACTACATGTCAATTTACATTTGGCCAAACTATAGCAATCTCTAAAGTTGTAAACAATATTATGACAACTGGCGGAGTCGAACTCTGTTCCAGGTGCCGCCGCTACACTGAACAGTTACATGTATACACATTACATATACACTGAAATGACAGAATTCATGGAAATACCTGGTTCCTGGGCAACGCGACGCTGTCACCTCTCTCGCTAGTGGACGAACCCACCGCATGGCAGGTATACAGGTACACTGCATTCACGTAGACGGTAATTCGATGTCAGTATGGATAAACGTCGTGAGTTAACCGACTTTGAAAGAGGGATGACAGCGGGTGCCCAACTCATGAGTCACTCTATCGCGGAGGTGGTATAGGTATAGGTAGGTAGGTATGTCTGACGGCTCCGGGGATTTCTCCCATCGCCACGTATGTTCTGTGTATCGAGTGACAGTACCCTGTCTATGCCAGAGGTTTAAAATAATGTATGGGTCATGTGGTATGTAGTTTGTTGTGCCTATTGTTCATCTGGCATATTGGCCGCCGGACCCCCAGTGGGACCCGGCGTTACCATACCTAGCGACGGGATTGCCAGCCAGGTGTACCAAGAGACTAATTATACTCTGGCAGGTCCTGCCACTTACTTTCCTGGGATTTCTGTGACTAGGACCTAAAGTAAAGGTTGAAGCTATCGCTGTTGATTTAATTAAAATTGAATTTAGAAAGCGCTGCATGGGGTTTTACCTGAAAGAACTATTTCTAGAGAGCCTAAAAGGTCGGGCAAAATTTGATGTGATTTAAATTTGGACATGTGGGGCAGTCGCTGTACAAGAGAAAGTGATGGGAGGGAGGGTGAAGATGGGGTATGAAATAGGAAGAAGATGGGTCGGATAGGAAGGTGACCCCCCATTTTCAGTGGGGCATGCCCATGATTACGCCTATGCCCCACGACAGTGAAAAATATGGGGAGGGAGGCGAGGAGACGAGAAGAGCAAACCCCCCCTCCCCCCAAGCCGCCTCCGTAGCCAGGTGGGAAGGAGCAGCAGTGCGTAGCACACGCTTCTTGATTAGACTGGGGTTCGAGCCCGTCACCACCAAATACGGAGGATGCGGAAAGGAAAGGTCAGGGAATGACCACCGCATATCCCGGAGCAATATGGCCTTAGTTGCTAATGCTCCTAAAAACCAAATAACAAACAAACCAGGCGCCTCCGTAGCCAGGTGGGAAGGAGCAGCAGTGCGTAGCACACGCTTCTTGATTAGACCGGGGTTCGAGCCCGTCACCACCAAATACGGAGGATGCGGAAAGGTCATTCAGGGAATGACCACCGCATATCCCGGAGCAATATGGCCTTAGTTGCTAATGCTCCTAAAAACCAAATAACAACAAATAACAAATAATAATAACAAACAAACCCCCCCCCCTCCCCGAAAAAAAAAAAAAAAAACCCGCACAAGGGAGTGCAGTTTTGGGTCGCCAGTAGGCCATCCAAATCATCCTAAAGTCTTGTCTTTTTGTGGTATGGTGAGTTTTTTTTTTTTTTTTTTACTTGTTTGACCACCTGCATTCTTTCTAATCGGGTTGCCTTTGGTGTATTTATATCATTGTTTTCCTTCTAGTAAATAGATCCTGGGCATATTGACTGAGTGCCTTGTAGTCCTCTTGAGTGCCTAATAGTCTGGGTTCTTGGTTGTCTGGGATATATTGGATTGCCGTTATTAGGCGTAGTCGTAGGTCGTTATACAAATCGCACTCAAACATTAAGTGTCCAGGACTCTGGTTTGCCACAGGGACAGTCCACGTTATTTATGATGCCAAGTTGGTGAAGTTTAGCTTTAAACGGGCTGTGTCCTGTAAGGAGAAAGGTGGTATTTCGACCATAGTGAAACCACGCTGGCGCCTTAGGGTACAGCTTGGTGACAGTGGGGAGGAATATTCTGGTCACTGTACCTTTTTCTTTGTTGCTCCATCTTCTCTGCCAAATCTGGACGAGGTGGTCGGTGATTCTTCTCTTCTCATAGTTGCGGTCATCAGTGGTGAGGTCATACATTGTAGCCGATGTGTTTCTGGCAAGATGGTAGAGCAGACCACAGCGGGTAGCTTCGAGATCCAGGGGCAGAACTCCTACCAGGACTTGGAGGGCAGCTGTGCTAGTCGTTCTAGTTGCTCTCGACGTTGGTAAGGAGGATGGTCCTCTGAATAGTTTCGAGGATCCGTTTATTCACTTCTAGTCCCGCCCTCGCGTACCAGACAGGGGAGCCATGTGTGATGGCAGGGATGAAGAGAGCTTTGTACTACAGAGACAGGGTAGTACGTCTGAGTCCCCAGTCCCTGCAAGTGACTCCAGCGACGAGGGCCGCGTATCTTATCTTTTGTTTAATATATTTTAGGTGTGGCTTGAAATTTAATTTTCTGTCCAGGATTATTCCTAGATATTTAATCTGTTCGCATAGCTTAACTCTTTTGTTCTCAATCTTAATTTGTGGTGGTCTCCTTAAGTCTAGCATACCTTTTAGCAGCACCGATTTTGTCTTGTCGGGTGCTAGTTTAAGCAAGTGTAGCTTCGTCCAATCTAGTAGCTTTTGCAGGGCATCATTTGCTTGCATTTCTAGGGAGGGTATGCTGTCAGCCTCGATGGTCAAGACCAAGTCATCTGCATAGGCCTGGGCCTCCACACTAGCCAGATCCATGGCGAGGAATTCGTCTAAGACAAAGTTCGGAAGTGGTACAGAAACTGCACTATTCCCGTTCGACTGTATCAAGAGTGTATCGAGAATATGCCATTTCCGGAATAACATCTCATCGTGGACAGCGATGTGGGAGTAAAGTGTGTTAATTGTCTGTTGGCACCAGGGGTTTCCCCCATCTCTGCGTTGTGTATTCTGTTTGTATGACACAGAACTCTGTGGAGGCCCGAGATTTAAAAAAGTGTGTGGGGAGTGGCTTGTTTGTATTATTATTATTATTATTATCATCAGTTTATTTATCTAACACCCTGTACAGACATTATCTAGGAGGGTGGCTAATACAGACATCATACAACAAATTAGACGGCAACATTGAAAATCAGAAAATACATACGAATAAATAAATCAATAAATACATAAGAATAAATAAATCAATAAATAAATCAATAAATACATAAGAATAAATAAATCAATAAATAAATCAATAAATACATAAGAATAAATAAATCAATAAATACATCAACAGTCACTTGACACAAAAATCGTTCATTACAGATGATCAAGAGTTCATGGGCACAAATTCCACAGAAATATACACTCTCCTCTTCATAAATTTGTAGTGTAGCATACAAGTCCGCTGCTATCAGCTTCCTGTAGGCTTTGTCATCGCAGTATCTGTTCGGGTCGATTTTGAAGTCTCTAAAAAGCTCTAGAGTATTGACAGGAAACATCCGCCTTAATCCGTCAGTGTGATGTAGAGCGCTTCGGAGACTATGAGGATAGTAGACCCGGGTCCCAGGGTGTGCCATGACCACAATATTAGCAATTTGTGGAGCATCTAAACTCCCAGTCAAAAGTTGTGCAAGAGTGCTGATGTTACGCATGGTGACCATCTGTATCCATGGAGCTACATTTAAGTTTGTATACAGTATTGGTTTTGAAATTGTAAAGGGCTTCCCGGCAATCCTATTTAACCACCGAAGCACCCAGTATTCCATGCTGAGAAACTTCCTAATATAATTTGGGGCACAAGACCAAATAATTGAGGCATAGAGGGAAACAGGAACAATACATCTTTGGATGTATTGGGTCACTAGTTGTTGATTCCGAATCTCAGTTATCTCCTGTCTTACAGCCCAAATGGCAGCGAGGCAGCAAGAGTTTTTGTTCTGGTGTTCTGAAAGTGCCCTTTAAAGGTAAGGCCCTCATCCCACGTCAATCTAAAGTCAGTGTAGGTGCTGACTTTCTTAATCTGTTCTCCATTTATAGATAACTCAGTTCTATTCTTTATATTCTTATTTGTTATTGTCAGTTGTGCTGACTTGTCAGAGTTTAGCCATAAACCTATTTTACCTACGTATAAATGCAGATCATGAAGCTGAGCTTTGGCGCGGGAATTGACGTCGGACACAGTTCGCTAGAGACAACAAAATACTTAATGTCATCGGCGTATGAAATAAAACTATGATTCTGGGATAGAAAAAGTTCCAGATCGGCGGCGAAAAGCAAAGCTGATAAAATACCTCCCTGATGGATTCCCCAAGTGAGGGTGTATTCTGCACGGAATTCTTGATATTGTACGATTAGGTTTCTTGGCTTCAAAATGGTCTTGATAATCTGTAATAGTTTGTGTTCAATGCGAAAGTAAACTGACAAAATATTTTCAAGGGCAGATAAGAAAACATTATCAAAAGCTGCCTTAATGTCAAGGAATATGATGTCAATTTGGGCCTTTTCATTTAAAGCTTGTTGTACTCTGAAGAGAGTCTCCAACAAATTAGTAATAGTGGATCTTTGTACTACAGGATGGAGGTTGGGGTGGCCTGTGCGCAAAACACTGTTGGATTAAAGCAGGGAGGATGGCTTTTTCAAAGAGTTTTTCGCTGATAAAATAGGCTGCCACTAGTCAACAGTATCCCGGGTGCTGAAATTAAAGCATGAAACCGGTGATGCGAGGAGAGGACCTGGATAAGGGCATAAGATAGTGACTACGCCTTCCCAAGATCGATATTTGAAACGGCTATGCCTTCGTAATCGCCATGCTAGTGATGCTGATCTAATAATGGACTTTGAGATGGCCTCTTGTGTTCAAACACGTGCACCAGCTATCCAAAGACTGCTTTCGGAATATGATCTGCATGCCTATCAGCCCAAGAAGAAGCCTTTGTTGACCCAACAAATGAAGAAGAAAACGACTTGCTTGGGCTAAAACGCATGTTTCATGGACAAAAGAGCAATGGAACACTGTCATCTTTTCTGACGAATCGAAATTCAACCTGCATGTAAACATGTACACTTGTATAGTATCTTATATATGACCTGAACGAAAGTTCAACTCCGCGTTTGTACATTGTGCTGAATACAGAGCTCTGTAAAAGGCCACAACCATGGGGAGGTAGGCCACAACTGAGCATGAACCATGGTCAACCTAAACAGTCACACACTGAATGTCCAAGGAGAGTTTGGAGCCATTCAAAAGAACCCCTGCGCAAGCAAGCGGGCAACACACACACACACACACACACACACACAGTTATTCCCAGGAGACAGGACAGCAGAAGACGAAGAAATGAATAAAAAAAAAATATATATATATATATATATTGCATAAAGAAAAAAAATTAAATTAAAAATAAATGTCTTTATCCATGTCTATGTCTTTGTCCACGCCTTTAACTAGTGCTGCCCAAAGTAGTCCACAAGGGGAAAGGTTTACGGACAGACAGCAGTAGTAATGTCATCCAAAAACAAGACCTGCCAGGCAGGAACAAGTTCTAGGTATAAATCTGTTCTGTCAATCTGGAGTGGTATCAGAAGTCACTGGTTGATGACGGTATCACTGAGCAGAGGAAGGATTTAGTTACCGAGAGTCTTGATAAAGGATGAGCCAAAAAGTGCAGCATTTGTTAAAACCTTTGCGTGTTCTTGAAAACCACAACAATTTTGTATAGGACGCCATCAGGACGACAGACGTGGCAACAGGCTGTATTATTATTTATGATGTGTTTTCAGTTTGATTTGTTGAATTAACATTAAGGTTGAAAGTCTTCCTGCGATTAAAAGCAGCATTCCAGAAGGTTTGAAGAGCTTAGAAATTATTGATAGATATGAGTATCTCCTCACATCCAGGAGACAAGTTTGGAACTGTTGCCTTAAGAGCCAATCTTAGGTCCTCGTAAATGGAGCATTGAAAAAGGACGTGAGAAGAGTCTTCCGGTAGCTCACATTCACAGGAGACTGTATTAGAAAGTCTGAATTGTAAAGTTTTGCGTTAAGAGAACCACGTCTAGTTAGTACGTAGGAGATGAGAGGGAAAACTAATTTCTGTTGGATTATGAAAGTACTGTAGTGTAGGAACGAATTTTTTTTTGTAATGGCTTCTTTTTTGGTAGAATTCCATCTATGATGCCAGGTGTTTACTAACAAATTCCAGCATCGGGTTCGTTCTGTTTTGGGATTAGCCTGAGAATTAACAATGATTCCCTGAAATTCCGTAGAAAAGCCTCTGCGGGTGTAAAAGCAAAGACCTCTAAACACAACATGCAGGTCAAGTGGTATAGTGTCTGTAAGTGTTTGTAGAGCTGGAGTTGATACTGTACGGCAAACGTGAGTCTGCGCGTGTAGCACAGTGGTATCGTCACCGTCCTCCCCACACCGGGTGGAAAAGGCCTGGGTTCGAATCCCGTCGATGACGCGAGGAACTTTAATGGGCTTTTTTCACTTCGTGGCTGAGTTAGTTGGTCTCAGGCGTAGATAGCAAGGTTTTTCTCCCCAGTAACTGGGGTTTTTTTCGTCCAGCAAAACAGGCAAATCAACCATAGAACATACGCAATTTTCAGACACAAATACGGGTTAATGTATTTAATTACAGGTAACCCTAAAATAATAATTTAATAATTTGTACGGGAAACGTGAAGTAGGCCAAGGATAAAGCAACGTTGAGTAGTGGATAACTTAGTTTGTACAGTTTTTAGTGCCCGCAAGTGTCTGTAGAGCTGAAGTTGAAACTGTTCGGCAAACGTGAAGTAGGCCAAGGAGAAAACAACTTTGAATAGTGGATAACTTACTTTGTACAGTTTTGAGTGCAGTACTTCTAAACCAAAGACTGGCAGCATACGTTGTAATTGGGATTATTGCAGCATTGTAAAAAACATGCAGGGTTTTGGTTGTAATTGGGATTATGGCAGCATTATAAAAAAGATGTAGGGTTTTGGTGTTCAATCCTCAGTCTTGTCTGGTAATTAGGAGCAGCATTGCGGTAAAACGTTTAACTTTGACGGACAGGTATTGAATATGTGCAGTAAAGGAAAAGGGGTCGTTGATGATGACTCCTAAAAATTTGGTACTTCGGACAAGTGGAAGTGATTTCTTGTCAAGTTTTACAACTGGTGGACTGCCATAGTCTAATTTGTGTTTGAAACCCATAATCTTCGATTTGGTGGGGAATAATTTCAATTTGTTCTTAGAGGACCAAGACGATAGTTCAAGGAGTACTTTATTGACATAGAGTTCTAAATAAGATCTTGAGTTTCCATTCACCAAAATGATAAGGTCATCTGCATACGCAAGTTGTTGCACATTTTGAGATTCGGTCGTCCTAAGCAGCCGATCATCAAGAACTAGGTTCCAAATCAAGGGACCCATAATTGATCCTTGGAGGCAACCACGGGAGACAGACCTGTGAATCTTCGTGCTTTTGGTGATGACTGTGGCAGTGCAATCAGCAAAGTAGTTTCTAACAAGTTTATAAAGCTGAAGAGAGCAATGATTGGAACGAAGCCTACTGAGGCCGCTCTCCCACCATAAGGTATCAAAAGTGCCCTCAAAGTCGATAAAGATCGTCATAGCGTACTTGGAAGTGGAGCTTTCAATAAGGCGGTGAAGTTCTAATAAGGCGTCTTCGCATCCAAGCCCATGCCTAAAACCGTATTGAAGAGAGGATGCGGAGCTTGTAGTTCCCTGCTGTGTGGTTATTTTATTAACGATTAGTCTCTCTAACACTTTTCCAAGGTGAGAAAGCAAGGCTATGGGGCGGTAGGATCTGGCATTGTCCAGTGATTTACCGGGTCTATGTAAAATCTTAAGAATGGCGTGTTTTCTGTTTCCATGGTTTGGGAAACTTTCCAGTATATAAGCAGTTGTTGAATAATTTAAGTAGAACTTTGGGCCTGAGGTCATAAAAATGTTTGATAAATATATTATCAATCAGGTCATCGCCAGGACATTTGTTGGACTTAATTTTATTCAGGATTGAAGTCAATTCCTCTGCAGTGAATGGACTTTTTTCTTTTAATGGAACGTATTTTTGGTTACAATCTCGAATAGATAGATAGAGGCATTTATGGAGTCTGTTAATACGAAATTTTTAGAAATCTTCAAGTACCGTGTTAATAGACTAGAAAAGAATAGCGAAAGCTTAAAAAGCGGTACTCACCTTGAAATTAATCTGCGATGGTTTACTTAGGTAGCGTGGTTAATGTTTAAGTGACTTAAACATTAAACACGCTACCTAAGTAAACCATCGCAGATTAATTTCAAGGTGAGTACCGCTTTTTAAGCTTTCGGAGTCTGTTAATTAAAGAGTTTCCATACAAGGATCATTTTATTTTTAATAATTTTGGCTCTGATGGGAAGCGATATGTCAGAAGACGAAAATCAGATACATACCATCCTGACTGCATAACACCGACTATAAAGTTTCCCGCCGGCCAGATGGTCTGGGGATGCATAACAAGCAAAGGGGTGGGAAAAATTAAGTTTGTTAACGGAACGGTGAATGCAGAAATCTACACTGCCATCTTGGAGCCCGTTATTAGGGATCACAGACGTCCAAAACTGCAATTTATCAACAGGATTGTTGATAAATTGCATTCCCCCTCCTCTATGATTTAAATAAGGCATTGTGAAATTCTTCATCTCACAGACCCAATTTCCATGCTCTGTGTTCTGCGTTCGTTGCACAGTGCAAGGCGAAAGTGCTAATTGTGGTTAGTGGTGTTTGGCTTATGCCAAACACAACTAACCACTTTGGTAATTCTCCCAAATAACTGAGGCGTTAGGCTCCGTACCAGTGTTTTTCTATACACCTCAAATCCTGTTGACTCCTTAAACTCCTGGTTAATGCTTTGTGGGATGTGTGCCGAGATTGTCGTATTGTCCTTTCGAGTACTTCTGGTGTAAAGTAAAGTGTGTTTAGGGTCTAACGGCACCAGGGGTTTCCCCCATCTCCGCGCAGTATACATTGTCGTGTGTTACAGTACCCTGTAAAGGACAGAGATTTACTTCTGGTCACGTGGAGTGAGCTTTTGTGGTCTTCTTTTGCTTTTCTGTACGGTGTTGGAGGTATCGTCACGCTTTCATTTCATAATAACATCGCCAATAGTCGACTTTGGATGACGCCATTGCACGAATCGACAAGCTAGCACCGTGGCATAATACCTGTGTGAAAATCAGCCAGAGCGGCTCTACGTTCCATGACGAGAACAAAACATGTACATGCATTATGTTTTGTTCAAGCATCTGCCTTATTTATCGGTGTGAATCACTTGTTTATCCTTTCTCTGTATACTCTGAAACTAGAGGTTTGGTTCTTTGTTGTTTGTTGTAGAATTTTAGGCGTATCAGCGACTGAGGCCATATTGCGCCGTATGTATTGTCGGTTAATTGCGTGTGTTCTGTGGTTAATTTTCTGTTTGCTGAACGAAAATCCCGAGTTTCCGGTAGAAGTAACTATACCACCCTTGCCTGAGACCGACTAACTCAGCCACTGTGAAAAAAGGCTCACAAAATTCTTTACTTCATCGACAGGACTCGAACTCAGGTGTTTTCTACTTGGTGTGGGGAGGACGGCAATTCTACCAAGTGTGCAAACGAGGGCAAAAACAGTGGTAGTGTATGTTACATGTGCTACTGAAACCCTGTTCACACAGGTTTTAATAACTTCTGTTTTCAGCATGAATTATTATCTCACATCAAATTTACTGAATCTCAGAATTTCAGTATGTCCTACCGCTTTGGTACTGATTTGAAGCATTTTTTTTTTAAAGTAATAGAAAAAAATAAGAAAAAAAGTTTTTTTTTTTTTTTTAATTAAAGTGTATAGTGAAATACCATGGTAACTTATATTGTGGGGGGAATCAACTTGGTGAAGCTCCCCCCACAATATATACTTAATGCATTGCTAGTAAACCTAGTTTGCTCATAGTTGTGTCGGAAACTTAGGTTATTGTCGTAACCTGCAAAATAATGGCAAAGTAAAGTTAAGGTTGGATGGGAAGTCCTTGGTTTTTTTTTTTTTTTTCTGCCTTTGGAGTGCTGAATTTCAAGTAACTAGAATTTGGAATATTTATGTCCATCATTTTTAGAAGTGAATCGCAATTATGCTGCTTTTGACTATCACGAAAAATCCTCAGAATCATCTCTGAAATATATAAAACTTACAGGTTGAAGTGGAAACAATGAATTTTTAATGATAAATATTGAAAAAGGAGGAAAAAAGATGTGATCCATTGGATGAAGTTCGGTGAATTAAACACGCATTTTCATTAGAATACTGCTATATTTCCTGAAGTTAAATTGCTTAATAATTTTCACGTTCTACTGTTAAGTCTCCATTCTCAGAGCAATTTTGAATAATAACATTGTATTCGAAACAGTGGTGCCTTAAAATTTTATTTGTCATATTCCTGTATATTTTAATATCGTGCGCGGTATTATCATTACTGCGATAATTTCAATAAAACCACCAGCTACTGAAATTTCATAAAAATTGATAATGTGTTTTATATTGGTTTGATCTCTTATTAGATGTGCATCTAATGCTGAGATTATCAGTTGTGGTTAGTTTTCTCCAGTGGTTGTCCACAGCAGGGTTTCTGTTTATTATTCACCGAGCTGGGGTTGAAAGAAATGGTGATTGTCGCTTTATGCTCAAGTATTGTTCTGCTGTGTTTTTTTTTACTTTCCCCCAGGTAATCGAATTGCTTTAAAGTACCACACAGGAATAAATTTCCACGTTCCTGATAATGATTATACAGTATTGTTTATTTGGCATCTGTCACGGAAATTTTATTGTAATATTTTGTAAGTTTTACAGTTATCTGCTGTTCGCTTGGCTTTACTTTAATATACAGGGTGGCCATAATTAAAGTATCCCGATTCAGAGCTCTCTGTAGCTCATAGTAATAAGCGGAATGCCACCAAAATTAGTAAGTAAACTATTCAAGGCATAAGGAAAAGGATCCCGTGAAAAAAAAAATAATAATAAAGAATTAGTTCCAAAATCTGCAGATAGGGATAATATGGCGCTGTACAAGAGGAAAGACATGACCAAGTACCAACAAATAAATAATTAAGACAAACCTTAATGAAATTACAAATTTTTATTTGTGCTCTTTGCAACAAAAAAAAAAAAAAAAAAAAAACCAGAAAGAAACTGAAAACTGCAAGAGGAAATGGTTTCATAGCTCCAGACTCAGTCACAGTCTACTGCCGATGGTTGATGATGTCGCTGATGGTGGAGTTGGTTTTCGATGTGATTACCATTGTTCTGGACCAGAAATTGCATTCGATGCACAGTGTGCTCGACTGCAGAATGCAACATCTCTGGAGTAATGTTCCGCACATACTGCGTTACGTTGTCCTTTAAGACAGTCAGGTTAGGGACACTTCTTCGATAGAAATTGGCTTTGAGGTGACCCCACAGCCAAAAATCACTCGGTGTAAGGTCAGGCGAACGTGGTGGCCATGCAGTGGGAAACAAATGACTAATGACTCTTTTTGCAGTAAAGTGATGCCGGAGAAGCTGCTGCATTGGTCGTGCGATATGAGGAGGAGCCCCATCTTGCATAAAAATTGTCTCATCCGGGCATCTTCTTTGTGCAGTTGAGGAATAATGAAACTGCTCAGCATGTGATGATATCTTTGTGCTGTAGCAGCACGTGGCTGCTCCTGCTGGGTGCAATTCTTCGAAAAAGTATGGCCCTTGGATGAAATTTAAAGTCACCCCACACCACACAGTGATTTTCGGCGAGTGCAATGGGATTTGCTGTATAGCATGCGGTTCTTCTGAAGCCCATATTCGGCAGTTTTGAGTGTTGATAGTCCCATCCATCGAGTTAAAAATGGGCCTCATGTCCCCCAAAGAATGTTCCATGACCAGGCATTGTCCACTTCCATTCTGGCCAAAAACGTTAGAGCAAATACCATTCGTTTTTCAGGATCATCTGTATGCAGCTGCTGCTGGCGACTGATCTTGATCTTGCATGGACAATAGTGGATTAGTTTCCGAAGAATTTTCCACACAGTGGAATATGGGACATCTAATTGCTTCGCTACTCCCCGTGCGCTGCTATTAGTTCCAGCAGCTGTATCTATGGATCGGTCGACGATAGCCGTTGCAACTTCCTCTGTTACCTGAGGTGAAAATGGCTTCCTTCCTCTTACAGGCTTAACAACAAAGGACCCAGTTTCCTCAAATTTGTTAATCATCCTTCTAACTGCCGCAGCTGAAAAAGGACCTTGACGTAAGTTCATACAGCGTCTAAATTCACGCAGAGCGGCTGCTGCATTGTACTCATTAACGTAGAAGAACTTCGCAATTAAAGCACAATCTGGCAGAGTGAGACGCAATGTTAGCAGTAAACTTAACAGAATACGCTTGCGATGTTCGCGTTGTGCCTTTTATAGCTCTCTGCCGCTGGGAAAATTAAATTAACTCAGATATATGCAAATTTTCTGCTCTCTTAGGTATCTTATTTTTTAGTTTCGATTTAAAACTTTAGTGCATATAAATAAAAAAAATTGTAATTTCATTAAAGTTTGTCTTAGTTATTTATTTGTTGATACTTTGTCATGTGTTTCCTCTTGTACAGCGCCATATTGTCCCTTATCGGCATATTTTGAACTAATTATATATATTTTTTTTTTCACGGGATCCTTCTCCTCATGCTTTGACTAGTTTACTTACTAATTTTGGTGGCATTCCGCTTATTACTTAGAACTACAGAGAGCTCTGAATAGGGATACTTTAATTATGGCCACCCTGTATATCTCTCTATACATTAAAAACGTTTTTGGCCTAGTGATAGTTATTCGAGCCACTGGTAGAAGAGGGCGAGAAAGTTATGTCACTACAACTGCAATTGATTATTGACAACGGAGGGGATGAATCTGATTGGTCCACTTGACATCGATGGTTCGACTGTTGATGATCCTGCTCAGATAGCCAACAAACTGAATGAGTATTTTGCATCTACATTCACACATGAGGAATTATTAAGGTTTGAAAATGGCAGAAGGTTACCAAATTGTAGCAGGATACTTAATGATTTTGTAATAACTGAAAGCAAAGTGGAGGAGAAATTGTTGAAGTTAAACATAGGAAAAGCACCTGGGGTGGATGGGATCTATTCAGTTATAAAGGAGGCGGCAAAGCAACTAAGCAAACCCTTAGCCATAATTATGAGAGCGTCCTTGGACTCAGGGGAGGTTCCCACGGACTGGAGATGTGCAAATGTATCCCCAATTCACAAAGGGGGATCGAAGGGTGACACGAGTAATTACAGACCAGTTAGTTTAACTTCTGTTCCGGGTAAAATAATCGAGTCACTGGTTAAAGATGCATTGCAGGATCATCTAGACAAGCAGCAATAATTCAGACACAGCATGGGTTTATTAAGGGAAAGTCTTGTCTGACAAATTTGATAGGATATTATGATGTGGTTACAGAGGAACTGGATGCAAAAAATAATTTTGATATCATATATTTGGATTTCAGGAAAGCTTTTGACACTGTTGCGCATGGAAGACTATTGAGACTATCGTACAAATTGGAGCAGAATGGTATTAAGGGTAAGTTGCTACAATGGATAAAAGGATGGTTAAGTGGGAGAAGACAGAGGGTGGTAATAAATGGGTGCTGCTCTTCTTGGACTAATGTTATTAGTGGAGTCCCACAGGGTTCGGTGTTAGGTCCATTGTTGTTTTGTATATTTATCAATGATATTGATGAAGGTATATCAGGCTTAATGTCGAAGTTTGCAGTGATACAAAAGTTGGCAGGGTCGTTAATGACAGTAATGGCAGTGTGCTACTGCAACAGGATCTAGATAATTTGGGCAGATGGGCTAAGAAGTGGCAACTGAAGTTTAACCTCGACAAATGCAAAGTACTGCATATGGGTAGAAGTAACCCCAGAGAAACGTATCAACTGTGTGGTACTACACTTAAGGTGGTAGAAAATGAAAAAGACCTGGGAGTAATTGTGCAGTAAGATATGAAGTTTTCTGAGCAATGCAGAGAGTCTGCCAGGGCAGGTCATGGGATTTTGTCAATGATATATAGGAATTTTGCTAGCAGGGAAAAGGAGGTGATTATCCCTCTGTATAAGGCAATGGTCAGGCAATGCCTTGAGTACTGTGTACAGGTCTGGAGGCCTCATTTTAGGAAGGATGTAGATTTATTTGAGCATGTACAGAGAAGGGCAACAAGATTGGTGAGGGGAATGAAGGGATCCTCTTACCAAGAGAGGCTTACATTCTGCAAATTGCAGTGGCTGGAGACTAGGCACCTGCGCGGTGATGTGATTGAGGTGTGTAAGGCCTTGAATGGGTTGAGCATGCTGAATTCTGATGGGATCCTTCCACTTGTTCAGATTACGAACCTAAGGGGGCATAAATTCAAATTAAGAAAAGACAGATGTAGATTAGATGTGCGGAAATTTGCCTTTAGCCAGCGGGTGGTTAATTGCTGGAACAAACTTCCATCTGTCATTGTGGAAGTTGATAAGTTGAATAAATTTAAGGAGGAACTGGACAGGCATTTGGAGGGAATGGTGTGATTTTTTTTTTTTTTTTTGGCTGATGCTGCATAAGCTCATACACTTGCTTTCTTGCGTCAAATGCCACTGCTATTACTACTACTACTACTACAACTGCCTCCATAATCTTCACCAACCTCGTGCACGTGCTTCCCATTCTAACATTTGATGTTCCATTGTAACGTTTTTTGTATATTAATGAATATTGTGTAATTGTAAATACAATAATTTAACATTTTTAAATATTTTAAATATTTGTATACTTTGTAAATATTTCAGTGAACTGTTTTAGTCCTGCTCTTTGGAATGCAACAGTATTCCTCATGCATTATGAAACCCGAAGCAAAAAGTCTTTTCCTAAGTTACCTACGTAAATGCAGGTAAATAGTTACATTGTGATATTTATTCCACCTTGAGAATTCCGCGCACTACAAATGCACAGGTAAATCGATCATAGTGCTTTTTGTCTGGCTTCACTGGGGATCTCCCCTAACTCTGAGTTTTTACTCTGTATAGAATACACTATAATGGGGCCCCAACATCCGATGATAATTCGTTCCACAAAAACCCATTGTATATGTATGTTGAAAATGTAAATTAAAACCAATAATACCCTGATTTCCTGTAATTCTTCCTCAACAACATATAAAATAGGTATTTCTTGCATATTACACTTCATTTTTACATTTTTTTTTTTTTTTATAAAGATGACTTAATAAATAGTCAAAACATCTTAAAATAATAATAATAATAAAAAAAACAAGACTTAAAGCAGCGCAGAGCTGATGAAATCAGTGGTGGCGTAGTGGTGGTGGGACTTAATCAAGCGTCACGCTTCTTTTCAGTCTTTTGTTCCTACGGGCAAAGAAATTGTCTAAATGGACTTTTTTGTAGCTTCCTGAAGTCCAGTGTCACTCTCCATAATTTTCTTCAGCTCTTCTAGCTCCTCTGTTGTTAGCTCACACCATGAGCGTCAGTAAGGTCCTCCACATCCTCTTCGTCAAACTCCAGACCCATTGATTAACAATATCATTTGTCAAAGCACCATTATCTTCAAATCCGTCAATGTATGAATAATTAAAGGCCAGATCTTTTTCCAGGCTGAATTTAAGCGCCTGCTGGAAAAATCATTCCAAGAACTTACAATCAGCCTCACATAGTCCAGCATGTTGAACTTCGATCTCCAAAAATCTTTGAAGATGAGAGCATTTTCATCAGAGGTGGGTGCAAAGCAAATTGCGAACATTTTCATGGTGTAGGTTTTCTTGAAGTTTTCAATCACTTGTGGTCCATTGGTTGAAGAAGAAGAGTGTTATTGGGTGGCAGAAATTTGACTTGAACAAAGTCAAATTGTCCCGGAAGAGATTGAACAAGGTTGGGATCATGGCCTTGCGTGTTGTCCAGCAGGAGCAGTGCCTTCACAGGAAGCTTATTTTTCTCAAGATAAACTCTTCACTGAAGGACAGAAAACTTCAAGCTCCCATTCATTGAAGACATATCCTGTAACCCAGGTCTTCTTGTTACTGCGCCAAAACACTCACAAAATGCATTTGTCGACTTTTTGTTGTTTAAATATTATGGAGGTATTAGAGTGAGACACAAGCAAAGGCTTCAGCTTAAAATCTCAAGAGGCATTGGCACCCAACAGAAGAGTGAGCCTATCTTTCATAGGCTTATGCCCAGGTAAACCAGCCTCATCCTTAGTGATGTACGTGTTCCTGGGCATTCGCTTCCAGAAGAGGCCGATTTCGTAAATGTTAAAAATCTGCTGGGGAAGTTAACCCTCCTGATCAACTAACTCTTACAGTTCAATTTTTAAATGTCCCATCTGCTTTATTATCAGTACTGGATGCCTCCCCATGCCTTTCAACACTTTGATATTCGCTTTTTTTTTTTTTTGAACTGCTCGAACTAGCCTCTGCTGGCTTTAAAGTCTTCCAAAGCGCACAGCACTGCCACTGGTTGGTGGAGCTTGAAGTTTCCATTGTACGAGTGATGTTCCGCGAGCACGTTGAACGAGAACGTTGTTTTTCAATAACAGACTCTAATTGGTTGAGAACAATCGTACGAGTGATGTTCCGTGCGCCACGCGTCTGAAAATTTCCACCCATTTATCGTTCCAGCTATATCGGAAAGCCATCGGTACCTGTAAATATCATCGGTCCTTAAATTAAAAGATCGTATGGATGGTATATCGGTTCCTGAGAATATTGAATGTCGATGTCATCGTAAGTCGAGGCCCTACTGTACTCTGCATAAGGCCAGGGTGTGTGGTTAATGTGTGTTTTGTGAAGTATTAGTGTGAATTGTTTTGTTCCTCTGGCCACTTAGCCTGGGGGAATGTTGAGAACTACTAACATCCCCAGTTTCCATCACTGCCCCGGGGAGGCGAACCAGGACACATTACGAGAAGAACGCTCTGGCGGGGTGAATCCTGGTGTAGCCTAGGCATCCAAAGAGAGCCAATTTTTTTTTTCAAAAAAATAATAAATAAATAAAACAAATATATATATTTTTAATAAATATTTTTTTTTATTGGAAAGGAGATAATGGGGAGTAGGAAGTGGGTGGTATAAAAGGAGCAGGAACAGAGGGGGGTGGGAAATAGTTGAGGCACTCGTGTGATTTGAAAGGTGAGACAGTAAGGGGACCTCTGGTACAGGATGCCCATCCTGGTCCAGAGGGTGGGAGTTGAAATTGGGTGGTGCAGTGAGCCACCATGCAAAAGGGGTTAGGAGCCACCCAGGATGGGGGAAGGGGTTTGGGGAGGGGAGACTCAACCACTCCAGATGGTAGGAATAAAAGACACAGGGAAAGAGATTCTTATGATGGAGCGTGCTTTTTGGAGCTCTGTCGCACACTGGCCTGGGGGTTACCCTAATGGCCAGTGTCAGCATCACACGCCATGCCAGCTAGGAAAAGCTACAGCATGGGGTCAGCTCATGGATAATCATGAGGCCTCTGAGGGCCTGCATAGTCATCAGTCTGTCCAGTGAAGAGGCTAAGATATAACATGCATTTTTTTTTTTTTTTATGAAAACCCCAAACACGAAAGGTATCAAAACCTATAGTACTTAGTACCGTGCATGGGTTGAAGGAGAAGTATGGGGGGGGGATGCCGGAAACTTTGCTCTAGAGACTAAACATGGGTTTCACCACTTCAAGCCTCCAATAAGCAAAGTGGTGGTATTTCACAATTAATAATAACAATCATTCACTCAACATTTCCACAATTTTACTTTTTATAGTTTTTTCTTACACTTTCTGTTTTCTTTTATATATTAGATTAGATATTGATCAGTGCGTTTCAACAGGTGTGTCGTTTACGTAGAAAAGATTTGACTTACTCCGTCCTACCTCTACATATTATGTAGAAAAGCGTGCCCGGGGGTTGGCGAGCAAAGCGAACAGGGGACGAAGCCCCCTAGTGTTATTATATTGTAATTACTGGCATCAATGCAGCAACATATTTATACTGATCGGCCACTTTATTAGGTACGGATACCCTTCTCATGATATGGAGCGCTCCATCAATGATAGCATCATGTGGACATGTATTGTGTCTTATGTAAAGCTGCCCCTAAACGTTGATTCAACTCCGCAGTAGTTCTCTGTGATGATATACAAAACTCTATACAATGGTCAGAAATGAATGTAGAGCTATGTTTGCGCAGTGTGTGCCTTGTTGTGTTGTTTAATTGTTTCTGGCCACTTGGCTACCAGGAAGCAGCGATCATCAGGAAGGCTGCTTCCGGAACTTTAATTGGCTTTTTTTCACTCCGTGGCTGAGTTAGTCGGTCTCAGGCGTAGATAGCAAGGTTTCCCCTCTCTCCAGAAACTGTGGTTTTTCGTCCAGCAAATCAGACAAAACGATTACATACGCAATTTACAGACACAAATACGGGTTTATGTAATCAATTACGGGCAACCCTAATTGAACTATTTAAAATGTCCCCAAAGGGACTAGCATAATTAACAATTTTAGAATAAAAATATTTAAATGGATAAAATAATAATTAAAGTTTCAAAAAGAAATAAAGAAAATAATAATAAAAAAGAAAATAAAAGTAAATAAAGTAAATTTATTTATTTATTAATAAATAAATAAATAAAATATTGAAATGAAAATAATTTTTTTTATTAAAGAAATAAAATAATTAAGGAAAAAAACAAAGAGAGAGAGAGAGATAATAATAAAGGTTAACACTACCCTAAGGAAGTAATAAAGCCCAAGTAAATAAAGCTGAACTTCAACATAGTTTTGTTGAGTATAGAAGTCAATTCGGTAATCCGCGTCGTCTGTTAAAAATTATGCTATTCATTTGTATCTGCATCTTGTGGTCACAATTTTAATGAATAGTTTCATATGGCACTATGCTAATACGTATCCTTTGAGTGACTGTAGCGACTCAGGAAATTCCAAAATAATTATGAAGGGATTACAGTTTCATCACGATAGGTTATGCTAAACTTTACATAGGTGAAACGATGGTTAATTCATATAATAATCTTTTGTAGAATATTCTTGAAAATATTACTCGAATAAAACTTCACTGAGTAAATTATTGGATACATTTAGCGACTTCATATTGAATGTTACGTAGGTTAAATATAAAATAAATTAAATTCATATTCAATGTTATTGTCATAATTACATTGAGCTATTAAATGCAAAGTTTGCGTAGTACAATATTTTTTTCAAGAAATTTTATACCTGCACATAATCATACTCTTTTTGATTATGTGAAAATATTCTTATTTTCGGAGAACTTTGTGAGAAATATTCTTACTCCAACCGTACTGCAGTACACTGAAAAGCTGAACTGATAACCCGAAAACGAGACAAAAAATACATAAAACACGAATACCTAATCGATAAATCTTATGAAAGCATTCTTTATTTTTGTACTGTGATGTAGGCTCGAGCAGGTGTTAGACGGCAATGTGCGAATTCAGAGTAAAAATTAACTACCTTTCTGTTACGGCAGACGTGTCTAGAGAGCATCGTTATTTATGACGATCTTCACTTGCGTCATCAAGGCTTGGTTATACGAGATGTAAAGTCTCTCTCTCTCTCTCGCTATGAATATTTGAAAAGCATGCCCGGGAACTGACATTGCTGGCTTATGTATCTTCTGCGCCACCGCAGTTGGTTACTGTTTCTTGTTCAAGTTGGCTAGTAGGTGCAAGGCAATGTGAACGGTTTTGGTACTGCACAAAATGCCAGTAGTGAGTGCACCGTTTTTGAATAGTTTTATACTGAAATGTTATTTGGGCCCTGTCTTTTGATTTACTGCCGAGTGCTTATCCCCTCTGGTGGTGAACGCAATAAAATTAAGCTTAACAATTGCATGAAAATATCATGGGTAGCAGAGCATGGGTGCTATCCAGGTTTCAAACATCGTATGGCATATGAAATATTGGAATATTTCATATGAAAATGTTTCAAGTATATAAATTTTTGCGAATCTGTATTTTTTTGTTGAACGTTATGCAAGCATTATTAAAATATAGTATTTTAATAATGCTCACGTTAGGTTATGATTTTAGTTGTACCTATTAAATACTGTATGTATCCTAGAATAAGACTTATTTATGCGATTCATTTTTTCTCTCTCTGTAATGCTTAAGGTAGTCAGGGTCGCATTAGAATTCTTATAGTCAAAAAATGCAGCATAACAGAATCGACCAGAATCCGAAATACTGTTTTGGAATTAACGAATTAATTTCGAATGTATTCGGATAGGATATATTTAAATACCATGTACGCTATCCTTCCAAAAGTAATGAGACATTTGTGTATATTATTTAAATAAAGTTATTTATTCAAGGAAGTTAAAACAGAATGTTGGCTCATCTTTGGTGTCTGTTTTAACGAGTTGTGGAAGACTTTATATTAACTTTTGGATGAAAACTTATGTGGTATAATTTGTAAATTCTACTAATAAAAGAGGCATTGGCCTTGTTCTAATTCTGCATTCCAGTTGATCCTCCTTAAGATGCTCAAGATAGGTCAGGTCACTGCACTATGTTGACTAAAGTAATGTTCCGAAAATAATTATTGTCGTCAACTTATGGGTTCAGAAACCTTACTATGTGACATGGCGTGTTTCTATTTTGGAAGGTGTAAAGGTAACTTCCATCAAATTTCCACAGTGCAGGGCATAGAATATTGTTCAGAACATCAATGCAGGATGCAGCATTCGTGGTTCCATGCGCTACAACAAGTAGGCCTGTCCCACACCACGAGAACTCCTTATCCGCAGACCACGACACTACATCCTTGACATATTCACGTTTGTTACAGCATACTTAAATGATAGTCACTCTTCATTCATTTCAAAGGTGCACCGACCTCGGCTTGACTTGGGACGAGGGCCTCACTTTTCAGAACCATTTCTCGACCATGAAAACGAAGACTTTCTCGACGATGTGGGCAATTCGACAAGAGCTGACGGGGTTACTGAACGTAGATATAGTCGGAGGATACGTCCAGCGGTGCCTACAACCTATCGCATTGTATGCATCACCAATCTGGTCTTCTGCCCCGACGTCGTACATAAATAGATTCCTCGCAGTCGAGTACTGGGTAATGCGATGGATGAACAGGGTCACGGGCAGTGCTTTCACCATCTCCAGGGCTGTGTTATATACCAACTTAAATATCACCCCCTGGAGAGTTCACATTGCATCCAGGAATATTCTTCTTCTTTCTCAGATGCTTACCGGAGTGATTGACGCCCCCAGTCTTCGAGGACTTATCTCTACTCCACGTGCTGGACGCAGTATTGACAACCCCTACCTACCGTTGCATTCTACACTATCCAACCTGTGCTGTCTGAAGAACTTCTTCCCAAAAAACGCAGTGAACCTTTTCAACTCATTGACAATAGACCCTGTGAAATACTCCGAAAGCAAGAAGTACAGAGTGAAGAGCATCTCAGAAGCGCACAGCTTACTTCAACTATAATCTTGACAATGAGTGAATTTGTAAACAATTTGTATAAATATTGTAAATAATTGTATTCGTGCATTTTTGTACACTCTTCTTATATTGTAAATACTGTAAATAATTGTAATTTTTGCTCTTTGACTGATGGTGTACACCCTTCTTATATTGTATATAATTGCAATTCTTGCATTTTGTACACCCTTCTAGCCGGTTGGCTGTGTATAAGGGGTGAAGGCAAACACTTGCTATTTTTAATAAACGGATTTTAATAATAATAATATGTGCATATGTTTGTTTTGATATTTCCTGTCAGAGACATAGTACGGTAATTTGTATTCTCCCCTTTTCGATCTTCTCTGGCTTAAAATCTTTCTACCCGATTCTGTCCATTTCAGCTTCTGCTTCTATCATTTTTCCAACTCTACTTATCATGTGGACCACTTTTGACTTTCTTTCTCCATGCTACTTGGAGTTACTCTTCTAATAGTCAAATAATTTTCCTTGTTGATTTTAATGTTCACAGCACTAGCTGGCTTAAGTTTTCTAGTCACGCTGAATCAGCTGGTCAAGATGCTGAAACTTTTTCATTTACTAATGACCACACACAGATTGTTCATTTATCTACCAAAACACCAGACAGTCCTAACCACGCACCTATCACTCTTGATCTTTTCCTTATTAACAACCCTTCAAAGTACACGTTGGAAGTGAGTGATCTTCTGGGCACCTCAGATCACAGCTGATGGTCTCTTCTCCAATTGAGCATTTCTTTCGTGGCCATTCTCAGCCTCCTATTGTGTGAAATTTCAAGAATGCAAAACGGGATATTCTACAGAAAAATCTATTCTTCTTTTGCTTGGTTGAATTACTGTTTTAAATTTTGTTATGTCACTGTTTTCTCACATTGTGTCAGTAAAATTATTCTTGTAAGGATGAAATCTTTTATTCACAATCCATCTTAAAATCTCGTCCTTTATCTAATCCTTGAACTTTCGATAAGTATGCTAAGGACATTCAATATAAGAATGTTGTATATCGCAGTCGGCTTGCGTCCAATTCTCCAGATTCGTTTTCTGTCTACACCAAAGCTCGCAGAAATTGTAAAGCAGTTATTAATTTCTCCAAACTAGAATTTGAACAGGATAAAAGTAGATAAAATGCTCCTAGTCCAAACGATAGTCTATCATTTTGTTTTCAAAGTTTTTTGCGGCAACTTATTGTCCATCTGTACTCTCACCTCTGTTAAAACCTGATCGTTCTATTGCCTCCTCAGTTAAAGATAAAATCGATTTACTAGCATCCCACATTTCTTCTAACTCTTGTCTTGACGACCTTGGTAAACCACCACCTACTATTCCCAGTACACTACACTCAATGCCTGCCTCCTGTGATCTCCCTCCAAAAGGATGCGAAAAGAATTTGAACAATCCTGATGGTAAGAATTTTCTAGGGCCTGACTGATGGTGTACCTCTAGACGGTATTCCTGCGCTTACTCCTGTATCCCCTTTTTACACTTTTCACTAGTGTTTACCGTTCTTTTTGAAAATTTACTCATATTCAGCCAATTACTAAAAAGGATAAATCCTTTCATTCTAATTATCGTCCTATTTCACTTATTCCTACTCTGTCCAAAATTATGGAGAGTTAAATTAACCGCCAAATCCTAAACTGTCTCAAAACCTTCCATGTAACCAGTGATCGCAAATATCGATTTCAGCAGTTTCAATCAACTGGTGATATTTTGGCTTATGTTACCCACTATAAAGAAATTTTATTGAAAAGTTTGCGAAACTAGAGCAGTTCTTGATATTGCTAAGACCTTTAATCATGTTTGACATTGTTGTCTTTTTGGTTTTTATAGGGGTTTAGGTGCATCTGCCAGCTGAGGTCATATTGTGCTGTTTATATTGTGTTTGTAAATTGCGTGTGATCTGTGGTCCCTTTTTCTGTTGGCCGGACGAAACACCCAAGTTTCCCATGCAGAGAAAACCATTCTGTTCTCGCATGAGACCAACTAACTTAGCCACGTTATGAAAAAGGCCCATAAAAATTCCTGTTCCGTCTTTTCCTTTTGTATATTAATGATCTACTTCCACTGACTGGAAATCCCATTCATAGTTTCGCTGATGAAAGCACACTGTATTCCATCTTCCAGTTTGAGAAATCTGTCAAACTTTTCCTGCACAAGCAGCTTCAACTTCTCGTTGAATATCCGCTACCAATTTCTTAAGTGTCGATTCCAGGTAATTGTCGAATGGGCAAAGATAACTTAGTTAATTTCAATCCTTCTAAAACTAAATCCTGTCTTATATTTCGCAAGACGGAGTCTGCAGGTCCTATGATGACATCTTTGATGACAGTCAGATTTTTAAACATAATCACATATCGCTGTAAGAGACTTCGAAGCTCTGCAGGTATAGACATGTCCCAAATATTTCTTCATCTGAACCCAAAAAAACGTTTTTTTTTCCTTCTTTCACTCTTGGTGCTATTTTTCTAAACAACTACCCAATCTGTACAAGTCTCAAATCCTCCCTACCACAGAATAATATCCTCATATCTAAGATTGTGCCCTCAGAACCGCTTCTGGGCTTTATGCTCCAAAAGTCGGCAATCAGGTTAATTAATGACCCGTCTCTTACAAAGACACTGTGCTCTCTCTCATAAACGCTTCGTCTGTGCTGATACCTTTTCTATAATTACTTCCATGGGCATTAAAAAAATATATTATTTTAGGGTTGCCCGTAATTGAATACATTAACCCGTATTTGTGTCTGTAAATTGCGTGTGCTCTATGCCTGTTTTTCTGGACGAAAAAAACCCCCAGTTTCTGGAGAGAAAAACCTTACTATCTACGCCTGAGACCGACTAACTCAGCCACGGAGTGAAAAAAACCCATTAAAGTTCCTCACGTCACGGACGGGATTCGAACTCGGGCCTTTCCCACCTGGGGTGAGAGGACGGCCCGAGTTCGAATCCTGTCGTGGTTTCCTTTTAATGTTCACAATGCCAGCTGGCTTCCGTTTTCTAGTCACACCGACCCAGCTGGTCGAGATGCCGAGGCTTTTGCAATTACTAATGACCTTGCACAGATTGTTCATTTACATACAAGAATACCGGACAATCCTAACCATGCAGCCAACACGCTTGATCTTTTTTTCACAAACAACCCTTCTAAGTATACGGTCGAAGTGAGTGGTCTTTAGGCATCTCAGATCACAACTTGGTGATTGTCTCTTCTCCAATGGAGCCTTTATCCCATGGCTATTCCCAACCTCGTATTGTTTGGCATTACAAGAATGCAAAATGGGATGACCCGTGAGATTTCTTTTCTTCTTTTCCTTGGTCGGATTACTGTTTCAAAACTTCTGATGTCAACGTTTGCTCAGATCGTGTCAGTGAAATTATTCTTGTAGGAATGGAATCCTTTATTCCACACACTCACTTTAAAATCTCGTCCTTTATCTAAACCTTGGTTTTCCAATAAATGTGCCAAGGCTGTTCAAGAGAAAAACAGTGCATATCGTAATTGGCTTGTTTCCAAATCTTCAGTTTCATTTTCTGCCTGCACCAAAGCTCGCAACAATTGTAAAGCACTTATTATTCAGTCCAAACTAGATTTTGAAACAGCCTAAGAATAGAAAACTTGCTTCTTGCCGTAATGGTAGCCAGGCATTCTGGTCTCTTGCCAAAGCTGTTGGCCGCAACTTTTGCCCATGTCTGCTCTCAATCTGTCAAAACCAGTTGGTTCTGTTGTCACTTCCGCCAAGGATGCTGACCTACCAGGATCCCATTTTTCTTCCAACTCATATATTAATGATCTTGGTAAAACACCTTTCCCAACACGCTCCATTCACCCTCCGGTGGTCTTCGGTCAAAAGGATTTTGATAAATCTGGATGCTAAGAAAGCTCCAGGTCCTGATGGTATTTCTCCACTTGTTTTCAGAACCTGTGCTCCTGAATTTACTCCTGTTCTTTGTTGCTTTTTTTCACTTTCTTATTCGGAAGGTGTTTTTCCTTCTGCTTGGAAATTTGCTCATATCCAGCCAGTTCCTAAAAAGGGTGACAAATCTCTTCCATGAAATTATCGTCCCATTGCAATTACTTCTACTCTTTCTAAAGTAATGGAGAAATCAATTAACCGCCAACTCTTAAACTGCCTAGAAACCTTCCATCTGATCAACAATCGCTAGTATGAAGTCAGTCAGTGTCGATCCACAGGCGATATTCTGGCTTATGTTACCCATTTATGAACAAATTCAATGGAAAAGTTCGGTGAAACACAAGAAATTGGTCTTGACGTCTCAAAGGCTTTCGATCGTGTTTGCCTTAAAGGTCTCCTAAACAAGCTTCCATCTTATGATTTGCCAACTGTTTTTTGTAATTGGTTATCCAGTTTTTCTCTCTGATCGCTCACTGAGGGTGATGGTAGATGGCTGTGTTCTGACTTGTCCACTAATGCTGGTGATCCCAAGGTTCAGTTCTAACCCCACACTCTTTTCCTCTTGTATATTAATGATCTTCTTCCATTGACTGGAAATCCTATCCATAGTTTTGGTGGTGAGTAGAATACTGCGCTATATTGTTTCCAATTTTCTTTTATTGACAGCGGTGGTTGCTTTTTTATTCAAGATTCCTGCTGCGTAAGAGATGGCTGGGATGAAGAACGCCTTATAGAAGAGGGAAAAGGTTCTTTTCCTTAGGCCCTTGTCCTTTCGCGTGACTCTTGCAATAAGGGCTGAGTAGTTCTTAATCATTTTTTTTGTAAGTTTTGTAAGTTAAATATACAAGAACAGTAAATCTTAATTGTTTATACAGTAACGTTAGAAGTGTCGTCAATAAAATGAGCGAATTCGAACTGCTGGTTAAAACAAGTAACGCGGACATAATAGGGCTTACAGAGACGTGGTGCCACCCGGAAATTGGGGATGATGAGTTTCAGTACGGCTTGTATAATGTATTTAGGAAGGATAGGTTAGATAGAAGGGGTGGTGGGGTAATGCTTCTTATCAGAAGCAGCCTGAGTGCGATGATAGCTTTCCCGGATTCAGACATTTCACATGCTAGTATAGATTCTGTATGGTGTGAGATAGTTGGAAACAAAGGTATAATGCGAGTAGGAGTAATCTACAGACCAGGTGATTGTGAAGATTATGACAAAAGCCTCTACATGCAAATGGAACGGGCAAGTAAGCGTCAATGCCTTATTATGGGTGATTTCAATTTGCCTCTAATTGATTGGAGTAAATGGGAAGGAAATTCGACATGGGGAACAAAATTTTTAAATCAACTAGATGACTGTTATTTGTATCAACCTGTCAGGGAAAGTACTAGAGAAAAGAATATCCTAGACCTCATCATCACACATGAATCAGATGACATAACAGGGCTGACAGTAGAGGAACCAGTAGCAGGAAGTGATCACGGAGTTCTACGGTGGATGATGACGAAAGAGGTAGCAGAAGTAAAAGGCAAAGGAATGGGTTTTAATTTCAGAAAAGGAAATTACGATGCCTTAAGGTACTACATGGCCTCTATTAACTGGGTAGATATCGCGCAGAGAATGAATACAATTGAACTGTGGTACGCTTTTAAAACATTAATCACAGATGCCTTGAATGCGTATATACCATTAAAAAAATACCCCACGAGAAGGGTTCCAAGTTGGACGAATAGTGAAGTTGCCGCATTACTTGAGCAGAAAAAGGTGGCATGGAAAGGTTACAGAGCAATAAAAAGTACTGAAGCCTATTATAACAGCTACAAGGTGATGTGTAATAGAGCCACAGAAAAGGTTCGACAGGCAAAGGCAGTTTATGAGAAATCACTAGCAAACAGAGCAAAGAGGGGAGGATAAAGAATTCTTCACATATATAAATGCCAAGAAGAGCAGGACAAACCAGATCGGACCTTTACGTAAGGGAAAGGGGATAGTAATAAATACACCAGCTGCCGTTGCAGATGAACTCAACAGTTATTTTGCATCGATATTTACAAATGAAAAGCCTTTTGTGGCAATAGGAAATTGTGGGAGCGAAGTTAAAAAATATGTAATTAATGATATTGAAATTTCGCAAGATTATTTAATGAAAAAACTTTCGAGCCTACAGACCAGTAAGGCTCCTGGAGTTGATGGAATATACCCTATAATCTTAAGAGAGACTGCAAGCGAGTGCATTGAACCATTGAGGCTAATTATGCGAGGATCACTAGACTCTGGGGAGATTCCCTTGGATTGGAAAAGTGCAAATGTATCTCCCATACATAAGGGTGGCTCTAAAAGTGAAGTTGGAAATTATCGACCTGTCAGTCTGACTTTAGTAGTAGGGAAAATCATGGAGGCAATGATCAAGGGTGGAATTCAGGATCATTTGGATCGAATTGAAATTCTCAAGGATACTCAGCATGGTTTTGTAAAGGGAAAATCATGTTTAACAAATCTGGTTCGCTATTTCGAAAGGGTCACTCACGAGCTGGATTTAGGGAATAATTTCGACATTGTTTATTTAGATTTCAGCAAAGCTTTTGACTCAGTCCCACATGAGCGGTTGCTTTATAAGCTGGAACAGGTTGGAATCACTGGGAAAATCCTTAGATGGATAGAAGGATGGCTTCAGGGCAGGAGGCAGAGGGTTGTGATAAATGGCTATTCCTCAGATTGGGTTGTTGTAAGAAGTGGGGGTTCCCCAAGGATCAGTATTAGGACCACTGTTGTTTTTAATTTTCATAAACGACATTGATGAAGGGATAGGGGGCGTGATGTCTAAATTTGCAGATGATGTTAAAATTGGTAGAGTATTTAATGATCACTGTCAAGCTGAGCTTCTTCAGAGAGACCTAGATAGACTTCAGGAATGGTCAGAAAAATGGCAGCTGTGCTTTAATCCAGCAAAGTGTAAGGTATTACACCTGGGAAACAGTAATCCCAAAAACACTTATTCACTTGGTGGAGTTCAACTAAACCCAGTACTGGAGGAAAGGGACTTGGGTGTTACGATACGGTCAGACATGAAATTCTCTGAGCATTGTAAACAGGTTGCAAGGAAGGCCCATGGTGTCCTATCGATGATCTATCGAACTTTTGCAAGTAGAGATAGGGACGTGATAATCTGATTATATAAGGCTTATGTTAGACCACACTTGGAATACTGTATTCAAGTATGGAGACCGCACCTAGAGAAAGACATCGAGCTTCTTGAAAGGGTGCAAAGAAAGGTTACTCGCCTGGTGAGATCGGCAAAAGGGCGTCCTTATGAAGAAAGACTTCGAATATGTGGGTTGCAGAGTTTGGAAACTAGACACCTTAGAGGAGATTTGATTGAGGTGTTTAAGGCTCTGAGAGGCATCAGTAAAATGAATGAGGACAAAATTTTTAAGATTATAAATGATGCTAGAACTAGGGGACATAAATTCAAGTTACGGGAGGAAATGTTTAGATTGGACTGCAGGAAGTTCTATTTTAGCCAGCGAGTTATAAATTACTGGAATAAGTTGCCTTCATGGGTGGTAGAGGCCGACAGTTTGGGGAAATTCAAAGGTCATCTGGTTAGTACTTTCGGGTAAGGGAAGCGCATAGGATGATAGGTTTAATTTCCTTTTTATTTATTTTTTATTTTATTTTTTTTATTTATTAATTATTATTATTTAGTTATTTATTTCATTTATTTATTTATTTATTTTTTTTTTGTTTTTATCATTGTTTTGTTCGGATTTTTTTTTTTTTTTTTTGGCTGGTGCAGCATAAGCCATAGGCTTTCTTGCACCATGCGGCCGTTACTAATACTAATACTAAATACTAATACTAAGTAAGCAAGATGTGTGGTAAAAGACAGATTTTTGTCGTGGATACTCTCTAGGTATTTTCTCTAGGTATTGTCCTTTACCTCTTCCTCTTCGAAACCATAATATTTAAAGTTTTTATGGTATAAGTCCATAATAATCTCCTCTTGGTTAGCTTCTTTTGGAATATCATAAATAAGTATAGCTGGATTGTCCAGTCTTGGCATATCACATTTAATTTCCTTAGCAACTAGAGTTTCTGAGTGTTTAATTTTCTCTAAATCTAAATCCCTTTGTGTATCCACTAAAATACCCTTATTCCGTATACTTAAGTTCCTGATCTTAATATCACTGAACTCCTGTTTAAGTGTATTGATTACGTTGTCTTTTATTTCCTGACTTGATTTTACTTCAGATTCATTTCTGTCCTCAGTATAATCTTATGCTGCCTAAGAGTTTCATCCCCCTCTCTCTCTTAGATTTCTTGTCAACGTTAACTTCAGCATCCCCGCCGCCTATATACCTATCATTATAAGTGCACTGTTCATAATCAATTGGCTGTTGTACTCGGACTTTGTCCGCATAAGTTTCATTTCCATACAAAGGGAAGGATCCCTTCATAATCTCATCAAACAAGTTTGCCCTTGTTTGAATGTCTTCTAGCTTAGCTTTTAGCCTCATTGTCTATAAGCAATGCTGTTGTAATGACTTCTATGTCTACCCATTTGTCAAGTATAAAGTTTGATGCTGCCTTTGTCACTTTATTAATCTCATGAGTAGTATAATCCCCTACTTGCTTCTTCAATCTGGTAAGTAACTCATAAATGGTGGAGACGTCTCCATATCTTTCACGTTGCTCATGTATACTGCTTACAATAATATCAGGTTCCCTCACATTTGTCCCAGTACGTTTCCTTCCACACCCCTCAAAGAAACTATCCATAGCCAATGCAAGATCATCACCTCCACACGTGGGCGTATTTTCTATACCAATATCCTCCACCTGTGCACCCTGCTCACACATAAGTACCTCCGGTAAAATATTATCACTACTCGGAAGCTCTATCACCTTACTTGAACTCACTCCGTCCTTTTGTGAAGCCTCAGTGGGTTGATCCGCAACTTTACTTATTTCATTTCCTCAAACTTGCTTACCACTCTGAGTACCATTATTAATCACTAAAGCAGTTTTTGAGAACTAGCACTAGCTCCAGCTGAGCTAGGACGTATAGTTTTACACCTCAGTGTCTTAGGGTCAACACTTTTCCTAGACCCATCCATATGCAGTTTTGAAACACGAGAGAAAAGGGGGAACATTCCAATCTCATCCTCTTTCCCTATCCCCTTCACAGCTTTCCTGCTATGAGACCTAACCATAATTCTTCAAAAAAGCAATACTCAACGACAACCAGATTTTTCTAATCATTTGTTTCAGAATAATAGATATTTTATCTCCGTTTATTCAGAAATCGTGTAATTTCACTACAATCAAAACTTAAAGTACCATCTCAGTTAATAATAATAGACTTGAACTAGTTAGTAAAACTAAAGGAATCACAAAATTAAAAAAAAAAAAAAAATTACTGGTGTGCGAACATAGCAAACCACAACTACTTCTAACCAACCAAACACTACCTATAATATGGCCCACGACCAGGACGCTCTTCTCCGAGACTGAAGGATTCATGCTCGCCATCCAGCTTCAGGAAATCAACACCAGAACTATAAAAAATACGTCGCCAAGGAGCCCCGAGTGTCAGATGACATATGTCCTGGCCTGAGAAACGATCCAGCATATCACCGCGAAATGCAAGGTGATCGTCCAGACGGAGTACTCTTGTAGACACGACCAAGTAGCCAGGAGAATACATCAGATGCTAGCAAGGAAATACCAGTTGATCAAAGTGTACCGTATTAAAAGTATGAAGCCCAGGCAGTACTAGAAACTCCAATCCACAAGCTGTACTGAGACAGCGCCATAATAACGGATAAGAAAATTCCACACAACATATCGGATATAATACATGTTGACAAGAAGAAAAAGGCTACCTATCTGATTGACATAGTGGTGCCCAACTCTAGCAACCTCCAGAAAACCCATGAGGAGAAAATCAGGAAGTACACGAACCTAAGACAGGAAATTAAAGACATGTGGCATATGCAACAAGTAACGACCATTCCGATCATTGGTATGTGCCAAAGACCCTGCATAATAGCCTGGCGCCTCCCTAGCCAAGTGGGCAGGAGCAGCAGTGTGTAGCACACGCTTCTTGATTAGACCGGGGTTCGAGCCCATGACTGCCAAATACGGAGGATGCGGAAAGATTAGGGAATGATCGCCGCATATCCTCGGAGCAATATGGCCTTAGTTGCTAATGCTCCTAAAAAACCAAATAACAAACAAACAAACATAACAAAACAAACAGCATAATAGCCTAGCAGCAACAGGTCTCCTAGAGAACACCTACAAGGAACTCCAAAAGTCGCCATCCTGAACACCTGTAGGACAGTCAGAGAGGTTCTCGACCCTCAGAAACACCAGACATAACAACAACCACCCTGTGTATTCGAAACAATACCCGTCACGGGTGCAACCACCCAATCAGGAACCAACAACAACAACAACAACAACAACAATAATAATAATACGAATGAATTCTAATTACTGTTAGTTCTTTTTGGGAGTATAGAGTAACAACAGAGTTAAAAGTGGTGTAGACAGCGTTGATTTTTTTGCTCGTCATTTCTTGAAGCACTGTTTAATGGAATAAAAATCCCATTAAATAATCAATATTTTCCATTGAAATTGGTTGATAGATAAAAAATATTAATTATTATATCGGCAGAGGGATTGCTTCAGTCATCTCGGTAATGTTGGATTCTAGCCAAATGCGTTTGTTCAGCAAAGAGACATCTTAATGGTTGTTGGGGTTTTTACTTGACTGGAACTTTCGGAGTATATCGTAATGGAATTTGGACATACACGTGACTAATTACCCGTTGTATCGCTTAGCGCCTTTGTGAAAAAAAAAAAAACAAAAACAAAATTACTCACACTGGGAAGAATGAAAATTTTGTTTGTGTTTCCACCCACAACTGCATTCCCGCAGTTGTGGGTGGATAAAGAGCGTACCAGTCTTAAACCATCTTATCAATTGTTTTATTTCTTTCTTTCGTCTTACAGATGTGATCATGCTCATGCCAAATTGTATTAGTTAGTGATTGGTATCCTCAATGTACTAGAGGTTTTGACCAACGTTTGGACTACAAACGTAGGTCTTGACATACGACTGAGGCGATTAAATGCGCTAAAAAGAAGTGTTAAGTAGAAGAAAAACTCGATGTTCTACTAAATTAAATAATTTATGATTATTGCTGCTAAGAATGGTACAAGTTCTTGAAACAATAATACTCATTACGGCGACATGGCCAGGAGTTTTTTTTTTTTTTAAATGAAAACCCCAAACACGAAAGGTATCAAAACCTATAGTACTTAGTAAAATTGATCGATTGGTGCCAGCCCTTGTGCATACGTCTTGAACGTATTTGTGGAACTGAAGTATTTGGTTTGGAATTCCTTCGTTCAATGCACGCATAGGGAAGCCTTTGTAAGGATTGTTACCGATTATTTTTAAATTGTTGTAGGGTGTTTTACGCTCATAAGCAACTTACCATATTGTGCGCATGCATATTATGCCTGTAAATTCCATGTATTCTGTGGTGGCCGGTTTGCTGGAGGAAAACCAGCTATCGTCGCCTGAGACAGACAAAGTAAGTCACGTTGTGAAAATTACCCATTCAAATGCCTCGCGCCATTGATGGGATTCGAACTCAAGTCTTTTGTATGCTGTGTGAGGAGGACGGTGGTTATATCAACTGTGCTACCACGAGAGCATTTGTAAGTTCAACGAGCAGTTGGTTTTGAAATAATCTTTGTTTCACATTCAGTGTGCGTTTCGAACTTTCATATCTTTTCTCCACTTTTTTTTTTATTTTGATGACTGTATTTGCAACCATTGCTGAGAATCACTTTTGTTTGTTATTTATTATTTTCCTTTTGAATATTTTTCGGTTTCCAAGTGACTATTTTCTCCTAATTTAATTTTTTTGTAATATGTAAGTGTAAGATGTTCAAAATCGCGTCAAAAAAACTTTGGCACTTAACCAATCATTGCCCCTAATTATATCTTTGTCTTTTCCTGTACACTGAACCAGCCGATCACAACCATAGCTTATTTCTCAATTCAGAAGCTTAAACTTCTGATTAGAGAAATTAGTACATAATAAGCACGTAACGTTTTTAAATCTGTAGAAATGTAAAGACATGTAAGAAGGTCTGCGGAAAAATCCTGTGTTTGAATCCAAACGATGACACGAGAACTTTTATGACACTTCCCCCAACATCGTAGGTGAGTTAGGCTGGGTTAACACACGCAGCGATGAGGCAGATCCTCCAGTGCTTAATTTCCCAAACAACCAAGAAGATAAAAAGTGAATGATTTTTAATTAGCATTAGCATTAGTAAAGGCATATGATGCGAGAAAGCAAGCTTATGCAGCATCAGCCAAAAAAAAAAAAAAAAAACCACTCCCATTTCACCCCTCCATTCGTTACAAATACCTGTCCAGCTCAGCTTTAAATTTATTTAAGCTATCAACTTCCACTACAAAGGATGGAAGTCTGTTCCACCAACCAACTACCCGCTGGCTAAAGGCAAACTTCCGCACATCTATCCTACATCTGGCTTTCCTCAATTAGAATTTATGCATTCTCAGGTGATTATTCTGAGCAAGAGGAAGAATCCCATCAGCATTGAGCATGCTCAAACCATTCAAAGCTTTATACACCTCAATCAGATCACCTCGCAGGTGCCTAGTCTCCAGACACTGTAATTTGCAAAATTTAAGCCTTTCTTCGTAAGAGCAACACTTTGTTCCATTCACTAATCCTGTTGCCCTTCTCTGTACACCTTCCAACAGCTCTACATCCTTCTTAAAATGAGGCCTCCAAACCTGTATACAATACTCAAGGCCTGACCATTGCCTTATACAAGGGAATAATCACCTCCTTATCCCTCCTAGAAAAATTCCTGTATATCTTTGACAAGACACTATGAGCTACTCTTGCAGACCGTCTGCACTGCTCAGAAAACTTCATATCTGCCTGCACAATTACCCCCGGGTCCTTTTTGTTCTCTGCCACTGTCAGTGTAGTAGCACAGAGTTGATACGTCACTCTGGGGTTACTGTTGACCATATGTAGTACTTTACATTTGTCAAAGTTAAACTTCGTTTGCCACCTCTCAGCCCATCTGCTCAACTTTTCTAGATCCTGTTGCAGCAGCGTGCTGTCATTAGTGCCCTTAACAACCCTGCCAACCTTCGTATCGTCTGCAGACTTGGATATTAAGCTTGACATACTATCATCAATATAATTTATAAATACGGAAAACAACAATGGATCCAACACTGAACCCTGAGGGACTCCGTTAAAAACATTAGTCCACGATGAGCAGTGTCCATTGATTACCACTCTCTGTCTTCTCCCACTCAACCATCCCTTTATCCATAGCAGCAATTTGCCACCAGTGCCACACTGCTCCAATTTGTTCAGCAGTCTTCATGTGCAATAGTATCAAAAGCCTTTCTAAGATCCAAATAGATGATATCAAAGTTATTCCCTGCATCCAGTTCCTTTGTGACCACATCATAGTATCCAATCAAAATGGTCACACACGACTTCCCCTTAACAAACGCATGCTGTGTCCGAGCTATAAGTCTTGTCTAGATGATTCTTCTGTGCTTCTTTAACCAGTGCCTCCATTAATTTTCCTGGAACAGAAGTTAAACTAACAGGTCTATAATTACTTTTGTCGCCCTTTGATCCTCCTTTGTGAATTGGGGTCACATTTGCACATCTCCAGTCCATGGGTACCTCCCCTGAGTCCAAAGAAGCTCTCGTAATTATGGAGAAGGGTTTGCTTTCTTCCTTTGCTGCCTCCTTTAATATAACTGGATAGAATCCACCCCGGGTGCCTTTTTTATGTTTATCTTCAACAATTTTTGCTCCGCTTTCCTCTCAGTTTTTACAAAATCGTCTAGCTCACTGCCGGAGTTTAACTGACCTCTGGCATTCTCCTCCCTGAATAACTCCACATAGGTGAATGTAGATGTAAAATACTCATTTAGTTTGTTAACCACCTGAGCAGGATCATCAACAGTTGAACCATCAATATCCAGTGGACCAATCTGATTCATCCCTTTCCTTCTAGAGTTTACATAGATAAAGAACTCTTTGTTGTTTTTCTTTGCATCCTTTGTCAAGGCTTTCATATTATCTGCCTTTGCCTGTCTAATCTCCTTTTTGACTTGGTTACAGACCAGTTTATATCTATCATATCCTTCCATGTCACCCATTAATTTATATGTATTCCATGCATTTTTTCTTCTCTGCCATATGTCTCATTAGTTCATCTGACATCCATTTAGGCCTAAACCTTGAACAATATTTCTTAGTTGGTATGTAAAGCCTAGTAGCTTCCAAGATTAATTCTTTGAATGCTTCCCATTTTGAATTTGCTGTTGGTAACATCATCAGTTGGTCCCACTGTATAGAATTTAAATACTCTCTCAAGCCACCGTAGTCGCCTTTACGAAAGCAAAGACCCTTCCCCTTACCCCTGATGGTAGTTACCTCTTTGAGTAAATCCCACTTCAGCACACTGTGATCACTGCCACCTAGTGGTTCCTTTATCTGCATATTCTTAATGCATGAAGAATCGCTATTGATTATCAGATCAAGAGTGTTACTCCCTCTAGTTGCCTCCCGAACATGCTGATGTAGAAAACAATCATCCAGTAAATCCACAAAAACCTTGCTAGTGTGTGTGACCAACCCACAAATTCCAGTCAATATCTGGGAAATTAAAATCCCCCATTATAACACTCTCTGGTTTACTGGCCCACCCTATTTCCCTGTACAGTTTCTTATTATACTCATCAGAGTCATTAGGCCTATAACACACTCCTACTTTCAAGTTTGATCTCCCAATGCTTATGTCATCAAACTGACTCGACACTGTGCTGTCCAGCGGTGTCGACTGGCTTCACTTCCTTGGATTTTATGTGTTTCTTAACTAATAGCATAACCCCTCCTCCCTTCATATCTTGTCTATGCTTTCTGTACACATTGTACTCCTCAAATTCCATTTCTGCATTCCTAATATCTGTGTGCACCACGTCTCTGATATCCCAACAATACTGCCTTTGATGTTTTGTGCAATACCTCAAATTCATCAAATTTATTTACCAAACTCCTACATTGGTGTACATGCAAGTATGCATGCACCTGTTCCTATTCTTAGCTACCCTAACACAACCCATGTGTTTACTTGTACCGCAATGACTCCCAGCAGTCTCTGAAAGACCCCTGCATCTTGTTTTCCAGGCTGCTGCTCATTCCAATAGAAGCAGTGCAAGAATCATTTTCACCTCTGCCAGTGGCTACTGTTAATCTATTAGTCCTTGTATCTCCCCAAGCTATCTGTTTTCCGACCCAACTAAAATTGCCTCGATAGCATCCGCAAATATTCTGGCACCCTTTGTATTTATGTGTATCCCGTTCCTGTAGAAAGAGTCTCTCCTGATAAGAAGTACAGACCAGGCTGAGAAACATTTTACCCCTTCCAGGGTATAATTGATCGAGAAGGCTCTCATCATATATTCCCTAATTTTATATAATAGTTGGATGGGAGATTATGCACTGGTGGAATCGCTTCAGTGTCGTGTGTGTAAACGTCGCCTTAGGCTGCGGTCATAGTCGGATTTCCCATTGCGCAATGAAACCGTTTATCACACCTGTAAATGGTCATAATGGAAGCGAAATTTTTGGAAAGGTTGCTCGTCATCGGTCACCTTTCAAACTGGTTTGTTTCTAATCGAGTAAATTGCTGATATAGAAAAATTCATTAATCTTGTATTCAGTGGAAGAGCTTTGCGGTGGGATCAAAAATATATAAATAAAATAAAATGTTACAATAACTGAGACATTTTAAGAAAATTATGGAATAAAACTGCAAATGAAATGGTCCTTTCAAGGAGAATTTATTAAACAACTGCGCAGTTGCTATGTAATGTAGTTTGGTTTGGTCTTCAATTACGCAGGTCAGACAGAAATAGCACGCAGTACGGTCGTTCTTAAAAAAATGTGATCATTCTTTATTGAACAGCCCTCATATATAAAATGAATCTATATTACTCAATGAATCGCTGCTGTTCTCGAGTTGAATTCATATATTCGTTACACTAGTGGAAACAGGTTGCTTTATGCAATGAGGCGAAAAGGACACAAAGTGGCAGTTTCAGCGTTTACAAACTTTACAACACCAGCATACGACCTCTGTCTGTTCGTTTGCTCGTATTGTAAACCTTGGTCGAGATAATTCTTTCTGCTGAAAGAATAATCGGGTATTACACTTTGGTGGGCATTCAGAACGCTTTCCATTTCCCCCTGTGATCGAAGTTTGTACTTCTATCTTTTCGATCTCTCTTCACCGCTGTGAATTCATGCGCTCGGTCTCTTATGATATTGGACCGTGAATCAGCACCCACACGTGCTGATTGTACATGCTGCTTGTTGGGGATTTGGAAGCATCGGCGATTAAGGCTATGTTGCTCCGTGTATATTGTCTGTAAATTGCGCGTGTTCCGAGGTCGATTTTTTTTTTGCTGGACGAAAAATCTGGAGAAAAACCATGCTACCCTCGCCTGAGATCGATTGTACATGTACAATCTAACCAAGTGACTCCCGGTCGGACTGCCCTGATTCCTATTACCCATATTTTCTTATCACTAATGCGTGCATGTACTCATTTGCATTGTATGAGTTACTGGATATTTTAAAGGGTGGCCTAGCAATAACGACTAACTTCTTTGCATCTTTTAGCCTTTACTAATATAGTACCGAGAGGATACACTTCGTATTAATACAGTTCATCCTTGATATGCCGTGCCTCTTTATACCGCTGTTTCTGATATTCATCTGTACAACCATCTTCCCCCAAACGAATGAAACAAAAACACTACGAATATGTATGTTAAAGAACCACAAATTCCACGCTGGACACTGACAAAAGTAAGCACCTACTAACTCTGAGAGGTAATATAGCTACTATATTCGTCTGCGATGTAATATTAATATCTTTATTGCAGGCAGTGAATGGGTTTTTTTTTATTAAATTTTTTAAAATTCAGTTATAGAGTAAATGTTTATAAACAGGACTTGTCTTAGGCTAGCTGCTATAGATTTGCAGCTTTTCTCCGTCTTGCCTCAACTTGAATTACAGTAAAAATATATATTAGTGAAATGCTAATTCACATTGGGCCGACCAGGCTAGCCAGGTGGGTAAAGTGCTTGTCTGGCAGCCAAAAGGTAAAGTGTAAAGTGTGTTTAGGGTAAAACGGCACCAGGGGTTTCCCCCATCTCCACGTTGCTTTCATTGTGGGTGAACCAGTTTGCTGGGAAATGCCAGAGATTTAAAAGTGTTTGGATATTGTATATGTGTAGTGTCATGTACCGTTGTTCATCTGGTCGTTTAGCCGCTGGACCCCTACTGAGGCCCAACGTTGCCCCACTTTCGCCCCGTGGAGGCAGACCAGGAAACACCAGTAGACTAAGATTTACTCTGGCAGGTCCTGCCGCTTAATTTCCTGAGATTTCGGCGGCTAGGACCTTATAAAAAAAAAAAAAAAAAGAGTAAAAGGGAAAAAAATGTGTATATATATATATATATATATATATTTTGGTAAATTCGATTAGGCTAAATTTTTGAGAGGCCGAGTGTATGGGCAAAAACGTAATTTGGAGATGATTAAATCAATTCCGACGTGTAGGGCATTCGCTTGCGTATGTGCAGGTAGAGTGGGTGGGGAGACTGAAGTCTGGGGGAAAAAGACAGAAGTATGGAGTCGAGAGAGGAGGCAACCCCAGGTCACAGTGGGGCATGCCACATGCCCCACCAGAAGGGAAAGTGGGAACGGCGAACCAAAAGGTCGCGGGTTCGAATCCCACCTCGGGCTTGGATTAGAGTAAAATGCAAAAACTTGGGGAGGTGCATTATGGCCACAAAAGCCAATGCGCTAACAAAAAAAAAAAAAAAAGAATTCACATTGGAAGCTCGCAAAGTAAACAACCGTCTGAGAAAATTTTTAGAGTAATATTTGAGAACTGTAGTCGCTCGTTATTTTATATTTAATATTTCTTTAAATATAATCTTTGTTGTTGACTTCCACTCTACTGAAGTCACGGCCAGACACAAACTGCAATTTTCATAAAACTCCAAATTCTAGGGTGTGTAAAGTGGTGAGATAGCAGAGAATGAACACAAATTTTTCATATATGACAAACTTTTAATAAGCATGATATAACAACATTTACATCATTAACAAAATTTTGTTATGAGACATATAAAACAAACCATATATACATACAAATTCCAAGTTTAAATTTTCATACATAGGAACCATGATAAAGACAGTTCACCCTCTCACATACATAATCAACTATTCCCAAATTATCCTCATGTGTATACATAATTTACATTGGTTAAAACAACCCTTCCTTTCCTTTTTTTTCTTGTTGGTACTCTCCCACACACAATTTACATACAAATGTCAACTATTGCTTAGGAAAAGGTGCTTCTCTTCCCTTATAGGTTTACAAATATCACTTTACATCAGTTGTCTCTTACCTACTGCAAATCACCAATGTCTATAAATTCACCTATCTATCAAATCACCAAACAAAACATTTACTATTTTTCCTCGCATCAGTAGTACTCACTACATATCACTTATTTCTATCAAATCATCTGTCTATCAACACATATCAAATCAATTACTATTTTCATCACCTTACATCAAATAAGTGATTTGCAGTAGTTACTGCAAATCACTTATTTAAATTTTAGTCACTCCCTTAGTTATCATCTGTTAACACATTGTCTAGAATAATAATATAGGTAATAATATATTCTCATCCTACTACGCCTATGGTTTATTCTATTATTACTAGGCGCCTCCGTAGACAGGTGGGAAGGAGCAGCAGTGCGTAGCACACGCTTCTTGATTAGACCGAGGTTCGAGCCCGTCACCACCAAATACAGAGGATGCGGAAAGGTCAGGGAATGACCACCGCATATCCCGGAGCAATATGGCCTTAGTTTCTAATGCTCCTAAAAACCAAATAAAACAAACAAATCTATTATTACTTCCCTTATATACACTGAGTGATCACTGAATTATGACCACCCCTATGAAAACTGAATGCGACCCGTTGACCACGTGAGGTACGAGATTGCGCAGTTAGTCGACCTACGTAGCATAGATAAGGTGTCAATAGTTCAGTAGGTAGTAAAATTCCTAGCGTGATGGTGAAAGGAAGGACTTATCGGACTTTGATAAAGGACAGATTGTGGATGCTCGACGACCTGGTGCCTCGATTTTCCAAACGGCTGAACTGGTGGGGTGTTCGAAAGCCGCCGTAGTTAAAATGTACCTTGACTGGCGTCAAAATGGTCAAACAGCGACCTGACGGCAAATCTGCAAATGTCAGCGAAAGATTGATGTTAGAGGTGAGCGCCGGGTCCGACGACTCGTACAGGCAAACAGGCGCAGCACTGTTGAAGAGTTGACCACAAAAAAAAAAACAACATGGGCCAACCCGGAACAATATCTGTCTTGACCATGCGTCGCATGATCGCACGTATGGGCTATGCCAGCAGACGACCCCCCCCCCCCCACGGTATCCTCTCCTAACCAAGGTTCATTGGCGTAAAAGACTCGCCTTGCAAAGAGCATGCAAGTTGGACATTAGAAGACATGAAAGAAGGTGTGCGGATGAGTCACGTTATTTGCTACACACCGTGGATGGTCGTGTACGGATTGGGCGTCAACAACGTGGGGTCTTCATCCATCATGCTTGGTATCAAAAGTGCAGGCCGGTGGAGGCGGTAATATTCTGTGGGGCATGTTTCACTGGCAGGAACTTGGACCCCTGGTGTATGTGGAACAACGTATCAGTGTTCTCCGCTTTCATCAACTGCTTGCTGACTGTATGCATCCCGCTATGTTACTCTGTTTCCCGAATGGCGATGGTATCTTCCAAGATGGCAAAGCGTCGAGCCATCGGGCACTTGTGCAGGAATGGTTTGAGGAACACAGTTCTGACTTCCAGCATATTCAATTGGCCTTGCACCTGCCGGTATTGCACTACACCCGGCATGTGCGGGATTTTAGTGCGCCGAGCACTGACAGTGAATAATGGACCCGGACCCGGACGGGCATTAGGCGGCAGCTGCCCAGGTGGTGGCAGCTCGCTAGTTCGAAGAGGCCTGACAGTTTCAGGCCGTTTCACAGAGGTTTTGTGTTATCGCAGGTGTTCAAGGTGGAGATGGGCATTTGCCTAGGTGCCACCCTGACTCAAGAACATTAAAAAAAACAAAAAAAAAAAAAAAAATATTCGATTGGCCTCCAAACTCCGCCGATATCAATTCCATAGAGAACTTGTGGGACACTATGGAAAGGCATATCAGGCGTCTGGATACACCAGTCACTCGCATTACACACACAGCTTGGTTGGCCATGCCTCTTGAACGCTTCCGACATCATGTTGAATCAATGCCACGTCGGATAGCTGCTCTACTGAGGGTAAAAGGAGGATCTACGAAGTATTAGGTAGGTGGTCATAATTCAGTGATCACTCAGTGTATATATGCAGGCTGTTTCAAAAATGATGGTCAATAATTTAAAGGTGAAAAGTACAAACAAAAAAAGCAAAAAATGTCGCAGTGAACATCGGGCCGCAAATGAACCGTTTTCGAGATAATGCACATTTTCTATTAAGTTCTGCCACTGATTATGGGAGCGCTAATTTAGCAAAAAACTGGATCCTTTGCTAAGGGTGGTTTTATTAAATGTAAGATAATACATTTTTAATTTTTGGTTTCAACTCCACAGGATTTTACAGATGTTACAAAAGGTGTTCAAAATGCTGTCCTTGCATCCGTACTCAGTTTTGTAGTCTTGTCTGCATTGAGTTGCGAATCCTCTCAGACATTCCTGGGTAATTTCTGATTTGCTGAAAGGCTCCAATCCGATGCTGCAATTCTTCAACTGTGTTAATGTCAGAAGTGTACACCAAGCTTTTTTCATGACCCCAGATACAAAAAGCAATAGGATTTAAGTACTCTTTGTTGCTGTAACCTCTTTCCATGATGACTATCCTTTGACAAGTACTAGTATGCCTACTACGTCTCAGAGCATTGAGAGAGGGGAAAGGGAGAGAATGAGCATAGCTTAACCTAAACAAACAATCAGTGATGGATCCCAACTACAAAGATGCAATATCTCTCGAAAACGATTCACTTAAGGACCCATGTTTACTAGACTTTTTTTGCATATTGTACTCTGTACAGTTCACCTTTAAATTATTGACTATCACTTTTGAAACACCCTGTATATATATATATATATATATATATATAAGTTAGTAGTCGTGAAGGGTTCTGTGCTAACGTTACTTGACTGGTAACGCTGGTTATGGGGAACAAAGGGCGAACGGAACTGTGATCGCAATCACGGTGAACAAAGCCGGGAGCTAAGATAATGGGAGGTAATAATGATTAATAAGAAATAATAAGCATAACTTAGTGCTGTTCATCCTGTGATTTCAGCGCCTTTTTCGAGGACCAGCCGCCGAAATCAAAGGAGGAAACGGCAATAAGTGTGTATAGCCTCTGTTTCTGACATGAAATACAGCCCCGCGTGGTATACTAGGAAGTAGGTAAGGTTTGTTTAAATCAGTTAAAATAATTTGTATAAATAAATGGTTTAGGTTAGTTAAAATAATTTGTTTAAATAAATGGTTTAGGTTAGTTGAAATAATTTGTTTAAGTCGGTTAAAATAATTTGTTTAACTTTAATATTAATATTGATAATGCTGCGTTGTATTTCATGGCTGACCCGACAGAGGATGAAAGTAAAGAATAAAAGAATAACAAGAATAAAAAGCAAGGAAAGGATAACTTACATGCAATAAGAGAATAACAAGAATCAAAAGCAAGGAAGGGATAACTTACATGCAATAAGAGAATAACAAGATTAAAAAGCAAGAAAGGGAAAACTTACATGTGGTCGTAGCGATCTGTACTGTTGTGGAGAAATAAAATGTATAGATGAATGTGGGTTCTGGTATGTGGTATAGGCTTGCGACCCCTGGTGTAAGGAATCGGGAAAGTTTTAAATAAAATAAAGTAATTAATTATGTTGGGCTAGTTACCCCATATGTATCAGGTTGGAGATGTATTCAAATGATTTAAATAAATTAAGTTAGGTTAAATTAGCGAAATAGTAAAATTAAAATAACCAAATTTTGTTATGAAATTTAAAGGGGGTGGTAGCGTAGTAAAAGGTTGAAGGAATGCGTCTCAGGATAGAAAGGAATAAATGGCTATCAAAGTAGCGGTATATAGTCGCTGAACTTTGTATAGGCGAGGAAAGTGTTTTAAAGCAGAAAAGGAGCATCTCGGTAAACTAATGGCTCACGAGAAATAAAAATATAGGGGTTAGGAAAGCATATATTTATGGCTCACGAGAAATAAAAATATAGGGGTTAGGAAAGCATAAAGAGAACTCGAAGAAGGCAAAAATTGGTGCTAGGGCAGTTCAGGGTTGCTATACCCGTTCCTATAGTAGGACCCTGAACATAGTTCTGTGAGCATCCTTCAAGTGTTTTTGTATGGAATATGAAGATAAAAGATAAATAAAATAATATATAAAAGGTAAATGAATACTCCTATAGATAGCCAATCGGTGGGTACAAGTTTTCTACGCTTGTAAGACTCCAAAGAGGTTGGGAGTATTCACTATACGTACAAGCCTTGCAGTAATGGAATGTTAGTTTGCCATGATGTTATCGATATCAATGGTACAGTTGATTAATTTTTTATATGTGATTATACTGAGAGCTTTTTTCATGTGGTAATATAAGTAGGCTGCCAGAAACCGGTTGCTTAGAAGTTTGCTGTAAAGGTTTCTGATGTTCCTTACTAAGAGTTGTTTGTTATTGCATATCGTAGCTATTCTGATGATTTGTGATAAGATGATCTTGGCATGCACATGTTTGGATATATTTGAATTCCGGTGTGTGAAGCAGAATATGTTAAAGTTAAAGGCGTCTCGCTTATTATATATATTGACAGTGGGGTAGGGGTTGTGGAGGTCTATATCCAGATCCAGGTAGTTGTTAATAGTTTTGTTATTATAATTGGTTTTTTCTAGTGTGAGTTCGGTCGGGTATATATTGGCCAGGTTTTGTATGAAGTTGGGACAATTTGCTACGAATAAATCATCAATATATCTGAATATGAAGATATTGGGAGGTAGTGAGGTTTCGTACCAGTATAAGTATAGATTGGCAATGATACAGCTTGTTGGACTGCCCATAGGGGTGCCTTTGGTTTGTTGGTAAACTGTTTTTCGATCGAAAATGTAGTTGTTGGAGATGCACAAGTTGAGTAGATTATTCCAATATATAGGTTTGCAGAGTATTCTATGTTTGTATCTATTATACAGGTTGTTTAAGACATGCTTCAAATTGGTTTGATCTATACTTCTAAATAGGCTGTTAAAGTCGAAGGTTTGTATATGTGATATATTTTTACTACGTAAAGCATTTATAATAGGGATATTGTTGTGATTATCTTACTGTCAGTAAAGATGTTCAAGATGGGTTTCAAGTGTTGCTCTAAGGTTTTTCCTGGTTTGTATGCATAACTGTTCTTGCATGAGGTGATGAATCTGAAGCCTATTGGATTCTTATGGAGTATATGTATGGGGAAAAAAAAAAAATATATATATATATATATATATATATATATATTTACCTCAGTCTATTTTTTCTATTTTTGTTTTGTTTTGTTTTATTGTGAATGGTTTAAATCTCTGTTTGGTGATATTTCACATAAATTTGGACCTGGTGCCCATCAGAGGGGCCAGCGCTAAATTTCTATTTAAGTGGCTTTAAATTTCAATGAATTATTATTCGTATAATTAGATTTTCTAAATTAATTTAGAGTTTCCGTTGCAATATATTTTCATTCTTGTTACCTTTCTCTTCCCTCCCTGCTAGATTTGAATTTAGGTTTAATTTTGTTTTTTCGCTCTTGTCTTGCCGTACTGCTGGCATTATTTTATTATTTTAAACCTTATTCTAATTTATATGACTATGTTTCAAGTGTCATGTAGAGGAATGTGCTTTTTGCTGCCTTTGATGTGTGCTGTACCCTCCTTTTTATTTTTATTAAGTAATACTTCTTTTCTAACATTATTTAAATATAATTATATATTTACCTCTTTATTCCTCTTACATTATTTCATACTATCAAAAAATTTCTCACAGAGTTTAGCTTATGAGTCTATGAGTTCGGGGTTCAATAAATCTGGAACAGACTTACGTTCCGAAATGGGCCGCTACTTTCAATTCTTTTGCAATCTGGTTTTTCTCCAGGACCGACAAGCTTCTCGCATCCGCTTCAAATCTTTCTGGCGGTCTTTTTCCTTTCTGGTTTTCCTTCGTGGCAGACAGGCTTCTCACATCCGTTCAAATATTTCTGGTGGTTTATCTCTTCTTCAGGGGCTCGTGGACTTGTCATTCCTTCTTACCTAGATTTCTCGACTCACATATCTGCATACCTGGCTCATTCCTGACGGCCGGATCTTCTTCAGAAATACAGCATGTGATTACGTTGCTAGACTAAGCGACTACTGGGCACCCCCACCTTTACTTTATACTTCAGAATATATGTACTCACTCGTCCGCACTCTCCCCCCCCCCAAAAAAAACATAATTTTCAGCGCAGCTCGTTCTCTCCGCCCCTCTACCTCCCCCCTTTTTAACACCGAATTCCAAAAAAAAAAAAAAAAAAAAAAAAACCCAAACTGTACGCAGCAGCGGTGTGGTATCCAGAAACGACACTTGTAGTAAACAAAAGAACACTAGAAATGGCCTAAAAAACCATACTTCTATCAACAACGCGCGTTTGCAACACGGTAACTACCCCAGCATTGCAGTTACTTGCTCGAGCGCTCCTCCTGGACCTGGACGGGAGGGGCTACTGTTTTTACTGGCCAGGGGAGTGGCCGCCACCCACCAAGGATACACGACTGACCCGGCGGGCAACCAAAAAAAACGAAAATATTAGGCTACCGACCCACCTCCTAGACCTTTGACAGAGAAGGAGGACGGAGACTTCAAAAGGCGAAGTAACAAAAATATTTCTACTAGACCTCCGGAAAATATACCCAAAGTAGCCGGCCTGGTACTTCTCAGGGTACCATATGACAACACTATTAACCGGACACGACCGTACAAGGAAAAGCTGTTTGGCTTTGGACTCGTTGAGGACCCCAACTGCATATGTGGGGAGAGCGAAAGCTGGAGCTACATAGTTTATGATTGTCAACACTGTGAAGACCTCAGAGGGCTACTAATAACAAGATTGAGATACTTCCCAAAAGGACTGGAGCACCACTTTCTGGACACTGAGGAGGAATATAGGGCGCTCTCCCGGTATGCGCAAGACCTATTCAGCAGAAGAAAAACATTAATAGCTATCTACAGCAATGTACATAGAGATTGATAAAAATCGCCGCCAAATGTGACAGAAAACTGAAACCCGCAGGGGACCAGTACTTGGACAAGAAGAGTGCTGATCACACGGAAAATAAAAGCATGGACTGGGCTTGCCTCATGTGTGAAAAACAGAACAGACTAAACGCAGCACAGCTGCAAACAGCCTGATGGCGATCTGAAAAGTCACCCTAGCCCCATTCACCTATTATTCCCACTTCCTTGGGGGGATGGGACGTTCTCTGTTCCTTCCTCCATCCCCAAACTTCTATTCTGGTGCGGGCATGGACATGCCCCACTGAAAACTGGGGCTATCTACTCTATTGGCCCTATATTTCTGTCTTTCTCCCAATCTTCGGTCTCCCTCCCTCCCCTCTTTACCTTCATCATAGCGAAAGCCCCACACGTCAGAAACTTAACGTGATAAAATTACCTTACGCCCAAAACTCGGCCTAGCAAACCTAAGCGATATTACCCCTACGATAGCTCAGATTTTTTTTTTTTAATTATAGGTCCTAGCCGCAGAAATCTCAGTAAATTAAGCGGCAGGATCTGACAGAGTGAATCTAAGGCTACTGGGTTTCTGGTCTGCCTCTACGGGGCATAAGTGGGGCAACGTTGGCCCTCAGTAGGGTCCAATGGCTAAATGACCAGATGAACAATGGTACAGGACACTACACGTGAACAATTCCCACACACTTTTAAATCTCTGGTATTTCCCATCAAACTGGTTCACCCACAATGAAAACAACGCGGAGATGAGGGAAACCCCTAGTGCCGTACGACAACAACACACACATTTCAACTTCAACCGCAACTCTCCCGAATTGACATCTGAATCCTTTTTCTTCAGCAGTTTTGGAACGCCTCCCGTGGGACTCTCAACTAATTCCACTACCATACTTAGTTTTTCATTCCTTCCTATATACTAAAAAAAACTTGCACCAACCGTCTCCCTCGTGCCAAAATAGGCCAAACCCCCCTCTCTTGTAATTTTCTTGTTTACTTAGCACCCCGGCATTATAACCCTTTTGTGTATGCGGCGGCTTCAATGGTAGCTTGTTGCGAACCTACCTGAAAATCCGACACAATGACGCTGTCTTCTTTTGACACGAATGCCGGGCTGTCCACACCTATGTCCAGATATCGCTCAGATCAAACGTTCTTAATCGGGTTCTATTGTTCCCCCGCTTATTGCAACCCTTTTTCGCCTGGCCCCAAATGATCATTCTTTCCCTATTACTGACCACTGTTTTGTTTACTCTCACTTCGCCCTTTTTGTATTACTTGCTGTTCTTGTCTCCATTTAACTGTTGTTCAATTCACACTATTTGTATCCTCCCTATTGTTTTTTAAGCTTTATTGCAATCAGTGAAAATAAGTGAAAATTTTACAAGCACGCCTGATGCAATGCCCATAACAGCAAAAGTGCTAGGGGTTTAACATAAAAATTAACTAAAACAGAGGGGATAAAAAACAAAGTTGTAAACACGTGAAAATATTTTTTTTTCGCCCTTTTTGTATTACTTGCTGTTCTTGTCTCCATTTAACTGCTGTTCAATTCACACTATTTGTATCCTCCCTATTGTTTTTTAATCTTTATTGCAATCAGTGAAAATAAGTGAAAATTTTACATGCACGCCTGATGCAATGCCCATAACAGCAAAAGTGCTAGGGGTTTAACATAAAAATTAACTAAAACAGAGGGGATAAAAAACAAAGTTGTAAACACGTGAAAATATATTTTTTTCTTTCATAATAGCAACATACCGATCAAGGAAAATCAGTGACAGTCACTCAGCTGAAGACGAGAGATGCTCCCTGATGATACTTCTTCTGTAATCTTTGTCCTCAATGAATTTCTTGTAGTCAACTGTACGTTTGTATTTCTCCATTCCTGCCAATAGAGCATCTCCATTGGCAGGAATCTGTCGCCCTTCCTGAGCCTCCACGTTAAGAACTGTAAATAAAGGAGGGCTCTTAACGGTTTTGAGGGGATTCTCCAGTTACACATCTGCCAAAAGCTTGGAGTATTAATTTCAATAGCTTGGAGTATTGATTTCACCTGCTATCATTTTAATTGAGACGAGTAAGCGGAGGGTGGAGATCCGTTCTGAGACTTTTCTGTAGTTTAGAAGTTTGATCATTTCTGAAGTGTATGTGAGGGGTGGAATTTTGTGCTTGAAGAGCACCCAACGAAGAAGACAGTAATCATCAGATGAGATGGTTTTTAGCGTGGTTTTCGCTGCCGACGTCCAGATTTTAAATGCGTACGTGATGACTGGCTGAATAAACAGGTAAATATATTGAAGGGTTTACTGAGACTCTGTGATATGAAAGAGGTGTTCCTTGGCAAGCCATCTGGATCGACAGACCTTTTTTGTGAATATTTGCGACATGGTGTTTAAAGCTGCGTTTAGGGTCAAAGATGACCCTGGGATCTCTATGCATGGTTTCTAGACGGATGGAGGTTCAATGGATTTTCAGTTTTAGTTGAGTTGGGTGTGATTTGAGTGAGAACACCATTTGTTGCAGATTTATTTGAGTTAATCTGAAGAGAGAACTGTGCTGTGCTAAGAATGTAACGAGAGTTTTTAGGCTGTTGATGATGGTTTCGGAAACATTTCTAATCCTTAACATATTGAAACCTTAATATTTACCATATTGAAACCTTAATATTTACCATAATCAAACAAAATATTCAACCCTTAATATTTACCACATTTAAACAAAATATCCTACCCTTAATATTTACCGTATTTAAACTTAATATTCAAACAGTAATAATAATTCTCACTTTTTATCGCCCTACATGGATTTAATTCAAATAAATAATATTTTTATTATATTTGTAAGGGTGTATTACAGAACGATACGTAACAACTTTCTCCACACTATGGAATCATATTTAAAATAGCAAAGCCAGCAAATTGATTAAAACAAAGCGTACATGAACTACATAAATATTTGTTAATAACACACCTATGTATCCGTTACTGGCAGCAGTTACTGTTTTGTGTATTGTTATGGTGCACTGTGAAGTTTGCTTGACCTGTTCATAATCCGAGTATACTGGTAGGAGAAAAATAAAGCGTATGATGATGCAGGGCCATCGCATATAGGTGTTCATGGGTATGCACTGCACACCGACGGCTAACAGACAAGAGCGACCGAATTTTTTTTAGACACAAAACAGCCAAAATACTTGTGTGTGTATATAGGTATATATATAATAATATAATATATAAAATATTGTATTAAAGAATAAAAACAGAAAACATCAGAGAGTTAAATAAACTGGATATGGCAAATGCACCGAAGCGCGCAAAGCAGCAGCAACGGATGCAAATGTAAATATATGTATATTATAATTAATATGATAAATAAAAGTAAAGATGGCAGTTCGAAACTCCGGAAAGCTTAAAAAATTACATCAGAACGTCAAAAGAAAGTTACGATAGCCTACATCAGATAAAGGCGGGAAAAATTTGCTAAAAACAGTACTCCGAAACGGGGAAGAAAATATGAAATTAATAAATAATGAAATCTGATGTCAGCAAAGTAAATATTGATGCTAAATCAGGTATTTCATCGGGGGACTACACCTGACATAGCATCAACGGACTGCGTTTCCATACTTGCCCATAGTTATGCAAGAGAAAATTTATAAATGTAAATTAATAAATAAATGTAAAAAAAAAAAAAAAAAAAACGAAAAAGTATCTCTTACAAAGTATGGACAAGGTAGTCCCTACGCAGTATTATAATTAAAATATAATTAAGGTAAAAGGGCGAATATTATAAAAAGTAGAAGATTAAAAATATTATACCTGAAAATGATGACGTGAAATTACATGAGGTCAATACGATAGCTGCAAACAAAACAAATAAAACAGCTACTAACGAAAAAATAGATGACTAGTGACCTCTATAATCAGTTTTTAAGACAGTATTTTAAATATACAGAATAAGGTGAAATTTAGGTAGATAAGAAGAAATGAGGCGAGAAGTGTACCACACAGGACCATATATATATAAAAAAAAAATAAATAAATAAATAAAACGGGAGAGGCTGTGGTTTTAAGCTTAGCATCGCGCAAAGCAGCAGATGGCTAAAACTTAAATTAATATAAATAGTGCATTAAAACCAATAGAGATAACAGAATGATAAAAATTGTTTGGACAAACAAATGCACCAAAGCGCGCAAAGCAGCAGCAAAGGATACAGATGTATATAAAATAATATAAATGCCAATGCAAGAAACACTAAAGGCCACAAGGAAAAAATAGATTAACTATAGAATAAAGATTGAAGCCAGCAAATGGCAAACCGGAGTTAAAAACAAGACCATCTAAAGACTGAATAACAGAGATGGGTGTAATTTAAAGAACAGTATCGCGCAAAGCAGCAGATAACTAATTTTTAAATTGATATAATAATATAATATGTATAAAATTATATAATATATTATATATTATATAATATATTATATAATATACAGTATAATATATGTTTTTATTCTTTAATACAATATTTTATATATTATATTATTATATCAATTTAAGAATTAGTTATCTGCTGCTTTGCGCGATACTGTTCTTTAAATTACACCCATCTCTGTTATTCAGTCTTTAGATGGTCTTGTTTTTAACTCCGGTTTGCCATTTGCTGGCTTCAATCTTTATTCTATAGTTAATCTATTTTTTCCTTGTGGCCTTTAGTGTTTCTTGCATTGGCATTTATATTATTTTATATACATCTGTATCCTTTGCTGCTGCTTTGCGCGCTTTGGTGCATTTGTTTGTCCAAACAATTTTTATCATTCTGTTATCTCTATTGGTTTTAATGCACTATTTATATTAATTTAAGTTTTAGCCATCTGCTGCTTTGCGCGATGCTAAGCTTAAAACCACAGCCTCTCCCGTTTTATTTATTTATTTATTTTTTTTTTATATATATATGGTCCTGTGTGGTACACTTCTCGCCTCATTTCTTCTTATCTACCTAAATTTCACCTTATTCTGTATATTTAAAATACTGTCTTAAAAACTGATTATAGAGGTCACTAGTCATCTATTTTTTCGTTAGTAGCTGTTTTATTTGTTTTGTTTGCAGCTATCGTATTGACCTCATGTAATTTCACGTCACCATTTTCAGGTATAATATTTTAATCTTCTACTTTTTATAATATTCGCCCTTTTACCTTAATTATATTTTAATTATAATACTGCGTAGGGACTACCTTGTCCATACTTTGTAAGAGATACTTTTTCGTTTTTTTTTTTTTTTATATTTATTTATTAATTTACATTTATAAATTTTCTCTTGCATAACTATGGGCAAGTATGGAAACGCAGTCCGTTGATGCTATGTCAGGTGTAGTCCCCCGATGAAATACCTGATTTAGCATCAATATTTACTTTGCTGACATCAGATATCATTATTTATTAATTTCATATTTTCTTCCCCGTTTCGGAGTACTGTTTTTAGCAAATTTTTCCCGCCTTTATCTGATGTAGGCTATCGTAACTTTCTTTTGACGTTTTGATGTAATTTTTTAAGCTTTCCGGAGTTTCGAACTGCCATCTTTACTTTTATTTATCATATTAATTATAATATACATATGTATATATATATATACACACATGTATGTATTTTGGCTGTTTTGTGTCGTACACAAGTATATATATATATATTGTGTTTTTTAATTATTAAAGTCTATGTGATTATTTCTTCTTTATCTCTTGCTACGTTAATGCTAATTATGAATCAACAGGGCTTACCTTTATTTTTTGATATAGGAAGCTTCTTTTCCAACTCTCCTTGTCCAACTCGCTAATAATTCATGGGGAAGGCGATGTCAATTTTGCAAAACATTGTCATAAAGTTAGATTTTGGAGGTCTAAACGGGCTAATAATTAAGGATCGATTTTACTTTTTGGTCCTGTGGCTGGAATTTTGAGTTAAATTTAGGGGTCTAATAATTGGGTAAGGGGCGGGGGCGGGGGTGGGGGTAGGGGTTGGGGTTATTCTCTACATTCCTTAAGTTGGACTAGAACTCTTCGGGGCATCATGTTCACAGGAAGAGAGTTACTCACAATTAATCCGAAACTTTTTTTCTTTTATGTTGTAGTATTTGTTCTTCACGCATGCGTATAAGTGACCAATCGTCGGACAATAGGAATGGCCTACGGATATTGATTGAAGTTTCATGTAGTTTCATCTCTAAGGTTTCTGCAATGAGTAGTTTGTAGTAGTTGTGTTGAATATTTATAATTTTTGTTTCCGTAAAGCCGAAAGTATGTCTTTCATTTATTGCGTGGAACGAAAGTTCCGATGCATTTGAACGCCCCGCCCGCACCGAAGCTTCGTGTTGTTTTGCTCGAAGCTGTGGCATTCCCATGGTGGATCCTATAGACAGCGTCACAATTTTTGCATGGTATACTGTATACGAGGTCATGCTGTGATTGGAATGTGGTGTTTGAAGGCCGATTTCTGAAGAATGTGTATAGTTTGTTCATGGGTTTTGCTATGATTTTCATGTCGGTTCCCTTGCATATTTGGTTAAGTTTATTGTACCAGTGCTCGATATATGGGATGGTGATGAAATATATTTTTTTGGTCTTGTCGGATTTTTTTGCTATGTTTGTTGCGAGGTTGTTGTTATTTATTTTATCACGGGCTATTGTTTTGACTTTGTTTATATAGGTTAGAGGGTAACCCCTATTTGAGAATCTTCTAGTTAGTTCATTTATTTCAGTGGTTAGAGAAATATGGGTGGAAGAATATTTATAGGCATTTTGAAATTGGTTCAGCATGACCGATTTTTTGTATGGTTGGGGGTGGTAACTGTGGAAATGTAGAAGCATCCCTTTATTAGTGGGTTTTCTGTATATGCTGAAATTTAGTTTTTGGTCTAATCTATGTATGGTAAAATTAAGGAAATTTATGGAGTGGGATTCTGCTTCAGTTTCTAATTCAAATTTTAGTCTTTGATGGATGTTATTAAAAACCTGTAGAATATTGTTTATGGTCGAATGGTCTGTGATGATTAGGATGTCGTCCAGATATCTTCCGTAATATGTGATCTGTGGTATAAATGGATCAAGAAGGATCTTTTCTAATTTGTCTAAGTATAGTTCGGCAATGAGTCCGCTAATGTTTAAGCCCATTGGGAGGCCAAAAATCTGTCTGTATATTTTTTCTTGGAATAGAATGTAATTTGCATTTACTAATAGTTTTGTTAGTTCGAATATTCTGTCTTTGGGGAGTCTGGTGTTATTATTAAAAGAAGCTTCCTATATCAAAAAATAAAGGTAAGCCCTGTTGATTCATAATATAATAGAATATAGGAATTATCGAGCACGTAATAGCTCTCTAGTATCAAATCTGTTAATGCTAATGTTCAATGTGGCAATTGAACATTATACGTGCTAGATATATTGGCGCCCCCGTAGCCAGGTGGGAAGGAGCAGCAGTGCATAGCACATGCTTCTTGATTAGACCGGGGTTCGAGCCCGTCACCACCAAATACGGAGGATGCGGAAAGGTCAGGAAATGACCAACGTATATCCCGGAGCAATATGGCCTTAGTTGCTAATGCTCCTAAAAACCAAATAACAACAACAACAGCTAGATATATTATAGGTTAATTGTAAAAAATCGCTTCGATTTTGTAGATTTAATCTATTTTTTGGTATCTATTTAATATATATATATATATATATATATATATATATATGTAGGTATTTAGGTGTATAGGGAACAGGAATACTAGTTAGCATGTGTAGTCTAACTTCTTCCTGAGGGTCTGTACAGGTAAAAGAATGTTAGTTGACATTGTTTTGATGTTTATTTAATTATTTAATGTTTGTTTGAAATATATATAATATTAACTTCATTTATTATTATTATTATTATTATTATTATTATTATTAAGTGAGGAAATTTCCAATTATAACATACAAGGTTATGATAAGGTCTATATATTGAGAGAGTTGAGAAGGGGGTGGAGGAATAATAATATACTACAGAACATGCTTTAGGGCAATACAGGTTTACCACTTAACTCAGTCTTGTGAAAACTGCTGTGTCAAATTATTAGGAGAAGACCCAGAAAACACATTCAACCATCAGATTCAATAAACAGCTTCCTAATAGAATTAGAAAACATTATTTTGCAATGGGACGACATACAAACAGATAAGACCATACTAGTAGGAGATTTTAATATTAATTTACTAGCCGATGAAACTGATAATGTGATACCCAGATACTTTGCAATCTTAAACAATTATGGATTTGAACATACCTTAATTGGAATAACTAGACAACAAAGGATCGAGGGTAATAGAACAGTCAGCTCTTGTTTGGACCACCTAATTACAAATATCAAGTTGAAGTATGCTAATTCCTACATACTATTAAATCAACTTTCAGATCACAGAACATGTATACTAATAGTAGATATGTATTCAAAACAACACCCATGTGAAGAAAAAAAATTAACAAATGCTATGAAGAAAAATTATTTATCAACAGGGAAACTGAAACAGAACATAGGAAACTTGTTAATACAAGAGCAAGCATCATACACAACAAATTAAATGTTTTTTCAAATAAGATAATACAAATTATAAACAATTCGAGGTTTAATACTGAGAGAAAAGTTAATCACACAGCCAACAACACAAACACTGGGAGTAGCAGGATTAAGCTTAGGAAACCTTGGATGACTAAAGAAATAGAAGAACTAATGGTACAAAGGGATAAATATTACAGGCAGTATAGAAATTGTCCATCAAAGAAAGAACATTATCACAATTATAAAACACTCAGAAATAAAGTGACAGGTATGATAAAAAAGCAAAAAAACACTTATTACAATCATCTTTTCATGGATAAGCAGATAACACAAAAGGATAAATGGAGCATTATAAATAACATGTTAAGTACAAGGAAGAAAAAGTCAAGGGGAAACCAAATTAAAACACTAGTAGAACAGATTTCTGGTGCAAACAAACAATATGAGGCTGCAAATAGGTTTGCCAAAGCTGTATTAGATCTCAACAGATATTTAATACATTATTGCCAAAATTCCTTTACTCAACAAGATAGGCTTCCTCAGATAATGAACTCTTGTGTAGTCTTAGCTCCACATTATACTGAGATTCTTAAAATTATAGAACAATTAAAGAACAAGAAATCTTACGGACTGTACTGTATTACAGTAACCGAAGTAAAGAGAAACAAAGAACAGTTCTCTGTTCTCTTGGTAGAGCTAATAGCACGGATGTTAGAGTCGGGAAGCTATCCTACAAACTTACTGTCATTTAAGATAATTCCTATATATAAAAAGGGACCACCAGATGACTTTTGCAACTACAGACCAATAACAATACAGTCAGTTTTAAATAAGATAATAGAAAATTATATATTTTCCCATATAAGCAAATATTTACATCAATATGGACTGTTAAACAACTCTCTATTCTCATATCAGAAGGGCAAGAGCACACAGACATTATTAGAGAACTTAATAGACTCTCTAAACTTACATTTAAACAACAATAACTTCATATTGATTTTATTTATAGATTTGACCAAAGCATATGACCTAATTGATATCCCAATATTGCAACAGAAATTACTGAAATATGGAATAAGGGGAAGACTCAATCAACTACTAGCAAATTATTTAACCAAGAGAAAAATAACAGTAGAAGTAGAAAATACAAAGGGGAAATCTTATAATGTAAAGAGAGGAGTACCTCAGGGCACTCATGCTGGGCCAATCATGTTCAACATCTATATAAATGACATATTCGAAGTAATTAAGAACTCCTTTATAAAAATTTATGCAGATGATATAATCTTATATACAATAGGAAAGGACCTAACAAAAATGGCGAATGATTTACAACAGGATGCAATACATTTACAATCTTGGCTGCACGATAATAAATTAGCACTCAGCTTTGAAAAAACTAAATTTTTGGTAATAAGGCCTCCTCATCAAACCATAGACATTCAACCCTCTATAAAATTGCACAAACATGATTACCTACATGAACAGAATTTCCAGAATTGCGAATGTCTAACTGTGGAAGAAGTCTCAAATCATTGTTACCTTGGGTTATGGATCGACTACAGTCTAAGTTGGTTAATGCATATAACAAACTTGTACAAAAAAATGAGATTTTATGTGTACTTTTTCTACTACATTAAGAATAAGTTAAATCTTAGAACAAAAGTAACCTTATATTATGCATTAGTGGACTCCCAACTCAATTATTTAGTAAATATATGGGCACTAGCAAATAAAACAGAAATAAGGGCAATAGACAACTTATTGAATAGGATTCTGAAACTTTTAATGGGGACAAACTCTTGGAATGACCTGAATAAGAGAAGGCAATTTTTGTTGAAACATAAAATATTGTATCCAGTTCAAAAACTAAAGTTAAATCTATTCTTAAAAAATCTTAACACTATTTTTGAAGAGTCGAATCTGCAAAGAAATGTCTCACATAATTTAAGGAACCCAAAAGCAATTACTTTGCCTCACCCTAGGATACTAAATAGATTTGGAGATAGGCACACAATGAATGTAATAAACAACTTGCTGGCTAGTGTTGATTTCAGGCTCAGGAGAAGTTATCCCATCTCCAAATTAAAATTCCTAATAAGAAAATTCTTGATACTCAATGACACAGTAGATTAGAATTGATATGCAGATAAACTACCTCTGTTTACAGCAGTGTTTCCCAACCTTTTTTTTACCATGCCCCACCTAAGTCTTTCTAAAATTCTGATGCCCCCTATGTAACGTTGGGAAACACCGATATACATATTTTTTATATTCAAAAATTGAATTATTCCCTAAATGAAGCCTAATTACAACTTGTTCAGGACACAAAACTTAGGTTTTAGGAAGAAATCATTAGGAAATTATTAAGAAAAAAACAGTAAGTAAATTTTCAAAACATATAATGGACAACTAAAATTCAAGTACAAAATAATTTATATGAAAGATTTTTTTATAATATTTTAATTTTTAGTAATTATTATTTAATTGTTTAATAATTTCAACATTCCATGTGAAGTCACTTCTAGATGAGTGCACTAAATTTAGTGAGACCCTTGTGCTTGATGCAGAGAGATTTTATATTGGGCTCCAATTTAGTCAGCTTCAGTCTCAAATCTCCCAGTTTTGTGATATCCAGTCGATTTCTTTCCTTTAGTAACAAATCATTTATGGCACTAAATCCACATTCAGCTAAATATGAAGATGGAAACGGTAACAATAGCTCTCTTGCAAAGTTGGTTGAATTTGGGTATTTAATTTCTGTTTCATCACAAAGCCATGCCATCGCTCCTTTTATATTGAATAAAGTTTTAACTGACTCATCATTTTGCATTTCTGAGAGTTCTTCTTGGTACTGCATTGATACATCAGACAAATCCACTAACATTGGTTGCATCATCCAGGTTGGAAAATCAATTTGTTTTAAATCAGAAAACCTTTCTTTTAAATCAGCGGACAGAATTTTCAGATGATCGACAATAACAAGTACAGCGGTATCAGTCACTTCACATTTTTGCAGCCAACGAAACTGTTCAAAATTTTTGTTACAAATATATTTTTGACATAATTCAATAAATGTAATGAAACCAAATATCTTCGCTTTTGCATCGACGAGAGTTTTATTTGTTCCTTGAAGTTGTTTATTTAATATATTTAGTTTTTCAAAGATATCGGCTAAATAACTCACAAATGCTTTACCATCGACCGTTAACAGATGCTTCATTTCAGGTTTGTCACTTAAAAAGTCACTAATAGTATCAAATAGTTCCATGAATCTTTTCAAGCAGTTCCCTTTCGAGAGCCACCTTACTTCAGTGTGAAGTAAAAGTCTCACATGGTCTCCATTTTGTTCTTCACAAAAAAGCTTGAAGAGACGCTCACATTTGGCATTAGCTTTAATAGCATTGACACATTTTATAACTGATTTTAGTACTTCATGAAGAACAGGCGAAATATTTTTAGCTACCAAGTTTTCCCTATGAATAACACAATGCACAAGAAGCATTTCTGGATTCTCATCTTTCATCAATTTTAAGCAGCCATTTTTCTTGCCCATCATATTAGGAGCACCATCTGAAGCGCAAGATGTTATATTTTTCATTGGTATATTATTGTCATCTAAGTAATTTTTTAGCTTATTATATATATCTTTGGAGGTAGTGGTGCTCTCTAATGATTTACAGAATAACATTTCTTCAGCAAAATTACCTTTATCAATATATCTCACATAAGTTATCAGTACGGCTTCACTGTCTCTCAAAGTTGATTCATCCATTTGCACTGAGAATTTTCTTGTTTTCAGCTTTCCAACAAGTTGTATTTCAATATCTTCACTCATTTCATCTATTCTTCTGCTAACAGTATTGTTATTGAGTGGCATAGCTTTCACGTCTTTGTCATCTTTTTCCAGAACTGTTTTAAGAAATGCTGATATTGATGGTTTGATTAAATTCTCTCCTATAGTATGATTTTTCCCAGATTTAGCAATGAGTAAAGAAATTTCATAACTAGCCTCAAGAGTACGATTGACAGTTGCAGTATGAGCAATAAACAGAGACTTTAATGTTGCTCTTTTTTCAAAATTCTTCTTTAAAGTTTGAAAGTAATCTAAATCTGAATTTACATGAGCATTATGTTTCGCCTTCAAATGCGCCTCAAGACGACCTCGCTTCATTGATTCGTTGGTCAAGCATTGTTGGCATAAAAGACAAAAAGGTGACCTTTGATCGTGGATAGCGGGTATGAAACCAAATTTTAAGTATTCCTCTGAATACTGACGAACTTTTTTTTTACTTGCACTACTCATTTTACTGCGCAACTGAAAGAAATAAATATAAGATAAATCAAAAACTAAAAATAAACTATGCATTAAAGTTAATTTAATTTTATTTTAATATATCAAAATTAATTATTAGTACGCTTTTTGAATGAATAAATCACACGAATTACTGAATTCGGGCTATTAAATCTGTGGTCTCTGTGGACAAGCAGATAAGTCTAATTTGTCAAAAATGAGATAAGTGCACTATAATAAAGTATTTATTATTTACTATTATGTGACACGCAGCTATCTTCGTTATTGTAGTTTTAGCGTGAGTAATAAATATTTGTATATTCGAATATATGCGTGTTTATATGAGAGTGTAAAGTTTATTTTTCCTCTCCTGCAAATTCGAGTTTTTGGACTTATTTGCTTATTTACTGAGACCACAGAAATACATATATGACAAATACATACCATTGTATATCACGGTTCTTCATTAATAATAATTCTGTGCGTGGACAAAGTAATTTTTATTTTAATCTGAGATCGTCAAACCTATCCAAATGTACAGTCACGATGCCCAAACGAGCGTTTGTATGAAAGGAATTACCTATTTCATATAACATGCTGAGTTTGCGGTAGGCTACAGTAGACAACCACTTTGCTTGCACATTGCGTATGCCATAAGCAATCGTCCAATACAGTATGTACTATTCCTTCACTAGGTATAGTAAGCAATACTCTCCGAGCAAACTGTAGTTGATATTACTCCAAACTTTCAAGTGCAGCTCTATAGAAAGTACAACATTTAACGAATGCTTATTTAAAATTGAGATACCAACAATTCTTCTTTTGTACAAGTTAAATCATAGTAGGCGGTTGTTTTAAACTGTAGACGAGCAATTTTTGAATTGCCCCCCTGAACAATCAAATTGCCCCCATGTGGGGCGTGGGACCCACGTTGGGAAACACTGGTTTACAGTGTGGAATATACTATTTGTAGTGACTTCATGGTCTTTTCTGTAAGATAACAAATTTGTACAAAACTTGTAAAGGAAGAACTACAACTTGTTGTCAAGAAATTTACTTTTCTTAACAAGTTCATTTATGGTAAACGAATTCTCTTGATAAATAAAATTGTATTGTATTATTATTATTATTATTATTATTATTATTACATGTACAGACCCCCAGGAAGAAGTTAGACTACACATGCTAACTGGTATTCCGTTCCCTATACACCTATATATATATATATATATATATATTTATAATTATTGATAAAAAAGTAAAGAAAGAATGTTAAAACGACAATAACTGTAACTAATATGTAAATAATATTTATGAGTCAATGCAGTTGCAAGCAATCATGCAATACACCCATAATGTCTATAGCATATTAAGGATAATATAAAGAACCATTAGAATAAGCAAATCAGTCCAATAAGAATACCAATAGGGACCTAAGAAAACGCAAAAAAAAAAAAAAAAAAAAAAAATATTATCGCTTTTTACGGACACAGAAACAGAGAACCTCTTGTCGTTTTTTGCCTTCATTCTGGGTGGGGGTGGGTTGGCCCCAGTTGAAGTCATATAGATTGTCGGTAAAAAGCGATAATAATTTTTTTTTTTTTTTTTTTTTTTTTTTGCGTTTTCTTAGGTCTCTGATGGTATTATTATTGGATTGATTTGCTTATTCTAATGGTTCTTTATATTATCCTTAATATTCTATATATATATATATATATAATAAATAAATACCAGAAAATAGATTAAATCGACAAAATCGAAGCAATTTTTTACAATTAACCTATATATATATATATATACACACACAAGTATTTTGGCTGTTTATAATCGGAGTATACTGGTAGGAGAAAATAAAGCGTATGATGATGCAGGGCCATCGCATGTAGGTGTTCATGTGTCCACACAGACGTCCAACTGAAAAGAGCGACCGATTTTTTTTAAACACAAAACAGCCAAAATGCCATATGCTATACGAGCTATGCTGCTCGTATAGCATATGTTCGATGCAGTTGGAGGATTTTGTTGATGGCTACAACAGCTCCTCAGGAAACTGTGATTGGAAGAAGAAAGATATATACACACACACACAAATATATATATTAAAATAGCAAAGCCAGCAAATTGATTAAAACAAAGTGTACATGAACTATATATATATATATATATATTTTTTTTTTTTTTTATGTTATGTTTTCTGATTCCAGGAATGAAAGAGAATATGGAGGATGTGCAGAAACGAAATGCTTTGGTTTTGCATATAAAAGTCGTTGCATTTTGCTCTTTTTTTTTACCCCTATAAATCATGAATTCAAAATTTTGAATGCATAACATAATAAATTAAGATATATAATAAACAATACATAAAGTCAAAATGAAAGAAAATATATAAACGAATCAAAATTTAACGGACTTCGCAGCTGAATTTCATCTGATCCACAGACAGATTGCGTTCGTTAATTTTTTTTAAAATGATTGCAGAGAAATGCAATAAAATAAAACTGACGACAAGCGAGACGTGTAAAACACCGCCACTGTAGATCATCCTTTAGTAGCAATTATATTTATTGGTTTTCGCACTAAATGTTATTTTATGTGAGTATTCTGGTGTCAATTTTAGATACAAGCTCTATTTTATTTTTTTAGGGACGTTAGCATATATGTGTGATGCGCCCATTGTCTTCATCCTGTCCGTCGTCCGCATGTAATAAGTCGACTCGTAATGGAGGGATTTTTATAAAATTTTATATCTGGTCTGCTCTTTTAGAAAAATATTTCGAGCCATCCCAAATTTCATTAAAATCACGCCAATAGAAGTCTGGCAATTATTATTTCTTTGTCCCTCTGTCCATCCGCATGTAATAACTCGACTCTCACTGATGGAAATTTTATATTTGGCTCGTTTGGAACGATTTATTGAATTTTCGAAAATCTGATTTAAATCAGGCCAATGTAATCCGGCAATTATTATTCCTTTTTTTTTTTTTTTTTCATGCACATCGGATGGCTTTCCATATATCGTATTCTATAGCTGAAGCACTTTTATATATATAAATAGAACATAAAAAGAATATATATATTTTTTTTTTCTTTTTCCCCCTATAAATCATGAATTATTACTATTTGTTCATGCGCCTGAAATTTAACACGCAGTGTACATTAAGTAATTTGTTCTTATTAGCAATTGGGTGAGAATTATTTACCTATGTAGAACTTGTGCATCAAGATGTGGAGGGGGAACAGGTCTAATTTTGGTTAGATAGTCCATTCATCTTCATTACCATTGAATAAAAACACTTCACACATAATATAAAGATGTGTGACGTGTTCTTAACGTGTTGCTCTGCCACTAAAGCCCTGTTCAAAAATTATTTTAAACTACTTTTTTTGAAAACTATTTCTTCACAGCATTTTTATCACTGACTTGCTATGTTAAGGATAGTTGATTGAAAATTTGCGATATTAATCATGATATCTGATTCAAAGAAGGGTAAAAGTGATTTCGAATATTTCGAAATACATATATACTTAAATATTCTTTATTACCGCTATAAAAGGAACCATCCCGTTGCCAAAGCTAGTTCCTTTTATTAGTGGGTGTTTATGTGAAAAGGTCTTCTCATCAGAGTAGGCGTAGACTGAAAGAACAGAATTCATGGGATACCTCGTTCCAGGGCAACACGACGCTATCACCCCTCTCGCTAGTGGACAAACCCACCGCTTGGTAGGTATATAGGTAGACTGCGTTCACGTAGATGGTAATTTGATGTCAGTATGGATAAACATCGTGAGTTAACCGACTTTGAAAGAGGGATGATAGTGGGTGCCCGACGCATGGGTCGCTCTATCGCGGAAGTGGTACAGAAATTGTACTATCCCCATTCGACAGTATCAAGAGTGTATCGGGAATACGTCATTTCCTGAATAACATCTCATCGTGGACAGCGCTGTGGGCGAGAAAGGGATGAATGAACGTGGCCGTCGACAATGTCTTGCAATGTTTCAGCCAATCGGAGAGCAACAGCGGCACAAATCACTGTTAACTTCAACGAGGGAGGTGCCAGAAACGTCTCCACCAAAGCCATCAGGCGATCATTAGCCGCAATAGGTTATGGGAGCCGCCGACCCACCAGAGTCCCATTGCTAATACCACGACACAGGACTCTACGCCTCAACTGGGTGAAAGAACATCGGCACTGGACCTTGGATGATTGGAGACGGGTCTCCTGGTCCGATTAGTCCCGTTTGCAGTTATTTCGAGCGGACGGGAGGGTACGTCTAGATGCATCTCTGAATGGTACGGGGTACGTGTCCATCCTTGCAGACCACCTGCGTCCCTTCATTGGAAGAGTCCAATGCACCCACAGGGCATTGGACTTTTCCAGCAGGACAATGCACCCCCCCCACAGATCCTTGCTGACTATAACATGGTTCGAAGAGCACTTCGCAGATTTTACCACCATGGAATGGCTTCCACCATTCACCGAACATGAACCCTGTGGAGCATCTTTAGGATGCTGCGGAAAGATCCGTTCGAGCTTTGAATCCTCCACCCAGGAATGCGACGGAATTATGGACAACGGTGCAGCATGCATGTTTGGAAATACCAGTGTAACGCTTTGTGAACTAGTGGACTCAGTGCCTCGTCGTGTGACTGCCCTTATCCAGGCGAAAGGTGGACCTACCCGTTACTAGGTAGGTATCCCATGATTTCTGTCCACTCAGTGTACACGCGATTCACCAAAATTCAACAACTATTTTATTTTTAATTTTTTTATTTTATTTTGGTGTAGGGGCTGGCAATTTTCCTTCGCAAACGAACTTTCACGAACGTTGCAGCGACTCTGCAGTTAGTTATGCTTCTGGATTTCAATTCAGAAATCCAGAAATCAATTCAATCTAAAATTCAGAACTGCAGTTCTGAATTTTATTAATATCATCAGTTTATTTAACAAACACCCCTGTACAGAAATTATCTAGGAGGGTCATACCTACATCCAACTAAACTTATTAGGTGTAACATAGAATAAAATATCAGAAAATACATAAAATAAATAAATATAGAGGGAAAATTACATAGATACAGAAATCATATATTCATAGAAGAATTACAAAATTACAAAACATTATACATACTTTGAAAAATGGCATCGTTATTTGCAGTTGATTCTGATTGTCATTCTGTTGAATAAAAAGGAATACCCTCAGTCCTATAAGTCTTTTGAAGACCCTATAAATCGTTCATTTCTGATTTTTATGAGTTCGAGGGCACTTGAAATCTTTCTTGAATTATGTTCATCATATTTGTAGTTTCGTGTACAGATCCGCTGCAATGAGCTTCCTGTAAGTTTTTTCATGGCAGTACCTACCCGGGTCTATTTTGAAGTCTCTAAAGAGCTCCAGAGTATTGGCAGGAAACATCTGCCTTAATCCGTCCGTGTTATGGAGAGTGCTTCGGAAACTATGATTTTGATACATTTTGTACGTATTATGTTTTGCGAAACAGAGTTGAGATAAACTTCGTTTGTTCGGTTGTGCTAAACATAAAAACTCACTGCTATAGAACGGTTGTCAATTCAGAAGTGCTCATGGGCTTCATTAGCATTCAGACAACACACCAGTGACATTACGTATAAGTTTTGGTTACGTGTTACTAAATCACTAATTACTGAGATAAATACAGGGTGTATTTAAATTGCTGTAAAATTTTCTAGGGGCGTATTCCCATCGACCAAACATTAAAAAACGTTCATATAAACATGGGTCTAGAAACGCTTAGTTTCTTCTTTCCCCGCACGCCTCAATAATTCTATCAAGTCATGTAACACGATACTAGTAGAGACTCCACCGCTCAGCGGAAAATATATCTGCAACGGGTAGTAACGAGGCGCCTCCGTAGCTAGGTGGGAAGGAGCAGCAGTGTGTAGCACACGCTTCTTAATTAGACCGGGGTTCGAGCCCGTCACCACCAAATACGAGGATGCGGAAAGATCAGGGAATGACCACCGCATATCCAGGAGCAATATGGCCTTAGTTGCTAATGCTCCTAAAAACCAAATAATAACAGCAACGGGTAGTAATGGTTTGTTTTGCTGATTGGCTTTTGCTTTGTTGTGGAAGATACTGCAGATTACTTCGGATTTAAAGAAATCGTAAAGAAAATTCGGTGAGTGAAATGGCAGAGGTGCACTACACTTATGGTCTTGCAGATGGGAATGCATTAAGAGCACGTGAACTTTATTCAGTAAGGTGCCCCCGACAGGCGTTTGCGTTGTCCAAGAACATTCACACGAATCCACCAACGTTTGCGAAAGACGGGCTCATTTGAGAGAAGATCTTTTGACACTGGAAGACCAAGAGAGGTACTAAATGCTGACCTTGAGGAACGAGTTCTTCTTAATGTGGACGAAAATCCATCAGATAGTACAAGAATAATTACAGTAAAGGAAGGAGTTAAGTCATACGACTATTTGGAACATTCTCCATGAAAACCTTCTGTAGCCCTATCCGTTCAACGGTTGCAAGGACTTACTGAGGCAGACTTTCTGCCATGAAGAACATTGTGCCAACGCATTCAACAAAAGTGTTGTGGTCCTGAATTTCTAGGCATTTATCTTGTTCACTGATGAGGCTGGTTTTATACGTGATGGGATCTTAAACTACCATAACAACCACATCTGGAGCGATGACAACCCCCATGCAGCGCGACAGGACAAACATCAACATAAGTTCAGTCTAACGTTTGGGCTGGAATCGTGCATGATCATTTGATAGGCCCTATATTTTTCCTCCGCGTTTGACAAGAGACATTTATCTGCAGTTTCTTGAAAATTAATTGCACCATTTAATGGACAATGTACCTCTGGACGTCATCCGACAAATGTGGTTCATGCACGATGGCGCCCCGGCTCACTTTAGTTGGCGTGTTCGTCAGCATTTGGATGGCCATTTTCCTCAAAGATGGATTGGTCACGGGGGATCCATTGAATGGCCTGCTCGATCATCAGATTCGAACCCAATGGATTTTTATCTCTGGGGACATTTAAAGTCTATTGTTCACGCGATTCCTGTGCCTGTTGTTGACGTTTTAAGAGAGCGTATCGTAAATGGATGTGAGCAAATACGTAACACTCCAGGTGTATTCAACAGAGTACGACAAAGCAGGCAACGCAGGTTCAGAGGATGCATCAAAGCAGGAAGAAACAATTTTGAACAGTTTTTGTAACAAAATATTCTGTCTTGTGTTTACTTTGTTTTTGTTTGTTTCTGTTAAACGTCGTCTTGTTTAATTTCATTACTTGTTCTGTTGGGTTGCTTATTAATTGTTCTTTTGGGTTGCTTATTAATTGTTCTGTTGGATTGTTTATTAATTGTTCTGTTGCATTGCTTATTAATTATTTGATATTGTTAAACAAAAATTCCTCCTAGATCAGAAACTAACCGTTTCTAGACCCATGTTTATACGAACTTTTTTTAATGTTTGGTCGATGGGAATACGCCCCTAAAATATTTGACACCAATTTAAATACACCCTATATATTAAACTGGAGGGTGCTCTCCAGAGACTAGAATTGGTCGTACTTCTTTACAGCTCCTTGGTACTAGTGAGATTTCGCTGAATTTTGTGATTTTTTTTCCCATTTATATTTCATCTTATACTTTTTATCTCGTTGATCAAGTAACTAGATGTATTACTTAAACCAAGCAAGTATTTCTAGCAAGGTATACTTGTCTGAATTAACAGCTGTCGCTAGCGGGATTTTTGGCACGAAAATCTAGCGTCGTAGGTAAACACTTTTTTATGTAGTTATAAATAGTATATTTAATTGAATATAAATAGTATCGTAAATAATACTGGTGTTATTTTGTATGTATTGGATGCTTAATAGTACTTTAGTATAATTTAACCCATTAAGATAGTGTTAGCTTACGATAATGAATAGCGTGAGATTCCAATTGTTATCGTTAACTCTAGAACTTTTGTAATAAATTCTTGGATTGTTAAATAGAAAATTGTAAAGGAGGATATCATATTGTAAGACACTCATTAAGAGTATACAAGTGTTACCGTATATGTTTCAGTGTTTTATTGATAATGTTGTGATAGTTTCGTAATTTCAATCAAATTATATGGTATATGTACATTGTTTCAACTAGAAACAGCTAGAATAATGTTTCACGGAGAGTGTATCTCTTAGGGAATTGCCGTTCTTGATTTATTTGCGACTCACAGAAATTCTATTCATAAACTTCCGCATGTATTCTGAACTCTCGCTGAATGATGCTAATATATAGTTCTGTGCTCAATATGCAGGGAATATGACGATATTAAGTCAAAACTCAGCTTACTAATGAACGACAATGAGCCTTTGAAATAGCGAGAGATTTTTGCCCTGGAAAGTAAACAGTCGGGGACTCGGCAGTTGGACGCTCTCCTGACGGATCGAACATCAGGAATGAATCACCAGATAGAGTACTCTGATTCCAGTGAGGTAATGCTAGTGGGTGATTCAATTGCCAGGGAAACTTGGAATGTTTTCGTAATCGAGAGCGATGAAACAGAACCAGGATACGTTTACCAGATGCTAAATTACTGATGTTAATAGGAAGTTGTCAGCTCTTAAGGGAATTAAAGGGCGTGTGGGTATGCTTGTGGGAACTGATACTTGAAACAAAAACGAACTTAGTCAAGAACTATACAGTCACGCTGGAAAAATGATGCAAGATTGGTCAATATGTTATTGTGTCTGCAGTTTTGTCTATACATGATAGGAGGGACTGCTGTGATGAATTATGAAGTATCGTGGTTTAATTCGACACTTGAGAGACTCAGAGATAAATTTTCTCCCATAAGCCTTCATTTTATAAGGACGGAATTCAAACGACAAGAGATGCGCAAGGGTATTTGCTGATGTCATAGAGGAAAGCCTAAGGGTTCAGGGAAACTGCTGATTGACAAAGTGGGATAGGAAAATCTCTGGCAAGACTCAGATTAAGAGTATCGACTAAATTTGCACCTTCCTCAGGAGTACTTGTGGGATACCTCGTAACACATTGAAAGATCCAATGAATTAGACACAAAAATCTCCAATAGCTACATGCCACAGAGAAAGACTTGAGTAAATAACTATAAGGCTGCTATATTGGGGTAGTAAAAAGTAAAAAAAAAAAAAAAAGTGAACCGTCTCTATAGTAATGTAGTAAATAAAAAGAGTAAACTTGAGCCCCTGGGTTGATTAAATAATGCTGACATTCTAGGAATAACTGAAATATTGGTACACTTCCTAATTCATTTCACAAATATACGTGGTCTCAGTTCTAATCTCAACGATGTCCATTTCCACTTGCAGTCTGCCAAACCCCATGTACTTTTCCTGACAGAATCTCAGTTATCGGTTGATTCAACTACTACTCATCTCAGATGCCCAAATTATTCACTGTATGATTCCCTTCGCCTCAAAGATGGTACTTGTGCATATGTCCGTTCTGATATTCCCTGTCAGAGACTTGGTAATTTGGAATCTCCTCTCTTTGATCTTCTCTGGCTTAAAATCTCTCTACCTCATTGTTTCAAATTCATCTGTTGTCTCTACCGTTCTCCCAGCTCCACTAATCACTTGGAGCTCTTTGACTTCCTCTCTTTGCAATTTGACTTTCTCCAGTCCAATTTTCCTAACAGTGAGGTAATTTTCGTTGGTGATTTTAATGTTCACAACTCCAGCTGGCTTCCATTTTCTAGTCACACCGACCCAGCTGGTCGAGATGCTGAGGCTTTTGCAATTACTAATGACCTTGCATAGATTGTTCATTTACCTACAAGAATACCGGACAATCCTAACCATACCGCTTGATCTTTTTCTCACAAACAACCCTTCTAAGTACACGGTCAAAGTGAGAGGTCTTTTAGGCACTTCAGATCACAACTTGGTGATTGTCTCTTCTCCAATGGAGTCTTTATCTCATGACTATTCCCAACCTCGTGTTGTTTGGCATTACAAGAATGCAAAATGGGATGACCTGCGAGATTTCTTTTCTTCTTTTCCTTGGTCGGATTACTGTTTCAAAACTTCTGATGTCAACGTCTGCTCAGATCGTGTCAGTGAAATTATTCTTGCAGGAATGGAATCCTTTATCCCACACTCCACTTTAAAATCTCGTCCTTTATCTAAACCTTGGTTTTCCAATAAATGTGCTAAGGCCGTTCAAGAGAAGAATGTTGCATATCGTAATTGGCTTGTTTCTAATTCTTCAGTTTCATTTTCTGCTTACACCAAAGCTCGCAACAATTGTAAAGCAGTTATTAATCAGTATAAAATCAGTATAAAGTCGAGTTTGAACAGGCTAAGAGTAGAAAACTTGCTTCTTGCCCTAATGGTAGCCGAGCATTCTGGTCTCTTGCCAAAGCTATTAGCCGCAACTTTTTCCCATCTCTGCTCCCACCTCTGTCCAAACCAAATGGTTCTGTTATCACTTCAGCCAAGGATAAAGCTGACCTGCTAGCATCCCATTTTTCTTCCAACTCATGTATTAATGATTTTGGTAAAACACCTTCCACCATTCCCAACACGCTCTATTCAATGCCTCCTGTGGTCTTCCGTCAAAAGGAAATCAGAAGAATTTTGACGAATCTAGATGCTAAGAAAGGTGCAGGTCCCGATGGTATTTCTCCACTTGTTTTCAAAACCTGTGCTCCTGAACTTACTCCTATTCTTTGCCGCCTTTTTTCACTCTCTTATTCCAAAGGTGTTTTTCTTTCTGCTTGGAAATTTGCTCATATCCAGCCAGTTCCTAAAAAGGGTGACAAATCCCTCCCGTCCAATTATCGTCCCATTGCAATTACTTCTACTATTTCTGAAGCAATGGAGAAATCAATTAACCGCCAACTTTTAAACTACCTAGAAACCTTTCGTCTGATCAGCGATCGCCAGTATGGATTCAGTCAGTGTCGATCCATTGGTGATATTCTGGCTTATGTTATCCATTTATGGACTAATTCAGTGGAAAAGTTCGCTGAAACACAAGAAATTGGTCTTGACGTGTCAAAGGCTTTCGATCGTGTTTGGCATAAAGGTCTCCTAAACAAGCTTCCACCTTATGGTTTGCCAACTGTTTTTTGTAATTGGTTATCCAGTTTTCTCTCTGATCGCTCACTGAGGGTGATGGTAAATGGTTCTCTGTCTTCTAACTTCTCCACTAATTCCGGTGTCTCCCAAGGTTCAGTTCTTTCCCTCACTCTTTTCCTCTTGTATATTAATGACCTTCTTCCATTGACTGGAAATTCTATCCATAGTTTTGCCGATGATAGCACATTGCATTCCACTTTCCATTCTGAGAAACCTTGCTCTGCTCAATCAGCTTCAACTTCTCGAAATTCCGCTACCAATTCCTTAAATGCCGATTTTCAGGTATTTCTCCTGTGGGGCAAAGAGAACTTAGTTGATTTCGACCCTTCTAAAACTCAGTCTTGTCTTATATCTCGCAAAAAGGATTCTTCTGCTCCTATGCTTATCTTTAGTGACACTCCGATTTCTAGGAAAAATAATATATTTCTTTTGGGGATTACCCTGATTTTTAATCTCTCTTGGCACGAGCACATTACAAATATTGCTTCCTCTGCATCTAAAAATCTTGGTTTTCTCTCTCGGTCTCGGCGTTACTTTTCTTACAAACAGCTGCTCACTCTGTATAAGTCGCAAATCCGCCCTACCATTCAATATAATATTGTTCCCACATCTGGTGTGGTGCCCGCAAAACCTCTCTCAGGCTTCTTGATTCCATTCAGAAGAGGGCAGTTAGGTTGTTTAATGATTCATCTCTAACAGAATCTCTCCACTTGCTGTCTCTTGGACGTACTGTTTCTGCTGCATGCCTTTTCTACAGATACTTCCATGGGCACTGGCTTCTATAATTCCCGCTCTCTCTTTCAAAACAGTCCGAACACGTGCAGCCACCAGCCAACATCCATTTACTTGCACGAAGTGAGGGGTTTGAGCCACAAAGTGTTTTTTACAAGAGTATTTTTTATTATTTTTATAATTTATCAAAACTAATAAATGGGATCTTAAAGAATATCTGTTTTTTTTTTTTTTTTTTTTTCCTTCTTTTTTACTCACATAAATGCTGGCCGGGTGGGTAAAGTGCCTGCCTGGCAACCCAAAGGTCGCGGGTTCGAATCCCGCCTCGGGCTTGGATCAAATTACTGCAAAAACCTTGGGAGGTGCATTATGGCCACAGAAGCCGATGCGCCAACAATTACCCAAAAAAAAAAAAAAAAAAAAAAACCCTCACATAAATAAATAAATATATATACACACTACTGTCTAAAAGTTTAGAATCACAGCGTATGACAACAGTTTTTTTTTTTTTTTTCAAATTAGTTATGATTTAATATAAAAAAACTCACATAAATAAATATATATATTTATTTTTTATATATATATTTTTTTTTACTCACATAAATAAATAAATATATATATATATATATATATACATACACACTCCCGCCTAAAAGTTTAGAATCACAGCGTATGACAACAGTTTTTCTTAATTTCTTTTTTCATAGTTATGATTTAATACAAAAAAACAACACACTACAAAGTATTTTCATATGACTTTTTTTTTTATTAAGCATTGAAAATTTTACAGCAAAAAAAATATTGAAATGATCAATATTAACAACTGTTCTGATTTTTCATCATAATATCCTCCATGGGATTTTATCACTGGCTTAATCAGACGTGGCATTCTGGCGATTAATTTTATAATAGTGCCTTGACTAACATTATTCCAAACGATCTGCAGGGTTTGTTTTCCCTAAATTTTCCAAGCGATATATAAGGTGCCCCATAAATTTTGTGAAAATGGGCAGACTTTACGGTCTTGACGGTCTAGATCAGTGGTTTACAAACTGCTGCCCGTGGCCTTTTTTTTATGATGTTATGTATAAATGTAACGAAAATCTTTGTTCAAATTTTATAGAATCATGACACTTATGTACTAACTACAGTGGGAACCAGTTAATACGAAATCCGAAGGACATTCACAAATATTTCTTGTTAACCGAATTTCGTCGTAAAATTTTTGATAACCGATTATAAGTAAGGAGAAAAACGGAGGGGATGGGCTTATAGGTGGGTGGGGATTGCTTTGCAGAAAATAATTTGTTGACCTGCAGGTATTATGAAAATCCCATCTGTTACAGTCGCGATAGTAAGATGCACCTGCAAACCCTTCTCTTCCCAACCATTCTTTCATGCAAGGATGGTAGTGATAAAAAAAAAAAGTGCAGCCATTATCAACCCACTGCAGGATGGAAGCCTCCTCAACAATTCATGGTGAGGGAAATGGACCACAATCTGCCACGCTGGTCCAGTGCGGGTTGGCAGATCGACCGTATTTAGCAGTCAGGGGCTTGAACCCCGGTCTACTCAAAGAGCGTGTGCTACTGCACTCCCGCTCCTGACCACTCGGCTACGAAGGCCGTTGGTAGTTGTTGTTATGTTGTTATTTGGTTTTTAGGAGCATTAGCAACTAAGGCCATATTGCTCCGGGATATGCGGTGGTCATTCCCTGAATGACCTTTCCGCATCCTCCGTATTTGGTGGTGACGGGCTCGAACCCCGGTCTAATCAAGAAGCGTGTGCTAGGCACTGCTGCTCCTTCCCACCTGGCTACGGAGGCGCCTTCCGTTGGTAGTGATATCACAGCATTAACCCGATATACGACCCACACACAGCTTCTATCGTCATATTTTCATCAATATTGGACCCCTGACCAAAACGTTTTGAGAACAGCTGGTCTAGATAATCCCATAAAAGCTATAATGGTTAAAGTCAGGCGATTAGGATGACCACACCATAATTTGCAATACTCCTCCTGTTGTTTAGTTGCTAGAAAGTCCCTACATAGCTTAGAGATGTGCTTTGGCTCACTGTATTGTTGAATTATAAATTTTCTTCCATAAAGTCGAAGTCCCGAGGGTTTTGCATTAAATGTTCAAGAATGTTTTATAGCCTTATTTTCTTAAAATTCTTTAAATTCTATCACCAACACTAGAAAAACAGAAACAACCCCAGGTCGTTATGGGTTTGTTTCTTCTTGACTCTAGGCACTGAACAATGTGGCCCTATTTTTTCTTCAGTTGATCGTCTCACAAACTCTACGCTTGGATCCAAAAATTTCAAATTTGGATTCATCCGTCCACATACGTTTAACCACTCTTCGATTGTTCAATTTCGATGGCTCTTACCTCAAGCCAACCCCTTATTTCAATTTTCTGTTTAATTCCACTTACTTTTTCCATTTTAAGAAGGGTTTTCGGGCCACTTCACCACCATGAAGTTCTGCTTGTTTAAGACCAAGTTTTACATTGAATGTCGACACGGGAGTTTCTCTGTTCTGGTTGAACTAGCTTGGATTTCAGGCCCATTAAGTTGTCGATTGCGTTTAGAAATCAGGTGGGGAAAGCAAAATAAGAAAAGTTTGTTGTTGTTATTTGGGAGCATTAGCAACTAAGGCCATATTGCTCCGGGAATATGCGGTGGTCATTCCCTGACCTTTCCGCGTCCTCCGTATTTGGTGGTGACGGGCTCGAACCCCGGTCTAATCAAGACGCGTGTGTTACGCACTGCTGCTCCTTCCCACCTGGCTACGGAGGCGCCTAAGAAGAATAAAAGTTTGAAATAAAAGTACAGGGCGTGATATTGAATTCTTTTCCGCATCTCCTTTTTTTCTTACATTTTTCAAGTTTAGTTTTACAATATGGGCTACACGGTGTCATTCATAATTTTCCATAAAGATTTTCTTTTGTTGTAAACAAGTACGTTTTTGGCATAGAAGGAAATAATCTTTGAAATTAACTCGTTTTTCTGAATATTTTTCTCAGAACTATTTCTTCACCGGAGATTTGCAAAACATTATTAATTGGAAATCCTGTCCAGGACCTGGAAATATTTTCGCTATAGTGAAATTTTCGTTAAAACAGTGTTCGTTGTAACGAAGTTTTACATATCTACTTTTCCTCATTTTCTGCATTTTTTATATTACCATTATTATTTTTTTTAATTTGAATTAGTTCGGAACTAATTCGCCATAAACACAAAATAATAGTGAACCATATGTTTTAAACTCAACCAGGAATAAAACCAAATTCTGGGCCTTATCTCTTTGAATTTCTCGAAATCCTCTCCCTTTGTTCTCGGTGTGGAAGGGTACCTGGCGTTGTGGTAGTTTCGCCGCTGTATTTAACTTTAATTACTTATTACTTCGCTTTTGTATGAGTTTATAATTAATGAAGTGTAGAACTTTCAAATGGTTACAGATACCAAGTGATTGAACTACGAGTAATATAAAAATTAAAATGGTCACTAAGCCATCCTGCAACGTTTTTACGACGAATTAGTTTTAAAATAATACAAAGATAACAAGTAAGGAAGAAATAGAAAACTAAAGTATAAAGGTAAAAATAAAAACAAAAGATAGAAAAATACCACAGTACGCCAAAAGCGACTGAGATTATGAGGCGTAAATTGCATGTATTCTGTGATCGATTTGCCTTTGCTGTATGGGAAGCCCTAGTTTCTGGTATGTGGGGGAGAAGAAAGAAAAAAAAAAAAACTATACTACTATACTATTCTCGCACGAGGCCAACTGAATTAGCCACCTTGCGTAAAAAAAAAAAAAAAAAATCCATAAAAATTCATTGTGTCATTTACGGTATTCGAACCCAGTCCTTTGACAGCTGATGTGAAGAGGAGATGATTATCTCCACCTTAAGTCTAGCAGTGGTAAGAAACAAGGCAGTCATTTTCTTTCGGATTTTCTCATTTGGTTTCTGAATATGGGCTCGTACTGTGTGGTCGTTTTGCTTCATAAATTTAAGGATCACTTCATCCTGACGAAGTTTAAAATAATTCATAACACGGCCGTGCACTTTCGATATTGGTATAAAATACCTGATGAGGAAGATAGATTCTGATTTGAATTGAATTGCCTTATAAGCATCAACGCATTGAAAAATTTCATAAACTTTTCGAAAATTATTTAGTAATATTCAACCTGGATATGATACCAACTGCATAAGATATGTTATTCAACTGCATAATATACCAAAAGCTAATAATGCTAATAAATATCTTATGTAGTTCTAAGCAGTTTTATATATATATATATATATATATATATAATTGACATATATATAACATAGAACTTAGAACTTCATAAGATATTATCTCTAGTTTAAAAACAATAGTGTCACAGAACCAAAAATCTATTTAAAATCTAGCGCATTTAAAAACTGTACAGTGTTATATATACAGTGAGTGAACACTGAATTATGACCACCTATCTAATACTACGTAGGTCCTCCTTTTGCCCTCAATACAGCAACTATCTGACGTGGCATTAATTCAACAAGATGTCGGAAGTGTTCGGGAGGTATGGTCAACCAAGCTGTGTGTGATGCGGTCAGCAATGCAGGTATGGAGGTGATTGGTGTATCCAGACGCCTGATATGCCTTTCCATAGTGTTCCACAAGTGCTCTGTGGGATTGATATCGGTGGAGTTCGGAGGCCAATCGATATGCTGGAAGTGAGAACTGTGTTCCTCAAACCATTCCTACACAACAAGTTCCCGATGGCTCGGGGCATTGTCATCTTGGAATATACCATCGTCATTCAGGAAAAAAGTATAACATAGAGGGGTGTACACAGTCAGAAAGCAGTTGACGATAGCGGAGACCAGTGATACGTTGTTCCACATGCAACAGGGATCCAAGTTCCTGCCAGTGAAACATGCCCCACAGCATACAACTGACTTCACCGACCTGCACTTTTGATACCATGCATGATGGATGAAGAGCCTCATGTTGTTGACGCCAAATCCGTACACGACCATCCACGGTGTGTAGTAAATAACGTGACTCATCCAATCAGCACACCTTCTTCCAGTCTTCTAACGCCCAACTTGCATGCTTTTTGCACCAGGCGAGTCTTTTACACCGATGAACCTTGGTTAGGAGAGGATGCCGTAGGGGTCGTCTGCTAGTATAGCCCATACGTGCGAGCGTACGGCCCATGATAATGCCAGATATTGTTCCGGCTTGTCAACTCTTCAACAGTGCTTCGCCTGTACGAGTCGCGGGACCCGGCTCTCACCTCTAACATCAATCTTTCGCTGACCTTTACAGTTTTGCCGTCGGATCGTTGTTTGACCATTTTGACGCCAGTCCTGGTACACTTTAACTACGGCGGCTCTCGAACACACCACCAGTTCAGCCGTTTGGGAAAGGCACCAGCTAATCGAGCACCCACAATGTGTCCTTTATCAAAGTCCGATAAATCCTTCCTTTTACTCATCACTCTCGGAATTTTACTACCTACTGAACCACTGACACCTTATCTATGCTGCGTAGGTCGACTAACTGCGCACTCTCGCACCTCACGTGGTCAACCGGTCGCATTAAAATTTTCGTAGAGGTGGTCATAATTCAGTGATCACTCAGTGTATATATAAGTAGAAAGTGAAGAAGAGAATGGGAACGAGCTACCAGAACCAGAAATCGAAACTACGGACACCCCGAAGCTACATGAAAAATAAAAATAATAAAATAAAAAGAAGTAGATCCCATGATTTCAATGCCTTCATGAAGGGTCAGCCGCTGAAACTACAGGAAAGGCAGCAGGAGTAAGGCCTCTGTTTCTGACATGAAATACAAGTAGCACGTGGCGCTATTCAGGAGACCGTAGTGTCAAAACGGTTAGAGATAGCGCTGTGTGAAAATCGGTGGATACATCATTTAGGGTATGAGGAAACGATTTGTAGAAGAAAAAAAAAAATAGTTCAAATTTCCGCCACCTGGGGAGAAATTGCCACTGTAAACACGAGGTGGACTTAACTCAGGAATAGATTTTAATATCAGAACTTAGAAATCTACAGATATTGTTCTACGTGGTTTCCTTTGCTGGAGATGACATTCTGAAAACGGAGGACTGCGTACGACACAGTTTCACGTAGCATCTCATTGGGGATGTTGGCTACATGCTGTTTAATGCTTGCTTTCAAATCGACAAGCCGTCACAGTAAACACTGTCTTTTAGGTATCCCTATAGCCAGAAATCACAGGTATTAAAGTCTGTAGATTGGACTGGCCAGAACTGCGGAAAGTCTCTAGAAATGATGCAATCATTTCCGAATGTTGAACGGAGTAGTTCCTTCACTTGTCGACCAGCGTGGGCAGGAACCATCTTGCATGAACACTACGGTCTCTAAGCATTGCCTTTCTTGCAGAGCAGAAATAATGTGATCTCTTAGAAGAGCGCAGTACCGTGCACTAGTTACCGTACACCTCACGGCCCCGTGAGGTGTAGATTCTTCAAAGAAATATGGTCCGATTATAAACCCTTCTGTGAATCCACACCATACCATACTCTAACGTATGGACTTTGTAGTGGTCTTTCATGCACAGCAGATGGACGAGAAGTTCCCCATATTCTGCCGTTTTGTGCGTTTATAGCCCCATGAAGAGTGAAATGTTCCTCATCAGACCACAAGATCATTTGAGCCCGTGTATCGTCAAGTTCCATACGAGGCAGAAATCGTAGAGCAAAGTCTATTCGTTGTTGCTGATCAAAAGACTCGTTTTTGCACTACCTGAATCTTGTACTGGAGCCAACGTAAAATTATTCGAAGCACTTTACGTACAGTAGACCAAGGAAGGTTTAAGTCTTTTGTTACACCTCTGGCAGTGTTTCGCATTCTGACCATTGCAACCGCTACTTCATCCACTACCTCTGTTCCGATACGTGGTCGTCCCTTGCCTGGAATTACACCTAACTCCGGTCGTTTAAAATTTCTTTATTAGTTTTCGAAGCCGCACTGATGTCAAAGGTCCTTTACTCAAACTTTTTAAGTTTCCGATATTCACGTAGTGTTGCATTAGCGTTACTATTATTATTGTAAAACAGTTTTACTAAAAGAGTACGTTCTTTTTTTATAAGAGCCATAATGGTTATTGATGGTGGCGTTGGCTTTCTGATTTTATCTAACAGGATGTCATTTCGCCATTTCCCCCCTATTGGCGGAAATTTGAACTAATTTTTTTTCTTCTACAAATCGCTTCCACCTACCCTAAATGACATACACACTGTTTTTCGAGGCGCTAACTCTAACCGTTTTGACACTAGGGTCTCCTCAATAGGAAAACTTATTTTATAACAACCCAGTATATACAGGGTGATTCACTATCAGTGCGACAAACTTGCAGGAGGTGTAGGGAGCACAAAGATGAATCGGAATCACATAGCATTGCAGGGTCCGAAATGCCTTCGTCATGCGGTAGAAGACGTTGAACGGGAGGTCGCGTGAACAGCGATCCCGCTGGAAGTCAGCATTTGCGATCCGTTTCTGTTGAAGAAACGAAGTAGCAAAAGTCCTCCGGAGTGGATAATCCGCAGGTTCCAATGATTGGACGCGTTGCAGATGGTATGAACTCATTTGGTTTGTTGACAGTATCCTCCATACAGTGGATTGAGAAATACCCAATCGTTGGCCTATCGCTCGAGTACTCGTACTCGGATTGCCTTCTGCAAGACGTAGGACATTCTTCTCATTGTCTGGCGTCCTCGTCATTCGCTCTCGATTCATAGTACCTCTCGTGAAACAACCAGTCTCACGTAACCTTCTGTGCACACGTGCGAAAATCGCATGATGAGGAGCACGCCTGTGCGGGAAACATTCCTGGTACAAGCGCAGAGCGGCGTGCACGTTACAGTCCGCAGCTCCATACGCGAGGTGCATGTCGGCCAGTTCAACGTTTGAATACTCGTCCATCCTACTGCCTCGGGAACCGGTTCGCAAATGCTGACTTCCAGCGGGATCGCTGTTCACGCGACTTCCCGTTCAACGTCCTCTACCGCAGTGTTTCTCAAAGGGTGTGCCGCGTCACATTAGTGTGCCGCAAAATTTTCCAAGTGTGCCGCGAAATTTAGAAATTTCTTCTTCTATGACTACGTAGGTGTGCCGCGAAATTTTTCTTCTTTGGAAAATGTGCCACGAGAGTAAAAAGATTGAGAAACACTGCTCTACCGCATGAGGAGGGCATTTCGGACCCTGCAATGCTATGTGATTCCGATTCGTATTTGTGCCCCCTACACCTCCTGCAAGTTTGTCGCACTGGTAGTGAATCACCCTGTGTATATATATATATATATATATATATGTATATATATAGTTAAATTTGAATAATGTCGAATATGAAATTTTACTTAATAAAATAAAATAAAAGAGGGCAAAGCACACATCAAAGGCAGCTAAAAGCACATTCCCCTGCATGATGCTTGAAACATAGTCATATTAATTAACATAAGATCTAAAATAATAAAGTTATACAATGCCAGCAATACGGCAAGGCAAGAGCGAAGAAACAAAAATAAAAATAAACCAATTTCAATTTTAACTGGGAGGGAAAAAGAAAAGGTAACAAGAATAAAAATATTGCAACGGAAACTCTAAATTAATTTAGAAGGTCTAATTATACAAATAATAATTCATTGAAATTTAAAGCCAATAAAATAAAATTTAGCGGCGCCCCCTCGAAAGGCGCCAGATCCAAATTTATGTGAAATATCACCAAACAGAGAATTCAAACCATTCGCAATAAAACAAAACGAAACCAAAAGTAAAAATAGACTGACTTTATTATTTTAGATCTTATGTTAATTAATATGACTATGTATATATATATATATATATATATAGTATGAATCAGAGCTGTAATACTCAATATGTTCTACGTTGATAATAATATTAGTAAATTAATAAGAGGAGTATACCTCAATATAGTACGTGGAACACTTCCGTGTTCCACGTACGGAAGTGTTCCACGTACTATATTGAGGTATACTCCTCTTATTAATTTACTAATATATATATATAAGTAACTCTCGTATAACGGTTATTAGGTTCCAGTAAATGTCGTGTTATGCGAAACCGTGTTATACGGGACTAAGCACAAGTACAAAAAGGAGAATTACGTTCCAAAAGTTAACAAAAATACACCATTCTAGATTTCGTGTATCTTCTGCTCTCTTTAAAAAATCAGTAATCTGGGTTTGTTTGCTTTTGCTTGATAAATCTTTGTGAATTTCATCGTATGGAACTAAGCATTTTTGAAGCTCCCTTTTGAACTTTGGGCTCCTTTCATTCAAAAATCTGCATTCAAAAAATAAGATTCTAATTGCTCGGCTAACTTTATGCCTTCCGGTATGCTTTTTAGTGTAAAATTTTAAAGTTTAGAATTTTCATCTGAATTGATTTTACCACAGATGCTATTTGCACTAAATCTGCTACGCCGGCTTCTCTTTCTACCAGCAATTCTTGAACGTCTTCAGTAATCATATCTTTGTTTTAATTTTTTTAGGAGCATTAGCGACTAAAGCCATGTTAATCTGTGTATATTGTCTATAAATTGCGTGTGTCCTGTGGTCGATTTTATGTTTTGATGGACGAAAAACCCGAGTTTCTGGGAGAAAAAAAAACATGCTACCCTCGCCTTCGCCCGACCAACTTAGCCACGTTGTGAAAAAGACCCATAAAAATTCCTCCTTTCATCGACGGATTCAAACTCTGGTCTTTTCCAGCCGGTGTGGGAAGGAGGGCGATTCTATGAACTGTGCTTGTGCTACCCACGAGTACTTCGGTAGCCATATCATCAAAACCTTCCCCTCCTACCGACGTAGCAAGTTCTACTATCGCACCAATTCCATTTTCTCCCTTTCGATCATATTTCCTGAATGAACTGACTCTGACTATACATTTTTGCAACACTCACCTATTGACAGTTTTACTTCTTTCAGCGATAAAGCTATGATTCTGATACAATCCACAATTGAGAAATGTTTCAATGCCTCCATTACTTCAATATAATCGGAATCAATTTTTTCCAAAATCCATTGTAACGATTTTCTGATATACTGAGTTTTAAAGGTGTGGTTATAATGTCTTGATCTAATGGCTGAATGAAAGAAGTTGTATTAACCCAGTACAACAACTGTGGCGGTAGGAACATAACTTCAACGTTTGGATGACTTAAATCTTTTGGATGGCCTGGTGTGCTACGTTGAACTTGTGGAAAAAATTCTTAATTAAAAAATCAAGAATGTTTTCCACAAGTTCAACAAGTAAAAGTTCAATAGCACAGAACGTAACACGGGAATTTCCCAACAAAATAAAATACACGGATTTCTGAATTTTTTTTTTTTTTTTTTTTTTTTTTTTTTGACTAGCGAGTCAACAGCGGAGATTCAAAAACAGTGGAAATTTTGAAAAATTGCATCCAACATAATATCAGGGTTTTTCCCTGCACAAAAGCTCAAAAATACCGTGTTATGCGAGGTTGACCGAAATTCTCTAACCGTATTTATTAAGTACCCTGTTGTGCGAGAATTGCGGCAATTAATCAATCGTGTTAGAGCGAAACCGTGTTGTAGAAGTACCGTGTTATACGGGGATTGCCTATAAATGGAGGAATGCTCACCACATCAGAAGTATTAACAATGGAAAAATTAAATAGGTTTTGATATTTCCCATGATTTTGATATTTTTCTCCCCTGTACTGGGTTGTTTATGGTTCATTTGTTCATTGCCGACTTCCCTACTACATGGGTAACTTTGACCTATTTACACCTTCCCCCTTTTCACACTTGGAGTTACTCCAACATGTTATTAATACGCCGAGAACTAATTTGCTAACTTCTTTGGTTCACCGATTCAGCTTGGTTTGCCATTTGCTCCCCTCAGCTCATTTCCCCAGCTTCTGTTTGCCACCGCCATAAGTTGTCCGCCTTTGGCAATATCATCTCGTCTGCATTTCACATTACTTTTGTTTTTAAATTCCTCTTGGGTGGCTATTTTATTTTATTTTATTTAATCATGTCTTAATTTTTAATATTTACTTTTATTTTTATTTTTTAATTTAGATTTTATCTGGTTTTCACTCCTTGCCTTATTAGTCTCTGTCAGGTCGACTATGAAATATACGTCAGCCTACATTTTTACCTCTTGCTAAGTACATTTCATATCAGAAACAGAGGCCTTGTTTCTTGCTGTATTTCCATTGGTTTTGGCTGCTAATTAAAATCATTGGATCTATAGCATTAAGTATTACATGTATTTTTATTTAATTTTATTTTAATTTACCGTTTATTTTACAGATACCTATTTATTTTTTCCATTGTTCATACATCTGATGCGGTCAGCATTCCTCCATTTATACTCTAATCTACTTATCTATATTCGATTATGGTCGTTGGGTATTTCTGCTATTGCTGGCAGTTCCCTTGTCCATAATTCATACCAATTTTCAATTGTCATTCTTTTCAAGCATTTACTATTCACTACAACTACTTGTTATTAATACATTTTATATATATATATTACCATTGATAATATGTTTGACAGATTTAATAACGAGTCAAATTATCTGTAGTTTAAAATCAATAGTGTCAGAGAACCAAATATCTACTTAAAAATCCTAACTTATCTCAAAACTGTAGTGTCACAGACAAGCGATTTGTACGTTACCTTCATAATGTGATTGAACATCTTGACGCCTACTTTTATATTACATTAAATACAACTTGATGTCATAAAACAGACAAGCAAGGCAAGCTCTCTCTTAGTGTAGTGTGCGCTGAGTTGTGAAATGGCTTATTATGTGTGGCATACAAATGAGTAATCTTTAAGCCATGCTTTCATAATGTATTCCAGCTGTAGTGGAAGGTAGTGATGACCAACTTATACCTATTTACCAAATACTCTTGCTGTCCAGAGAGTTTGCAATCTTTACTTACAATTGTATTTCTAGCGTGTCTGCAGCTTTCTGATAACAATTTTGATGACGTGCATTAAAGTTACGAAGATATAAAAGGAACATTCTCTTGAGAGAGAGAGAGAGAGAGAGAGCAGGAGAGAGAGAGAGAGAGAGAGAGAGAGAGAGAGAGCAGGAGAGAGAGAGAGAGAGAGAGAACAGGAGAGAGAGCAGGAGAGAGAGAGAGAGAGAGAGAGAGAGAGAGAGAGAGAGAGAGAGAGCAGGAGAATTTCATGATTTGAACTAGTCCGAAAACATCTTGTGTGTAGTACAATGCGCTCTGCTCCAAAAGTGTGCGCATTTTTGAAAAATATATTTTCGTTATTTATTTGTATATTTCTCAAGAAGAGACAGATTTCTCTCGAATATGACACAAGAAAGAAATAGGATAGGCATGTTCAACCTGCCGTTTTGTTTTTCCTGCATAGCATCGTAAGTTTGAAACCAGAAAATGAAATTTAATTTCTTGACTTTATTTCCTGTCTGCTGTGATAACAAGATAGCCTGGACTCTGAATTTTCCTGATGCTATTAAAATGTTTGAATAAAATTGTGCATCTCGTTTCCAAACTTAGTATAGGTGAAACAAAAGTTCTCTGTATATTTGAGCTTTTATAATAAGTGGATAATTGTATAAGTGAAATTCAAGCCATTTAAACATACTATTTTATTAATATTTATTAGGTTTTGACATACTTTAGTAGTATGTAAAAGTCGGTCGTAAGGCTGACTTTTGTGTACTGTTAATGGCTGATCAGCGGCTTTTGATTTAGAGTCATGTAAAATCTATAGCCTGTTATGTATTTAAGGATGATCTCCCTGTGGGCTTCTTGATGAAATTGGGTAGAGTCGAAACGTTTCCAAATAGTAAGATGAATCGAACTTGTGTGTGTGTGTGTGTGTGTGTGTGTGTGTGTGTGTGTGTGTGTGTGTGTGTGAGAGAGAGAGAGAGAGAGAGAGAGAGAGAGAGAGAGAGAGAGAGAGAGAGAGAGAGACGCGGTATTTGTACAATATAAAGCAAATAGGGGCACCACTCTTTTCCAATTGGTATATCTTCACCTCTTAAGTTTCTGACCCTTTTTTCTCGTCTCACGTGTCTCCTTTTTAACTGCTGGCAAACTGTGTGCTTTCTTCTGCTCTCTACCAGAGGCGGCTTTTGGGATTTTGAGTTTTTTCCTCCTCCCATCCTAAAATTAAAACCACTTTATGGGTAATGCTATACGCTTTTAAATAAATACCAGTGTACTTCTCAATTTGCTGAGTGCTTTTTGTTTTGAGTAAGGCATTACCGAGGAACTGGCTCTGCAGTATATGCACTGGTAACTTAGTTTGTCGATGCACTAAGTAGTAACTTAGTTTGCTCATTACGGAATGAGGCTATGCTGTACTTGTAAAAGTACATTCTGATGTTATCTATAAGAAATTATGCCTTGTGCATTTCGTCTTCTAATACATTATTATTTATACACCATTTGGCATCTCTCATATTGTGGAAATAACTTCGCAACTGTGATTGGCATGTTGCATTACCAGGGTACCTGCCCACTCACTGATGACGAAATCAACTAGCTTCGAAACGATCGTCTGGGTGGTGGTATCCACTGAATATAAATAACAGTAGTCTTCTCTAGTACTACGCACCCACAATGTTGTGGGTGCCTTCATATGTTGTGGGAAAGACACTTAAAACGATGTCTCTTACACTACATACGTAGTTCAAATTTATGGGTAAACTATGGTGCTTCTCCATAACACACCGATTTTATATAGTTAGTTACCTAAACCCATAAGAAATTGTGCATTTCTTCTTCTAATACATTCTGATGTTATGTAAATAGCTGGCGAACATAAAATAAACAAGTTAGGTAACTGGAAAACAGGCCTTGAACTTCGGGATGCATATCACACAATTTTCTAGCGACGACCGACAAACTGAGTTCAAATAAATTTATGAAAATAAATAAATAAATTTATTTATTTCAATAAATTGTTTATTTATTATTTAATAAATAAATTATTATTTATTTATTTATTTCCATAATTTTTTTTAAAAATCAGTTTGTCTGTCGTCGCTAGAAAATTGTGCGAAGTTAGGAAATACGATAAATATTTGTATTGACGATTTATTGTAAACTCTACTGACTTGGTTGTCGTGCCGGAGTATAAACAAAATTTATTTATTTATTTATTTAATGTTAGGTTAGGTAAGAAAAGGGTGAACAGAAAGTGGACATGGAAGAGTCCAGATGGATTAACAACTAATGAAATCGACTTCATCCTCACTAACAGAAGATATATCGTGAATGCTGTTACCGTCCTGAATAAGGTAAATGTTGGAAGTGATCACAGAATGGTAAGATGTACACTTGATATAGATGTAGGAAACGAAAGGAAAAAACTGACTCGAGTAAATAATACAAAGGTCTTTGAGATAACAGAAGAGGAGAAAAAGCAGTATGTACTGGAACTTAAGAACAAGTTTGAGCTTCTGCAGACTGCTCAGGACCAAGATATATGGATGAGGAATATTACAACTTTCTGAAAGTGACAAAGCCCAAGAAACCTATAGGGAAAGAGAAATCCAAAGAAGAAAAAATTAGTCAAGAAACACTTGTTATGATGAACCAAAGGCGACAAATGAAGAGCAAGATAAACACTGACAAGGAGAAAATTGAGTATACTGAGTTATGCAAAGCCATTAAAAAGAGACTCAGAGAAGACATAAGAAGATTTAACACAAGAAAAGTAGAACAAGCATTAAGGGAAAACAAAGGACTTAAATCAGCAGCTATGAACAGTAATACAGAAAGACATGAGATACTGAAACTGAAGAATAGCGATGGGGGGGATGAGTTTTATTTCCTTTCCACCTTTTTTTTTGGAACCTTAAAGGCTGTTGTTGTTATATTCTTTATTCCTTTAAACAGGGGGGTCCTCACTTCCCTTCCAAGACCCACAAGCTATCTGCTGCGCAGTTAATCGGCACCCTTTCTCACTCACTCCTTTGTCATTAAGGTTTTTTGTATCAGAAGATCCAAGTTGGAGGAAATACTAATTTTCTCTTATTTGTGTTATTATCTCCCCGTGCTAGAATAGTTCCCGTGACTTACAGTTAATGCTTGGTGTCAATATCACACATAAAGCTCATGATAAAACAAACTAGATTTATTTACCATTTGTACAAGGATTATTTACACATTCATCATTATTCATAATATCAAAACTTTACAACACAGTAATTATCATATACATGAAAAGGTGTCTTCCCTTAATTACTCTTCTTAAACAATCCATAAACTTCCACTATGTTTCATTACAAATTCTTAAATATTTTATCCTATACTCTTTTATATGGTCATATATATATATATCCTTTTCAACATATACAGAATAACTCCAATAATATTTCACTCTCTCTCTTACATACTTTAAGGAGGAGATTTCTATCGAATACAATTAACTCCGTTAATAGCAATTAGGCAATTCCTGAAACCCACTGTTTTACTTTTAACACAATTCTTTAAATTTCTCATCAATACCTCTAGTCACAGATGAGTAACATTCACTCACTCTCTCTCTATTTCTATTATATCTTATTGCTATCTTTACAAATTAGTATTCTTCACGTTACAATACTTCTAAAACTGTCCTGTCCAATTTTCTCCCATGGATTTCTTTACAACCCCGTTCTAGTTAGTAACATCCACTAAGCTGACTTACTTGGTATCTTTCTCTACCACCTGGGTGAGTTCCAATCCTTCAGGTCTTCCTGCGATTTCTTCCCTGATCTGCTAGGCTTACGGCTCTTTTCTGTCTCCACGTTGACCTTCCCACACTCAGGACTTCCTCCAGGTCATTCTGCCTTTCGCTATTAGTTTTCCCACTATACTATCATTTTACGGAACTTTCTATATGCGTTTCCCGCACTCCCAAAAAAATTATCTTTTCGCCACTCTCACGCCTCTCCCCGGAATTTTCTCCGGACCCTTCCTTCCTTCCAGTTTTCGGGACACTGACTCACGGGCTCTGGCTCCCTCTTCTCCTTGCATCAGAGTTTTTGTTTACAACTCTCCCTTATTTTTCGTCCAATCATAGCTTTCTCTCCCTCTTCATCTTTAACTTCATTTGCTCATTTTTTCTTTCGCGTCGTCCCGACCCGCGTCTGGTAGGTCGAGCTCCCTTCTTTGTGTTGACAACATCCGGGCTCTAACCAATCTCAAGAACCATCCTTGGGATGACCATTTCACTTTACCTCTTCCGTCACGTTTCCTTACAAGACACCGCCTGTGAAATTTGTGAGAGTGCCTCCCGTGTCGGCCTGTTTGTACTTTGTTTACAGCACGGACACTGTGATCTCTCTGATCTGGGTCTTCCCTTTGGATCGAGTACCGAACCACTTTAGGGGTGTGGGCGTTCTTTTGTCCCCCGCTACCGTCAGTAGGCCACATCCCTTTTTCTGTACACACGAACTGTGTCAAACTGGCCTACCCATTGTATACAGTCTGGTCAGCGTCCCTCCTGCTGCTACGCTAATCTCTCACTTTCGAAGAGTAAACAGACCAGCAATTCTGCTGGGTGCTTATCTACAAAAACATTAGATATTGTAAATTATAAATTCCTAAAAATATATGTAAGAATAGTTCTTACAACTTATAAATAGCAGAGAAGGCATAATCCAAATAGCAGAAGACTACTATAGAGAAGTCTTCTGCTATTATACAAGGAGCTAGGGAATGATTCCAGCAATGGGAAAGATGGATCGCAAATTAGCAACACATACGACATACCCGATATTCTTCCTGATGAGGTAGAACATACATTGAAAAAATGAAGAATCAGAAACCCCCGGGGGCAGAGGAAGTTACTGTAGACTTGTTAAAATTTGGTGGAAGAGACATAACACAAAAATTGGCAAGGCTCTTCAAAAAATGCATTAGAGAAGGTGTGACTCCTAAGCAGTGAAATAATGCAATCATAGTTTTGCTGCATGAGAAAGGAGATAAATCAGAAATTGGAAATTATAGACCAATTAGCTTGTTATCCCACATCTACAAGTTGTTCACAAGGGTCATTACTAACAGATTAGAAAGAATACTTGATGAGAATCAACCGAAAGAGCAAGCTGGCTTTAGGACAGGATTCTCAACTATGGATCACCTTCAGGTAATATCACAGCTAATGGAGAAAGAAAATGAATATAAAACACCATTATGCCTGGCATTTGCGGATTATGAAAAGGCATTTGACTCCATACAGCATAAGGCAATATTTTCGGGCACTGGTAAGACAAGGCATAGATACCCGATATGTATTGTGATTTTAAGGAAAATATATGAGAACGCTACCTCCTTTATTAGACTAGACAAAGACAATAGGAAATTTAAAATCGGGAAAGGAGTTCGACAAGGAAACAATATCTCCGAAGCTGTTTACTGCTGCCCTTGAGGAAACTTTCAGTAGATTAGACTGGTCGCAGAAAGGAGTCAATGTGAATGGAGAGTACCTAAACCATTTACGATTTGCAGCTGACATTATGGTCATAAGCCACGATCACAAAGAATTAGAGGAAAATCTTAATCAGTTATGCACAGTTAGTAAGGATTTTGGACTAAAGATGAATATGGCTAAAGCAAAAGTAATGATGAACAAGTATGCCACAGAAAGGGACATAATGATTGAAGGAGCAGTAATTGATAAGGTGGAGTCATATACGTATCTGGGACAAGTTATTAGTTGTAATAATGATAAATGGCTGGACATCAAGAGAAGAATAAATTTTGGATGGATAGCGTTCAGGAAATATAGTCACATACTGAAGTGCAATATCCCAGTTTATCTGAAACGTAAAATAATGAACCAATGTATACTCCCCACCATTACTTATTGAAGTGAAACTTGGGCACTCACCAAAAGAATGTAAGAGAAGCTGAGAACTACACAGCGAAGAATGGAACGAATTATATTGGGAATCAGACTGTTACATAAGAAGAGAAACACATGGATTAGGCAGAAAACTCAAGTAAAGGACATTCGTTTCAAAACTAGAGAACTAAAATGGTCTTGGGCAGGACACATAGCTCGAAGACATGATGACAGATGGACTAAGAAAATAACAGAATGGTACCCAAGAGGAGCTAGAAGAAAACGTGGAAGACAAAGGTGGAGATGGATAGATGAAATTCATGAGTTTGTGGGTAGTAAATGGATGGCCATTGCACAAACCAGAAGAAACTGGAAAGTTGCTGGAGAGGCCTTCATCCTGCAGTTGATTGAAAATGGTTGTTGTTGATGATGATGATGATAGGTAATGTATGTAGTGTGATACATTTCGGGCGTGTTTGATTTTTATTTCTTAAATTAATATTTTCTCTTTCTGTGATTAATAGAAGTAAAAGTTTGAGCTTGTAACTAATTATGTTATTATGAATTAATTACTATTACTAATAATATATAAAAGTAATTCTTTTCGCTTCCCTGTACATAAATCACAACGTATTTATTCACTAAATCTTGTAGTACTTTACTTATTTCCTCCTCAATTTTTAATAAAAATTGAAATACGACACGTATTTCACGAATCTTTTGTCATTTAAACATATAGAAACACGTATCTCAGATCGTAATGTGCAGTCAACATTTTTGTAATGTACTTTATTTCTTCCTGGATTTTAATAATAATTGAAAATAGTAATAATTCATGATTTGCATATTTAGTAAATGGATATCAGAGAAACGATCTTCTGAAGGTTTATATGCGCGAACCGAGAACCGATAAAATTTCTTTTCTGCGCATTCTCCATATTGCGCATTCATTCCTACAATGAGCTCCCAGCAATAAACAATATCTGGTGCTTCGGCGTACAATACTGTATTCACATAGGCTATTCAGCATATGGATAGCCTGTATTCTATGTGAGATGTATGAAAAAAAAAAAAAAAAGAAAAAAAAATGCTGAATTTTTGTTGGTTCGATTTTAATGAAATTTATCATGACTGGACAAATTTATTAATATATCATTTCACCATTTTTGTTTGTTTGTTTGTTTTTTAAGGGTCGTAGTCTAACGAAGGACCCTTATAATATCACTTGGTTGTCTGTCTGTCCGTCTGTCACAGCATTGTATCTCTGGAACCCTCAATCTATTGACTTGAAATTTTGCATGGATTTGTAGTACATCATGTGGGCCAACATAACGCCATATTGATCGTTATTGACAAAACTTTGTCTGAGAAGTAGGGAGGATAAAATGTTGGGGAGACAAAAATGTTGTCGACAACCTATAGCTTATTATACACCGTTGGAAAGAGCTCAACGAGTAAGTTTAAAATATAATTTTAAAATATTTTTAAAATTAAAAATGGCGGCGCCAAACAGGAAAATGTGAATAATTTTCGTGTCCCCCCACCTCTATTTCCGTCGCTAATGGAGCTAAAAATTTAAAAACCACATTAGCTATGCGTTATTCGATGCTTATCAAGGGAAAAATATTCCGATTGAAATCTATCATTTACTTTTTGTGTTAAAATTAAAAAAAAAAAACAATTTTTTTATTGCACTTCAATAGCGCGTTTCTTTGTACTAAGTAACTCTCCGTTTGGTAACAGAAAGGTTGCTAAATAGTTAGTTAATAATTCTATAAAGGTCATTTATAAATTTTGCGACGAGAAGTATTTTTTAGCAATTTTCAAAGCTGGAGTTGTCCCGACAAGGAGGTACTCAGAGAGCGGTGTTGAGGCGGCGGTGGTGGGGAGGAGCCTGCGCGGAGTCTTGCTCGGCCCTCACCTGTCAGTCGCTTCTCCCCCCCAAGATTTCAATCGCTTCTCCAGGAAGATGTCGGAGTCGCTTCTTCCACCCTTGTGAAAGACAAGGGTGGAAGATGTCGGAGTCGCTTCTTCCACCCTTGTCTTTCACAACAACTGGAAAGACTCAAATAGAAAACGATTTCGTTAGTTCCTCAGTTTTAGGGCAAGCCGGAGTACTAGAAACTTTTTTCAGTTACCATGAAACTCTATTTGAGATAATACACTAACGACCATTCGTGACTACGGACCCTTCCTCCTGAGTGCTAGGAACGCAGTAGCTGACCAATTTATTTTAGTTATTGACTGCACCATCCTTTTTACTATTAACAAATTTTATATATTCATTCGATTTTGTATTTCAAATTAGACAGTATAAAAATGACTTCCAAAACCTTTTCCATCCAAGAAGATGAACACTAATCTTCCGTCTTTTTAGGCCGACTGTGGCCTCCTAGTTAAGGAATTTTGTACTCGAAGTTAGACCTTATAATACCTGTTATACGAGTATTGGAAAAATCTGTTGTTTGATCAAAAAAGTGTGGCCTTCCTGATAGGCTCTGGTATTGATCAGTCCCCTTCTTCCACATTCAAATCAAGTATGTCAAAATCTGAATATGCTGGGGGTATTACCTAGCTGTTTAGTGCGCTGAGCGCAATAAGTGAAACAGAAAATCTTCTTCTAAACAAAATAAGACCTAGTGAAGAACAAATAATAGTTATGAATAGTTCTCTGGAATATGACACAAGAAAGGGATTAAAAAGATGAAAGACGAATATGACATTAAAAAACACAATCTTGTGTTTTTTAATGGAATATGTATTTTGATTTTAAGTGTTCCTATAGACTAGAAAGTGTTTAAGGGCAAAGGCCTCATGCTACGAGGTAGAATGACTATCATGTAGGTTAGTGAAAATGCATAATTTTAACATAGCTATTAATTAAATTAATTCAAATGCCTGTTCACAATATGAGATATGACCAAAACGATGCCAATGTAATTAATTAATTTAATTAATTAATTCAACTACTTTGCTAGATAGTTATGTTAAAATGATGCATTTGCACTAACCTACATGATAGTGTTCCTATAGTTAATGTTTTCGTGTATAAAGCATGGTAATGGTAACTGTATTGGCATTTTCGTATTCCCACAGTTGACTAATTGATAATTTTTCTTAAACCAAAAATAAAATTTCATTTTTTTTTTTTTTTTTTTTTGTGTACTGTGTTATGAAATAATATTAGTATTGCTGATATAGTAGGGTGTCCTAGAAAAGCCAGGACAGTAAAAATTATATCACCCTGGCGTTTATAGGCAAGTCCCGGAAATGTCCTGAATTTTTTTCAAAGTGCGTTTTTCTCCCATTTTTCCTCACTGGGATTCGTTTCCTCTGATTTTCTGAAACTCAAGTCACCCTCCTGGTTTAACTTCTGTAGCTCCATCTGATTGACCTGTCTGAGAGGTTTGCCTTATTTATATATCTGACATGCAGTGACCAGGTTTGGGGATAAAATAGTCTAGAAACTGCAGGAAACTGAGAAATGCAGCAATGACTAGAAAATTCTTGACTCCAGACTTTCTTAATCAGTAGACCAGCTTATATGAACAAATAGATGAAAATCTACGTACAGTATCTGAAAATTAAAATAAAATATATCTTGCAAATTGAGGATACTAGGATACTAAGGAAACGAGCTACAAAACTTGCCATCACCGACAGCCAGACGCCAATCTTAACTCTAATTCCAGCATTTGTCCCGTATTTACTTCCTGTCTCTTCTCCAGGTATCACCGATCAAAGAAATGTCCCGACAGTACCATGGTCTACCGCACCATTGTTTTCCAGAGTTAACACCTATTACTAACAGCAGTTGCTACTCGTTTCTATTGTTTTGGTTTGTCTGTGTGCTGGGAGTCGAAGTGTACCCAGGTTGCTAATAGCCTTTCAGCTTAGTTTAAGTGAAGAGCAGAGAGAAAGATTCCATCGAGATATAAAACAAGTGTAAAAAAGGTACCGATAGGTTTGGAATGTTAAAATGATGGCCTGATTGATGCTAAATATAGGCATAGCCACCGACATTAGTTGCTTGATAAAGTCAAAAGGGTGTAATTTTAACCCAGCTTAGTGTGAACGAATCTTGTTTGCGGCCATCTGTTGTTTAACAGGTGGCTTTTGATATTTCTGTTTTTACGTATTTTATCGGTATTTTTATTTAAACATAACCTATTTGTAAAAATACAAAATAGACCAGAACTTCCATCAATATCCCCCACCCTTTTTTTTAACATCTTTGGTGACACCTACTAAATTTCGGACGGTAGTAAAACCAATTTGTCACGATTTTATGAAACGGAAATATCAAAGACGTTTCCGGAAAGAGCGTCACTTACTTGTCTTATAGGGTATGCCACCAACTCAGTTACATTCCGGAAGTGACATCACTTCCGGAATGTAACTTTATTTCCGTTTCTTTTGCCTTTCCCGTGGTTTGACCAGCGCAAAGCATCATGGGAAAGGAGGTTGCGCAAAAGATGATGGGAGGTGATCTTGCATGTGCTCAGAGCTGGCATAAACCGGCTGGTTGCGGAAAAAAAGTTTATGCTTCATCGCATACGACTTAGGTGGCTTTGGGCGAACCATTGCTACCCGTGGCAGAAACCTTTTGGTAACTTATGTCTTTCTAAGTAATTATTTATGTGGTTTTTTTTTAAACGATCAAATTTGGAAATCAGTTCCATTAGGCGAAAGAAATATCCATTACTGGGGTTGAAAAGTTTGTCACTTGTTCCTCTTAATGCTAAATTGTGCTTTGCCAAGTAGATAATTTTTCCAATAATCCTGGAAAATACTTGACGTAATTCTTCCGTCTTTTCTTTTATAAGTTCTTCACTTCTCGAATTCGGCTTCAGTACGATGAAAGCGAACCTCGCAGAACTGCAAGATAACGTCACATTTCTGCACCAATGTAACAAGGACATCAAGCTTATTCTTCTAGACATCTACAATAAAATCGTACTGAATAAGTCCGAGGATTCTAGAGAGCTTGCCAACCTTCTCAACGCGTAGGACCTTATTAAGATTTATAAAAATTATGAAAAGACCAACATCGTGTTAATTTGTCCTGAGTGTAAAACGAAATCTAGTCACGTTCCTTCCGCTACAAATCCCAGAAGAAGCGACTCCGCTGAGGCCTCGATCGGCATCCCTTATCAGGCCGAATCCATACTGGTCTCCAACAGCCCCCTTCAGAAGGCAAGAACGAACAGTGTTCTTCCCAAGGAAAAAATCATTATCGATCACAGGAAAAGACAACTGACGAATATCATTCCCCAGTCAGGAATCAATACCAAGCCATTCAAGGAACAAACATTAGGAGCGAATAAGAATTTTCAACGCAATGAACGATTTCACCCTCTTAGAGAACCAGCGTCTGAACTCCAAACCTCCTCCTACCCCTCCTCACATAAATCACAGAAGGACATCACCACCCATTCTCTCCCGTCTCGGGTACAAAACTATTCCATCCAAGACTCAGAAGTAAGCCGATGTGCTACATTTTCAGATGTCCTTAAATCTAATCATTCAACCGTTTGGACACCTTGGAAGAATGCTCCCAGCTTAAGAGTCAGGCGGCACGCACCGGAGGAAGAGGGGCAACTAATTCCTGGCGTACAAAGTCTACAATCTGAGGCGCATCAAAGATGTTTACACATAAAACATATTTCATGCATACAGGGTACTCCGCCGTTTTTTTTTATGTGTATGAATTTTAAAGTGATATGGCCAATTTCAAGTAACTTTTGGTATTTCCATTAAAATGTAGTTCAGGTTTTTTATCAGCAGTAAAACATCAGAGAACTTTTCTTAAAATGCAGACCGGTTTGATCATTTAATGTCTAATAGACAATCCAAACAGAAATCCACGGGAAAAAAACCCAAGTAACTTAATGTTTGAAAACAGTTAACAATCATATGGCTGTATTTTGATATAAGATGTGTGTTCTCCCATCATTTTTTTCCGAAAAATCTTTTAATTTCCTTCTGCTTTGCTCCGAACTCTTTTTTTTTTTTAATAAAATCTAGCCGAAAAATCTGTTTTCCTCCTTACAGTTTCTGGATCTCCAGCTTTTTTGAAAGTCTGAAGTTGTCAGTCATGCATTAGGAAACAATACATAAAACGGATATTTTCAAAAATTGTTGTGAAACTATAAATTGTGATAGTCTAGTTTTTTACTTATACGATCCATAACACAGACTGTGTGTGCATAGCCGCGATTTTGGAATCTCTGCCATAGGCTTTTAAGAATCATTGGTAAGCAGCGTGTGTAGCTGCTATATTTTCATAGGGGATACGAGGGGGTGTCAAAAAGTTCGTACCCTGACCTAGATAAAACATTAGTAGGAAGATGCTGTTTTTAATATAAGCTGTCTACATATTCAGTATACATCTCCGGAAGCTATCACATTAAAATTCATACACATAAAAAAAAAAAAAAAAAAAAAAACCGCGTGTGTACCCGTACGCATGAAATATGTTAGAACTAACATGTGAAATTTCATTCTCGTAGGTGATCGTACACCATATGTGGAGCCCGGAATCTGAGGAAAAATATTATGGTTGACTAAGTGGAGTATCAAGAAGTGCCGGGGGGGAAGTACTTGCATTTGCTGGACAAGAAAGCTCAGGAAATTGACGAAGAAATGAAAGCTGTATAGGGCAGAATTGTCCATCCTATGACACTGTAAACAAGTGGAAACGGGAGTTCCAGTGCGGTCGTACAAGTGTCTTTGACGAGCCAAGAGAAGGAAGACCATCAACATCCACAGACAGTGAGACGGCTGCAAGGGTTGAGCAGCAACTGGTGCTGAGTGACTGACGTGCGACAATTCATTTCATCACAAATGCAGTGGGAATTAGCTGTGGGTCTGCCCGCAGCATTTTACATGACAAAAAAAAAAAAAAAAAAAAAAAAACAACCACCCCGAACTATTATTTTTAGGCCATCCGAATAATTAAATTCATCTGTCGTGCTGTGTGTCTTATGTCTGTTAATTTCATGCCTTCTATGGTCGATTTACCTGTTTTGCTGGACGGAAAACTCCCAGTTTCTCGGGTTTACCTTGCTATCTGCGCCTGAGACCGACTAACTCGGAGTGTTAGTCGGCTAAGATCAGGGGACTTACTTAGTCCCCTGAGTAAGGGGACTAACTCAGACTAACATGGCTGAGTTAGTCGGCTAAGACCAACTCAGCCATGAAGTGAAAATAGCCCATTAAAGTTCATCGTGTCATCGACGGGATTCGAACCCGAGCCTTTTCCACTCAGTGTGGGGAGGACGGTGACGCAGACCATTTTGCTTGACCATCATGTCTAAGATCTCCGCACGATGGGTTCCAAGATTGCTGACTCCTTTGCAGAAGCAATGTCGAATGCAATGTTCTCGCCAACTTGAATTTGTGTAATGTGGATGTTGAAAACTTTTTTTAGGGTGAACTCACCCTATTCTTCTGATCTTGCACCGTCAGACTTCTTGTTTCGAGAAATGATGAAACCGTTTGGTGGGACACCGCTTTGATTTGTCTTAGGAAGTCATCAATGAAGTGGAATCGTGGTTTCAGGCAAAAAGTGCGGACTTCTATGATCAAGGCAATAAACAACTGATCCACAGATGGGAGAAATGTGTTATTATACAGTACATAGAAAATAATTAAAGTTCCTGTGAAGTTTCGCCTTTCGAGGGCTATTATTTCTAGGTAAGGGTACGAACGTTTTGATACCACCTCGTATATTAAACCTTTATATTAAGCACGGTTAAAATGACTAAACTGAATTTATTGATTTAGCCAATTCTATCTCACAAGGAGGTTAATGGCAAATCAATGAGACGATATGATATCCAACGGTTGTGGTTGGCTAATTACAGCCGGTGTTATAATGGGAACAGTTAAAGTTTTGCTTCTAGAAATTTACACAGCGCTAAACTATGAAGCTGCCAACGACTCTTCATTCTGTGGAAGTGCCTAATATGGATTTTATTGGAAAGTGTTGAAGGGTATCCGAAGGGCACACGTTTAATGAGGTTTGCTTAATTCTGCAATACGATTAGGGCCTCCCTGTAAATAGATGGAAATTTATGAAATGTCTTGATTATGAGAATGGTTGGTTTTATTGATAATTATAGTTAGGTTTGGAACCAGATTTTAGAGGTGGCACTCTACATGAATTTTAATGTAGGAAAGCTGTTGAAAATTTATAATTATAATTTTTTAATTATTTATTCACTTTAGTGGCCATTTATATTTATTTTCGATTTCTTCCTGTTTAATGCAATGTACATATCTCTAGGTTGTTGCCATGTTCCAAAAAACTTAATTCATTCTTTGAAATATTCTTTACAATTGTCTCCACTAATTTGGTCACTGGTTCTGAAATTTCGTTTCATTAATTTGTTAATGTAGTTTTAAGGTAATGGTTACAGTGTTTCCAGTCTAGTCTAGACGGGAAAGCATGTTTATGTATAATTCTCTGATAACTTGTGTAATGCACGTGGGCACTTTGTTAGAGTGGAGAATCCAGTGATTGATATGAAGATTAGAACCTTTCCGATTAATGTGTTTTAGCAGCGTTTTAAGCCCAAAAACATTGTACTGGCCAGTAAAGTGTAAAGTAGCTTGATATCAAACGGTACCAGGGGTTCCCCCAATCCCCGCGTTGCTTTGATTGTTGATGTTCTAGTTCGCTGGGAAGGCCAGAGATTTAAAAGTGTATGGATCTTGAGTTTGTGTAGTGTCGTGTACTGTTGTTCTTCTGGCCGTTTAGCCGCTGGACCCCTGCTTAGGCCCAACGTCGCCCCGTTGAGGCAGACCAGGAACTCAGTAGACTAGATTTACTCTGGCAGGTCCTGCCGCTTACTTGCCTGAGATTTCGGCTGCTAGGACCTAAAAATAAATAATAATAATAAAAAAAAATAATAATAAGTTGCGTGGAGAGATAACGCTAGATTGGATAGGATCGAAATTTTGGGTGAATGGTATGATATAGGGATGATAAAATTTCACAGTGTAGGGCATACGCTTGTGTATAGACAGAGTGGAGGGGGAGACTGAAGGTTGGGGGAAAGGCAGAAGAATGGGGAAATAGGGAAGCCAGTAATAGAATAGGGGTTGTATTAACACATTTTATTTCACAATGATAGAAGGTGAGGACATAATATATTGTTGTACACTTTGGCATTAATGACCTTAAGAGTAAGAGATCCTTAGATTTACTTAAAACGTACAGGTCAATGCTGAAAAAAAAGTGGCGAGTTAGGGTTAAAATTTGAAAGTGTCTGCAATTCTGCTCAGACACGATAGGAGGGAGTATATGATGAGAGCCTTGTCAATCAATTCGACTCTGGAGAGATTGTGCAAGGCTCACGGGGTAGAATTTTTTTCAGGGTGGTCTGTACTTGCTAACGGGAGAGACTGTTTCTACAGGGATGGGATATACTTAAATAGAAATGGTGCAAGAATATTTGCTGATGCTATCTAGGCAGTATTAGGTGGGACGGAAAACTGCTAGCTTGGGGAGATTCACAGACTAAAAGATTAACAGTAGCCGCAGGCAGAGGAGAAAGTGATTCTTGCACTGATTCTATTGTAATGAGCAGCACCCTAGGGAACAAGTTGCCAGCGATTTCAAGAGCTGCTGGTAGTTATCATGGAATAAATAAATATATGGGCTCTGTTAGGGTAACTAAGAGTAAGAACAGGGGTATGTACACCAATGCTAGAAGCATAGTAAATAAATATGATGAATTTGAAGTACTGATCAAGGCATCAAAAGCAGATATTGTTGGGCTATTGGAGACAGGGTGTCACAAAGATATTAGCAGTAAAGAATTGGAATTTGGGGAGTATTTACGGGAGTAATGGCGGCAATGTGTACAGAAAGGATAGACATGGTAGGAAGGGAGGAGGGGTTATGCTGTTAGTTAAGAAACACAAAATCTAAGGAAGTGCATCCAGTTGACTTGGGTGGGGCAGTGCAATGTTGAGTCTGTTTGGTGTGACATAAACACTGGGAAAGGGAAAATGAGAGTAGGAGTGTGTTATAGGCCTAATGACTCTGATGAGTATAACCAACAGTTGTGCATTGAAATAGAGTTGGCTAGGAAATGAGAATGTCTTGTATGGGAGATTTTAACTTTCCAGATATTGACTGGAACTTGTGGGTTGGTCCCCCGCACGCTAGCAAGACTTTTGTGGATTTACTGGATGATTGTTTTCTACAGCAACATGTACGAGGGGCAACCAGAAGGAGTAATACTCTTGATCTGATTCTCAGCAGTGATTATTCATGCATTAAGAATTGGCAGATGAAGGAACCACTAGGTGACAGTGATCATAGTGTACTGATGTGGGATTTACTTATAGATGTAACTACCATCAAGGGTAAAGGGAAGGGTTTTTTGTTTTCGTAAAGGTGACTACAGTGGTCTCAGACAGTTTTTTAATTCTATACAGTGGGATCAACTGATGATGTTACCAATGGTAAATTCTAAATGGGAAGCCTTCGGGGACTTAATCGTGGAAACTACTAGGCTTTTCATACCAACTAAGAAATACTATTCAAGGTTCAGGCCTAAATGGATGTCAGATGAATTAATGAAGCTTGTGGCAGAGAAGAAAAATGCATGGGATATATATAAATTATCAGGCTACAGAGAAGCCAACGGCAGATATAAGCTAGTCTGTAATCAAGTCACAAAGGAAGTTAGGCAGGAAAGGCAGATTACAAGAAATCTTTGGCAAAGGATGCAAAGAAAAACAGCAAAGAGTTCTTTACTTATGTAACTTCTAGAAGGAAGGGGATGAATCATATTGGTACACTTAACAACTTAACACATAGATGGTTCCAATATTGGTGATCCTGCTCAAGTAGCTGATAAACTGAATGAGTATTTGCATCTACATTCACAGATGGGGAGTTATTCAAAGAGGGGAATGCCAGAAGTTTATCAAACTCTAACAGGGAGCTAAGTGATTTTGTAATACCTGAGAGCAAAGTGGAGCAGAAATTGTTGAGGTTAAACATAAAAAAAAGCACCTGGAGCAGATGGAATCTATCAAGTTATATTGAAGAAGGCAGCAAACCCTTAGTCATAATTATGAGAGTATTCTTAGTCAGGAGAGGACTCCATGGACTGGAGATGTGCAAATGTATCTCTAATTCACAAAGGGGGTGCAAAGTGTGACATAAATAATTATAAACCTGTGAGTTTAACTTGTGTTCCCTGGAAAATAATCGAGTCACTGGTTAAAGAAGCATTGCAGGATCATCCAGACAAGACTGCAGCAATAGTTCAGACACAGCATGGGGTCATCAAATATTGGTCAGACAAGACTGAGTACAAGTCTTATCTGACCAATTTGATTGGATACTACGATATGGTCACCAAAGAACTGGATGCAAAAAAATAATTTTGATATGTACTTTGATTTCAGGATTGCTTTTGATACTGTTGCACATGGAAGACTGGTGTACAAATTGGAGCGGTATGGCATTAAGGGCAAGTTGCTGCAATGGATAAAGGGATGGTTGAGTGAGAGACGGGAGAGAGTAGTAATAAATGGACACTGCTCTACGTGGACTAATGGTATTAGTGGATTCCCCAGGGTTCGGTGCTGGGCCCATTGTTGTTTTGTTTATTTATCAGTGTTATTGATGAAGGTATATCAGGCTTAATGTCCAAGTTTGCAAATGACACAAAGGTTGCAGTGTTATAAATGACAGTAAAGACAGTATGCTGCTGCAACAGGATCTAGAAAAGTTAGGCATATGGGCCGAGAAGTGGCAACTGAAGTTTAATATTGACAAATGCAAATTACTGCATATGGGTAGCAGTAACCGAAGAGAAACGTACCAACTGGGTGGTACTACACTCAGGGAGATGGAGAATGAAAAAGACCTGGGGGTCTTTTGCAGAATTGTGCAGTCAGATATGATATATAGGAATTTTGCTAGCAGAGACAAAGAGGTGATTATCCCTTCGTATAAGGCAGTGTTTCAGAAACTGTGGTCCGCGGACCCGTGGGGGGTCCGAGGACCGGTTCCACGGGGTCCGCGAAACGGTGGTCGAATAAATATACAGCAGAATCTGGATTTATCGGGATCGGAGTAATCGGGAAGCGAATTAACCGGGACACTTCAAGACTTCAAAAAAAAAAAAAAAAAAAAAAAAAACCAACCAAAAATCATAAAATTCAAGTAATAACTAGAACCTGTCGCTCAAAAAAAAACAAAAAAAAACCCCTAAATGTTTAATTTGTTTCAGTGCGTCGCGTCGATTTTTGTGTTCCATTTCACCGCAAAAAGACAAGTTTTTTTCGTTATTTTTATCAGGGATGTCGAAATTTTTTTTATAGTATATGTATATTTTTTTTTTGTTTAGAAATCACGAAAATGATGGGTAAACGCAAAAGAGTTGCGCATTCAGTTAAACAAAGACTTGAAATTATTCAAAAGTTTGAAAACGGTGCATCCGTTAAATCTCTAATGAATCATTATAATGTTGGTGACCAAACCATACGCAACATCGT